>NC_092336.1:393241250-394665000 GCF_046630445.1 Rutidosis leptorrhynchoides | reverse complement strand
TTTTGGTTGACACTTTAAAGCATGTTTATTCTCATGTATGAAAGAAATCTTCCGCTGTGCATTTGCTCATCTTAGAGATATTACTTGGAGTCATTCGTAACATATTTCAAAAGACGTTGCATTCGAGTCATTGAGTTCATCAAGATTATTATTAATACGTTGATAGTTTGTTATATTATGAAATGGGATGCTTTGCCTGTCAACTTTCGATGAAATAAAAGTTTGTCTTTTAAAAAACGAATGCAATGTTTGTAAAATGTATCATATAGAGGTCAAGTACCTCGCGATGTAATCAATTGTAATGTATTCATCCTGATGGATTAGGACTGGTCGTTAGAGTTGGTATCAGAGCGGTGGTCTTAGCAAACTAGGTCTGCATTAGTGTGTATAACTGATAAGTCGTTAGGATGCATTAGTGAGTCTGGACTTCGACCGTGTCTGCATGTCAAATGTTTTGCTTATCATTTCTAGTCGGAAATCATCTGCTTATCATCCTTAGAAAATTACCTGCTTATCATTCTTTGTCTAGACATGTCTTACTGCCTCTATTGCATAGACAGTGTATAGATAAATTTATATCTTAGCGTATCTGTTATTGTTACCTTTGTCTGACAGCTTCCGTAGATTCCTCCGTAACTTATAGGATTTTAGTATTATATATGCATATGTAATTATGTATTGCAGGGTACTAATCTACATTCTATAATCTATTTCTTATCAAAAATCCTTCATTTGATCGTACGAGATGAATCCCTCAACCAGTTCGAGTCCTTAAGATTTCGATAGCTATTCCGATAGTTATTCCGACAGCTATTCCGATATGGATTTCCACTCGAGCTCCGAAAGCAGTGTAACCGGAATGAATTAACCAATTAGCCATCATCTATTCTGGATGATTGGAGATGGGTTCGTAGTCGACTTAATCAATGGAGACGCGAAGAAAGCAATCCTTTCCACCAACCAAATTGCCCTCTTGACGAAGAACCCGAAGCACTTACCGGTAAACCTATTCGAAACACCATTTTCAGCCTCATTTCTCGAATATCTCACCACGATTATATTCTATCTAAAATTCTAAACCTTATTCATCCACTCGTTTCGACCGACAATCATCCTGGAATAATAGAAAAAGTCAACGAACTTCGCGCTCAAGTAATCAATTTGGAGAATATGGTGCAAAAATTTATCAGATTCAAAAACATCACCGGCACCAATAGTACCACCAACATCAATACCAGTACCACCAACAACCCAAGTTTCAACATCACACGCCTCAACATCGCAATCTATACCTCGAGCATAATCATCGTTCTACATGACGTTCTACATCATTTATCTTCGTGCGACATGACGATTATGTAATCTCTAATGTTCTAGAGATTATATATTCTTGTTCTACCGGTAAATCAAATGAGTTTAATATCATATTGACTCATTAAATCCATGATTACATCTGAAGAGAATATATATGTAAGTATAATTTTCATAAAGATTGTAATTAAAAATTCTTTTGTACAAACGATTAATGGTGAAAATATTTTAACGGGTAGGTAATACCTGAGGAATATTTAGATTTCACATTAATAAGCTACATTGTACGTTCTTCGAATCTGATTCAACAGTCATTTACTATCCTACTTACATCCACAGATATACGAATCTGTTCACCACAGAATAATCATTTTCATTCAATTTCATATTTGGATTTTGACCTATCAGAATCCAACAAGTGGCATAATGAAGAAAACATTTGACAAAATAAAATTTGTTAAAAACAAACAAATTAACTATGAGAAATTGTGTTAAGAATCCACGCTAACAAAATCCTAGCTAATTATTCCTAGCTAACTGATTACATTTTATTTATCGCAATTTAATTATCGCAATTTACATTCTCGCAATTTTATTTATCGTCATTTAATTTCTGTTATTTACTTTACGCAATTTTATTTATCGTCATTTAAATTTCTGTTATTTATTTTTACTCACTTTAAATATCGGGACATGTATACAAGGTTTTGACATATCATATTGACGCATATATATATATATATATATATATATATATATATATATATATATATATATATATATATATATATATATATATATATATATATATATATATATATATATATATATATATATATATATATATATATATATATATATTATTTGGAATAACCATAGACACTCTATATGATGTAATGATCGAGTTCTTTATACAGGGTTGAGGCTGATTCTATAATAATATATATACTTTGAGTTGTGATCGAGTCTGAGACATGTACACGGGTCACGATACGTATTAATCAATTCGAATATTATATATTAAACTATATATAAATTATTGGACTGTTAACTGTGGACTATCGACTGTGGACTAATAACATTGGACAATTAAAAATGAATTAAAATATTGATTATAACATATGAAACTAAACAATTCTTCAAGTTTGCCACTTGATTTCATCCTAAACTTCATTTGTATCTTGACGATTAAAATCTGCATTCAAATCTTTCATGATTTTTGAAAACACCTCAATTGAGAGGATGAATCAACCGCACTTCATCTACGGAAGAAAAGATTGATGCATATAGTTATGCACCTGAAAACACTCGAAACCTGAGTAAACATTTAACACGTATCTATACTAGCTCCTTTGGCATTTATTACCAAAAACAACTTTTCAATCCCTTTTTCAAAGTAGCAAATTTTGTCACAGCTCCAGCAAGTCAACTTCGACTTTTCATTCAGTTTAGCCTTATTATAACCGTGATATATAAGTTACCCTTTGCGTCATCATTGCCGGAGAACCATTTATATCCCACCACGTTAGCAGTAAACTTACCAGCAACTTCATAAATCTTTGACTTTCTGAGAAATCATTATATTCATTGAAACCCTGTTATATACTCATCCACACCTTATAATGAGAATTTCTATACTAATTACCGAGAATTAGCACTCAATATTTTAAAATCTCACAGCATGTCTACATCAACATTTATATGTATACATATAACCTTTATCTCTTGGAATTACGATCTTCAACTCTGAAATTCTGAAAAACACCCAGTCTGCGAATTAATGCTTTGAATTTTGAAAAGTTGAATGAAGCAACAAAAATTGTAAACGACCTCAAAAGCCAAAAATGATGATAAAGAATTGTATGTTGGCAAAGCTCAGAAAAAGTTTGAAACTGAAAAACGAATTGAGCTAACCACGAAGGAGACTAAGGACAAATACAAGGACCATACCTTATATTCAAAGAATCCAGGTAATTCTGGATCCGTTGAAATCTTTAGAGAATATATCTTGCTCCGAAGTCATGTTAAAATCTTGCGAAATTTTTTTTTCTTAATCAACCTTCGAGCTTGGAAATTCCAAAATATCATCATAAATATCTTCGATATTTCTGAGGATATTTTCTTAAATATTCTCGTCTGATATTAATTATCTCTCCACACTATCTGTGATATATCATAAAAAGGAAACTATATTTAGTTTCTAAATTCTGAAAAATTCGAACTTAAATTATGAATGTTTTTGAAGTAGTGTTGGGAACTGAAGCATGGATTAGTATAATATAATGACACTTGATCAACGTGATTATATTACAGTAAGTCATGCCGAGTTTCTAATGGGACGTGATGATTCACAAATTATAACGTCATCACGTGCCATGTTACATAACTCTTTTATTCTGCTTAACTTCTAAACATATCAAGAAAGTATATTCTTGATAGTTCTATTCTCAGTGATTCTGGTAATTTGACAAATCAAATCGTGCTATTACGTTCTCTCTTGTTTAGAACATTACGTTAATTCAAAACTCCATACCTACAAATTCTGGACCATTACTTGTGAAAAGAAAACAAAAACATGAAGCTCCAAAATAGAAAATGGGTATAAATCGCAGCAAATAAGAGAGACCATTAACCGTGAATGACAATGATTATAGAAGACGGGAGCAGGGACTCCGAAATATAAAGGAGAATATAAAGGCTGATAACAACACATAAATTACAAACCGTGTATATCAATGTTTATCGCAACATAAAGACACGGGAGAATTAAAAACACTATAACCCCAAGGGCGAAGTAGAAGAAAACAGATTCCTCAGGTGAAAGTTGGAAAAGGAGAATGATTGTTGCGATAGTAAGTATAAGGACAAGGATCAGAACTGGATTTAGCATTTTCACAATTTTTTTGTTTTTTTTTTTTTTTGAATTTGGGAATTGAGTATAGGAATGGTGAGAATAATGGAATGGAAGAGTTTAACTTATAATGGAAATATCAGACAGAGTAATCGAGGCAGATCACCGTATTTAATTATAGAGATCTTAATTTCATTATTCACCGAGGAATCAAATCTTTTAAATTTCGAAGATTTTCTTTATATCCCTTGAATTCCGGAATTCAACCAGGACAACGTCAAATGTTAAGACGAAAGCATATTTCTTCAATTCACTTTTTTGAGATAACTTCACTCTTACATTTTGAATAATCGAATTGTTTTATCTATATTATTCAATGATGATAAAACTCTAATTATCAACCCATATTCGTCATGAAAACATTTTTATTGTTAGCTATGACAACCACATTCAAATTTTGAGATGAAATTTCTTTAACGGGTAGGTACTGTGATGACTCGAGAATTTCCGAGCAAATTTAAACTTAATCTTATTATGATTTGACACGATAAGCAAAGTCTGTAATGTTGAGTCTCAAAATTTTGAACTATTTTTTTATGAGATCATTTGACCTGACTATTCCTAACGATTCACGAACAATTGTGTGTAAATAAAAATGTAAAAATATATAAATATAAATATACGTATATGTAATATTTTAAATAAATAAAATAACCATTTATCAATTGGAATTAAAAGTGTAAAGTAAACAAAATAATTAAGATGTTATAAATAGATATATGAAATTATTATAAATCTATATAGCTATAAAGGATTTCTATTAGTAACTATTATGCTCGAATATTTATAAAACGTATAAATATAAAAACATTCAATAGATGTATTTATATCATATTAATAATAAAGACTAAGTATAAGGTAAAATATTAAAGTTATGTTACTAACCTTACTTTCATTATAAATGTTAATATTTGTATTATTAATATTATTGTATATAAAATATATAGAATTTGATATATATAAGTTATCATGATTAAAAATTATTATTGTTAGTATTATGATTATTATTGTTATTGTTATTATTTGTATTAAAATTATTATTATTATACCTATAAAGTATTATAGGAATTATTATCATTAGTATTACTATTATTTATAATATTAAGAATAACATTATTATAGTTATATTTATTAACTAGATAAATTATAAATTGTAAATACAATTACATAAGTAAAAGAGATATAAAAATTTGGATATAAATTTAGGTACAATATACAGATTGAAATATATATATATATATATATATATATATATATATATATATATATATATATATATATATATATATATATATATATATATATATATATATATATATATATATATATATATATATATATATGTATATATATATATGTATATATATATATATATATGTATATATATATATATAGATAGATACCATATATACAGATAAATAAATAAATATGTACGGTATATATATGAATATAAATACAGTATTTACATAAATATAAAAAAAAGATAAAAAAAGAAACAGATTTGCCAGGTAATTTTGCATAAGAGGTATCTGTCATATTCACTTTATTTTTTTCTGTATGCTCGTGACACATATCGACACCCACATCAACCCTACCAAAACCAAATCGATCGTATTTTATTTTCTACTTCTATAATTCGATTTCCATCTGTATTACCAATCATTCGAGAGCATCCTTTAAAAACCTCCACTGTATTTCGAGATTAAACACAGAAAAATTGAAGAAAAAAAGAGCAAACCCTCTGTTCGTCATTTGATTCAATCACTAGCTCATATTCGAATAAATTTTGAAATCTATAAATGCAGAAAGGTTTTAAATCAGATAGTGATTCTGTCTGCAAATTTACAGGTCTCAATTCGCAAAATCAAGGACGAATTCCTGAGTTAAAGTTTTTACATTTAAAAGTCAAACTTTTGTTCTTGAATGAATTCGAAAATTCTGTTATGAGTTAGGTTAAATTGACGATTTTATTAGTTTCTAGGATGCATTTGAAATATATTTTGTGTTATGATCTTCGACTAATACATTCTTAAAAACGAAATCGAATATTTTTTTTTTGTCTCTTCAAAACAGTAACGGTAACATACAGCTTTTATGTTTATAAATTTTTTTTTCAAAGGTATTCAAAACAAGTTATTATGATTCACGTCTAGGTCCTAAACTGATATTGTATTTCTCTATTGTATTTTTGGGTTTAATTTGGATTCGTGGGATTGAATGAAGAAGAAGGTATAGAGAGGTAGTTAGATATGAGTAATATAGATTTAGGAATAATATAAATCAGGAAAAACAAAAGGCAGTTGTATGGTTGGGTGTTTGATGGGCGAACGGGAGGTTGCGGGTTCGAGACCCACTTGGGACTAATCTTTTTAAATAAGCTTCTAAGGTAGCTTTTATTCTTCTTTTTTTTATTATTATTATTATTATTATTATTATTATTATTATTATTATTATTATTATTATTATTATTATTATTATTATTATTATTATTATTATTATTATTATTATTGTTATTATTGTTGTTGTTGTTATTATTATTATTAAATTATTAATTATGATTGATGAATTAAAAGTATTATAACTATTATTATTATTATTATTAATACTAATATATGTATTATAATTATCGTGATAAAGGATTTCTATTATTAAGTACTATAAGTTTGTGAATTAAAATCTTATGAGCTTAAATAAGTTAAGTATGTACATAACTATAAAGTTTATATTGATTAGGAAATGAGTAACACAGCTATGGTCATGAATATGATAATCAAAGTATATATATATTTGTATGTACAGACATAAAATCGTTAAGATTTTAAGATATTAGAATATTATGAGAAATGTTATAAAGTAAAAGGTAATGCAACAAAGTTATGGATTATGTAAGATAATTAAGCTTAAATAAAAATCATGATTTAAAAAGTATGGTTACAAATGTTAATTCGAAACTTCGAATACGAAAATAATATTTTGCTAAATAATATTAAGCATTTATAAATTTATGGAGTTAAAAACTATGGATAAATAATGATTTAAGTGAGCTATTAATTATTGATATCGTTATCATCAATATTATTATTAACACACCTTTAATAATAATTAGTATTATCATTATTGTTACCATTTTTATTAGTAACATTATTATTATTAACATAACTAATAAGTATATAAAACCATGTTTTAAAACAGATAACTTAACTCTATTATTATATTTAAATAAGTATTAATTAATTTTTTTTAGATATATAAAGTAAATATATTTAAGTTATTTATTAAACATGATATACGAATCATTAAATATAACAAGTATATTAATATTTTTAAAATATGAACTTGTTATATGTTTTAATATATATATACAAATGATATAGGTTCGTGAATCCGAGGCCAACCCTACATTGTTTAATGTCGTTATATGTATTTTTACTACAAAATACATTATGGTGAGTTTCATTTGCGCCCTTTTTAAATGGTTTTGCAATATATATTTTTGGGACTGAGAATACATGCGCTTTTATAAATGTTTTACGAAATAGACACAAGTAATTGAAACTACATTATATGGTTGAATGATCGAAGCCGAATATGCCCATTTTAGCTTGGTAGCCTAAGAATTAGGGAACAGACCCCCTAATTGACGCGAATCCTAAAGATAGATCTATCGGGCCCAACAAGCCCATTCTGGAATTTGGAATGCTTTAGTACTTTGATTTTATCATGTCCGATGGGTGTCCCGGAATGATGGGGATATTCTATATGCATCTTGTTAATGTCTGTTACCAGGTGTTTACTATATGAATGATTATTTTTGTCTCTATGCATGGGACGTATATTTATGAGAAATGAAAATCTTGTGGTCTATTAAAATGATGATAATGAATGTTTATGATAAACTTATAAACCCACCAACCTTTTAGTTGACACTTTAAAGCATGTTTATTCTCAGGTATGAAAGAAATCTTTCGCTGTGCATTTGCTCATCTTAGAGATATTACTTGGAGTCATTCATGACATATTTCAAAAGACATTGCATTCGAGTCATTGAGTTCATCAAGATTATTATTAATACGTTGATAGTTTGTTATATTATGAAATGAGATGCTTTGCCTGTCAACTTTCGATGAAATGAAAGTTTGTCTTTTAAAAAACGATTGCAATGTTTGTAAAATGTATCATATAGAGGTCAAGTACCTCGCGATGTCATCAATTGTAATGTATTCATCCGGATGGATTAGGACGGGTCGTTAGACCAGCGAGGAGGATTTTGAGGAGGATTCTGAGGAGGACTTCGAGGAGGAGCCCATGCAGCCACCCTCTACCCAGCCGAAGAAGCGGTACCACTTCGATGGTATTGTTATTCCAGGGGTTAGTGGAGGAAAGCCGTTCGTGAACGCACATGAACAGTTGGTTAGGGTCACCACTCGTAAGAGGGTTGTACCGTATCCTGCCGACCTATTTGTGCGTAAGGTCGACCGCTCAGTGCCGTCTACTTCTAGTACTACATCCGCATTATATGGACCATCTGCACCACCTGCCCCACCAGCATCTCCTATCGTCGAGGAACTGACGAGAGAAGTGCATGCCCTCCGTGCTCGGGTAACTGAGCTCGAGGACCAGATGACCCACCTGATGGACATCATTTACCCACCCTCACCCTAGGACTGTTGTATTAGATTTCTTTATGTATTCCGTTTGTAGTTTCCTGTTTTTCATCTATGTATTGTACGAACCTTATGCTATTGTATGTAATTTTCTTATTATGAATGGAACTACTGTTGTTGATCAATTGTACGACGTTTTATTACATATTGGCTTTTGTGCTACCTGCTGCTTGTTGCCATGCTTAGTATTCGTGTACTGTGTTGTTTCCATGTTGTTTACCGCATGTTGTGACGTTGTTGGTTAATGGATTTTGACTTAAGTCAAAATTTTTGTTTGGAAGATCTATGGCTAACGGAAGAGGTCCAAGAGAAATCCCCACCACAGCATAGCTTGAGGAGATGATAGTCGCTCGAGTAGCCACAGCTATGGTGAATGCCAACTCCCAAGCTCCACCGGCTAACCCGATCTTCCAGAATGGGTATACTTTCAAGGAACTCCAGAGCTGCAAGCCCCACAATTTCAGTGGAACAGAAGGGCCAGTTGGGCTGACGAGATGGTTTGAGAAGTTGGAAGCTGTGTTCCGTGTGAGTAACTACTCCGAAGGGAATAAGACTAAGTTCACATCCTGTACTTTGTTGGATGGCGATTTGACTTGGTGGAATACGCTCGCCCAGGCTCAAGGAATTGGCAAAGCTTATGCTACACCATGGGAGGGGTTTAAGAGGGCTATGATCGAGGAGTACTGCCCCAGAACCGAAATTCAGAAAATGGAAGCGGAGTTTTGGGAACTAAAAGTTGTAGGAACTGACCTTGATGGCTATAACTGAAGGTACTTGGAGTTAGCTATGATGTGCCCCACAATGGTTGCTCCGGAGTACAAACGGATGGAGAGGTATCTGTGGGGACTCTTCAAGGACATTCAAGGAAATGTCACTTCATCGAAACCAGTGAATATCCCAGAAGATATGCGTATGGCGCACACCCTGATGAATCAAATTACCCACCAAGAGCGAAATCAGAATCGAGAGCTAGTAATGGGAAATGTAAGTGGGATGGAATTAAGGGAAAAGGTTTTGACTAGAACCCGACTAGGAAGTATGAGAATTTTAATGGAAACAACGACTGGAGGAATCCTAACCCGAACCCTAGCTCTAACCCTAACTACAAAGGTAGTCTTCCCCAGTGTAAGAGATGCTACAAGCATCACATTGGATACTGCAACGTAGTGTGTAAGAAGTGTAAAAGGACTGGACACATCGGCAGAGATTGTAAGATCACCGCCCCAGCTGTGAGGACGAACTCAAGTGGACCAAGGAAGTGTTTTAAGTGCGGTCAACAGGGCTACTTCAAGAATGAATGTCCTAACAAGAAGAAGGATGGCGGGCCAGCATGTGGAAGAGTCTTCAACATGAATGCCAGAGATGCCCGTGAAGATCCTGAGTTGGTTACAGGTACATTCACTATCGATAAACTATTTGCTTCTGTCCTGTTTGATACCGGTACTGATAGGAGTTATGTATGTAGACACTTTTGCTCTAAGATAGATTGGTCGTTAATACCTTTGGATGAGAGTATACTTGTCAAAGTAGCCAATGGAAAACTTGAGAAAGTTGACCAAATTGGCCGAGGAGGTATTATAAACTTAGCTGGTGTGGATTTTGAGATATATTTGATACCCATTAAGTTAGGAAGCTTTGATGTGATAGTTGGTATGGACTGGTTGTCCAAGGTAAGAGCCGAAGTTATATGTGGTGAGAAGATTCTTCGTATACCTCGCGAAGATGGTGAGCCACTAATTGTTTACGGAGATAGATGTAGCCCGAAGCTGAACCTTATTAGTTGCTTGAAGGCACAAAGGTTATGAAAAAGGGGCGTTTTGCTGTTTTAGCGCACGTGAAGAAGTTAGAAACTGAGAAGAGAAGCGTGGATGAAGTGCGAATTGTGAACGAATTTCCAGACGTATTTCTAGAAGAATTACCAGGATTACCCCCGCCGCGATCAGTGGAGTTCCAGATCGATCTAGTGCCAGGAGCTGCACCCGTAGCTCGCGCACCTTATCGACTTGCTCCTTCCGAACTGCAAGAGTTGCAGAGTCAACTGCAGGAACTGCTAGACCATGGATTTATCCGACCGATTTCATCGCCTTGGGGCGCACATATTTTGTTCGTGAAGAAGAAGGATGGATCTTTCCGCATGTGTATCGATTATTGTGAACTGAACAAGTTGATGATCAAGAATCGGTATCCCCTTTCCAGGATTGACGATTTTTTCAATCAGCTACAAAGAACCAGCGTTTACTCCAAGATCGATTTACGATCAGGTTATCACCAGTTGAGGGTGAAGGAGAGCGATGTGCTGAAGACTGCGTTCAGAACCCGTTATGGTCACTATGAGTTTCTAGTGATGCCATTCGGTTTAACTAACGCACCTGCCGTGTTTATGGATCTCATGAATCGCGTATGCAAGCCGTACCTAGAAAAATTCGTTATCATTTTCATAGATGATATCCTAATCTATTCCAAAAGCGAAGAAGAACATGAGCAACATCTTTGACTCATGCTTGAACTATTGAGACAAGAGCAACTCTATGCCAAATTCTCCAAGTGTGAATTTTTGTTGAAGGAAGTCCAATTTCTTGGTCATATCGTGAGCGACCAGGGTATCAAGGTTGATCTTGCTAAGATCGAAGCCACCAGCAAGTGGGAAACCCCCACTACTCCTACTCATATCCGCCAATTTTTAGGCCTTGCCGGTTACTATCGTAGATTCATCGAAGGTTTCTCTCTGATTGCGCGTCCTTTGACTGCGTTAACTCACAAGGGGAAGAAGTTCGTTTGGGAAACTGAGCAAGAGTCGGCATTCTAAACCCTGAAGCAGAAGTTAACCACCGCTCCTATTTTATCCCTTCGTGAAGGCAGTGATGATTTCATTGTGTATTGCGATGCCTCCCGACAAGGTTTTGGGTGTGTATTGATGCAACGGAAGAAGGTTATTGCTTACGCCTCTCGACAACTGAAGATTCACGAGCGAAACTATACCACTCATGATCTTGAGCTTGGAGCCGTTGTCTTTGCACTCAAACTGTGGAGACACTATCTGTATGGAACCAAGAGTACTATCTTCACCAATCACAAGAGCCTCCAACACATATTCGATCAGAAGCAATTGAATATGCGACAACGACGGTGGATCGAGACGTTGAACCACTACGATTGTGAACTTTGTTACCACCCTGGCAAGGCAAATGTTGTAGCCGATGCCTTGAGCCGAAAGGAAAGAATGGTACCACTTCGTGTTCGAGCCTTGAACATCACCATTCACATGAATCTCAATAGCCAAATTCGTGTAGCTCAAGAGGAAACTCTCAAGAAGGAGAATATTTCTCAAGAGCACTTGAACATTCTCGTTTCCCGATTTGAGGTCAAGGAGACTGGACTCCGATACTTTGCTGGAAGAATCTGGGTGCCTAGTTATGGGGATTTATGAAGCCTTATTCTAGATGAAGCTCATAAGTCAAGGTATTCGATTCATCCAAGAGCTGGTAAGATGTACCACGACCTCAAGATATATTGGTGGCCAAACCTCAAGAAGGATTTTGCGACTTACGTCGAAAAGTGTTTAACTTGTTCTAAGATCAAAGCCGAACATCAGAGGCCATCCGGATTACTGCAGCAACCCGAAATCCCCTAATAGAAGTGGGAAGGAATAACGATGGACTTCATCAAGAAGCTACCGAAGACGGTAGGCGGTTATGATACCATCTGGGTTATCGTTGACTGTCTTACTAAATCTGCACACTTCCTAGCCATGAAGGAAACTGATACGATGGAGAAACTCGTGCAACTATACATAAAGGAAGTTGTATCTGAACACGGTGTACCCTTATCGATTATTTCAGACCGAGATGCCCGTTTCGATTCTAGATTTTGGCGTTCTTTACAAGAAGCTTTGGGAACGCATTTAGATATGAGTACTGCGTATCACCTGCAAACCAACAGATAGAGTGAACGCACGATTCAAACCCTGGAGGACATGTTGCGTGCTTGTGTAATTGATTTCGGAAAGGCTTGGGAGAAGCATTTTCCTCTAGCTGAATTCTCTTACAACAATAGCTATCACGTGAGCATTAAGGCCACCCCCTTCGAAGCTTTGTATGGCTGCAGATTTCGTTCTCCTATCTGTTGGGCCGAAGTAGGTGAAAAGCAACTCACCGGACCCAAACTCATTCATGAAACAATCGAGAAGATTGTCCAAATTTAAGCGAGGCTCAAGACGGCCCGCGATCGTCAAAAGAGCTATGCCAATCTTAAGCGTAAAGATCGCGAATTCCAAATAGGTGACCGAGTGATGTTGAAAGTCGCACCTTGGAAAGGTGTAATCCGTATCGAAAAACGTAGGAAGCTAAATCCGCGATACATTGGTCCTTTTGAAGTCTTGGAGCGTGTTGGACCCGTTGTTTACCATTTGGATCTTCCGGCTCAGTTGAGTGCTGTTCATCTCACTTTTCACGTGTCGAATCTGAAGAAATGTCTTGCTGAACCAGAACTTGTCATACCGCTTGAGGAGCTTACGATTGATGACAAACTCCACTTCGTGGAAGAACCTGTTGAAATTATAGACCGTGAGGTCAAAACCTTGAAATGCAACAAGATTCCAATAGTCTAAGTTCGTTGGAATGCTAAACGAGGACCTGAGTTTACTTGGGAGTGAGAGGATCACATGATGCAGAAGTATCCTCACCTCTTCACAACTCTACCGTCTACCTCATCTTAAAATTTCGGGACGAAATTTTCATTAACAGGTGGGTAATGTAACGACCCGAATTTTTCGACTTGCTTTTGTGCTTGTTACTTTCTGCTAAACTGCGTATTTGTGCGTACTGAGCTATATTATATTCTGGGATCTTATTTCATGATTAATTACCTTCGTTTATACCATACAACGTGCCATTAAGTACTTAGTTACTTAACTTGATCCCCGAATGCTTTTACGACCGTTAGTGTCATTTGACGTTGAGAACGAGCTATATGTTTTGGTACACGTTTAACTTTTGTCGTAATTGGAATATTACGACTACGAAATACTATTTGTTATTTTCTAATAACAATTACTTGGGCTTTTGGTTGCTTAATTAAACTTAGTAATTTACTTATGCTCACTAGTTAGTCATGTTGGACTTTCTATCTTGTTGGACTCAAGCCCACCCTACTCTAGCTAATGGACTATTTAATTAGCCCAATTTTAATAAGTTTATGACCCATATAAATGTAAGACAAATGCCCATTTATTAGAGGGAACATACTAGCATTTTTGTTAAACATAATCACAATTGTTGTATGGGATCCCAACATAAGCACCAACTTTAGACAACCATTAACCAAAAAGCAAAAGTTTGTCAGCCTTGTCCCCCCCATGGCCGACGGCCAACACCACCTTGCCACCCCATCACCTCCTATAAAAACCATGCTAATTCCTCACATTTCACACTTGATCTCATTCACAAATTACACACACTTACTCTCTTATTCTCTCTCTAGTCTTTCTCACTCTAAAAATTGTAAGTTTCAAGTTTTATACTTCTTCTTTTCTTCTTCTTGTAGTCGACATCATCATCATCATGTGGAGATCAAGATTTTTGTCTTCTTGATCTTGTTATATCTTGTAGATTCAAACTTTGGTTTGAATCCTTCAAGAACATGAAAGATTCAAGCTTTCTAGCTTTGAATTTTCATTTACTTGTTAGATCTAGCTTATGATTTCTTTATTTTATTATAAATATCAAAACTTGTGTTTATGATCTTCATGTAACTTGAAGATCTAGTCTTTTGCTTTAAGGATCTTCAAGAACATTAAAGATCCAAGCTTTCTAGCTTAGGGTTTCATTATTTTGTTAAAGATCTTAGTTTTTAAGCTTATGGTATCATTACTTTTACTAGATCTTAGCTTTCTAGCTTATGGTCTCATTAATCTTGTAAAGATCCAAGCTTTTTAGCTTAGGGTTTTCTTAATACTTGAGATCTAAGTTATTATTGTAGATCTCACTGACTTGGAACCTTTTTGTGATTGTTGTGATGATAAAGTTCAAGTCTTCATCATCACATATGATGAAGATGCATAAACTTGTAGAATGTTAGCTTTATTGGGTTTATGCAATAAAGAGGCAACCTTGATGTTCAAAACTTGTAGAATGTTAGCTTTTACTCTTAGTTGTGTGTTGATGGCTGAAACTTGGTCAAAGTAATTCCAAAACAACAAAGAGTTGTACACTTGAAGCTTACACGCATCAAGGATGAGAACCGTGATGAGCATCAAGCACCAAGAAACCCACTGGAGCATTTGTTTTCTGTTTTTCGGGGTCTGATCCAACTCCTGAACTTCTGGGAAATTGATTTTCAGATAGTTCATATCGAGTAGATGACTTTTCATTTAGGCCATGCCTAAATCTGATATGCGATTTAGGATTTATAGCCTTTGGAAAGTCACTACGCCTTTGTAATGACGTGCTGAAAATTCTGACCTACTCGCACTTAAACCGTCGCCACGGTCAAACGAAGACGAGTTAGGTTCTGAAAATTGGATAGCAGTTAGAGGACTCACATACGGAACCTTGGCTACTGACGAAACGTCTTTTCGTTTTGCATAGAGGTCGTAGAAGCTGTCCGAAGTCAGCCTTTTGTTTCGATCTCTATTTTTGATGATAACTTACTTTATCTTTTACGAATGATGATGACGATGATGATGTTTAGGACTTTACTTACGTACTTTTAAACCTTTTTGGGACAATATACTGACTTAGTAACCTTTAACTTAGGTTGACGACCTTTCGGACCGACTTACTACCTGCATACTTTTCATATCGACTTTTACTGCTTATTCACTGTGAGTTATAGCTTCCCTTTTTACTTTACTATTTTTGGGATTGAGAATACATAGGCTTTTTATGTTTTACATACTAGACACGGGTACTTAAACTTTACGTATGTGTGGGTGATATAACGGCACAAACATTCCCCTTAGCACGGTAACGTTTAATCATTGGTTTTTGAACCGGTGAACGTGAATATTAGATATGGATCCATAGGGTTTGACATCCCCACTCGGGCTAGTAGCGCTAGTATTTAACGGGTGTTTGATACTTCGAGGACATACACACTCACCAAGTGTACTTTTAGGGAGTATTACTATTACGTTAAGATAGTTACCGGGTGCCCACGGATAAGCATATACTTTTCATACTGTTTTGAATATGAAATCTCGTGGTCTACATTACATTACTGAATACAAACTATAGCTCACCAACATTCGTGTTGACTTTTAAGCGTGTATTTCTCAGGTGCTTAGACGTTGTTGCTTCCGCTGTTAGACTTGCTGTCTTGGTGTTTTAGACTTGCTGTTACAGACTCGCTGTGTAAGACTTCCGCTGCATTACTTAGAGATGTCTCAACCATGGAACTTTTA
The DNA here is from genome assembly GCF_046630445.1 of Rutidosis leptorrhynchoides. NCBI lineage: Eukaryota > Viridiplantae > Streptophyta > Magnoliopsida > Asterales > Asteraceae > Rutidosis > Rutidosis leptorrhynchoides. The sequence continues at coordinate 394,648,715 of NC_092336.1, read as the reverse complement.
TCTTGCATTCACAACTTATGTTATTTGAATAATGGCTGGTAACGACCTTTGTGTCACGTTATCTTTTGTAAAACGTTATCCTTTTTGAATGCAAAACTTGTTTTAAAACAGCATGTAGTATTGTACCGTGTAATGGATATGTTGTTGACGATTCGTACATGATGGTTTTGTACAGGGCGTCACAATGGAAATATTAAATTTGAACTTATGACTAAATAAAAATTTGACCTAATTGATAATTCGTTGACTTAAGACTCTAAATAACCGTATTTGGGTGCCTATGCTTGGAGACTTGAGGGATTTGATCATGACTGAAGCTCACAAATCCAGATTGATAGTACATCTAGGAAGTAATAAGATGCATCATGATTTGAAATCAGTGTATTGGTGGCCGACTATGAAAACAGACATCGCTCGTTTTGTTGAAAAGTGTCATATTTGCGCGCAAGTGAAGGCAGAACACCAGAATCCTTATGGTTCGTTGCGTCAGTTACAGATTTCAGAGTGGAAATGGGAGCATATCACGATGGATTTTGTGACAATACCTAGAACTCAGAGAAAACACGATATGATTTGGGTAATAGTTGATCGTTTGACCAAGAGTGCTCATTTTCTTGCTACTCGTGAGAAAGCGTCATTAAGTGAACTTGCCGATTTATATGTGAAAGAGATAGTTAGTCGTCATGGTGTGCCATTATCGATGGTGTCAGATAGAGATTCTAGATTTATCTCTAACTTCTGGAACAGTCTACAATAGAATCTAGGTACACGTGTGAATCTGAGTACAGCTTATCATTCTCAGAAAGATGGTTAGAGTGAATGAACGATACAGACGCTAGAGGATATGATGAGAGCATGTGTATTAGAATATGGTGGTTCGTGGGATACACCTGTAGAGACCCGTCCTAATCTATCTGGACGAAGTCATCAACATTTGGTCCCATTGTGAGGTACCGTCCTAAATATGCCATGAGCGACTCCATGTAATATCTTTAAAATGAGCAAATGCACAGCGGAAGATTTCTTTCATACCTGAGAATAAACATGCTTTAAAGTGTCAACCAAAAGGTTGGTGAGTTCATAGGTTTATCATAATAATCATTTCAATATTTTAATAGACCACAAGATTTCAGATATTTAATTGTACACGTAACCCGAGTACAAAAATAATACGCGTAACCCGCGAATTAAAAATCATTCATATGGTGAACACCTGGTAACCGACATTAACAAAACGCGTCTAGAATATCCCCATCATTCCGGGACTCTCATCGGACATGATAAAATCGAAGTACTGAAGCATCTGTAACCCGGATGGGGTTTGTTAGGCTCAATAGATCTATCTTTAGGATTCGCGTCAATTAGGGTTTCTGTTCCCTAATTCTTAGATTACCATACTAGAAAGGGTGATATTCGATTCGATAATCCAACCATAGAATGTAGTTTCGATTACTTGTGTCTATTTCGTAAAACATTTATAAAAGCAGCGCATGTATTCTCAGTCCCAAAAATATATATTGCAAAAACATTTAAAAATGGAACAAATGAAACTCACAATACGATATTTTGTAGTAAAAATATGCATATGACAATACTGAACAATGCAAGGTTAGCCTCGGATTCATGAACCTATATCAATTATATATATTAAAACATATAATCGTAATCGAACAAGTTTAGATATTATTATTAATTGTTATTTCAGTAACTCGTATGTTTCATTGGTAACTATATTAACTATATTTATTTTATATACTTTAGATAAATAGTTAGATTTTATTATGAAAATATTAATGTTGTTATGTGATATGTTTAAAAATATATTCTTATATAGCTATTTATTTGGTAAAATAATATCAATAGTAATAAATAAAAATTTGTATCTTTTTATGATAATGATAATAATACTAAAAGTAATTCGATTTAGTAATGATACTGCTATTAATAGTTTTGATAATACTACTAGTAATAAATGTAATGTTAGTAATAATAATAATTTTAATGAAAAGATAATAATGATAAGATAAAAATGTTAGTTTTCATAAAAATAATAATTTAAATAATAATGGTACTTTTAATAAAAATGATGATTCTAATAGAAATTTTAATGGTCATATTAATAATAATACTATATATTTTAATAATAATAATAATGATAATAATATTAATTATACTAATAATCTTATTTCTAATATTGGTAATAATAGTAATTACTTAATAACAATCAATAAATAATAATAATAATAATAATAATAATAATAATAATAATAATAATAATAATAATAATAATAATAATAATAATAATAATAATAATAATAATAATAATAATAATAATAATAATAATAATAATAATAATAACAATTAAAGAAAATAATAATGAAATAATAATAATAAGAGTTTTTGTAATAACTACCTCAAAGGAGTAGCCCTTAAAAAAATGCCCAAGTCAGGGTTTGAACCCGCGACGTCCCGCTAACCCGATAACATCATTAACCACTACTCCAATTGTGTTTTCCTGATTTTATCCCTAATCTATATATAACTACACCGTCTTAACTGTTTCTTTTTCTTCTTCATATATAAATTAATCAAAGCAACAACAAACATAATCATTCATCTTCATCGTCTTTCGGTTATCATCATGATCATTCTATCATCTCTTGAAACAACCCAACCCGTACTCCGTACGATAAATTTTTTTTTTTATAATACACATTTACGCGCCAATTAAATATGTAGACCAAATCACAAGTTCCATTAAACCATACAACCATTACCAATGTTTACAAAAGGCACAATGGCCGTTAATTAAGTTAATACAAGTTTGACCGAATACAATGGTAGTTTATTAACCAAACGACCCGACGAGCATGGTTTGGGACTAAACTACCCAAAAGGTGGCCAACTTCCAAAAGCTCCTACAAGCACATCATCAAGGGCATCTAGTGCCCGACAATCCCCTTCCCTTTATCCTCACCTGCAACTAAAAGATAAACAACGAGAGGGGTAAGCTAACGCTTAGTGAATGCAATAATTATACATGATCATATATAACCTATTTACTTCCATACACTTACACAATACCACATACGAGCTAGCAATTCAACAAACATGCAATCCATCATGCATAAACTACTATCCACGTTCCACATTACGCTAGCAACAATAATAGCATATAGTTCACAATATAATATGCTAAGTACAATTCGCACAACCATGGTTAACCAAGTATACAAGAGAACGGTACATGTAATTCCGTTGGAGTTCATAACATCCACTAATGTTACTTATACAGCGCGTAATCACTAGTCCCCCGGGTGATGTCTTAAACACCGCGACTAACTCACCCTTACAACAATGTGGCGTCTTAAACACCGCGACGAATCCACACTTCATTCAATACAATGAGTGGTGTCTTGAACACCGCGACACTTCCACTCTCACGACATTGTGGTGTCTTAAACACCGCGACAATCCCACAAGTCAATTACACAAGGAGTAGTGTCTTAAGCACCGCGACAATACTACTCGTTACCTAGAATGTGGTGTCTTGAACACCGCGACACTTCCACATTCATACCACACAAATAAATACATTATATACGTTCACGCATAATTATTCCACTCACCTTGACGCAAGGATGATGAATAATCGCTTCCAAATTTCAAAGCCAAGTACCTAATACATTAAGTACCAATTCAATACATAAACTAGTGGAATTAACCACATTACATTTACTTGGGCATTTAATGACTCAATTCGCATTAAATGACCCAACTACATCACAACCGCCCTCTTAATGGCCAAGACTCGACTTTAGCTACCAACATTAGTGCATTAAAGTCTACTAGCCTCAATTGACATCCACCTAGGGTAATTTACACCCATTTTACCCAAACTAGGTCAACTAGTACATTCTTGACCCATTTTGACACTTTCACATCCAAACTAGTCAAACATAACCCAAATGACATCTCTTTTAATTTTAACAAATGTTTAATGCTTTTAATATCATTAACACTTTCAACTCACAATTACAAGGCCAAAACCCTAGATTATGGCCATTAGGGTTTCATTACAACAACCTAACCCAAATTCACCCATTTTACTCCCAAATGGGTCATACAAGCTTCTATTAACCAAAACCCTAGCCATAATCAATTAAAACTCGAAACTTAGAGTTAGAACTTACCGAGACTATCACCACGTAGCTAGAGTCACAAGGAACAACTTTAATACTTGCTCCAAAGATCAACCCTAAATCCTTCCTCTCTCAATCTCACTTTGAATCCAAATGGGTGTTAGAGTTTTGGGAGAGAAATTGAAAGAAAATGAAAAAGGAAAATGAAATAAATGAACTAGTGGACCAGATTTAATGCACCCATCTGATCTATACATCCATTTACCATTTTGCCCCTCAAAATCTCTTAATTTAACCTAAAACCGGGACCTAGCCAGCAGGCCTGCCGCGGCGCGGCACTAAACGTCGCGGCGCGACGAATCAAAGTAAAATTCACCATGCTTAAGTCCTGTTCTGATCTGGAAACGCTTTATGGGTCGCGGCGCGGACCCGTTTGTCGCGGCGCGACATACGCCTGGGTCTGGCCACTTCGACTAGTTAGTCAAATTTCCAAGGTTTCCACAACTAATTCCTTCATTCTCGTTCCCAATACACGTCTAAGCCTCACATCTAAGTCTCACGAGACCTAACACTACACAAGCTCATTTGTACACTTATATACGCACATGTTAACTAGCACACAATAAATTATATATATACGTTTATCTATACAATTACGCATAAGCTTCCGAATCATAACGTACAAATGGTTAAATATGTACCTTTAGTCACGTACGGGAAAAACGGGATGTTACAACTCTCCCCCACTTAGATCGGAGCGCGTCCTCGCGATCCAAGCCGCATGACAAGCCGGAAGATAAACCAAAGCAAATTCTTCGGATTCCCATGTAAACTCGGAACCCTTTCGATGTCGCCATTGCACTTTGAAGGTTCTAACTTCCTTGTTCCGCAACATCTTAACCTTTTCATCAAGGATTGCAACCGGTTCTTTCGCATACTCTAACTTGTTATTCAAAGTAATCTCATCCAATGGCACCCAAGTCGAGTCATCCACAAGATACTTGCGAAGATGGGAAACATGGAACGTATTATGAATTCCCGCAAGTTCTTCGGGTAACTCTAATCGATAAGCAACCTCACCAACACGTGCCAATACCTTGAAAGGACCAATAAACCGAGGAGCTAACTTTCCTCGCTTTCTAAACCGAATCACACCCTTCCATGGAGAAACCTTAAGCATCACCATATCACCTTCTTGAAACTCAATCGTTCTTCTACCTTTATCGGCATAAGACTTTTGTCTATCTTGCACCGCTTTAAGTCGAGCCCGAATCATTTCAATTTTACTATTCGTCTCCAAAACCAAATCGGAACTTCCGATTTCTCGTTGACCCACTTCTCCCCAACAAATGGGAGTTCGACATCTACGCCCATAGAGCATCTCGTATGGTGGCATCCCAATACTAGTGTGGTAACTATTATTGTATGAGAATTCCATCAAGGGTAAGTGCTAGTCCCAACTTCCACCAAAATCAATAATACACGCCCTTAACATATCCTCTAGCGTTTGGTTAGTACACTCGGTTTGACCGTCCGTTTGAGGATGATACGCCGTGCTCATTTTTAATTGAGTACCCATATCTTCATGAAACTTGTTCCAAAACCGAGATGTAAAGCGAGTATCTCGATCTGAAACAATAGATACCGGAACCCCATGTCTTGATATCACCTCCTTTATAAACAACTTAGCTAAAGTCTCCGATGATATCGTTTCCCGAATGGGAAGAAACAAGGCACTCTTCGTCAATCTATCAATAATCACCCAAATCGTATCGTATTGGGTTCGCGCCGTCTTCGGTAACTTGGTAATAAAGTCCATGGTAATGTGCTCCCATTTCCATTTCGGGACTTCCAATGGTTGTAACTTACCGTAAGGCTTTTGGTGTTCGGCTTTGACTTGTAAACATGTGACGCATTGTTCAACATACTTAACCACATCACGCTTCATGTCGGGCCACCAATAATCTTTCTTCAAATCATAGTACATTTTCGTTGCACCCGGATGAATGGAATATTTGGACTTATGTGCTTCATCAAGTAGCACTCGCTGGTAATCCCCCATCTTAGGTACCCATACCCTTCCTTGAAAGGACAACAAGCCACGCGAGCCCATTGTAATGAACTCCGATTGGCCAACGATTCGTTCCGTGTGCTTATTGTGAACATAAGCCTCTATTTGATCTTCACCCATCTTTTCAAGAAAGTCATTAGTGATAATCAAACGTAACGATCCCACCTTTATCGCCGGATGTGTACTCTTTCGACTCAAGGCGTCCGCAACAACGTTCGCCTTACCCGGATGATAAAGTATCACGCAATCATAATCTTTCACTACATCCATCCACCTACGTTGACGATAATTCAAATCTCGTTGAGTAAAGAGATGTTTCAAATTCTTGTGATCCGAATATATCGTATACTTGACACCATACAAGTAATGGCGCCAAATTTTCAACGCATGCACAACCGCCGCCATCTCTAAATCATGAGTCGGGTACCTCGTCTCGTGTTCTTTTAATTGTCGAGAGGCATAAGCGATGGCTTTACCTCTTTGCATCAGAACACACCCGAGTCCATTCAACGAAGCATCACAATAAACCACCATGTCTTCAATCCCTTCCGGTAACACCAACACCGGAGCTTGACATAACTTCTCTTTCAACAATTGAAAGGCGACTTCTTGTTCATTTTCCCAATTAAATTTAACATTCTTCCTTGTCAACTTCGTCAAAGGAGAAGCAATCTTAGAAAAGTCTTTAATAAATCGACGATAATAACCGGCCAATCCGAGAAAACTTCGGATTTCCGTAGGCGTAGTCGGTCGACTCCAACTTTTCACCGTTTCGATCTTCCCCGGGTCTACCATAATACCTTCTTGATTCACAATATGACCAAGGAATTGAACTTCCCTTAGCCAAAATTCACATTTGGAGAACTTAGCATACAATTTCTCCCTTCGCAACGTCTTCAACACTTCACGTAGATGGTGTTCATGTTCCTTCATACTCTTGGAATAAACGAGTATGTCGTCAATGAACACGATTACCGACTTGTCCAACATAGGTTGGCACACTCGGTTCATTAAATCCATGAATGCCGCTGGTGCATTCGTGAGACCAAAAGGCATAACCACAAACTCATAATGCCCGTAACGCGTCCGAAAGGCTGTTTTCTCGATGTCTTCCTCATGGACCCGCACTTGATGATAGCCGGACCGTAAATCGATCTTAGAAAAATACGTGGCACCTTGGAGTTGATCAAATAAATCGTCGATCCGAGGTAATGGATAACGATTCTTGATCGTCACTTTATTCAACTCCCTAAAGTCGATGCACATTCGCATGCTTCCATCTTTCTTTTTCACAAACAAAACCGGAGCACCCCACGGCGAGGAGCTTGGTCGAATGAAACCCTTCTCAAGCAACTCTTGGGTTTGATTAAGCAATTCTTACATCTCCGTCGGCGCTAAACGATAAGGGGTTTTAGCAATGGGAGTAGCTCCCGGAACCAACTCGATGCGAAATTCGACTTGTCTTTCCTTCGGAACACCCGGTAATTCATCCGGAAAGACATCTTCAAATTCGTTAACCACCGGAATCTTATGAATAGGTGGTGGCTCATCGCGAGTATCAACTACGTGAGCAAGATAAAACAAGGCACCGCTCTTGCGAAAACGTCGTGCCCTTGCATAAGTGCACAATGGTACGAGTCTTCTCCGTCTATCGCCATGAATAATCAACTCTCCCCCACTTGGGGTCCTAACACGAATGAACTTATCATGGCATGCAATATCGGCTCTATAACGATCGAGCCAATCCATACCAACAACAATATCGAACTCACCCAAAGTCATCGGAATGAGGTCAATTTTAAACGTTTCGGTACCAAACACAACATCACAATTCTTACAAACATCAACCACTAGCGCCGTCTTGCCATCCACTATTTCGACTTCAACCGGATGGCTCAACTTAACTAGCGGTTTATTTAACTTAGATACAAATCGAGGCGACACAAAAGACAAATTAGCACCGCTATCAAATAATATCTTGGCCGGTTTAGAGTTAACCAAGAAAGTACCTGAGACAACCTCGTTCGATTGCTTAGCTTCATCATTAGTCATCAAATAATTTCGACCCCGGCCCGTACCCGCCGCCTTCTCTAACCGCTTGACATGATCATTAACCAACTCGGGACACTCGGTCTTCTTGTGTCCTTCTTTCCCACAATTGTAACAAGTGAATTTTGTAGTAGAGGATGGTTTGGTGCAATCACGGGCCATATGTCCCCTTCGCCCACAATTATGACAAGAATAGGGGAAATCCCCCGAAGCACCTTTCTTCACACTCCCCACACTCTCGGAGCCTTTCTTAAACTTCTTGCTAGAAAAATTAGATTGACTAGTAGCTTCAAACTTTTTCTTGCCCAATGTAAGGCTATTCTTCCTCATCACAAGCGCCTCGAAGCCCTTGGCCATGTTAAACAATTCATCAAAGCTTTTCACCACATTCACACTTATCTTCTCTTGATAACTATCATTCAAGATCCGATAAAAATCTTCCTTTAACATCTTGTCGTTCCCGACATACTCCGGGCAAAATTGAGTTTTAGACAAAAACACGGATTTGAGAGTGTTCAAGTCCATCGACCCTTGCCTCAAGGAACGTAACTCGTCCTTTAGCCTAGTGAGATCAGCCGAAGTTCGGTATTCTTCAAAAAATTCCACCTTAAACTCATCCCAAGAAAAGTCCATGCATTGTTCTTCGCCGTAGACTTGAATCTTTGCATCCCACCATAGCTTGGCATCACCTCTTAGCATGCTACAACCATACATTGTCTTTTTATCGTTAGGGCACTCACATGTACGAAAAGCCCCCTCCATATCGGAGATAAACCGGGCACTCTTAAGTGGGTCCCGTTCACCATCAAAGGTAGGAGGTTGAGCATCCTTGAAGTTCTTAAAGAAAAAGTCTCGCCTCCCCACATTCTCTTCTTGAAGAACAATTTTAATTTGTTCCTTAACCATATCGACGACTTGTTCTTCAATAGTGTCTAGAAACATCTTCTTAATATCAACAAGAAAATCCGCCCTTTGGCGTTGAAAGATGGCCTCAACCTTGGCCGTGAACTCGGGTCCTCGCTCGTGCCCCCATTATCGGTGTCGTGTCCGTTTCTCATCTTCATTCTATAAAACGGGAAAGATTAAACAACAAAACCAAAGACATGACACATATATACCATACCACCCCATCTCGCTCAACAATCGTCATACATCACTCGTTTGACATGATTTGCACCCGTAGCAAGGGTAGCTAGTCATTGCTACACGAGCACGTCGCATTAACTTGCTAGTACAACGTCTATCTCGCTTGATGATTCCAACTACAACACAAAACAGTGAGTGCATGGTTAGTTCATATAAACCTACGCACTACCATTCTCGATTCGACCCGAAGTCGTACAAGTCCCGCCTAAAAGCGCATACACATAAAAGTCTAAGTCTAGGCATCTATCTCAAGTCGCCTAAATCCCTTAGACCATGCTCTGATACCACTTGAAACAACCCAACCCGTACTCCGTACGATAAATTTTTTTTTTTATAATACACATTTACGCGCCAATTAAATATGTAGACCAAATCACAAGTTCCATTAAACCATACAACCATTACCAATGTTTACAAAAGGCACAATGGTCGTTCATTAAGTTAATACAAGTTTGACCGAATACAATGGTAGTTTATTAACCAAACGACCCGACGAGCATGGTTTGGGACTAAACTACCCAAAAGGTGGCCAACTTCCAAAAGCTCCTACAAGCACATCATCAAGGGCATCTAGTGCCCGACAATCCCCTTCCCTTTATCCTCACCTGCAACTAAAAGATAAACAACGAGAGGGGTAAGCTAATGCTTAGTGAATGCAATAATTATACATGATCATATATAACCTACTTACTTGCATACACTTACACAATACCACATACGAGCTAGCAATTCAACAAACATGCAATCCATCATGCATAAACTACTATCCACGTTCCACATTACGCTAGCAACAATAATAGCATATAGTTCACAATATAATATGCTAAGTACAATTCGCACAACCATGGTTAACCAAGTATACAAGAGAACGGTACATGTAAGTCCGTTGGAGTTCATAACATCCACTAGTGTTACTTATACACCGTGTAACCACTAGTCCCCCGGGTGATGTCTTAAACACCGCGACTAACTCACCCTTACAACAATGTGGCGTCTTAAACACCGCGACGAATCCACACTTCATTCAATACAATGAGTGGTGTCTTGAACACCGCGACACTTCCACTCTCACGACATTGTGGTGTCTTAAACACCGCGACAATCCCACAAGTCAATTACACAAGGAGTAGTGTCTTAAGCACCGCGACAATACTACTTGTTACCTAGAATATGGTGTCTTGAACACCGCGACACTTCCACATTCATACCACACAAATAAATACATTATATACGTTCACGCATAATTATTCCACTCACCTTGACGCAAGGATGATGAATAATCGCTTCCAAACTTCAAAGCCAAGTACCTAATACATTAAGTACCAATTCAATACATAAACTAGTGGAATTAACCACATTACATTTACTTGGGCATTTAATGACTCAATTCGCATTAAATGACCCAACTACATCACAACCGCCCTCTTAATGGCCAAGACTCGACTTTAGTTACCAACATTAGTGCATTAAAGTCTACTAGCCTCAATTGACATCCACCTAGGGTAATTTACACCCATTTTACCCAAACTAGGTCAACTAGTACATTCTTGACCCATTTTGACACTTTCACATCCAAACTAGTCAAACATAACCCAAATGACATCTCTTTTAATTTTAACAAATGTTTAATGCTTTTAATATCATTAACACTTTCAACTCACAATTACAAGGCCAAAACCCTAGATTATGGCCATTAGGGTTTCATTACAACAACCTAACCCAAATTCACCCATTTTACTCCCAAATGGGTCATACAAGCTTCTATTAACCAAAACCCTAGCCATAATCAATTAAAACTCGAAACTTAGAGTTAGAACTTACCGAGACTATCACCACGTAGCTAGAGTCACAAGGAACAACTTTAATACTTTCTCCAAAGATCAACCCTAAATCCTTCCTCTCTCAATCTCACTTTGAATCCAAATGGGTGTTAGAGTTTTGGGAGAGAAATTGAAAGAAAATGAAAAAGGAAAATGAAATAAATGAACTAGTGGACCAGATTTAATGCACCCATCTGATCTATACGTCCATTTACCATTTTGCCCCTCAAAATCTCTTAATTTAACCTAAAATCGGGACTTGGCCAGCAGGCCTGCCGCGGCGCGGCACTAAACGTCGCGGCGCGACGAATCAAAGTAAAATTCACCATGCTTAAGTCCTGTTCTGATCTGGAAACGCTTGATGGGTCGCGGCGCGGACCCGTTTGTCGCGGCATGACATACGCCTGGGTCTGGCCACTTCGACTAGTTAGTCAAATTTCCAAGGTTTCCACAACTAATTCCTTCATTCTCGTTCCCAATACACGTCTAAGCCTCACATCTAAGTCTCACGAGACCTAACACTACACAAGCTCATTTGTACACTTATATACGCACATGTTAACTAGCACACAATAAATTATATATATACGTTTATCTATACAATTACGCATACGCTTCCGAATCATAACGTACAAATGGTTAAATATGTACCTTTAGTCACGTACGGGAAAAACGGGATGTTACATCTCTATTCAACGTTATCACTATCCATCCTCATCATCATACTTATCACGTTCATCATCATTAACTTAATACGTATCATAATCATAATCATAATCATAATCATAATCATAATCATAATCATAATCATAATCATAATCATAATCATAATCATAATCATCATCGATCACCATAACATTATCAATACCCTATCATTATCATAAATCTCTTTTTATCATCATCAAGCTATCATAATCGTATATATCATCACTATATCCTTCTAAGGATCAATATTATAATCAATGTATCGGCCATCAATATTTCGGCCCAAAATTAATTTAACGATCCAAATTTTACATCGGCCCACAATATAAACAAGTCTCAGTCAATATCCATAACTGATTTCATGATACGTGTTTGTTGAATTGTAAAGATAGGTGTATGGTATAAAAAAATAAAAAATCCTTCACGTGTTTCTTGTCTCACTCTTTGTCCCACACCACAATTATTTCTCTGCCTCCATTATTTTTTAGGTTGTGGGATACCACCATTGACAACAACTAATAAATAATCGGATTTTTAAAATTATCAAAAGCAACACAATCGTTGATCATGATAATAGGTGCAATAGTTAGCTTCGAGTACTTACAGAAGGGGTTTCATAGTATTTTCGTTTGAAAAAGAGATTGTAGCTGTAGTGGTGAACGAGAAGGAAGGAATCATGTGCAGCAGTTTATAGCAGAATAATAGGATGATTAAAGTGATTGTCGATAAGAAGAAGAAACATAGTTATGGCAGCATCAACAAAAGTAGCTCGATGATGGTTGTTATTGAACAAAACAGAAGAATAGCGAATGGTAGCAGCATAAATGGGTTGGGTTTCGGTTTAGTTTTGCGTTTAATAAAGAAATAGTAGCTTGTAGTATTTGGTTTGAGTGATGGTGGGTGAAGGTTCTAAATGAAAACAGATAATGTGAGAGAGATGAGAGTGAGAAAAGGTGGTATGGTGGGTTATTTGCGACTACGTTCCAACGAAATCATGAGGGAGACAAAAGAGTGGGGTGGTGGTCCGTATGGTGTTGATGACGGTTTTGTGACGACCCGGAAATTTCCGACCAAATTTAAACTTAATTCTTAATATGATTTCGACACGATAAGCAAAGTCTGTAATGTTGAGTCTCAAAAATTTTGAACTATGTTATGAATTCATTTGACCTTCGACTATTCCCGACGATTCACGAACCACTATCTGTAAATAAATACATATATATTTAAATATATATTAATTTGAAATAGAAACTTATATGATTTAATTCATATGTGTAAATGAAATAATATATGATATTACGATAAATCTATATATATATATATATATATATATATATATATATATATATATATATATATATATATATATATATATATATATATATATATATATATATATATATATATATATATATATATATATATATATATGATTTAAAATCTATTTAGTAATCGACGGTAACACTCAATTTCCATTTGACGGATATTAAACAAGTTAATACAAACTTATGTGATTTCAAAATAAACGGTGATACGAAAATGGGTTTTATAAATTATAGGCTTAGTAAAAATGTATTTAGGAGCTTTTTGTTAAATTTTAAAACTTTTTATATTTTACTTAGGGCTGGGAGTGAATAATTAATGTAATTTTTATTTAATAGTTAATTCTCGAATTTTATACCATAATGACCAAAATAAATAAATATACTTAATTTAAAAATATGGAATTTTTCTGAACACTTTTATCCGCCACAAATTTATCAACAGAGTACGATAATGCAGTCCGTTAAAACTGTCGGCAGAGTAATAGTCAATTTATCCGTGAACTTGAAATTCATCAACCAAACTACTGTATCATTTTCATTAATCATGTGATATTATTATATTATTTATTATTACTATTATTAATTATTATTAATATTATACTTATATTACTTATATATACATATACATGTATATGGAGATATGCAGATAGTTAGAGATATAATTACTCCTTCCTCTTTCTCAAGCCACTGCCGTCACCACCCTACACCCACCATGAACCGCCGGACCTCCGGTCAACATGAACAACGAACCACCTCTTCTCTCTTTATATCTCCCTCTCTACTTTCCTTTATGTCTTCGGTCACCAAAACTACCCGCCACCATTTTGGTTTTCTAACATTCGTTTATGTTTGGACCGAGAACAAACAACCACTCACGACGATACCACCATCGGTTACCACCGCAAACAACCATCTGTATCTCTCTCTCCTAGTTATGACCAAGAACCAACCACCGCTGCCATTTTTGTTATGTTTCTCTTTTCTTGACGGGAAAACACCACAACCCAACACCATTACACAAATCAACATACTAATACTCGACTCCTGTTTTACTTCTCGAAATGATTTACTGCTGCTGCTACAGTATACTTGCGAGAAAGAAGATGAACAGTGGTAAAGCATGATGGTGTTGTTATTACTGCTACGCTACTGCTATTGTGTGTTTCTTTTCGTTTTCTGTGTTTGCAGCCCACGAAACCACCTTCATTAACCACCTTAAACCACCCAATACAGCCCCCACTTTCGGTGAAATATTATTGCATTTTCTATTTATGTTTTGCAACTTAATCACCATCGAAAAACCATCTTTATTTGTTACTAGTCTGCTGCCACAAACTACTACTTCGATAATTGCTGCTGTCGTTATATTGCTGCTACTGTAGCAGCTGAATATTTCAGTTTCCATTACAAAAAGAAGAAGAAGATAATGAATATGGGAGTTACAGTGATACACGATAATGTGAAGATAAATAAGATAATGATGGTAATTAAATTTAGAATGATTAATGATAATAATATAGAATGATGATTAACGGAGGTAGGCGATATAGATGGATATAAGGATGATGATATATTATACGGGTTATTATTATTAACAGTTACTTTAAATTCAGAAAATCGAAGTTAGCCGAATGGTTGTGTGGGTGTGGGGGTAGCGAGAGGTCATGGTTTCAATCCCTGCTGTGCCATTCTTTTTAGAAAGATAAGAACCAGAATTATGTTGGGCCGAGTAATGGTTGATACTTGGGTCTAGAACTAAGTTAGTTATTGGACCGAAATCGTTAGTTTCTGATGGGTCGAGATCCACTTTGTTGTTGGGCTGAAGTAATAGGGGTCGAATCTATCTATTAATGAGTTACATAGTTTTAGGTTGTTCATTATTCCAGAAAATCAATTTCAGTGAAATGGTTAGGGGCTTATGTGTTGAATGGGAGGTCGCGGGTTCGAGCCCGGGCAAAGGCGTTTATTTTATTTTAAAGGCTTGTTACTTGAGGTGGTGGTATTATTATTATTATTATTATTATTATTATTATTATTATTATTATTATTATTATTATTATTATTATTATTATTATTATTATTATTATTATTATTATTATTATTATTGTTATTATTATGATTATTATTGTTATTGTTAATATTAGCATTATAATCTTTACTATAAGTATCATTATTATTATTATTATTATTATTATTATTATTATTATTATCATAAATATAAGTATTATATCTATTATTATTATTACTATGAGTATTACTTATGATATTATTACTAATTTTAAAACTTTAATATTATTATCATTATGATAAAAAGGTTTATTATTGTTATCATTATGAAATTATAATTATTTTCGTAAATATTAGTATTAGTATATTTTTATATATAATAGAATTGTTAATATTAACATAAGTATTATTATTTGTATTATCATGAGTATTATTATTATGTAATTACTTAAATCAGTATCATAACTATCATTAACAGTAAAATTAATATTTTTACAATTATAATTATTAATATCATTATTATTATCATTAATAGAATTATTAACATTATTATCTTATTAGTAATATTAAGTATTATAATTATTATCATTTTACCACTACTAATAATATTTTGACTACTATTATTATTAATATACAAATGATATATACATATATTAAAAATATATTTAATACATATAACATAACGAAGATTAATATTTTTATATAACAAAATGAATATAAGAAACATATATATATATATATATATATATATATATATATATATATATATATATATATATATATTAATAATATAAAAAGGATATAACTAAAAAATTTATGTATATATTTGTTCGATTACAACTATGTATATTAATAAATATACAAATGATATAGGTTCGTGAATCCAAGGCCAACCCTGCATTGTTCAGTATCGTTGTACCAATATTGTTACTACAAAATATTGTATCGTGAGTTTTATTTGCTCCCTTTTTAAATGCTTTTGCAATATATATTTTTGGTACTGAGAATACATGCGCTGATTTTATAAATGTTTGACGAAATAGACACAAGTACTTAAAACTACATTCTATGGTTGGATTACTATACCGAATATTGCCCCTTCAAGTCTGGTAACCTAAGAATTAGGAAAATGGCCCCTAATTGACGCGAATCCTAAAGATAGATCTATGGGCCTAACAAACTCCATTCTGAAATTTGGAATACTTTAGTACTTCGATTTAAATGGTGATTCCGATTGCCAATATTTATGGCATACTTGCGAGTATGCGGGGGATATTCTATATACATTATGTTAATGTCGGTTACCAGGTGTTCATCATATGAATGATTTTTATACACTTGCGAGTGTAATGTTATTTATGAAAAATGAAATCTTGTGGTCTATTAAAATTATGGAAATGATTGATTACGATAAACCTATGAACTCACCAACCTTTTGGTTGACACTTGAAAGCATGTTTATTCTCAGGTATGAAAGAAATCTTCCGCTGTGCATTTTCTCATTTTAAGGATATTACTTGGAGTCGATCATCGCAATAGAACCAGATGTTGGTGACTTCGTCCAGATGGATTAGGACGGGGTGTGACATGTGGTATCAGAGCGGTGGTCTTAGCAAACCAGGTCTTGCATTAGTGTGTCTAACTGATAGTTTTCTTAGATGTATTAGTGGGTCTGGACTTCGACCGTGTCTGCATGTCAAAAGTTTTGCTTATCATTTCGTGTCGAAAATTATTTGCTTATCATCCTTAAAGTCTAGACACGTCTTACTGCCTCTATTGTATAGACAGTGTATAGATAAATTCATATCTTAGCGTATCTGTTATTGTTACCTTTGCCTGACAGCTTCTGTAGATTCCTCCGTAACTTATGGGAGTTTAGTATTATATATGCATATGTAAATTATGTATTGCAGGGTACTAATCTACAGGTGTGTTTGGCGTGTAGCTTATGGAAGCTTATGGGAGCTTGAGCTTATGATTTTAATAAACTCCAAGTCATAAGCTTCGTTTGGTAGTAAAAAAAGTAGAGCTTATGAAAATCATAAGCTCTGAAAAAAGAAGCTACTTGTAGTAGCTTATGAAAAAAAGTAGAGCTTATGAACTGAAAAATAAGCTCCAGCTAGTTTACCAAACATTTAAAAAAAATAATAAGCTCCAGCTACCAGCTTCAAGCTCCAGCTCCAGCTCCAGCTCCTGCTCATAAGCTCCAGCTCCAGCTATAAGCTCCAGCTCCAGCTACTTTCGTCCAAACACACCCTACATCCTAAAATCTATTTCTTATCGAAAATCCTTCATCTGATCGTACGAGATGAATCCCTCAACCTGTTCGAATTCCTCGGATTCCGACAGCTATTCCGATATGGAGTTTCACCTAAGCTCCAAAAGCAGTGTCACGAGAATGAATCGACCCATCATCCATCCCCAATTCATCTGATGAGTTTGTAGTCGACTTAATCAATAGAGACGCGAAGAAGGCGATCCTTTTCACCAACCGAATTTACCTCTTGACGGAGAACCCGAAGCACTTACCGACGAACCAGTCCGAAACACCATTTTCACCCTCATTTCCCGAATACCTCGCCACGATTATATTCTATCTAAAATTCTAAACCTTATTCATTCACTCATTCCGACTGACAATCATCCCGAAATAATATAAGAAGTCAATGAACTTCGCGCTCTAGTAATCAATTTGGAGAATATGGTGCAAAATTTACCAGCCTCAGCAACATCACCGACACCAACAGTACCATCAGTAACAGCACCAGTACCATCAACAATCCATGCCTAAACATCTCATTCTGTACCTCAAGTATAGTCATCGTTCAACGTATCGTTCTACATAGATTATCTTCATTCTACATGATGATTATGTAAACTCTAATGTTTTAGAGATTATGTATCATTGTTCTAATCATAAATCTGATGAGTTTAATATCACATTGACTCATTAAATCCATGATTACATCTGAAGAAAATATATATGTATATATGTTTTCATAAAGATTGTAATTAAAATTCTTTTGTACAAACTGTTAATGGTGAAAATATTTTAACGGGTAGGTAATACCCGAGGAATATTTAGATTTCACATTAATAAGTTACACTGTACATTCTTTCAATCTGATTCAACAGTTATTTACTATCCTACTTACATCCACAGATATACGAATCCGTTCACCGCAGAATAACTATTTTCATTCAATTTCATATTTGGATTTTGACCTATCAGAATCCAACAAGTGGCATAATGAAGAAAACATTGGACAAAAAATAAAATTTGTTAAAAACAAACAAATTAACTATGAGAAATTTTGTTAAGAATTCACGCTAACAAAATCCTAGCTAACTGTTCCTAGCTAACTGTTAATTCCCTATTACATTATTGCAATTTTAATTATCGCAATTTATTTATCGCAATTTTTATTCTCGTAATTTTATTTATCGTCATTTAATTTCTGTTATTTATTTTACGCACTTTAAATATCGGGACACGTATACAAGGTTTTGACATATCATATCGACGCATCTATATATATTATTTGGAATAACCACAGACACTCTATATGCAGTAATGATAGAGTTAGCTATACAGGGTTGAGGTTGATTCTAAAATAATATATATACTTTGAGTTGTGATCGAGTCTGAGACATGTATACAATGGGTCACGATACGTATTAATTAATTCGAATATTATATATGAATTATTGAATTACTAACTGTGGACTACTAATCGTGGACTAATAATATTGGACAATTAAAATGAATTAAAATATTGATTATAACATATGAAACTAAACAATTCTTCAAATTTGCCACTTGATTTCATCTTAAACCTCATTTGTATCTTGACGATTACAATCTGCGTTCAAACCTTTCATAATTCTTGAAAACACCTCAATCGAGAGGATGAACCAACTGCACTTCATCTACAGAAGGAAAGATTTATGCATATGATTATGCACCTGAAAACACTCGAAACCTGAGTAAACGTTTAACACGTATCGGTGCTAGCTCCTTTGACGTTATTATTACCGAAAATAACTTCGCAATCCCTTTTCAAAATAGCAAATTTTGTCACAGCTCCAGCAAAACAACTTCGACTTTTCATTCGGATTAGTCTTATTATGACTTTGATATATAAGTTTGTCTTTCATCATTGTTACCGGGGAACCTTTTATATTACACCATACTACTAGCAGATGTACCAGCAACCTCGTTACTCCTTGGCTTAAATCTCTCCGACAAATCACTATATTTATCTATTGAAGTCTTATCATGAACTCATCGGCATCTTATAAAGAGAATTACCATACCAATTACCAGGAATTAGTAATCAGTATTTTGAATCTCGAAATGTTTCTACATCAACAGTTATATGTATACATATAACATTTATCTCTTAGGATTATGATCTTTTATTCTGAAATTCTGAAAAGCACCCAGTCTGTGAATCAATACTCGGAATGTTGAAAAATTTGAATGAAGCAACAAAACTGTAAACGACTTAATAGTCAAAAGTTTGATGATAAAGAATAATGTGGTGGCAAAGCTCAGAAAAAGAGAAGGTTTGAAACTGAAAAACGGATTGAGCAAACCATGAAGGAGACTGTGAACAAATCACAAAGACTAAACCTGCCTTCAAAGAATCCAAATGATTCAGTATCTGCTGAAGTCATTAACGAATACCTTGCTCCTAACTCTACACTTTTACGAACAATCTTCATCATCATCCATCGATATTAGAAATTCTAAAATATCATCGTATCTTTCATTATAAATATCCTCGATATTTCTGAAGATATTTTTATAACTATTCTGATCTGAAATAATTTATCTCTTCGTGGTATCAGTGTTACATCAGAAAGAAAACTGTTTTAGTTTCTAAATTCTGAAAGATTTGAATTTAAAATATGAATGTTTTTGAAGTAGTGTTGGGAACTGAAGCATGAGTTAGTATAATATAATGACACTTGATCAACGTGATTATATTACAGTAAGTCATGCTGAGTTTCTAATGAAACATGATGATTCACATATCATAACATCATCATGTGCCATGTTACACGACTCTTACATTCTATCTAATCTTTAAACATATCAAGAACATATTTTCTTGATAGTTCTATCTTTTCCGTGACTTCTAGTAATTTGACAAATCAAGATCGTGCTACTTCAATTTCTTTCTTAGAATATTAACTATGTTCATTCCAAAATTCATATCTACGAATTCTGAATCATTATTTGCTACTTAAAGTCGAGAAGAGAAAACAAAAGTATGAATTGTGGAAGAAAGTTTTAAGGGTGGTGAAAATAAAGAAAACGGGAGAGGTGGATTTATAGTGAAATATCCGACAGAGCAATCAAAACAGATTATCGCATTAAACCAAAGAGGATCCTAATTTCCTTAATTACCGAAGAATCAAATCTTATAGAGATTTCAAATATTTTCTCTAAATCCCTTGAATTCCGGAAATCATTCGTGAATACGTCAACAGTTAAGATGAACCTGCATTTACTCATTTCACTCTTTTGCGATAGCTTCACTCGTACTCCTCACCTAAATAAATTGTTTTATCTATCTTACTCAGTGATGATAAAACTCTATTTTTCAACTCATATGAGTCATGAAAACATACTTACTGTCAGCCATGACCATCCTAATCAAATTTCGGGACGAAATTTCTTTAACGGGTAGGTACTGTGACGACCCGGAAATTTTCGACCAAATTTAAACTTAATTCTTAATATGATTTTGACATGATAAGCAAAGTCTGTAATGTTGAGTCTCAAAAATTTTGAACTATGTTATGAATTCATTTGACCTTCGACTATTCTCGACGATTCACGAATCACTATCTGTAAATGAATACATATATATTTAAATATATATATATATATTAATTTGAAATAGAAACTTATATGATTTAATTCATATGTGTAAATGAAATAATATATGATATTACTATAAATCTATACATATGAAATGTATATTGAATATATATATATATATATATATATATATATATATATATATATATATATATATATATACATATATGTATATATATGATTTAAAATCTATTTAGTAATTGACGGTAACACTCAATTGCCATTTGAAGGATATTAAACAAGTTAATACAAACTTATGTGATTTTAATATAAACGGTGATCCGAAAATAGGTTTTATAAATTATAGGCTTAGTAAAAATCTATTTAGGTGCTTTTTGTTAAATTTTAAAAAATTTTATATTTTACTTAGGGCTGATAGTGAATAATTAATGTAATTTTTATTTAATAGTTAATGTTCGAATTTTATACCATAATGACCAAAATAAATAAATATACTTAATTTAAAAATATGGAATTTTTCTGAACACTTTTATCCACCACAAATTTATCAACAGAGTACGATATTGCAGTCCGTTAAAACTGTCGTCAGAGTAATAGTCAATTTATCCGTGAACTTGAAATTCATCAACCAAACTACTGTTTCATTTTCATTAATCATGTGATATTATTATATTATTTATTATTATTAAGTATTATTAATATTATACTTATATTACTTATATATGCATATATATATATATATATATATATATATATATATATATATATATATATATATATATATATATATATATATATATATATATATATATATATATATATATGTATGTATAAGGAGATATGCAGATAGTTAGAGATATAATTACTCCTTCCTCCTTCCCAAGCCACTGCCATCACCACCCTACACCCACCATGAACCGCCGGACCTCCGGTCAACATGAACAACGAACCACCTCTTCTCTCTCTATATCTCCCTCTCTACTTTCCTTTATGTCTTCGGTTACCAAAACTACCCGCCACCATTTTGGTTTTCTAACATTCGTTTATGTTTGGACCGAGAACAAACAACCACTCACGACGATACCACCATCGGTTACCACCGCAAACAACCATCTGTATCTCTCTCTCCTAGTTATGACCAAGAACCAACCACCGCTGCCAATTTTGTTATGTTTCTCTTTTCTTGACGGGAAAACACCACAACCCAACACCATTACACAAATCAACATACTAATACTCGACTCCTGTTTTACTTCTCGAAATGATTTACTGCTGCTGCTACAGTATACTTGCGAGAAAGAAGATGAACAGTGGTAAAGCATGATGGTGTTGTTATTACTGTTACGCTACTGCTATTATGTGTTTCTTTTCGTTTTCTGTGTTTGCAATCCCACGAAACCACCTTCATTAACCACCTTAAACCACCCAATACAGCCCCCACTTTCGGTGAAATATTATTGCATTTTCTATTTATGTTTTGCAACTTAATCACCATCGAAAAACCATCTTTATTTGTTACTAGTCTGCTGTCACAAACTACTACTTCGATAATTGCTGCTGTCGTTATATTGCTGCTACTGTAGCAGCTGAATATTTCGGTTTCCATTACAAAAGAAGAAGAAGATAATGAATATGGGAGTTACAGTGATACACGATAATGTGAAGATAAATAAGATAATGTTGGTAATTAAATTTAGAATGATGAATGATAATAATATAGAATGATGATTAACGGAGGTAGGCGATATAGATGGATATAAGGATGATGATATATTATACGGGTTATTATTATTAACAGTTACTTTAAATTCAGAAAATCGAAGTTAGCCGAATGGTTGTGTGGGTGAGGGGGTAGCGAGAGGTCATGGGTTCAATCCCTGTTGTGCCATTCTTTTTAGAAAAAAAAGAACCAGAATTATGTTGGGCCGAGTAATGGTTGATACTTGGATCGAGAACTAAGTTAGTTATTGGACCGAAATCGTTAGTCTCTGATGGGCCGAGATCCACTTTGTTGTTGGGCTGAAATAATTGGGGTCGAATCTATCTATTAATGAGTTACATAGTTTTAGGTTGTTCATAATTCTAGAAAATCAATTTCAGTGAAATGGTTAGGGGCTTATCTGTTGAATGGGAGGTCACGTGTTCGAGCCCGGGCAAAGGCGTTTATTTTATTTTAAAGGCTTGTTACTTGAGGTATTATTATTATTATTATTATTATTATTATTATTATTATTATTATTATTATTATTATTATTATTATTATTATTATTATTATTATTATTATTATTATTATTATTTTTATTATTATTATTATTATTTTTATTATTATTGTTATTATTATGATTATTATTGTTATTGTTAATATTAGTATTATAATCATTACTATAAGTATCATAATTATTATTAATATTATTATCATAAATATAAGTATTATATCTATTATTATTATTACTATGAGTATTACTTATGATATTATTACTAATTTTAAAACTTTAATATTATTATCATTATGATAAAAAGGTTTATTATTGTTATCATTATGAAATTTTAATTATTTTCGTAAATATTAGTATTAGTATCTTTTGATAAATAATAGAATTGTTAATATTAACATAAGTATTATTATTTGTATTATCACGAGTATTATTATTATGTAATTACTAAAATCAGTATCATAACTATCATTAACAGTAAAATTAATAATTTTACAATTATGATTATTAATATCATTATTATTATCATTAATAGAATTATTAACATTATTATCTTATAAGTAATATTAAGTATTATAATTATTATCATTTTACCACTATTAATATTATTTTGACAACTATTAATATTAATATACAAATGATATATACATATATTAAAAATATATTTAATACATATAACATAAAGAAGATTAATATTTTTATATAACAAAATGAATATAAGAAACATATATATATTAATAATATAAAAAGGATATAACTAATAAATTTATGTATATATTTGTTCGATTACAACTATGTATATTAATAAATATACAAATGATATAGGTTCGTGAATCCAAGGCCAACCCTGCATTATTCAGTATTGTCGTACGAATATTTTTACTACAAAATATTGTATCGTGAGTTTCATTTGCCCCCTTTTTAAATGCTTTTGCAATATATATTTTTGGGACTGAGAATACATGCGCTGATTTTATAAATGTTTGACGAAATAGACACAAGTATTTAAAACTACATTCTATGGTTGGATTACTATACCGAATATTGCCCCTTCAAGTCTGGTAACCTAAGAATTAGGGAAATGGCCCCTAATTGACGCGAATCCTAAAGATAGATCTATGGGCCTAACAAACCCCATTCTGGAATTTGGAATGCTTTAGTACTTCGATTTAAATGGTGATTGCGATTGCCAATATTTATGGCATACTTGCGAGTATGCGGGGGATATTCTATATGCATTATGTTAATGTCGGTTTCCAGGTGTTCATCATACGAATGATTTTTATACACTTGCGAGTGTAATGTTATTTATGAAAAATGAAATCTTGTGGTCTATTAAAATTATAAAAATGATTGATTACGATAAACCTATGAACTCACCAACCTTTTGGTTGACACTTGAAAGCATGTTTATTCTCAGGTATGAAAGAAATCTTCCGCTGTGCATTTGCTCATTTTAAGAATATTACTTGGAGTCGATCATCGCAATGGAACCAGATGTTGGTGACTTCGTCCAGATGGATTAGGACGGGGTGTGACAGGTTTGATCATGATGGTAACATCGGTGGTTTATGGTTACGATTGTTGGTTTGTTTGGTGTTAGAGTTCTCAACGGCTTGAAATAGTGGAGGGTGGTGATTCGTGTGGTTGTCGATTGAAGGAGGTGATAGGGTGGCGAAGTGGTGATGATGATTCAAATAAGAAGAAGGTACAGTTTTTGGTGGTGGAACCGTAGTGGTTTAATAGCCATCTTCAATATATTGTAGATAGTGTGAGATAACAACGGAAAGAAAAAGAAAGTGCAAGGCCACTGAATTATGATAATCAAAAACAATGAGGCAAATTATTAGATAGTGTGTTATCTCAGAGATGGTGGGGTTCAATATACAAATTGATAGGTTTAAAAAAAATATCTAAATTTAGTACACACTTGCACAATTATATATCTTAATAAAGAAATTATTTCGGTTTATATTTTTATGGCTACGAAAGATGCTGCCAAATAGAAATGTCCTTATTGACGGACCCATGATTTGAAAATTATGAAGTAATGAATAAAGGAGGATACTTTAATTATTTTCAATCACCATTAGCCTGTTTGGCATGTGACATTTTGTTGAATATTACTTTTACCAATCACACTGAACTAAAAAGAATAAAATTATATAATAATATTATGGAGTAATTAGTAATAATAATAATTAATAATTAATGACTTGAAAGTCTTGACGAAAAGTGATAAACGCCTGGACGGTGGATGTTGGAGTCTTTAAAAAAAATTAATCTTGACACGCTATACTATCAGCCACTCTTAGCTAATGACGGTTACTAAACTAACCACATACTTTCTTCTTTAGGTAAAAGTATTGCAATTGTTCTTATATGTCATTCACGTAAATTTCACCCATTTCTTGTTCATATAAACAATATAGTAATAATCATAAACAGTGATCAATAGTGAAGCAGCCGTTAACTTTGGTTTAGACTTCATTAAATATCTATTGAATGACAAATAAGTGTTACAGTAGTTTATTAATTAAATTTGAAACCATATCTATATATATATATATATATATATATATATATATATATATATATATATATATATATATATATATATATATATATATATATATATATATATATATATATATATATATATATAGATTCATTTTAATTATAAAATCATATATTATTTTATTTTACATTTTTAGTTCTAACGATTAAATAGTATATCAATATTTCCAATAATTATATATATATATATATATATATATATATATATATATATATATATATATATATATATACACACACATTCATTTTAAAATTTATTGTTCGTGAATCGTCAGAAGCGGTCGAAGGGTAATTGTATATATGAAAATAAATTCAAAATTTTTGAGACTTAATCTTACAGACTTTTCTTATCGCGTCAAAAATATTAAATCGTATCGAGAGTTTGATTTAAAATTAGTCGAAATTTTCCGGGTCGTCACAACACATTTGTCGTTGGTTGAATTCGCGTATAACAATTCTTATCATTCGAGCATAGGAATGCCGCCTTACGAAATGTTGTAGGCAGTCGTTGCAGAATTCCGACTTGTTGGTTAGAAGCTGGAGAGAAACAGTTTGCTGGTCCCGAAATTGTTCAAATGACAGCCGAAAAAGTTGCTATTGCGCGAGAAAGTTGAAAGCTGCCAGAGATAGACAAAAGATGTATGCAGATCCGCGTAGACGTCCGATAACTTTTAATGTAGGTGATCATGTGTATCTTAAGGTTTCACCGTGGAAAGGGGTTATCAGATTTGGTAAATGTGGTAAGCTTGCGCCAAGGTATATTGGGCCATTTCCAATTAGTGAGATTCTGAATGACCAGACAGTTCTGTTATATCTTCCTTCTGAGTTAGGTGGTATTCATAATACCTTCAATGTGTGTTATTTGCATAAGTGTAAAGTCGATGACGAGACACAGATCGTACCGCTAGTGGATTTGAAAGTTGATTTGAGTAACAAGTTGGTTGAGGAACCAATTCGAGTGGTCGATAGAAAGGTTACTAAGTTAAGAAAGAAAGAGATCCCGATGGTTTTAGTAGAATGGAAACACAACTTAGGGTCTAACTTGACGTAGGAGACAGAAGAGTTGATGAAGACCCGTTACCCTGATCTGTTTGACCAAGACCAAATTTCGAGGGCAGAATCTCTTTAAGGGAGGTGGATTTGTAACAGACTGAAACCGGGGTTAGAAGTAAGATTACTTAATTGCCCTTAGGTTTACATTGGTGTTTAAAATATGCTTTTATTTTAATTATATGCTTATTGTTAATTGAATATGTGGTTAAGACCATTTTGTGACAAGGGTCACAAAAATGTTTCGTTTGTTGAATTTGGACTCCGTTAGGGTTGCCAAATTAAGTACGAAAGATATTAGATAACTGTTAAATACCCTTGTGTTGTGGGGTATGGGTTTTAATAACCCATTTAGAGTGTAATCTGCTTCACTCTTTTCATTTCTTGAACATTCTCAAACAAGCTCGTACTTAACTTCATACCTTCACAAACCCTAATCTAATCCAAGTAAGAAATTGAATCAAGAGGCTTTAGGAACTGGATCATATCATCCTTGTAATCATTTATCCAGGTTTAGCATGCTTGAATTCGTGGTTTAATTCTTAAGAATTGGGTTTTGGGTGTAAAATGGGTTTTATGTATTTTTGAGCTTGAATCTTGATGATTATGTGTTTGTAAGTGTCAACTCTTGTTAGTAATAGTTGCTATATAGTTTATATGATGTTTTCCAAGTGGTTTTGGTGTTAGAACTTGCAAAAATCAATATTTGGAGTCAAAAACGCGAAAAACAGCGAGCTGGAGCTGTTCATCAGCTCCCACACTTTTGACAGCTCAACCACAAGGTTGAGCATGCGTTTGAGGGATCAACCACGTGTTTTAGGGCTCAACCGTACGGTTGAGGTCTCAGTCGTGTGGTTGAGCAGTTCAGTTTTTTGGTGAAACTTGTTTTGGTCATAACTTTCACTCCGTAACTTTGTTTTTGATGAATCAAATATCGTGGGAATCGTAATGAAAAATCCAATTCAATGATAAAATTTTTAGAAGATATATCAAATGTTATCTGGGTCAGAAAAAGAGGTTTTAGTGCGTATGTCTTTCGTAGCATGCATTTATATGTCACTATTGATGGAGATTATGATATAGACTTATCAATTAATGATAATATGATTGTATGATGTGGTTTAGAACTTGATATTATGAGTTTGGATGGTTTTGGGTTAAAAACCCATCATAACAGCTGTTGTTACTGTTCTTCTCCACTCGCACTAGTGAACCTTCACACGTACGGTTGAGGCGGTCAACCGCATGGTGAACCGCATGAGTGAGTGGTTACTTGAACTGTTATATTTGCTAGTTGGATCGTACTGTTGAGATGTGACTCGTACGAGTCATATATCACTCGCGTGGTCAACCGTATGGATATACTGTTGTCTAATTGGATATTTGGCCAAGGACCAAACGTACGAGTGAGGTGTCAACCGCACGGTTGAGGTTTCTCAGACGTGTGGATGAGTTTCACTCGTACGGTTGACAGATCAGATTGATTAAGTGTTCAAGTGCTTGTTTATTGATGCTATTGTCTTGTTGTTGGGATGATATCAAGACATGATTACTGACTTGATTATGTCTAATTTTCAGGTGGAAAAGATAAAGAGAAGGCTCAGAAAGATTGGACCTCTGAGAACCTTCAGCCGCTGGTAATCGGTGAGTGGGTCTATCTTCGGATAGAGTTTAAGTAGCAAATCATGCTACTGTAGATTACTCTGATTACCTTAGGTAGTGTAGTGATTGCCATGCTAGGTGGATAGTTGCATGTTAGGCTATCTATATATGTTGTATATGTGCACTGTGTTTGATACCAGCCATTCCTAGGGCGATTGGGGACTTTTACCAATTCCTAGGGCAGTTGAAGTCCGTGTGAGGTCAACCAAGTCCTACAGTCTGTTTAGTATAGCATAGAAGAACGCATGTGTTGCATTTGGATAGTTATGCAGAGACTGGTAGGAAGGACTATCGGCAGATCCTAGTCCGATCAGCTATGTTCGTGTGCTTGTACAAGCCGCCCATCCTCATATTGTCGTTGTTTGTATGCTTGATGGTTGTAAGCATGTTAGTTGACTTTTGTATGATGGATTGCTTAAGCTTAATCTGTAGATAGATTCCATTCACTTAGCGGTGCGCTAATCCCCCACATTCCTCCCCCTGCAGGTTTAGCTACTGCTGATGGGATCGGGCATTGATGTAGAAGGCATGTTTGACTTGCAACTCTGATGTGGACTTTTATAATCGTGTTTGTAATAACGTAACACCGTTTGATAAAGTAAACGTAATTAAGTGATTTTTGTACTAATATAATTAGGTTGTGATTTTATTAAATAAGACTTCCGCTGTGTTATAAAAAAAAATGGCCGGTGTTAATAGTTCCAATCATGCGCTCAGATTTCCCATTTTTGTTGTGATGTTTGAGGACAAGATAAGCGAATGTGAATGTCGCTAGACTGAAAAACTTTAGGATGGAGTGGTTATCGAATTTACCGCCAAGGTCACATTGAAATGCTTTTATTTATAGATAAAACTGGGTTTTGACCAAGAAAAAAAAAACAAATTTAGCGTACGCGTCAGACTTTTTATGTAGAGGAAATACCCAAAGATAGTGAGAAAAATGGTTCAAGAATATGACATAATATTTAATACCAATCAGACTCGAAAGTGGAGAAGTCAACACATTGGAGTGAACAATGTTAAAAAGCAAGAGGTAACAGAAGAAACAGACAGATAAAATGGAAGTCAAACATGCTCACCAAGCTGACAAGCATGGCAAAGCGTGTGAGACTTTATTTTATTATAAGAAATAGAATGACTAGAAATAAGACGTTGTATCACATCTTTACCTGGGTGTCCAAGACGCCGATGCCTAGGCCTGTGAATGGTACGGTTCCATCCCAAACTAATTCGGTTCAGTTTCGTCTCAAGTCCCAAATTATTGAAGGAAGTTGTAACGAGGACCGTACCAAATAATTTCGGTTCGGTTCGGTTCGGTACGGTTCCCTAATTTTCGGTTCGATTCCGTGGAAAGAACCGTCCCACTGATTTTAAAGTATATATGTTTGATCAGTTTACACTCTTTCGTTATTTTGCTCTAATATAAAGTATTCATATTATAGTCATTTTAACAAACTAAGAATTGTCTAAATATATAAGTTAAGGAATTAAAAGTTATAGTGTTATACTTGAGATATAGATAAGCAAAATGTAATAAGTAAACATATTGAATATCATTTGGAACAGCAAAGTACTAATACGGTAGGTTTATGTGACTTACAGTATCATTTGGGTTTAAGTAAACATACATAATACATAATATTATTTAAAACAGCAAAGAACTAATATTATTTGAAAATATTTTATTGATATAAATTGGTCCATATAAAGGTACTACATATTTTACGGTAAACTGACTAATAAAATCAATTTACCATATGATCCTTTAGCCTCAGGTAGAATTACAAAAAGCATATTAAGTTGATGCCCATGGGCAACCTTTGCTACTACCACCATTGACCACTTTGTATAAATATAGAAAGCTAAAAGTGAATATGATCAAGTGTATAATATGTAATATTTCGGTCTGGTCCGTTTCTCAACTTTTCGGGTTTGGTCCGTCCCATACCGAGGACCAAAAAATCTGAAAATTAAGGACCACGGACCGAACCGAAACTCGTCGGTCCGGTTCGGTTCTGGTCCGGTTCGGTCCGGTCCTCGGTTTTTTCAGTTTTTTCCCGTACCATGCACACCCCTATCGATGCCAAGTTGTATGCGAGGTGAGAAGACCTTGGGGGAGAGGTTGTGTAACCGGATACCAATCACCTGACCTATCACAAATGAGAAGGAGCCGACGAGTTTGGTAATCCCTTACAGAAAAATCATTTTTTTAAAGTCAATAGAAACTTTATCATCACAAGTAAATTGACGAACAAAAAAAAAAGAATCTTGATAATATTGTGTGCGACAAGGACATTATGTAAGTGTAGAGGTCGGTGTAGGGTCGGCAAAGTACTATGACCTGCGTTGGTTACGGGAATGGGTGTCCTGTCACCAACAACGACAGACAGATAATTGCAATGATTAAAAGTTCTACCCATATTATGTGCAGATAAAGTTAAATGCGTGGAAGCACCTGTATCCAGTGTTGTAAAAGTCGACCGACTTGGCCGACGCGTCGGCCGATGCGTCTTTTTTTTTGGGTTCTCCGTCCCGTTTTTTCTAAAAACGACTCAAAAGACGGTCAAAGCTAAAAGTTCGGTCAAAGCCTGTCAATGACGGTCAAAGTTGGTCAACAACGGTTAAAATCAGTCAAATTTTCGTCAAGATGTGATATGTTTTAAAATTAGGGTTTGTTTTCATTTTTTGGGCCGCTCTTTTCTCTGTGTCCTTACTGATTATGTACTCGGTAACATTAATTGAGTTTGAAGTTTGATTGTATTTAAATTTAAGTTCTTATTTAAGAAATTTATGGTACATAATAAACTATTTTATACATATATAAATATATATTTAAGAAATTATTAATAAAGTCAACGTTGGTCAACGACCGATGCGTCCCCGATGCGTCCCCGACTCGGCCGACGCGTCCTTTTTAGGTCTCGACCGATGCGTCCCCGACTCGCGACTTTTACAACCTTGCCTGTATCCATATTTCATTCGCACCACCTAAATTCTTAAAATTTGATGTATTAAATGCATTTCATGTCTCAGGTAAGATGCTTGAGAATAAGGCGAAATATGATTTAGGGTGCGTTTGTTTGCCTCTTAATGGAATGGTTCAGTGCTGAATGCTAAACCATTCAGCATTCAGTGCGTTTGTTTCTGACCTCTGAATGACATATGGTGCTGAATGGTTCAGAATTCAGTACTGAACCATTCAGAGATGAAACACTCTCTTAACCATTAAGAGCCTAAATTTTCTGTAATTTTCTCCTCAAATCCTATCATGAACACTTAACTAACAAGTATATTGAAAATTTTATTCATGTTACACTTTAATAAGGTAATTTTACTCAGTTTATATCGTTCATTCTAAATGATTATCAAACAGCTTATTTTCATTCAGAACAAACTTTATTCAGAGGCTTTTAATCATTCAGATTCTGAACCATTCAGCGCTAAATCATTCAGTTCTATCAAACGCGTCCTTAACTGAGAAAGGAATGACTGTTTACTGCTGAATGATGGAGTAAAAAACTGTCCGTATCTAACATGTTGAATCCCGGAAATGTTTGGTTTAGTGTTTCCGTTACCTGCAAAAAAGAGGTTATTTTGTGGGCCCTGAGAATTCCATTGGGCCGAAAGCTGACCAAGCCCTTGTTGGGCGAAACATCTTGATTTTCAAAAACCAGTTGCATTAATTTGGCTCCTGCGGTTCCCCAAAAAAAAAAACAAAAAAAGAAAAAAAAAATGTAAAGATGTAATCTCATTAAGTTATTTTCGTTTCCCAAAGTGAAAAGGCTCCAAATAAGAATTGTGATTGTAAAATATAAGATGTGGTCTCAAATTTGGTAGATAAGATAATAACCACACGTGTCCACCACCAGGGGCAAAAATTAGAAGGTACAATGGGGGCACTCTGCTCCAATGAATTTGTAATTTTTAGTGCAAAAATTTTGAATTTTTCGATTTTGCCTCAAAGTGGATTTTTCTTTCCCTCAAAACCTACGTATTTGCTCTAAAACCTCCATATTTTGCCCAAAACTTCCAAATTTTGCCTAAAAACCTTCAAAAGTTGCCCATAAATCTCCATATTTTGCTCAAAAAAGTTGCTACGTTTTTTAAAAGTATTTTCGCACCCTGAAAAAAATTCCTGCTTCTGGCACTGCCCACCGCTAGCCTGCAAGATAGAAAGAAAAAATATTATTTTGTAGCTTAGATTAAACCATCAAGGCCATTTCATCTTCCTTTTATTCTTTTCTTTCAAGTCTTTTTTCTTTTGTTATACGATGCGAAGATGATGTGAAAGATGTGAAGAATATAGTAAGATATTGATGGTTAGAATAAAAAAATGCAGGGATGTTGTAGGTTGAATTTTTTTTTTTTTTTTTTTTTTTTTTTTTTTGGGGTGAAGGAGAGATATTTAGGGTGATCAATCATAATATGAATGATAATAATAATGATCGGTATGAGGATGAGCCGTCTATCTTGACTAGGTTTCAAACTCCGAATAAAAAGAAGAAGTCATCAAAATAATCTTTGTTGGAGCGTTGAAGAACATTGATATTATCGACAGTGTTGTTTGTTGAAGTCCTGCTCATCTTTATGCAATGCAAGACACGAAGAAAAAAAACATCGTTACAGAAATGGAAACGCTGTTAAGCAAGATGCAACGAAATCTGCGAATATTAGTCTATTTAGTGCAATAAATAAGGGTGGAAAAAAATGATCTCGTTTAAGCGTTTGCTATACTACCATCCAACTGCGGTGGACTATAAGAGACCTTTGATATACCTCATTTATTATATAGTGTTTTGGTTAGCCTTTGTGGTCTCTATTGTAACATCCCGCCTTTTTCTGTTTACCTTCCGTTATACTATTTTAAAGTCCGTTATATGATTATAACATCTTCCGTTAATACGCGTTTTTAAATTATCTCGTTTAGGTAATTCACGCACCCGCTTTAAACTTGAGGGACCAATGTTGTCAAATGACCAAAGTTTTGACTAGGTCAAAGTGGTCAACCTCACTCTCATCCATTCATTCACCTCCTTCTCTCTTACAATACTTCAACTTTTTCTCTCAAACACCAATTCAAAGATTCATCATCCATTTCCAATCTAGCAATCAAACATCAAAACAAATTACATATTTAGAATCCTTGCATCTTCCTCTTCGATTCCATACCGATTTCATCGCATTTGGGTAACTTTCTAAAAACACTAGATTTTGTGTTCTTGATAATTTTGACTTATAAAAGTGTTAATTAGTGTCTATGTCTCAAGTCTAACATGAATATATGATTTGTATGCTCGATCTTGTGTTTTAGTGTAACTACTTGAAATTTGGTGTGTTTGATCTTGTGATTTGGTTGCTTAAATGTTGTTAGATGTTAAAAGTTCATGTATTAAATGTGTTACTAGCATCACTAGCTTCATTTTGATGTGTAGGCTGATTAAGGAAACTTCATTAACATGATTATTGTTTTGGTGATTTTGGTTAGGGTTTGATAGGCTTGATTATGAACTTTGATGCATTAAATGCTATGAAATGTTGTTGATAAGTGTTTAGTTGCAATGTGTGTTCAATTACCTTCGAAACGGCATATCATACATGTAAATTGGTTGCCCGAATCATGAAACGCATTTAATGAACTTGAGTGTAATAAATGGTGCACATTTAATGCGATTTTGGTTGTTGTAAATGTTAAATTGATTGATGAAATGTGTTTAGTTGTGTTCCTTATCAAAATACCTTTTCGATGATATACGATACATGTTTTGATTGTTTGCGGATCATAAATTGTGATTGTTTGAATTTTGGTTCGTGCACTTGTATAATTCCAGCAAACAGGACCTGGGTACTGGTTGGGACGCCGTCCCAACATCTGGACGCCGTCCAGCTCTTCACATCTGGACGCCGTCCAGCCAATCTGGACGCCGTCCAAATGAACTACCAGGTTCTGATTTGGTTGGCCGTTTACCATTTAATTCTAACTATGCTACGCACCTCCGATTAACATGTAACTTGTTATAACATGCTTATATATGATTAAAAACCTCAGAAAAATAGTTCGGGACACGACCCGAACGTGTTCACTTTTTCGTTGACTTTGACTTGACCAAAGTTGACTTTTGTTTAAACTTAACCAAATACCTATGCAATCATCCTAACATGCTTTTATATTTGAATCATGCATGAAACTTGGCCACGTGATTCACATGCTTTATGTAATCGAGTCGTAACGAGCCATAGGACTAATTGAACAACTTTGACCCATTGTGTTTACCGTTATTGATACAACCTACTTGTTTAGGTCAAGACTAGCAATTGTCCTTGCACACGTTTACTTGTGAAGTACTTTATTACTCGTGCACTCAAGGTGAGATCATATGTAGTGACCCGAACTTTTCCATGATTATTCCATGATTATATATTAAATGAAAACTATATTTGCATGATTAAATGTTTCCAACATGTTAAGCAATCAAACTTGTTAAGACTGGATTATTTGAAATGAGTTTCATGTAGACAATTGACCACCCAAGTTGACCAGCGATTCACGAACGTTAAAACTTGTAAAAACGACATGATGATATATATATATGGACATATATATGGTTAACATGAGATTATGATAAGTAACTATCTCAATAAGTATATTAACAATGTGTGATATACATAAAAAATGAGAATATTGAATTATGAAGCTCGAAACGATATACATAACGATTATCGTTATAACAACGTCTTACTAAATACATATGTATTGTATTAAGATATTGATATACTATATTTAACATGATAAAATGATAATTAAGTATATCATTGAGTGTATTAACAATGAACTATACAAGTAACATGAGACTACTAACTTAAGAATTTCGAAAACGAGACATATATATAACGATTATCGTTGTAACGACATTTTAAAGTGTATATATATATATATATCATATCAAGATATATTCATTGTTGGTGATTTGTGTCACCAATATGATTTAAATGTAATGGGATTAATTTGTTAACCAAAAATAACCTTGATAAATATCGAACAAGTTTGGGAAAGTGTGAAGTACACAATTGTTTGAACTTATCTTGATTATGACGGGGGTTTAGGGGCAGTGCCCCCGATAACGGGGTCCAAGGGGTGGCAACTAAGACACATATCAAAGTACTTCTACTTAGCAAAAATGCTTACAATTTCATTCTCATTCGTTTTCATCAACAATTTTACTCGTATGCACCCGTATTCATACTCGTACAATACACAGCTTCTAGATGTATTTACTATTGGTATATACCAATAGAAAACCATCATGATCAGCCATAATTGATTGGAATTTGGAGTCTCTCATATAGGGTTTATCTTTTGACTAATTGTAAGAATTATTGCAACTAAATTCCAAGCTTAAAAGTTAATCAAATTTGACTACATATACATGCATATTCACGTCCATAATTCTATCACCATAACCCATTTGATTTCAATCTTAATCTTAATTTTCTTTCTACCTAAACAATTTCATTCAAGAACACATCTATATTCAGTTACCTTTCTTCATCTACATCAAATTCTACTTCAAAAGCTAATCTATAATCGTCATAAGAAAAATCATTCAAGAATCATTTCAAGTTTACTAGATTACTACCAAGCTTTCTAATCCAATCCAAGTAGTCATCCAAGATCAAGAAACCTTTGTTATTTACAGTAGGTTATCTTTCTTATTCAAGGTAATACTCATATCCAAACTTTGATTCTATTTCTATAACTATAAACTATCTTGATTCGAGTAATAATATTACTTGAAATTGTTTTCGTGTCATGATTCTACTTCAAGAACTTCCAACCCATCAAAGATCCATTCAAGCTCAAGATTATTTTTGCAGATTTACCTACTATACTTGAGGTAGTAATGATGTTCGTAACATCATTCGATTCATATATAAATAACTATCTTATTCAAAGATTTGAAAACGTAATCACTAAAACATAGTTTAGTTAATTCTAAACCTGTTCGCAAACAAAGTTAATCCTTCTAACTTGACTTTTAAAATCAACTAAACATATGTTCTATATCTATATGATATTCAAACTTAATGATTTAAAACCTGAAAACACTAAAAACACCGTAAAACCGGATATACACCGTCGTAGTAACACCGCGGGCTGTTTTGGGTTAGTTAATTAAAAACTATGATAAACTTTGATTTAAAAGTTGTTCTTCTGGGAAAATGATTTTTCTTATGAACATGAAACTATATCCAAAAATCATGGTTAAACTCAAAGTGAAAGTATGTTTTCCAAAATGGTCATCTAGACGTCGTTCTTTCGACTGAAATGACTACCTTTACAAAAACGACTTGTAACCTGTATTTTCGACTATAAACTTATACATTTTCTGTTTAGATTCATAAACTTAAGTTCAATATGAAACCATAGCAACTTGAATCACTCAAAACGGATTTAAAACGAAGAAGTTATGGGTAAAACAAGATTGGATAATTTTGTTTGTTGTAGCTACGTGAAATTTGTAACAAATCTATACAAATCATATCCTAGCTAACTTATATTGTATTATATATGTATTCTAATATATTATGTAATCTTGGGATACCATAGACACGTATGCAAATGTTTTGACATATCATATCGACCCATGTATATATATTATTTGGAACAACCATAGACACTCTATATGCAGTAATGTTTGAGTTAGCTATACATGGTTGAGGTTGATTCCAAAATATATATACTTTGAGTTGTGATCTAGCCTGAGACGTGTATACACTGGGTCGTGGATTGATTCAAGATAATATATATTGATTTATTTCTGTACATCTAACTGTGAACAACTAGTTGTAGGTTACTAACAAGGACAGCTGACTTAATAAACTTAAAACATTAAAAAGTATTAAAAATGTTGTAAATATATTTTGAACATACTTTGATATATATGTACATATTTGTTATAGGTTCGTGAATCGACCCGTGGCCAAGTCTTATTTTCCGACGAAGTGAAAATCTGTGAAAGTGAGATATAGTCCCATTTTTACTATCTAATATTTTTGGGATGAGAATACATGCAGTTTTGAAAATGATTTACAAAATAGACACAAGTATTGAAACTACATTCTATGTTGAATCGTTATACCAGATATCGCCCTTGTTGAACTTGGTAGCCTAAGAATTGGTGTTTATTATAATTGCCACCAATTGACGCGAATCCTAAAGATAGATCTATGGGCTTTGACACGCCCCAGTCAGAGAATTTGAAATGCTTTAGTACTTCGATATTTATATATGGGGATATTCTAGATGCATTTGTTAATGTCGGTTACCAGGTGATCAACCATATGAATGATTTTTATGCAGATTGCATGTTATTGAAAGATGAAATCTTGTGGTCTATTATTACAATTTGATATATAGGTTAAACCTATAACTCACCAACATTTTTGTTGACGTTTAAAGCATGTTTATTCTCAGGTGATTATTAAGAGCTTCCGCTGTTGCGTGCTAATTTATGGACAAGAGTTGGAGTCAGCATGCTTGTATAATATTGTTTAAAAACTGCATTCGAAGACATATATATTGTTGTGTAATATTATTGTAAACCATTATGTAATGGTCGTGTGAAAACGCTATATTTTAGATTATCATTATTTGATAATCGTCGTAATATTTTAAAGGTTATGGTTTGTTTTAAAAATCGAATGCAGTCTTTGAAAAATGTCTCATATAGAGGTCAAAACCTCGCAACGAAATCAATTAATATGGAACGTTTATAATCGATATGAACGGGACATTTCATCATAGTCCCACTTTTACTCTTTTAAACTTACATTTGGGATGAGAAAACATAAACGTTTCATTTTACAAAGTGAACACAAGCATGAAAACAAACATTCTACATACGAGTTAGAACATAATCCTCAATTCGATTATCATTAGTTACACTTGCCGGGTGTAAGCGAGAACTTATGTTGTATGGCCATATGGGTTTGACAAACCCTCATTCGGACGGTTCGCTACCGTTACTTCAGATGAAATATATTTTTGAGAAACAGTGTATGTTCTAACACTATTGTGATGGGGTTCTATGGAAGGAAAGTTAAGCCTTGATAATTGGGTGCTCGTGATAACAATTTTTGGAATTGTTTACTATTATCGAAATGTTATAAATCCTGTGGTTCATTTATACTTACTTACTTACTTAAACCTATGATTTCACCAACGTTTTCGTTGACAGATTTCTATGTTTTTCTCAGGTCTTTGAACGATATGTGATACATGCTTCCGCTCATTATTTTGATAATTGCATTGGATGTCGAGTATATATGCATACATGGAGCGTCTTTTGGCTACTTTTAAATTGTGTCGCATAGGTTTCAATTGTACTTATAACGTTGTAACGTAACTTGTGGTTGAACTATTCTTGTAAACTTTGAAACAATCTTTACATTTGAAATGAATGCGACATATTTTTGGTCAAACGTTGTTTTAAATACTTATGACCACGTAATGGGACCTAAGTAGATGGCGCCGTCAATGACGATTTTGTCTGGTCGCTACAGATGGTATCAGAGCGTTGGTTGTAGGGATTTAGAGTTCATTGGTGTCAACCCCGAGTCATATGGTACATTAGTGAGTCTAGACTACAACCGGCATATAGACTTGAAGTAGGAATTACTTGACTACTTGTGCATTTATACTCGAACTCTTCTATTCATATCTAACTTTTATTCCATCTTAATCTCACGTTGTTTAATTTGATTGACACGCCACCTTGACTTAGTGAAATAATGTCGAATGCACATATGAATTAGGGTAATATAATTTCCGAGATTATATTACGGTGACTCATATGAACGTTCCGACATTATGACATAAAGAATTTAAGGCGAGTCAAGGAAAATTTTCTCTTTATCCTCATTCCATATCACGGTTAGTATTATTGAGAATACTAAACAACGATATTCTTGTGTTTCGAAGGAACAATGCCTCCTCGCTGTGTACCACGCTATGAAACGCCTGAACAAGCTCTACAATGAATGATAGCCACCGCCGTGGATGCGGCCATGGCCGGTCACTCATCCAACAACAATAACAATAACAACAACCACAACAACAACAACAACAACAATGGAGCAGGTAATTCAAACGAGGGATGCTCCTATAAAGCTTTCATGGGATGCAAACCTCACACCTTCGATGAAACCCGAGGACCGGTTGTGCTCACCCGATGGTTTGAGCAAACAGAAGCCGTCTTTAGCATAAGTGGTTGTCGGGACCAAGACAAGGCCAAATACTCCACTCACACTTTCGCCGGTGTCGCTCTCACTTGGTGGAACACCTATGTGCAATCGGTGGGTACCGATGAAGCCCACACCCTCTCTTGGGCCGATTTAAGGGAAAAGATGATCATCGAATATTTCCCTCGTAAAGAAACCCGAAGGCTCGAACAAGAGCTAAGAACTTTAAAAGCGGTCGGAAACGACCTCAAGGCCTATAATCAACGATTTTTCGAACTAGCCTTGATTGCTCAAACCTTGTGAACCTCGAGTCTTTAAGGGTTGAACTTTACATGTATGGTCTTCCAAAGAGCATCAAACACGGAGTAATGTCATCCAAACCCGCTAATCATCAAGAAGCTTTGAATATGGCCCGCAAATTGAAAGAAACGGTGGAAGAAATCATAGTACCGGCACCTAAAGCCGAGGATAAGTCGGGTAATGTGACGACCCGGAAATTTCTGACCAAATTTAAACTTAACCTTTATATGTTTCCGACACGATAAGCAGAATTTGTAATGTTGAATCTCAAAAAGTTTGGAACTACATTCATGTAATCAATTACCCTTTGACCGTGTTCGACGATTCACGAACAATTATGTGTATATAGATATGTATATATAATATATAATATTAACTGAAAACATTAACAAAGTATTAGATATATGATACTTTACATGAACGTATTTGTTTCGATATATTTATCGACAGAATTAAGAGATAATATCAAATGATTGAATTATCAGATACATTATGATATGATTACGGGCCAATGTTATGAGGTCCATTGTGATTTAAGAAATCTATTCTTTTTGACAATATTCGGAAAATGGTAAAGTGATCTATAAGTAAGAACGTGGAGTGTAAATAACTTAGATGTTGGATATCGACAAGTTAAGTAACTCGACATTTTTCATTAAGATAATTTCATACATTTATTAAACCTTTGGACTTTATCCCATGCTTCACCAACAGACTGTAATTTAAAAACTTGAAACCTATTATGAATATATATAATTCTACTTTTCTAAAATGTTTTATGATATAACGATTTCTATTATTTTAACCTTTTAACAAAATGATTCTTAACTATATTTAGTTTTGGAAAACAAAATTATCATATTTATTTGATTTAGTTTCAAAAGTACAAAAAACGTTTTCAGTTTAAAAAGAACTTTATTATTAAAATGTATATATCCTTTATAAATATCTAGAACCACTTTTGACAACTCATTACTTAACCAATATGATAAAGATAAAGATAACGATATTTATATTTTATTTTATTAAATATATATAACGATTTAAATTAATATTATATATATTTATACGCGTATTATATGTATATAGTTTTATACTTTTACTATACTTTAACTTTACCTTTACTTTACTTTTACTTTTACTTTACTTTAACATTAATAATTCATACTTTAATAATTCACTTTAATAATTCATACTTTAATAATTCACTTTAATAATTCACTTTAATAATTCATACTTTAATAATTCACTTTAATAATTTACTTTAATAATTCATACTTTAATAATTCACTTTAATAATTCACTTTAATAATTCATACTTTAATAATTCACTTTAATAATTCACTTTAATAATTCATACTTTAATAATTCACTTTAATAATTCACTTTTATAATTCATACTTTAATAATTCAAAAATCTATTATAAATAGAATTGAATAGGTTTCATTATTTCATAGAAACTTGAAAATATATTTCTCTAAACTCTCTCAATCGAATTACATATATATTTTCTTTGTATTATTTCATGATATTATTAGTATACATAAAATACTACGACGGAGTTATACTCAGACGATTTCAAAATAAGTTTTCAAACGGGATAACGCTAAGGAAATTATGGGTTATAGCTATGGAGGTTATGGGTATTGATCGAGAGTATTGCTCGTGAGTCAAACTAGTGTTTATCATCTCCGTTGCGTCTACGTACTTTTCCTGCAATATTGAATCTCAATATTGATACGTTCGTGAATCCAAGGCCAACATTGCACTTGTTCAATGACGTCATATGTATTTTTACTACAAAATACAGTATTGTGAGTTTCATTTGCTCCCTTTTATATATATTTTTGGGACTGAGAATACATGCGCTGTTTTTATAAATGTTTTACGAAATAGGCACAAGTACTAAAAC
This sequence comes from Rutidosis leptorrhynchoides, assembly GCF_046630445.1. Classification (NCBI taxonomy): domain Eukaryota; kingdom Viridiplantae; phylum Streptophyta; class Magnoliopsida; order Asterales; family Asteraceae; genus Rutidosis; species Rutidosis leptorrhynchoides. The sequence goes on along the minus strand of NC_092336.1, from coordinate 394,606,640 downwards.
TAATTCTATGTGGGTTTAAACCAGAAATATACCCTTAGCTTGGTAACATTAAACTACTTGTCTATGTACGGTAGGCGCGAATCCTAAAGATAGATCTATTGGGCCTGACAAACCCCATCCTGACTATGGGATGCTTTAGTACTTCGAGGTTATTTTAAACACACCTGATCTGGTGTACTTCAGAGGGTAAAACATGAACGTTAAGGCTTGTTACCGGGTGCCTACAACTTATAGAATAATTTTATACACTTGCGAGTGTACATATATTTATAAACGAAAATCTTGTGGTCTATTAATATATTGAAATGATTGTTATGATAAACCTATGAACTCACAAACCTTTTGGTTGACACTTTAAAGCATGTTTATTCTCAGGTATTAAAGAAATCTTCCGCTGTGCATTAGCTCATTTTAAGGATATTACTTGGAGTCATTCATGGCATATTTTGAAAGACGTTGCATTCAAGTCATTGAGTTCATCAAGATTATTATTAAGTCAATTATAGTTTGATGTATTATGAAATGGTGTGCATACCGTCAATTTTCGTTGTAAAGAAAGTTTGTCTTTTAAAAACAAATGCAATGTTTGTAAAATGTATCATATAGAGGTCAAATACCTCGCGATGTAATCAACTATTGTGAATCGTTTATAATGTATATGAACGGGTCCTTTCAGTTGGTATCAGAGCGGTGGTCTTAGCGAACCAGGTCTGCATTAGTGTGTCTAACTGATAGTCGTTAGGATGCATTAGTGAGTCTGGACTTCGACCGTGTCTGCATTTCAAAAGTTTTGCTCATCATTCTTGTCGGAAATTACCTGCTTATCATTAATAATCTAGACACATCTTATTGCATTGATTGCATGAATAGTGTATAGACAAAATTCATATCTTAGCGTATCTGCTAATTCATATCTTAGCGTATCTGTTACTGTAAACTTTGCCTGACATATTCCGTAAATTCCTCCGTAATCTATGAAACCTTTTGCTCCATATAATTAGAATACCACCCGATAGCCGGAAAATCATTTCATATCGAAAAATTCTTTATTCAATCGTACGAAATGGAATTCGTCATTAGTTTAAGTCCCTCGGATTCCGAAATGGAATCCCACTCAAGTTCCGAAAGCAGTGTGACCGGAATGGATCAACCAATTAGTCATCATCTATTCTGGATGAATTGGGGATGGGTTCGTAGCCTCCTTAATCATTGGAGACAAGAAGAAGGTGATCCCTTCCATCCACTACATTGCCCTCTTGGCGAAGAACCTGAAGCACTTACCGGCGAACCTATCCGAAACACCATTTTCTCTCTTATTTCTAGAGTATCTCGTCACGATTACATACTACACCAAATTCTAGATTTTATTTATCCGCTCGTCCGAACCGACAATCACCCCGGTGTAATAAAAGAAGTCAACGAGCTTCGCGCTCGGGTAGTGGCTTTGGAGAATATGGTGCAAAGGTTACAAACACCAGCAGCAGCACCAGCATCATAAACAGTACCACCATCAGCAACACCAACAGTACCATTACCACCACAAACAACAACCGCATCGCAAACCTCAACTTCACAATCTGTCCCATGAGCATCGACGTCATACGCCTTGTAGATACTAAGGAATACCACAACGATGAAGTATTGATTCATAACTTCATTGGGAAAACATTCTACGACGATTATGTAATTTCTAAAGTTTAGAAATTATCTATCCTAGCCTTAACCATAAATCAAGTGAGTTTAATTTAATATTAACTCATTAAATCTATATTACATCTGAAGAAATATACACATATATTTCCATAAAGACTGTAATAAAATTCTTTTGTACAAAATATTAATTGTGACATTTTTTTAACGGGTAGGTAATACCCGAGAGATATATAAATTCACAATTAATATGTTACATTCTTCGAATCTGATTCAGCAAATCATCCATTATACTCCCTACTTTCACAACAATATACATTTTTTTATAGAAATCAAAACAACCATACTCATTCAAAAATCTAATTACATATTCTGATTTTGAAATCACCGAATTCAATTCAAGTTATAAACGATATCATCACTCTTAGATTCTTACATCTTTCAAAGCTATACTTTAACTTCAAAACTGTGTTAGAACATCGTATGTATATTAACGATTATAATCTGTGTTCAATCCCTTCGAAATACCTGAAGACACTTCAAATAATGAACAATCGAGATGATGATCCAACCACATGTTATCCACAGTTACGTACCTGAAAAACTCTTGAAACCAAAGTCATAATTTAACATGTATCCATGTCAGACCTTTTGGCATTTACTAGCTAAAATAACTTTTCAATCCCTTCTAAAAATAGACAATTTTGTCACAGCTCCAGCAAACCAACTTCAATTGTTCATTCAAATAAGCCTTATTATAATGATTACCCCTTCATCATTATTACCGGGGAACCTTTCATATCTCGCCACATTAGCAGTAAACTTATTAACAACTTCATTGATCTTTGACTTTCCGAAAAATCTTTATATTTATCAAAATCCCATCATTTACTCATCTGCATCTTGTAACGAGAATTTCCATACGAATCATCAAAAATTAGCAATCAGTATTTTGAAATCTCGCAGCATGTCTACGCCAACAATTATATGTGTCTATCTTCTGGACTTATATACTTTGAATGTGAAGTTTCTGAAAAACACCCTAAACTGCGAACTAGTTCTCGAAATACTGATGAAGCAGCAAAAACTATAAACGACCTTAACAGTAAAAAGTTTGATAATAAAGAGTAGTGTGTTGGCAAAGCTCAGAAAAAGAGAAGATTTGGTACTGAAAAATACGGATTGAGCAAACCATGAAGAAGGCTGTGGATAAATCACAAGGACGAAATCTACCTTTAAAGAATCCAAATGATTCCGTGTCTGCTGAAGTCATTATCGAATACCTTGCTCCTGACTCTAAACCCTTACGGACAATATTCTTCATCATCCTCTGATATTATAAATTTTAAGATATCATCGTATCTTTCATTATAAATATCCTCCATATTTCTGAAGATATTTCCATAATTATTCTTATCTGAAATCATTTACCTCTTCGTGATGTCTGTATTACATCATAAAAGAAACTATTTTAGTTTCTAAATTCTGAAACTTTCGAATTTAAAATAGGAATATTTTTGAAGTAGTGTTGGGAACTGAAGCATGAACTAGTATAATATAATGACACTTGATCACCGTGATTATATTACAGTAAGTCATGCTGAGTTTCTAATGGAACGTGATGATTCACATAACATACCGTCATCATGTGCCATTTACACGACTCTTACATTCTACCAAATCTCCAAACATATTAAGAACATATCTTCTTGATAGTTCTATCTTTCTGGATATTCTGGTAATTTGCCAAATCAAGATCGTACCATTACGATTTCCTTCTTAGAACATTAACTATGTTCATCCAAAACTTCATACCTACTAATTCTGGACCATTATTCACTTGACTTAAAGCCGAGAAGAGATAACAAAAGTATGAAACTCCGAAATGTAAGGGAGAATATAAAGTCCAATAACAACACATAAATTACCAACCGTGTATATCAATGTTTATCGCAACATAAAGACACGGGAGAATTAAAAACACTATAACCCCAAGGGCGAAGTAGAAGAAAATAGATTCCTCCGGTGGAAGTTGGAAAAGGAGAATGATTGTTGCTATAGTAAGGATAAGGACAAGGATTAGAAATGGATTAAGCATTTTCGCAATCTTTTGAAATTGAAATTGAGTATAGAGGTGCTAAAAACTAATGGAATGGAAAAGGTAAATATATAAGGGAAATATCAGACGTAGTAATCGGGACAGATCATCGCATTTAATTAAAGAGATCCTAATTTCCTTAAATCTCGAAGAAACAGATCTTATAGATTTCCAAGATTTTTTTTTTTAATCCCTTGAATTCCGGAATTCAACCATGAATACGTCAAAAATTATGACGAAACTTATTTTCCTCATTCCACTATTTTGTGATAGCTTCACTCATACGCTTCGAGTAATTGGATCATTTTATCCATATTACTCTATGGTAATAAAATCCTATCTATCAACACATATCCGTCATGAAAACATTTTTATGGTTAGCCATGATGACCTCGATCAAATTTCGGGACGAAATTTCTCCAACGGGTAGGTACTGTGACGACCCGGAAATTTCTGACCAAATTTAAACTTAACCTTTATATGTTTCCGACACGATAAGCAGAATTTGTAATGTTGAATCTCAAAAAGTTTGGAACTACATTCATGTAATCAATTACCCTTTGACCATGTTCGACGATTCACGAACAATTATGTGTATATAGATATGTATATATAATATATAATATTAACTGAAAACATTAACAAAGTATTAGATATATGATACTTTACATGAACGTATTTGTTTCGATATATTTATCGACAGAATTAAGAGATAATATCAAATGATTGAATTATCAGATACATTATGATATGATTACGGGCCAATGTTATGAGGTCCATTGTGATTTAAGAAATCTATTCTTTTTGACAATATTCGGAAAATGGTAAAGTGATCTATAAGTAAGAACGTGGAGTGTAAATAACTTAGATGTTGGATATCGACAAGTTAAGTAACTCGACATTTTTCATTAAGATAATTTCATACATTTATTAAACCTTTGGACTTTATCCCATGCTTCACCAACAGACTGTAATTTAAAAACTTGAAACCTATTATGAATATATATAATTCTACTTTTCTAAAATGTTTTATGATATAACGATTTCTATTATTTTAACCTTTTAACAAAATGATTCTTAACTATATTTAGTTTTGGAAAACAAAATTATCATATTTATTTGATTTAGTTTCAAAAGTACAAAAAACGTTTTCAGTTTAAAAAGAACTTTATTATTAAAATGTATATATCTTTTATAAATATCTAGAACCACTTTTGACAAATCATTACTTAACCAATATGATAAAGATAAAGATAACGATATTTATATTTTATTTTATTAAATATATATAACGATTTAAATTAATATTATATATATTTATACGCGTATTATACGTATATAGTTTTATACTTTTACTATACTTTAACTTTACCTTTACTTTACTTTTACTTTTACTTTACTTTAACTTTAATAATTCATACTTTAATAATTCATTTTAATAATTCATACTTTAATAATTCACTTTAATAATTCATACTTTAATAATTCACTTTAATAATTCACTTTAATAATTCACACTTTAATAATTCACTTTAATAATTCATACTTTAATAATTCACTTTAATAATTCACTTTAATAATTCATACTTTAATAATTCACTTTAATAATTCACTTTAATAATTCATACTTTAATAATTCAAAAATCTATTATAAATAGAATTGAATAGGTTTCATTATTTCATAAAAACTTGAAAATATATTTCTCTAAACTCTCTCAATCGAATTACATATATATTTTCTTTGTATTATTTCATGATATTATTAGTATACATAAAATACTACGACGGAGTTATACTCAGACGATTTCAAAATAAGTTTTCAAACGGGATAAAGCTAAGGAAATTATGGGTTATAGCTATGGAGGTTATGGGTATTGATCGAGAGTATTGCTCGTGAGTCAAACTAGTGTTTATCATCTCCATTGCGTCTACGTACTTTTCCTGCAATATTGAATCTCAATATTGATACGTTCGTGAATCCAAGGCCAACATTGCACTTGTTCAATGACGTCATATGTATTTTTACTACAAAATACAGTATTGTGAGTTTCATTTGCTCCCTTTTATATATATTTTTGGGACTGAGAATACATGCGCTGTTTTTATAAATGTTTTACGAAATAGGCACAAGTACTAAAACTAATTCTATGTGGGTTTAAACCAGAAATATACCCTTAGCTTGGTAACATTAAACTACTTGTCTATGTACGGTAGGCGCGAATCCTAAAGATAGATCTATTGGGCCTGACAAACCCCATCCTGACTATGGGATGCTTTAGTACTTCGAGGTTATTTTAAACACACCTGATCTGGTGTACTTCAGAGGGTAAAACATGAACGTTAAGGCTTGTTATCGGGTGCCTACAACTTATAGAATAATTTTATACACTTGCGAGTGTACATATATTTATAAACGAAAATCTTGTGGTCTATTAATATATTGAAATGATTGTTATGATAAACCTATGAGCTCACCAACATTTTGGTTGACACTTTAAAGCATGTTTATTCTCAGGTATTAAAGAAATCTTCCGCTGTGCATTAGCTCATTTTAAGGATATTACTTGGAGTCATTCATGGCATATTTTGAAAGACGTTGCATTCAAGTCATTGAGTTCATCAAGATTATTATTAAGTCAATTATAGTTGGATGTATTATGAAATGGTGTGCATACCGTCAATTTTCGTTGTAAAGAAAGTTTGTCTTTTAAAAACAAATGCAATGTTTGTAAAATGTATCATATAGAGGTCAAATACCTCGCGATGTAATCAACTATTGTGAATCGTTTATAATGTATATGAACGGGTCCTTTCAGGTAACAACAAAAGAAAATGGGAAGCCCCCCAATCAAGCAACAACAACTTTGCCAAGAAGCCTTTCACCTCCGACGGCAAGAAGGGTTATGCCGGAAACCTACCTCTTTGCAACAAATACTACAAGCATCACTTTGGTGAATGTGGTAAGCTAATTTGCCATCAGTGTCAAGGAATTGGTCATAAGGCCAACGATTGTAAAAGTGCCGCCCCCGTCACTCGAAAGGGGCCCAATGCACCAAAGACGGTCACTTGTTACGAATGTGGTCAAACGGGTCATTATAAAAAAGCATGCCCAAAGAAGAAAGATAACCCCAATACGCGCGTCCGAGCTTTCAACATTAACACCGAGGAAGCCCGAGATGACAATGAACTAGTCACGTGTACGTTTCTTCTCAACAATTCTTTTGTCTCTTGCTTATTCGATTCGGGTGCTGATAAGAGTTTTGTATCCAAGACTTTGACTCATTCTTTTAGCACTCCCACTAGATACTACTTATACCATTGAAGTGACCAGCGGGAAACTATTGAGTGCCGACAAATTTTATCGGAGGTGTACGTTAAACTTAATGGGTAAAGAGTTTGAAATTGACTTGATACCTATAGAACTAGGGAGCTTTGATGTAATCATTTGTATGGATTATACATCCTTTGCAATCTTAAAGCGATTCAAATTCCTATCGAGAATGGTGAACCCTTGATTGTCTATGGCGATAAGAGTTGCACCGGACTCAACCTCGTCTCGTGCCTTAAAGTTGAAAAATACCTTCGTAAAGGTTGTTTCGCGATTCTAGCCCATGTTAAGAAAGTCAAGATCGACGAGAAGCATATCGATGATGTGCCAATTGTTAGTGACTTTTTCGATGTATTTCCCGACGAATTGCCGGGTCTTCCACCTCATCGACCGGTAGAATTCCAAATCGATCTTATCCCGGGAGCCGCACCCATAGCACGTGCACCGTATAGACTTGCTCCATCCGAAATGCAAGAATTGCAAAGTCAAATCCAAGAACTACTTGACCGTGGTTTTATCCAACCTAGCCATTCACCATGGGGCGCTCCGATTTTGTTCGGTAAGAAGAAAGACTGATCCCTACGAATGTGCATTGATTATCGTGAACTAAAAAAATTGACGGTTAAGAACCGATATCCTCTTTCACGCATCGACGACCTCTTTGATCAACTATAAGTGTCTTGTGTATATTCAAAAATCGATCTCTGCTCGGGTTATCATCAATTAAGGGTTAAGGGGGAAGATGTCTCCAAAACCGCTTTCCGGACTCGTTATGGTAGTTATGAATTTTTTGTAATGCCATTTGGTCTTACTAACGCACCAGAGGTGTTTATGGATCTTATGAACCGCGTGTGCAAACCATACCTCGAAAAATTCATTATCGTGTTCATCGATGATATTTTGGTCTATTCTATAAGCGAAGGAGAGCACGAACAGCATCTCCGACTTGTGCTTGAACTCTTGAGACAAGAACGACTCTATGCCAAATTCTTCAAGTGTGAATTTTAGTTGAAGGAAGTTCAATTTCTTGGTCATGTTGTAAGTGATCAAGGTATTAAGGTCGATCCCACAAAAATCGAAGCCATTAGTAAATGGGAGACTCCTACTACTCCTACTCACATTCGTCAATTCTTGGGTCTCGCTGGGTACTATCATAGATTCATCGAAAACTTCTCTTTGGTTGCACGTCCTCTAACCGCGTTAACTCACAAGGAAAAGAAATTCATTTGGGCGACCGAGCAAGAATCCGCGTTTCAAATCTTGAAAACAAAGATAACCACCGCTCCTATCTTGTCACTTCCCGAAGGCAATGATGATTTTGTTGTATATTGCGATGCCTCGAAACATGGTTGTGGGTGTGTATTGATGCAATGAAAAAAACTCATTGCTTATGCCTCTCGACAGCTAAAAATTCATGAACGGAACTACATGACACATGATCTAGAACTCGGAGCCGTTACCTTTGCACTTAAAATGTGGAGACACTATCTTTTTGGAACCAAGAGTACTATCTTCACCGATCACAAAAGCCTTCAACACATCTTCGATCAAAAGCAACTAAACATGAGACAACGACGGTGGATTGAAACTTTAAACGATTATGATTGTGAGCTTCGTTACCATCCCGGGAAGTCAAACGTAGTAGCCGATGCCTTAAGTCAAAAGGAAAGAGCGGTGCCTCTTCGTGTCCGAGCTTTAAACATTACCATTCACACCAACCTCAATAGTCAAATTCGTGTAGCCCAAGATGAGGCTCTCAAGGATGAAAACATCTCTCTCGAACACTTGAACGTCCTCACCTCTCGATTTAAAGTTAAGGAGACCGGACTTCGATATTTCGCAGGAAGAATTTGGGTGCCTAGTTATGGGGACTTACGAAGCCTTATTTTAGACGAAGCCATAAGTTAAGGTATTCGATTCACCCCGGTGCCAATAAGATGTACCATGACCTTAAGGAACAATATTGGTGGCCGAACATTAAAAGGGACGTCGCTACTTATGTTGGAAAGTGCCTAACTTGCTCCAAAGTCAAAGCCGAACATCAAAGACCGTCCGAATTACTTCAACAACCCGAAATCCCGCAATGGAAGTGGGAAAGAATAACGATGGATTTTATCACAAAACTACCCAAGAAAATAGGCGGTTATGATACCATTTGGGATATTGTCGACCGTCTCACCAAATCCGCCTACTTCCTAGCCATGAAGGAAACCGACAACATGGAAAAACTTGCACTACTTTACATTAAAGAGATCGTAGCCCGTCACAGTGTGCCTTTATCGATTATTTCCGACTGAGATGACCGTTTTGTTTCTAGATTTTGGCGTACTTTACAAGAAGTGTTGGGAACGCGTTTAGACATGAGCACCGCATATCATCCACAAACCGACGAACAAAGCGATCGCACAATTCAAACCTTGGAAGACATGCTATGAGCTTGTGTTATCGATTTCGGAAAAGCTTGGGACAAGCACTTGCCTCTCGCCGAATTCTCTTACAACAATAGTTACCACACGAGTATCAACGCCGCACCTTTCGAAGCTTTGTATGGCCAAAAATTTCGTTCTCCCCTTTGTTGGGCCGAAGTAGGCGACACAAAAATCACCGGACCCGAACTCATTCATGAAACAACCGAGAAGATCGTTCAAATCCGAGATAGGCTTAGGACGGCCCGTAGTCGTCAAAAGAGCTATACCGACAAAAGACGCAACGACCTCGAATTCCAAATCGGTGATTGCGTAATGTTAAAAGTCGCACCTTGGAAAGGTGTAATCCGTTTCGGGAAATGCGGGAAGCTAAATCCGCTGTATATTGGTCCTTTCGAGATTTTGGAGCGTGTTGGAACCGTTGCATATCGTTTAGATCTTCCGCCTCAATTAAACTCCGTTCATCCTACTTTCCATGTATCGAACTTGAAAATTTGTTTTGCCGAACCCGAACTCGTTCTCCCTCTCGAGGAGCTTACTATTGATGACAAAATTCATTTTGTGGAGGAACCGGTTGAAATTGTAAACACATCCATCAAGACGCTAAAACAAAGTAGAATCCCTATCGTTAAGGTCCGTTGGAATACCAAAAGGGGACCCGAGTTTACTTGGGAAAGGCAAGATCAAATGCAAAAGAATTACCCTCATTTATACACAAATTTAGAAACGAAAGATCTCGAGGAAGAAACAATGACTACTACGCCTACTTAAATTTCGGGACGAAATTTCTTTTAAGGAGTAGGTAATGTAACATCCCGCCTTTTTCCGTTTACCTTCCGTTATACTATTTTAAAGTCCGTTATATGATTATAACAACTTCCGTTAATACGCGTTTTTAAATTATCTCGTTTAGGTAATTCACGCACCCGCTTTAAACTTGAGGGACCAATGTTTCCAAATGACCAAAGTTTTGACTAGGTCAAAGTGGTCAACCTCACTCTCATCCATTCATTCACCTTCTTCTCTCTTACAATACTTCAACTTTTTCTCTCAAACACCAATTCAAAGATTCATCATCCATTTCCAATCTAGCAATCAAACATCAAAACAAATTACATATTTGGAATCCTTGCATCTTCCTCTTCGATTCCATACCGATTTCATCGCATTTGAGTAACTTTCTAAAAATACTAGATTTTGTGTTCTTGATAATTTTGACTTATAAAAGTGTTAATTAGTGTCTATGGCTCAAGTCTAACATAAATATATGATTTGAATGCTCGATCTTGTGTTTTAGTGTAACTAGCATGAACTTTAAATTTGGTGTGTTTGATCTTGTGATTTGGTTGCTTAAATGTTGTTAGATGTTAAAAGTTCATGTATTAAATGTGTTACTAGCATCACTAGCTTCATTTTGATGTGTAGGTTGATTAAGTAAACTTCATTAACATGATTATTGTTTTGGTGATTTTGGTTAGGGTTTGATAGGCTTGATTATGAACTTTAATGCATTAAATGCTATAAAATATTGTTGATAAGTGTTTAGTTGCAACGTGTGTTCAATTACTTTCAAAACGGCATATCATACATGTAAATTGGTTGCCCGAATCATGAAACGCATTTAATGAACTTGAGTGTAATAAATGGTGCACATTTAATGCGATTTTGGTTGTTGTAAATGTTAAATTGATTGATGAAATGTGTTTAGTTGTGTTCCTTGTCAAAATACCTTTCCGATGAAATAAGATACATGTTTTGATTGTTTGCGGATCATAAATTGTGATTGTTTGAAGTTTGGTTCGTGCACTTGTATAATTCCAGCAAACAGGACATGGGTACTGGTTGGGACGCCGTCCAGATGAACCACCAGGTTCTGATTTGGTTGGCCGTTTACCATTTAATTCTAACTATGCTACGCACCTCCGATTAACATGTAACTTGTTATAACATGCTTATATATGATTAAAAACCTCAGAAAAATAGTTCGGGACCCGACCCGAACGTGTTGACTTTTTCGTTGACTTTGAGTTGACCAAAGTTGACTTTTGTTTAAACTTAACCAAATACCTATGCAATCATCCTAACATGCTTTTATATTGGAATCATGCATGAAACTTGGCAACGTGATTCACATACTTTATGTAATCGAGTCGTAATGACCATATGACTAATTGAACAACTTTGACCCATCGTGTTTACCGTTATTGATACAACCTACTTGTTTAGGTCAAGAATAGAAATTTTCCTTGCACACGTTTACATGTGAAGTACTTTATTACTCGTGCACTCAAGGTGAGATCATAGTCCCACTTTTACTCTTTTAAACTTACATTTGGGATGAGAAAACATAAACATTTCATTTTACAAAGTGAACACAAGTATGAAAACAAACATTCTACATACGAGTTAGAACAAAATTCTCAATTTGATTATCATTAGTTACACTTGCCGGGTGTAAGCGAGAACTTATGTTGTATGGCCATATGGGTTTGACAAACCCTCATTCGGACAGTTCGCTACCGTTACTTCGGATGAAATATATTTTCGAGAAACAGTGTATGTTCTAACACTATTGTGATGGGGTTCTATGGAAGGAAAGTTAAGCCTTGATAATTGGGTGCTCGTGATAACAATTTTTGGAATGGTTTACTATTATCGAAATGTTATAAATCTTGTGGTTCATTTGTACTTACTTACTTACTTAAACCTATGTTTTCACCAACGTTTTCGTTGACAGATTTCTATGTTTTTCTCAGGTCTTTGAACGATATGTGATACATGCTTCCGCTCATTATTTTGATACTTGCATTGGATGTCGAGTATATATGCATACATGGAGCATCTTTTGGCTACTTTTAAATTGTATCGCATAGGTTTCAATTGTACTTATAACGTTGTAACGTAACTTGTGGTTGAACTATTCTTGTAAACTTTGAAACAATCTCTACATCTGAAATGAATGCAACATATTTTTGGTCAAACGTTGTTTTAAAGAATTATGACCACGTAATGGGACCTAAGTAGACGGTGCCGTCAATGATGATTTTGTCGGGTCGCTACATCTATATAAGTCATGTATTGTTTGATTATTGAGACAAGAAATATATGATGATTACCACATAACTCTTTCTCTATTATTACTCGTTTTAACTTTCAAGCTTCAATTCGTGTTTAGGTTGAGTTTGAATGTAACCATTGGTTAAAATGATGAATGTGGCTAATGATGAAGATGATTACAAAAACTCGTACTTGATGTATAACAATTGTTTATTGATATGTTTTTAACAATAATTTGTGTATGAATCAATACTAAAATTGTATTGATTCCATACATTTCTTGAACTGATTAATGAATTAAATTGTTAATTCCTTTAAAAACCTAGTCTCTAACAACATGCTAGACAATATATGGGGAAACACCTTGGAGGTGTGTGAGGGAATGAGGTTAAAGCTTAAGCATTCTAAGGTGGAAAATGATATTTATACTCATTATCATTTTCGTTTCATCAAGTGCTTAATCATTAAGCCTAGTGTGTTTAATCACCTAATCATATATCTATCAATCGAATAAATTCAGTTCCTAACAATCTTTCCCCTTAGATATATGACGTGAAATCTTTAGCTTTTGACAAATCTTGAAAAACTCCTTCGCTCGAGATCTTGATAAACCTTCAAGTACAAATACATAGGAGATGATAATATGTGATGAGCAGATATCTTTTGAATTTGTGGTACACTGCAGAATTTGACGAATCTATATCATCTTGAGTTGCTCGAGGAGAGAGAATGTGAGGAAGGTGAATAATCTTGAAATTTGAAATCTTTTGCTCCCCATCAGATGTAGAGCGGTGCTTTCCATTGCTCCCCATCAAACAATCAAGTCTCCATCAAACAAACAAGTCTTTTGAATCTAATATTCCAAAGTCTTGACATTTTGTTGCGGTGAATCCGAGTAAAAGTATCATTTTTGATGTCTTGTAATTTGTTGTTGAATATGAAAATATCATCTTTCATCAATATATTTTCCCCTTCATGATGAATTTGAAAATTTATTACTTCAAGGTCATCATTTGGTTGAATGATGCGAAAAATTACACAAGAACATATTTTGGGTAAGGGAATGTGCTATCCACGACATTTCCTTGTTGTTTAGGATAATAGAACTACAATCAAATGTGTTAAAGTCAGCTACTTTATGATCTAGAATACAATGAACAAATTAAATGAAGTTCATGGATATAGTCCCATGTGACGTTAAGGTAATGGAATGTTTCATTAACAACAAAACCTTGGTGTTAAGATTGCGACACATGGCAAGTATCAAGCTCTAACGAAATCACCCCGGGTTACAAAGGTAAGATGAGCATGACATATAAATTTGTGTATTAGGTATTATGTCATAGATGAATTTCCTTGGAATGAAAATAGACACATCTAATTAACTCGCTCGTAAATAGCTTTCCGGGTAAAGAAGAAAGTGGGGAGCTAGATAATTGTTAGCACAATAATAAATGTCACATGACCTTAAAATATTCTATTTCTGCTCAATTAACATTTGAGACGACCCGTCAAGTACTCTTAACGGCCTCGTTACTTGGTCTCACAACTTGATCATAACTCTAAATGAATTTAATAAACAACATTGCATTCTTTATTTAAAAATAATTTCCTATAAAGGAAATTTACCAAAATATGTAGTTTAGAAAAACCCAACACATATAAATAATCAATGTAGACCAAAAGCAAGTCAACCCAAAACACCCACAATGTAACATAACCAAAATAGAATGCAAGGTTTAATGTTTAATAAAAATCTGCCAACATGCATGCAGACCCTTTATCACAGCGGAAGCCAATTAATCAGGTACCTGAGAAAACATGCGAGTAAACTGTCAACAAAAATGTTAAGTGAATTATAGGTTTTAAAATAACGAATAAACTTTAGACCACAAGATTTCAAATGTTAGAAAACATAAAACTATTATTCCATTCATCCATGAGTCACCTAGTAACCACTTAACCATTTCCATACCCTTACCAAACAACAATATACACTGAACATGTGTATCTTCTGTAACAACCCGACAAAATCGTCATTGACAGCTCCGTTAACTTAGGTCCCGTTGCGTGGTCATAGTCCCTAAATGAGACGCGTTTGACCAAAATTTTGTCGCATTCATTTGAAACGCACAAGACTTGCAAAGTTTAGTTTACCAAACAGTTCGACAACAAGTTTAAGTTTACAAAAGTATGAAGTATTAATGAAATAACTTGCGACATAATAAGTTGAAAATCACGGTTGCTATAAATAGCGTAAATATGTAAACAATATGCTTGAATCGAAATGTGCTATCACTAGCGTATGTATGTATGCTTGACCCCAAGCAAGTAATCAGAGTGTATGCATGTATGCTTGACCCCAAGCAAGTATAAGTGTACGCGGAAGCATGTATCAAGTAGCCAAGTATAAACCTGAGAAACATATAGAAAACTGTCAACGAAAAACGTTGGTGAAATCATAGGTGTATTTGTAAACGTTGTTTTGAACCACAAGATTTTGTATTTCCATAACGTTGATTATCCAAATCGTTTGCATTCCAAAAGTATGTTCGCGAACACCCAATTATCAAGACTTAACTTTCCTTCCATAGAACCCCATCACAATAGTGTTAGAACATACACAATAGTTCCGCACAACGGTAGCGAACCGTCCGAATTAGGGTTTGTCAAACCCGTATGGCCACACAATATAAGTTCTCGCTTACACCCTGCAAGTGTAACTAATGATAATCGAATTGAGGATTTTTGTTCAAACTCGCTGTGGAATGTTTGTTTATTCGTACTTGTGTTCAAAGCATAAAAGTAAGTAGTACAATATATAACGAAGTATATGTTTCTCAGCCCACGATTTAAAATAATAAAAGTTGTTGAAAAGGTGGGACTATGATCTCACCTCGAGTGCACGAGTATAAATGTACTTCACAAAGTAAACGTGTGAATGAAAGTTGCTTAGTCTTGACCTAAACAAGTAAGTTGTATCAATTACCAGTTACGACACAAGGTCGGGTGAAATGTGTTTAATTAGTCCTATGATCGTTACGACTCGATTAATATAGCATGTGAATCACGTTGTCAAGTTTCATGCAAGAATCAAGTATAAAAAAAGATTAGAACGATTGCATAAGTATTTGGTTAAGTTTGACTAAAAGTCAAACTTTGGTCAAAGTCAGCGAAAAAGTCAACGTGTTCGGGTCGGGTCTCGGACACTTTTTCTAAGCTTAGAAGTCATATATAAGCATGTTGGCCAAGTTTCATGTCAATCGGAGTTGCACAGCATAGTTAGAATTTTACAAAAATTGGTAATTTTGGACAGCCCACTTTCCACGCTTTAAGCCGTGCTGTGGCTAGAGGAGCCGCGCCGCGGCTTAACACTAGAAAAAAATGCTGGGCTGTTTCATGTATATGCTCGAACCAAACTTCAAACAAACATAACTTATGAACCGTAAACATTCAAAACACGTATATTATATCGTTGGAAAGGTAATTTAACGAGGAATACAACTAAACACATTTCATCAATCAAATCCATCATTAACAATAATGAAACCTCACCGAATGATCATTATTTAACATTTCAAGCTCAAAAATGCAAATGGTGATCCGGGAATCCAATTTACACATACGATATGCCGTTTCGAAGGTAATTAAACATACATTGCAACTAAACACTTACTAACAACATTTCATAGCATTCATTGCATCAAAATTCATATTCAAGGTTACTAAACCCTAACCAAAAATCACGAATTCAACAATTTTTGTTTATGAAGTTTTTCTAAGTCAACCAACATACCAAAACGAAGCTAATGATGCTAGTAACACATTTAATACATGAACTTAAACATTTAATCAACATTTAATCACCCAAAATCAAAGATTAAGCACACCCATTTCAAGTTCATGCTAGTTTATGCAAAATAACAAGATCGAGTAAATAAATCACATATTCATGCTAGACTCGAGCCATAGACACTAATTAACACCATTTCAAGTCTATAAAACGAATTAGAGAAATCTAGAGTTTTAGAACTTTTATCCAAACGAGATAAAATTGGTATCAAGTTGTAGAGGATGAAGAGAGGATTCCAAAAGTACAAATCATTTTGATGTTTGATTGCTAGATTGGAAATGGATGATGAATCTTTGCTTATGAAGAAATGAGAGAAAAAGTAGAAGTATCAAAAATGGTGGGGAGGTGAAAATGAGTGGTGGGGAGGTGGTGACTAGTTCAACTAGTTGCCACTTTGGCCCAATGGCGAAATTAGTCCCTCGAGTTTAAAAGCGGGTGCGTGAATTAACCGAACGAATTATTTTAAAAATGCAAATTAACGAGAGATGTTAATTAAATAACGGGAATATTAAGAACGTTAGTTAACGAAAGATACGAATTTAGATAACGAAAGATATTATCTAAAAAAAAGACGGGCGTTAAAATAAATTAACGGAAAAAGGCGGGATGTTACATCTTCAAAAATAACGAAGTACTAATACATTCCGATTAGAAATTGCTAGCGCGACTAGCTCGAAATGGGGCTGCCAAGCCCGATAGATCTATACATAGGATTCGCGTTCACCAGTAGAAACCAATGATTACAGTTACCAGACTAGGGAATATTTTCGTTCAACTCGTAATGTATAATTTAAATTTAATTCTACTTGTGTCTAAACGTAAAAAAATGCATGTAATCTCATCCCAAAAATACTTTAAATAGTATGAAAAAATGGGACTATAACTCACCTTAAAATAAATGGAGCAACAACACAGAAACGCGAACAGCAAAAGGTAAGGTGATCAAGAATGACCACAACGCCGACCTATAAATAAAGCAGGTCGATAAAAATGACTAACTTAGGTCAAATCTTAGTATGATAACTATAGTACTTGTTGTAAATAAGCATAGAACATCACTCGGTATGATTTCGGTATAATTCGGTATGAGCATGACAGCGTATAACACGTACTTTCTATTTTTTGAAAGTTTCTATTTTGGAAAGTTTCTATTTTAGGAAAGTTTCTATTTTAGGAAAGTTTCTATTTTTAGAAAGTTTCTATTTTTAGAAAGTTTTTATCTTTGGAAAGTTTCCTTAATTAGAAAAGTCAACAAAAGTAAACTGAAAGTCAAAGTTAACCGAAAGTCAACTCAAAAGTCAACCTTGATCAAACTTAGTCTACATTGAAATTTAAAGTGTAAATTATATTAATAATATAAGCTATATTATTATTTAAAGTCATATTTGTATAAACATGTCATATCATAAGTTTAATTGAATTATAAAGTTAACATAAGTTTAAATGACATAATTAATATAACATAAGTATTTAATTAATTATTTAAATATTAATCATAATATAAGTATTATTAATTAATAATGAATTATTAATCATATCATAAGTATTATTAATTAATAATAAATTATTAATCATATCATAAGTATTTTAATATAATCATTAAACCATAAGTATTTAATAATTAAATTGTATTATAATTAAATAATAACTAAGTCTTATAATAAATAAATAAATAATTAATCTTTATTATAAGTCTTGATATAAAAATCTCATAACATAAATTTAATAATTATCATAAGTATTTTCATTAATAATAAATTATTATTAATCATACGTTGAATTATAAAAATAATTAAATCATAATATAATTATTAAATGATATAATAAATATATCATGAGTCTTAATTAAAAATAATTACTTTTATATCATAAGTAATTTAATTATAATGCAAATCATTATTTATAATCTAAGTTTAAATTTTATAACCATAAGTTTAATTAAAAGTTCGCCGGGTCATAACTTGAGCCTCGGGTGTCGGTTTTTGACGAATTCTATATATATCCTCATATAACAAACTAATCCGACACCTTAGAACACTCAAGAACACCCTAAAATCAATTCATGGGTCATGAAGAACAAGCATGAACCAAACTAATTCATTAATCCGTTTTAAAACTTGTTTTAGCCATTCCGGGTGATCCGTGGCTCGGATTTCGATGATCCGAACATGAATGTTCATCCAATCATCAATCCTAACCAAATGGTACACCCTAAAGACTCCAAAAATGGTCACAAAGTCGGACCCCAACTGATCATACAAGCTTTCACATTTTAATTTCAACAAAACCTTAAATCGAGCATAACTTTTGATCCGAAACTCAAAACAACATGAATTCAAAGCCTAAAATTATGCTCTTGATGAGGGGAACTCATATATACACTTTATTTAATCAAAAACACATGTTAATTTTACTGATTTTTACAAAAATCCCGCTGTCCGTTTTTAATCATACCGAAAACATACATAATCGAGCATTTCTACGCATCAAATCATCAATACAATAATACACAAGTACTGTACTATCGAAATATGATTAAAAATAGTAAAAATAAATAGAAATGAAAAATCTAGGGTTAGGTTTTTTACCCTAATCAAGAATTGAATGATATGAACGCGTACAGATCGAAGAGATTAATCCGTTTATGTTGAAAGCCCTAAATTCCAAGTAAACTTGATGAAGAATGATGATGGTGATGGTGTGTTGGGTGACGGCCAAAAGAAAGAAAAATGAAGGAGTAAAAGCTAGAGAGGAAATTAGGTTTATCTTGAAATGTTTAAGTGAATTGTAAAAATCAAAATGAGAAGTAAAATGAGCTAAACACCCCCCCTTGGAGATGTTCGGCTGAATTAGGCCCCTTAGTTGGCCAATTTGTTAAATGACTAATAGCTTTTAGCCCGAACACCCGAACAAAGCCCAAAATGCGAAAACACCATTACGCGATTAATTCTTCGTAGGAATCACGCACACGCGAAAAATAATATATAGAAATACTTTACATACTCATATGATATAAAAATATTATAATTAAAATAATTTGGATTCAAAAATCTCAAAAGTTTAATCGTTGGTTTGAAAACCGAAATGATTCGCCAGATAGAAATTCACGACACGTATAAACGTACAGTTTTAAATACGAATACAAATTTTCATATAACACATAATAAGGAATATATTATTACTAAAATAATAATATAAGTCATAGAAATGACGTGGCACGAATATCAATTAACAGACGTTAAATCTAAACGGAAAAAGATAACGAAAAAAGTAGGGTCGTGACAGTACCTTCCCGTTACGGAAATTTCGTCCCAAAATTTAAGCAGGTGCAGGGGTTCACTCGCCATCTGAGAACAAATGCAGGGTACTTATGCCTCATCTGATCTTCACATCCCCAAGTGAATTCGGGCATGCGTCTGGCATACCATCTAACTCTGACGATAGAAATCTTACTTTGCTTGAGTGTCTTAACCTCTCGATCCATAATCTCGACAGGTTCCTCAATAAAATGGAGTTGTTTATCAACACGAAGTTCATCAAGAGGAATGGTTTCATTGGCCTCGGCCAAACACTTCTTTAAATTAGATACATGAAAAACGTCATGAACAGCGCTAAGTTATTGTGGTAATTTCAAACGATAAGCCACGGGTCCAATTCTTTCGATAATCTCAAACGGTCCAACAAAGCGAGGACTTAACTTTCCCCTCTTACCAAAAGGTACCACACCTTTCCAAGGAGATACCTTGAACATGACACGATCACCAACTTGAAATTCTAAATCTTTTTTTCTAACATCGGCATAACTCTTCTGCCGACTCCTGGCGGTTCTTAACCTTTCGTTAATCTGTACTATCTTCTTGGTAGTCTCATGAATAATCTCTGGGCCTGTGAGTTGAGCATCCCCAACCTCATTCCAACAGATAGGAGACCTACACTTTCTACCATACAGTGCCTCAAACGGTGCGGCAATAATACTTGCATGATAGCTGTTATTATAAGAAAATTCAGCCAGTGGCAAATACCTATCCCAACCATTACCAAAATCAATAACACACACTCGCAACATGTCCTCCAACGTTTGAATGGTCCTTTTACTCTGACCATCCGTGCTCATATCCAACTTTGTTCCCAAAGCTTCCTGTAAAGATTGCCAAAACCTCGATGTGAATCGACTGTCTCGGTCTGAAATAATAGATACGGGAATACCATGTCTTGAAACAATCTCCTTCAAATACAAACGAGTAAGTTTCTCCATCGAATCGGTTTCTTTAATCGGCAAGAAATGAGCTGACTTTGGGAGTCGATCAACAATCACCCAAATGGTATCATAACCACCCACAACTCTCGGTAACTTCATAATAAAATCCATGGCAATACCTTCCCACTTCCACTTAGGAATCTCAGGTTGTACTAAAATTCCGGACGGTTTCTGATGTTCAGCTTTAACTTTAGCACAAGTCAAACACTTAGCCACATAAGTAGCTACATCAGCTTTCAAGTTAGCCCACCAATATAGCTCCTTAAGGTCATGATACATCTTCCCTGAACCAGGATGAATAGAGTATCTCAACTTATGAGCTTCATCTAAAACAAGTTTTCGCAAATCACCAAATTTCGGAACCCAAAGACGTCCCACAAAATACCGAGTACCATCTGCTCGTACCTCTAACTGTTTACTCAAGCCTTTCATCTTTTCGTTCACAACATTATCCTCTTTCAAGGCTTCTTGTTGTGCCGCAAGAATCTACCTTGCGAGGTTTGTTCGGATAGTCATGTTCAAGGCTCTAAACCTTCGAGGTTCAACTCTCTCCTTTCGACTTAACGCATCAGCCACAACATTGACCTTTCCCGGATGATAAAGGAGTTCACAATCATAATCGTTTAGCAACTCAACATATCTTCGTTGTCTCATATTCAACTGTTTTTGATCAAGGATATGTTGAAAACTTTTGTGATTAGTGTACACTGTACTTTTGACCCCATACAAATAATGTCTCCAAATCTTGAGTGTAAACACAACAGCTCCCAATTCTAAGTCATAGGTTGTATAATTCTATTCGTGAATCTTCAACTGACGTGACGCATAAGCAATTACTTTCTTTCGGTGCATCAAAGCACAACCAAAGCCCTGACGCGAAGCGTCGCAATAGACAACAAAATCATCATTACCCTCAGGTAGTGATAATATCGGAGCGGAAGTTAAATTCTTCTTCAGAGTTTGGAAAGAAGACTCTTATTCACAATTTTACTCGTACTTCTTCCCCTTATACGTTAAAGCAGTCAGAGGTTTTGCTACTCGTGAAAAATCGTGTATGAACCTTCTATAATAGCCTGCCAAACCTAGAAACTGACGAACCTGAGTGGGAGTCTTCGGAATTTCCCACTTCTCAATTGCCTCAATCTTAGCAGGATTAACTTGAATTCCCTGTTTACTAACAACGTGTCCAAGGAATTGAACTTATTTCAACCAGAACGTACACTTTGAACACTTTTCATACAGCTCCTCTTTTCTTAACAATTCAAGCACTAATCTCAAATGTTCTTCGTGCTCTCGATCACTCTTGGAATAGATAAGAATATCATCGATGAAAATGATAACGAACTTGTCCAGATAAGGACTACACACACGGTTCATGAGGTCCATGAACACTGCAGGTGTGTTAGTCAATCCGAAAGGCATAACCAAAAATTCTTAATGATCATAACGGGTTCAGAAAGAGGTTTTCAGAATATCAGTTTCTTTAATGCGCAATTGGCGATAACCAGAACGGAGATCGATTTTAGAATAAACAGATGAACCTTGAAGCTAATCGAACAGATCATCGATTCTCGAAAGGGGGTAATAATTCTTAACAGTAAGCTTGTTTAACTCACGATAATCAATACACAACTGAAACAAACCATCTTTCTTCTTAACAAACAGAACAGGAGCTCCCCAAGGGGACGAAATGGGATGAATGAAACCTTTGTCTAACAACTCACGGAGTTGACTCGACAATTCTTGAAGTTCGGAAGGAGCGAGTCTATAAGGAGCACATGCTACAGGAGCAGCACCGGGTACAAGATCGATTTGAAATTCTACCGCGCGATGCGGCGGAAGGCCAGGTAACTCCTCGGGAAATACCTCAGGAAAATCTCTAACAATATGAACATCACCAATCCTCTTATCTTCTTTATCAGATTCTACGACATGGGCTAGAATAGCATGACAGTCTTTGCGAAGATATTTATGAACTTTTAAACAGCTAATAAGATTTAACTGTCTGCATTTCTTATCCCTAAAAACTATCAACGGCTCTCCAACCATACGAGTAATACGAACGGCTTTCTCATAGCACACGATTTCAGCACGATTCTCAGATAACCAATCCATACCAATAACAACGTCAAAACTTCCTAGTTCGATCGGTACTAAGTCTACCTCGAAGTCCCTACCAGCCAGTTTAATATTACACTTAAGGTACATAGTCTTAGTAGTAAGCACCTTACCATTAGCTATCTCTACAACATAAGTTCTGTCCAGAGGAGTTAACGGAGCTTTGATTTTAGGACTAAATTTACTTGACACAAAACTTAAATCAGCCCCTGAATCAAATAGTACATAAACAGATAAATCATTGACTGAGAACGTACCAGTAACAAGTTGTTGAGTCCCCAAAATAATTAAGAATTTAATTATGATAAAATTGTAATTTATTTGCACTAAAATGTTATGTGAAGCCAGCACAAGTTCATGTATAGACAGCAGATATTGCTGTGTCGAGTGTTTAGTTTGCTACTTAGTCTATCAGCACAAGATAGACAGTAGTCTTCAATCAGCACAGGATGTGTACCCAGCAATTCAAGAATATCAAGTGTCTCAGCAATGAAGAACCAGCACAGCTGGAATGCAGCTTACTACACAATACAACTATGCTCCATTACTAGCATAGTGGTTTCTTGAGTGGTCTACATCAATTGTACTATTCAACAGAAGTCAAAAACAAAGTTGAATAGAAAAGGACAAGCATCGGCGGCTGACAAGTGACCTTACAAGACCACATGGGAATTTAGAAGTTTAACACATGTGCAGACATGTGTTATACTTTATCAACACCTAGGGAACACAACATTCTATTTGTTTAAACAAATAGTGGTGCCAAACCGAATTTGGGTGTTCCTGCAAATAGCTACCAAAGAGGAAAGAGGAGAGCATGCTCTCTGATGCAGTTGTCCCCACAAGTACAGACATCCTATGTACCAGTGGACAATGGAACAATTACACGGATAATAGGACTACTATAAATTGTTGTATCCACTATTGTAACAAATAGTGATGTGAGTTTTATTATTTAGAGTCCAAAACGTGTAATAGCTTTAAGTTTATCCTCATAGCTATAATCTAGGTAAATCTGTATCAACCAACTATCATTCCACCAAGGATAGTTGTAATTCTTTGTGATTTAATCAATAAAGAATAAACCGTTGAAAATTAACTTTGACTCTACTTAAATTACATGCTTGAATACTAAATTGTGTTTAACTGTTAAGTTAATTAAAAGAAATTGTATTCACCCCCCCCCCCCCCTCCTAAATACTCCTGTTGTTTATCAAGGGACCAACAACTGGTATCAGAGCTTCAGTCTTAATAATTCAATATCTTGGATATGAATTCTCTCATGGCTGCATACTCAAATACATCTTACCTTGAAAATGGCTCATCCAATAGACCACCCAAATTTGATGAAGATGAGTATGAAACTTGGAAGGCAAGGTTCATGCTTCACCTGGAGTCTATTGATTCACTCATGCCTGGTATTACCACAAATGGTCCATTTGTCCCAACTGAGACTATTGATAGCATTGCAGCCACTGCTGATACTTCTGTCATTCCTGGCAGAGAGGTTGTTCTCACTCCAGCCAAATGGGATGCTGAGGACAAATGTTGTGTTGGACTTGACCCTAAGATCAGAACTCTGTTAGCTATAACTTTACCTAATTGCATGTTCAAACTGATTAAGGGAAAACTGAATGCTAAGCTTATGTTAGACTATCTAGATGTTACCTATGAAGGCATGGCCGAGGTTAGGTAGAACAAGATTATTGCTTTGAAAATAGAGTATGAAATGTTCTTTGCCTATAAGAATGAGACCCTTAAGCAAACCTTCATTAGGTTTAACTCTTTAGTTGCTGACCTGCTTACTTTGAAAATCACATATACTGATTTTAAACAAGTAAACAAATTCATTGACTTATTGTCTGCTAAATGGAAACCAGTGACTCACCCTCTGAGACCCACCCAGACTTTAAAGAACTTTAACATGTATTCTCTCTATGGTACACTTTGGAACCATGAGAAGGCAGAAGCTAAACTTGAACTAAACTTGAAAGAAAACTTTAAGTCTATCCCCACCTCTTCAAAATCTTCTAAAACAGATAATACTGCTCTTATTGTTGCTGCTAAAAAGAAAGCTCAAAAAGCTTTACTGGTTCAAAAGTTGACAGTAGAAGAAGAGTCAGCTGAAGATGATGTGAAGAGTGGTACTGGGTCTGAAGAGAGCAATGATGATAAAGATGATGTGGAAGGGTTTGCTGAAGGTATGGCTTTGCTGACTAGGTAGTTCAAAAGGTTTAATCGTAATAAAACCAGCAAGTCACACAAAGGGAGTAAGAAACCAAGTGCTAGGTATAGCAGCAAATCAGTCAAGGGTCCTAAATCTGAGTGTTACAATTGTGGGAAGGTTGGACATTTTGCAGCTGAATGCATATCCAGGAAACCTTCTGTCTCACATGCTAACTCTTTCTCAAAAGCTAACAAGTACAAGAACAAGTACAAAGCTATGAAAGCTCAGACGAAGGAAAGTGCAAAGGCTGATAAGAAGGGAAAGAAGCCAGAAAAGGTTCTAGTTGCTGAGCATCATGACTGGGATGAAACCAGATCTTCTTCATCTTCTGACAGTGATACTGATGATGATGATGCTGGTTATGCTTCTGGTAAAAAGCTGTGTTTGATGGCCAAAGAGGTCAAGGAGTCTGATGAGGATGATAATGGTAGTACATTTGTGTCTGATATGAGGGAAGCTGACCTGAAAAAGGATTCACCTCAATGGAAATCTTAAATGGTGTATAAGGTTGATAATTTTTGAACTTATATTGATGTTTAAAAATCTAAAATGTTTGACTACCTAAGAGTTGATTTATGTAGAGGCAGTAAACGTGAAGAAGTTTTGAAAAATGATAACAAATCTTTAAATGATAAACTTAAAAGCAAAAAGGATGAAATTAAGATCTTGAAGGATGAAATGTCAAAACTTGAAAAACAAATTTTTGCTTTAAAGTCTCTTCACGTTGAGGCAGCAGATGTTAAGAACCAGCTAAACGACCTCAAGAAGGTTGTCGCTTCATGGTGTACATCAACGCACAGCTAAGTGTGTAAATGAGTAGGTTCCTGCCCAAGTTGAAGCCTTCTTTGCTGGTGACTATGCTGCTGCTACTGCTTTTACAGAAGTTACTTACATGGACCCTATTCTCGAAACTGATCCTGAAGCTGTCTTGCCAAATACTTTTGCCAAGATAGTTAAGGGTAAAAAGGTCTTAACAAATAAGTTTGCCAGACCTACAGAAGCCCCACCACCGTCCATGAAAGAAATTTGAGGGGATGAAGTGAAAGCCAAAGAAACCAGTACTTCAATTGATGAAACTACCGATCCCTCAAGCATTTACTATATGACTCCAAAGGAAAGACGCATTAAAAGAGAAATCACTGAAAACAATCAAAGAAAGTCAAAAACATTTGATTCCCCTTCATGTTCAAGTTCCACCAATGCTGAGCCAGCTGATGAAAATTGTACTGGTCAACCAGTAGCTGCTGACAAGCCAGCAAAACGCAATACTGGCAAGTCAAAGGTAGCAATCAAGATTCACAAGAATCGTTCGGTATCAGCTGACGGGTCAGTAACTTCCCACACTGGCTCATCGAATAACAAAGGCAAAGCAGTATACCATGATTATGGTATTGGTTCTAAAAGGAAAGCTGCCCTTAAGGGAAAAGCTAAAGTGAACCAAATTGTGGAATTATGTGCTGAGTCATCTATCACTGAGATAATGACTGTCAAGCTTGACCAGCTCATAGCTGCCATATCTGAAAGTAGACCTGATCTTACTGCACCCATTTACTCAGTGTATGACCAGTCACCGATACCATATATGAGAAAATGCTACAAGTGTGGCAGCAAGTTTCACTTAGCCAATCAGTGTTCTATAACCCTAACCCCATCTGCTGCTGCCTCTTCAAGCAAACTAGCAGACAGGAAGAGATCATCAAAGATGACCCTTCCAAAACCCATCCTTGGATGGGTTCCCAAAAAGAACTAATCTCTTAGCTACTGTGCAGGGCATTCAAAACAAGCAAATCTGGTATCTCGATAGTGGTTGTTCGAGGTATATGACCGGAAGTAAGTCTCTGCTAATGGACTATCAAGAAAAGGAAGGTCCAGTTATTTCATATGGTGATAATTCGTTGGGTTACACAAAGGGTTTTGGTACTTTAACAAATGGGAATGTTACATTCTCAAATGTAGAATATGTCGTTGGGCTTAAACACAACTTACTCAGCATAAGCCAACTGACAAGCAAAAATAAGATAGTTTAATTCAGAAGGAAAATTGGCACTATTTTTGATAAGACAGGGAAGCCACTGCTGACAGCCAAAAGACATGAGAACATGTATCAAATTGACATGAACACAGCAGTCACAACTACTGATACTTGTTTTTATTCAAAGGCAGCAGACAATCTCAAATGGTTATCGCACAAGAGACTCTTACATCTCAACTTTAAAGATATTCACAAATTATCTAGTAAGAGTTTGGTGTCTGGGCTACCTACAATGTCTTATGTGAAGGACAGATTGTGTCCTGGATGTGAAAAAGGGAAGCATCACCATGCCTTATTCAAGTCAAAGAAGATTTCATCTGTTGAGGAACCATTTCACCTACTTCATATGGATCTTTTTTGTCCTTGTTAATATAGCCAGCTGTAGTAGAACGAAGTATACACTGGTGATTGTTGATGAATATTCCAGATACACTTGGGTATTCTTTTTAAAGCAAAAGAGTAAAGCTGCTGATGAAATTATCAATTTTATCAAAAGAATGGAACTACTGAATGGGCAACTGGTGAAGCAGCTTAGAAGTGATCATGGTACAGAATTCAGAAATGCTACTTTGGAAGAATTTTGTGTTGACAAAGGTATTTCACAGAATTTTTCTGCTGTGAGAACACCTCAACAGAATGGTGTTGCAAAAAGAAGAAACATAACTCTCATTGAAGCAGCAAGATCTATGTTTGCTGAGTCTGGGCTAAAAAATTCATACTGGGCAGAAGCTGTGAACACTGCTTGTTTTACCCAGAATAGATCTTTAATAGTGAAAAGACATCAGAAAACTGCTTATGAAGTTCTCAAAGGCAGAAGACTCTCAATTTCATTTCTTCATGTATTTGGCACTCCCTGTTTCATTCTAAACAATAGGGATCAGCTAGGCAAGTTTGATGCTAAGGATGAGATGGAACATTCTGTTCCATCTGTGTCTAAACTAGGTAGACCTACTAGCTCTACAGAAGTTTTACAACTTGAGCATAGGTCTACTGGTTCTGAAGGATCTCAAGCTGGTACTGGTTACACTCACAATGAACAGCTGTCTCCCACTGCTGCTCATAACTCTAAACCAGCTGATGATCAAGATGCTGTGTGTTCCACAACAAGCTCACCTATTCATAATACTAAATGGACAAAGGAGCATCCAATTGAACAAGTTATTGATAATCTGGAAAGTAGTGTTAAAACAAGTTATTGATAATGCTAAAAACGAACATATATTTCATAGCATTATTCCTCAAGAAAGACAAGCTTTTAGTTGCAATTGTTCTATTTACAAGAGATATTCGTTTAAATAATAAAAGGTGAAGACAAAAGACAGATTCGACGAATTGAAGACGCAAACGACCAAAAAGCTCAAAAGTACAAAAGACAATCAAAAAGGTTCCAATTATTGATAAGAAACGTCTCGAAATTACAAGAGTACAAGATTCAAAACGCAAAGTACAAAATATAAAATTGTACGCAAGGACGTTCGAAAATCCGGAACCGGGACCAGAGTCAATTCTTAACGCTCGACGCAACGGACTAAAAATTACAAGTTAACTATATATATAAATATAATATAATATATAATTAATTATATTAATTATATATATATTATATATATATATTAAAAACCTTCGGTAGAGAAAACTCCAAGGACTGAGCTGTAAATACTATCTCCGCGACTCGCGGAGTTTGAAGGGGATTTTGCCGCGAGTCGCGGAGCCCCAAAAATCAACTCTGGCTATAAAGCCAACCGAATTCTGATCAAAATTATCATCTCTTTTTCTTCCTCTTCATACGTAAAATTTATATTTATATTTATAATTTATATTTTAATTTTAATTATAATTCTAATAATAAGGGTATGTTAGCGAATGTTGTAAGGGTGTAAGTCGAAATTCTGTCCGTGTAACGCTACGCTATTTTTAATCATTGTAAGTTATGTTCAACCTTTTTATATTAATGTCTCGTAGCTAAGTTATTATTATGCTTATTTAAAACGAAGTAATCATGATGTTGGGCTAATTACTAAAATTGGGTAATTGGGCTTTGTACCATAATTGGGGTTTGGACAAAAGAACGACACTTGTGGAAATTAGACTATGGGCTATTAATGGGCTTTATATTTGTTTAACTAAATGAAAGTTTGTTAATGTTAATATAAAGATTTACAATTGGGCGTCCCTATAATTACCATATACACTCGATCGGACACGATGGGCGGGGTATTTATATGTACGAATAATCGTTCATTTAACCGGACACGGGAATGGATTAATAGCCACTAGAATAATTAAAACAGGGGTGAAATTACATTCAAGGGTAATTGGTGTAATTGTTAACAAAGTAGTAAAATCTTGGTTTACACGCAGTCGATAGCCTGGTGTATTCATTAAACAAAGTATTAAAACCTTGTTACAATTCGAATCCCCAATTAGTTGGAATATTTAACTTCGGGTATAATAATAATTTGACGAGGACACTCGCACTTTATATTTATGACTGATGGACTGTTATGGACAAAAACCAGACGGACATATTGAATAATCCAGGACAAAGGACAATTAACCCATGGGCATAAAACTAAAATCAACACGTCAAACATCATGATTACGGAAGTTTAAATAAGCATAATTCTTTTATTTCATATTTAATTTCCTTTATTTTATATTTAATTGCACTTCTAATTATCGCACTTTTATTTATTGTTATTTAATCGCACTTTTATTTATCGTACTTTTTAATTATCGCAATTTTATTATTCGCAATTTCATTATCGTTATTTACTTTACGCTTTAATTTAAGTCTTGTATTTATTTTATATTTTACATTAGGTTTTAACTGCGACTAAAGTCTTAAAATCGACAAACCGGTCATTAAACGGTAAAAACCCCCCTTTATAATAATAATATTACTTATATATATATTTGTATTTTTATAAAAGTAAACTAATATAGCGTTGAGCTTTGTTTAAAGATTTCCCTGTGGAACGAACCGGACTTACTAAAAACTACACTACTGTACGATTAGGTACACTGCCTATAAGTGTTGTAGCAAGGTTTAAGTATATCCATTCTATAAATAAATAAATATCTTGTGTAAAATTGTATCGTATTTAATAGTTTTTCCTAGTAAAATAATAACTATTTTATATACACCTCGCTTCACATCAAGTATTTTTGGCGCCGCTGCCGGGGAACACCGAAGCGAAACGTCAATATAAAAAAAAATATTTTTAAATTTTAATTAGTTTTTGTTATATATATATTTTTGTTTAAAAATTATAAAAATTTAAAAAGATATAAAAAATTAAAAAATCTTTAAAAAAAAAAAAAGTATTTTAAATATATTTTTAAGTTTTTCTTTTATTTTTACAAAATTATAAAGTATTTTAAGTTTATTTTTAGTTTTTAAAATTAAGTTTTATTTTAATTATATATATATTTATCTTTTAAATATAAAACAAAAAAAAAATAAATAAATAAAGAAAAACGCGTAAAAATTATCAGCTGTCAACTGAATTTCTGAACCCCGCGACTCGCGGGGTTTTCCTCATTAATCACCGCAACTCGCGGAGCCTTTCTGACACGCGCACAGAAACCCTAATCCTGCATTAATTACGATTTTTAATTAATAATTATTATTAAAACCTAATTATTATTATTATTATTATTATTAGTTTTAGTTTTATTTTTACTTTTTATTTAATTTATGTATTTTGTTTAATTAGTTTTATTAAAATTGTAAAATTAATAGTTTAATAAAATAAATAATATAAAAATAATATTTTTATAAAAATTGTACTTTTTACAACTTTTTGTATATTTTTATATTTTGTACCTTTTTAATCGTTGTAGCGTAAAATTTGTATTTTTTAGCTCATATTTAATTTTAAACTTAGTTTTTGCCAAAGTCATTTTTACTCCTAGATTTTTAGGCTTTGCCGTAGAATTCCTTAAGTGCTTTTTCTTTAGACTAAGATTTAGGTGCTTTAGAATTTTGCGACGCCTTTTTAAGTTTTAGTTTCTTTTTAAGTTATTTCCATTTGGGATTTAGTTTTTCCTGTAAGCTTTAATATTTTTAGACCTTTTACTATGTACCAATTATCATTCCAATTAGTAATTTCAATTTGCGATTATAATTTTAAGTTAGTTGTAGTAATAAGGTTAGGTTAGTAAAGTATTTTTAAGTTTTTATAAGTTTCTTTTATTTTTCCGTCACCTTTTATTTTTCAACCATTTTTTTTCTTTTTCGACCTTTTTCGACGAACTCTTTTTCTCTCTTATTTCTCGCCATTCTAGTTTTTAGGACATAGATTTTTATTCTACTTCTTATCTAAATTTCTTAAAATTACGAAAATTTATTTTGAGTGGTTAAATTGATAGACATCAAAATTTTCTGGTTCGTAGTAATAGTTGGATTTGTACGTGGACCGGGTTATTGGAGCCAAACAGTCCTCAATTATATTGAGACCAAACGAATCCTGCCCCTCTGCTGCATCTTTTGGCTATTCGAAACGTGGGCAAAATCAGAAAAGTCTATTGATTGGATAACTTATTATAATTTTTCTTTCCTTTTAAAAACTAATAGGATATTCAGTGAATGCACCGAGCAAGACGTTCATCACCTTTTGTACGTTCACCACCTGTAACTAGATCAAGACATCGTTTAACAAATATAACCGCCGTTGATTTTTCTTTAGAATCGTCATCCAGTCAACCAAGTACTTCAGTTCAAATTTCCGATAATCCATTTTTTGAACCCGACCTCACAATTGAGAATCCGGAAAATATTCAGGAACAGTTTGTAGATCCTGAACCACTAAACTTTCCTCCGGAGCCACCAATTATTCAAACAGAGATTGTTGAGGAACGAACTATTAAATCAGAATCATCCAGTGATACCGATTCAACAAATTCAATTATGGAGAATCTGGAACCTTTAAGTATGGAAGACCGAATGAGAGCTAAACGCACTGGACAAGGTCACGCAATTACTCATCCAGACATTAATGCGCCAGATTATGAAATCAAAGGACAAATTCTACACATGGTGACTAATCAATGCCAATTTAGTGGTGCGCCGAAGGAAGATCCAAATGAACATCTACGTACCTTTAATAGGATCTGCACACTATTTAAAATACGAGAAGTGGAGGATGAACAGATATATCTCATGTTATTTCCCTGGACTTTAAAGGGAGAAGCCAAAGATTGGTTGGAATCGTTACCTGAAGGGGCGATCGATACATGGGACGTTTTAATTGACAAATTTCTTAAACAATTCTTTCCTGCATCTAAAGCCGTAAGACTTCAAGCAGAAATTGTTACGTTTACACAGAAACCAAATGAAACTCTATATGAGGCGTGGACAAGATATGGAAAGTTGTTAAGAGGATGTCCGCAACATGGTTTAGACACCTGTCAAATAGTACAAATATTCTACCGAGGATGCGACATCACTACAAGAAAAGACATAGATATAGCAGCTGGTGGTTCTATTATGAAGAAAACCGAAACTGATGCTTACAAAATTATTGATAATACTGCTTCCCACTCACATGAGTGGCACCAAGAAAAAGATATCATTAGATCATCTAAAGCAGCTAGAGCCGATTCTAGCCATGACTTAGATTCCATTTCGGCAAAGATAGATGCTTTCGAGAGACGAATGGAAAAGATGACTAAAGATATTCACTCAATACGAATTAGTTGTGAGCAGTGTGGAGGACCACATTTGACAAAAGATTGTCTCAGTATTGAATTAACAATGGAACAAAGGGAGAATATTTCATACATAAACCAAAGGCCTGGAAATAATTATCAGAATAATTATCAACCGCCAAGACCGATTTACAATCAAAACCAGAATTATAACCGAAATATTCCATACAACAACCAACAAGGTCCTAGCAATCAACAAGTATCCAATAATACTTACAATCAGCAAAGACCGAATTTTCAAAACAAACCACCACAACAAACCGATGATAAAAAGCCGAATTTAGAAGATATGATGACGAAGCTAGTTGAAACTCAAACGCAGTTTTTCACATCTCAAAAACAAACAAATGAACAAAATGCTCAAGCATTTAGAAATCAACAAGCTTCTATTCAAAATCTGGAACAAGAAGTAAGTAACCTAGCAAGGTTAATAGGTGAAAGAAAACTGGAAAGTCTACCTAGTGATACAAATGCTAACCCCCGGAATGAAACAGCTAAAGCTATTACCACAAGAAGTGGTACAACACTTAAACCACCTGAAATACCTGTAACTTCTGATGAAACTATTCCTACTCCACAAGAACCACAACCTGATCAAGATAAGGAAAAAGAACCGGTAGTTGAAAAGGTTAATGAAGATAACACAGTTAAGGATAAACCTTATGTTAAACCATACCAACCACCACTTCCTTACCCGAGTAAAATGAAGAAAGAAAAACTTGAAGCCGAGCAATCCAAATTCTTGGATATGTTTAAACAGATAAATGTAAATCTTCCTTTCATTGATGTGATTTCAGGAATGCCTAGATATGCTAAATTCTTGAAAGATCTAATCTCAAATAGAAAGAAAATGGAAGAACTCTCGGCTGTTACTATGAATGCTAATTGTTCAGCAGTGCTGTTGAATAAGATACCAGAAAAACTATCTGATCCAGGAAGTTTCACAATTCCATATTTTCTGGGTAGTCTTAGTTCAATAGAAGCATTGGCAGACTTAGGTGCTAGTATAAATCTAATGCCGTATTCACTATACGCTAAACTAGACCTTGGAGAATTGAAACCAACCAGAATAAGCATACAACTAGCCGATAGATCAATAAAATATCCTAGAGGGATAATGGAGAACATGCTAGTTAAAGTTGGTAATTTAGTATTTCCAGTAGATTTTGTTGTTTTGGACATGGAAGAAGATTCTCAAGTTCCTCTCATATTAGGAAGACCATTCTTAAACACGGCTAAAGCAATGATAGACGTGTTCGGTAAGAAACTGACCCTAAGTATAGAGGATGAGAGTGTTACCTTTTCAGTTGATAGAGCAATGCAACAACCACAATCTGCAGATGATACATGTTATTATATTCAAACTATAGATGCACATGCAGAATTATTAGAAGAATTTCCAGAATTACAAGGAACGGGAGAATGTTCTTTAGGAGAAGGTAATGAGCCAATTGATGAAGCTGAAATGTTAGCTACACTTATAGCTAATGGATATGAACCAACAACAGAAGAAATTCAAATGCTAAAAGAAGAAGACAGATATCGATATAAATCATCGATAGAAGAACCCCCGAAATTAGAATTAAAGCCACTTCCAAACCATTTGGAATACGCTTATTTACATGGTGAATCTGAATTACCTGTAATAATATCGTCTTCTCTTACTGAAAATGAGAAATCACAACTCATTTCTGTGTTGAAAGCTCATAAACCAGCCATTGCATGGAAGATTCATGATATTAAAGGAATAAGTCCTTCGTATTGCACACATAAAATCCTTATGGAAGAAGGTCATAAAACGTATGTGCAACGTCAACGAAGACTAAATCCTAATATGCAAGATGTAGTTAAGAAAGAGATTATTAAACTGCTAGATGCAGGTTTGATATATCCAATCTCTGATAGTCCATGGGTAAGCCCAGTTAAATGCGTGCCT
Source organism: Rutidosis leptorrhynchoides (assembly GCF_046630445.1). NCBI lineage: Eukaryota > Viridiplantae > Streptophyta > Magnoliopsida > Asterales > Asteraceae > Rutidosis > Rutidosis leptorrhynchoides. Next base: position 394,571,945 of record NC_092336.1, on the reverse strand, counting down.
AAGAAGGGTGGCATGACTGTCATTACAAATGAGAAAAATGAGCTTATTCCTACTAGGACTGTAACAGGATGGCGTGTATGTATTGATTATAGAAAATTAAATGACGCCACCAGAAAAGATCACTTTCCCTTACCTTTCATAGATCAAATGTTGGAAAGATTAGCCGGAAATAGTTACTATTGTTTTCTAGATGGATTTTCCGGATATTTTCAAATTCCAATAGCACCCGAGGACCAAGAGAAAACCACATTCACGTGCCCTTATGGTACTTTTGCTTACAAACGCATGCCATTTGGACTTTGCAACGCCCCTGCAACCTTTCAAAGGTGTATGATGGCGATTTTTCATGACATGATAGAAGAATGCATGGAAGTATTCATGGATGACTTTTCAGTCTTCGGTGATACATTTAAATCATGTCTAGTTAATCTGGAACGAATGCTAATTAGATGCGAAAAATCAAATCTAGTACTTAATTGGGAGAAATGCCATTTCATGGTTAAAGAAGGCATCGTTCTTGGACATAAAATTTTAAAAGAAGGAATTGAAGTGGATAGAGCTAAAGTAGATGTAATTGCTAAACTTCCACATCCCACCAATGTTAGAGGAGTTAGGAGTTTTCTAGGGCATGCCGGTTTTTACCGACGTTTCATAAAAGATTTTTCTAAAATTGCCACTCCTATGAATAAACCCCTAGAAAAGGATGCTCCATTCATCTTTTCAGATGAGTGTATCAAATCTTTTAATATTCTTAAAGAAAAACTCACTAATGCACCAATCATGATAACACCAAATTGGAATCTACCATTTGAACTAATGTGCGATGCAAGTGATTTTGCAATGGGAGCCGTTTTAGGACAAAGGATTGAAAAACGATTTCAACCTATATATTATGCTAGTAAGACATTACAAGGAGCACAAACGAACTATACAACTACTGAAAAAGAACTCCTTGCTATTGTCTTTGCTTTTGACAAATTTCGATCATATCTCGTTCTAGCAAAAACGGTGGTCTATACCGACCATTCTGCTCTTAGATACCTATTTTCAAAACAAGATGCTAAACCAAGATTAATCCGTTGGATCTTACTCTTACAAGAGTTTGATATTGAAATCCGAGATAAAAGAGGAGCAGAAAATCTCGCCGCTGATCATCTTTCTCGTCTTGAAAATCCCGAATTAGAAGTTCTGAATGAATCAGCCATACAAGACAACTTTCCTGATGAATATCTATTGAAGATAGATTATAAAGAAATCCCATGGTTTGCAGACTATGCAAACTACTTAGTTTGTGGATTCCTTGAAAAAGGATTATCGTACCAAAGACGAAAGAAATTCTTCAGTGATATAAAACACTATTTCTGGGAAGATCCACATCTGTTTAAAAGTTGTCCCGATGGAATAATACGCCGATGTGTATTTGGAGATGAAGCTAGTAAAATTTTAAACCATTGTCACACAGGACCAACAGGAGGGCATTATGGGCCTCAACTAACAGCAAGAAAAGTTTATGAAGCTGGATTCTATTGGCCTACAATTTACAAAGACGCACACCTTCTTTGCAAATCCTGTGATGCATGTCAAAGGGCCGGAAAAATAAGTCAACGTAATGAAATGCCACAAAATGTCATCCAAGTATGTGAAGTATTTGACATTTGGGGTATTGACTTTATGGGTCCATTTCCAAAATCTAATAATAATCTATATATACTCGTAGCCATTGATTATGTATCTAAATGGGCGGAAGCACAAGCTCTCCCAACTAACGATGCACGAGTTGTAGTCAACTTTTTAAAACGTCTTTTTGCAAGGTTTGGAACACCGAAAGCTTTAATAAGTGATCGGGGTACTCATTTCTGTAATAATCAACTTGAGAAAGTTCTTAAAAGATATGGAGTAACTCATAAAATCTCCACCGCATATCATCCACAAACAAGTGGACAAGTTGAAAATACCAACCGAGCTTTAAAACGTATTCTAGAGAAAACCGTAGGATCAAATCCGAAGGAATGGTCCATTAAATTGGAGGATGCACTCTGGGCTTTTAGAACAGCCTACAAAACTCCAATTGGAACCACACCTTTTAGACTTGTTTATGGAAAAGCATGTCATCTTCCAGTAGAAATTGAACACAAAGCATTTTGGGCTTTGAAGACATGTAATCTTGATTTACATGAAGCCGGACGTCTACGATTAAGTCAACTAAACGAATTAGAAGAATTAAGACATGAAGCATACGAAAATTCGTTAATCTATAAAGAAAGAACGAAGAAATGGCATGATAAAAGAATCAGAAGTTCAAAAGAATTTAAAGAAGGAGACAGAGTTCTTCTTTTCAATTCACGATTCAAGCTATTTCCTGGAAAATTGAAATCAAGATGGTCTGGACCATTCATAGTCAAAAGAGTTTTCCCATACGGAACGATAGAATTAATAAATTCAAATGGGATTGAATTTAAAGTTAATGGTCACAGAGTTAAACATTACATACATGGTCCGATGGAAGTCGACAACGAAGTTAATCACAATTTCAACACCACAGCTAACTAAGTGTGGGGAGAATCAAGTCTTTAAAGGATAATATGTATTTCTGTTAGAGTTAGATTGTCTGTTTTCGTGTAGTTCTCGAAAATGGAACACGTATGGTCTTTCCCTAGCAGACCCTAAAGAACTAGTCTTCTCCCCCCATTCTGAATTTTTATTTTTTTAGGTTTTTACAAAATGAAGACTGCCTGTGAACTAAACCATGGTCTAATGCTACACGCTTTGATCACTAAACGTAATAATGACATACTACCGAGTGAATTAGTATCAGTAATCAGAGAAAGAATGGACGGAGTTAGAAAAGAATCCAGATGCGAAGATAATAAGTTACAATTCGGTAAAGGAAAATCAAAATCCGCAGCGAAAAGAAGAGCACGACACCTAGAACGATGTCACAAATGCGGAAAATGGTCACATGGAGGTAAATGTTCCAATAATCAAACCTATTCAAATACCGAATTTGTTACTTTATGCAGAGACGGACCGTTCATATGTTTAGAAGAAAAGACAATGAATGCTCGAGGTTACGCCTATGCAGCCATGGAAAACCAATTAAACCGACTATCTTATGAATATAATAGATCATATAACTAAGAAATCTATTCCACAGGTATGTCTGTACAGTTTTTATTTTTATTTTTATTTTTAACCTTTTGTTAATAAACGCTAATTTGTTCGCTAAAAAGTATTAAATTGGTATTAAATAAAATTAGGTTTGGCGACCGAAATTATTGATATCATTCAAAAATTTATTACATCACTGCGAAATTTAACGTTTATTCTTAAGGTATAAATATCTTTAATCAATCAACCCAAAATATTTCAAAAATTCGTCATGAGTTAAATTAGGTCTTGGAACCGAAATTACTTTACCGAAAAGAGGGGCGCATATTTTTGATAATATTTGATTGATTAAAGTGGGATAAAAAGACAAAAAGATTTTTAATTTTATTTTTACCATATTTTTAAAATTAATATTTAAACCTTAAATTAATATTGTAAACTTTATAAAAACAATATATTTAAAATTGTAAATATTTGAAAAATTAATATAAGTTTGGTATGAATTTATAATATGAATTTTTAAATTAAGTTTGGTGTGAATTTTTAATTTAAAAAAAAAAAATATGAATTTTTAATTTTATGCATTTCAAATTTTGAGTTTGGTGTGAATTTTTAATATTAATTTTGAATTTTATATTTAAGTTGTGTGAATTTAAAAACAAAAATTTACTTTATCTCATTAAGTTAAGAATATGATTTTTAAAATTCGTCGTAAGTTGAAGACTAGGTCTTTGAACCGAAATTGCTTTACCCGAGGGAGGGACGAGAACTTTTATTATCATTATTTTTAAACTTACTGAATTAGAGTATGCCAAAAACATTGAAAAAACCCAAAAATCTTAGCTTTTAAAACAATCGCTACAAAAAGACAAATTTTAAAATTTTGTCGAGGGACGGACTAGGACATCGATCCGAAACGACCTCGTCCTAAATAACAAGGGAAACAAAATTTTAAAATTAATTTCTTAATTGTTTTCAAAAGTTAATGATTATAAAAAAAAAAAAAAAAAAAAATACCAAACTCCGCGAGTCGCGGAGTTTGGAGGGTATTTTGCCGCGACTCTCGGAGGGACCAAAACCCAGGAAAAAAAAATAAAAGAGCTGCACGAACTGATCAGCTCCCACACACAAAAACACCCGAAAACTGCAGCGAAAATACTCCGAAAATACACCCAAAAACACCCCAAAAATCCCAATTTTTAACCGTTAATCACCAAATTTTTTGCTAAAATCATGTTGAGAAGGATGCTATCTAAGAATTACTCAAGAAAAACGGTAAATTTCTACACCTAAACACCATTTAATTCGAAATTAGGTGTTCTTGAGCTATTTTTTCCCCAATTTGATTTTGATGCTTTTTAGTGTAATTAAGCTTAAATTGTTTATGTATTATGCTTGTATAACCTAGATTGATGCTGTTTAACATGATTAGAAGCCTTAAACTTCAAATTTTGAGTAATCTAGGGTTTGTGTTCTTGAGCAAATTTGGGGCTTTTTTATATAAACAGGTTATGGCCGATTTTTGTCATGAATTGTTGCTAAATTGAGTAGTGTAACATGTCTAGGTAGTTAAATGATCCAAACTTTGAGCCTAAACATGATTTTGAGAATTAAAGTGGACTTTTTCAAGTCTAAAATTCATGAACTTGATTTTTGAAAGATAATGCCATTTGAGACTTGTTTAATTGCTAGTAATGATTATTTTGACATGTTATTTGAGTTAAATGCTTATGAACTTGGCGAAAATTTTCGTATATGCTTATTTGAAAAAGTGTAGATTTGATAAAAATGTGAAAATAAGCTTAAGTTTGATATAAATTGATAATGTCATTGTAATTATTTTAATTGATGATTTTGCTGACACTAATGCATATTTGGATGCACAAAATTTGTGTTTGATGTGTTTTGCAGAATGAAAGGGGTGAATCTTCATCCCAAGCCCGCAATGCTCCTGCCGAGAATTTGGAACAACAGGAGGTAGATAACTACTACAAGCAGGATGTACCTCATCCAGTCATGACCTTTTCCGATATGCATTTGGAAGAGTTGCACCCGAACCTGAGATTTGACAGACTTTGGATAGATTATCCAAAATATCAACGGGGTTTGCATACTCTTCACTCTAAGGTTGTTGAGGTACCGAGGGTCATAGAATGGGGACCCTTAGAAGCTGTAGAATTGGCCGGGCCAATTAGGGAATTACTTGTACAGAGGTATGGTAATTCTTCTTTTAATGACTGGATATGTTTATTCACCATACGCAGACCTGTATATAAAGTATGGTGTGAAGAGTTGTTATGTAGTATAGAGTTGAATGATCGGGTAGCTAGTTTAACCGATCGTTCTTTTATTAGATTTTTGTTAGGCGGTTCGATGCGCCACATGTCTTTACTGGACATGGCTCAGGCTTTACGTATATATACGCCTGAGGAATTAGCGTCTGCCGATTGTAGAGGATTGATACTAAACGGTAGAAAGATAGATGAGAATTTTGATACACACGGCGTGTGGAGTCAAATGACAAGCCATCACCGTTTCAAAGGGGGAAATTACTCTTATTTGGATATAGATAGAGCCAAATTAAGAGTAATACATAGGTTTTTAGCTAATTCGATTACACAAAGGGGTAAAAACAAAGAAAAGGTAAATGAACAAGATTTGTTTTACCATATGTGTATTCGAGACCCACAGAGCGCTGTAAGTATACCATATTGTGTGGGTTATTATTTATCAGCTATGGTTCGGGGGATGCGACCACATAGCATAATAGGAGGTGGTATTTTTATTACTTTGATTGGTGAATATCTCGGTGTGGATATAAGTCGGGGGGGATTATTACTAGAAGAGCCGGAACCCCGCGATACTATAGGTTTAAATGTATACCATGGTGCGAAAGTTTTGAAGCGGCGAAATAACGCCGCAGTACGATACCATGGTAGACATCCACAGGTGGAGAGAAACCAGGAACAAGGTAATGTAGGAGGGGGGAATGAGATGCAAGAAATGCATAGGCTTATAGCTTCTCAGGAATACGAAAATGCTAGACAGAGAGCATTTGAAGATTGGCAAGTTCATCAGAACCAGATCATAGCTCATTGCCAACATATAGGTAGAAACTATATTCCTACACCGAAACCCGTCTTCCCTCCTTGGTCGATAGAGATGCAGCCACCATATCCTACGTATGACCCTGCCGAAGCATTCTATAGCACTTATGGTTATGCCTGGAACCCCTATTGGTACCAATATCATCCTTAGTTTACTTATTATTATTTTTTTTTATTTTGTAATTTGTAATTATTGATACATTTAATATTTTTGTTAATATTGTAATCATTTTTATAATTATCTAACTTTTATTCTTAGATTTTAATAATTTTTGAATGTGGGGTAATAAACCAAACTTCAAAAATATGTATATATGTTTGCAGTTTATCTTATGTACACAACAGGGTAAAACAACGCATTTTCAAAGACTGGCATTAAGTTCAGCAAAAGCAACTAATTTTGACGACAAGATGCAAAATATATGTGAAATAACAACAAGACGGAATGAACAAATGATGTGCACCATTTATCATTCAGCAAACAAACGCCAATATATTTGGAAACTTTGGTAAAAATTTAATCATTTTCACAATAATCACCCTCAATAATTTAAATTGTTACTGATTTCTTGCAAATGAGGGCATTGCAAGATCTTAAGTGTGGGAAGGGGTTAAATTCTTTCGGATTTTAAAATTTTTATATTAAACACTTGGTTACCATTAAAAATACTAGTAAAGCAGTAGTTGTATTAGAATCTAGTGCTCTCTGATAAAAAAGAACAGCCCTAGTCTTATATACTGACTACCCAATTCTAGTAAAATTTTTCAAAATTTTCAATTAAATGAATTCAAAATCATGTTTATACATATTTATGAACGATAAAACTAGGTTTTAACACCGAAATTATTGTTACCTCGGAAAGGACATAAATTGAGAAACAAACTAAAATGTTAAAATTCATTTAAAATGGAATAGAGGACGATAAAAAGGAAAATAAAAGCCAAGTGTGGGAAAATTTACCAAGTTATTTTAAACATATGTCACATATATCTGTAACAAATAACTGAAAATACTTTTGCTTTGAACTAAACTAAACTGTTTTACCCGATGAAAGAAAAGAAGAGATAGATCTACACGATGAATCAATTCCATCATTAAAAGGAAGTAAAGTCTTCCGAAAAAGAAACGCGCTTCTTGATTTAGGTCATGAAGTTGTCGTCCAGACCAGCTGTAGGTTGACGAAAAATCTAGAAAAGTCATCTCTAAAATCAGCAGGAAATCCACGGACCTCAGCATTAAACAGGGTCGCCAAGTGGTCAGATTTATCCTAACCATGAGAAGGATTTATCTCGTACAATGGGGGGGCACCATGCAAATTAGCTGGATAAGACTAATGAATCAGATCCCCAGAAAGGATAATCTCCTTAAAGATTAAAAATCAGCTTCTAAGACTGATATTATTCAATCCTTGAGATTGACCTTAAAGATTGAGAATTCAAACTCATGGAATTCAATGATATCTAAACTCGAGCTTGAACGAGAAAATATTTTGATCAAATTACAAACCGATTTGTTTTCTGAAAACCCTATTTTCAATGCGTTCATTACCATTGAACGTAAAATCCTAGGAATTCACCTGGAATTCATTAGGTCACCTGAACTAAATCGGGTGTCAACCGTAAGAACGGTGGTTGCATAACATGGTCAAAGACAGGACCTTGTGCCAGACCGAAAAATCATAAGGGTGAGCTTTACTATTGCTCCTACCAAGGATAGTAATTGCGTCCGACACGTTATAGACCATAATCAAAAGCATGTCACGGGACATTGCCTTAACAGTTGCTTGTTCAACGCTTTCCTTTACAACCGGACGGTAGTTTGCCAAAAGGTAATATACGGAACAAGTAAACTGGACGTGTTGCTTTCCAAATACAAGGTTAGCAAGTGGGTGACACAAAACCGCAAGTTTTGAGCTAAAATTTTCAAATCTAAAACCCACCAAACCCACAAAAATATTTTGCAAACACCGTTGAAGGGTTATTCCGGAAAACTTATCTAGGGTAAAAACTAGATTTCAAAAGATCAAATGTTTTCATAAAGATCCAATTTCCTTAATGGATCTAAATTTTTATAGTCATGTGGGACTGTAAACCATATCGTTACTACCATTGTTTATACCGCCGTATAGAAATCACTGATGTACAAAGTGTGAAGAATAAAGAAGTGATTCTAGTATTTCAAGACAATATTGCTTGAGGACAAGCAACGCTCAAGTGTGGGAATATTTGATAATGCTAAAAACGAACATATATTTCATAGCATTATTCCTCAAGAAAGACAAGCTTTTAGTTGCAATTGTTCTATTTACAAGAGATATTCGTTTAAATAATAAAAGGTGAAGACAAAAGACAGATTCGACGAATTGAAGACGCAAACGACCAAAAAGCTCAAAAGTACAAAAGACAATCAAAAAGGTTCCAATTATTGATAAGAAACGTCTCGAAATTACAAGAGTACAAGATTCAAAACGCAAAGTACAAAATATAAAATTGTACGCAAGGACGTTCAAAAATCCGGAACCGGGACCAGAGTCAATTCTTAACGCTCGACGCAACGGACTAAAAATTACAAGTTAACTATATATATAAATATAATATAATATATAATTAATTATATTAATTATATATATATTATATATATATATATTAAAAACCGTCGGTAGAGAAAACTCCAAGGACTGAGCTGTAAATACTATCTCCGCGACTCGCGGAGTTTGAAGGGGATTTTGCCGCGAGTCGCGGAGCCCCAAAAATCAACTCTGGCTATAAAGCCAACCGAATTCTGATCAAAATTATCATCTCTTTTTCTTCCTCTTCATACGTAAAATTTATATTTATATTTATAATTTATATTTTAATTTTAATTATAATTCTAATAATAAGGGTATGTTAGCGAATGTTGTAAGGGTGTAAGTCGAAATTCTGTCCGTGTAACGCTACGCTATTTTTAATCATTGTAAGTTATGTTCAACCTTTTTATATTAATGTCTCGTAGCTAAGTTATTATTATGCTTATTTAAAACGAAGTAATCATGATGTTGGGCTAATTACTAAAATTGGGTAATTGGGCTTTGTACCATAATTGGGGTTTGGACAAAAGAACGACACTTGTGGAAATTAGACTATGGGCTATTAATGGGCTTTATATTTGTTTAACTAAATGAAAGTTTGTTAATGTTAATATAAAGATTTACAATTGGGCGTCCCTATAATTACCATATACACTCGATCGGACACGATGGGCGGGGTATTTATATGTACGAATAATCGTTCATTTAACCGGACACGGGAATGGATTAATAGCCACTAGAATAATTAAAACAGGGGTGAAATTACATTCAAGGGTAATTGGTGTAATTGTTAACAAAGTAGTAAAACCTTGGTTTACACGCAGTCGATAACCTGGTGTATTCATTAAACAAAGTATTAAAACCTTGTTACAATTCGAATCCCCAATTAGTTGGAATATTTAACTTCGGGTATAATAATAATTTGACGAGGACACTCGCACTTTATATTTATGACTGATGGACTGTTATGGACAAAAACCAGACGGACATATTGAATAATCCAGGACAAAGGACAATTAACCCATGGGCATAAAACTAAAATCAACACGTCAAACATCATGATTACGGAAGTTTAAATAAGCATAATTCTTTTATTTCATATTTAATTTCCTTTATTTTATATTTAATTGCACTTCTAATTATCGCACTTTTATTTATTGTTATTTAATCGCGCTTTTATTTATCGTACTTTTTAATTATCGCAATTTTATTATTCGCAATTTCATTATCGTTATTTACTTTACGCTTTAATTTAAGTCTTGTATTTATTTTATATTTTACATTAGGTTTTAACTGCAACTAAAGTCTTAAAATCGACAAACCGGTCATTAAACGGTAAAAACCCCCCTTTATAATAATAATATTACTTATATATATATTTGTATTTTTATAAAAGTAAACTAATATAGCGTTGAGCTTTGTTTAAAGATTTCCCTGTAGAACGAACCGGACTTACTAAAAACTACACTACTGTACGATTAGGTACACTGCCTATAAGTGTTGTAGCAAGGTTTAAGTATATCCATTCTATAAATAAATAAATATCTTGTGTAAAATTGTATCGTATTTAATAGTTTTTCCTAGTAAAATAATAACTATTTTATATACACCTCGCTTCACATCAAGTGTTAAAACAAAAAGACATGCAACCAGCAACTTTTGTATGCATGTGAACTTTGTATCTACCATTGAACCTACATGTCCTGAAGAAGCAATCAAAGATCCTAGCTGGGCAGGAGCTATACAAGAAGAGATCTCTCAGTTTGATAGAAGTAAGGTTTGGACTTTGATACCTCAACCTAATGATGAAACTAAAAAGATCATTGGTACCAAGTGGGTTTTCAAGAATAAGATGGATAAAGATGGGATTGTGATAAGAAACAAAGCTAGATTGGTAGCTCAGGGCTTCAAACAAGAAGAAGGATTGGATTATGGAGAGACATATGCATCAGTGGCTAGGATGGAAGCTATTAGATTGTTCTTAGCATATGCTGCTAAGATGAAATTTAGGGTATTCCAGATGGATGTTAAGTCTACATTTCTAGATGGGAAGCTGCAAGAAGAAGTCTATGTCAAACAGCCTCCTGGTTTTGTAAGCAGTAAATATCTAGACCACGTCTACAAGTTAGACAAAGCTCTATATGGCCTAAAACAGGCAACAAGAGCATGGTATGAGACACTTCATGTGTATCTCATTGGTATAGGTTTTAAAGTTTGAAAAATTGATACCACTTTATTCTCAGAGGAGATAGATGGTGATCTCTTGCTGGTACAGATATATGAGGATGATATTATTTATGGTTCTAAAAATGAAACACATTGTCAAGAATTTTCAAAAATTATGTCAAAGACATATGAAATAAGTTTACAAAGAGATCTGCAATAATTTCTAGGATTGCAGATCAAACAACTTGATGATGGAATTTTTATAAGTCAAGATAAATATATCAAAGATATGTTAAAGAAATTTGGTCTGACCTATTTAAAAGATATTGGGACCCCAATGGCAGCATCCATTAAAATAGATGCTGGTCCCAATGGTGAACCAGTCAATATCACTGAATATAGAGGTATGATTGGATCCCTACTTTATCTCACAGCCAGCAAACCAGATATTATGTTTGCCACATGTCTCTGTGCCAGATATTAAGCTGATCCTAAAGAGTCATACTTGTTAGCAGTAAAAAGGATATTTAGGTATCTGAAAGGTACTGCTAAACGTGGTCTTTGGTATCCCAAAGACCAGGATTTCGAGCTAATTGGGTATTCAGATGCTGACTTTATAGGGTGTAAGATAGACAGGAAAAGTACTACTGGTGGTTGCCAGTTACTGGGTGGTAGGCTAGTCAGCTAGAAGAGCAAAAAGCAAAATACTGTGTCCACATCCACTGCCGAGATAAAATATGTTTCTGCTGGTAGTTGTACTGCTCAAGTACTATAGATGCAAAGCCAGCTGAAGGACTATGGTGTTCATGTTACAAAAATTCCAATTTACTGTGACAACACAAGTGCAATTGCTATCACCAACAATCCTGTAATGCATTCTAGAACGAAGCACATTAACATTGGATATCACTTCATAAGGGATCATGTTCAAAAAGGAGATGTGGAGCTTCACTTTATTTCAATAGACCAGCAATTAGCATATCTTTTCACAAAGCCCTTAGATGAGAAATGTTTTAACTATATCATCTCTGAGCTGGGTATGCTTGAACTCTAAAATAAAAGACAACTTTGTTGATGTGCTGGTTCTACAACATGTAGGGCAAACCAGTAAGTCACAAATATTTTTTCTTACTGCCTACATGTCACACAATCAGCACAACAAGGTCTTTTATGTCGTGATTATTCAAATGTTTGAAATGAAATAATAAGTAGCTCATAACACTTAAATGATACCTTAAAACTGAAACTCATTTACTCTCAATGATTTAAAATTAAATTCATGACATATTAAATGTAACAAAGGATTTTTGTTTTAAATACAAAATTTATTTTATGGTTTTTAACTTCATTTTAAATTGAAAACTGCTGCATTTAATGCTTAATGGGAGGTATTGTTCAAGCCGATTAAACGTCATGTCAACAGTCTGTGTCCCCTTGAAAACGTGCCAGTCTATCACATCTGCCCACGCGTCTGCAGATGACAGTTGCCATTTTCTCTCTCCTACACTTTTTCCACCAATCCGAAAGGTTAAATAAGGCAATCCATTTCACATAATAACATTCGGTTATTAACTCTTTGATTTACCTTTCTAAAACACACTTTTCTCTCTAAATTTGTAAATCTTCAAATCTTTCATACATTCATCTTCAACAATTTCATAAACGGCAGACCAAGAACAACAACATCCACAATCACCACCCATGGAGAACCAAACAGAGGAACAACAACAACAGCAATAATACCCAGAACAGCAACCTCCACCAGTCATAGAAGAACAGATTGTGCAAGGTCCACTGTTCAATCTGCACCCCAACCATGTCAAGGCTGCTAATGCACCAGAACCTGCACTGATTCGCCTTTCCAGAGGCAATGCAGCACACGCTCTCTATTCCCAAGTCTAAAGCCATCATTGGCTATGAGGCTTTGATCGACTACATCAGGCGATGCCCCTTGACGAGATCCATCACCGGAGTTCCTTCTCATCTCTATCCGGCCTGTTTAGCGAGATTCTGGTATACTGCTACCATGGCCACCACTCAACAAAATGCTCCATGTATTCGTGGCATGGTGACAGAAACCCTAAATTGCTCGATCACTGTTGATGCCATCCGTCGTGCCCTTCAATTACCCTGTGGTCCATTTGTTAATTCACCGACGAGCGATGATTTCAGGAGGGAAGTGCTGGAGACAATCAGATATGCTGGTCCAATTGCCCATACACCGCTAAGGAAGAATATGCCACCGCTGTGGTATTACTTTTTCCGACTGCTGACCCAGTGTATCAGCCAAAAGTCCGGTAGTTTCGATCAATGCTCAGACTTTGAGCTCAAAATTGGTCATAGTTTGCTATTCAACATGAACATTGACTACGTAGCTGAGATCTACCTCAGGTTAAGGGACATGGTTCTAGCACCCAAACGAACACACTTAATCCCCTTACCAAGGTTCTTGAGCCTGGTTTTTGAAAATGAGCTGGGTGAAGCTTACCAGCAGATTGCTGATGAATCATTTGACCAGCCTCTAAAGCAAGGGGGGATGACAAAGGATAAACCTACTGCTCCATATGCTATTTTGATGCTAGCAATGCTTGAGTATCTTGCTGCTCAAGGTGGAGTTGCTCAAACGAATGCCTCTGGTGTTTCACCAGCTGAGGGGGAGGGACCTCAGCGTAAGCCAGCTATTAAAAGGAAGAAGCTAGCTACCTCAACTAGTACAGCCACCATCTCACATACTAGTAAAGCAGTAATTGTATTAGAATCTAGTGCTCTCTGATAATAAAGAACAGCCCTAGTCTTATATACTGACTACCCACTTCTAGTATTGAAATCCGTTGCTTATCTATTTATTGGTAACAGGAAAATCCAAATGAGCTAAAGCTGGCTCCAAGTACACCACAGGAGGGATTGCCCCAGTCTCAACTGCTGCTTCTGAAAAGAAAGCTGCTATGAAACCTGGTTCGTCTCTATACCAAACAATGGAAATCTCTAACTTAATTAAAACTATTTTAACTGCTGACTTGAAAAATGAAAGTGGAGTTAAAGGCACAACATTGGCTGCCAAGCTGACTGGTTTTAAAACTAGTGTTAAGAAGAGTAGCATCCCATACTCTTCTATCCAGGCACTTCCACATTTTTTAAAATTCTCCTTCAAGAAATATCCTCTACTGACAGTACCACCAGCAGAGAACATAACTAACCCCCAAAGCAGACTTGAGCTGGCTCCTCATCGTGTTGAGTCAGCTCAGGCTATTGCACAGCCCAAATGTTACTTGGTTCATGATAAGAGTCACACTCCTACATCATTACCAGCCAGAACTCTTACACAATCTGGATCAACATGTGCTGCCAATGAGTCAGCAGAGTCACAGCTTCACTTACAAACACCTTACTCTGTCTCAATCAAAGAGCTGACTAAATCACCAGTCTGTCCCCAGAGACCAACAACGGATGTAATTGTTGAGTTAAATTTATTTGGTTCTACAGTTGTTAACATAAAATGTTCTCTTGTTTTTGTTCTTAGCAGGGTAGATGAACAGGCAGAGGTGGAGCAAGAAAAGGATGTTATTGTTTCTACTGATGAGCTCTCTGTTTCTGCTAATGGTGTTGGTGCTATTGATTTGTCTACTGGTGGTGCTGATACCAGTGATGTTGCCTCTACTACTATTGGATCTACTGGAGACATTGTGGCTACTGGGTCCACTGATCTTACTGTTAATGAGGAGCTAGCTACTGTTGATATCTCTGCTACTCCTCCTACTATCTCCAGTATTGCTACTTCAACCACTGATTCTGAAGTGGTTAATGAAATGATAATGGAACCTCCTCCTGCACTTGAAAAGGTTATTGATAATATTGTTAAGGAGGTTCTTGATTTTGATGATGCTGGCACTACCATTGTTACTCCTCCAACTGCTTCTACTGAGGAAATTACTACCGGTGGTGACCAGGGTGACTTGGTGCTTACTGATGAGCTTATCGCAGCAAAATGCTGCCTATTCTGCACATATTACTGGTTCTACTAAATCTACTTTGGAAGCTGGTACCTCTGCCACTGCAACAACTGATTCTACTCAGGCTTCTGTCTCTACTGAGAAGAAACCTTATGTGTGCCAGGTACCAGATCCTGATGAAGTTGTTCCTAACTTTATCTACCGGGGAGTCACTATCACTCCCAAGATTTCCTTGCTGGTGGATCAGTTGACGATTGATCCTCAAAGTGCTTTGGTATCAGCCAGCAAACTACCCAGAGAGGAGCTGATTGAACTACTATCTCAGCTTGATCGCCCAGCACGTGAAGAAGTATATGAGAGGCTGGCTACTCTCTAACAGGTTAATGACCAGCCATACTATCACTATTTTGGTATGGATCCAGCTGCTTCTCCATGGCCTGGTACTTGGAGGCCTCTTAAGTTCATCATAGATCCTATAACTATGAAGTGAGTGATGCAGAATGTCGCTGATTCGCAAGTACCTTCTGATTCTTCAGCTTCTTCCTCATCATCTTCTTCCTCTGATGGTGATGTTGATAAAGGTGCTGGTAAGGGCGAGCCAGTAACTCATGATAATGTAACTGGTTTCAAAGACACACTAGTGGATCTCACTGATGATGCTGATAATGATGCTGACAAGGATACCAGTGGTTCTAAACCTTCGGGTGAAGGTAAAAATGATGGTGATCATGGTGATGAGTCAGATTCTGACCTTTCACCTCCACCACCCCACGGAGGTAATCATATTATCTCTGCTAGTGATCGCCCCTCAACCAGTAGTTTTGATCCTACTGAGGTGGCTGCTATTTCTACTCTGGCTGTTTTTCGTACAGTAGCTAGAATCACACCAGATCTACAAAGAACCATTCACACTACTCTTGTCGATCGAATGACTGAAGCCATACACAGAGCTGGGGATGTTACCACTTCCACTATTGAAGCCCAGATCAAACTATTATGTGCTTTTGCAGATCTTGCGGTGGATGCCATTGTCCAACACCATGAAGAAGAGGAGGATCTCAAAAGGCGAATCATCTCTCACAATGAATATACTGAGCATATTGCCCATCTTCAAGCTGATCTTGATGCTACTAATAGAAGGATTCTCTTTCTTAATGAGGAGAATAGGGTTTTAGAAGAGAGATTGGATTCGCAGGAACAGCAAATGGCTACAATGGTTCTTGCCTCTGCTTATGTTCAAATGGTGGAGACTATGCAACGAATGGCTGCCCTACAAGCTGATGTTAGGGCCACTGTTGATCAAATGGCCATGGGTGTTGCAAGGAATGAAGTCCGAACTTCAAACCTATGTCTCAGGCAATATGGTGTAGATCCTGGTGCCCATCTATCTCCTGCTGATGCTGACTGGAACAACTCTGCTTATTCAATTCCTGAATCAGATAGTGACCCTAATGCACAGGTCTCCCCTGCTCATCCTTCTGCCTCTGCTGATGATAAAAAGGGGGAGAAGAAGTCTAAAAAGAAGTCTAAAAAGAGAAAACAATATGAGGGGGAGCATGAGCATGAAAAGGCTCCAAAACAGCAAAGGAGGGATGGTGATGATGGTGGTGATGGTACTGGTCAAGGTTCTGGCACTAAGCCCAGCAACGCTCATACTGAAGCATGTGTCCAGGCAGCTGGTGAATCTCAACCCAGTGTGTCTGCCACATCTGCGGATGATATTGGTTCTGGCAGTAAGCCAGTGATGTGTCTGAACTGGCTATAGTTGAATCTTTTTGTTGTCTCTCAAACTATTGAATGAAAAATGAAAAGAAAACTTGAGAGGCATCAGAAGAGACAGCAGGAACTAGATGCTTCTTTCAACGCTAAATTTGAGGCATATGCTGCTCTGAAATGACATAAAATTAAGCATATACGATCCCTCAATCCTGAAAAGCGTGAAATTCATGATGAACTTCTCAGCATTGATGAACACAAAAGGGCTGCTTTGAAAAGAAATGTTAAGTTCATGGTGAAATATGATAGAAAGAAAGCAAAGTTTTATGCTAAGCAAGCAGATAGAATTAAGAAGATGACACCTGAAGAGATGCAAGATTACTTGTCTTCAACTGAGTCAGGAGGAGTTACAGCTGATGTATTCATGAAGTGGCTTGATGCTATATTAGAAACAAGCCAATCCTCTCGATCTGCATCTACTGCTCAGCTAGCTACACAATCACAGCCAGCAGATATCATCAACCCTGATGATGATGATAAACCAGCAGAAACTGATGTGTCTACTACTGAGGGGGAGCACTTAGCAATTGTTCCCTATCTGCCTCCACAAGAACCAGTATCAACACAAGAACCATCAGCTGAACCCATGCCTATTGATAAACAAAGGGTAAAATCTGCTCCTAGGGATAACCAGCCCTTAAGGAAAGGACCCTTATTTGAGACAGCTGATGAAGATACTGTGGCAGTTGTGCCAGTTGATACTAATCAGTCAGCTGGTACTGAAGACACAGCAAGGAGTGCTGTGATTGAAGACCCATCCAGAAGTGTGCAGCTGGGTGTAACAAGTGATGAAGACCCAGTAAAGGTGGATGAGCTGGGTGCTAACAAAGATACTGATTATGTTGATGCTGCTGATTTCACTGTCTGGGGCAGAGGGAGTTCAACATTCATTCAATCACCTATTCCTGCCCGGACTCTTGCTTACTTTGACAGGACACTGGATGAATGTATTAACTTTTATTCAGTGGGTTCTTCTGGCATAGCTGAATCACGTATGTATCCTCCATCTTCCCCAAAACGTCATGATAAACACACTACTTGGGAAGATGATCCAGCTGTACAGGGTAAGCCAGACATAAGAAAGATGAATCCAGACAAAAGAGAGGCTTACAGGCTAGAGATCACTGTTCCAGAACTACTTGAACAACGAGCAGCAGTTATACCTGAAAGGATACGCCACATTAGATTGCTGTACCATCCACTTGATCATCAATTCTATATCAATGCATTGGAATTCGGCATTGAAGTTGGTATTTATCTATACAACAGTGGTCAACGGCTACATACTGATGCAGAGAAAGCTCTCTTTTATGAGGCTCTGCAGCTGGACATGGATCTAAAGTAATACTGTGATGCCATGACTACTGATGAAGGCAGATAGATGATTGCTACAGCAAAATCCCTCAACATCACTGTTAATGATTATCTATTAAGTGTTCAACTTGACAGGCAAAGAAGGGAAGATGCTAATGCTGAATATGCTGAGAGGCTGAGGCTTCAGGAAGAAGAAGCTAAGTTGGATGCTGACAGAAAATAAGAGGCTGAGTCCCTCAAGTTAGCTAAAGCCATTGTTAAAGAACAGGATAAGGCATTCGATGAACTGGAAGCTGCTGAAAAAGCACCTGCTGCTGTCCCTATAGAAAATGAACGAACAATAGAATTATCTGATCATTACTATAGGAGCAAATATGGTGATGTGCTAACCAGGAGATCAAATCCAAGCAAGATCATCAAGGTGCACAAAGGCAAAAAAAGGGCTTTCTCTGTCAGCAGGGAAGGTAATGTTCAGGAAAGAATAGACTACACTGATCTGAGAACCATAGGGTTCAGTGAATGGATGGAGATACTGCAGTACTTTATTGGCAAAGGTAAAAGTGGTATCAAAGATACACTGAAACCTGAACTTCAAGAGCTCTTTAACAAAGCAGTAAAGTATGGGAATGCACCAGTAGTGAATGTAGAAGAAGTTCTTTCTCAAAAGCCTAAAGGTAAGAAATCTACTGATGAAGGCCCATACAGAAGAGATCCCATCATTCTACCTCCTCAGATTCCAGTATTCGACCCTGCTGAAGTGCCTTACTTATTTCCTGAAGCCTGGGCAGCCCTCAAAGTGAAAGAAGAAGAGCTGTCTGAAGATAAAAAAGATAAAGATAAAGACAGATAGCCTTCTAGTGATATAATTGTATCTTTTTTTATTTCATTTTTCATTATACTATTTTGTAAATGTCTGTATATACTCTGCTGTAATGAAAGTGAAATGAGTTTATCTTCAAAATCATATCAATTTATAAGATATAAATAACTCAGCAAAAGATTCCAAAACAAACCAAAAAGGGACAAACTTACTGCCTGTTTTTCATTAAGTCCCTTAGTGCTGGCTTTAGTGTTTTCTCTTAATGTCATAGGTTTTTTCATCATCAAATAGGGGGAGATTGTTGAGTCCCCAAAATAATTAAGGATTTTAGTTATGACAAAACTGTAATTTATTTGCACTAAAATGTTATGTGCAGCCAGCACAAGTTTGTTCATGTATAGACAGCAGATATTGTTGTGTCGAGTGTTTAGTTTGCTGCTTATTCTATCAGCACAAGATAGACAGTAGTCTTCAATCAGCATAGGATGTGTACCCAGTAATTCAAGAATATCAAGTATCTCAACAATGAAGAACCAACGCAGCTGGAATGCAGCTTACTACACAAGACAGCTATACTCCATTACAAGCATAGTGGTTTCTTGAGTGGTCTACATCAATCGTACTATTTAACAGAAGTCAAAGACAAAGTTGAACAGAAAAGGACACGCGCCGGCGGCTGACAAGTGACCTTACAAGACCACGTGGGAATGCAAAAGTTTAACGCATGTGCAGACATGTGTTATACTTTGTCAACGCCTAGGGAACACAACATTCTATTTGTTTAAACAAATAGTGATGTCAAACTGAATTGGGGTGTTCCTGCAAATAGCTACCAAAGAGGAAAGAGGAGAGCACGCTCTCTGGTGCAGTTGTCCCCACAAGTACAGACATCCTATGTACCAATGGACAATGGAACAATTACAAGGATAATAGGACTACTATAAATTGTTGTATCCACTATTGTAACAAATAATGGTGTGGGTTTTATTATTTAGAGTCCAAAACATGTAATAGCTTTAAGTTTATCCTCATAGCTATAATCTAGTTAAATCTGTATCAACCAGCTATCATTCCGCCAAGGATAGTTGTAATTCTTTGTGATTTAATCAATAAAGAATAAACCTTTGAAAATTACCTTTGACTCTACTTAAATTACATGCTTGAATACTAAACTGTGTTTAACTGTTAAGTTAATTAAAAGATATTGTATTCACCCCCCTACAATACTCCTGTTGTTTATCAAGGGACCAACACAAGTTCTGGATCTTCCTCGGCATACCTAGCATTAATATTGAATGCTCTTCCACACGCGTTCTCAGTTATCTTCTTATTAGGGAACGTATCACGGAAATGCCCAGTCTTACCACATTCATAACAAACCTTCTGAGTACCACCATTTTTCGGGAACGTATCAGCCTTCTTAACTACTTCATCACCAGCATCTGACACAGTTCTCTTACCCCTTCTCAGTATCTTATCATTTAGCTTATGTGCCATAGAGATAGCAGCTTCAATAGTTTGGGGCTCACTAGACTCAATCCCAGTCTTAATCTGGTCGAACAACCCATCAATATACGCTTTCCATCCTCAGGATAAGTATTAGGGCACAACAACGATAATTCAAAGAACCTTTGATCATAGGCATCGATATCGGTGCCCTTCATCTTCAAGTTCTTTAATTCAGTCTCCAACTTCTTGAGTTCACCCCTTAGACGATAATGGGTGATCATTCTTTCTTTGAAGGCATTCCAAGTCAAGCTATAAGCAGTATCATTACCCAAACTGTTAACAGATTATTTCACCAAGTTAAAGCATTGTCCTTAAGAGTGCAGCTAGCGAAATTGACCTTGTCCTCATCACGAACTCTACTAACCCGAGAGATAGACTCTAATTTCTGAAACCAGAGGGTAAGTCCGATAGGCCCTTCTGTGCCACTGAATTCCTGTGGGCGACTAGCCATGAAAGTCTTGTGGGAACACCCCACTTGATTGTTGACATTAGCATTCGCATTCGCATTAGTATTAGCTGCCATTACAGCTGTTATCCCTTCAGAAATCAAATGTTGCATGCGAGCTTCGGTGGACTCATGAGGCGGCATTTTTTTAAAAACAGAATAACACAATCGTTAGTACTAAGAATAATACTAGTGTTATAAAGGAATAGATCGAACACAGAAAAATTAACCATTACAACAATAGTCAATGAACACTAATGAGTAATATCATGGTTGTTATCATAGTTATAGAAATAACCACAACATGCGTACATACTTATGATAAAAATCATACATCATATATAGCATCTAACATACATGAACTATATTACACATATAATATAACATGCCAAGAGTCATAACACCAGAATATAACCATGAAAATGATAGATAAACAGATGATATAAAGGAAATAACCATCCATAACATAAATGAAAATGTATCATGACAAAAATCCTCAGCAAAACGCCGTACATCACCAAAATGAATGTATATAGGAAAATAAGTCTATGAAATAAATGAATCACTCATGAATATATCATATCACATCTGCTTGGAGCGAGTGTGATAAGCTGGTCCGGTATGAGGCTCCTCGGGAGTCTCATACTTTCTCAACTTACCCTTTACCGCCTCCAACTCAGTCTTGAGGCCACACATCTCACTCTCTAAGGCCTCGAACCTAGCGTCCACCTCATGGTTACGCTTTCGGATCCCGAACTCGATCCCGTTCTTGATGCTCACGAACTCATCCATAGCACCCCTAATCTCATCAAGCATCTCACACGCATGCAGTCATTTAGAGCATCAATACGAGTCTCTGGCTGGAAAGCCCAAGTCATATGGGTAACAGTAGACATATAGTAATTGACCAGATCATCCATACGAGGCTGACGAGCACGACGTCGAGCGGTATACGGAGAAACAGGAGCAGGAATAGAAGCATTACTCGAAGCCGAAATCTGCCAACAGAAAATCACATACCACATACAATAGAGAAATAACATAAGCAATAACTTATAGATATTCCTCATATGAATAAAAGTGCATAATAATGCTATAACAAGAAAGATCGAGATGTAGACTAGACTCTAATGCACCCTAAAGACCAAGGGTTGACCACATTATAACCGCCTAGTTCCCTACAACCACCACTCTAATACCAACCGAGATGACCCGTCAAGTACCCTTAACGGCTCCGTCAATTGTTCTCACAGCTTGATCATAACTCTAAATGAATTTAATAAACAACATTGCATTCTTTATTTAAAAATAATTTCCTATAAAGGAAATTTACCAAAATATGTAGTTTAGAAAAACCCAACATATATAAATAACCAATGTTGACCAAAAACAAGTCAACCCAAAACACCCACAATGTAACATAACCAAAATAGAATGCAGGGTTTAATGTTTAATAAAAATCTGCCAACATGCATGCAGACCCTCTATCACAGCGGAAGCCAATTAATCAAGTACCTGAGAAAACATGCGAGTAAACTGTCAACAAAAATGTTGAGTGAATTATAGGTTTAAAATAATGAATAAAATTTAGACCACAAGATTTCAAATGTTAGAAAACATAAAACTATTATTCCATTAATCCATGAGTCATCTGGTAACCACTTAACCATTTCCATACCCTTAGCAAACAACAATATACACTGAACATGTGTATCTTCAAAAATAAAGAAGTACTAATACATTTCGATTATAAATTACTAGCGCGACTAGCTCGAAATGGAGCTGTCAAGCCCGATAGATCTATCCATAGGATTAGCGTTCACCAGTAGAAACCAGTGATTACAGTTACCAGACTAGGGAGTATTTTCGTTCAACTCATAATGAATAATTTAAATTTAATTCCACTTGTATTTACACGTAAAACAAAAATGCATGTAATCTCATCCCAAAAATACTTTAAATAGTATGAAAAAAGGGGACTATAACTCACCTTAAAGCAAATGAAGCAACAACACATAAACGCGAACAACAAAAGGTAAGGTGATCAAGAATGACCACAACGGCGACCTATAAATAAAGCAGGTCGATAAAAATGACTAACATAGGTCAAGTCTTAGTATGATAACTATAGTACTTGTTGTAAATAAGCATAGAACATCACTCGGTATGATTTTGGTATGATTCAGTATGAGCAGGACAGCGTATAACACGTACTTTCTATTTTTGGAAAGTTTCTATTTTTAGAAAGTTTCTATTTTTGGAAAGTTTCTATTTTTGGAAAGTTTTTATCTTTGGAAAGTTTCCTTAATTAGAAAAGTCAACAAAAGTCAACTGAAAGTCAAAGTCAACCGAAAGTCAACTCAAAAGTCAACCTTGGTCAAACTTAGTCTACATTGAAATTTAAAGTGTAAATTATATTAATAATATAAGTTTTATTATTATTTAAAGTCATATTTGTATAAACATGTCATATCATAAGTTAAATTGAATTAAATTGAATTATAAAGTTAACATAAGTTTAAATGACATAATTAATATAACATAAGTATTTAATAAATTAATTAAATATTAATCATAACATAAATATTATTAATTAATAATGAATTATTAATCATATCATAAGTATTATTAATTAATAATGAAATATTAATCATATCATAAGTATTTTAATATAATCATTAAACCATAAGTATTTAATAATTAAATTGTATTATAATTAAATAATAACTAAGTCTTATAATAAATAAATAATTAATCTTTATTATAAGTCTTGATATAAAAATCTCATAACATAAGTTTAATACTTATCATAAGTATTTTCATTAATAATAAATGTATTATTAATCATAAGTTGAATTATAAGAATAATTAAATCATAATATAATTATTAAATGATATAATATATATATATATATATATATATATATATATATAAAATTAAATCATAATATAATTATTAAATGATATAATATATATATATAGATATATATATATACATATATATATGTATATATATATATATATATATATATCATAACTCTTAATTAAAAATAATTACTTTTATATCATAAGTAATTTAATTATAATGCAAATCATTATTTATAATCTAAGTTTAAATTTTATAACCATAAGTTTAATTAAAAGTTCGCCGGGTCATAACTTGAGCCTCGGGTGTCGGTTTTTGACGAATTTTATATATATCCTCGTCTAACAAACCAACCCGCTACCTTAGAATACTCAAGAACACCCTAAAATCAGTTCATGGGTCATGAAGAACAGCCATGAACCAAACTAATTCATTAATCCGTTTTAAAACTTGTTTTAGCCATTCCGGGTGATCCGTGGCTCAGATTTCGATGACCCGAACGTGAATGTTCTTCCAATCATCAATCCTAACCCAATGGTACACCCCAAAGGCTCCAAAAGTGGTCACAAAATTGGACTTCAACTGATCATACAAGCTTTCACATTTTAATTTCAACAAAACCTTAAATCGAGCATAACTTTTGATCCGAAACTCAAAACAACATGAATCCAAAGCCTAAAATTATGCTCTGGATGAAAGGAAATTAGGTTTATCTTGAAATGTTTAAGTGAATTGTAAAAAATTAAAATGAGGAGTAAAATGAGCTAAACACCCCCCTTGGAGATGTTCGGCCGAATTAGGCATGGGGTGGGCCCCTTAGTGGGCCAATTTTATTAAATGACTAATAACGCTACACAATTAATTCTTCGGAGGAATCACGCACACGCGAAAAATAAAATATAGAAATACTTTATATACTCATATGATATAAAAATATCATAATTAAAATAATTTGGATTCAAAAATCTCAAAAGTTTAATCGTTGGTTTGAAAACCGAAATGATTCGCCGGATAGAAATCCACGACACATACAAACGTTCAGTTTTAAATACGAATACAAATATTCATATAACACATAATAAGGAATATATCATTACTAAAATAATAATATAAGTCATAGAAATAACGTGACACGAATATCAATTAACGGACGTTAAATCTAAAGGGAAAAAGATAACAGAAAAAGATAACGGAAAAAGTAGGGTCGTGACAACATAATAACATCGATGTATAAATCCGAGCGGTATGACAATGTCTCGATGACATGCATATAATATTGGATAAGGTGGACAGGCGCATACATTATCCGTGTGAGAAGAAATAATGCAGTCAAGCCCTAATCGCTTTTTGGTCTGATTCTCAGCCTATTTTATGACCAAGGTTTTTTACAATCACCGCTTTCACGGTTAGCACCCGAATTGAGACAACTGTCCTACATTCTTAGATTTGAAAATCACATTAATATAAAATTTCCGTTCAATCGACATAGTACATTTATCGAGTATGTACTACTATGAACGTTATATCAAAGTCTTTTAAAGACTTGCATGAAATTCTTATTAGAATGTCGGGCGCGCGCATTATCCCTATGACGACCCGGAAAATTTTGACTAATTTTGAACCAAACTCACGATACGATTTCATATTTTCGACACGATAAGCAAAGTCTGTTAGGTTGAGTCTCAAAAATTTTGAACTGTTCAATTGACCATCGACCGTTCCTGACGATTCACGAACAATTATTTGTAAATAGATATGTGTGTATATATATGTATAAATAATAATTGGAAATGTAATTTGAAATATTATATGTTGCTGTTATAAGTAATTATGTGAAATAAAATAAAAACAGAATATTACAATAATTATTATTTAAAACATATTTATATATAAATAAGGTATATTAAAAATAAATATTAAATAATTGTAATACTCGTTTAATATTCTGATTTATATTAAGCTAGTTAAAATTTAAACTTATATAATTATAAAATAACGGTGATTCGAAAATAAGTTACATAATTCATAGGCTCATTAAATATGTAATTAGGAGCTATTTGTTAAATTTTAATTTTTACCTGAGATCGAGCGCGGATGGTGATTTAATTTCTATTAAATTTATGACTGGTTTTTATACCATAATGACTGAAATAAATAAATATAATTATCATAAAATTTTGGAATTTATCTGAGTACTTTTTATCCGCCACTGATTTACAACGGGGTACGAAATTTAGTCCAAAAAAGACGATGATGTTATGCTAGGTGTATATAAATTACTATTAAATTTATAAGAAAATACTATTAAATACGATACAATTTTACACAAGATATTTATTTATTTAGAGAATGGATATACTTAAACCTTGCTACAACACTTATAGGCAGTGTACCTAATCGTACAGTAGTGTAGTTTTTAGTAAGTCCGGTTCGTTCCACAGGGAAAATCTTTAAACAAAGCTTAACGCTATATTAGTTTACTTTTATAAAAATACAAATATATATATATAAGTAATATTATTATTATAAAGGGGGGTTTTTACCGTTTAATGACCGGTTTGTCGATTTTAAAACTTTAGTCGCAGTTAAAACCAAATGTAAAATAATAAATAAATACAAGACTTAATTTAAAGCGTAAAGTAAATAACGATAATGAAATTGCGAATAATAAAAGTGCGATAAAATAAACTTGCGATAATTAAAAAGTACGATAATTAAAAGTGCAATTAAATACAATAACAATAAAAATGCGATAATTAGAAGTGCAATTAAATATAAAATAAAAGAAATTAAATATGAAATAAAAGAATTATGCTTATTTAAACTTCCGTAACCATGATGTTTGACGTGTTGATTTTAGTTTTATGCCCATGGGTTAATTGTCCTTTGTCCTGGATTATTTAATATGTCCATACGGATTTATCCATAATAGTCCATCAGTCATAAATATAAAGAGCGAAAGCCTTCGTCAAATTATTCTTATTCCCGAAGTCAAATATTCCAACTAATTGGGGATTCGAATTGTTACAAGGTTTTAATACTTTGTTTAATGAATACACCAGGTTATCGACTGCGTGTAAACCAAGGTTTTACTACTTTGTTAACAATTACACCAATTAACCTTGAATGTAATTCACCCCTGTTTCAACAAGTCTATTAACTATTAATCCAGTTCCGTATCTGGTAAAATGAATAATTATTGGTATTTATAGATATCCCTCCCACCGTACCCAGTCAAGCGTATGTGGTTATATATAAATACATCGAATTATAAGTTTGTATATTAAATTAACAAGGTATTGTTTAGTTAATATAAAACCCATTAATAACCCATAGTCTAATTTCCACAAGTGTCGTTCTTTTATCCAAACCCCAATTATGGTACAAAGCCCAATTACCCAATTTTAGTAATTAGCCCAACATCAAGATTACTTCGGATTTAAATAAGCATAAAATAACTTAGCTACGAGACATTAAATTAAAAAGGTTGAACATAACTTACAATGATTAAAAATAGCGTAGAGTTACACGGACAGAATTTCGACTTACACCCTTACAACTTTCGCTAACATACCCTTATTATTAGGATTAAAATTAAAATTAAAATTAAAATTAAAATATAAATTATAAATATAAATAGTACGTATATAGATAGAGAGATTGATATTTTTAGATGAAAAATTGATCAGAATTCGTTGGGCTTTATAGGGAGTTTCAGTTTTTGGGGCTCCGCAACTCGCGGCCCATTCCTTCTTCAAACTCCGCGAGTCGCGGAGTTTGTAAATACAGCTCACTCCATTTTGGCTCTTTGTTTACCGACGGTTTATTATATAAATATAATATATATATAATTTATAAAATTAATTATATATTATATTATATTTATATACATAGTTAACTTGTAATTTTTAGTCCGTTGCATCGAGCGTTGAGAGTTGACTCTGGTCCCGGTTCCGGATTTTTGAACGTCCTTGCATACAATTTAATATCTTGTACTTTGCGTTTTGAATCTTGTACTCTTGTAATTTCGAGACGTTTCTTATCAATAATTGGAACCTCTTTGATTGTCTTTTGTACTTTTGAGCTTTTTGGTCGTTTGTGTCTTCAATTCGTCGAATCTGTCTTTTGTCTTCACCTTTTATTATTTAAACGAATATCACTTGTAAATAGAACAATTGCAACTAAAAGCTTGTCTTTCTTGAGGAATAATGCTATGAAATATATGTTCGTTTTTAGCATTATCAAATATTCCCACACTTGAGCGTTGCTTATCCTCAAGTAATATCGTCTTGAAATACTAGAATCACTTCTTTATTCTTCACACTTTGTACATCAGTGATTTCTATACGGCGGTATAAACAATGGTAGTAACGATGTGGTTTACAGTCCCACATGACTATAAAATTTAGATCCATTAAGGAAATTGGATCTTTATGAAAACATTTGATCTTTTGAAAATTAAATCTAGTTTTTACCCTAGATAAGTTTTCCGGAATAACCCTTCAACGGTGTTTGCAAAATATTTTTGTGGGCTTGGTGGGTTTCAGATTTGAAAATTTTAGCTCAAAACTTGCGGTTTTGTGTCACCCACTTGCTAACCTTGTATTAGGAAAGCAACCCGTCCAGTTTACTTGTCCCGTATATTACCTTTCGGTAAACTACCGTCCGGAAAAGAAAGCGTTGAACAAGCAACTGTTAAGGCAATGTCCCCTGACATGCTTTTAATTATGGTCTATAACGTGTCGGACGCAATTAATATCCTTTGTAGGAGCAATAGTAAAGCTCACCCTTATAATTTGTCGGTCTGGCACAAGGTCCTGTCTTTGACCATGCTATGCAACCACAATGGTAAAGAATTCCCGGTGAATTCCTAGGATTTTACGTTCAATGGTAAAGAACGCATTGAAAATGGGTTTTCAGAAAACAAATCGGTTTATAATTTGATCAAAATATTTTCTCGTTCAAGCTCGAGTTTAGATATCATTGAATTCCATGAGTTTGAATTCTCAATCTTTAAGGTCAATCTCTAGGATTGAGTAATATCAGGCTTAAAAGCTGATTTTTAATCTTTAAGGAGATTATCCTTTCTGGGGATCTGATTCATTAGTCTTATCCAGCTAATTTGCACGGTGCCCTCCCCATTTTACAAGACAGATCCTCTCATGGTTAGGATAAGTCTGACCACTTGGCGACCCTGTTTGATGCTGAGGTCCGTGGATTTCCTGCTGATTTTAGTGATGACTTTTCTAGTTTTTTTGTCAACCTACAGCTGGTCTGGACGACAACTTCATGACCTAAATCAAGAAGCGCGTTTCTTTTTCGGAAGACTTTACTTCCTTTTAATGATGGAATTGATTCATCGTGTAGATCCATCTCTTCTTTTCTTTCATCGGGAAAAATAGTTTAGTTTAGTCCAAAGCAAAAGTATTTTCAGTTATTTGTTACAGAAATATGTGACATATGTTTAAGATAACTTGGTAATTTTTCCCACACTTGGCTTTTATTTTCCTTTTTATTGTCCTCTATTCCATTTTAAATGAATTTTAACATTTTGGTTTGTTTCTCAATTTATGTCCTTTCTGAGGTAACAATAATTTCGGTGTTAACACCTAGTTTTATCGTTCATAAATATGTATAAATATGATTTTGAGTTCATTTAATTGAAAATTTTGAAAAATTTTACTAGAATTGGGTAGTCAGTATATAAGACTAGGGCTGTTCTTTATCATCAGAGAGCACTAGATTCTAATACAACTACTACGTTACTAGTATTTTTAATGGTAACCAAGTGTTTAAGATAAAAATTTTAAAAATCCGAAAGAATTTAACCCCTTCCCACACTTAAGATCTTGCAATGCCCTCATTTGCAAGAAATCAGTAACAATTTAAATTATTGAGGGTGATTTGTGTGAAAATGATTAAATTTTACCAAAGTTTCCAAACATATTTGTGTTTGCTTGCTGAATGATAAATGGTGCATATCATTTGTTCATTCCGTCTTGTTGTTATTTCACATATATTTTGCATCTTGTCGTCAAAATTAGTTGCTTTTGCTGAACTTAATGCCAGTCTTTGAAAATGCGTTGTTTTACCCTGTTGTGTACATAAGATAAACTGCAAACATATATACATATTTTTGAAGTTTGGTATATTACCCCACATTCAAAAATTATTAAAATCTAAGAATAAAAGTTAGAAAATTATAAAAACTATTACAATATTAAATAAGTATTAAACGTATCAATATTACAAATTACAAAATAAATAAAACTAAGTAGACTAGGGATGATACTGATACCAGTAGGGGTTCCATGCATAACCATAGGTGCTATAAAATGCTTCGGCTGGGTTATACGTAGGATACGGTGGTTGAATCTCTATAGACCAGGGAGGGAATATGGGCTTTGGAGTAGGAATATAGTTTCTACCTATATGTTGGCAATAAGCTATGATTTGGTTTTGATGAACTTGCCAATCTTCAAATGCTCTATGTCTAGCATTTTCATACTCTTGTGAAGCTATAAACCTTTGCATTTCTGCCATTTCATTTCCCCCTCCTACATTACCTTGCTGTTGGTTTCTCTCAACCTGTGGATGTCTACCATGGTATTTTACTGCGGCGTTATTTCGCCTCTTCAAAACTTTCGCACCATGGTATACATTTAAACCTATTGTATCGCGGGGTTCTGGTTCTTCGACTAATAATCCCCCCCGACTTATATCCACACCGAGATATTCAGCAATCAAAGTAATAAATATACCACCTCCTATTATGTTATGTGGTCTCATCCCCCTAACCATAGCTGATAAATAATAACCTACACAATAGGGTATACTTACAGCGCTTTGTGGGTCTCGAATACACATATGGTAAAACAAATCCTGTTCATTTACCTTTTCCTTGTTCTTACCTCTTTGTGTAATCGAATTAGCTAAAAACCTATGAATTACTCTTAATTCAGCTCTATCTATATCCAAATAAGAGTAATTTCCCCCTTTGAATCGGTAATGGCTTGTCATTTGACTCCATACACCATGTGTATCAAAATTTTCATCTATCTTTCTACCATTTAGTATCAACCCTCTACAATCGGCAGATGCTAACTCCTCAGGCGTATATATACATAAAGCCTGAGCCATGTCTAGTAAAGACATGTGGCGCATCGAACCTCCTAACAAAAATCTAATAAAAGATCGATCGGTTAAACTAGCTACCCGATCATTTAATTCTATACTACACAACAATTCTTCACACCATACTTTATATACAGGTCTACGCATGGTGAATAAACGTACCCAGTCGTTAAAAGTAGAATTACCATACCTCTGTGCAAGTAATTCCCTAATTGGCCCGGCCAATTCTACAGCTTCTAATGGTCCCCATTCTATGACCCTAGGTACCTCAACAACTTTAGAATGAAGAGTATGCAAACCCCTTTGGTATTTTGGATAATCTATCCAAAGTCTGTCAAATCTCAGGTTCGAGTGCAAATCTTCCAAGTGCATATCAGAAAATGTCATGACTGGATGAGGTATATCTTGTTTGTAGTAGTTATCCACCTCCTGTTGTTCCGCATTCTCAGCAGGAGCATTGCGAGCTTGGGATGAAGATTCACCCATTTCAGTCTGCAAAACACATCAAACACAATTTTTGTGCATCCAAATATGCATTAGTGTCAGCAAAATCATCAATCAAAATAATTACAATGATATGATCAATTTATATCAAACTTAAGCTCATTTTCATATTTTCATCAAATCTACACTTTTTCAAATAAGCATATACGAAAATGTTCGCCAAGTTCATAAGCATTCAACTCAAATAACATGTCAAAATAATCATCACTAGCAATTAAACAAGTTTTAAATGGCATTATCTCTCAAAAATCAAGTTCATGAATTTTTAGACTTGAAAAAGACCACTTTAATTCTCAAAATCATGTTTAGGCTCAAAGTTTGGATCATTTAACTACCTAAACATGTTACACTACTTAATTTAGCAACAATTCATGACAAAAATCGGCCATAACCTGTTTATATCAAAAAGCCCCAAATTTGCTTAAGAACACAAACCCTAGATTACTCAAAATTTGAAGTTTAAGGCTTCTAATCATGTTAAATAGCATCAATCTAGGTTATACAAGCATAATACATAAACAATTTAAGCATAATTACACTAAAAAGCATCAAAATCAAATTGGGTATAAAATTGCTCAAGAGCACTAATTTTCGGATTAAATGGTGTTTATGTGTAGAAATTTACCGTTTTTCTTGAGTAATTCCTTGATAGCATCCTTCTTAACATGATTTTAGTAAAAGATTTGATGATTAACGGTTAAAAATTGTGATTTTGGGGGTGTTTTCTCGGGTTTATTTTCGCTGTATGTGTGGTGTGGGTTGGGGACTGATCAGTTCTGCCCCTTTTATTTTTTTCGGTATTTTTGGAACTCCGCGAGTCGCGGTGTTTTTCCCTTTCAAACTCCGCGAGTCGCGGAGTTTGTAATTTACTTTTTTTTTTTTTTACACAACCTTAACTTGTAAAACAAATATAAAATAAATTTAAAATTTTGTTTTCCTTTGTTTTAGGACGAGGTCGTTTCGGATCGATATCCTAGTCCGTCCTTCGACAAAATTTTAAAATTTGTCTTTTTCAAGCGATTGTTTTAAAAGCTTAGATTTTTTTTTTTTTAGTTTTTTTAATGTTTTTGGCATACTTTAATTCAATAAGATTAAAAATAATGATAATAAAAGTTCTCGTCCCTCCCTCGGGTAAAGCAATTTCGGTTCAACGACCTAGTCTTCAACTTACGACGAATTTTAAAAATCATATTTTTAACTTAATGAGATAAAGTAAATTTTTGTTTTTAAATTCACACAACTTAAATATAAAATTCAAAATTAATATTAAAAATTCACACCAAACTTAAAATTTGAAATGCATAAAATTAAAAATTCATATTTTAAAAATTAAAAATTCACACCAAACTTAATTTAAAAATTCATATTATAAATTCACATCAAACTTATATTAATTTTTCAAATATTTACAATTTTAAATATATTGATTTTACAAAGTTTACAATATTAATTTAAGATTTATATATTAATTTTAAAAACATGGTAAAAATAAAATTAAAAATCTTTTTGGCTTTTTATCCCACTTTAATCAATCAAATATTATCAAAAATATGCGCCCCTCTTTTCGGTAAAGTAATTTCGGTTCCAAGACCTAATTTAAATCATGACGAATTTTTGAAATATTTTGGGTTGATTGATTAAAGATATTTATACCATAAGAATAAACGTTAAATTTCGCAGTGATGTAATAAATTTTTGAATGAGATCAATAATTTCGGTCGCCAAACCTAATTTTATTCAATACCAATTTAATACTTTATAGCGAACAAATTAGCGTTTATTATCAAAAGATTAAAAATAAAAATAAAAAAATAAATAAAAACTGTACAAACATACCTGTGAAATAGATTTCTTAGTTATATGATCTATCCCATTCATAAGATAGTCGGTTTAATTGGTTTTCCATGGCTACATAGGCGTAACCTCGAGCATTCAGTGTTTTTTCTTCTAAACATATGAACGGTCCGTCTCTGCATAAAGTAACAAATTCGGTGTTTGAATAGGTTTGATTATTTGAACATTTACCTCCATGTGACCATTTTCCGCATTTGTGACATCTTTCTAGGTGTCGTGCTCTTCTTTTCGCTGCGGATTTTGATTTTCCTTTACCAAATTGTAACTTATTATCTTCGCATCTGGATTCTTTTCTAACTCCGTCCAATCTTTCTCTGATTACTGATACTATTTCACTTGGAAGTGTGTCATTATTACGTTTAGTGATCAAAGCGTGTAGCATTAGACCATGGTTTAGTTCACAGGCAGTCTTCATTTCCTAAAAAAAATAAAAATTCAGAATGGGGGGAGAAGACTAGTTCTTTAGGGTCTGCTAGGGAAAGACCGTTCGGGTTCCATTTTCGAGAACTACACGAAAACAGACAATCTAACTCTAACAGAAATACATAAACCCCCTATACTTAGTTGAAATTGTGATTAACATTATTTTCAATTGAATCTTCAACAACTTGTATATCTTTGACTTTTACTTCAATCCATTTGTTGATTTCCTCCGTAACTTTCACAAATTCAACTAACATTGCCTTTTCTTTTGACAATAAATTGGATATTAATCGGTTATATAACTTAAAGTTTCCTTTAATCTTAGCATCGTGAATCCGTTTATAAAGTTTCTTCGTTGAACTGTTAAAAATGGGTTCATCTAATTTCGTATCATCAACGGCATTCTTTGTGATTGGATCATCATTAAGTGTTTCTTCATCTTCCCCACACTTATGCGTTTTTATTGGTCTAACAGTTTTGGTTTGTGGAGATCTAAACTTTCGGTTCACAAAGGTGATCGATGTATCACCATCCCTAAGTGTCATTCTACCTTCTCTTACATCAATGAATGCCTCGGTGGTTGCTAAAAATGGGCGACCTAGAATTAGAGGAATATCAAGGTTTTCCTCCATATTAATCACTATGAAGTTTGCAACAAAGGTCAAACTTCCCACGTTAACAAGTAAATTATTTGCTATTCCAACCGGGTGTTTAATGGTTTGGTCAAATGATTGAACACCTATTTTGGTTGGTTTTAATTTACCCATGCCTAATCTTTTGTATAAGGAAAGAGGCATAATATTTGCACTTGCTCCTAAATCTGCGAGTCCATTATATACAGCACCATCATTAAGTAAGCAAGAAATGATAAATTCACCCGGGTCTCCTGCTTTAGTAAGTCGAGTTGGTTTGTAAACCTTTTTCGGGTGTTCTTTCCTTGGTTCTTTCATTTCTATTTGAATTTCTTGTTCACATTTTTCTTCGTTTCTTGGAATGGGAGGTTTGTATAGGAATTCTTCTTCATCACTCAAATTTGAATCCTCCCTATATTCCAATTTTGATTTTTCATATGTTGTTGATAACATATTTATGTTTTCATTTTGAAGGTTTTCTTGGGTTGTGAAATTATGATTAACTTCATTGTCAACTTCCATCGGACCATGTATGTAATGTTTAACTCTATGACCATTAACTTTAAATTCAATCCCATTTGAATTTATTAATTCTATCGTTCCGTATGGAAAAACTCTTTTGACTATGAATGGTCCAGACCATCTTGATTTCAATTTTCCAGGAAATAGCTTGAATCGTGAATTGAAAAGAAGAACTCTGTCTCCTTCTTTAAATTCTTTTGAACTTCTGATTCTTTTATCATGCTATTTCTTCGTTCTTTCTTTATAGATTAACGAATTTTCGTATGCTTCATGTCTTAATTCTTCTAATTCATTTAGTTGACTTAATCGTAGACGTCCGGCTTCATGTAAATCAAGATTACATGTCTTCAAAGCCCAAAATGCTTTGTGTTCAATTTCTACTGGAAGATGATATGCTTTTCCATAAACAAGTCTAAAAGGTGTGGTTCCAATTGGAGTTTTGTAGGCTATTCTAAAAGCCCAGAGTGCATCCTCCAATTTAATGGACCATTCCTTCGGATTTGATCCTACGGTTTTCTCTAGAATAAGTTTTAAAGCTCAATTTGGTATTTTCAACTTGTCCACTTGTTTGTGGATGATATGAGGTGGAGATTTTATGAGTTACTCCATATCTTTTAAGAACTTTCTCAAGTTGATTATTACAGAAATGAGTACCCCGATCACTTATTAAAGCTTTCGGTGTTCCAAACCTTGAAAAAAGACGTTTTAAAAAGTTGACTACAACTCGTGCATCGTTAGTTGGGAGAGCTTGTGCTTCCGCCCATTTAGATACATAATCAATGGCTACCAGTATATATAGATTATTATGAGATTTTGGAAATGGACCCATAAAGTCAATACCCCAAATGTCAAATACTTCACATACTTGTATGACATTTTGTGGCATTTCATCACGTTGACTTATTTTTCCGGCCCTTTGACAAGCATCACAGGATTTGCAAAGAAGGTGTGAGTCTTTGTAAATTGTAGGCCAATAGAATCCAGCATCATAAACTTTTCTTGCTGTTAGTTGAGGCCCATAATGCCCTCCTGTTGGTCCTGTGTGACAATGGTTTAAAATTTTACTAGCTTCATCTCCAAATACACATCGGCGTATTATTCCATCGGGACAACTTTTAAACAGATGTGGATCTTCCCAGAAATAGTGTTTTATATCACTGAAGAATTTCTTTCATTTTTGGTACGATAATCCTTTTTCAAGGAATCCACAAACTAAGTAGTTTGCATAGTCTGCAAACCATGGAATTTCTTTATAATCTATCTTCAATAGATATTCATCAGCAAAGTTGTCTTGTATGGTCGATTCATTTAGAACTTCTAATTCGGGATTTTCAAGACGAGAAAGATGATTAGCGGCGAGATTTTCTGCTCCTCTTTTATCTCGGATTTCAATATCAAACTCTTGTAATAGTAAGATCCAACGGATTAATCTTGGTTTAGCATCTTGTTTTGAAAATAGGTATCTAAGAGCAGAATGGTCGGTATAGACCACCGTTTTTGCTAGAACGAGATATGATCGAAATTTGTCAAAAGCAAAGACAATAGCAAGGAGTTCTTTTTCAGTAGTTGTATAGTTCGTTTGTGCTCCTTGTAACGTCTTACTAGCATAATATATAGGTTGAAATCGTTTTTCAATCCTTTGTCCTAAAACGGCTCCCATTGCAAAATCACTTGCATCGCACATTAGTTCAAATGGTAGATTCCAATTTGGTGTTATCATGATCGGCGCATTAGTGAGTTTCTCTTTAAGAATATTAAAAGATTTGATACACTCATCTAAAAAGATGAATGGAGCATCCTTTTCTAGGAGTTTATTCATAGGAGTGGCAATTTTAGAAAAATCTTTTATGAAACGTCGGTAAAAACCGGCATGCCCTAGAAAACTCCTAACTCCTCTAACATTGGTAGGATGTGGAAGTTTAGCAATTACATCTACTTTAGCTCTATCCACTTCAATTCCTTCTTTTGAAATTTTATGTCCAAGAACGATGCCCTCTTTAACCATGAAATGGCATTTCTCCCAATTAAGTACTAGATTTGATTGTTCGCATCTAATAAGCATTCGTTCCAGATTGACTAAGCATGATTCAAATGTATCACCGAAGACTGAAAAGTCATCCATGAAAACTTCCATGCATTCTTCTATCATGTCGTAAAAAATTGCCATCATACACCTTTGAAAGGTTGCAGGGGCGTTGCAAAGTCCAAATGGCATGCGTTTATAAGCAAAAGTACCATAAGGGCACGTGAATGTGGTTTTCTCTTGATCTTCGGGTGCTATTGGAATTTGAAAATATCCGGAAAATCCATCTAGAAAACAATAGTAACTATTTCCGGCTAATCTTTCCAACATTTGATCTATGAAAGGTAAGGGAAAGTGATCTTTTCTGGTGGCGTCATTTAATTTTCTATAATTAATACACACACGCCATCCTGTTACAGTCCTAGTAGGAATAAGCTCATTTTTCTCATTTGTAATGACAGTCATGCCACCCTTCTTAGGCACGCATTGAACTGGGCTTACCCATGGACTATCAGAAATTGGATAAATTAAACCTGCATCTAGCAGTTTAATAATCTCTTTCTTAACTACATCTTGCATATTAGGATTTAGTCTTCGTTGACGTTGCACATGCGTTTTATGATCTTCTTCCATAAGGATTTTATGTGTGCAATACGAAGGACTTATTCCTTTAATATCATGAATCTTCCATGCAATGGCTGGTTTATGAGCTTTCAACACAGAAATGAGTTGTGATTTCTCATTTTCAGTAAGATAAGACGATATTATTACAGGTAATTCAGATTCACCATGTAAATAAGCGTATTCCAAATGGTTTGGAAGTGGCTTTAACTCTAATTTCGGAGGTTCTTCTATCGATGATTTATATCGATATCTGTCTTCTTCTTTTAGCATTTGAATTTCTTCTGTTGTTGGTTCATATCCATTAGCTATAAGTGTAGCTAACATTTCAGCTTCATCAATTAGTTCAATTCCTTCTCCTAAAGAACATTCTCATGTTCCTTGTAATTTTGGAAATTCTTCTAACAATTCTGCATGTAAATCTATAGTTTGGATATAATAACATGTATCATCTGCAGATTGCGGTTGTTGCATTGCTCTATCAACTGAAAAGGTAACACTCTCATCCTCTATACTTAGGGTCAATTTCTTACCGAACACGTCTATCATTGCTTTAGCCGTGTTTAAGAATGGTCTTCCTAATATGAGAGGAACTTGAGAATCTTCTTCCATGTCCAGAACAACAAAATCTACTGGAAATACTAAAGTACCAACTTTAACTAGCATGTTCTCCATTATCGCTCTAGGATATTTTATTGATCTATCGGCTAGTTGTATGCTTATTCTGGTTGGTTTCAATTCTCCAAGGTCTAGTTTAGCGTATAGTGAATACGGCATTAGATTTATACTAGCACCTAAGTCTGCCAATGCTTCTATTGAACTAAGACTACCCAAAAAACATGGAATTGTGAAACTTCCTGGATCAGATAATTTTTCTGGTATCTTATTCAACAGCACTGCTGAACAATTAGCATTCATGGTAACAGCCGAGAGTTCTTCCATTTTCTTTCTATTTGAGATTAGATCTTTCAAGAATTTAGCATATCTAGGCATTCCTAAAATCACATCAATGAAAGGAAGATTTACATTTATCTGTTTAAACATATCCAAGAATTTGGATTGCTCGGCTTCAAGTTTCTCTTTCTTCATTTTACTCGGGTAAGGAAGTGGTGGTTGGTATGGTTTAACATAAGGTTTATCCTTAATTATGTTATCTTCATTAACCTTTTCAACTACCGGTTCTTTTTCCTTATCTTTATTAGGTTGTGGTTCTTGTGGAGTAGGAATAGCTTCATCAGAAGTTACAGGTATTTCAGATGGTTTAAGTGTTGTACCACTTCTTATGGTAATGGCTTTAGCTGTTTCAGTCCGGGGGTTAGCATTTGTATCACTAGGTAGACTTCCCGGTTTTCTTTCACCTATTAATCTTGCTAGGTTACTTACTTCTTGTTCCAGATTTTGAATAGAAGCTTGTTGATTTCTAAATGCTTGAGCATTTTGTTCATTAGTTTGTTTCTGAGATGTGAAAAACTGCGTTTGAGTTTCAACTAGCTTCGTTATCATATCTTTTAAATTTGGCTTTTTATCATCGGTTTGTTGTGGTGGTTTGTTTTGAAAATTAGGTCTTTGCTGGTTGTAAGTATTATTGGATACTTGTTGATTGCTAGGACCTTGTTGGTTATTGTATGGAATATTTCGGTTATAATTCTGGTTTTGATTGTAAATCGGTCTTGGCGGTTGATAATTATTCTGATAATTATTTCCAGGCCTTTGGTTTATGTATGAAATATTCTCTCTTTGTTCCATTGTTAATTCAATACTGAGACAATCTTTTGTCAAATGTGGTCCTCCACACTGCTCACAACTAATTCGTATTGAGTGAATATCTTTAGTCATCTTTTCCATTCGTCTCTCGACAGCATCTATCTTTGCGGAAATGGAATCTAAGTCATGGCTAGAATCGGCTCTAGCTGTTTTAGATGATCTAACGATATATTTTTCTTGGTGCCACTCATGTGAGTGGGAAGCAGTGTTATCAATAATTTTGTAAGCATCAGTTTCGGTTTTCTTCATAATAGAACCACCAGCTGCTATATCTATGTCTTTTCTTGTAGTGATGTCGCATCCTTGGTAGAATATTTGTACTATTTGACAGGTATCTAAACCATGTTGCGGACATCCTCTTAACAACTTTCCAAATCTAGTCCACGCCTCATATAGAGTTTCATTCGGCTTCTGTGTGAATGTAACAATTTCTCCTTGAAGTCTTACGGCTTTAGATGCAGGAAAGAATTGTTTAAGAAATTTTTCAACTAATACGTCCCATGTATCAATCGCCCCTTCAGGTAACGATTCCAACCAATCTTTGGCTTCTCCCTTTAAAGTCTAGAGAAATAACATGAGATATATCTGTTCATCCTCCACTTCTCGGATTTTAAATAGTGTGCAGATCCTATTAAAGGTACGTAGATGTTCATTTGGATCTTCCTTCGGCGCACCACTAAATTGGCATTGATTAGTCACCATGTGTAGAATTTGTCCTTTGATTTCATAATCTGGCGCATTAATGTCTGGATGAGTAATTGCGTGACCTTGGCCAGTGCGTTTAGCTCTCATTCGGTCTTCCATACTTAATGGTTCTGTTACTTCCATAATTGAATTTGTTGAATCGGAATCACTAGAGGATTCTGATTTAATGGTTCGTTCCTCAACAATCTCTGTTTGAATGATTGGTGGTTCCGGAGGAAAATTTAATGGTTCAGGATCTACGAATCGTCCCTGAATATTCTCCCGATTCTCAATTGTGAGGTCAGGTTCAAAAAATGGATTATCGGAAATTTGAACTGGAGTACTTGGTCGACTGGATGACGATTCTAAAGAAAAATCAACGGCGGTAATATTTGCTAAATGTCTTGATCTAGTTACAGGTGGTGAACGTACAAAAGGTGGTGAACGTCTTGCTCGGTGCATTCACTGAATATCCTATTAGTTTTTAAAAGGAAAGAAAAATTATAATAAGTTATCCAATCAATAGACTTTTCTGATTTTGCCCACGTTTCGAATAGCCAAAAGATGCAGCAGAGGGGCAGGATTCGTTTGGTCTCAATATAATTGAGGACTGTTTGGCTCCAATAACCCGGTCCACGTACAAATCCAACTATTACTACGAACCAGAAAATTTTGATGTCGATCAATTTAACCACTTAAAATAAATTTTCGTAATTTTAAGAAATTTAGATAAGAAGTAGAATAAAAATCTATGTCCTTAAAACTAGAATAGCGAGAAATAAGAAAGAAAAAGAGCGTGTCGAAAAAGGTCAAAAAAGAAAAATGGTTGAAAAATAAAAGGTGACGGAAAAATAAAAGAAACTTATAAAACTTAAAAACACTTGACTAACCTAACCTTATTACCACAACTAACTTAAAATTATAATCGCAAATTGAGATTACTAATTGGAATGATAATTGATACATAGGTAAAAGTCGTCTAAAAATATTAAAGCTTACAGGAAAAACTAAATCCCAAATGGAAATAACTTAAAAAGAAACTAAAACTTAAAAAGGCGTCGCAAAATTCTAAAGTACCTAAATCTTAGTCTAAAGAAAAAGCACTTAAGTAATTCTACGGCAAAGCCTAAAAATCTATAAATAAAAATAACTATGGCAAAAACTATGAATTAAAACTAAATACGAGCGAAAAATACAAATATTACGCTAAAACGATTAAAAAGGGACAAAATATAAAAATATACAAAAAGTTGTAAAAAGTACAATTTTTATAAAAATATTATTTTTATATTAATTATTTATTAAAACTATTAATTTTATATTTTATTAAACTAATTAAAACAAAATAAACTAATAAAAACTAAATATTATAATAAATATACCCTAATTAGGGTTTAAGTTTAAATATAATTAATAAAAACCCGTAATTAATGCTGCTACGGCTTCTGTGTACCCGTGTCAGATTGTCTCCGCGAGTCGCGGTATTCGAGGCTGCAAACTCCGCGAGTCGCGGGGTTCCAAAATTCAACTCTGGTACAGTTTTTTAATTCGACGTTTTTTTTTTCTGTTTTATATTTTCTGTTTAAATCAAAATATTTATATAATAAAAACTTATATTTAAAAACTAAAATAAAAATAGAACTACTTTATAATTTTAAAAATATTTTAAAAATAGATTTATATATGTATATATATTAAAAAAAAAATTCGGTTTTTTTTTATATGTTCTAAATAAACACAAAATATTTAAATAAAACTTATATTTTTATAAAATAAAAATAAAGAAACTTTATAAAACTTAAATATTTAACAAACTCTTAAAAATATTTATATTTTTATTTTCTTTTTATATTTTCGAATAATTAAAAACGTATTTTTATAAAAGTAAACTAAAAAAAATCTTTTTTTTTATATTAGCATTGCGCTTCCAACTTTTAAGCGATTCCCCGGCAGCGGCGCCAAAAATAACTTGATGTTATGCTAGGTGTATATAAAATACTATTAAATTTTACAAGAAAATACTATTAAATACGATACAATTTTACACAAGATATTTATTTATTTAGAGAATGGATATACTTAAACCTTGCTACAACACTTATAGGCAGTGTACCTAATCGTACAGTAGTGTAGTTTTTAGTAAGTCCGGTTCGTTCCACAGGGAAAATCTTTAAACAAAGCTTAACGCTATATTAGTTTACTTTTATAAAAATACAAATATATATATATATATATATATATATATATATATATATATATATATATATATATATATATATATATATATATATATATATATATATATAAGTAATATTATTATTATAAATGGGGGTTTTTACCGTTTAATGACCGGTTTGTCGATTTTAAAACTTTAGTCGCAGTTAAAACCAAATGTAAAATAATAAATAAATACAAGACTTAATTTAAAGCGTAAAGTAAATAACGATAATGAAATTGCGAATAATAAAAGTGCGATAAAATAAACTTGCGATAATTAAAAAGTACGATAATTAAAAGTGCAATTAAATACAATAACAATAAAAATGCGATAATTAGAAGTGCAATTAAATATAAAATAAAAGAAATTAAATATGAAATAAAAGAATTATGCTTATTTAAACTTCCGTAACCATGATGTTTGACGTGTTGATTTTAGTTTTATGCCCATGGGTTAATTGTCCTTTGTCCTGGATTATTTAATATGTCCATACGGATTTGTCCATAATAGTCCATCAGTCATAAATATAAAGAGCGAAAGCCTTCGTCAAATTATTCTTATTCCCGAAGTCAAATATTCCAACTAATTGGGGATTCGAATTGTAACAAGGTTTTAATACTTTATTTAATGAATACACCAGGTTATCGACTGCGTGTAAACCAAGGTTTTACTATTTTGTTAACAATTACACCAATTACCCTTGAATGTAATTCACCCCTGTTTCAACAAGTCTATTAACTATTAATCCAGTTCCGTATCTGGTAAAATGAAAAATTATTGGTATTTATAGATATCCCGCCCACCGTACCCAGTCAAGCGTATGTGGTTATATATAAATACGTCGAATTATAAGTTTGTATATTAAATTAACAAGGTATTGTTTAGTTAATATAAAACCCATTAATAACCCATAGTATAATTTCCACAAGTGTCGTTCTTTTATCCAAACCCCAATTATGGTACAAAGCCCAATTACTCAATTTTAGTAATTAGCCCAACATCATGATTACTTCGGATTTAAATAAGCATAAAAATAACTTAGCTACGAGACATTAAATTAAAAAGGTTGAACATAACTTACAATGATTAAAAATAGCGTAGCGTTACACGGACAGAATTTCGACTTACACCCTTACAACTTTCGCTAACATACCCTTATTATTAGGATTAAAATTAAAATTAAAATTAAAATATAAATTATAAATATAAATATTACGTATATAGATAGAGAGATTGATATTTTTAGATTAAAAATTGATCAGAATTCGTTGGGCTTTATAGGGAGTTTCAGTTTTTGATATTTTGTAAATACAGCTCACTCCATTTTGGCTCTTTGTTTACCGACGGTTTATTATATAAATATAATATATATATATATATATATATATATATATATATATATATATATATATATATATATATATATATATATATATATATATATATATATATAATTTATATAATTAATTATATATTATATTATATTTATATACATAGTTAACTTGTAATTTTTAGTCCGTTGCGTCGAGCGTTGAGAGTTGACTCTGGTCCCGGTTCCGGATTTTCGAACGTCCTTGCGTACAATTTAATATCTTGTACTTTGCGTTTTGAATCTTGTACTCTTGTAATTTCGAGACGTTTCTTATCAATAATTGGAACCTCTTTGATTGTCTTTTGTACTTTTGAGCTTTTTGGTCGTTTGCGTCTTCAATTCGTCGAATCTGTCTTTTGTCTTCACCTTTTATTATTTAAACGAATATCACTTGTAAATAGAACAATTGCAACTAAAAGCTTGTCTTTCTTGAGGAATAATGCTATGAAATATATGTTCGTTTTTAGGATTATCAGACGACGACTAATATTATTACACGTTTATATATTTATATTATATTTTAACTATTAGTACAATGTTTTTCTTTTGTCAATGTTTCCCACTATCATAATATATATCAATTATGAATTCAATTACCACATACTGCCAATTGTTTAAGATATTTGATTTGAGAAATTTTTGAGATTCGCTATTTTCACTTTCGTTATTCAACAAACCACTTGTTAATCTGAACCATCTATCTATTCTATCTCCTGTTTCTTTTCTTGTTCTTTTTCTTTCACAATTCTGTTACACTTCATTTCAATGCTTATAGAATTATTATATATATTTCCGTTGAAATTATATCCGTGAATCCAAAGCTTTATAATATTGAATACAATGTTCCTTTTTATTATCTTCACACAACTTGTTATATATATATATATATATATATATATATATATATATATATATATATATATATATATATATATATATATATATATATATATATATATATATATATATATATATATATATATATATATATATATATATAGTATATGTATATACATGAAAACACAGAGAATAATAGACATCAATTCTATCCTTCTTCTATTTTGATAGGCAATTACCCTACTACACCTTACAACCCACTTCATCTCTAACGCCACCTCGAGTTCATTGTTTTAAGTTCAATTACAAACACGACCGTCTTTATCATCACCTATCACCACCACCCTCTCCTCACTCAATGAAACAAACCA
The DNA here is from genome assembly GCF_046630445.1 of Rutidosis leptorrhynchoides. Lineage (NCBI taxonomy): Eukaryota > Viridiplantae > Streptophyta > Magnoliopsida > Asterales > Asteraceae > Rutidosis > Rutidosis leptorrhynchoides. The sequence goes on along the minus strand of NC_092336.1, from coordinate 394,527,355 downwards.
CTAGGATCTATATAATATATACATTTGGATTCATATAGCAACTCACCAACACCATTTTGAACTCCATCAATCTCTTCTCTGCTATATGATCAACACAACTTTTCTTCACTATCACCCTATAATCACTTTAAAACCCAATTAACCACCGGCTCATGATCTTCATCTAATTATTTTTCTGACCGAACCAAAGAACCACAATAAACAATACACTCTTGATCGATACCCATACAAAACCACCTCCTAACACCATACAAACCACCCCATCTGTTGATTAGTTTGAAACTCCAAAGTCGTCAAATGAAGCTGTTGTTTTCGAATAAACTAACCACCACCTTGGCTCACCTCCTTCACGAAACCACCTTTACACTACCACCACCATGAAAACCACTGTAAAATGCTTCTGCTACTCGATTATAATTGCTATTTTTGCTGCTTCTTTTCACGAACCCAACACCACAACTTTCAACCATCACAACTGCTATCATCACCATCGTTGGCCACCCCACTCTCTCTCTCTTCTATTCAAAACAAAAACAGACATTCATTATCTTTTACTCCTTCCTATTTCGCTTGATAACCTACAACACCCACAACCCCAATCCCTACTATTAGTTTGATTATAAACCAAGAATCACTTCAACCATCTCTATCACCTTAACGAACCGCCACTATGGTTCCACCATAAACCACCATTAACAAACCTGCGTCTTTTTCCTTCTTATTTTTCGAATGATAAACAACCACTTGGATTTTGTCAATGATCTTGCTTAATCGAAAACCCAAGGTTTATGTTGTATATTTCTGTGTTAATCGAGCAAAACAAACCGAAAACCATCACAACTCATCGTGAATGATTATTACTGTGTCTGTTTCCTGTTTCAACCATTATCCTACAACACTAATAACCACCATCGAAACCCATTTAAATCACCATCACCATAATCACTTTTGTTTCTGTTTAAACACCAAGATCACCACCATTCGAACGTCACCACCACACGTCTCCCTACAAAACCCCATAAACCGGCTGCCGCTATAAGAGTTGTTTCTGTTTTAATCACAACCGGGAACACCACCAACAAAGAGCTGCAATACTTCTGTTTCAGTTGATAAATATAAACGAATAATGATGATGATGTTTAATAAACGATGACAGCGAAAGACAATGGTGATAATGATATAAAAATAATGATGAATATGTTGAGTGCTGTATAAATTATAGGATGAGCTATAAAGGAAATGATACCCTTTTTATTCTTGTCTGGTGGTGACTGCCTTATTCCCGTAGGACTGGACGATCTCACAACACTCACCCAATTATGCTACTTGGGCCGACTTCTATTCTTTTATTTTGGGCTGTATTATTTTTTTCTGACTTTCTAAATAGGCTATTGTTTGTTGGGCTGTGTCCCTGTTTATGGTATTGGGCCATCAGAAAACCAGCTGTTCGACTTGCTGGTGCTATACCATATGTTTCTGTTTAATGGAGGTTATTAACGATGAAGATTTGATGATGGTGAGAACGATTATGATTATGACGATGATGTTTAGTTTTTGATGAAATGATCATAGATGATATTGATGATGATGATGATGATGATGGTGAACCGATAATGTTGAAATGTTGATGATGATGATGATGATGATATGAGTGTTCTGTGATGATGATCGAATGATGATGAGGGATTAGGATAATGAAGATAGTTTTAGAAAATGAAATTGATGAAGAAGAAGAAGAAATTTAAACAGATTAAAACGGTTATATAAAATAAAGTGGGGATTTAAAATAGGAAAGTAATCACTGAGCAATGGTTTGGGGAGTTGTTGGGTTAGCGGGAGGTCGCGGGTTCAAACCCGGGCTTGGGCATCATTTTTTTTAAGGACTACTTCTTAAAGGTAGTAATTTTACTCTATTTATTATTATTATTATTATTATTATTATTATTATTATTATTATTATTATTATTATTATTATTATTATTATTATTATTATTATTATTATTATTATTATTATTATCGATATTACTACTAATATTATTATCATTACTACAATAAAGATTAATCATATAGAAATATATTTAACTAAACTATATTAACATTTTTATTTATTTAAAGTATATAAAATAAATACATTTAATTAAGTTATTAATGAAATACATAATTTATTAAAATAACAATTATATCACTAATAATATATAAATTCGTTCGATAACAATTATATGTGTTAATATATATATAAATGATATAGATTCGTGAATTCGAGGCCAACCTTGCATTGTTCAGTTCCATCGTATGCATATTTTTACTACAAAATATCGTATTGTGAGTTTCATTTGCTCCCTTTTTAAATGCTTTTGCAATATATATATTTTTAAGACTGAGAATACATGCGTTGCTTTTATAACTGTTTTACGTAATTGACACAAGTACTTGAAACTACATTCTATGGTTGAATCATTATACCGGATATCACCCTTTTAGCTTGGTAGCCTAAGAATTTGGGAACAGACCCCCAAATTGACGCGAATCCTGAAGATAGATCTATGAGCCTAACAAACCCCATCCGGGTTACCGATGCTTTAGTACTTAAATTTTAAATACAGATGAGTGTACCTGTATATTGGGGATATTCTAGATGCATTTGTTAATGTCGGTTACCAGATGCTCACCTTATGAATGATTTTTAATTCGCAGGTTATGCGTACTATTTTGTACTCGGGTTACGTGTACAATTAAATATCTGTAATCTTGTGGTCTATTATAATATTGAAATGATTGTTATGATAAACCTATGAACTTACCAACCTTTTGGTTGACACTTTAAAGTATGTTTATTCTCAGGTATGAAAGAAATCTTCCGCTGTGCATTTGCTCATTTTAAAGATATTATATGGAGCCGTTCATGGTATATTTAGGATAGTACCTCGCAATGGGACCATATGTTGGAGACTTCGTCCAGATGGATTAGGACGGGGTATGACAATCCCGATGAGGAGAAATAATGCAGACAACCCTATATTTTTTGGTATGAATCTTAGATTGTCATCTAACTAAGACTTTAATGACTGATCTTGATTTCCCGCGTTCTTGAAAAGGCCAAGTCCTTCCAAGTATTATAAGAGATTCATGTGTTTTATCTCTTGAACATGTTGTTGCATGAGCATGTTGATCTGTGTCAAGCATGTCAGCGTAACCTTTTGCAGATTAAAAAAAGCCGTGGATCTGAGAAATCGTGTTTATCATGATGCCCCCCTCATTGTGCTAGATAATCAACCTCATGATATTGACTATCTTGACCTCCAAGCACTGTTTTATGTTGATGCTTCAAGAAGATTTCCAGCCGATTAAATGAGAAACCTTTACAAGATTTTTCGGTAACTCAACATGTAGTCTGGACATCGGCTTCGAACCTAATCCATACATAAGTGTCTAGGAATATCTCATATGATCCAACTCCCCCTTAAACATTTGCATGTTTTAGGTTAGTAGGATATAACATTTAAGCACCGTATTTTTGTATTTTCTGTTTTGAAGAATATTAAAAAATATATATTGTTGGATTTTATATAACAAGAAAAAAACATATTTAAAAATAGATGGTTTTTAAAACCATTTTGAAGAACAAGTTTCATAATTAAATATATGCAATCCATTTTGAGTCAAATAAATTTGAAAATGATTTATAATACCGTTTATAGGTATTATCTATTTGACTTATTGACATTGAGTTCCACCTTGGTCAAATACACAGTGTATCTTCTGAAAATAGATTCCGTGGAATCCATTGTGATAAATTTTTAGACAAAATCACGGATTGTTGATTAAACTTATGAAACTTTTGAAAAGAGTACTTGATTGGTGTTGAGGTGGACGTTTTTGGTAAATCTGTTTTGACATCTACTTTTTATTTAATAATTGATTTGAAAATGTATTTCTTTTAGATTTAAAAACATTGTCAATCTTGGTATGTGATCCCATAGATCGTTTCTTGGTATGTGATTCATATAAAGGCTATTGAAGTGCGCCTTGTTCCCAATGCCAAAACTATTGCTAGGCTTTCGGCCAAGTCTTTGGAGCATATATCCATCCCTGGCACGGAAAAAATTTACGTGATCATAGAATGATTGTGCGCGACTTAAAAAGCAAAATTGTAATTTTCAATTTCTATGTATGTATGCATGTACACCCTTGTTGTAAATATTCTCAATAAATTGTGTTAGTTTTTCGTCGTTTATGCGCTTACTATTGTTTGTGAACGTTGTATTTTGTGACAATCATGGGCTGCTTTAACAATATTGCACGGTTCAGATCTTTATTTGTCAAACACTCGTTGCTGTTATAATCAAGCGCCTCTAATTTAGTAAAGGTGTTTTCTGCATTTTGTAATGATAATATTGATATTTTAACCGTATTTATACTCATGGCATGTCAGTGCGCAATATCCATGTATACTGTTGTGCACACAGTATGCATTTTGATTGTGTGCCTGTATGTGCGTACAAGAGTCTTTTAAGTGTGATTAGGGTTAGGCGTGACTAACGCCTTCATTTATAGTTATGACTTGCAGACAGTGGCGGATCCAGAAAAAATTTTCACCGGGGGCAATTTTTTTTTTTAAAACGTAAGGATTTTTTTTTTTGACAAAATATAGAGTTTTTTGAGCAAAATTTAGAGGCTTTTGAGCAAAATACGAAGGTTATAGGGCAAAATATAAAGATTTTGGGGCAACATATGAAGGGTTTGGGGCAAAAAAAAAAAAATTCCACCTGGGGCAAAATCGAAAAACTGAAAAAATTTACATTAAAATTTCGAAATAATCGGGGGCGGCTGACCCCACTTGACCCCCCCTCCCTCCGCCCCTGCTTGCAGATCTCTATTTTTGCGTGGGTTGAGCTAGGACAACCTAATGTCTGTCACATTCCGGTAAAAGTCTAGCATGTCGGCCTGTCGCTAAACAGGCATCTGCCCCGCGGGAGCTAGAGAAAACATCCCTTATGTAGGCAGGACACGCGCTAGTAATTGTGCGCGGGCAGTCCAAGTCAAGAAGCAATTCAACTTTTTAAAGGTACACGAAATCTTAGAACGAAAAAGACTTAATGCTTTAATATTTTCTTACAAGAGTGTCGTCTTATCGTAGTATGTCAGAATCTAGAAAAGCACGTTATTTTAGCATAGATGTGTCTAATGATAAGATAAGATAGTCGAATGATCAGTTGTCCTACTGTCTAGTTACCTATAACATCTTTTAAGTGCAGTAGCACGCCAGGTTCGTGTAGCGACCCCGACAAATCGTCAAATGACGGCGTCATCTACGTATGGTCCCATTACATGGTCGTAAGTCTTTATAACAAAGTTTGACCGAAAAGTATGTCGCATTCATTTCATAAATAAGGGTGTTTCAAAGTTTACAAAAGTAGTTTCCATAACAAGTACATAACAATGTTTAAAGTTTGTATGAAACACATGCGACACGATTAAAAGTAGTCAAAAAGACGCTCCACGTATGCAAGTATACTCGACATCCAATGCAAGTATCAAATAGTATGAGCGGAAGCATGTATCACCTAAGTTCAAGGACCTGAGAAAAACATAGAGAAACTGTCAACGAAAACGTTGGTGAAATCATAGGTTTAAATAAGTAAATGAGTAATAGTAAGTTGAACCACAAGATTTGCAACATCGATAAAGCCATAGTACATTCTAAAAGTTAATATTCACGAGCACCCAATTATCAAGGCTTAACGTTCCGTCCGTTGAATACCCCATCAATTAGTGCTAGAACAACACTGTTCCCGAAAATATATTTCATTCGTAAACGGTAGCGAACCGTTTGAATGAGGGTTTGTCAAACCCATATGGCCATATAACATAAGTTCCCGCTTACACCATCTGATGTAACTAATGATAATCGGATTGAGGATTTTCGTTCTAAACTCGTATGTAGAATGTTTGTTTTCCCGTTCTTGTGTTCACTTAGTTCAAAAGAATCGTTTATGTTTTCTCATCCCAAAAGTAAGTTTAAAAGAGTAAAAGTGGGACTATGATCTCACCTCGAGTGCACGAGTATAAAAGTACTTCAACAAGTAAACGTGTGCATGAAAGTTGCTTAGCCTTGACCTAAACAAGTAAGTTATATCAATTAACCGGTTACGACACAAGGTCGGGTGAAATGTGTTCAATTAGTCCTATGGCTCGTTACGACTCGAATAGTATAGCATGTGAATCACGTTGTCAAGTTTCATGCAAGAATCAAGTATAAAAGCATGTTAGAACGATTGTAATAAAGTTTGAGTTGACATTTCAAAACCTTACCATTAGAAAGGAAATCTTATTACGTTTCCAACGATATTTGATTCATCGAAAACGGAGTTACGGTCAAAAAGTTATGGCCAAAACAAGTTTGCTGAAGTTCGGATGAAACAGGCAATTGTCACGGCGCGACAAATTGCTCCGCGGCGCGACAAATGCCTATGTTGAAGGTCAGAAAGCTTGAAAAACATGTTCTAAAATCACCCTTTGGGCCACGGCGCGACAAATTGCTCCGCGGCGCGACAATGGCCGTGGCCTGGTCCCTGGCCTGTTTCACTTGTTCAAGGCTTGGTAAAATTTCAAACAAACGCAAAACTCAAACCGTAAACAATTAGGAAGCGTATCTTATACCGTTGGAAAGCTCTTTTGACAAGGAACACAACTAAACATGTTTCATCAAATAAAAACAATATTTTCCATAACCGATTTCTCGTCAAGTGATCGTTTAAAAGTCCATTTTCAAAGTTTCAAGTTCATCAATTGCATTTTAAGTTTCGGGAATCCAATTTACACATACGATATGCCGTTTCGAAGGTAATTAAGCATACATTACAACTAATCACTAACAATTAACATTCCATGGCATTCAAGCATCAAAAGTTCATGTCAAGAACTATCAAACCCTAGTCAAACATCACAAAATCAATATTCATGTTTTTGAAGTTTTCTTAATCAACCTACGCATCAAAACGAAGCTAGTGATACTAGTAACACAATTAAAACATGCACTTTAACAATCTAACAACATTAACTCATCCAAAATCAAGGATTAAGCAAACCCATTTCAAGTTCATGCTAGTTACTCCAAAAACAACAAATCGAGCAAACCAAACATATATTCATGTTAGACTTGAGCCATAGACACTAACTAACACCATTTCAAATCAAAAACACGAATTTAGAGAAATCTAGAGTTTTAGAAATGTTACCCAAACGAGATGAAGTTGGTATCAAATTGTAGAGGATGAAGAGAGGATTCCAAATATGTAATTTGTTTTGTTGTAAGCCTCCTAAATCGAATTTAGATGATGAATGATTGAATTGGGTGTTGTGTGTGTGTGTTCTTGCTAGAGAGAAAGAGAGATGAGGGAGATGGATGGAAATGGATGGAGGAGGTGAAGTGGTTGACTAGTTGACCTAGTCACCACTTTGCCCACTTGTCAACTTAAGTCCCTCATGTTTGTAGTCGGGTGCGGGAATTAACCAAACGAATATTTTTAAAACGCTCGAGTAAACGGGTGATGTCAAAATTAAATAGCGGGAATATAATGAACGTTACTCACGGAAACTATTAATTTAAATACGAAAGATTATGTTTTTAAAAAAAAAAAGACGGTGTTAAAATTAAATTTAACGGAAAAACGCGGGATGTTACATTATCCACACCTCAAAAGAAATTTCGTCCCGAAATTTTAAGTAGGCGTAGTAGTCGTTGTTTCTTCCTCGAGATCTTGCGTTTCCGAATTCACGAATAGATGAGGATACTTCCTTTGCATTTGATCTTGTCTTTCCCAAGTAAACTCGGGTCCTCTTTTGGCATTCCAACGAACCTTAACAATCGGGATTCGGCTTTGTTTCAATGTCTTGACGGAGGTGTCCACAATTTCAACCGGTTCCTCCACAAAAATGAAGTTTGTCATCGATAGTAAGTTCTTCGAGAGGGATGACGATATCGGGTTCGGCAAGACACTTTTTCAAGTTAGATACATGGAAGGTAGGATGAACGGAGTTCATTTGAGGCGGAAGATCTAAACGATAAGCAACGGTTCCAATACGCTCCAAGATTTCGAAAGGACCAATATACCGCGGATTTAGCTTCCCGCGTTTCCCAAAACGGATTACACCCTTCCAAGGTGCGACTTTTAACATTACTCGGTCACCGACTTGAAATTCAAGATCGTTGCGTCGTTTGTCGGTATAGCTCTTTTGACGACTTCGGGCCGTCCTAAGCCTATCTCGGATTTGAACGATTTTCTCGGTGGTTTCGTGAATGAGTTCGGGTCCGGTGATTTGCACGTCGCCTACCTCGGCCCAACAAAGAGGTGAACGACATTTGCGGCCATATAGCGCTTCAAAAGGTGCGGCTTTAATACTCGCGTGATAACTATTGTTGTAAGAGAACTCGGCGAGAGGTAAGTGCTTGTCCCAAGCTTTTCCGAAATCAACCACGCAAGCTCGTAACATGTCCTCTAAGGTTTGAATTGTACGTTCGCTTTGTCCATCGGTTTGAGGATGATATGCGGTGCTCATGTCTAAACGCGTTCCCAACGCTTCTTGCAATGTACGCCAAAATCTAGAAATGAAACGGCCATCTCGGTCGGAGATAATCGATAATGGTACACCGTGTCGGGCTACGATCTCCTTAATGTAAAGTTGTGCAAGTTTCTCCATTTTGTCCGTTTCTTTCATGGCAAGGAAGTGTGCGAATTTGGTGAGACGGTCAACAATAACCCAAATGGTATCAAAACCGCCCGTCGTTTTTGGTAGCTTGGTGATAAAATCCATCGTTATCCTTTCCCACTTCCATTGCGGGATCTCGGGTTGTTGAAGTAGCCCGGACGGTCTTTGGTGTTCGGCTTTGACTTTGGAACATGTCAAACATTTGGAAACATAAGTAGCTACGTCCCTTTTGATGTTCGGCCACCAATATAGTTGTTTAAGGTCGTGGTACATCTTATTGGCACCGGGGTGAATCGAGTATCGTGACTTATGGGCTTCGTCTAAAATAAGGCTTCGTAGGTCCCCATAACTAGGCACCCAAATCCTTCCGGCGTAATATCGGAGTCCGGTCTCCCTAATTTCGAATCGAGAGACGAGAATGTTCAAGAGCTCGTGTGAAAGGTTTTCATCCTTGAGAGCCTCATCTTGGGCTACCCGAATTTGGCTATTAAGGTTTGTGTGGATAGTGATGTTTAAGGCTCGGACACGAAGAGGCACCGCTCTTTCTTTTCGACTTAAGGCATCGGCTACTACATTTGCCTTCCCAGGATGGTAACGAAGCTCGCAATCGTAATCGTTTAAGGTTTCAATCCACCTTCGTTGTCTCATGTTTAGTTGCTTTTGATCGAAAATGTGTTGAAGGCTTTTGTGATCGGTGACGATAGTACTCTTGGTTCCATAAAGATAGTGTCTCCACATTTTAAGTGCAAAGACAACGGCTCCGAGTTCGAGATCATGTGTCGTATAGTTTCGTTCATGAATTTTGAGTTGTCGAGAAGCATAAGCAATGACTTTCGTTCGTTGCATCAATACACACCCAAAACCATGTTTTGAGGCATCGCAATATACAACAAAGTCATCATTGCCTTCGGGAAGTGACAAGATAGGAGCGGTGGTTAGCTTTGTTTTCAAAATTTGGAATGCGGATTCATGTTCGGTCGCCCAAATGAATTTCTTTCCCTTGTGAGTCAATGCGGTTAGAGGACGTGCAACCAAAGAGAAATTTTCGATGAATCTACGATAGTACCCGGCGAGACCCAAAAATTGACGAATGTGAGTAGGAGTAGTAGGAGTCTCCCATTTGCTAATGGCTTCGATTTTCGTTGGATCGACTTTAATACCTTGGTCACTTACAACATGACCAAGAAATTGAACTTCCTTTAACCAAAATTCACACTTGGAGAATTTGGCATAGAGTTGTTCTTGTCTTAAAAGTTCAAGCACAAGTCGGAGATGTTGTTCGTGCTCTTCTTCATTTTTAGAATAGATTAATATGTCATCGATGAACACAATAACGAATTTATCGAGATACGGTTTGCACACGCGGTTCATAAGATCCATGAACACCGCCGGTGCGTTAGTGAGACCAAATGGCATGACAAGGAATTCATAACTACCATAACGAGTTCGGAAAGCGGTTTTGGAGACATCTTCCCCCTTAACCCTCAATTGATGATAACCCGAGCGGAGATCGATTTTCGAATATACACAAGACCCTTGTAGTTGATCAAAGAGGTCATCGATGCGAGGAAGAGGATATCGGTTCTTAACCATCAATTTATTTAGTTCACGATAATCAATGCACATTCGTAGGGATCCGTCTTTCTTTTTAACAAACAAAATCGGAGCGCCCCAAGGTGAATGGCTAGGTTGGATAAAACCACGATCAAGTAGTTCTTGGATTTGACTTTGCAATTCTTGCATTTCAGATGGAGCGAGTCTATATGGTGCACGCGCTACGGGTGCGGCTCCTGGAATAAGATCGATTTGAAATTCAACCGGTCGATGAGGTGGAAGACCCGGTAATTCGTCGGGAAATACATCGGAATAGTCACTAACAATTGGCACATCATCGATGTGCTTCTCATCGGACTCGACTTTCTTAACGTGAGCAAGGATCGCAAAACAACCCTTACGGAGTAGTTTTCTAACTTTAATACTCGAAACGAGGTTGAGTCCGGTGCAACTCTTATCGCCATAGACGATCAAAGGTTCACCATTCTCGATAGGAATTCGGATTGCGTTAAGATCACAAAGAATGTGAGATTTCGTTTTGACTAACCAATTCATACCGATTATTACATCAAAGCTTCCTAGTTCCATGGGTATCAAGTCAATTTCAAATTCCTTACCCAAAATGTTCAAAGTACACCCCCGGTAATATGTGTCGGCACTTAAGAGTTTTCCGTCGGCCACTTCGATGGAATAAGTAGTATCTAAAGGGTGTGGTGGAGTGCAAAGGGTAGGAGCTAAAGTCTTGGACACAAAACATTTATCGGCACCCGAATCGAATAAGCAAGTAACATAAGAGTTGTTGAGAAGAAACGTACCCGTGACTAGTTCATTGTCATCTCGGGCTTCCTCGGTGTTGATGTTAAAGGCTCGGCCTCGGTTGTTGGGGTTGGCTTTCTTTTTCGGGCATTCGTTCTTATAATGGCCCGTTTGGCCACATTCATAACAAGTGACCGTCCTTGGAGGATTGGGCCCCTTTCGAGCGACGGGGGCGGTGCTTGTGCAATTGTTGGCCCTATGACCAACTCCTTGGCAACGGTGACAAATTAGCTTGTTACATTCACCGTAATGATGTTTGTGGCACTTGTTGCACAAAGGTAAGTTTCCGACATAACCCTTCTTGCCGTCGTTGTTGAAGGGCTTTTTGGTGAAGGTGTTGTTGTTGTAGTTGGTTGATGGAGTGGCTTCCCATTTCCTTTTGTTGCCACCCGACTTGTCCTCGACCTTAGGAGCCGGCGCTACGATTTCGTCAACCGTTTCAATTAGTTGGCGAGCCATGTTCATAGCGGCTTGATGAGTAGTGGGTTTGGATGACATCACCCCTTGTTTGATGCTTTTTGGAAGACCGAGCATGTAGAGCTCAATCCTTTGAGATTCGGGGTTAACAAGATTAGGACACATCAAGGATAGTTCGGCGAAGCGTTGATTATAAGCTTTAAGATCGTTTCCGACCGCTTTCAAAGCTCTTAGTTCTTCTTCAAGCTTTCGGGTTTCTTCGCGCGGAAAATATTCGACAATCATCTTTTCCTTCAAATCGGTCCAAGAGAGGGCATGAGCTTCATCGGTACCCACCGATTGAACATAGGTGTTCCACCAAGTGAGAGCAACACCGGAGAACGTGTGGGTGGAGTATTTGACCTTGTCTTGATCCCGACAACCGCTTATGCTAAAGACGGCCTCGGTTTGTTCAAACCAACGAGTAAGCACAACCGGTCCACCGGTTCCATCATAAGTGTGAGGTTTGCACCCCATGAAAGCTTTGTAGGAGCATCCCTCGTTTGAGTTACCGGCCCCATTGTTGTTGTTGTTGTTGTGGTTGTTGTTATTGTTATTGTTGTTGGAAGAGTGACCGGCCATGGCCGCATCTACGGCGGTAGCTATCATCCGTTCGAGAGCTTGTTCGGGAGTTTCATTGCGGCGTACACGACGAGGAGCCATTGTTCCTTCAAAACAAAAGAATACCGTTGGTTAGTATTCTAAATGATACTAACCGTGATATGGGATAAAGATAGAGAGAAAATTATCCTTGACCCGCCTTAAATTCTTTATGTCATAATGTCGGTATGTTCATATGAGTCACCGTAATATAATTTCCGGGAATTATATTACCCTAATTCATATGTGCATTCGACATTACATCATATAGTCAAGGTGGCGTGTCAATTAAATTATACAACGCAAGATTTAGATAGGATAAGAGTAGATATGAGTAAGAGAGTTCGAGTATAAATGCACAAATAGTCAAGTAATTCCTACGTCAAGTCTATATGCCGGTTGTAGTCTAGACTCACCAATGTACCCTAAGACTCGGGGTTGACACCAATGAACTCTAAATCCCTACAACCAAAGCTCTGATACCACTTGTGGCGACCCCGACAAATCGTCAAATGACGGCGTCATCTACGTATGGTCCCATTACATGGTCGTAAGTCTTTATAACAAAGTTTGACCGAAAAGTATGTCGCATTCATTTCATAAATAAGGGTGTTTCAAAGTTTACAAAAGTAGTTTCCATAACAAGTACATAACAATGTTTAAAGTTTGTATGAAACACATGCGACACGATTAAAAGTAGTCAAAAAGACGCTCCACGTATGCAAGTATACTCGACATCCAATGCAAGTATCAAATAGTATGAGCGGAAGCATGTATCACCTAAGTTCAAGGACCTGAGAAAAACATAGAGAAACTGTCAACGAAAACGTTGGTGAAATCATAGGTTTAAATAAGTAAATGAGTAATAGTAAGTTGAACCACAAGATTTGCAACATCGATAAAGCCATAGTACATTCTAAAAGTTAATATTCACGAGCACCCAATTATCAAGGCTTAACGTTCCGTCCGTTGAATACCCCATCAATTAGTGCTAGAACAACACTGTTCCCGAAAATATATTTCATTCGTAAACGGTAGCGAACCGTTTGAATGAGGGTTTGTCAAACCCATATGGCCATATAACATAAGTTCCCGCTTACACCATCTGATGTAACTAATGATAATCGGATTGAGGATTTTCGTTCTAAACTCGTATGTAGAATGTTTGTTTTCCCGTTCTTGTGTTCACTTAGTTCAAAAGAATCGTTTATGTTTTCTCATCCCAAAAGTAAGTTTAAAAGAGTAAAAGTGGGACTATGATCTCACCTCGAGTGCACGAGTATAAAAGTACTTCAACAAGTAAACGTGTGCATGAAAGTTGCTTAGCCTTGACCTAAACAAGTAAGTTATATCAATTAACCGGTTACGACACAAGGTCGGGTGAAATGTGTTCAATTAGTCCTATGGCTCGTTACGACTCGAATAGTATAGCATGTGAATCACGTTGTCAAGTTTCATGCAAGAATCAAGTATAAAAGCATGTTAGAACGATTGTAATAAAGTTTGAGTTGACATTTCAAAACCTTACCATTAGAAAGGAAATCTTATTACGTTTCCAACGATATTTGATTCATCGAAAACGGAGTTACGGTCAAAAAGTTATGGCCAAAACAAGTTTGCTGAAGTTCGGATGAAACAGGCAATTGTCACGGCGCGACAAATTGCTCCGCGGCGCGACAAATGCCTATGTTGAAGGTCAGAAAGCTTGAAAAACATGTTCTAAAATCACCCTTTGGGCCACGGCGCGACAAATTGCTCCGCGGCGCGACAATGGCCGTGGCCTGGTCCCTGGCCTGTTTCACTTGTTCAAGGCTTGGTAAAATTTCAATCAAACGCAAAACTCAAACCGTAAACAATTAGGAAGCGTATCTTATACCGTTGGAAAGCTCTTTTGACAAGGAACACAACTAAACATGTTTCATCAAACAAAAACAACATTTTCCATAACCGATTTCTCGTCAAGTGATCGTTTAAAAGTCCATTTTCAAAGTTTCAAGTTCATCAATTGCATTTTAAGTTTCGGGAATCCAATTTACACATACGATATGCCGTTTCGAAGGTAATTAAGCATACATTACAACTAATCACTAACAATTAACATTCCATGGCATTCAAGCATCAAAAGTTCATGTCAAGAACTATCAAACCCTAGTCAAACATCACAAAATCAATATTCATGTTTTTGAAGTTTTCTTAATCAACCTACGCATCAAAACGAAGCTAGTGATACTAGTAACACAATTAAAACATGCACTTTAACAATCTAACAACATTAACTCATCCAAAATCAAGGATTAAGCAAACCCATTTCAAGTTCATGCTAGTTACTCCAAAAACAACAAATCGAGCAAACCAAACATATATTCATGTTAGACTTGAGCCATAGACACTAACTAACACCATTTCAAATCAAAAACACGAATTTAGAGAAATCTAGAGTTTTAGAAATGTTACCCAAACGAGATGAAGTTGGTATCAAATTGTAGAGGATGAAGAGAGGATTCCAAATATGTAATTTGTTTTGTTGTAAGCCTCCTAAATCGAATTTAGATGATGAATGATTGAATTGGGTGTTGTGTGTGTGTGTTCTTGCTAGAGAGAAAGAGAGATGAGGGAGATGGATGGAAATGGATGGAGGAGGTGAAGTGGTTGACTAGTTGACCTAGTCACCACTTTGCCCACTTGTCAACTTAAGTCCCTCATGTTTGTAGTCGGGTGCGGGAATTAACCAAACGAATATTTTTAAAACGCTCGAGTAAACGGGTGATGTCAAAATTAAATAGCGGGAATATAATGAACGTTACTCACGGAAACTATTAATTTAAATACGAAAGATTATGTTTTTAAAAAAAAAGACGGTGTTAAAATTAAATTTAACGGAAAAACGCGGGATGTTACAGTTCGCCTTATCGGTTTATCCTTGAGCTCTCCCAATTTGTATGTTCCGATTTTGCTTATTCCAACAAGTTTGTAAGGACCCTTCCAGTTAGGGCCTAAGTTTCATGTATCTTCTATTCGGCTGGCTTGGTTATCCAGCCAAACGAGGTCGCCGACAGTGAGTGTCTGTGGTCGAACCCTCTTATCGTAATATTTAGCGATCTATTGTTTGTTAATAGCTTCACGTATTGTAAACATCCCCCGCCGTTCTACGATCAAGTCTAGGTTTGCGCGCAGATCTTCAAAGTTCTTTTCTTTGTCGAATGATAGGATGCATTTCGATGCATCCCCAACCCTATTTTGATAGCGCACACTATATCTCTGTTTGTAACCTTACACCGCCCGTTGGCTTGCGGGTGTGCTACCGAGGTGAAGCTTTGTCTTATGTTCATTTTCGAACATCAATTATTGAATGGGTTACCTTCGAATTGTGTGCCATTGTCGCTAACGAATTCATTGGGGATCCCGAATCTACAAGCAATGTTTTCCCAAAGTAACGCCTCATATATTTATCACTTATATTCACAGGCATTTTATCCGTTATCTTAAAAATAATACTTCCATTAGACAGTCCTAACGAAGTCCAAATTACAAAAACAGATATTTTTTATGACCATCGTCCCAAAGCGCGTTCATTTGACCACTTAATAGATTATCAACACATAAGTTTTTATTTCACTTTTATAATTAAATCATATTAATATACATATTTACATATCATAAATCATATAATAAAAATATTATTATTATAAGTTTCATCTAGGCCATTAGTCAGGGTGTTACAAATCTACTCCTCTTAGGTAGATTCCGTCCTCGGAATCTAGTCTGGGCACATTTAACAAGGGTTTCCGGTTACTAAATTAGCACTAATTATTATAGGGTTCAACGTTTCCAGGTCACATTTCCACGTCCTATATCTCATTCGGTTC
Organism: Rutidosis leptorrhynchoides; assembly: GCF_046630445.1. Lineage (NCBI taxonomy): Eukaryota > Viridiplantae > Streptophyta > Magnoliopsida > Asterales > Asteraceae > Rutidosis > Rutidosis leptorrhynchoides. The sequence continues at coordinate 394,511,354 of NC_092336.1, read as the reverse complement.
TCGAAACTTCTGCATTATTTACCACAATGTATTTGCATTAGCCAGGTGCAAGTACGTCATCCTAAATCATTCTTTCATTCCGAGCAACACAATTTATAGAAGTTTTACCCAATCCCAATTCTTATGGTTTCTGTATATGTTCTACACACCTAAGGAAAGCAAATCTACCCCAACGGTCCTGAAGGAAATTTCTATCAACACAAGCATAGCTCATTTCTAACCCTAGGTCATCACTAAATTTAGGCCAACGATACAAATAACATGAGGTAAATTTCTGACAAAGTCAATAATAACTTCATCTTACCACATAAATTCAGAACATATTTAATTGATTTGATTCAACTATTTAAACAATAGACCAGCTAGAATGTATTTAAACTTACCTGCAGTCAAATTGTCGATATCAGTCTCTGCATCCACTGTCATTTGAAAGGATCTAGCTTCTGAAAAGTATGGATTCTTTTTTTTCTATCCTGCAATTAAAATAGACGATCCTTCGACTGACATTATCGGAACCGCTGACCCCAACCCCGAACCCATCCTTCAACTAGTAGGACACTGCGGTGATATGTGCCCCTCTCTCTTCCAATTTCAACAAACATTAGCTCTTAACGAACACGCTTGAATCTCATGTCCCACCAATCCACACCGCAAACATCTTTTGGTTAAAGCTGAACAAGGACCACTGTGTGACGACCTGCAACTGTGACACCAAACACTCTAACTCGACTCAGTTGCACTCTAAGAAGGGTTCTCTTTCTGTCTATACCCAAACGACTTCTTAGACTTTGAACTGGCCTGACTATTTGCTTGACTTGGTTTCGACACAACGCTTTCCAACAATCTGCTCTTGGCTGCTTTCACATCTCCCTCGGTAACGTTGGGCATAACACAGGCGTGTGATAATGTAGTTGTGAACCTTGCCATTATTAAGGACTCCGGAAGTATCATCTCAACAAAATGGTGAATTCTTGATGTTCATCCGGAACCCATTGTTGCACAAATATAAGTTTATCCACGTACTGTTCAATCAACTCATTTATTGTCATTTGATCTGTCATTTTCATCTCCATGAAATCCCTCTTAAGTCTCTCAATGTCATCGACGTGCATTACTGTTCACAAACCTTGCTGGAAAACTATTCTCACGTGACTGACTCACTTGTTCTTTTGGTATACTAGAAATAACCGAATCCCACCAAACCATCGCTTTGTTCTTCATAAACCTACTAGCATAAATTACCTGTAATTTTGGTTCACAATGGCATGCCTTAAAGACTCTTTCCACTTCCCTTAAATAGTTTAGGTTTACAGTTGGATTAGGGCTTCCTGAATACTCATGCGGTTTACAATCCAAGAACTATATGAATGTACACTTCTTCAGTTGTTAAAACAAGGACATCTTATACGGGTTCCACATTTGATTAGGAACTGATTACCAAACTGACTTGGTATTTGAAACTATTGAGGCATCTGATTCTGTTGTGGAAATGGTTGTTGTGGCCGCGAGGTGATTCCACTAGGCATTGACGAAAACTATGGTGTCGGAAACCCGGGTGGTGGTCCACCAACAGTGGTAGCAATTGGTGTAATAGTCTGGGCAGCAGTTTGTTGAGTGGCCTATAACTATATCACCCTATCACGGGCTTCTTTGAGTTACGCTTCTAACATGAGAATGTATTCCCGCTGCTCATCATATGAGTCAGACCCTTTAGCAGGTGCTCAGAAGGTTCCGGGGGTCAAGGGGCAACAACACTTCTTCGTGGATCTGTCATACCTATCTTATCATAACATCTCACCAAAGCTTAGTAGATAAATGCTTAGTACCTATCAAGTAACACGTAAAGAACCTACATTCACTTAACCACATCCCCATTGATATGTTTGAAACGACTCATGTTAGGGTCTGGGAACATGACACTTGCGTGTACATGCGGCCAAACCAATGCTCTTATACCAACTTATAACACCCTTTTTTTAATCAGAACAGAAGTAATTAAAACACCCATACATAATTACATAATTATTTATTAAACACGAGAACTTATTATTTAAAAACCCACAATATGGTGTTATTTAAGAAAAAGGTTTCTTTATTAGAAAATCATGATATCAGAGTTCCAAATGTTTTCAAACAAATCCACTAGACATCCCATCTTCTCCAAATAAGTAGCATGCAATAATCAACAACCTGCATGAAAGATGTGGGGGATTAGCACAAAGCTAAGTGAATGAAACTATACTAACACCAATACTATATAGTATCATATCATATAACAATTTGTTATCCTGACAAAGAAAATACAATAACAACTTTGCCCTCATAGTATCGGCAGCTTTTAGAGGCCCTCAACCACTAGCTGATCGGGCTAAGGCTTACTGATAGTTCCTGTTACGGACTCTTTGCATAGAAATCCAGACGCAGCTGATATCGGCTGAAAAGTCACGTTTTCACCCCAGTATTGAGGCCCAAAAACAATAAAGCTTCAAGCTTTATCGCCAAAATACTCGCTTCTTCGGTTAAAACTGATGATTAAGTAATTGCGAAGACGGTGCAAAAAGAATCAAGAGAATCAGACCTAAAAAGAAGATTCTAGAGCGAAAATGGTGAAAGATGAGAAACCAAGCTACGATCAAGGAAATCAAGTTACGATCCAGTGAAAACAGCAAACCAGGGCTTGCCATACGTCTTGCCATAGGACCTGCAAAAACGGCCTACCATACGGCTTGCCAGCCGTATGCTGGCCATTTCCAAGTCTATTTAAAGGGTCTTTGTCTTCAATTTTTACACACACTTTAATTCACTTCTCTCTCTCTCTCTCTCTCTCTCTCTGTCTCTCTTTCTACAATATTAGTCATACTTTCAAGGTCTTCGACTCCGTGCGTGTGATGACCCAAAAATTTCTGACCAAATTTAAACTTAATCTTTGTATGATTAAAATTTTCGACACGATAAGCAAAGTCTGTAAAACTGAATCTCAAAATTTTTGAACTACTTTTATATATTTAAATACCCTTCGGTTGTTTTCGACGATTCGCGAACAATTATATGTAAATAGATACATATATACTATAACTTGAAAAGGTAACAATGTATTAATTATTTGATACCGTACATTAAACTTATTGGTTTAAATATCTATTTGAATATATATGATAAGTTGAAATATTTATTATTAAAATTTATTTATAAATAACTTCCAATGTGTATTTAAAAACTGATTTATGTATATTAAAAAGATATATACATATATATAATTTCAAGTTATTTAGTAAACGATAGTAACATTTTCAAATTGCTAAAGTACCCAAAATGCTACAGTGTTTTCGAAAATCACTATTTGCTACAGTAAAAATTGCCTTTGCTACAGTGAATTGCTACAGTAAAAAATGACTTTGCTACAGTGAATTGCTACAGTAAAAATTGACTTTGCTACAGTAACTTTGCTACAGTGGTATATTTTATGGATGATTTAAGACTATATTTTGACAAAGGTACGATTCACGAAACGTAAAGTACAAGTTTTCTCAGCGTACGAAAGGGCGTTCGAAAAACCGGAACCGGGACATAAGTCGAGTGACAACGTACGACTTATCGGAACAAAAATTACAAGTCAACTATGCACGTGAATTTAATATAATATATAATTAATTAATTTAAATTATATATATTATATTTATATTTATTTTATATTATGTCGACAAGCTAGGAGCCAAAACAATGTGAGCTGTCCCTGGTCCTCATGCGAGTCGCATGGCCAGAAGGCCATTTCCATGCGAGTCGCATGACTCCAGATTCCAGGCCAGGTACTATAAATTCAGGTGTTTCGCTCGAATGAAAAATCAAACACACATACACAAATATATATTACTCCGTATAATATTTATTATTATTATTATTATTATTATTATTATTATTATTATTATTATTATTATTAAGATTATTATTAATCTTATTATTAGTATTATTATTTTTGCGATACAAAAATAATAATGTACATAAAATATTACGACGGAGTACTGTCCAAGTAATTTTCAAAACGAGTTTCCGAGCGAGCTAGAGCTAAGGAAAATATGGGTTATTGCCAAGGAGGTTATGGGTAATGTTCGGGGGTATTTTTGTGAATCAAACCTCGTGTTTATTATCTCCGATGCGTCTACATGCTTTCCTACAATATTGTATATCAATATTAAACAGTGAGTTTCATATGATCCCTTTTTCAAACTATATTTTTGGGCTGAGAATACATGCGCAGTTTTATAAACTGTTTTACTAAATGGATACAAATACTAAAACTGATTTTGTGTGAGTTTCATATGATCCCTTTTACTCTCTACATTTTTGGGCTGAGAATACATGCAAATGCTTTATTAACTGATTTACAATATATATATGCGTGAGTTTCATTGATCCCTTTTTAATTGCTTTTGCAATATATATTTTTGGGCTGAGAATACGTGCACTTTATTTTAAACGCAATGGATACAAGTACATACTAAATTCTACACTGAGTTTGAACCAAAAATCCCTTAGCTTTGGTAACTGTTAACTGCCAGTTATAAGAACTGGTGGGCGCGAGTAGTAGTATATGGATCCATAGGGCTTGATATCCCCGTCCGAGCTAGAGCACTAGCCTTTTAACGGACGTATGCTATTTGAGAAGCATACACGTTGGTTTGCGTGTATTATTAAGATGATTATACAAAGGGTACAAATTATATAAACATTAAAGTTTAGTTACCAGGGTGCTCAATTTTGTAGAACCGATTGATAAACGTTTCGGATGAAACAACTGAAATCTTGTGATCCACCTTTTATGTAAAACCTATTGATAAACGTTTTGAATAAAACAACTGAACTTTTGTAATCCACATTGATATACGGATTATGTGTAATATTAAAACTATGAACTCACCAACCTTTGTGTTGACACTTGTTAGCATGTTTATTCTCAGGTTTCCTAGAAGTCTTCCGCTGTTTGCTTAGATGTTAGACAAGCTATGTGCATGGAGTCTTGCATGACATATTTTTCAAGGAAACGTTGCATTCACCAAATCATCACCATGTATCTTATTTTGACTGCATTGTCAATGGAAGTACTGTTGTAAACTATTATTTATGGTGATTGTCTATATGTAGAAATCATTAGATGTCGAAAACCTTTGATTTAAATATTCATTTATGGTGTGCCTTTTCAAAAGAATGCAATGTTTACAAAACGTATCATAGAGGTCAAATACCTCGCAATGAAATCAATTAATGACGTGTTCGTCCATATGGATTTGGAGCGATCGTCACAGTGCGGGAAACCTAGTACCCGGAGAAGAACGCCGAAGATTGTATTAGGAGCGGTCTGGAGTTTGAAGTTGTCACTTTTGTATTCGGAACTCGTTTAATCTACCGGTACTTCTATCCTTTGTCTTTATATAATGTCTTCCATTATTATGCTTTGTGATATTGTTTCCATGATTAGCGAGAAGTTATCTTTAGTGTATGCTATGATGTAGTCAGTTATAATGCCGAAATAATATTATGGTTTGTGTATGTTGTTGAGATGCTTTCTGATTATGCTTTAAACTCAATCGATTTTCCAACTAATAGAACGTAGTTATCGGCTCTATTATTGGGAAGTCGCGAACCCCGATTTAGAGTAAACTATCTGTGTCACCCCTTGGTAAGAGAAGTCTATCGGATACAACCAAAGTTTGACCGAGGTACACTGATTGTAGTAAGTCCACCGAGCCTTGGATTTCGAGTGAGGACTCTTTCGTAGTGAAACATCTAACTAGACCCATAGTACATTGTCGGTCCTAGACCATTCTAGTGTAGTCACCAAGCATATAAACTTCATACGTGCATGCTGAAGCACAACGGTTATTGTAAGTTGTACCTCTGCTAAGTAAGGCCATGGAACCCGGTCAGTGCTGATTAGTACACTTCACCATAACGCGGTCTCAAGCATTGCACCCCGCTTGAGGGATTCTTAGTTAATTAAGGAACTGTTTGTCTAAACACATAAAGGATTGGACCGTTAGGATAACCGAACGTGTTCATGGAAGTCAAACCTGACTTGGCCATGGTGTTCTTTATGGTTGAACTCTTTTCAAGGGCCTAATTACCTTTTTAAACCCAATCATTAACGAAAGCATCAAAACACATCACGTCTCTCGGATATGGCAAACTCTGTATTCTATTATGCTTAAGAAAGTTTAGACCTTTGTGGAATGTTAATACGTCACCCAACCAAGTCACTAAATTGGACGAGCCGTCTGAATGTGTATGCCTGTAGTCAGACTGCACGGGCGTCGGGGGTAAGGGACGTTGCTGTCTGTTCATAATCTTCAAGCCTAATGCATTACCTAGTAACATGTCTTATGACAGGGGCATTTTGGACCAGTGTAATGAATACAAGGTCACTACCTGTTCATGAGCCAACATTCCATAATCTTGGCAAAGTAACTGATGAAACCATAGTATGCGCTTGTTTTAACCTTATCTGAATTACAAATTTTATCGCATTTACTTTACTTTATCTTATAAACTAGAAAACCCAAAATTATGTAATGACCACTACTCTTTCACTTTAAGATTATCTTAAGCTTTAATTATAGGCTCGATTCTACTGATATCTTAAAAATACAACCCTAGGTCATACTTCCCTTACTCATAATAAGGAGTAGTACGATTTAGGCCCCGCTAAATATAAATTAAAAACTATTAACTCCCCCTTCTGATAGCTGATTCAGACGCCTTGCAGCCAGACGACACGCATAAATAAAACCGTTAGTTTCGGTCATATCAGCAGCGTATGCGTAATTCAAGCTATACTACACAGATAGTAACCCAACCTCACAAATCAAGGTTGACCTCTTGAGTCCAACCTCACAAATCAAGGCTGACTCCTAGCATCCAACCGCACACATCAAGGTTGAATCAACATGTGCACATACATACATACATACATACATACATACATACAATCATTACGGTATATCCACAATATATACTCAGGGAAATCTAATTAAGTGGTCATAACAAAAGTAGCATAACTTGCTACTCTATACTAATATTAGAAAGAATAGTTTCACTCACTGATATCCAAAGTACTCAGTGGTCTAATATTATTGAGTCATCAGTTTACCCTTATCATTTGAGAATATTACAATCCAAGTCAGAAATCATATTTCAAATATATACTAAATCAAAAGCACTGTTTTGGTTGAATTAATTTTACACAAAACTCACACAACATATGTATAACATATTTTTAACATCAAACAAGTATTAAAAACACTTTCACACAAGATTCGTGGCAAAACCCATCTAACACACTTTTTGACATAAACCCTAAATAACTATTTCAAGAAATATCAATCAAACAAGTCATTCAAGATATCTCTTAGAGCCTAAAATATCTCTTAGAGTTTTATCCGATGATTCAAAAGCGTACCTTTGAGTCATAGGAGCTTCATCCCAGATTATTAGCCTCACTTCTTGCATTAGTGCAGCCAAATGTGTTTTTTATACCACAGGTACTATTTTTCATGAGTTCGAGTGATTCATGTAGTTTTCCGCTCTTAGATATTGTATAGATAGTGTAAACAATACAGCTACTTATTATGTGTATGATATTCTGAGAGGTAACATATGAAGTAATAACAGAGCCTGTAAGGAGGCTGCAGATATACTGAACCATAACAATTTTCTAAAAAGTTGCAACAAATAATGGTGGATAGTATGATGCAACTAAAAGGAAAATCATTCTCTCTTATCTGAGTTTCGTTAGAATAGTTTTGTATAAAAAAGTTTTCCCAGTGCCGCCTGGACCATATAAGAAAAAGAGTCCGCCTTCTTGATATGTTACAGCTTTCATAATCCACTAATAGAAGGTGAGTTCTTCTGAGTTACGAGACTTGAATAGGGTGTCATGCAAGGTCTTCATTTCCTTGACATTGTAGTTTAACTCTTCTCGGATCAAACGATATCCAATTGGCTTAGGAGAGATGGGTCAGTTTGTGGGGGATCTGGGAAATCAGATAGTGACTTCCCTTGCTTATGTAAAATTCCTTGTATTTCCACCAGACAATAATTTTTAATTTGACGCTCGGTTAGGGTCAAATATGGGAAATTGAAGACTTTTCTTTTTTTTATGAAGAATGTCGTCGAATAAAGCTTCCCAGTTTAGTTCCCATAGTTCGAGTGGGTTAGTTACATTGCAAAAGAGTAACGTGGTGACAAATAAATCTTGAAGTTATGCACCTGATGCCCATAGTCTTGCTTCAGATATAGCCTCTGTCCATTCCCTATCATCGTTAATTAAACCACATGCAAAGCAAGAATCTTTGAAGGTGGGGTGTAACGTACCGTCCAATGTATGGAGTTCTTCAAATGATTGGGGACCCTCTACAATGTTTAACAACATTCTTAGATAGTAACGTGTACCTGATGCTGGATTTGAGTAAAAATTACAACCTATGGAAGGTCTTAGTTTTCTGGGGCCCACATTTTTGCATCCTGATTCCAGACATAATCTTTAGGGATCTTTGCATATGTAAGGTTCCGAGCATTCTAATGTTGTTTATTAAGTTCAAACCATTGGGTGATCAAGGTTTCTTTGATACTCGCCCTTTGTAGTAAAGCAGGAAGATTTTGCGAATCATGTAGTGTGATTAATTGTTAATTTAGTAGATGATACGACAGTTTAAACATGGATGGCTTAGAGAAGTGGATGTAAATAATCTCCAGACAGCTTCACATGGAGATGAATAGCAGAAATCCAAATAATTCTTGATTCTATTAACCTCAATAACATTTTTTGTAATGATTGATGTGTCACGGGTGGGTAATAAGTTCTCTTGTATGACTATTGTTGCTCGGTCCGGCCCTTTATTTAAGTATTTGAATAAGTACTTTATCGCTCGAGATCAATTACACCACTCCAAATTTATGTGTGCATTGTATTTGATCAACAGAAATTTGTTGTAAGGTATAATAAAACTATTGTCAAGTGTGATGTTACCTTTATTAACTTTGACTCCGTTGTTACGCCGTCTATAGTTAGCATAGCCATCTTCATCGATTGTGGTTTATACATAATACGACTTAGAGAAATGCTTTGAACATTGGTTATCAATCATTCATGGAGCATCCTTGTGTCTTCCACCGCAAAGCCCGTGTAACAGAACTCGGTAACAACCCTGTAACCTTCTGGATCATGTGCCTCAGAAGGGATTTCAGCCGATATGAGATCATCAATGTCTACGGGTGTCTTGCATTTGTATACACAGGTCAACCAGAATAAGAGATGGATATGGGGCAACCCACGTTTTTAGAATTCAATAATATATATACCTGCGAGAAGACAATTAATAGATCATTATAGTAACATATGTATGATTATAAGCAAAGTTGGTTGTTGGCATAGTAGACTGTTTACCAATATATATTTGAAGCTAATGTTGTAGTAGACGTGGAAAAATGTACACGTAACTATTTAATTTAAATTAAATCATTAATAAGATGTAATGTATTTTACCACACATAGAAAGGAAAAACCATTTAAGGGTGGTTCAAAGTATTTACTGAGTCATGCAAATGTTGATGATAAGTAGTGGGTTACTGAAGCGTCCCGTTCATATCGAATATAAACGTGACGTAATCATTGGTGTCATTGCGAGGTATTGACCCCTATATATGACATTTTTAAAAATCTGTATACGTTTTTATGATACAAACCATAATCTTTATTATAACCAAAGGCTTAAACAACATAATAATGATTATCATTTAGCGATAATCTTAGTCTTACAAACTTTACATTTGATAATAACAATACGATTTCCAACATATTTCACATTACAAATCTTCCGATATGCAGTTTTATTTTTGACACAAATATGCATACTCCAAATCTTGCTTAAATTCGGTATAATGCAGCGGAAGCTTTTATTTATCACCTAAGAATAAACATGCTTAAAACGTTAACATAAAGTTGGTGAGATATAGGTTTAATGCTAGCAGCGTTATAAATATAGACCACAAGAATTCATATACATAAACGTTTTAATAAAAATATTCTAAGTGGTTGAGCACTTGATAACCATACTTAACATTTAATCAACGTTGCATATTCCCTTTATTATGAAATCTCACTACACCGCACCAAGTGTAGTCACCGAAATGAAGTACTGTGTAACCGTTGAATACTGGTCGTCCAGTCCGGTTGGGATTGTCAGGCCCGATAGATCTATCAACAGGATTCGTGTTTACAATACAGCATGTAAATAGTAGTTACCAAGTTACAGGAAGTATGCCAGTGGTACAACTCAACGTAGAATATATATTTTAATCACTTGTGTCCATAACGTAAATCATAAAATGCATGTATTCTCATCCCGAAATATTTAGAGTTTAAAAATGGGACTATATACTCACTTTTGCCTTGAAGATATATAACACGACCTGGTCTCCGATAGATATCACGAACCTAACCATATATAATATATCAACATGTTTTCTTTTCAATTAATCGTTACATATATACTTATAATACTTTTAATATCTATTAGTCCGTAGTTAGCAGTCCGATGTTAGTGGTCTACAATTAGTTGCTTAATAAAATAAAGATCCCATCGTATTCGTATTGATCAAAATTAATCTTGACCCATGGTACCATGTTGTCAAATGGCGTATTGTGTACATGGTGTCTTATGATTTAAAATCGTGACCCAAAGTACCGTATTGTCAAATGACGTGTTGTGTACAATCATGAGGTCTTATAATTAATCTTCACGTGTTGTTTACGGGTGGTCCTGAAATATATAAAATCAAATTATGAGTAAATATATATAAAATATCATATTAATTAGCAAAGATATGATTAGTTTAGTTTTACTCAAAATATTTTCGTAGCTAAACTAGCTTCGGATACCCGATTTTGTTTTAGCCGTAGTTTCTTCAATACAACTCCGTTATTGTTGGTTCAACTTGCCATTCCTTGGATTGAGCCATTATTTATGAATATGAACAGTAAATACCTTGGTTTGTATTCGAAATCACAGGTTATAGGTCAAACTTAGGTAAATCTTATGAAAGTGGTCATTTCCGTCGTAAAAACAACATCTAAATGATCATTTTTAAAAATACTTACACTTTGAGTTAAACCATAAGATTTTTATATGTTAACATATTCATAAGAAATATCATTTTTCCAGAATATAAACTTCCAATTCAAAGTTTAAGATGGTTTTTAATTATCCAACCCAAAACAGCCCCCGGTTGCACTCCGACGACGTAGATTCAGTTTTAAGGTGTTCTTTGTAAAATCAAGTTGTATCTTGTTAAGTTAGCATATCATTATGATATATTACAGGTCTTGAAGTGTTTTAAAATTCAAGTTAGAAGGATCTATTTAGTTTGCGAACAAGTTTGAAATCATTCAAACTATGTTCTTGTTGTTATAATTTATAACTCAAAATAGGATAGCTATATAAATATGAATCAAATAAGATTATGAATAAGGTTACTACCTCAAATTACTTGGATAAAGCTACTGTAAAGGAAGTATAACTCTTGATCCTAAAGAGTGGTGAAGTTGGATTGAAAGATTGGAAGTAAACTTAGAATATAGACTTGAAATGAAAGTAGTATCTTGTAGTGTTCTTCTTTGATCTTAATATGATGGTTATTGAGGTGATTCTTGAGAGAGTTTTTGCTGGATTTCTTAGAGGTGAATGAAGCTTACAAGTAGGTGTTTTTAGCTAGAGAAAATATGTAGTAAAAATGAAAATGGAATGGAGTATAAATGGTGGTGAAATGATGTATAAGTTTGTAATATTGTGTAAAAGTCTTGTAATATGCCAAATTGATTAATCATGCATGCTAAGATCCAAAATTTGCTGACTCATGGCTTCTAATAGAGTGATTGTGATGTGTATATACCAATAGTAAATACGTATAGAAGCTGGGTATGATACGGGTACATTTACCCTAGATATACTTGTAGAAATCTTGAGGAAACGGAACGAGGATTCAAATATAGCTATCTTTTGTAAATATACTTATATTGTTTTATGTATATAAGCCCTTTAAAAGTGATTAAATACATATTTATACGATACTTGTATAAGCATTATAAGTTATAGGTATATATGTCAAAGAACGTTACATATAGTTATCGTTTTGAAAACTTAAGTTAGTAGTCTCAAAGTATACTTATAACTCATTGTTATTAGTACACAATGATATGTTAAACCATCCTTAGATCATGTTAAATATGTATAAATACGTATATGTACACAATTGTATAATTATCGTATGTTATATAGTTCGTGATATCATCGGTCAAATTGGACGGTCAAACGTTGTGTAAAACTCTTTTCAAAAACACAAGACTCAACAATTTGGATTTCTTATCATGTTAGTAATGTTTAATTTATGTAAATATTAATCTCATATGTATAAAATGATCGGAAAAATCCGGGTCGTTACAGTTACCGAGACATGTATTTTAACATGTTATTGGAATGTTATAACCATGTGTTTTTCAACACATCTCGGGATCCATAAAAACCGATTTAATAATTATTTTTTCAAGTATTGTTTTGTTTCCTAAAAATTTAATTGTAGAAGGATGTGTATATAGTACCTGCTTTGCATGTTCCAAAGATACTTCCTTTCATTATATCATTCATGAGACTATCTAGTTTCTGCATGAAGATTCTTGCAACAATATCGGGACAATCTGGTGCTCCCTAACCCTCGATAAAGAAGAGAATGCCTTCTATTTTGGGCCACTTCAGATTAGAAGTGAAGGTAATGAATAAGTCTGGGTTATCAAATTCGCGACACAAAGCCATAGCATCTTGGTAGTTTTGGAGCATGTAGCGTGGACTACCTATATGTGACGATGGTAAAATTATTTGCTTTCCAATCGAAGCAAATCTTGTGTCACCCCATGTAACAGCGTCGCAGCCATTATTATATAGATCGATCCGCAGCTCGTTTTGGTGATTTTTGAGCCACTTAAGTCGTTGTTCTTCCACAGCTATATAAGCATCTACCAAATATTGTTGGAATAACCTTCCACCTCTAAGGAGGTATTTGACCTTACATCGTGAGGTATTTGCCTCTATATGATACATTTTTACAAACATTGCATTCTTTTTTAAAAGACAAACTTTCTTTACATCGAAAGTTGACGACATGCATGCCATTTCATAAAACATCCAACTATAATTGACTTAATAATAATCTTGATGAACTCAACGACTCGAATGCAACGTCTTTCGAAATATGCCATGAATGACTCCAAGTAATATCATTAAAATGAGCTAATGCACAGAAGAAGATTTTTTTAATACCTGAGAATAAACATGCTTTAAAGTGTCAACCAAAAGGTTGGTGAGTTCATTAGTTTATCATAAATAATCACTTCCAATAATATAATAGACCACAAGATTTCCATTTCCATTTCTCATAAACATCAACTCATATCAGGCATTTCGCACTGTATAGAGATAAAAATCATTCATATGGTGAACACCTGGTAACCGACCTTAACAAGATGCATATAGAATATCCCCATCATTCTGGGACAACTTTGGACATGATAAATTCGAAGTACTAAAGCATCCGACATGGATGGGGCTTGTTGGGCCCGATAGATCTATCTTTAGGATTCGCGTCAATTAGGGTGTATGTTCCCTAATTCTTAGATTACCAGACTAAAAGGGGCATATTCGATTTCGATCATTCAACCATATAATGTAGTTTCAATTACTTGTATCTATTTCATAAAACATTTATAAAAAGAGTGCATGTATTCTCTGTCCCAAAAATATATATTGCAAAAGCATTTAAAAAGGGAGTACTGAAACACACAATACGATATTCTGTAGTAAAAATATGCACACGACGGAACTGAACAATGCAAGGTTGGCTTCGGATTCACGAACCTATATCATTTGTATATATATCAACACACATAATTGTAATCGAACAAAGTTGTATATATATTTATTATAATATTATTAAATTCTAACTTATTGTTATGTATATATAATGTATTAAAATTAATATTTATATTTATATATGTGTGTTTATATTATTACTTATAATATCTTAAAATATTTTTATACACTATATGTAATTTAGTTATTATTATAGTTAACAATATTTCATATAAAAATATAGTATGTAATATACTTTTTATATATAATTCTCTTTTGTTTGTAAAATTAATAATTATAATACTACTAAAGTAAAGAGAATAATGCTAATAATTAGATATAAAAATGATAAAATGATAGTTTTACTAATAATGATTCTTTTAATAATAATATAGTGGTAATAATAATAATAATAATGATAATAGTAGTAAAAATAATATTAATACTAATAATATAGTTGTAAAAGTAATAATTTTTAATAATAACAATACTAATAATGTTAATGATAATATTAATAATAATAGTACTTATGTTAATGATAATAATAATAATAATAATAATAATAATAATAATAATAATAATAATAATAATAATAATAATAATAATAATAATAACAACAAAAATAATAATAATTCTTATTTTAATACTAATAATAATATTACTAATAATAATAGTGACAAAATAATATTATTAAAAATCTTTAATCTATATATTTTTAATACCAAATATTATTCATAATAATCATAATAATGTTAATAATAATAATAATAATAATAATAATAATAATAATAATAATAATAATAATAATAATAGTAATAATAATAATAATAATAATAATAATAATAATAATAATACTTAATGATATTAGTTAATAATAACTGTATGATAATAATAATAATAATTACAATACTAATAATAATTATAATACTTACAATAACAATAATAATAATAATCATAATAATAATAATGACAATAATAATAATAATAATAATAATAATAATAATAATAATAATAATAATAATAATAATAATAATAATAATAATAATAATAATAATAATAATAATAATAATAATAATAATAATAATAATAATAATAATAATTAATAATAATAATAATAATAACAAAAATAAATGAAGATAGACTACCTCATAGAGTTTCAAAAAAAATTACAGCCCATGCTCGGGCTCGAACCCGCGACCACCCGCTCACTCGCTAACACCCTAACCATCCATCTGTCTGGTTCCTTTCTCAACTATTACGCGTTTTAATTTCTTTTATCCTATTATTATTTTATCTTTTTCTTCACCAAAATAAACCATTCCATCGTAGCCATAACCATTATAACAGAGAACTTTGATATGGTTTTGAATTCGAAACGAAACATAAACAAGGAGATTGGGGGAAGTTTTTAATTAACAGGAAATAAAAAAATATAAACCGGTTGCTGTCTGTTATCGCGAAAAGGAAGAAGAGAAAAGAATGAATTGATGATTGAAGGATTTTTATGAATTGATTCCTTCATGAAACTAGATCCTAATCCCTCTAGTAACACTCTTCAATGAACCTCATTATCCTAAATGACATATATAGTGCGAATTCGATTGAATACCAAACAGTTGACTTTTTGAATGAAAACTTTGACCTCAAGATTCGTCCTTATATCATTGAATTAGAATCTGAGATTGTACACACACCTTCACGACATGTTTTAGAACAGTTCTGCATTTTTACTTCTCTTCAAATCGTTTTGAATAAGTTCAAAGTTTAAATGGGTCAAAGATGAACACGAAGGTCAAAATTAATCGAATTCTCTAAGATATGTTTCTGTAAAGACGTAGTGATGATTCATGAAGTTTAGGAATCATAAAGTGAACGAATTACAGTAATTAATTCGTATTGAGAAGCTTCGAAAAATGGATTTGTGATTTGTGGGTCGTTCGGATGAATGAAGGTCGCGAACAGGAGCTGTTTCAGCTTCTGCTAAATTGTGTTTTTCTTTTCCTAATAGCAACAGAGACTATATAGCGTGCATTGTAATTGATTGAGGTTGTACATGAATTGATCATGATTGTTTTGTAGTGAATAATTCGTTCGACAGGTTTCTAATCAGTGAAGAAGAAAAAATAAAAAGGAGAAAGGGATAGAGACTGAATTGATTAATTGTCTGTAAAATTTTTATCTGTAATTTATATTATTAATTAATAATTATGTTAATTATAATAATAGTTAAATTACTAATAAAAATAACAAAAATAATGATATTATTAATGATAAACATAATTAATATTACTAAGAATAATAATAATAATAATAATGAATAAGGTAATAAAAATAATGATAATGATAGTATTAAATAAAAATGATACTTTTTAGTAATAATAATAATAATAATCATAATGATAATTAAAATTATAATCTCTCTACTAATTATAATAAAAATGATATTAATGATGATAATAATAATGTTAGTAATTTTAACACATTATTTGTATCAAATTTCATATTTAGTAATATTAATAATACTAATATTAGTATTAACATTAATATTAATAATAATAATAATAATTAAATAATAATAATAATAATATTAGTACAACAACTATATTTTTACCTTGTAATCACATTTAATATATTAATATACAATTTATTAATTATGTAACATTTAATAATATAATAATGAATCTCTACATCACATACATCATAGCCATCGGTCCTATTTAATTATCATAGAATTTAGGATATTATTTCGTAGATTATAATTAATTTAAATTATCAATTCATATAACACTTTATTTAATATTTCTAATTATTACTTGTATACCTATATATACATATTTATTTACAATTAATAGTCCAAAAATCATCAGGTAAGGTCCAATGTATAGTTAAGTGCATGAAATTATTTTAATATAAAACGTCGATTTACTTAACTTGTCGATATTCATCTTCTAAGTTATCTATATTTCATAATTTCACCTTTACATTAAATAATATAAAAGTTAAATAGTTACCTTATCAAAAGTCACGAGTAACTTATTGTAAAACATGTACAGGAATCTCTATTAACTTTTGTTTAGCTACCGTTAATTGACACATTGTTCTCACTTGTAAATTACTTTACCAATTATTCCGAATACCGTTAAAAAATAAACAATTTCTCAAATCAACTTGGATCTCACAATAAAGACACATAATCATACAATGTATCTTATAAATCAATCATTTGATATTATCTTTTAATCCCATTGATAAACATGTTGAAACATATACATTCATGAAAAGTATTATACATTTAATACATTGTTAACATTCTCAATATATATATATATATATATATATAATCATATCCATTTATATATAATGGTTCGTGAATCGTCAGAATTTGGTCGAGGTTAAATGAATGTATGAACACAGTTTAAAATTCTTGAGATTGAACTTAACAAACTTTGCTTATCGTGTCGGAAGTATATAAAGATAAAAGTTTAAATTTGGTCAGAAATTTCTGGGTTGTCACAGTACCTACCCGTTAAAGAAATTTCGTCCCCGAAATTTGATCGAGGTCGTCATGGATAATAATAAGAATGTTTTCATGATAAATATGAGTTGATAAATAGAGTTTTATCATCATTGAGTAATATGGGTAAAACCTTTTGATTTTGTGAAGAGTACGAGTGAAGCTATCACAAGAGAGTGAAATGAGTATGTGTAGATTCGTCATATCTATTGACGTAGATAGGATTGATTTCCAAGTTCCAGAGATTTGGAGAAAATCTTCGTAATAAGATTTGATTCTTCGGTAATCAAGGGAATTAGGATACGCTTTAAATGCGATCATCTGTTTTGATTGCTCTGTCGGATATTTTACTATAAATCCACCCCTTCGTTTCCTTATAATTTACACCTTATATTCTTTCTCCCTCAACACATACTTTAAAGCATTCGTCAATATGCTCCATCCAGTTCTGATTCTTGATATACTCCTAACATTTATATCTGTCATTCTTCTTTTTCATTTGCCGCCGGAAGAGTCTATTTACTTCTACTATACTCTTGGTTTTATAGTGTTTTTAGTTCTCCCGTGTCTTTATGTTGCTATATGCATCAATATATACGGTTTGTAGTTTCTGCGTTGTTGTTGGGTTTTATATCTTCTCATATATTTTGAGGTCCCTGCTTTTGTTTCCTATGATCATTGTCATCCACAGTTAATGCTCTCTTCTATTTGCTGTGATTTATACTCCCATTTTTATTTCGGAACTTCATTCTTTCGTTTCCTCTTCTTGCGATTAAGCACCGCTTGTAATGGTCCAGAATTCGCAGATATGTATTTCGGAATGAACATAGTTAATGTTCTAAGAAGAAAATTGTAATGGTACGATCTTGATTTGTCAAATTACCAGAATACCTCGGAAAAGACCGAATCATCAAGAAAATATTTTCTTGATATTTTTATAGATTAAATAGAATACAAGAGTCATGTAACCTGGCACATGATGATGTTATGATCTGTGAATCATCATGTTCCATTTAGAAACTCAGCATGACTTACTATAATATAATCACGTTGATCAAGTGTCATTATATTATACTAACTCATTGTGACGACCCGGAGATTTCCGACCAAATTTAAACTTAATCTTTATATATGATTTCGAAACGATAAGCAAAGTCTGTAATGTTGAGTCTCAAAAATGTTGAACTGTTTCATATATGCAATTACCCTTCGACTGTTCTCGACGATTCACGAACAACTATTTGTAAATAGATATGTGTGTGTGTGTGTGTATATATATATAATAATTGTAAGTATAATTTAAAATATTGTTGTTATGAAATATGATATTATAATAATTATTTAAAAACATATCTATATATAAATAAAAGTATATTAAAAATAAATATTAAATAATTGTAATACTCGTTTGATGTTTCGATTGATATTAAGAAAGTTAAATTCAAACTTATGTAATTTTAAAATAAAAGGTGATACGAAAATGAGTTCTATAAATTTGAGGCTTGTTAAAAATGTATTTAGGAACTATTTGTTAAGTTTTAAAATTTTTTATATTTTACCCAGAAATGAGAGGGACAGTTGATGTAATTTTCATTTAAATAAATTAAGGATCGAATTTTATACCATAATGACCAAAATAAATAAATATAGTTAATCTAGAAATTTGGGATTTTTTTTCGAAGACTTTTATTCACCATTGATTAACAACGGAGCCCGAAACATAATCCATACAATTCATGTCGACAGATAATCAAATAATTGAGTGATGGCTTCACTGTTTTATGAATGATATGGAGATTACTATTTAACTTTTGAATTCTTTATTCTATCTAACATATTATATATGTACGCTTATGAAATAAATATATGGATACACACATAAGACTTGCAAGTTGAAACCATTCTTTTGTTCTTCTTCGTCTTTATAGTTGTCGAGCTAAACTACTTCTTGATCATCATCTAGCTTGCAAACTCTTTGCCTTTATAATCGAGCAAACCACTAATCGATCACCACCTTCTAACCATTCAGTAACCACAACCACTTCCAATGCCACCACTTTTGATCGACCTCCATCATCACCCAACACCCACGACCACTTTACACTGCTACCTATCATCGATCACCATCATCGAACCTTGTCAAATCGTGAACTGTTACGCTGCTATAAACCTTTCTGTTTATGCAACCACCTAAACTTCACCACCATCAAGAACCCACCATTTATTTTATTTATTGGCTTGATTACCACAAACCTTCGATGGTTTCTCCTATCTCAAACTAAGACCAACACAAAACAATCATAGGTAAATATTACGTGAATTATACAAAGATAAGAACCATTATCATGTCTATTGTTACTGTGTTGTTTATTACGCCTGCTATCTTGATCGAACTATATTTTTTTTCTACAACAGTTTTTTTCTATTTTTTTTCTTCTCTTTCGCCACCAAAACATCCCTACAGCCTCACTTTTACAGTTGCTACAAATTATTTTTCTCCTGCTACTATTATAGTTTCAAACCCCCATCGAAACTCTAGTAAATTGCTGCTGTAACAGTTCTTTCTTTTTCTTTTCTTTCGAACGGTGTTGCTGCATCTTTCAGTTTTAAAACAAGCAAACCAATCATTTGAACACCCTAAGCCAACTGCGTGATATAATTCTTTATGCTCCGTTTTTTATCATTACTTGGTGGGGTTGTCGACATAGTCAAGTGGGTAGGGAAAAGGAATAATCCACTTTCTCTTTGCAAAATATCCGATACTTCCTTGTACCAGCGTAATACAAATCAGTTTAGTAATGGGTCGATTATATATACAGTTTAAAGGTTTGGTCAAATGGAATATAATTATTATTACTTTACAGCACATTTCTATTTGATTGCATGTGAAACAAATTGAAAATCTATGGCCTACCCAATTTGATAACTTGAACGATTGGTCGTTTTCTTCATTTTTCCTCCTGGACCGAACCAACAACAATTTAAAGGTTGTTATGTTAACATGGGCCAAGGAATGGTGATTTGTCCAAGATTTCATTTTGTTAGGTCATAGATTAGCTTTTGGGCTCGTAAAGATGGGGATGTTAAGTAGGTCGAAGAGTTATAATAGTTGGGCTGTGGTTATGTATGTGTTATTGGGCCGAGACCCATTTGATTTTCTTTGTGGACTAGACTTTCAAATGATGCATGATACACAATAGAATGATGATGTACGATGACATGTTAATGATAGATAGCATGATGTCGAATTATGATTATGGTGCACGATGTTAATTAGATAAGGATAATGATGATTGTTACGGTTATGATTATGATGATAGAAATGTTATGATGATAGATAGATAAGGTGGCAATGACAAGAGGGTTATGTTGCACGATGAGGATAGTTATGATGATTAGTAATTAGGATGATGATCGGTAAAATGATGGTTTGATGACGAAATAGTAAACAATGGCAATGATAATGATAATGAATTTATGAGAAAGATGATAACAGTTTAGTATAAGTTACATAATTAAAAACGAGAGATATTACAGAAAGAAACAGTTAGAGCGATGGTTGAGTGGGTGTTTATTGAATCGAGACGTCGCGGGTTCTAACCCGGACTTGGGCATTTTTTTTAAGGGCTACTTCCTTGAGGTAGTTATTTATCTATTTATTATTATCATCATTATTATTATTTATTATTATTATTATTATTATTATTATTATTATTTATTATTATTATTATTATTATTATTATTATTATTATTAAATATTATAATAATAATAATAATTATTATTATTATTATTATTATCATAAGTATTAGTATTATTATTAGTAGTATTATTATCATTATAGTTATTAATATAAATATTAGTATCATTATTATTATTAGTAAAATCATTATTTTTATAGTTATTATCGTTAGTATTCATTATTATTAAAGTAACATTAATATTAAAAGTATCATTTTTAACTCTATTATCATTATTATTATTTTTTCATTACTAATATTATTTTAGTATTATTATAATTTTAACAAACAAACGATGATTAAATATACCAAAATATATCTAATACATATAACATAACAAAATTAATATTTTTATTTATTTTAAATATATAAAATGAATATATGAAACATATAGTTTATTAATATAAAAATGATATAACTAATATATATATATATATATATATATATATATATATATATATATATATATATATATATATATATATATATATATATATATATATATATATATAAATTTATTCGATTACAATTATGTGTGTTAATATATACATAAATGATATAGGTTTGTGAATCCGAGGCCAACCCTGCTTTATTCAGTATTGTCGTATGAATATTTTTACTACAAAATATTGGATTGTGAGTTTCATTTGCTCCCTTTTTAAATACTTTTGCAATATATATTTTTGGGACTGAGAATACATGCGCTGCTTTTATAAATGTTTTACGAAATAGACACAAGTAATCGAAACTACATTCTATGGTTGGATTATCGAATCGAATATCACCCCTTTAGCTTGGTAGCCTAAGAATTAGGGAACAGACACCCTAATTGACGCGAATCCTAAAGGTAGATCTACGGGCACTAACTCCCCCCATATTAGAAAATGGTATGCTTTAGTACTTCGAGTTTATAATATACAGATGGATTTTTGTTTTGGGGATATTCTATATGCATTATGTTAACATCGGTTACCAGGTGTTCAATCCATATGAATGATTTTTTAAACACTTGCGAGTGTATGAATATTGAATAAAGGAAATCTTGTGGTCTATTAAAATTATGGAAATGATTGATTATGATAAACTAATGAACTCACCAACCTTTTGGTTGACACTTTAAAGCATGTTTATTCTCAGGTATGAAAGAAATCTTTCGCTGTGCATTTGCTCATTTTAGAGATATTACTTGGAGTCATTCATGACATATTTTAAAAGACGTTGCATTCGAGTCGTTGAGTTCATCAAGATTATTATTAAGACAATTTTTAGTTGGATATATTATGAAATGGTATGCATGCCGTCAACTTTCGATGTAATGAAAGTTTGTCTTTTAAAAACAAATGCAATGTTTGTAAAATGTATCATATAGAGGTCAAGTACTCGTGATGTAACCAAATGTAATGTATTCGTCCAGATGGATTAGGACGGGGCATTAGAGTTGGTATCAGAGCGGTGGTCTCAGCAAACCAGGTCTTGGATTAGTGTGTCTAACTGATAGTTGCTTAGATGCATTAGTGAGTTTGGACTTCGACCGTGTCTGCATGTCAAAAGTTTTGCTTATCATTTCGTGTCGAAAATTACCTGTTTATCATTCTTAGGAAATCACTTGCTTATCATTCTTAGTCTAGACACATCTTACTGCATTGACTGCATGATTAGTGTATAGACAAAATTCATATCTTAGCGTATCTGCTGATCCATATCTTAGCATATCTGTTACTGTAAACTTTGCCTGACATATTCCGTAAATTCCTCCGTATTCTACGAAATATTTTGTTCTATATATATATAGATATTCTATGTAATTAGAATACTATCCGGTAGCCGAAAATCATTTCATACCGAAAAACCCTTTACTCAATCGTACGAAATAGAACTCGTCACTAGTTCAAATTCTTCAGAACCCGACAGCTATTCCGACATGTGTAAAGACCCGTCCTAATCCATCCTGACGAAGTCCATATCGATTACAAACGATTCACAACAGTTGATTACATCGCGAGGTAATTGACCTCTATATGATAAATTTTACAAGCATTGCATTCGTTTTTTTAAAAGACAAACTTTCGTTACATCGACAGTTGACAGGCATGTAAAGCATTTCATAATATATCCAAATATAATTGACTTAATAATAATCTTGATGAACTCAACTACTCGAATGCAACATCTTTTGAAATATGTCATGAATGACTCCAAGTAATATCTCTAATATGAGCAAATGCACAGCGGAAGATTTCTTTCGTACCTGAGAATAAACATGCTTTAAAGTGTCAACCAAAAGGTTGGTGAGTTCATTAGTTTATCATAAAGAATCATTTCATAATTTTAATAGACCACAAGATTTCATACTTCCATTTCTCATAATCATACGTCCCATGCATAGAGACAAAAATATCATTCATATGGATTGAACACCTGGTAACCGACATTCACAATATGCATATAAGAATATCCCCATCATTCCGGGATCCTCCTTCGGACATGATATAAATTTCGAAGTACTAAAGCATCCGGTACTTTGGATGGGGCTTGTTGGGCCCGATAGATCTATCTTTAGAGTTCGCGTCAATTAGGGTGTCTGTTCCCTAATTCTTAGATTACCAGATTTAATAAAAAGGGGCATATTCAGTTTCGATCATTCAACCATAGAACGTAATTTCGATTACTTGTGTCTATTTCGTAAAACAGTTATAAAAGTTGCGCATGTATTCTCAGCCCAAAAATATAAAGGGTAAAAAAGGTAAATGAAACTCACCATACTGTATTTTGTAGTAAAAATACATATTACGACAATGAAAAGGTGTAGGGTTGGCATTGGATTCACGAACCTATATCATTTGCATATCTATTAAAACATATAATAGAAATCACATGATTTTTCTTTATTAATATTATATCATTTATGTGTTTGTAGTTTATATACTTTATATTAAATTCCATTTAAACATATATACTTTTATTATATTTTAAGGTATATGTTATATATATTTATGTTATATATATTTAAAATGATTAGAATCTATGCATTTAGTTATATTAATATATACATATATATATTTAGTATTATATTAAAAATATCGAATTTGTTGTATGTAGGTATTTATATAAGAAATGTTAATATGTCTTATATATAGTTATATAGATTAGTAATATAATTTTAGTATATATAGTAAGTAAGTTTTATGTACCAAATATCTATTTGTTAAGAATAATATTTTTGATATTAATGATAATTTTATATATAATGATACTAATAATAATAAAAATGATAATAATGATAATAATTACAATATTCATAAATTTATAGTAATACTCATAATATCATTTTTACATTATTTAAATTTTAATTTTTATCATTGCTTTGCCTTACGGTTCGTTATCTTTTATTCGTTCCTTTCGTTATCGATAATGTATAATCTTTTCTAAGTTCTGAAATTCATAATTTTAACCATTTATCTTGCACCTTATATTATCATTAAGTTTATGATCAAAATTGTTATACTAATCTTTTATCATAATAATCTTCATGATATATAACCCTAATACTTTTATATATTTTTTTCTTTTTTTTTTAATAATCATATTCATGTTTATTTTTTCTAAGTTACTAATAATAATGATAATAATAATAATAATAATAATAATAATAATAATAATAATAATAATAATAATAATAATAATAATAATAATAATAACAATATTAATGATAATTATAGTAACTATATTCTTAATTATAACTATAACCATAATAATATTAATGATAAATGATAACTAATCCTTAAATGACAAGTTTATAATAATAAATACCTTAAAAATGTTCACTTTACTTAGAATCATGGTAATAATAATAATAATCATAATTCTATCAATATTTAGTAATAATAACATTTATAAATAATGCTAAAAATAATAATAACAATAATAATAATAATAATAATAATAATAATAATAATAATAATAATAATAATAATAATAAGAATTTCTAAAATTTAAAACTAACTTTAAAGAGGCTTTAAAAAGAAACTGGCCATAGCAGGGCTCGAACCCGAGACCTCTCGTTCTCCAACCAAATGCCTAACCACTCCTCTGATTCTGTTCTTTCTGATTCTCTACTTAACATATATCTATATAACCTATTTCTGTTTCTCTCTTCATCTTTTTCCTCCCCTCTTTCATAGAATTGTTTGATCAGAGATTTCCAAACCGAATAACGAATTTTTGTAACTTAAATTAGGACTTGTAACCAATAATAATTCCATAAATGTGATCCTAAACTAAAAAATCGAAAAACAAAATAAAGAAAAAGCAGCAGCAGCTGCGTCGCTGCTGTGTAACAACAACAAAAAAAAATATCGATTTTTGCAAAAGGTAACGATTCAGATAAATGTTATAACAAGAATTAGTTTTTAAATTGTTTATAGAAACTACTGGAATCATTAATTTTACCTTGATCATCACAGAAAACTTCAATTTAATCGAAGAACCAAAAGTTGACTTTTTATTTCAAAATCTTTGACTTGAAATTTTGGATTCGTTAAAGGAAATTGGAAGCTGTAATTTTGCAGATAGTTTAGACAAATTATTCCTAATAAGACCACATTTATAGATTTTTAAATAAAGGCCGAATTCGAATTTTGGCTAAAATAATCAAGAACAGAGGTAACGGGTCTGTGTTCTTGTTTTCTGTTTTAATTTTCTCAAATGGTAAGTTAAAGAAGGTATCTGTAGTTGGTAATGGTGATAAAAAGCTGAATGCATTCCCTTAATAACTTATAATGATCAGTTATAAAGCAATTCCATTCGACATGTTTAATCGAATTAGAAAAGTAAAAGAAATATAATCAGACAAGGAAAAGAGAATAATAGTACATAACAGAATTAAAGTGGATGCGGACTGATAACAAAATTGGATTTACATTAGACAAGAAACAAAAACTCAGTACTTTTGATTATGAGGTTCCACTGAATTTATGAAATCTTATCTCTATATATTGTATTAGTAATAATTAAATATTTTTATAATAATAATTAAATAATAATGATAATAATATTTATTAATAATAATATTAATAATGATACTAATAATAATAATAATATTGATAAAGATAATAACAATAATAATTTTTAAGAATAATGAAGATAATAATATGATAATATTTATTAGTCATAAAAAATACTAATAACAATAATAATAGAAATATTAACAATAATATCAAAATACTACTAATAATAATATGACTAATGATAAAGTAATAAAAGTAATGATAATAATACGAATTTGTATTATTTATAGTAAAAATGATATTTTATAACAATATTAATGACTTTTAATGATAACGGTAATTATAAAACTACTAACATTAATAATCTTGATAATAACTAAAAATCATAATTTTTCTACTAATTATAATAATAATAATGCGAACAATAATATTAGTAATTTATTGTATCTAATTCATATAATAATATCATTAATACTGATATTAACATTTATAATAATAATGAAAATAATATATTAATATAACAACTATATTTTAACTTGTAATTTAATATGTTAATATTACATATTACTAATTATGTAATATTTAATAGTTAATATAATGTATATATATAATACATATAATATTTATATCTGTTATATATATTCCAATATACATATCGTAATAATTATTTATATAAATCATATTTATATATAGCTTTAATTAAATAACCAATTTATTATTTTGTATCCAATTTATATATTTAATCATATCATATATACTCAAACTATGTTATTTAACCAAGGCATTTTAATAATCAAATTCTATTGAATCGAAAAATGTTTCCGCACGTTTGAAAAATAGATCAATCAAATATTATGAAATTCAATTCTCCATTAACTTTTTTCTATCTTTCATTATTTGACACTTTGTTCTCAATGATAGATTACTTTACCAATTATTCCGAATACCGTTAAAAAGAAACGATTTCTCAAATCAATGTGAGCCTCGTATTAGAGACTCATAATCAAACAGTGTATCTAATAAATCAATCATTTGATTTTATCTTTAAATTTCGTCGATATTTATAATAAACTTATATTGAAACAAAATACATTTATGTAAAGTATTATATATCTAATACCTTGTTAATGTTTTTAATTAATAAGTATGTATTATATTTATATATCAATGTACACATAATTGTTCGTGAATCGACAGGCATGGTCAAAGGATATTTGATTACATGAATATAGATTTTAAAACTTTCGAGACTCAACATTACAGACTTTGCTTATCGTGTCGGGAACATATAAAGATTAAAGTTTAAATTTGATCAGAAATTTCCGGGTCATCACAGTACCTACCCGTTAAAGAAATTTCGTCCCGAAATTTTGATCGAGGTCGTCATGGCTAACAATAAGAATGTTTTCCTGACGAATATGAGCTGATAAATGGAATTTTATCATTATTGAGTAATATGGATAAAACCATTTGATTTTGTGAAGAGTACGAGTAAAGCTATCACCAAAGAGGGAAATGAGTAAATGTATATTCGTTTTAACCGATGACGTAGTTATGATTGATTTTCCGGAATTCATGGGATTTAAAGAAAATCTTTGTAATAAGATTTGGTTCTTCGGCGATTAAGGAAATTAGGATTCTCTTTGATTAAATGCGATAATCTGTCTTGATTGCTTTATCTGATATTTCACTATAAATCCACCCTCTTTGTTTCCTTATAACTCACACCTTCTATTCTTTCTCCTCAATTCATACTTTAAAACATTCGTCAATATGCTCCATCCCATTCTGATCTTTGATATACTCTTAACTTCCATATCTGTCATTCCTCTCTTTTTCATCTATCGTAGGAGGAAGTTATTTTCTTTTACCATTACCTTGGAGTTATAGTGTTTTTCATTCTTCCGTGTCTTTATATTACTATATGCATTGATATACACGGTTTGTAGTTTCGGGGTTGTTATCGGGCTTTATATTCTCCATTATATTTTGGAGCTTCATGCTTTCGTTTTCTCTTCCCGTCCGCGAGTCAAGCGAATAATGGTCCGGAATTTGTAGGTATGGAATTTGAAATGAACATAGTTAATGTTCTAAGAAGAAAATCGTAATGGCACGATCTTGATTTGGTAAATTACCAGAATATCCAGAAAGATATAACTATCAAGAAGATATGTTCTTAATATGTTTGGAGATTGAGTAGAATGCAAGAGTCGTGTAAATGGCACATGATGATGGTACTGAGAATCATCACGTTCCATTAGAAACTCAGTATGACTTACTGTAATATAATCACGTTGATCAAATGTCATTATATTATACTAACTCATGCATCAGTTCCCAACACTACTTCAAAAACATTCATATTTTAAGCTCGAAAGTTTACAGAATATAGAAACTAACAGTTTCTATATGATGTAACACTGATAGCACGAAGAGATTATTGATTTCAGATAAGAATAGTTATGAAAATATCTTCAAAAATATGGAGGATATTTATAATGAAAGATACGATGATATCTTGGAATTTCTAATATCGAGGGATAACGAAGAAGATTTATCCGTAAGGGTTTAGATTTGGAAGCAAGGTATTCGCTAAAGATTTCATCAGAAACAGAATCATTTGGATTCTTTGAAGTCAAACTTATTCTTTGTGATTTGTCCACGGCTTCCTTCATAGTTTCGCATAATCCGCTTTTCGGTACTAAATTTTCTATTGAGTGTTTCCAAAACTCCATTCTTTATCATCAAATTTTTTTTTGACAGTTAAGGTCGTGTACAGTTTGTGCTGCTGTATTTCAGCTTTTTCATAATTTTAGAATGGAAGATCATAATTCTAAGAGATAAATGTTATATGTTTACATGTAACTGTTGATATAGACATGCTGCGAGATTTTAAAATACTGATTGCTGATTCTCAGTATTTGGTACAGCAATTCTAGTTACAAGGTGCGGATGAGTATATGATGAGACTTCAATAGATAAATTTAGTAATTTGTCGGGGATTTTTAAACTAAGGAGCGACGAGGTTGCTGGTACATTTGATGGTAATATGGTGGAATATAATAAAAGGTTCCCCGGTATCAATAAAAGAGTACACATATAAATCAAGGTTATAATAAGGTTGTTTCGAACGAAAAGTCAAAGTTTACTTGCTGGAGCTGTGACAAAATTTGCTAATTTGGAAAGGGATTGTAAAGTTATTTTAGGTAATAATAACACTAAGAAATTAGCGTAGCTACGTTTTAAACGTTTACTCAGTTGCCGAGAGTTTCTCAGGTGAAAAGTTATATGCATCAATCTTTTCTTCCGTAGATGAAATGCGGTTGGTTCATCCTCTCAATTGAGGTGTTTTCAAGAATTATGAAAGGTTTGAACGCAGATTAGAATCGTCAAGACACAAATGAGGTTTAAGATGAAATCAAGTGGCAAACTTGAAGAATTGTTTAGTTTCATATGTTATAAACAATATTTTAATTCATTTTAATTGTCCAATGTTGGCAGTCCATAGTTGATAGTCCACAGTTAGCAATTCAATAATTCATATATAATATTCGAATTAATTAATAAGTATCGTGACCCGTGTACATGTCTCAGACTCGATCACAACTCAAACTATATATATTATTATAGAATCAACCTCAACCCTGTATAGAGAACTCGATCATTACTGCATATAGAGTGTCTATGGTGATTCCAAATAATATATATAGATGCGTCGATATGATATGTCAAAACCTTGTATACGTGTCCCGATATTTAAAGTGCGTAAAATAAATAACAGAAATTAAATAACGATAAATAAAGTGCGTAAAGTAAATAACAGAAATTAAATGACGATAAATAAAATTGCGAGAATGTGAATTGCGATAAATAAAATGTAATACGGAATTAACAGTTAGCTAGGAACAGTTAGTTAGGATTTTGTTAGCGTGAATTCTTAACAAAATTCCTCATAGTTAATTTGTCTGTTTCTAACAAATTTTATTTTGTCAAATGTTTTCTTCATTATGCCACTTGTTGAATTCTGATAGGTCAAAATCCAAATATGAAATTAAATGAAAATGATTATTCTGCGGTGAACGGATACGTATATCGGTGGTTGTAAATAGGATAGTAAATGACTGTTGAATCAGATTTGAAAGAATGTACAGTGTAACTTATTAATGTGAAATCTGAATATTCCTCGGGTATTACCTACCCGTTAAAATATTTTCACAATTATCACTTTGTACGAAAGAATTTTTAATTACAGTCTTTATGAAAAAATATATATACACATATATATTTTCTTTAGATGTAATCATGGATTTAATGAGTCTATATGATATTAAACTCATTTGATTTACCGTTAGAACAAGAATATAGAATCTCTAAAATATTAGAGATTACATAATCGCCATGTCGGACGAAGATAAATGATGTAGAACGATACGTAGAATGATGATTATTCTCAAGATACAGAATGAGATGTTGAGGCATGGATTGTTGATGGTACTGGTGCTGTTATTGATGGTACTGTTGGTGCCGGTGATGTTGCTGAAGCTGGTAAGTTTTACACCATGTTTTCCAAATTGATTACTCGAGCGTGAAGCTCGTTGAATCTTTGATTACTCTGGGATGATTGGTGGTTGGATCGAGCCGATGAATAAGATTCAGAAATTGAGATAGTATATAATCATGGCAAGATATCCGGGAAATGAGGGTGAATATGGTGTTTCGAATTGGTTCGCTGGTGAGTGCTTCAGGTTCTTTACCAATAGGTGATTTCAGTTGGTGAAAAGGATCGACTTTTTCTTATCTTCGTTGATTAAGTCGACTACGAACTCATCAGATGAATTGAGGATGGATGATTGGTTGATTCATTCTGGTGACGTTGCTTTTGGAGTTTAGGTGAAAATCTATATCGGAATAGCTGTCGGAATTTGAAGAATTTGAACTGGTTGAGGGATTCATCTCATACGATCAGATGAAGGATTTTCGATAAGGAATAGATTATAGGAGGTAGATTAGTATCCCGCAATACATAATTTACATATGCATATATAATACTAAAATCCCATAAGTTATGGAGGAATCTACGGAAGCTGTCAGGCAAAGTCTACAGTAATAGATATGCTAAGATATGAATTATCAGATACGCTAAGATACGAATTTTATCTATACACTATTCATGCAATCATTGCAGTAAGATGTGTCTAGACTAAGAATGATAAGCAGGTAATTTCCTAAGGATGATAAGCAGATGATTTCCGACACAAAATGATAAGCAAACCTTTTGACAAGCAGACACGGTCGAAGTCCAGACCCACTAATGCATCCTAATGACTTATCAGTTAGACACACTAATGCAGACCTGGTTCTCTAAGACCACCGCTCTGATACCAACTGTAAAGACCCGTCCTAATCCATCCAGACAAAGTCCATATCGATTACAAACGATTCACAACAGTTGATTACATCGCTAGGTAATTGACCTCTATATGATAAATTTTACAAGCATTGCATTCGTTTTTTTAAAAGACAAACTTTCGTTACATCGACAGTTGACAGGCATGTAAAGCATTTCATAATATATCCAAATATAATTGACTTAATAATAATCTTGATGAACTCAACGACTCGAATGCAACATCTATTGAAATATGTCATGAATGACACCAAGTAATATCTCTAATATGAGCAAATGCACAGCGGAAGATTTCTTTCGTACCTGAGAATAAACATGCTTTAAAGTGTCAACCAAAAGATTGGTGAGTTCATTAGTTTATCATAAAGAATCATTTCATAATTTTAATAGACCACAAGATTTCATACTTCCATTTCTCATAATCATACGTCCCATGCATAGAGACAAAAATATCATTAATATGGATTGAACACCTGGTAACCGACATTCACAATATGCATATAAGAATATCCCCATCATTCTGGGATCCTCCTTCGGACATCATATAAATTTCGAAGTACTAAAGCATCCGGTACTTTGGATGGGGCTTGTTGGGCCCGATAGATCTATCTTTAGATTCGCGTCAATTAGGATGTCTGTTCCCTAATTCTTAGATTACCAGACTTAATAAAAAGGGGCATATTCAGTTTCAATCATTCAACCATAGAACGTAATTTCGATTACTTGTGTCTATTTCGTAAAACAGTTATAAAAGTTGCGCATGTATTCTCAGCCCAAAAATATAAAGGGTAAAAGAGGTAAATGAAACTCACCATACTGTATTTTGTAGTAAAAATACATATTACGACAATGAAAAAGTGTAGGGTTGGCCTTGGATTCACGAACCTATATCATTTGCATATCTATTAAAACATATAATAGAAATCACATGATTTTTCTTTATTAATTTTATATCATTTATGTGTTTGTAGTTTATATACTTTATATTAAATTCCATTTAAACATATATACTTTTATTATATTTTAAGGTATATGTTATATATATTTATGTTATATATATTTAAAATGATTAGAATCTATACATTTAGTTATATTAATATATACATATATATATTTAGTATTATATTAAAAATATCGAATTTGTTGTATGTAGGTATTTATATAAGAAATGTTAATATGTCTTATATATAGTTATATAGATTAGTAATATAATTGTAGTATATATAGTAAGTAAGTTTTATGTACCAAATATCTATTTGTTAAGAATAATATTTTTGATATTAATGATAATTTTATATATAATGATACTAATAATAATAAAAATGATAATAATGATAATAATTACAATATTCATAAATTTATAGTAATACTCATAATATCATTTTTACATTATTTAAATTTTAATTTTTATCATTGCTTTGCCTTACGGTTCGTTATCTTTTATTCGTTCCTTTCGTTATCGATAATGTATAATCTTTTCTAAGTTCTGGAATTCATAATTTTAACCATTTATCTTGCACCTTATATTATCATTAAGTTTATGATCAAAATTGTTATACTAATCTTTTATCATAATAATCTTCATGATATATAACCCTAATACTTTTATATTTTTTTTTTCATTTTTTTTTTAATAATCATATTCATGTTTATTTTTTCTAAGTTACTAATAATAATGATAATAATAATAATAATAAGTAATAATAATAACAATATTAATGATAATTATAGTAACTATATTCTTAATTATAACTATAACCATAATAATATTAATGATAAATGATAACTAATCCTTAAATGACAAGTTTATAATAATAAATACCTTAAAAATGTTCACTTTACTTAGAATCATGGTAATAATAATAATAATCATAATTCTATCAATATTTAGTAATAATAACATTTATAAATAATGCTAAAAATAATAATAACAACAACAACAATAATAATAATAATAATAATAATAATAATAATAATAATAATAATAATAATAAGAATTTTTAAAATTTAAAACTACCTTTAAAGAGGCTTTAAAAAGAAACTGGCCATAGCAGGGCTCGAACCCGAGACCTCTCGTTCTCCAACCAAATGCCTAACCACTCCTCTGATTCTGTTCTTTCTGATTCTCTACTTAACATATATCTATATAACATATTTCTGTTTCTCTCTTCATCTTTTTCCTCCTCTCTTTCATAGAATTGTTTGATCAGAGATTTCCAAACCGAATAACAAATTTTTGTAACTTAAATTAGGACTTGTAACCAATAATAATTCCATAAATGTGATCCTAAACTAAAAAATCGAAAAACAAAATAAAGAAAAAGCAGCAGCAGCTGCGTCGCTGCTGTGTAACAACAACAACAAAAAAATTTCGATTTTTGCAAAAGGTAACGATTCAGATAAATGTTATAACAAGAATTAGTTTTTAAATTGTTTATAGAAACTACTGGAATCATTAATTTTACCTTGAGCATCACAGAAAACTTCAATTTAATCGAAGAACCAAAAGTTGACTTTTTATTTCAAAATCTTTGACTTGAAATTTTGGATTCGTTAAAGGAAATTGGAAGCTGTAATTTTACAGATAGTTTAGACAAATTATTCCTAATAAGACCACATTTATAGATTTTGAAATAAAGGTCGAATTCGAATTTTGGCTAAAATAATCAAGAACAGAGGTAACGGGTCTGTGTTCTTGTTTTCTGTTTTAATTTTCTCAAATGGTAAGTTAAAGAAGGTATCTGTAGTTGGTAATGGTGATAAAAAGCTGAATGCATTCCCTTAATAACTTATAATGATCAGTTATAAAGCAATTCCATTCGACATGTTTAATCGAATTAGAAAAGTAAAAGAAATATAATCAGACAAGGAAAAGAGAATAATAGTACATAACAGAATTAAAGTGGATGCGGACTGATAACAAAATTGGATTTACATTAGACAAGAAACAAAAACTCAGTACTTTTGATTATGAGGTTCCACTGAATTTATGAAATCTTATCTCTATATATTGTATTAGTAATAATTAAATATTTTTATAATAATAATTAAATAATAATGATAATAATATTTATTAATAATAATATTAATAATGATACTAATAATAATAATAATATTGATAAAGATAATAACAATAATAATTTTTAAGAATAATGAAGATAATAATATGATAATATTTATTAGTCATAAAAAAATACTAATAACAATAATAATAGAAATATTAACAATAATATCAAAATACTACTAATAATAATATGACTAATGATAAAGTAATAAAAGTAATGATAATAATACGAATTTGTATTATTTATAGTAAAAATGATATTTTATAACAATATTAATGACTTTTAATGATAATGGTAATTATAAAACTACTAACATTAATAATCTTGATAATAACTAAAAATCATAATTTTTCTACTAATTATAATAAGAATAATGCTAACAATAATATTAGTAATTTATTGTATCTAATTCATATAATAATATCATTAATACTGATATTAACATTTATAATAATAATGAAAATAATATATTAATATAACAACTATATTTTAACTTGTAATTTAATATGTTAATATTACATATTACTAATTATGTAATATTTAATAGTTAATATAATGTATATATATAATACATATAATATTTATATCTGTTATATATATTCCAATATACATATCGTAATAATTATTTATATAAATCATATTTATATATAGCTTTAATTAAATAACCAATTTATTATTTTGTATCCAATTTATATATTTAATCATATCATATATACTCAAACTATGTTATTTAACCAAGGCATTTTAATAATCAAATTCTATTGAATCGAAAAATGTTTCCGCACGTTTAAAAAATAGATCAATCAAATATTATGAAATTCAATTCTCCACTAACTTTTGTCTATCTTTCATTATTTGACACTTTGTTCTCAATGATAGATTACTTTACCAATTATTTTGAATACCGTTAAAAAGAAACGATTTCTCAAATCAATGTGAGCCTCGTATTAGAGACTCATAATCAAACAGTGTATCTAATAAATCAATCATTTGATTTTATCTTTAAATTTCGTCGATATTTATAATAAACTTATATTGAAACAAAATACGTTTATGTAAAGTATTATATATCTAATACCTTGTTAATGTTTTTAATTAATAAGTATGTATTATATTTATATATCAATGTACACATAATTGTTCGTGAATCGACAGGCATGGTCAAAGGATATTTGATTACATGAATATAGATTTTAAAACTTTTGAGAATCAACATTACAGACTTTGCTTATCGTGTCGGGAACATATAAAGATTAAAGTTTAAATTTGATCGGAAATTTCCGGGTCATCACAACATGGATGTTCACCTAAGCTCCGGAGGCAGCGTCACCAGAATGAATCAACCAATCAACCATCCCCAATTCATCTGATGGGTTCGTAGTTGACATAATCAATGGAGACGAGAAGAAGGCGATCCTTTCCACCAACCGAATTCACCTCTTGGCGAAGAACCTGGAGCACTTACCGGCAAACCTGTTCGAAACACCATTTTCTCTCATTTCCAGAGTATCTCACCACGACTATATCATAACTCAGATTCTAAACCTTATTCATTTGCTCATTCCTACCGACAATCATCCCGGAGTAATAAGTCAATGACCTTCGCGCCCGAGTTGTAGCCTTGGAAAATATGGTGCAAAAACGTACTAGCTTTAGCAACATCACCGGCACCAACAGTACCATCAGTAACAGCACCAGTACCATCAACAATCCATGCCTCAACATCTCATTCTATACCTTGAGTATAATCATCATTCTACGTATCGTTCTACATCAATCATCTTCGTCTTTCATGGTGATTATGTAATCTCTAATGTTTTAGAGATTATGTACTCTAGTTCTAACGATAAATCAAATGAGATTAATATCATATTAACTCATTAAATCCATGATTACATCTGAAGGAAAATATATACCTAAGTATATTTTCATTAAAGATTGTAATTAAAAATTCTTTCGTACAAACTGGTAATGGTGAAAATATTTTAACGGGTAGGTAATACCCGAGGAATATTTAGATTTCACATTAATAAGTTACACTGTACATTCTTCAATTCAGATTCAGCAGTCATTAACAATACTGCTCAAATCCACACATATACGTATCCGTTCACCAAAGAACAACTATTTTCATTCAAATTCCATTTCATAAATTGGATTTTGATTTATCAGAATCTAACAAGTGGCATAATGAAGAAAACATTGGACAAAATAAAATTTGTTAGAAACAAACAAATTAACTATGAGAAATTTTGTTAAGAATCTACGCTAACCAAATCCTAGCTAACTGTTCCTAACTAACTGTTAATTCCTTATTATATTTTATTTATCGCAATTTATTTATCGTAATTTATTACTCACAATTTTAATTCTCGCAATTTTATTTATCGTCATTTAATTTCTGTTATTTATTTTACACACTTTAAATATCGGGACACGTATACAAGGTTTTGACATATCATATTGACACATCTATATATATTATTTGGAATAACCATAGACACTCTATATGCAGTAATGCTTGAGTTAGCTATACAGGGTTGAGATTGATTCTACAATAATATAATTAATTTGAGTTGTGATCGAGTCTGAGACATGTACACGGGTCACGATACGTATTAATTAATTTGAATATTATAAACTATATATGAATTATTGATTTAGTGACTGTGGACTGCTAACTGTGGACTATCAAGATTGGACAATTAAAATGAATTAAAATATTGATTATAACATATGAAACTAAATAATTTTTCAAGTTTGCCACTTGATTTCATCTTAAACCTCATTTGTATCTTGACGATTACAATCTGCTTTCAAACCTTTCGTGATTCTTGAAAACACCACAATCGAGAAGATGAACCAACTGCACTTCATCTACGGAAGAAAAGATTTATGCATATAGTTATGCACCTGAAAAACTCTTGGAACCTGAGTAAACGTTTAACACGTATCTGTGCTAGCTCCTTTGGCGTTGTTATTACCGAAAATAACTCTGCAATCTTCTTCCAAATTAGCCAATTTTGTCACAGCTCCAGCAATTCAACACCGACTTTTCAGTCGGACTAGCCTTATTATAACCTTGATATATACGTTGTCTTTTCGCCTTCGTTACCGGGGAACCATTTATATTTCACCACATTAGCAGTAAACTTACCAGCAACTTCATTGACCTTTGACTTTCTCAAAAGTTATTATATTCATTGAAACCCTATCATCTACCCATCCGCATCTGATAACGAGAATTGTCGTACCAAATACCGAGAATCAACAATCAGTATTTTGAAACCTCGCAGCATGTCA
This sequence comes from Rutidosis leptorrhynchoides, assembly GCF_046630445.1. Classification (NCBI taxonomy): domain Eukaryota; kingdom Viridiplantae; phylum Streptophyta; class Magnoliopsida; order Asterales; family Asteraceae; genus Rutidosis; species Rutidosis leptorrhynchoides. The sequence continues at coordinate 394,473,372 of NC_092336.1, read as the reverse complement.
ACATCAACAGTTATATGTATACATATAACATTTATCTCTTAGAATTATGATCTTCAATTATGAAATTCTAAAAAGGCACCCAGTCTACGAATCAATACTCCCAATTTTAAAAAAGCTGATTGAAGCAGCAGAAACTGTAGACAGCCGTAAACGACCTTAATCGTCGAAAGTTGATGATAAAAAATAGTATGTTGGTAAAGCTCCGAAAAGTTGGAACTGGAAAACGGATTGAGCAAACCATGAAGGAGGTCGTAGACAAATCACAAAGGCTAAATCTGCCTTCAAAGAATCCAAATGATTCAGTGTCTGCTAAAGTCATTAACGAATACCTTGCTCCTGACTTTAAACCTTTACGGACAAATTTTCATCATCATCCATCGATGTTAGAAATTCTAAGATATCATCGTATCTTTCATTATAAATATCCTCGATATTTCTGAAGATATTTTCATAACTATTCTTATCTGAAATCATTTATCTTCTCGCAATATCTGCGTTACATCATAAAGGAAACTGTTTTAGTTTCTAAATTCTGAATAATTCGAATTTAAAAAATAATGAATGTTTTTAAAGTAGTGTTGGAAACTGAAGCATGAGTTAGTATAATATAATGACACTTGATCAACGTGATTATATTATAGTAAGTCATGCTGAGTTTCTAAAGGAACGTGATGATTCACAGACCATAATATCATCATGTGCCATGTTACACGACTCTTACGTTCTATCTAATCTATAAACAAATCAAGAACATATTTTCTTGATAGTTCTATCTTATCTCTTGAATTCTAATAATTTAAGAAATCAATATTATACTATTATAATCTCTCTCTTAGAACGTTAGCTATACACATTCGAAACTCCATACTTACGAATTCTGGACCACTACTTGCGAAGAGAAAGCAAAAGTGTTGAGTCCCCAAAATAATTAAGGATTAAATTATGACAAAACTGTAATTTATTTGCACTAAAATGTTATGTGCAGTCATCACAAGTTTCTTTATGTATAGACAGCAGATATTGCTGTGTCGAGTGTTTAGTTTGCTGCTCAGTCTACCAGCACAAGGTAGACAGTGTTCTTCAATCAGCACAGGATGTGTACTCAGCAAATCAAGAACATGAAGTGGCTCAACAATGAAGAACCAGCACAGCTGGAATGCAGCTTACTACACAAGACAGCTATGCTCCATTATAAGCATAGTAGTTTCCCGAGTGGTCTACATCTATGGTACTATTCAATAGAAGTCTAAGACAAACTTGAACAGAAAAGGACACGCGTCAGCGGCTGACAAGTGACCTTACAAGACTACATGGGAATGCAGAAGTTTAACGCATGGGCAGACATGGGTTATACTTTGTCAACACCTAGGGAACACAACATTCTATTTTTATAATCAAATAGTGGTGCCAAACCGAATTGGGGTGTTCCTGCAAATAGTTACCAAAGAGGAAAGAGGAGAGCATGCTCTCTGATATAGTTGTCTCCACAAGTACAGACATCCTATGTACCACTGGACAATAGAACCATTACACAGATAATAGGACTACTATAAATTGTTGTATCCACTATTGTAATAACTAGTGGTGTGGGTTTATTTTTATAGAGTCAAAACGTGTAATAGCTGTTAGTTAACCTCTTAACTATAATCTAGGTAATCTGTATTAACCAACTTTCATTTCGCCAAGGATAGTTGTGATTCTTTGTGATTCAATCAATAAAGAATAACTGTTGAAAATTACCCGTGACTCTATTTATTTGCATGCTTGAATACTAATCGAGTTTAACTGTTAAGTTATTTTAAAAAGAATTGTATTCACCCCCCCCCCCCTCTACAATACTCCTGTTGTTATCAAGGGACCAACAACTGGTATCAGAGCTTCAGTCTTGATAATTAATATCTTGGATCTAAATTCTCTCATGGCTGCATATTCTAATACAGCTTACCTTGAAAATGGCTCATCCAATAAACCACCCAAATTTGATGAAGATGAGTATGAAACTTGGAAGGCAAGATTCATGCTTCACCTTGAGTCTATTGACCCACTCATGCCTGGTATTACCACAGATGGTCCATTTGTACCTACTGAGACTATTGGTAGTGCACCAGCTACAGCTGACACTCCTGCTATTCCTGGCAGAGAGGTTATTCTCACCCCTTCTAGATGGGATGCTGAGGATAAAGGTCGTGTTGGACTTGACTCTAAAATCAGAACCTTGTTAGCTATAATTTTGCCTAACCCACTGTTCAAATTGATTAAGGGAAAAGAAAATGCCAAGCTTATGTTGGACTATCTAGATGTTACTTATAAGGGTATGGGAGAAGTTAGGCAGAACAGAATGATTGATTTAAAACGTGAATATGAAATGTTCTTTGCCCACAAGAATGAAACCCTTAAGCAAACCTTCATTAGGTTTAACTCCTTGATTGCTGACCTGATTACTTTGAATGTCACCTATACAGAGTTTGAAAAAGTGAACAAATTCATAGATTCACTGCCTACTAAATGGAAATCTGTTACTGACCCTTTAAGAACCACTCAGACCCTAAAGAACTTTAACATGTCTTCTATCTACAGTTCACTTTGGAACCATGAGAAGGCAGAGGCTAAATTTGAAATTAACTTGAAAGAAAACTTTAGGTCTGCCCCCACCACTTCAAAATCTTCTAAGACAGATGATACTGGTTCAAAAGTTGATAGCAGAAGAAGAGACTGCTGAGAGTGAAGTGGATAGTGGTACTGGGTCTGAAGAAAGTAGTGATGATGAAAGTGATGCAGAAGGGTTTGCTGAAGGTATGGCTTTGCTGGCTAGGCAGTTCAAAAGGTTCAATCGTAATAGAACCAGTAAGTCATACAAAGGGAGTAAGAAACCGAGTGCTAGGTATAGCAGCAAGTCAGTCAAGGGTCCTAAATCTGAGTGTTATAATTGTGGGAAGGTTGGACATTTTGCTGCTGAATGCATGTCCAGGAAACCTTCAACTTCAAATGCTAACTCTTTCTCAAAAGCTGACAAGTACAAGAACAAGTACAAAGCTATGAAAGCTCAGATGAAGGAAAGTGCTAAGACTGATAAGAAGGGTAAAAAGCCAGAAAAGGTTCTAGTTGTTGAGCATCATGATTGGGATGAAACCAGCTCGTCGTCTTCCTCTGATTGTGATACTGTTGATGATGGTGCTGGTTATGCTCCAGAAAAGAAGCTGTGTTTAATGGCCAAGGAGGTCAAGGAGTCTGATGAGGATGATAGTGGTAGTAAGTTTTTGGCTGATATGAGGGAATCTGATCAGAAAAGAGATTCACCTCAATGGAAAACTGAATTGATTTATAAGGTTGATAATTTTCGAACTTATACTGATGATGAAAAAGCCGAAATGTTTGACTACCTAAGAGTTGACTTATGTAGAGGCAGCAAACGTAAAGAAGTTTTAAAAACTGACAACAAATCTTTAAATGAGAAACTTAAAAGCAAAAATGATGATATTAAAATCTTGAAAGATGAAATTTCCAAACTTGAAAAACAAAACTTTGCTTTAAGGTCTTTTCATGTTGAGGCAGCAGAAGTTAAGAACCAGTTGGATAATCTTAAAAAGGTTGTCGCTTCATGGTGTACATCTGCTCAACGCACAGCAAAGTGTGTTAATGAGCAGGTTCCTGCCCAACTTGAAGCTTTCTTTGCTGGTGACTATGCTGCTGCTATTGCTATTGCAGAAGTTACTTTCATGGACCCTATTCTTGAAACAGATCCTGAAGCTGTCTTGCCAAATACTTTTGCCAAGATAGTTAAGGGTAAAAAGGTCTTGACAAATAAGTTTGTTAGACCTACTGTGTCTCCACCACCTGCCATGAAAGAGATTTTGGAGGATGAAGTTAGAGCAAGAGAAGCCAGTACCTCAATTGATGAGACTACTGACCCCTCAAGAATCTACTACATGACTCCAAAAGAAAGAGGTATCAAAAGGGAAATCACTGAAAATAATCTTAGAAAAATTAAACCTACTGATTCCCCTTCTTGCTCGAGTTCTAGTTGTGCTGAGCCAGCTGATGACAAACTTACTGGTTAACCATTAGCTGTAGACAAGCCAGTCAAACGTAATACTGGCAAGTCCAAGGCAGCAGGAAAAACTTCCTCTAGTTCATCAGTTTCAGTAGACAAGCCAGTAACTTCCCACGCTGGCTCGTTAAATGATAAAGGCAAAGCAATACATCATGACTATGGTACTAGTTCCAAGAAGAAAGCTGCCCATAAGGGAAAAGCAAAAGTGGACTCGAATGAAGAGCTGTCTATCACTGAGATTATGACAGTCAGGCTTGACCAGCTAATTGAGGCAGTAACCAAAAATTGACCCGATCTTACTGCACCCCTTTACTCTGTGTATGACCAGTCACCGATACCAAATGTGAGAAAATGCTACAAATGTGGCAGCAAGTTTCACTTAGCCAACCGGTGTTATTTTACCCCAACCCCGTCTGCTCCTTCTACTTCAAGCAAACCAGCAGACAGGAAGAGATCATCAAAGATGACCCTTCCAGAACCCATCCTTGGATGGGTTCCCAAAAAGAACTAATCTCTTAGCTACTGTGCAGGCCATTCAAAACAAGCAAATCTGGTATCTCGATAGTGGTTGTTCGAGACATGTGACCGGATGTAAGTCCCTGCTGATGGACTATCAAGAAAAAGATGGTCCAGTTGTTTCGTATGGAGATAATTCGTTTGTTTACATAAAGGGTTTTGGTACTTTGACTAATGGGAATGTCACATTCTCAAATGTTGCATATGTCGTTAGGCTTAAACATAATTTACTCAGCATAAGCCAACTGACAAGTAAGAATAAGATAGTCCAATTCAGAAGGAAAATTGGCACTATTTTTGATAAGACAGGGAAGCCACTGCTGACTGCAAAATGTCATGAAAACATGTATCAAATTGACATGAACACAGCTGTCACAACAACTGATACTTGTTTCTATTCGAAGGCAGCAGATAACCTGAAATGGTTATGGCACAAGAGACTCTCACATCTCAACTTCAAAGATATTCACAAATTATCCTGTAGAAGTTTGGTGTCTGGGCTACCCACCATGTCTTATGTAAAGGACAGATTGTGTCCTGTTGTGAAAAAGGAAAACATCACCATGCCTCATTCAAATCAAAGCAAATCTCATCTGTTGAGAAACCATTTCATTTACTTCATATGGATCTTTTTGGTCCTGTTAATGTAGCCAGCTGTAGTGGGAAGAAGTATACACTGGTTATTGTTGATGAATATTCCAGATACACATGGGTATTCTTTTTGAAGCAAAAGAGTGAAGCTGCTGATGAAATTATCAATTTTATCAAAAGAATGGAGCTTTTAAATGGGCAACTGGTGAAACAGCTAAGAAGTGATCATGGTACAGAATTCAGAAATGCTACATTAGAAGAATTTTGTGCTGATAAAGGTATTTCACATAACTTTTCTGCTGTGAGAACACCTCAACAAAATGGTGTGGCAGAAAGAAGAAACAGAACTCTCATTGAAGTAGCAAGATCTATGTTAGCTGAGTCTGGGCTGAAAAATTCATATTAGGCAGAAGCTGTGAACACTGCATGTTTTACCCAGAATAGATCTTTAATAGTGAAAAGACATCAAAAAACAGCTTATGAAGTTCTCAAAGGAAGAAAACCCTTAATCTCATTTCTTCATGTATTTGGCACTCCCTGCTTCATTCTAAACAATAGGGATCAGCTGGGCAAGTTTGATGCTAAGACTGATGAAGGTATATTCTTGGGATATTCCAACATGTCAAAGGCATATAGGGTTTTCAATAAAAGAAGGGGTTGTTTTGAAGAATCAATTAATGTTACATTTGATGAAACTGCCCCAGCCTCATCTCCCAGTCAAAAAGATGAAGAGTTATTGTTTGAAGAGCCTACTTAGCAAGCTCTTGATGATGAAGAGGAACCAGCTGCAAATCCCTCACCAATCCATGTTATTGAGTTCTCTGATGATGAGATGGAACATTCTATTCCATCTGTATCTAAACCTAGTGGACCTACTGGTTCTACTAAAGTCCTACAACTTGAGCATAGGTCTACTACATCTGAAGGATCACAAGCTAGTACTGGTTACATTAATACTGAACAGCTGTCTCCAACTGCTGCTCATGCTTTTGAACCAGCTGATGATCAAGATGCTGTATATTCCACGACAAGCTCACCTATTCATAACACTAGATGGAGAAAAGAGCATCCAATTGAGCAAGTTATTGGTAATCTAGCTAGTGGTGTTAAAATAAGAAGGCATGCAACCAGCAATTTTTGTATGCATGTGAATTTTGTGTCTACCATTGAACCTAAATGTCCTGATGAAGCAATCAAAGATCCAAACTGGGCAGGAGCTATGCAAGAAGATATCTCCCAGTTTAATAGGAATAAGGTTTGGACATTGGTACCTAAACCTGATAATGAAACTAAGAAAATCATTGGTACCAAGTGGGTCTTCAAAAACAAGATGGATGAAGATGGGATTGTGACCAGAAACAAAGCTAGCTTGGTAGCTCAAGGGTTCAAACAGGAAGAAGGATTGGATTATGGAGAGACTTATGCTCCAGTGGCTAGGATGGAAGCTATCAGATTGTTCTTGGTATATGCTGCTAAGATGAACTTTAGGGTATTCCAGATGGATGTCAAATCTGCATTTCTAAATGGGAAGCTGCAAGAAGAAGTTTATGTCAAACAGCCTCCTAGTTTTGTAAGTAGTAAATATCCAAACCATGTCTACAAGTTAGACAAAGCTCTATATGGCCTCAAACAGGCTTCAAGAGCATGGTATGAGACACTTCATGTGTATCTCACTAATATAGGTTTTAAAGTTGGAACAATTGATACCACTCTGTTCTCAAAAGAGACAGATGGTGATCTCTTGCTGGTACATATATATGTGGATGATATTATTTATGGATCTAAAAATGAGAAATATTGTCAAGATTTTTCAAAACTTATGTCAAAGACATATGAAATGAGCTTACAAAGAGATTTGCAATACTTTTTGGGATTGCAAATCAAACAACTTGATGATGGAATTTTTATAAGTCAGGATAAATATATCAAAGATATGCTAAAGAAATTTGGTCTGACCTGTTTAAAAGATACAGGGACCCCAATGGCAGCATCTATTAAAATAGATGTTGATCCCAATGGTGAACCAGTCAATATCACTGAATATAGAGGTATGATTGGATCCTTACTTTATCTCACAGCCAGCAGACCAGATATTATGTTTGCCACATGTCTCTGTACCAGATATCAAGCTGATCCTAAAGAGTCACACTTGCTAGCAGTCAAAAGGATATTTAGGTATCTGAAAGCTACTGCTAAACGTGGTCTTTGGTACCCCTAAGACCAGGATTTTGAGCTAATTGGGTATTCAGACGCTGATTTTGTAGGGTGTAAAATAGACAGGAAAAGTACTACTGGTGGTTGCCAGTTACTGGGTGGTAGGCTAGTCAGCTGGACGAGCAAAAAGCAAAATACGGTGTCCACATCTACTGCTGAGGCAGAATACGTTTCTGCTGGTAGTTGTACTGCTCAAGTACTGTGGATGCAAAGCCAGCTGAAAGACTATGGTGTTCATGTTACAAAGACTCCAATCTACCGTGACAACACAAGTGCAATCGATATCACCAAAAATCATGTGATGCATTCAAGAACAAAGCACATTGACGTTCGATATCATTTCATAAGGGATCATGTTCAAAAAGGAGATGTGGAGCTACATTTTATTTTAACAGACCAGCAGTTAGCAGATCTATTCACAAAGCCCTTAGATGGGAAACGTTTTAACTATCTCATCTCTGAGCTGGGTATGCTTGAACTTTAAATAAAAGATAATTTTTGTTGGTGTGCTGGCTCTACAACATGTAGGATAAACCAGTAAGTCATTTTTGTTAACTTACTGCCTACATGTAAAACACTCAGTACAACAAGGTCTTTTATACTTTGGTTACTCAAAATAGTTTTAATTGAAATAATAAATAGCTCACAAAATTAAATGATTCTTTAAATCTGAAACTCATTTACTCCCAATGATTTAAATTAAATTCATGACATATTAAATGTAACAAAGTATTTTGTACTTAATACAAAACTTATTTTGTGGTTTTTAAATCTTTTTTTTTGAATTAAAACGTGCTGCATTTAATGCTGAATGGGAGGTATAAGTGTTCAAGCCGTATATACGTCAAATCAACAGTCTGTGTCCCCTCGAAAGTGTGTCAGTCTGTCACATCTGCCCACGCGCCTGCTAATAGCAGTTGCCTTTTTCTCTCTCCTGCCTTTTTCATCCAATCACAACGGTTAAAAGAGTTTTTTATCTTCCATAATAACCTTCGGTTATTCAGTTTTCAAATTCACACTCTTCTCTCTAAAAATTCCCAAATCTTCAAATCAATTCATACATCCATCTTCTACCAAATCATCAATGGCAGAACAACAACAACATCAATCACCACCTGCTACAAACCAGCCAGAGGAACAACAACCACAGCAATAACAACTGGTAGAACCACAACAACCAGAACAGCAACCACCACCGGTCATCGAAGAACAAGTGGTGCAGGGCCCTTTGTTCAACCTGCACCCAAACCTTGTTAGGGCTGCAAATGCACCAGAACACTCTTCCATTCGCTTATCGCGAGGCAATGCTGCTCATGCCCTTTCAATTCCTAAATCCAAAGCCAACATGGGCTATGATACGCTTATCGATTACATAAGATAATCACCACTGGCTCGAGCTATTACCGGCATACCTTCTCGTCTTTATCCGGCCTGTTTGGCCAGATTCTGGTATACTACCACCACGGCCACCACTCAACAGAATGTTCCATGTATTCGTGGCATGGTGACTGAAACCCTACCCTGCTCCATCACTGCTGATGCCATCCGACGTGCTCTCCAATTACCTATTGGTCTATTTGTTAATTCACCAACCAGTGATGAGTTTAGAAGAGACGTACTGGAAATTATAGGGTTTGATGGACCAGTGGCTCATACGCCCTTAAGGAAGCAGATGCCACCTCTGTGGAATTACTTCTTTGGCTTGCTGACTCATTGCATCAGTCAGAAGTCCGGGAGCTTTGATCAGTGCTCTGACTTTGAGCTGAAGATTGGTCACGGGATGTTGTTTAATCAAATTATTGATTATGCCTGTGAAATTTACTTAAGGCTCAGGGAAATGGTGCTTGCACCGAATCGAACACACTTAATCCCCTTTCCAAGGTTTTTAAGCCTTGTTTTTTAAAATGAGCTGGGTGAAGCTTACCAGCAGATTGCTGATGAATCATTCGACCTGCCTCCAAAACAAGGGGGAATGCCAAAAGATGCTCCTAATGCTCCATATAATGCCTTGACACCAGGCATGCTTGAGTATCTTGCTGCTCGAGGTGGAGTGAACCAACCGACTGCCTCTGGTGCTGCACCAGCTGAGGGGGAGGGACCTCAGCAAAAGCCATCTGTAAAAAGGAAGAAGCCAGCTACCTCAACTAGTACAGCCATCGTCTCACATACTGGAAAAGCAGTAGTTGTATTAGAATCTAGTGCTCTCTGATCATAAAGAACAGCCCTAGTCTTATATACTGACTACCCACTTCTAGTATTGGAATCCGTTGCTTAACTATTTCTTGGTAACAGGCAAATCTAAACGTGCAAAAGCTGGCTCCAAGCACACCACATGGGAGATTGCACCAGTCTCAACTGCTGCTCCTGCAAAGGATGTAGCTATGGAACCTGGTGCGTTTCTAGACCAAACAGCAAAAAATTCTAACTTAATTAAAAATCTTTTACCTACTGACTTGAAAAATGAAAGTGGATTTAAAGGTATAACCTTGGCCCCCAAGCTGACTGGTTTTAAAACTAGTGTTAAGAAGTGTAGCAACCCATACTCTTCTAGCCAGACACTTCCACATTTTTCTAAATTGAACTTAATGTTATATCCTCTGCTGATAGTACAATCAGCAGAGCACATACCTGACCCCCAAAGCAAACTTGAGCTGGGTCCTCATCGTGTTGAACTAGCTCAGGATACTGCACAACCATTATGTTACTTGGATCATGATAAGATTCTCACTCCTACATCATTACCAGCTAGAACTCTTACACTATCTGGGTCAACATGTGTCGCCAATGAGTCAGCAGAGTCACAGCTGTACTTACAGACACCTTATTCTGTCTCATTCGAAAGGCTGACCAAATCACCAGTCTGTCCCCAGAGACCAACAACAGATGCAATTGTTAAGTCAAATTTATTTGGTTCTACAGTTGTTAACATAAAATGTTCTATTGTTTCAGTTCTTAGCAGGGTAGATGAACAGGCAGAGGGGGAGCAAGTTAAAGATGTTATCATTCCTATTCATGAGATTGCTGCCTCTGCTACTGGTGTCGGTGCTACTGTTTCTCCTACTGGTGGTACTGATGCTGGTACTGTTGCTTTTACAGCTGCTGGTGATACTGCTCCCAGTATTGCTGCTTCCACTACTGAACCTGAAGTGGAAGATGAAATCATAGTGGATCCTCATGTTCTTAAAAAGGTAATTGACAATATTGTAAAGGATGTTCTACTTGATGAACCTGTCACTGAACCAAAGGGTGCTGATAAAGCTGCTGATTCTGCTGCTATTTCTGCTGATGCACAGAATGTTTTTGTGGATGCTAGTACTTGTGCTACTTTTCCATCTGATTCTAATGTACAGGATGTTATCATGGATGCTGGTATAAGTGCTACTTTTCCATCTGACTCTGGTTCACAGGGTAATACTATTCTGGAGGGTCTTGATTTTGTTAATGCTGGCTATGTTGGCTATGTTTCCAAAGAGCCAAAGATGGATACTGCTGCTACTAATGTTATTCCAGATGTTTCTGATCTTCAATCGCGATAATTTATTACTGTGGATTCCACTGGTAATCTATAGGTTTCTGACTCAACACCGAATACATTCTTTAAAGGTGCTGCAGATGCTGCTTCTTCACCTACGGCACAGTCACCTACTGCTGCTACTGGCTCTGCGAAACCCATTATGGATTCTGGTACCTCTGCTACTGCCACTACTGACTCTTTTCAGGTTACTGTTTCTGCTGAGAAGAAACCATATGTGTGCCAAGTGCCAGATCCTAATGAAGTTGTACCTAACTTCATCTATCGGGGAGCGTCTATCACTCCCAGAGTTGCTCTGCTGGTGGATCAGCTAACAATTGATCCTCAAACTGCCATAGTCTCAGCCAGCAAATTGCCTCGCGAAGAGCTAAATGAACTATTGTCTCAGCTTAATCGACCAGCTAGAGAAGAAGTTTATGAGAGGCTGTCTACTTTAGAACAGATAAACGAGCAGCCATACTATCACTATTTTGGCATGGCTCCAGCTGCTTCTCCATGGCCTGGTACATGGAGGCCTCTCAAGTTCATCAGAGATCCCTCTACTGGTAAATACGTTATGCAGAATATTCCTGATTCGCCGGTACCTTCTGATTCATCAGCTTCTTCCTCATCATCTTCTTCTTCTGATGGTGATGCTGATAAAGGTACTGATAAGGATGAACCAGTCACTCATGATAATGTGACTGGTACTAAAGATAAACTAGTGGATCTCACCGATGATGCTGTCAATGATGCTGACAAGAATACCAGTGGTTCTAAACCTTCGAGTGAAGGTAAAAATGATGGTGATCATGGTGATGGGTCAGATTCTGACCTTCCACCTCCACCACCCCACGGAGGTAGTTCTATGTTAGCAGCTACTGACCACCCCTCAACCAGCTATGCTAAATTTAATGCTGATGAGGTGGCTGACATCTCCTCCCTGGCTGTCTATAAGACACTCGCCGAAGTTACACCTGATCTACAAAACACCATTCGTACTGCTATTGTTGATAGTGTGACTAAAGCCATACGTAACGCTGGGCAAGTTACCATTTCCAATATTGAAGCCCAGCTCAGACAAGTATGTGCCTTTGCAGATCTTGCGGTGGATGCCATTGTCAGACAACATGAAGAGGAGTAGGACTTAAAGAAACGAATCATCTCTCACAATGAGTATACTGAGGATATTGCCCGTCTTCAAGCTGATTTGGATGCTGCTCATCGCAGAATTCTTTTTCTTAATGAAGAAAATACGGTGCTACATGAGAGATTGGATTCGCAGGAACAGCAAATGGCTAACATGATTCCTGCTTCTGCCTATGTTCAAATGGTTGAAAATATGCAACGACTGGCTACCCTACAGGGTGATGTTAGGGCCATTGTTGAACAGATGGCTATGGGTGTTGCAAGGAATGAAGTTAGGTCTTCAAACCTCCTTCTTCGACAATTTGCCCATCTTACTCCTGAAGTTGCTGACTGGAACAATTTTTCATTCTCTGTTCTAGATTCAGATAGTGACCTTGATGCACAGGTCTCCCCTATTCACCTTTCTGCCCCTGCTGATGACAAAAAGGGGGAGAAGAAATCTAAAAAGAAACTCAAAAAGAGAAAACAATCAGAGGGGGAGCATGAGCATGAAAAGGCTCCAAAACAACCAAGGAGGGATAGTGATGGTGATGGTGGTGATGGTACTACTGGTCAAGACTCTGGCACTAAGTCCAGCAACGCTCATACTAAAGCTGGTGTACAGGCAGCTGGTGAATCTCAACCCAATGTGTCTGCCACATCAGTGGATGATATTGGTTCTGGCAGTAAGCTCAGTGATGTGTCTGCATTGGCTGTTGTTGAAGCATTTGTTGTCTCTCAAACTATTGAAAGAAGAATGAAAAGAAAACTGGAGAGACATCAGAAGAGACAGCAAGAATTAAATGATGCCTTCAATGTCAAATGGGATGCCTATGTTGCTCTTAAATGCCACAGAATTGAGCATAGGAGATGGATGACCCCAAAAAAGAGGGACATTGATGATGACCTGATTGGCATTGATAAATTCAAAAAGGATGCACGAAAAAGAAATGCTAAGTTCATGGTTAAATACGACAAAAAGAGGGCAAAGCTGTATGCTGAGCGAGCAGACAGGATCAAACGGATGACTCCTGAAGAAATGAAAGATTATCTTGCATCTACTGAGTCAGGGGGAGGAGTTAGAACTGACATTTTTATGAAGTGGTTAGATGCTATGTTAGAAACCATCTCATCTTCTCGTCCAACATCTTCTGCACAGCCAGCTACACAACAAAAGCCAGCAGACATAATCAATATTGATGATGATGATGATGATGTTCAGGGAGAGCATCTTGCTATCGTTCCCTACCTGCCTCTACTTGAGCCAGTATCAACACAAGAACCATCAGCTGAACCCATGCCCATTGATAAACAAAGGGTGAAATCTGCTCCTAGGGACAATCAGCCCCTAAGGAAAGGACCCTTATTTGAGGCAGATGATGAAGATACTGAGGTGGTTGTACCAGCTGATACTAATCAGTCAGCTGGTACTGAAGACACAGCGAGGAGTGCTGTGAATGAAAACCCAGCCAGAAGTGTGCTACTGGGTGTTACAAGTGTTGAAGACCCAGCCAAGGTGGTTGAGCTGGGTGTTAATCAAGATGATGATACGGTTAATCCTGCTGACTTTACAGTCTGGGGTAGTGGAGATCAATTATTTGTTCAATTACCTATCTCTCCCCAGACTCTCACTTATTTTAACAGAACACAGGATAATCGTGTTAATCAGTTTCCAGTGAGTTCATCTGGCATAAGTGAATCAATCATGTATCCTCCATCTTCCCCAAAATGTCATGGTAAACACAGAACTTGGGAAGATGATTCAGTTACCCGTGGTGAGCCAAAATTATTTAAAATGAATCCAGATGAAAGAGATGCTTACAGGCTGGAGATCACTGTACAAGAATTTCTTGAGCAAAGACAAGCTGCTATTAATGAAAGGATACGCCAAGTTAGGTTGCTGCATCATCCCTTTGATCAGCCACTTTACATCACTGCCTTGACTTATGGCATTGAAATTGGTGTATACTTAAAAATAGTGGTCAAAGGCTCTCTACTGATGAGGAGAAAGCTCAATTTCAAGAGGCTCGCCAGCAGGGTATGGATCTAAGGGAGTATCGTGTTGCCCTTAGAACTGAAGAGGGTAGAAAGATGATTGAAACAGCAAAATCCCTGAAAATCACTGCCAACGATTATTTGTTGGGCCTACAAGCTGAAATTCAAAGAAGGGAGGCTGCTGATGCTGAACTTGTTGAGATGGTAAGGCTTCAGGACATAGAAGACAAATTGTCCGCTGATAGAAAGCAATAGGCCGAGTCCCTAAATTTAGCCAAAGCCATTATCAAAGAACAGGATAAGGCACTTGATGAGATGGAAGCTGCTGAGAAAGCACCTGCTACTGCTCCTATAGAATCTGTCCGTACCATTGAATTTTCTAATCATTATTATAGGAGTAGGTATGGTGATGTGATGAATAGAAGATCCAATCCCAGCAGGATCATCAAAGTGAACAGAGGGTCAAAAAGAGCTTTCAATGTCATAAGGGAGAATAAGGTTCAAGAAAAAATAAACTATGACGAGTTAAGATCCCTAGGATTTAGTGAATGGATGGAGATCTTGGAGTATTTCGTTGGTAAAGGTGAAAGTGCTATCAAAAATACACTTAAATCTGAACTCCAACAGCTCTTCAAGAAAGTAACAAGGTTTGGGAATGCACCAGTGGTGAATGTAGAAGAAGTCCTTTCTTAAAAGCCTAAAGGAAAGCAATCTACTGGTGAAAGACCAACCAGAAGAGGCCCCATCATTCTACCTCCTCATATCCCTGTATTTGACCCTGCTGATGTACCTTATCTGTTCCCTGAAGCCCGGAGAATCAAACAAGAGGAGCTATCTGAAGAAGAACGAGATAAAGATAAAGATAGATAGTCTCCTATGTGCTCAAATTGTATCTTTTGTTTAATTCACTTTTCATTTTGCTGTTGTTGTAATTACTGTACATACTTTGTTGTAATGAAAGTGAAATGAGTTTATCTTCAAAATCATATCAAATTATAAGATATGGATAACTCAGCAAAAGATCCCAAAAACAAACCTAAAAAGGGACAAATTTACTGCCTATTTTTCATTAGGTCCCTTTGTGCTGACTTTAGTGTTTTCTCTATATGTCATAGGTTTTGTCATCATCAAATAGGGGGAGATTGTTGAGTCCCCAAAATAATTAAGGATTTAATTATGACAAAACTGTAATTTATTTGCACTAAAATGTTATGTGCAGTCAGCACAAGTTTGTTTATGTATAGACAGTAGATATTGATGTATCGAGTGTTTAGTTTGCTGCTCAGTCTACCAGCACAAGGTAGACAGTGTTCTTCAATCAGCACAGGATGTGTACTCAGCAAATCAAGAACATGAAGTGGCTCAGCAATGAAGAACCCGCACAGCTGGAATGCAACTTACTACACAAGATAGCTATGCTCCATTATAAGCATAGTAGTTTCCCGAGTGGTCTACATCTATGGTACTATTCAACAGAAGTCTAAGACAAAGTTGAACAGAAAAGGACACTCGTCGGCGGCTGACAAGTGACCTTACAAGACCACGTGGGAACGCAGAAGTTTAACGCATGTGCAGACATGGGTTATACTTTATCAACATCTAGGGAACACAACATTCTATTTGTATAATCAAATAGTGGTACTGATGTAAAAGCAGAGGTGTATATAAAATAGCTTATATTTTACAAGGAAATACTATTAAATATTATACAATTTTACACAAGATATTTATTTATTTATAGAATGGATATACTTAAACCTTGCTACAACACTTATAGGCAGTGTACCTAATCGTACAGTAGTGTAGTTTTTAGTAAGTCCGGTTCGTTCCACAGGGAAAATCTTTAAACAAAGCTTAACGCTATATTAGTTTACTTTTATAAAAATACAAATATATATATAAGTAATATTATTATTATAAAGGGGGGGTTTGTAACATCCCGCATTTTTCCGTTAAATTATTTTAACGCCCGTCTTTTCTTTTAAATAATGCCCTTCGTATCTAGATTCGTATCCTTGTTAAGTAACATTTTAAATATTCTCGTTATCGGATTATAACGTCTCCCGTACTCCCGTGTAATTTAAAATATTCGTTCGGTTAACTCTCGCACCCGATTACAAACTAAAGGGACTAGTTTTGCCAAAAAGACAAAGAGGTGACTAGCACTTTGACTAGTCAACCTCCTCCCCATCTTTCTTTTATTTTCTTTTCCATTTTCTTCTCATACTTCTCCATTTTCTTTCAATCTTTCAAAAAGCAATTCATCATCTAATTTTGATTTAGGAAGCTCACAACAAATCCGACTACATATTCTTGATCCTCGTTTCATCCTCTTCGATTTGATACCAACCTCATCCATTTTGGGTAACTTTCTAAAATCACTAATTTTATGTGTTCTTGAGATTTTTGAGTTATAAAGTTGTTAATTAGTGTCTATGGCTCATTGTGATGTCGTGTATGTAAATTGTATGCTCGATTCGTTGTTTTTGGTGTAACTAGTTCAATATGAAAATTACTTGCTAAATCCTTGATTTTGGATGATCAAATGTTGTTAGATTGTTAAAGTGCATGTTTTAAAAGTGTTACTAGTATCATTAGCTTCGGTTTGATGTATAGGTTGATTAAGGAAACTCCAAGAACATGATTAATGATTTTGTGAACTTGGATTAGGGTTTGATAAGCTTTACATGAACTTTTGATGCGTCAAATGCTATGAGATATTGTTGTTAAGTGTTTTGTTGCAATGTGTGTTTGATTACCTTCGAAACGGCATAACATACATGTAAATTGGTTGCCCGAATCATAAAATGCGTTTTTGGAACTTGAACTTAGATTATGAATGTTTAATTTCGGTTTTTGGTTGTTATAAGTGCAAGTTTGATTGATGATATGTGTTTAGTTGCATTCCTCGTCAAAATACCTTTCCAACGATGTATGATAGGCGTTATAAGTGTTTACGGGTCAAGAGTTGTGTTTGAATTGGTTTTGGCTCGTGCATATTTGTGGAAAACAGAAACAGACCTGTACAGGGGGTGGCGCGGCGCGCCCCTTACCCGCGCGGCGCGCAGAATAGGCTGAACAGATTCTGACCTCCTTGTCCATTTACACGCGAAATGTTTGACTAGCTACCGACCTCCGATTCACATGAAACTTGTTCTAATATACTTATATATGAATATTTAGCATAGAAAAATAGTCCGGGACCCGACCCGAACATGTTGACTTTTTCGTTGACTTTGACCCGACCAAGTTTGACTTTTTGTCAAACTTAACCAATTAATTATGCAATCTTCCTAACATGCTTTTATACTTGTATCTTGCATGAAACTTGACAATTTGCTTCACATGCTATATTAATCGAGTCGTATCGAGCCATAGGACTAATTGAACATCTTTGACCTATCGCGTTTACCGTTATTGATACAACCTATATGTTTAGGTCGAGACTAGCTTTGTCTTTGCACGCGTTTACTTGTCGAAGTACTTTATTACTCTTGCACTCAAGGTGAGATCATAGTCCCACTTTTTCAATCACTTTTATTCTTTACATCGTGGGCTGAGAAACACATACATTTCATACTTATTTACTTTTCATGCTTTTACATTGTGAACAAATACGAATACAAAGATGCATACGAGTTTGAACAAAAGTCCTCAATCCAATTATCATTAGTTCCACTTGCAGGGTGTAAGTGTAAGCGTGTAATTATGTTGTGTGGCCATACGGGTTTAACAAACCCTCATTCAGACGGTTCGCTACCGTTAGTGAATGAAATATAATTTCAACAATGTATAGTGTAAGTTCTAACACTAAATTCAAAATTCAGAGGGAAGATTCGGTTAAGCCTTGATAATTGGGTGCTCGTGATACAAATACTATTTTGGAATGTGAATGATTCTGGTTGAGCAATTCTTAAAGAACCTTGTGGTTCAATACAATTTACTTACTAAACCTATGATTTCACCAACGTTTTCGTTGACAGATTTCTATGTTTTTCTCAGGTCTTGCACGATATGTGATACATGCTTCCGCTCATTATTTGATACTTGCATTGGATGTCGAGTATACATGCTTTTCGTGGAACGTCTTTTGACTTTACTTTAACTGTGTCGCCTGGATTTCAATCGTACTTATAACGTTGTAACTTAACTTTTGGTTGAACAATTCTTGTAAACTTTGAAACAAATCTTTATTTTGAAATGAAGGCGACATATTTTGGTCAAACGTTATCTTAAAGACTTATAATCAGGTAATGGGACCCACGTAGCCGACGCCGTCACTTGACGATTTGTCGGGGTCGCTACAGTTGGTATCAGAGCCTTGGTTGTAGGGATTTAGAGTTCATTTGTGTCAACCCCGAGTCATAGGGTACATAGGTGAATCTAGACTACAACCGGCATATAGACTGAAGTAGGAATTATTTGACTAATTGTGCATTTATACTCGAACTCTTCTATCATATCTAACTCGTATTCGATCTTGATCTTACGTTGATAAATTTTGTTGGTGCGCCACCTTGACTTTATGAAGTAATGTTAAATGCACATGAGAATCAGGGTAATATAATTTCCGGGATTATATTACGGTGATTCACATGGACGTTCCGACATTATGACATAGAGAATTTAGGGCGAGTCAAGGAAAATTTTCTCTCTATACTTATTCCATACTCCGGTTAGTATTGTTGAAAATACTAACCAACGATATTCTTGTGTCTTGAAGGAACAATGGCTCCTCGTCGTGTACGCCGCAATGAAACTCCCGAACAAGCTCTCGAACGGATGATAGCTACCGCCGTAGATGCGGCCATGGCCGGTCACTCATCCAACAACAATAATAATAACAACCACAACAACAACAACAACAACAACAACAATGGAGCCGGAAACTCAAACGAGGGATGCTCCTATAAAGCTTTCATGGGGTGCAAACCTCACACTTTTGATGGAACCGGGGGACCGGTCGTGCTCACCCGATGGTTTGAGCAAACGGAAGCCGTCTTTAGCATAAGCGGTTGTCGGGACCAAGACAAGGTCAAATACTCCACTCACACTTTCTCCGGAATTGCTCTAACATGGTGGAACACCTATGTTCAATCGGTGGGTACCGATGAAGCTCATGCCCTCTCTTGGGCCGATCTAAAGGAAAAGATGATTGTTGAATATTTTCCGCGCGAAGAAACCCGAAAGCTTGAGGAAGAACTAAGAGCTTTGAAAGCGGTCGGAAACGATCTTAAAGCTTATAATCAACGCTTCGCCGAACTATCCTTGATGTGTCCTAATCTTGTTAACCCCGAATCTCAAAGGATTGAGCTCTACATGCTCGGTCTTCCAAAAAGCATCAAACAAGGGGTGATGTCATCCAAACCCACTACTCATCAAGCCGCTATGAACATGGCTCGCCAACTAATTGAAACGGTTGACGAAATCGTAGTTCCGGCACCTAAGGCCGAGGATAAATCGGGCGGCAACAAAAGAAAGTGGGAACCCTCCCAATCAAGCAACAACAACTTTGCTAAGAAGCCTTACACCTCCGACGGCAAGAGGGGTTATACCGGACACCTACCGTATTGTAACGAGTGCTACAAACATCATTTAGGCGAATGTGGCAAACCATTTTGCTTGAAGTGTCAAAGAAGTGGCCATGTAGCCCACGATTGTAGGAATACCGCTCCCGTCGCTCAAAAGGAGCACAATGCACCCAAGACGGGTGTTTGTTTTGAATGTGGCCAACCGGGTCATTTTAGGAGTGCGTGCCCAAATAAGAAAATCAACCCCAACGCACGCCGTTAAACTTTCAACATCAACGCCTAGGATGCCCGAGACGACGATGGACTAGTCACGGGTATGTTTCTTCTCGAAATTCTCACGTTTCATGTTTATTCGATTCGGTTACCGTTAGACGTTTTATAAACAAGTCTTTGACTCGTGCTCTTTACATTCCACTTTTTCCCCTAGATACTACTTAGACGATTTAAGTGACCAACGGAAAAAAAAATATTGTGTGCCTATAAATTTTATTGGAGGATATACGTTAAGACTTTTGACTTGACACCTATAGAACTAGGGAGCTCGAAACCTATTCGTTAAAAAAAAAAAAAAAAAAAAAAAAAAAAAAAAAAAAAAAAAAAAAAATCCTCAATCCCACTTGAATGTGAATGTGGCCTCATCATCTTGTATAGATTGTTGTGAACTGAGTAATTTTCGGTTGGAAACCGATACCCTCTCCCTCGTATCCATTACCTCATGATTATTTGCACGAATCCCGTAGGTTCCAAATCGACCTCCGTTCCGGTTATCATCAATTGGGGGTTAAGGGAGACGATGTCTCCTGAGTCTTTTCCGAACTCGCAACGTTAGTTGTAAATCTCTCTTAGTACCATTCGATTTATCCAAGGCTCGTCCGTATCCATAAACCTCCTAAACCACGTATGCAAACTTATCTAGACAAATCTGTTATCGTATTTATAGATGACGTCTTAACTTATTTAAGTAAAGAAGGAAAACGAACAACATCACCATCTTAGTCTCGAACTTTTGAGAAAAGAGCAACTCTATACCAAATTCTCCGAGTGAGAATTTCTGTTAAACGAAGTCAAATTTTCTAGACCATGATGTTAATGGTCAAGGCATTACAATCAATCTCGAAATCAAGCCACACGTAATCATGAAACTCTCTCAACTCAGACTTGTATTCGTAAAATCCTAGATCTCGTCTATTTTTACCGAAGATTCATTCCTGACTTTTCTCGTGTTACACGACTTTTAAACTCGTAAACTCACTAAGGAAAACTTTAAATCTCTCCGTGTCCAAACCTTGAGCGTGATTCTTCACACCAACATTTCTAGCTAAATTCGTATAGCACCAAATGGAATTCAAATAGGGAAATATTTCTACTTGAATGCCGAAAGGCGTACTCTCTCGACTCAAATTCAACGTAACTGAAATTCGTTATTTTGCACGAAGAATTCTAATACTAAATTGTGGATCCGATCAATTTCCTCATCATCACGTACCACACTACATACCTCTGTTATTTCACCGTTACCGTCTGATATTACTGGAACTTAAGATAACACACAATCCAACGATACTTCACTCTTCTTTGACTTAACGCCCTTGTGTTTCTGATAATCGGTCAACTATTATTCAACCCCGAACTATACAACCACGTATACTATCTCGTCTCTCTTTCAGACTTCAACTTTTTACAACTAGAGGCACGATATGGCAACCTCGAGGTGTAAGCTCATCCAATTCTAAGTCCTCATCTCACTTCTATCTTTATCGCTCGCATTTCTGTTTAAAGAAACTCCTTGTAACATTTCTCCATGGATAGAGAAATTCCTCATATTACATTAGTATTCGCCACGAGGGTGAATGGTCCTAACGAACCTTTTTCGAACCCTAACTGACTTGTTCAAACACATCTTAAGAGATTCTATTCCAACCCACTTAGACATGAGTACCGCGTGCCACCCACAACCCGATGAACCAAGCAAACGAACGATTTACGTCTTGGAAAGACATGTCACGACTCGTATTGTCACCTTTAGTAGATCACTCTTACAACAGTAGTTACCACTCGTGTGTTCGCACGCACTTTCCGAAACCCTATATGACCGCTAATGTCATACCCCCGTTCATTCAACCAAGCGTCAACCACCGAAATCTGAACTCCATCAAGAAACAACAATTGAGATCATTCAAGTCCGGGAAGGGCTCGAGGCGGCCCGTAGTCGTCAAAGGAGTTATACCAAACTTAGATGAAAACCTCACAAATTCCAGTGTGTAACCGCGTAATATTGAGAAACCGCACCTTGGAAAGGTGTAATCTATTTTGGGGAAATCGAGAAAGGCTAGCCGCAATATCGAACCTTTTGAAACCTTGGGGCGTATTGGAACCGCTTCCTACCGCTTAGAACTTTCGACTCAATTAAGCTTCCGTTTACCCTACATTTCGTGTAACAAACTTGGAAACGTGTCCTGCGGAACAGGAACGTGCAATCCTGCCAGATACACCAACTATTGATGACAAACTTCTCTTCATGGGAAAACCGGTTAAAACCGGGGATCATAAAACCAAACCTTAATGCAACGTAAAACCCTAACTATCTAAATTCGTGAGAACACTCAAGGACGTACCTTCACTTATTCATAGCATGGACAACGTAAAGTCTCGAATAAGAGATATCGACTACTACTTCCAACTAAATTTCGGGACGAAATTTCTTTTGAGGTGTGGATAATGTAACATCCCGCATTTTTCCGTTAAATTATTTTAACGCCCGTCTTTTCTTTTAAATAATGCCCTTCGTATCTAGATTCGTATCCTTGTTAAGTAACATTTTAAATATTCTCGTTATCGGATTATAACGTCTCCCGTACTCCCGTGTAATTTAAAATATTCGTTCGGTTAACTCTCGCACCCGATTACAAACTAAAGGGACTAGTTTTGCCAAAAAGACAAAGAGGTGACTAGCACTTTGACTAGTCAACCTCCTCCCCATCTTTCTTTTATTTTCTTTTCCATTTTCTTCTCATACTTCTCCATTTTCTTTCAATCTTTCAAAAAGCAATTCATCATCTAATTTTGATTTAGGAAGCTCACAACAAATCCGACTACATATTCTTGATCCTCGTTTCATCCTCTTCGATTTGATACCAACCTCATCCATTTTGGGTAACTTTCTAAAATCACTAATTTTATGTGTTCTTGAGATTTTTGAGTTATAAAGTTGTTAATTAGTGTCTATGGCTCATTGTGATGTCGTGTATGTAAATTGTATGCTCGATTCGTTGTTTTTGGTGTAACTAGTTCAATATGAAAATTACTTGCTAAATCCTTGATTTTGGATGATCAAATGTTGTTAGATTGTTAAAGTGCATGTTTTAAAAGTGTTACTAGTATCATTAGCTTCGGTTTGATGTATAGGTTGATTAAGGAAACTCCAAGAACATGATTAATGATTTTGTGAACTTGGATTAGGGTTTGATAAGCTTTACATGAACTTTTGATGCGTCAAATGCTATGAGATATTGTTGTTAAGTGTTTTGTTGCAATGTGTGTTTGATTACCTTCGAAACGGCATAACATACATGTAAATTGGTTGCCCGAATCATAAAATGCGTTTTTGGAACTTGAACTTAGATTATGAATGTTTAATTTCGGTTTTTGGTTGTTATAAGTGCAAGTTTGATTGATGATATGTGTTTAGTTGCATTCCTCGTCAAAATACCTTTCCAACGATGTATGATAGGCGTTATAAGTGTTTACGGGTCAAGAGTTGTGTTTGAATTGGTTTTGGCTCGTGCATATTTGTGGAAAACAGAAACAGACCTGTACAGGGGGTGGCGCGGCGCGCCCCTTACCCGCGCGGCGCGCAGAATAGGCTGAACAGATTCTGACCTCCTTGTCCATTTACACGCGAAATGTTTGACTAGCTACCGACCTCCGATTCACATGAAACTTGTTCTAATATACTTATATATGAATATTTAGCATAGAAAAATAGTCCGGGACCCGACCCGAACATGTTGACTTTTTCGTTGACTTTGACCCGACCAAGTTTGACTTTTTGTCAAACTTAACCAATTAATTATGCAATCTTCCTAACATGCTTTTATACTTGTATCTTGCATGAAACTTGACAATTTGCTTCACATGCTATATTAATCGAGTCGTATCGAGCCATAGGACTAATTGAACATCTTTGACCTATCGCGTTTACCGTTATTGATACAACCTATATGTTTAGGTCGAGACTAGCTTTGTCTTTGCACGCGTTTACTTGTCGAAGTACTTTATTACTCTTGCACTCAAGGTGAGATCATAGTCCCACTTTTTCAATCACTTTTATTCTTTACATCGTGGGCTGAGAAACACATACATTTCATACTTATTTACTTTTCATGCTTTTACATTGTGAACAAATACGAATACAAAGATGCATACGAGTTTGAACAAAAGTCCTCAATCCAATTATCATTAGTTCCACTTGCAGGGTGTAAGTGTAAGCGTGTAATTATGTTGTGTGGCCATACGGGTTTAACAAACCCTCATTCAGACGGTTCGCTACCGTTAGTGAATGAAATATAATTTCAACAATGTATAGTGTAAGTTCTAACACTAAATTCAAAATTCAGAGGGAAGATTCGGTTAAGCCTTGATAATTGGGTGCTCGTGATACAAATACTATTTTGGAATGTGAATGATTCTGGTTGAGCAATTCTTAAAGAACCTTGTGGTTCAATACAATTTACTTACTAAACCTATGATTTCACCAACGTTTTCGTTGACAGATTTCTATGTTTTTCTCAGGTCTTGCACGATATGTGATACATGCTTCCGCTCATTATTTGATACTTGCATTGGATGTCGAGTATACATGCTTTTCGTGGAACGTCTTTTGACTTTACTTTAACTGTGTCGCCTGGATTTCAATCGTACTTATAACGTTGTAACTTAACTTTTGGTTGAACAATTCTTGTAAACTTTGAAACAAATCTTTATTTTGAAATGAAGGCGGCATATTTTGGTCAAACGTTATCTTAAAGACTTATAATCAGGTAATGGGACCCACGTAGCCGACGCCGTCACTTGACGATTTGTCGGGGTCGCTACAGGGTTTTTACCGTTTAATGACCGGTTTGTCGATTTTAAAACTTTAGTCGCAGTTAAAACCAAATGTAAAAAAAAATAAATACAAGACTTAATTTAAAGCGTAAAGTAAATAACGATAATGAAATTGCGATAAATAAAAGTGCGATAAAATAAACTTGCGATAATTAAAAGTACGATAATTAAAAGTGCAATTAAATACAATAACAATAAAATAAAATCCGATAATTAGAAGTGCAATTAAATATAAAATAAAGGAAATTAAATATGAAATAAAATAAGTATGCTTATTTAAACTTCCGTAATCATGATGTTTGACGTGTTGATTTTAGTTTTATGCCCATGGGTTAATTATCCTTTGTCCTGGATTATTTAATATGTCCGTCTGGTTTTTGTCCATAACAGTCCATCGGTCATAAATATAAAGTACGAGTGTCCTCGTCAAATTATTCTTATACCCGAAGTTAAATATTCCAACTAATTGGGGACTTAAACTGTAACAAGATTTTAATACTTTGTTTAATAATTACACCAGGATGTCGACTGAGTGTAACCCAAGGTTTTAATACTTTGTTATCAATTATACCAAGTGTCCTTGTACATAATTTCACCCCTGTTTTAATTATTCTAGTCGCTATTAATCCATTCCCGTGTCCGGTTAAATGAACGATTATTCGTACATATAAATACCCCGCCCATCGTGTCCGATCGAGTGTATATGGTAATTTATAGGGACGCCCAATTGTAAATCTTTATATTAACATTAACAAACTATCATTTAGTTAAACAAATATAAAGCCCATTAATAGCCCATAGTCTAATTTCCACAAGTGTCGTTCTTTTGTCCAAACCCCAATTATGGTACAAAGCCCAATTACCCAATTTTAATATTTTTAGCCCAACATCATGATTACTTCGGATTAAATAAACATAATAATAACTTAGCTACGAGACATTAATGTAAAAAGGTTGAACATAACTTACAATGATTAAAAATAGCGTAGCGTTACACGGACAGAATTTCGACTTACACCCTTACAACATTCGCTAACATACCCTTATTATTATGATTTAAAATTAAAATTAAAATATAAATTATAAATATAAATATTACGTATAGATATAGAGAGATTGATATTTTTGATATTAAAATTCGTCGAACTGCGTTGGCTTTTATAGGGAATTGAGTCCAGGAGAACTCCGCGAGTCGCGGCCATTTCCTCCTTCAAACTCCGCGAGTCGCGGAGTTTGAAATTCCAGCTCACAACTTTGGCTTCTTTCTTTGCCGACGGTTTATTTTATAAATATAATATATATATAATTAATATAATTAATTATATATTATATTATATTTATATACATAGGTAACTTGTAATTTTTAGTCCATTGCGTCGAGCGTTGAGAATTGACTCATGTCCCGGTTCTGGATTTTCGAACGTCCTTGCGTACAATTTAATACCTTGTACTTTGCGTTTTGAATCTTGTACTCTTGTAATTTCGAGACGTTTCTTATCAATAATTGGAACCTCTTTGATTGCATTTTGTACTTTTGAGCTTTTTGGACCTTTGCATCTTCAATTCGTCGAATCTGTCTTTTGTCTTCACCTTTTATTGTTTAAACGAATATCACTTGTAAATAGAACAATTGCAACTAAAAGCTTGTCTTTCTTGAGGAATAATGCTATGAAATATATGTTCGTTTTTAGCATTATTAAATATTGCCACACTTGAGCGTTGCTTGTCCTCAAGCAATATAGTCTTGAAATACTAGAATCACTTCTTTATTCTTCACACTTTGTACATCAGTGATTTCTATACGGCGGTATAAACAATGGTAGTAACGATATGGTTTACAGTCCCACATGACTATAAAAATTTAGATCCTTTAAGGAAATTGGATCTTTATGAAAACATTTGATCTTTTGAAAATTAAATCTAGCTTTTACCCTAGATAAGTTTTCCGGAATAACCCTTCATCGGTGTTTGCAAGTTCTTTTTGTGGGTTTGGTGGGTTTCAGATTTGAAAATTTTAGCTCAAAACTTGCGGTTTTGTGTCACCCACTTGCTAACCTTGTATTAGGAAAGCAACACGTCCAGTTTACTTGCTCCGTATATTACCTTTCGATAAACTACCGTCCGGTTGTAAAGGAAAGCGTTGAACAAGCAACTGTTAAGGCAATGTCCTCTGACATGCTTTTAATTATGGTCTTTTAACATGTCAGACGCAATTACTATCCTTTGTAGGAGCAATAGTAAAGCTCACCCTTATAATTTTTCCAGTCTGGCACAAGGTCCTGTCTTCGACCATGCTATGCAACCACCTTTCTTACGGTTGACACCCGATTTGGTTCAGGCGACCTAATGAATTCCAGGTGAATTCCTAGGATTTTACGTTTAATGGTAATGAACGCATTGAAAATGGATTTTTAGAAAACCAATCGGTTTGTAATTTTGATCAAAATATTTTCTCGTTCAGGCTCGAGTTTAGATATCATCGAATTCCATGAGTTTGTAATTCTCAATCTTTAAGGACAATCTCTAAGATTGAGTAATATCAGGCTTAAAAGCTGATTTTTGATCTTTTAAGGAGATTATCCTTTCTGTGGATCTGATTCATTAGTCTTATCAAGCTAATTTGCATGGTGCCCCCCCGTTGTACGAGATAAATCCTTCTCATGGTTAGGATAAATCTGACCACTTGGCGACCCTGTTTTGTGCTAAGGTCCGTGGATTTCCTGCTGATTTTAGAGATGACTTTTCTAGATTTTTCGTCAACCTACAGCTGGTCTGGACGACAACTTCATGACCTAAATCAAGAAGCGCGTTTCTTTTTCGAAATACTTTACTTCCTTTTAACGATGGAATTGATTCATCGTGTAGATCCATCTCTTCTTTTCTTTCATCGGGTAAAACAGTTAATTATCGTCCAAAACAAAAGTATTTTCAATTATTTGTACAAAAATATGTGATATGTCTTTTGAATAACTCGGTGAAAATTTCCCACACTTGGCTTTTATTTTCCTTTTTATTTTCCTTTATTCCATTTTAAATGAATTTTAACATTTTGGTTTGTTTCTCAATTTATGTCCTTTCCGAGTTAACGATAATTTCGATGTTAACACCTAGTTTTATCATTCATAAATATGTATAAACATGATTTTGAGTTCATTTAGTTGAAAATTTTGAAAAATTTTACTAGAAGTGGGTAGTCAGTATATAAGACTAGGGCTGTTCTTTATTATCAGAGAGCACTAGATTCTAATAAAACTACTGCTTTACTAGTATTTTTAATGGTAACCAAGTGTATGAAGTAAAAAATATTTAAAATCCGAAAGAATTTAACCCCTTCCCACACTTAAGATCTTGCAATGCCCTCATTTGCAAGAAATCAATAACAATTTAAATTATTGAGGGTGATTAGCGTAGAAATGATTAAATTTTACCAAAGTTTCCAAACATATTTGTGTTTGCTTGCTGAATGATAAATGGTGCATATCATTTGTTCATTCCGTCTTGTTGTTATTTCACATATACTTTGCATCTTGTCGTCAAAATTAATTGCTTTTGCTGAACTTAATGCCAGTCTTTGAAAATGCGTTGTTTTACCCTGTTGTGTACATAAGATAAACTGCAAACATATATACATATTTTTGAAGTTTGGTATATTACCCCACATTCAAAAATTATTAAAATCTAATAATAAAATTTAGAAAATTATAAAACTATTACAAATCCAACATAAGTATTAAATGTATCAACATTACAAATAATAAAATAAAAAAACTAAGTAGACTAGGGATGATACTGATATCAGAAGGGGTTCCATGCATAACCATATGTGCTATAAAATGCTTCTCCTGGGTTATACGTAGGATACGGTGGTTGCATCTCTATAGACCAGGGAGGGAATATGGGCGTTGGGGTAGGAATATAGTTTCTACCTATATGTTGGCAATAAGCTATGATTTGGTTTTGATGAACTTGCCAATCTTCAAATGCTCTATGTCTAGCATTTTCATACTCTTGTGAAGCTATAAACCTTTGCATTTCTGCCATTTCATTTCCCCCTCCTACATTACCTTGCTGTTGGTTTCTCTCAACCTGTGGATGTCTACCATTATAACGTACTACGGCGTTATTTCGCCTCTTCAAAACTTTAGCACCATGGTATAAATTTAAACCTATTGTATCTTGGGGTTCTGGTTCTTCGACTAATAATCCCCCCGACTTATATCCACATTGAGATACTCAGCAATCAAAGTAATAAATATACCACCTCCTATTATGCTATGCGTTCTCATCCCCCT
Organism: Rutidosis leptorrhynchoides; assembly: GCF_046630445.1. Classification (NCBI taxonomy): domain Eukaryota; kingdom Viridiplantae; phylum Streptophyta; class Magnoliopsida; order Asterales; family Asteraceae; genus Rutidosis; species Rutidosis leptorrhynchoides. Next base: position 394,444,437 of record NC_092336.1, on the reverse strand, counting down.
AACCATAGCTGATAAATAATAACCTACACAATATGGTATACTTACAGCGCTTTGTGGGTCTCGAATACACATGTGGTAAAACAAATCCTGTTCATTTACCTTTTCCTTATTCTTACCTCTTTGTGTAATCGAATTAGCTAAAAATCTATGAATTACTCTTAACTCTGCTCTATCTATATCCAAATAAGAGTAATTTCCCCCTTTGAATCGGTGATGGCTAGTCGTTTGACTCCATACACCATGTGTATCAAAATTCTCATCTATCTTCCTACCGTTCAATATCAACCCTCTACAATCGGCAGATGCTAACTCCTCAGGCGTATATATACGTAAAGCCTGAGCCATGTCTAGTAAAGACTTGTGGTGCATCGAACCTCCTAACAAAAATCTAATAAAAGATCGATCGATTAAACTAGCTACCCGATCATTTAATTCTATACTACACAACAATTCTTCACACCATACTTTATATACAGGTCTACGCATGTTGAATAACCGTACCCAATCGTTGAAAGTAGAATTACCATACCTCTGTGCAAGTAATTCCCTAATTGGCCCGGCCAATTCTACAGCTTCTAATGGTCCCCATTCTATGACCCTAGGTACCTCAACAGCTTTAGAATGAAGAGTATGCAATCCTCTTTGGTATTTTGGATAATCTATCCAACGTCTGTCAAATCACAAGTTCGGGTGCAAATCTTCTAAGTGCATATCAGAAAATGTCATTACTGGATGAGGTATATCTTGCTTGTAGTAGTTATCCACCTCCTGTTGGTCCGCATTCTCAGGAGGAGCATTGCGAGCTTGGGATGAAGATTCACCCCTTTCAGTCTGCAAAACACATCAAACACAATTTTTGTGCATCCAAATATGCATTAATGTCAGCAAAATCATCAATCAAAATAATTACAATAACATGTCCAATTTATATCAAACTTAAGCTCATTTTCATATTTTTATCAAATCTACACTTTTTCAAATAAGCATATATGAAAATGTTCGCCAAGTTCATAAGCATTCAACTCAAATAACATGTCAAAATAATCATTACTAGCAATTAAACAAGTCTCAATTGGCATTATCTCTCAAAAATCAAGTTCATGAATTTTAGACTTGAAAAAGTCCACTTTAATTCTCAAAATCATGTTTAGGCTCAAAGTTTGGATCATTTAACTACCTAAACATGTTACACTACTTAATTTAGCAACAATTCATGACAAAAATCGGCCATAACCTGTTTATATCAAAAAGCCCCAAATTGCTCAAGAACACAAACCCTAGATTACTCAAAATTTGAAGTTTAAGGCTTCTAATCATGTTAAATAGCATCAATCTAGGTTATACAAGCATAATACATAAGCAATTTAAGCATAATTACACTAAAAAGTATCAAAATTGAATTGGGTATAAAACTGCTCAAGAACACCAATTTTCAGATTAAAGGGTGTTTAGGTGTAGAAATTTACCGTTTTTCTTGAGTAATTCCTTGATAGCATCCTTCTTAACATGATTTTAGTAAAATATTTGATGATTAACGGTGAAAAATTGTGAATTTGGGAGTGTTTTCTCGGGTTTTTTCGGGTGTTATTTCGCAGTATTTTTGTGGTGTGGTGTGTGGACTGATCAGTTTATGTTTTTATTTTTTTCTGGGTTTTGGTCCCTCCGCGAGTCGCGGTGTTTGACCCTTCAAACTCCGCGAGTCGCGGGGTTTGATATTTTTTTTTAAATAAAATCTTAACTTATAAAATAAATATAAAATAAATTTAAAATTTTATTTTCCTTTGTTATTTAGGACGAGGTCGTTTCGGATCGATGTCCTAGTCCGTCTTTCGACAAAATTTTAAAATTTATCTTTTTCAAGCGATTGTTTTAAAAGCTTAGATTTTTGGGTTTTTTAATGTTTTTGGCATACTTTAATTCAATAAGATTAAAAATAATGGTAATAAAAGTTCTCGTCCCTTCCTCGGGTAAAGCAATTTCGGTTCAAAGATCTAGTCTTCAACTTACGACGAATTTTAAAAATCATATTTTTAACTTAGCGAAATAAAGTAAATTTTTGTTTTTAAATTCACACCAAACTTAAATTTAAAATGCATAAAATTCAAAATTCATATAATAAAAATTAAAAATTCACACCAAACTTATATTATATTTTTGTTTTCATACAAACTTATATTAAAAATATTAATTTTTCAAATATTGACAAACTTAAATATATTGATTTTACAAAGTTCACAATATTAATTTAAGATTTATATATTAATTTTAAAAACAAAGTAAAAATAAAATTAAAAATCTTTTTGGATTTTATCCCACTTTAATCAATCAAATATTATCAAAAATATTCGCCCCTCTTTTCGGTAAAGTAATTTCTATTCCATGACCTAATTTAACTCAGGATGAATTTTTGAAATATTTTAAGTTGATTGATTAAAGATATTTATACCTTAAGAATAAACGTTAAATTTCGCAGTGATGTAATAAATTTTTGAATGGTATCAATAATTTCGGTCGCCAAACCTAATTTTATTTAATATCAATTTAATACTTTATAGCGAAAAAATTAGCGTTTATTATCAAAAGGTTAAAAATAAAAATAAAAAAAAATAAAAACAAAAAACTGTACAGACTTACCTGTGAGATAGTATTCTTAGTTATACGATCTATCCCATTCATAAAATAGTCGGTTTAATTGGTTTTCCATGGCTACATAGGCGTAACCTCGAGCATTCAGTGTTTTTTCTTCTAAACATATGAACGGTCCATCTCTGCATAAAGTAACAAATTCGGTGTTTGAATAGGTTTGATTATTTGAACATTTACCTCCATGTGACCATTTTCCGCATTTGTGACATCTTTCAAGGTGTCGTGCTCTTCTTTTCGCTGCGGATTTTGATTTTCCTTTACCAAATTGTAACTTATTATCTTCGCATCTAGATTCTTTTCTTACTCCGTCCAATCTTTCTCTGATTACTGATACTATTTCACTCGGAAGTGTGTCATTATTACGTTTAGTGATCAAAGCGTGTAGCATTAGACCATGGTTTAGTTCACAGGCAGTCTTCATTTCCTAAAAAAAAATAAAAATTCAGAATGGGGGAAGAAGACTAGTTCTTTAGGGTCTGCTAGGAAAAGACCATTCGGGTTCCATTTTCGAGAACTACACGAAAACAGACAATCTAATTCTAACAAAAATACATATTATCCTTTAAAGACTTGATTCTCCCCACACTTAGTTAGCTGTGGTATCAAAATTGTGATTAACTTCGTTGTTGACTTCCATCGGACTATCTATGTAATGTTTAACTCTGTGACCATTAACTTTAAATTCAATCCCATTTGAATTTATTAACTCTACTGTTCCGTATGGGAAAACTCTTTTGACTATGAATGGTCCAGACTATCTTGATTTCAATTTTCCAGGAAATAGCTTGAATCGTGAATTGAAAAGAAGAACTCTGTCTCCTTCTTTAAATTCTTTTAAACTTCTGATTCTTTTATCATGCCATTTCTTTGTTCTTTCCTTATAGATTAACGAATTTTCGTATGCTTCATGTCTTAATTCTTCTAATTCGTTTAGTTGACTTAATCGTAGACGTCCGGCTTCATGTAAATCAAGATTACATGTCTTCAAAGCCCAAAATGCTTTGTGTTCAATTTCTACTGGAAGATGACATGCTTTTCCGTAGACGAGTTTAAAAGGTGTAGTTCCAATTGGAGTTTTGTAGGCTGTTCTAAAAGCCCAGAGTGCATCCTCCAATTTAATGGACCATTCCTTCGGATTTGATCCTACGGTTTTCTCTAGAATACGTTTTAAAGCTCGGTTGGTATTTTCAACTTGTCCACTAGTTTGTGGATGATAAGAAGTGGAGATTTTATGAGTTACTCCATATCTTTTGAGAACTTTCTCAAGTTGATTATTACAGAAATGAGTACCCCGATCACTTATTAAAGCTTTCGGTGTTCCAAACCTTGCAAAAAGACGTTTTAAAAAGTTGACTACAACTCGTGCATCATTAGTTGGGAGAGCTTGTGCTTCCGCCCATTTAGATACATAATCAATGGCAACGAGAATGTAGAGATTATTATGAGATTTTGGAAATGGACCCATAAAGTCAATACCCCAAATGTCAAATACTTCACATACTTGAATGACATTTTGTGGCATTTCATCACGTTGACTTATTTTTCCGGCCCTTTGACAAGCATCACAGGATTTGCAAAGAAGGTGTGCGTCTTTGTAAATTGTAGGCCAATAGAATCCATCTTCATAAACTTTTCTTGCTGTTAGTTGAGACCCATAATGCCCTCCTGTTGGTCCTGTGTGACAATGGTTTAAGATTTTACTAGCTTCATTTCCAAATACACATCGGTGTATTATTCCATCGGGACAACTTTTAAACAAATGTGGATCTTCCCAGAAATAGTGCTTTATATCACTGAAGAATTTCTTTCGTTTTTGGTATGATAATCCTTTTTCAAGGTATCCACAAACTAAGTAGTTTGCATAGTCTGCAAACCATGGGATTTCATTATAATCTATCTTTAATAGATATTCATCAGGAAAGTTGTCTTGTATGGCCGATTCATTTAGAACTTCTAATTCGGGATTTTCAAGACGAGAAAGATGATCAGCGGCGAGATTTTCTGCTCCTTTTTTATCTCGGATTTCAATATCGAACTCTTGTAAGAGTAAGATCCAACGGATTAATCTTGGTTTAGCATCTTGTTTCGAAAATAGGTATCTAAGAGCAGAATGGTCGGTATAGACCACCGTTTTTGCTAGAACGAGATATGAACGAAATTTGTCAAAAGCAAAGACAATAGCAAGGAGTTCTTTTTCAGTAGTTGTATAATTTGTTTGTGCTCCTTGTAACATCTTACTAGCATAATATATAGGTTGAAATCGTTTTCAATCCTTTGTCCTAAAATGGCTCCCATTGCAAAATCACTTGCATCGCACATTAGTTCAAACGGTAGATTCCAATTTGGTGTTATCATGATCGGCGCATTAGTGAGTTTCTCTTTAAGAATATTAAAAGATTTGATACATTTATCTGAAAAGATGAATGGAGCATCCTTTTCTAGGAGTTTATTCATAGGAGTGGCAATTTTAGAAAAATCTTTTATGAAACGTCGGTAAAAACCGGCATGCCCTAGAAAACTCCTAACTCCTCTAACATTGGTGGGATGTGGAATTTTAGCAATTACATCTACTTTAGCTCTATCCACTTCAATTCCTTCCTTTGAAATTTTATGTCCAAGAACGATGCCTTCTTTAACCATGAAATGGCATTTCTCCCAATTAAGAACTAGATTTGATTGTTCGCATCTAATAAGCATTCGTTCAAGATTAGCTAGACATGTTTCAAATGTATCACCGAAGACTGAAAAGTCATCCATGAAAACTTCCATGCATTCTTCTATCATGTCATGAAAAATCGCCATCATACACCTTTGAAAGGTTGCAGGGGCGTTGCAAAGTCCAAATGGCATGCGTTTGTAAGCAAAAGTACCATAAGGGCACATGAACGTGGTTTTCTCTTGGTCCTCGGGTGCTATTGGAATTTGAAAATATCCGGAAAATCCATCTAGAAAACAATAGTAACTATTTCCGGCTAATCTTTCCAACATTTGATCAATGAAAGGTAAGGGAAAGTGATCTTTTCTGGTGGCGTCATTTAATTTTCTATAATCAATACACACACGCCATCCTGTTACAGTCCTAGTAGGAATAAGCTCATTTTTCTCATTTGTAATGACAGTCATGCCACCCTTCTTAGGCACGCATTGAACTGGGCTTACCCATGGACTATCAGAAATTGGATATATTAAACCTGCATCTAGCAGTTTAATAATTTCTTTCTTAACTAAATCTTGCATATTAGGATTTAGTCTTCGTTGGCGTTGCACATACGTTTTATGACCTTCTTCCATAAGGATTTTATGTGTGCAATACGAAGGACTTATTCTTTTAATATCATGAATCTTCCATGCAATAGCTGGTTTATGAGCTTTCAACACAGAAATGAGTTGTGATTTCTCATTTTCAGTAAGAGAAGACGATATTATTACAGGTAATTCAGATTCACCATGTAAATAAGCGTATTCCAAATGGTTTGGAAGTGGCTTTAACTCTAATTTCGGAGGTTCTTCTATCGATGATTTATATCGATATCTGTCTTCTTCTTTTAGCATTTGAATTTCTTCTGTTGTTGGTTCATATCCATTAGCTATAAGTGTAGCTAACATTTCAGCTTCATCAATTGGTTCAATTCCTTCTCCTAAAGAACATTCTCCTGTTCCTTGTAATTCTGGAAATTCTTCTAACAATTCTGCATGTAAATCTATAGTTTGAATATAATAACATGTATCATCTGCAGACTGCGGTTGTTGCATTGCTCTATCAACTGAAAAGGTAACACTCTCATCCTCTATACTTAGGGTAAATTTCTTACCGAACACGTCTATCATTGCTTTAGCCGTGTTTAAGAATGGTCTTCCTAATATGAGAGGAACTTGAGAATCTTCTTCTATGTCCAGAACAACAAAATCTACTGGAAATACTAAAGTACCAACTTTAACTAGCATGTTCTCCATTATCCCTTTAGGATATTTTATTAATCTATCGGCTAGTTGTATGCTTATTCTTGTTGGTTTCAATTCTCCAAGGTCTAGTTTAGTGTATAGTGAAAACGGCATTAAATTTATACTAGCACCTAAGTCTGCCAATGCTTCTATTGAACTAAGACGACCCAGAAAACATGGAATTGTGAAACTTCCTGGATCAGATAGTTTTTCTGGTATCTTATTCAACAGCACTGCTGAACAATTAGCATTCATAGTAACAGCCGAGAGTTCTTCCATTTTCTTTCTATTTGAGATTAGATCTTTCAAGAATTTAGCATATCTAGGCATTCCTGAAATCACATCAATGAAAGGAAGATTTACATTTATCTGTTTAAACATATCCAAGAATTTGGATTGCTCGGCTTCAAGTTTCTCTTTCTTCATTTTACTCGGGTAAGGAAGTGGTGGTTGGTATGGTTTAACATAAGGTTTAGCCTTAACGGTGTTATCTTCATTAACCTTTTCAACTACCGGTTCTTTTTCCTTATATTGATCAGGTTGTGGTTCTTGTGGAGTAGGAATAGCTTCATCAGAAGTTACAGGTATTTCAGGTGGTTTAAGTGTTGTACCACTTCTTGTGGTAATGGCTTTAGCTGTTTCATTCCGGAGATTTGCATTTGTATCACTAGGTAAACTTCCCGGTTTTCTTTCACCTATTAACCTTGCTAGGTTACTTACTTCTTGTTCCAAGTTTTGAATAGAAGCTTGTTGATTTCTAAATGCTTGAGCATTTTGTTCATTAGTTTGTTTCTAAGATGTGAAAAACTGCGTTTGAGTTTCAACTAGCTTCGTCATCATATCTTCTAAATTCGGCTTTTTATCATCGGGTTGTTGTGGTTTGTTTTGAAAATTAGGTCTTTGCTGATTGTAAGTATTGTTGGATACTTGTTGATTGCTAGGACCTTGTTGGTTGTTGTATGGAATATTTCGGTTATAATTCTGGTTTTGATTGTAAATCGATCTTGGCGGTTGATAATTATTCTGATAATTATTTCCAGGCCTTTGGTTTAGATATGAAATATTCTCTCTTTGTTCCATTGTTAATTCAATACTGAGACAATCTTTTGTCAAATGTGGTCCTCCACACTGCTCACAACTAATTCGTATTGAGTGTATATCTTTAGTCATCTTTTCCATTCGTCTCTCAACAGCATCTATCTTTGCTGAAATGGAATCTAAGTCATGGCTAGAATCGGCTCTAGCTACTTTAGATGATCTAACGATATCTTTTCTTGGTGCCACTCATGTGAGTGGGAAGCAGTGTTATCAATAATTTTGTAAGCATCATTTTCAGTTTTCTTCATAATAGAACCATCAGCTGCTATATCTATGTCCTTCCTTGTAGTGATATCGCATCCTTGCTAGAATATTTGTACTATTTGACAGGTGTCTAAACCATGTTGCGGACATCCTCTTAATAATTTTCCAAATCTGGTCCATGCCTCATATAGAGTTTCATTCGGTTTCTGTGTGAACGTAACAATTTCTGCTTGAAGTCTTATGGCTTTAGATGCAGGAAAGAATTGTTTAAGAAAATTTTCAACTAAAACGTCCCATGTATCGATCGCCCCTTCAGGTAACGATTCCAACCAATCTTTGGCTTCTCCCTTTAAAGTCCAGGGAAATAACATGAGATATATCTGTTTATCCTCCACTTCTCTTATTTTAAATAGTGTGCAGATCCTATTAAAGGTACGAAGATGTTCATTTGGATCTGCCTTCGGCGCACCACTAAATTGGCATTGATTAGTCACCATGTGTAGAATTTATCCTTTAATTTCATAATCTGGCGCATTAATGTCTGGATGAGTAATTGCGTGACCTTGGCCAGTACGTTTAGCTCTCATTCGGTCTTCTATACTTAAAGGTTGTGTTACTTCCATAATTGAATTTGTTGAATCTGAATCACTAGAGGATTCTGATTTAATGGTTCGTTCCTCAACAATCTCTGTTTGAATGATTGGTGGTTCCAGAGGAAAGTTTAGTGGTTCAGGATCTACGAATTGTCCCTGAATATTCTCCGAATTCTCAATTGTGAGGTCGGGTTTAAAAAATGGATTATCAACGGCGACAATATTAGCTAGATGTCTTGATCTAGTTACAGGTGGTGAACGTACAAAAGGTGGTGAACGTCTTGCTCGGTGCATTCACTGAATATCCTATTAGTTTTTTAAAAGGAAAGAAAAATTATCTAAGTTATCCAATTAATAGACTTTTCTGATTTTGCCCACGTTTCGAATAGCCAAAAGATGCAGCAGAGGGGCAGGATTCGTTTGGTCTCAATATAATTGAGGACTGTTTGGCTCCAATAACCCGGTCCACATACAAATCCAACTATTACTACGAACCAGAAAATTTTGATGTCTATAAATTTAACCACTTAAAATAAATTTTCATAATTTTAAAAAAATTTAGATAAGAAGTAGAATAAAAATCTATGTCCTAAAACTAGAATAACGAGAAATAAGAAAGAAAAAGAGCGTGTTGGAAAAAGATCGAAAAAATAAAAATAAGAAAGAAAAAGTGTGACTTATAGAACTTAAAAACACTCGACTAACCCAACCTTATTACTATCACTAACTTAAAATTATAATCGCAAATTGAGATTACTAATTGGAATGATAATTGATACATAGGTAAAAGGCGTCTAAAAATATTAAAGCTTACAAGTAAAACTATATCCCAAATGGCAATAACTTAAAAAAAAACTAAAACTTAAAAAGGCGTCGCAACATTCTAAAGCACCTAAATCTTAGTCTAAAGAAAAAGCACTTAAGGGATTTTACGGCAAAACCTAAAAATCTAGAAATAAAAATATAACTATGGCAAAAACTAAGTTTAACACTAAAAACTAGCGAAAAACACAAATATTACGCTAAAACAATTAAAAAGGGATAAAATATAAAAATATACAAAAAGTTGTAAAAAGTACAATTTTTATAAAAATATTATTTTTATAATATTTATTTTATAAAACTATTAATTTTACAAATTAATTAAACTAATTTAACTAAAATATAAATTAAATAAAAAGAAACTTAAAACTAATTATAATAATAATAAGTAATTAGGGTTAATAATAATAATAATTAATAATTACCCCGTATTTAATGCCTGATTAGGGTTTCTGTCGGCGTGTCAGAGTGGCTCCGCAAGTCGCGGTATTCGAAGCTGCAAACTCCGCGAGTCGCGGGGTTCCAATTTTCAGATGACAGGTTGATTAAAATTCGACGCGTTTTACTTTTTATTTTTTTTTTATTTTTCGGTTTTTAAATTTTTATTTTAAATAAACACAAAATTTTTAAATAAAACTTATATTTTTATAAAATAAAAATAAAGAAACTTTATAAAACTTAAATATTTAACAAACTCTTAAAAATATTTATATTTTTGTTTTCTTTTTATGTTTTTGAATAATTAAAAACGTATTTTTACAAAAGCGTATTTTAATAAAAGTAAACTAAAAATAAATTTTTTTTTATATTTAGCGTTGCGCTTCCAGCTTTTAAGCTAGATTGTTCCCCGGCAGCGGCGCCAAAAATAACTTGATGTCAAAGCATAGGTGTATATAAAATAGCTTATATTTTACAAGGAAATACTATTAAATATTATACAATTTTATACAAGATATTTATTTATTTATAGAATGGATATACTTAAACCTTGCTACAACACTTATAGGCAGTGTACCTAATCGTACAGTAGTGTAGTTTTTAGTAAGTCCGGTTCGTTCCACAGGGAAAATCTTTATACAAAGCTTAACGCTATATTAGTTTACTTTTATAAAAATACAAATATATATATATAAGTAATATTATTATTATAAAGGGGGGTTTTTACCGTTTAATGACCGGTTTGTCGATTTTAAAACTTTAGTCGCAGTTAAAACCAAATGTAAAAAAAAAAAAAATACAAGACTTAATTTAAAGCGTAAATTAAATAACGATAATGAAATTGCGATAAATAAAAGTGCGATAAAATAAACTTGCGATAATTAAAAGTACGATAATTAAAAGTGCAATTAAATACAATAACAATAAAATAAAATGCGATAATTAGAAGTGCAATTAAATATAAAATAAAGGAAATTAAATATGAAATAAAATAATTATGCTTATTTAAACTTCCGTAATCATGATGTTTGACGTGTTAATTTTAGTTTTATGCCCATGGGTTAATTGTCCTTTGTTCTGGATTATTTAATATGTCCGTCTGGTTTTTGTCCATAACAGTCCATCAGTCATAAATATAAAGTGCGAGTGTCCTCATCAAATTATTCTTATACCCGAAGTTAAATATTCCAACTAATTGGGGACTTAAACTGTAACAAGATTTTAATACTTTGTTTAATAATTACACCAGGATGTCGACTGAGTGTAACCCAAAGTTTTAATACTTTGTTATCAATTATACCAAGTGTCCTTGTACATAATTTCACCCCTGTTTTAATTATTCTAGTGGCTATTAATCCATTCCCGTGTCCGGTTAAATGAACGATTATTCGTACATATAAATACCCCGCCCATCGTGTCCGATCGAGTGTATATGGTAATTTATAGGGACGCCCAATTGTAAATCTTTATATTAACATTAACAAACTATCATTTAGTTAAACAAATATAAATCCCATTAATAGCCCATAGTCTAATTTCCACAAGTGTCGTTCTTTTGTCCAAACCCCAATGATGGTACAAAGCCCAATTACCCAATTTTAATATTTTTAGCCCAACATCATGATTACTTCGGATTAAATAAGCATAATAATAACTTAGCTACGAGACATTAATGTAAAAAGGTTGAACATAACTTACAATGATTAAAAATAGCGTAGCGTTACACGGACAGAATTTTGACTTACACCCTTACAACATTCGCTAACATACCCTTATTATTATGATTTAAAATTAAAATTTAAATATAAATTATAAATATAAATATTACGTATAGATATAGAGAGATTGATATTTTTGATATTAAAATTCGTTGAACTGCGTTGGCTTTTATAGGGAATTGAGTCCAGGGGAACTCCGCGAGTCGCGGCCATTTCCTCCTTCAAACTCCGCGAGTCGCGGAGTTTGAAATTCCAGCTCACAACTTTGGCTTCTTTCTTTGCCGACGGTTTATTTTATAAATATAATATATATATATAATTAATATAATTAATTATATATTATATTATATTTATATACATAGTTAACTTGTAATTATTAGTCCATTGCGTCGAGCGTTGAGGGTTGACTCATGTCCCGGTTCTGGATTTTCGAACGTCCTTGCGTACAATTTAATATCTTGTACTTTGCGTTTTGAATCTTGTACTCTTGTAATTTCGAGACGTTTCTTATCAATAATTGGAACCTCTTTGATTGTATTTTGTACTTTTGAGCTTTTTGGACCTTTGCGTCTTCAATTCGTCGAATCTGTCTTTTGTCTTCACCTTTTATTGTTTAAACGAATATCACTTGTAAATAGAACAATTGCAACTAAAAGCTTGTCTTTCTTGAGGAATAATGCTATGAAATATATGTTCGTTTTTAGCATTATCAGGTGCCAAACTGAATTGGGGTGTTCCTGCAAATAGCTACCAAAGAGGAAAGAGGAGAGCATGCTCTCTGATATAGTTGTCCCCACAAGTACAGACATCCTATGTACCAGTGGACAATAGAACCATTACACGGATAATATGACTACTATAAATTGTTGTATCCACTATTGTAACAACTAGTGGTGTGGGTTTATATTTATAGAGTCAAAACGTGTAATAGCTGTTAGTTAACCTCTTAGCTATAATCTAGGTAATCTGTATCAACCAACTATCATTCTGCCAAGGATAGTTGTGATTCTTTGTGATTCAATCAATAAAGAATAACTGTTGAAAATTACATGTGACTCTATTTATTTGCATGCTTGAATACTAATCGAGTTTAACTGTTAAGTTATTTTAAAAAGAATTATATTCCCCCCCCCCCCCCTCTATAATACTCCTGTTGTTATCAAGGGACCAACAAAAAGAATGAAGCTCCAAAATAGAAATGGGAGTGTGGAAACAAGGAAATGAAGAGAGTGGATTTATAGTGAAATATCCAACGGAATAATCGAAATAGATTATTGTAGTTAACCAAAGAGGATTCTAATTTCCTTAATTGTCGAAGAATCAAATCTTATTACAAAGATTTTCTCCAAATCTCTTGAACTTTGGAAATCGATCCTATCTACGTCAAAAGATATGACGAATCTGCATTTACTCATTTCACTCTTTTGTGATAACTTCACTCACACTCTTCACATAAAGGAATTGTTTGATCTATATTATTCACTGATGATAAAAACTCTAATTTCTAGCTCGTATGCGTCATGAAAACATACTTATTGTCAGCCATGACCATCCCAATCAAATTTCGGGACGAAATTTCTTTAACGGGTAGGTACTGTGACGACCCGGAAATTTCCGACCAAATTTAAACTTAATATTTATATATGATTTCAAAATGATAAGCAAAGTCTGTAATGTTGAGTCTCAAAAATGTTGAACTGTTTCATATATGCAATTACCCTTCGACTGTTCTCGACGATTCACGAACAACTATTTGTAAATATATATGTGTGTGTGTGTGTGTGTGTATATATATATATATATATATATATATAATAATTGTAAGTATAATTTAAAATATTGTTGTTATGAAATATGATATTATAATAATTATTTAAAAATATATCTATATATAAATAAAATTATATTAAAAATAAATATTAAATAATTGTAATACTCGTTTGATGTTTCGATTGATATTAAGAAAGTTAAATTCAAACTTATGTAATTTTAAAATAAACGGTGATACGAAAATGAGTTCTATAAATTTTAGGCTTGTTAAAAATGTATTTAGGAACTATTTATTAAGTTTTAAAACTTTTTATATTTTACCCAGAAATGAGAGGGACAGTTGATGTAATTTTCATTTAACAAATTAAGGATCGAATTTTATATCATAATGACCAAAATAAATAAATATAGTTAATCTAGAAATTTGGTATTTTTTTTCGAAGACTTTTATTCGCCATTGATTAACAACGGAGCCCGAAACCCAATCCATACAATTCATGTCGACAGATAATCAAATAATTGAGTGATGGCTTCAGTGTTTTATGAATGATATGGAGATTACTATTTAACTTTTGAATTCTTTATTCTATCTAACATATTATATATGTACGCTTATGAAATAAATATATGGATACACACATAAGACTTGCAAGTTGAAACCATTCTTTTGTTCTTCTTCGTCTTTCTAGTTGTCGAGCTAAACTACTTCTTGATCATCATCTAGCTTGCAAACTCTTTGCCTTTATAATCGAGCAAACCACTAATCGATCACCACCATCTAACCATTCAGTAACCGCCACCACTTTTGATCGACCTCCATCATCACCCAACATCCACGACCACTTTACACCGCCACCTATCATCGATCACCATCATCGAACCTTGTCAAATCGTGAACTGTTACGCTGCTATAAACCTTTCTGTTTATGCAACCACCTAAACTTCACCACCATCAAGAACCCACCATTTATTTTATTTATTGGCTCGATTACCAAAAACCTACGATGATTTCTCCTATCCCGAACTAAGACCAACACAAAACAATCACATGTAAATATTACGTGAATTATACAAAGACAAGAACCATTATCACGTCTATTGTTATTGTGTTGTTTATTACTCCTGCTATCTTGATCGAACTATATTTTTTTTCTACAACAGTTTTTTTTCTATTTTTTTTCTTCTCTTTCGCCACCAAAACATCCCTACAGCCTCACTTTTACAGCTGCTACAACATTATTTTTCTCCTGCTACTATTATAGTTTCAAACCCCATCGAAACTCTAGTAAATTGCTACTGTAACAGTTCTTTCTTTTTCTTTTCTTTTAAACGGTGTTGCTGCATATTTCAGTTTTAAAACAAGCAAACCAATCATTTGAACACCCTAAGCCAACTGCGTGATATATTTCTTTATGCTTCGTATTTTATCATTACTTGGTGGGGTTGTCGCATAGTCAAGTGGGTAGGGAAAAGGAATAATCCACTTTCTCTTTGCAAAATATCCGATACTTCGTTGTACCTGCATAATACAAATCAGTTTAGTGATGGGTCGATTATATATACAGTTTAAAGGTTTGGTCAAATGGAATATAATTATTATTACTTTACAGCACATTTCTATTTGATTGCATGTGAAACAAATTGAAAATCTATGGCCTACCCAATTTGATAACTTGAACGACTGGTCGTTTTCTTCATTTTTCCTCCTGGACCGAACCAACAACAATTTAAAGGTTATTAAGTTAACATGGGCCAAGGAATGGTGATTTGGCTGAGATTTCATTTTGTTGGGTCATAGATTAGCTTTTGGGCTCGTAAAGATGGGGATGTTAAGTGGGTCGAAGAGTTATAATAGTTGGGCTGTGGTTATGTAGGTGTTATTGGGCCGAGACCCATTTGATTTTCTTTGTGGACTAGACTTTCAAATGATGCATGATACACAATAGAATGATGATGTACGATGACATGTTAATGATAGATAGCATGATGTCGAATTATGATTATGGTGCACGATGTTAATTAGATAAGGATAATGATGATTGTTACTGTTACGATTATGATGATAGAAATGTTATGATGATAGATAGATAAGGTGGCAATGACAAGAGGGTTATGTTGCACGATGAGGATAGTTATGATGATTAGTAATTAGGATGATGATCGGTAAAATGATGGTTTGATGATGAAATGGTAAACAATGGCAATGATAATGATAATGAATTTATGAGAAAGATGATAACAGTTTAGTATAAGTTACATAATTAAAAACGCGAGATATTACAGAAAGAAACAGTTAGAGCGATGGTTGAGTGGGTGTTTGTTGAATCGAGACGTCTCGGGTTCAAACCCGGACTTGGGCATTTTTTAAGGGCTACTTCCTTGAGGTAGTTATT
Source organism: Rutidosis leptorrhynchoides (assembly GCF_046630445.1). Taxonomy (NCBI): domain Eukaryota; kingdom Viridiplantae; phylum Streptophyta; class Magnoliopsida; order Asterales; family Asteraceae; genus Rutidosis; species Rutidosis leptorrhynchoides. Next base: position 394,428,813 of record NC_092336.1, on the reverse strand, counting down.
TATCTATTTATTATCATCATCATCATCATTATTATTATTATTATTATTATTATTATTATTATTATTATTATTATTATTATTATTATTATTATTATTATTATTATTATTATTATTATTATTATTATTATTATTATTATTATTATTATCATAAGTATTAGTATTATTATTAGTAGTATTATTATCATTATAGTTATTAATATAAATATTAGTATCATTATTATTATTAGTAAAATCATTATTTTTATAGTTATTATCGTTAGTATTCATTATTATTAAAGTAACATTAATATTAAAAGTATCATTTTTAACTCTATTATCATTATTATTATTTTTATCATTATTAATATTATTTTAGTATTATTATAATTTTCACAAACAAACGATGATTAAATATACCAAAATATATCTAATACATATAACATAACAAAATTAATATTTTTATTTATTTTAAATATATAAAATGAATATATGAAACATATAGGTTATTAATATAAAAATGATATAACTAATATATATATATATATATATATATATATATATATATATATATATATATATATATATATATATATATATAATTTGTTTGATTACAATTATGTGTGTTAATATATACATAAATGATATAGGTTCGTGAATCCGAGGCCAACCCTGCTTTGTTCAGTATCGTCGTATGAATATTTTTACTATAAAATATTGGATTGTAAGTTTCATTTGCTCCCTTTTTAAATGCTTTTGCAATATATATTTTTGGGACTGAGAATACATGCGCTGCTTTTATAAATGTTTTACAAAATAGATACAAGTAATCGAAACTACATTCTATGGTTAGATTATCGAATCGAATATCACCCCTTTAGCTTGGTAGCCTAAGAATTAGGGAACATACACCCTAATTGAAGCGAATCCTAAAGGTAGATCTATGGGCACTAACTCCCCCATACTGGAAAATGGTATGCTTTAGTACTTCGAGTTTATATTATACAGATGGATTTCTGTTTTAGGGATATTCTATATGCATTATGTTAACATCGGTTACCAGGTGTTCAATCCATATGAATAATTTTTTAAACACTTGCGAGTGTATGAATATTGAATAAAGGAAATCTTGTGGTCTATTAAAATTATGGAAATGATTGATTATGATAAACTAATGAACTCACCAACCTTTTAGTTGACACTTTAAAGCATGTTTATTCTCAGGTATGAAAGAAATCTTCCGCTGTGCATTTGCTCATTTTAGAGATAATACTTGGAGTCATTCATGACATATTTCAAAAGACGTTGCATTTGAGTCGTTGAGTTCATCAAGATTATTATTAAGACAATTTTTAGTTGGATATATTATGAAATGGTATGCATGCCGTCAACTTTCGATGTAATGAAAGTTTGTCTTTTAAAAACGAATGCAATGCTTGTAAAATGTATCATATAGAGGTCAAGTACCTCGTGATGTAACCAAATGTAATGTATTCGTCTAGATGGATTAGGACGGGGCATTAGACTCATGCTTCAGTTCCCAACACTACTTCAAAAACATTATTATTTTAAACTCGACGGTTTCAGAATTTAGAAACTAAAATAGTTTCTTTTATGATGTAATACAGATAGCACGAAGAGGTAAATGATTTCAGATAAGAATAATTATGAAAATACCTTCAGAAATATGGAGGATATTTATAATGAAAGATACGATGATATCTTAGAATTTCTAAAATCAGAAGATGATGAAAAATATTGTCCGCGGGGGTTTAGAGTCAGGAGCAAGGTATTGGTTAAGGACTTCGGCAGATACTGAATCATTTGGATTCTTTGAAGTAGATTTAGTCTTTATGATTTGTCCACAGCCTCCTTCATACTTTGGTCAATCCGTTTTCCAGTTCCAAACCTTCTCTTTATTTTTGAGCTTTGCCAACACACTATTATTTATCATCAAACTTTGTACTATTAAGGTCATTTACAGTTTTTGCTGCTTCATCAGCATTTTTCAAAAATTTCGAGAACTAGTTCGTAGTTCAGGTGTTTTTCAGAAACTTCACATTCGCAGTATATAAGTCCAGGGGATAGACGTTATATATACACATTTAACTGTTGGCATAGACATGCCGCGAGATTTCAAATTACTGATTTCTAATTCTCGATTATTCGTATGGAAATTCTTGTTACAAGATGCAGATGAGTAAATGATGGGGTTTTGATAAATATAAGGATTTTTCGGAAAATCCTAGATCATTACGGTTGCTGATAAGTTTACTGCTAATGTAGCGGAATATAAACGGTTCCTCGATAATGTTGGCGAAAGGGCGACACATATATCAAGGTTATAATAAGGCTGTTTTGACTGAAAAGTCGAAGTAGGCTTGCTGGAGCTGTGACAAAAATGTCTATTTTGAAACAGGATTGAAAAATTATTTTAGCTAATAAATGCCAAAGGGTCTGACACGGGTACTTGTTAAACTATGACTTTAGTTTCGAGGGTTTTTAAGGTACATAACTGTGGGTAACATGTGGTTGGATCATCATCTCGAGTGTCTTCAGGAATTTTGAAGGGTTTGAACACAGATTGCAATCGTTAATATACATATGATGTTCTAACACAGTTTTGAAGTCAAAGTATAGCTTTGAAAGATGTAAGGATCTAAGAGTGATGATTTTGGTTACATCTTGAGTTGGATTATGAGATTTCAAAATCAGAATATGTAACTAGATTTTTGAATGAGTATGGTTGTTTTAATTTCTATAAAAGAATGTATATTGTTGTGAAAGTAGGGAGTATAATGGATGATTTGCTGAATCAGATTCAAAGAATGTAACATATTAATTGTGAATTTATATATCTCTCGGGTATTACCTACCCGTTAAAAAAATTCACAATTAATAATTTGAACAAAAGAATTTTATTACAGTCTTTATGGAAATATACATGTGTATATTTCTTCAGATGTAACATAGATTTAATGAGATAATATTAAATTAAACTCATTTGATTTACGATTGAAACTAGAATTGAGTAATCCCTAAAACTTTAGAAATTACATAAGTATTTCTTCAATGATATTGAAATTATGAATCAATACTTCATTATTTATTGATGCATGATGTTGGTTTTCGTGAAATTCTCGTGAACTTCGCAAGGTACGAATGATGTTATTTGAAAAGTTTCGAGTACATCGATGGTGAAAGTGTAAAATCAAATATATATTTGAATAATACACTTGATTTATTATGAATTTGAATTTATTGAATTGAGACAGAGATTGTAGTTATCGATGGTTAAGTTGCGGACGAAGGACGTACATTATTGCATATTAGTAATATGAATTAACCGAGTAGTTAGGATTCACACATAATAGCTTAGTACGGAAAAATTTATTATGGTTTAAAAATTTATATATATAAGATATACATATAAATCCTTCAGTGGAAATGAGTTAATACTTCATAACTCGTTGATATGACATACTTGTTGTTGATTTATAATGATGTCCACGGTGATCCTTGAACTGTCGGAGCTTGTGATGTTATAGGTGTTGCTAGTGCTGATGATGCTGACGGTACTGACGATGCTGGTGATGCTAACAGTACATTTGATGCTGTTGATAAAACAAGTATAGCTTGTAAATCACGCACCATTCTTGTCAGGATTTCTATTCTTCCTCTTATCATTTTGGTTCATTCATCTGATTTATGGTTAGGGCTGGAATAGATAATCTCTAAGACTTTAGTGACTACATAATCGTCGTAGAATGTTTCTCCAATGAAGTTGTGAATTAATACTTCATCGGTTATTGTTGTTGGTACTCCTTGGTGTCTATGGCGATGATGTTCGTGGCGCAGTTTGTGATGTTGAAGTATGGAATGTGGATGTTGTTGTTGATGGTGGTAATGGTACTGTTGATGCCGGTGCTGCTTCTGGTACTTGTAACCTTTGCACCGTATTCTCCAAAGCCACTACCCGAGCGCGAAGCTCATTGACTTCTTCTATTACACCGGGGTGATTGTCGGTTCGGACGAGTGGGTGAATAAGATCTAGAATGTGAGATAGTATATAATCGTGACGAGATACTCTGGAAATGAGAGAGAAAATGGTGTCTCGAATAGGTTCGCCGGTAAGTGCTTCAAGTTCATTGTCAAGAGGGCAATGTGGTGGATGAAAGGGATCGCCTTCTTCTTGTCTCCAATGATTAAGTAGGCTACGAACCCATCCCCAATTCATCCAGAATAGATGATGGCTAATTGGTTGATCCATTCCGGTCACACTGCTTTCGGAGCTCGAGTGGGATTCCATTTCGGAATCCGAGGGACTTGAACTAACGACGAATTCCATTTTGTACGATTGAATAAAGGATTTTTCGATATGAAATGATTTTCCAGCTATCGGATAGTATTCTAATCACATATAATATCTATATATAGAGAGCAAAAGATTTCGTAAATTACGGAGGAATTTACGGAATATGTCAAGCAAAGTTTATAGTAACAGATACGCTAAGATATGAATTAGCAGATACGCTAAGATATGAATTTTGTCTATACACTATTCATATAATCAATGCAATAAGATGTGTCTAGACTAAGAATGATAAGCAGGAAATTTTCGACACAAAATGATAAGCAAAATTTTTGGCATGCAGACACGGTCGAAGTCCAGACCCACTAATGCATCTAAACAACTATCAGTTAGACACACTAATGCAAGACCTGGTTCGCTAAGACCACCACTCTGATACCAACTAAAAGGACTCGTTCATATACATTATAAACGATTCACAATAGTTGATTACATCGCGAGGTATTTGACCTCTATATGATACATTTTTACAAACATTGCATTCGTTTTTAAAAGACAAACTTTCTTTACATCGAAAGTTGACGACATGCATGCCATTTCATAAAATATCCAACTATAATTGACTTAATAATAATCTCGATGAACTCAATGACTCGAATGCAACGTCTTTCGAAATATGCCATGAATAACTCCAAGTAATATCATTAAAATGAGCTAATGCATAGCAGAAGATTTCTTTAATACCTGAGAATAAACATGCTTTAAAGTGTCAACCAAAAGGTTGGTGAGTTCATTAGTTTATCATAAATAATCATTTCCAATAATATAATTGTAACACCCCGTCAAAATCGACATTGACGCAGATATTAACTCTGGTCCCAGTGCATGGCTTGACTTCTAAGTACATCAAAATTCTACAGCGGAAGCATAATATATAAGTACCTGAGACAAAACATGCTTAAAAGTGTCAACCAAAAGGTTGGTGAGTTCATAGGTTTATCATAAACAATGATTTTGATAATAATGATAGATCACAAGATTTAGTTTAAAGTTGATTGATATAGAAATATCAATCTAAAAGTGTTGCTGCAGTTTTTAATATCGCTACTAAATAAAATTTACCCTGTGACACCTTGTACTGTCAGTGTCGTGAAATCATTATTATGTAACCAAAGATCAACGGTCGAATGGTTAGAGACGTTACTCTCAATAGGCCTACTCACAATAATTAAGTTTTCATTTAAACATAGCAATTAACGATATTACGGTAGGGATTTAGCATGAATCAAAGCATGACAGCATAGTTAACAATTTAGTACTTGTGTCTAAGCGTAAAACAGTTATAAAGCAAGCATGTGTCTCACCCCAAAAGTTGCAAAACAGTTATGAAACAGTAAAAAGTGGGGCTATGATGTTCACCTTAAATAGCAGCTGAAGATAATCCACAAAGAAAAGAAATGATGGAAGTAAGTAAACGGAGATCTCAACCTAGAGATATAACGTTTAGTCAGTTATGTTCTAACAGACAAAAAGTATGTTTATTAATATAAGGATTATATTAATAGTGACAATTTATAGTAAGAGTTTCTACTTTTGAAAAGTTTCCATTTAAAGCAGGTTTATAGTTTTAGAAAGTTTGGGTTATAATCCTCCACATTAAGACGTTGTACAACTTTGTCCAAACTTCGTTGCTATTAAGTAAGTCGGGATGACCAGATGTAACCGGGGGTCAGGAACTTTCAGTTGGACTATAAGTCTACAACCTTTCGTTTAATCCAAAACCTTATTCCCATTATGGCAACCTAGACATCATCCACTTTACGGTAAATAGCGGTGAGTTCGTATAAGTGATACGTTATCTTTTGATCATAACCTTCACCCATTATGTGCGTATAGAAATACGACATGTTTATGTATTAATAATATGATATTAATAAGTTTATTGTTATCGTATTAATAATTCGATTATTATTATTATTATTTATTTAAGTGTATATAAGTTTAGGTTTATTATTATATATATTATTGTATTTTATGAATTAATAAAGTATATATATGTATAATAGGGAAAGAAATTAATTAGTTATTATAAGTATTATTTTGATGTTTTATAATAATAGTAACAATATAATATTAATGTATTTATATGTATTTAATTAGTTTAGCCGAATTATATACATATACGATTTAATTTGTTGATTAATTCCATTAGTCACCTAAAAAATTATGTTCATAATTTTTATAACTCTAGTTAGGCATATGAATCAGTAGAAACATTTACAAAAATAATTTTTCCAAGTTTTTATATTTATTTTCACTTTTCTTTGCATATATTCTCGGTTTAGATTAAATCAAAATTAATTAGGTAATAAATATCAAATTGACCTAAATAAATAATTTTATATTTTTTAAAGGTTCTATATTCTGTAAAAATGTTATAAAAATTATTAAATTAAATTTTATATCAAAATATTATTTATTTAATGTTTTCTAATTATTTAACCATTCTAATCGGCCTATAATTAAATAAATAGGAAAAACAATTTAAAATTAATTTTTATATTTTTTTACAGTATATAGTGATGCTACTAATTATATAGAATTTTTATAAAAATATATTTAATACACGTTTGTATTTATTTTGTATTTTCTTTATTATTTCTCTCGGTTTAGAATAATGTAAAAGTAAATTCTATTTAAATACTAATCGACTCATTTATTTAATTTTTATAATTTTAACTTGTTTATAAAAGTATATTAATCTCAAAAAAAATTATAATTATTTTTATTACTGTTTAATATTTTATTACGAATTTTTCATAGTTTTTGTGTTTAATTAATAAGTAATTCGTAATTAAATATAAATAATATTTTAAAAATTCTAAAAAGCATTTTTAATTGTTCCTTAACAGTTCCAACTAATTTTTATACAATTCTTACTGATCTTAATATTTTATATCATTTATATCTATTTTATCTATATATATATATAGCGGTTTTGATTAAAATATAGAATATATATATAAAATAGTAAATAAATTTTGATTTCAATTCTAATATTCTTTTTATGTTAATTTAAAGTTATGAAAATATTTTTTCCAGTTTTTAAGTACATATACTAATTTTTATTGATTTATAGTATATATATACTAACCGAAACAAAAATAAAAAAAATATATAGCACAACATATAAATTAATATTTCGAATTTAATAACTTATATGTGATTAATAGAATTTGTAAAAATTATTTTTACTAATTTTAATGATTTATAACTATTTAATCCGATTTATATATTATTTTATGTAAATCGAAAGAAAAAAAATGAAATAAAAAGAAGGAAAATAAAATACCTCAAATTTCTTCAAAATTTTGAGAGAAAGATTTAGGGGTTGTATGAAAAATATATGAGTTTTAGGTTAGTATTTATAGGTAAAAATGGTAGGTGAAAAAGAAAAAAATAATAATAAAATAAAAATTTCAAGAATGCCAATTTTGACAAAAATGAATAAAATGTGGAAAATGTTTTTGATAAGATTGTTTTTGAAAAAAAATCAAGAAAAGTATTAGTCAAATTTCATGGGCTTGAATTGTATAAAAAATCTTATTTTTTTTAGCTACAAATATAAATATAAATACTAATTAAAATAACTTATCATTTAATTAATATTTATGTTACATGTAGTTTTATATATATAGTACTCATTAACATTAATATTAACTAAAGTTATTTTACATAATATATATAAACTTTAGTTAACAAAACGTGTCGACTAAAAATAAATATTTAATTAACGTCGAATTTAATTATATATTACGTATGGATAACAACCCTATAGGCAAATTAGTCAATTCAAGTATGGAAATGTGAGGGTTGTTATAGTACCTCCCCGTTAAAGAAAACTTTGTCCCGAAGTTTCAAGTAGACTTCTCGGATGCATCGGCGGTTTAGAAGAGGTGGGGATATTTCCATTTTATTTGGTCTTCATGTTCCCAGGTATACTAGGGGCCTTGCGTGAATTCCAACGGATAGAATATTGTTTTGTTTCAAGAGTTTAAATCATACGAACCATAATTTCTATAGGTTCTTCTATGTAGTGCATTTTATTATTAATGCGGAGGTCATTCAAAATGATGATGTTATACAGGTATTTTTAGTAAATTGGATACATGAAATGTGTTACGAATAATATTAAGCTCATTTAAACCTTGAGCGTTTATGCCGCAATATTAGGGCAGACAAAACAGAGAGGAGTTCGTGAAAATCACGGTCATGAAATTTGATAGAGATCGTCATTGTTTACAACAAAAATGATGAATATGAGTTGAAAAATAGCGTTTTATCACCTTTGAATAATATGGATAAAACGATTTGATTATAGGAAGAGTATAAACGAAGCTATCGTAAAAGTTTGAAATAAGGAAATATCTGTTTGCCTTAACTTTTGACATAATTAAAGTTGATTTCCGGAATTCAAGGGATTTAAAGAAAATCTTTATAATCTGTATAAGATTTGATTCTCCTGTAATTAAGGAAATTAAAATTGCCTTAATTGTTGTGTCTGAAATTTTGCTATAAATTAGCTTCTTCCGTCTCATTATCTTCACCACTTCTATACTTTCTTCCTCAATTCATACTTTCAAAAGATTTGTTAATATGCTCAATCCCGTATTGATTCTTGTTATTATATTGACCATATATACAGTCATTCTTCTTTTTAATTTACCACCAGAGGAATTTGTTTTCTTCTACTATTCGCTTGGGATTATAATGTTTTTAATTCTTCCGTGTTTTTACGTTGCAATACGTATTGATATACACGGTTTGTAATTTTAGTGTTGTTATCGGGCTTTATATTTTCCCTTATATGTCGGAGCTCCGTGCTTTTGTTTTTCCTTCCCGACTTCAAGTCAAGCTAATAATGGTCCAGAATTCGTAGTAATGAAGTTTCGAATGATCATAATATACAAAGTAGAAAGAAAAGGTAATAACACGATTTGATTTGTCAAATTACCAGAATATCTGGAAAAGACCGAATCATCAAGAAAAATATTTTCTTGATATGTTTAGAGGTTAAATAGAATGAATGAGTTATGTAACATGGTTCATGATGGGGGTATGATCTATGAACCTTTATCACGTCCCATTAGAAACTCAGCATGATTTACTGTAATATAATCACGTTGGCCCGACGTCATTATATTATACTAACTCATGCTTCAATTCCCAACACTTCTTCACAATTCATTCATAATTTATACTTAGATTTTACAGAAGTTTTCAATATAATGTAATACAGATAGCACGAAGAGGTATATAATTTCAGACGAGAATATTTATGAAAATATCTTCAGAAATATCGAAGATATTTATGATGATATTTTGGAATTTCTAAGTTCGAAAGTTGATGAAGAAAAATTTTCCGCAAGCTTTTAACATGACTTCAGAGCAAGATATTCTCTAAAGATTTCATCGGATCCAGAATTACCTGGATTCTTTGAATATAGGGTTTGGTCCTTGTATTTGTCCTTGGTCTCCTTCATGGTTAGCTCAATCCGTTTTTCAGTTCCAAATCTGAGATTTTTCAATACGTCATTCTTTATCATCAAACTTTTGGCCATTAAGACCATCTATAGCTTTTGCTGCTTCGTCGGCATTCTCAAGGTTAACGAATCTGAATCATTGATTATCAATCCGAGGTGTTTTCAAGAATTTTGAATTTGAAGTGTTTAAGCGTAGGATGTAACCATCAATGGTTCTAATTTCGGTGGTTTGATGAGATAATTCATCACAGAATACGAATATATATATATATATGAATTGAGTAATCTTTAGGAAGATAACACCTGCTAAAGCTTTACTTGAATTCTGATATGTCAAAATCAGAATATGTATTTGAATTTGTATGAAAATGGTTGTTCTTTAGTGAACGGATACACATATATTGTGAACGTAAGTAGTATAGTTACTGATTATTGAATCAGAATTGAAGAATGTACAATGCAACATATTAATGTGAGATATAAATATTTCTCGAGTATTACCTACCCGTTAAAATATTTTCACAATTAACAGTTTGTACAAAAGAACTTTAATTACAATCTTTATGGAGATATACGTTCATATATGTATTCTTGAAATATAATATTGATTTAATGAGTTAATATAATATTAAACTCATTTGATTTGCGGTTGGAACGAGAATAAATAATCTTCAAAACTTGAAAGATTACATAATCGTCGCGGAATATTTCTTTAATGGAGTTATGAATCAATACTTCATCGTTCATTGTTATTGATATACCTTGGTATATGATGTTGGTGCTCGTAGAATTCTTGTGAAATTCACAAGACACGAATAATGTTTTCTAAAAAGTTTTGAGTACATCGAAAATGAAAGTGTAAAATCAAACATGTATTTGAATAATACACTTAATTTATTATGAAATGGAGTTTATTGTGCTGAAGCAGTGATTAACGATTGTTAAGTCATTAACGAAGGATGTACATCATAGCATATTAGTGATATGAATTAACCAAGTAGTACATACTAGTTTAGATTCACACGTAATAGCTTTAGTACGAAAAGATTTATTATTGTTCCAAACCATATTTATATAAAGTATACATATATAATTCTTCAGGAAGAATGAGTCAATACATCTTAACTCATTATTATTAATATTTCTTGGTATCTATGGGCGTATAATGTCGATGTTTGAGGTACCGATTATGATGTTGAGACGTGGGATGCTGATGTTGTTGTTGGTGAAGCTGATGCTGTTGGTAGTGATGCTGATGGTACTGGGGGTGCTGGTTATGCTGTTGGTGCTGCTGCTGGTGCTCGTAGGTTTTGCACCATATTTTCTAAAGCCACTACTCGAACGCGAAGCTCTTTAACTTCTTCTATTATTCCGGGATGATTGGCGGTTCGGACGAGTGGCTGAATAAGATCTAGAATTCTAGTTATTATATACTCGTGGTGGGATACCCTGGAAATGAGAGTGAAAATAGTGTTCCGAACGGGTTCACCGGTAAGCGCTTCAGGTTCTTCACCAATAGGACAATTTGGTGGGTGAAAAGGATCACCTTCTTCACTTCTCCATTGATTAAGTAGACTACGAACCCACCCCCAATTCATCCAGAAAAGATGATGACTAATTGGTTGGTTCATTCCGGTTACGCTGCCATTGGAGCTTGGGGAGGTCGAGGAATCAAGTGAGAAATCCATATTATCTGATCGGAATAAGGGTTTTTGTTATAAGATGAGTGTTGAATATTGAATGATATATTTGTATTCTTGATATATGTATATATAGCAAAAAAAAAAGATTTCCGTAATTTACGGAGAAAATTTAGAAAAAGTGTTAGACAAAGTCTATTAAGATAGATATGATAAGATATGATGTGTCTATACTCCAATAATAGCAGTATGACGTGTCTAGATTAAAAATGATAAGTATGTAATCAGATAAACTTTCGATTAAAGACTTTCAATTCGTAATGGCCTATTCAGGTCTAGGGGCTTAAGCTATAGGATCCTTTAAATTGGTAATCCAAACCCTTCCATCCTAGAGTTTCGTAGACGCCATCCGTCAAGAAAATTCAATGATAAAAAATAACGAGAAATCAAAGATTTAAAAGTAATGAATATGAGTAGTGATGACATTATAATGTCTTTGAGATTCTCGATAACTCAATGACATTTTCTGGTTCGCAAACCGATGAATAAAGGCATAAGGGCACATATATACGTAATATAACAGGGAGCTATATACGTTTGAGTATGAGTAGTAACAAACATAGAAATTTCAAAAATCATAGATAACATTTCATGTAATACATATGTAATACATAAAACCATGATAGATGACATAGGAATGTCAAGAATTTCAAAAATCATGAGTGACATCCATTGGTTCCCTTAACCAAGGTAGGTTTATGAAGATAACTCGCGTGAGTTATAGAATATATTTTGAATCACAATGGGAATTTCCTCCCGGAGTTACACAATAAGAGATATGTATACGTATAATGCAAGTAATAATATCTTAAAGCTATAGGTCAGGCTGTAGACTAGACTTTAATGCACCCTATTAATCTGGGTTATCCACATTAAGATTGCCTAGTTCCCTACAACCACCACTCTGATACCAACTGTAACACCCCGTCAAAATCGACATTGACGCAGATGTTAACTCTGGTCCCAGTGCATGGCTTGACTTCTAAGTACATCAAAGTTCTACAGCAGAAGCATAATATATAAGTACCTGAGACAAAACATGCTTAAAAGTGTCAACCAAAAGGTTGGTGAGTTCATAGGTTTATCATAAACAATGATTTTGATAATAATGATAGATCACAAGATTTAGTTTAAAGTTGATTGATATAGAAATATCAATCTAAAAGTGTTGCTGCAGTTTGTAATATCGCTACTAAACAAAATTTACCCTGTGACACCTTGTACTGTCAGTGTCGTGAAATCATTATTATGTAACCAAAGACCAATGGTCGAATGGTTAGAGACGTTACTCTCAATAGGCCTACTCACAATAATTAAGTTTTCATTTAAACATAGCAATTAACGATATTACGGTAGGGATTTAGCATGAATCAAAGCATGACAGCATAGTTAACAATTTAGTACTTGTGTCTAAGTGTAAAACAGTTATAAAGCAAGCATGTGTCTCACCCCAAAAGTTGTAAAACAGTTATGAAACAGTAAAAAGTGGGGCTATGATGTTCACCTTAAATAGCAGTTGAAGATAATCCACAAAGAAAAGAAATGACGGAAGTAAGTAACGGAGATCTCAACCTAGAGATATAACGTTTAGTCAGTTATGTTCTAACAGACAAAAAGTATGTTTATTAATATAAGGATTATATTAATAGTGACAATTTATAGGAAGAGTTTCTACTTTTGAAAAGTTTCCATTTAAAGCAGGTTTATAGTTTTAGAAAGTTTGGGTTATAATCCTCCACATTAAGACGTTGTACAACTTTGTCCAAACTTCGTTGCTATTAAGTAAGTCGGGATGACCAGATGTAACCGGGGGTCAGGAACTTTCAGTTGGACTATAAGTCTACAACCTTTCGTTTAATCTAAAACCGTATTTCCATTATGGCAACCTAGACATCATCCACTTTACGGTAAATAGCGGTGAGTTCGTATAAGTGATACGTTATCCTTTGATCATAACCTTCACCCATTAGGTGCGTATAGAAATACGATATGTTTATGTATTAATAATATGATATTAATAAGTTTATTGTTATCGTATTAATAATTCGATTATCTTTATTATTTATTTAAGTGTATATAAGTTTAGGTTTATTATTATATATATTATTGTATTTTATGAATTAATAAAGTATATGTATGTATAATAGGGAAAGGAATTAATTAGTTATTATAAGTATTATTTTGATGTTTTATAATAATAGTAACAATATAATATTAATGTATTTATATGTATTTAATTAGTTTAGTCGAATTATATACATATACGATTTAATTTGTTGATTAATTCCATTAGTCACCTAAAAAATTATGTTCATAATTTTTATAACTCTAGTTAGGCATATGAATCAGTAGAAACATTTATAAAAATAATTTTTCCAAGTTTTTATATTTATTTCCATTTTTCTTTGCATATGTTCTCGGTTTAGATTAAATCAAAATTAATTAGGTAATAAATATCAAATCGACCTAAATAAATAATTTTATATTTTTTACAGGTTCTATATTCTGTAAAAATGTTATAAAAATTATTAAATCAAATTTTATATCAAAATATTATTTATTTAATGTTTTCTAATTATTTAACCATTCTAATCGGCCTATAATTAAATAAATAGGAAAAACAATTTAAAATTAATTTTTATATTTTTTTACAGTATCTAGTGATGCTACTAATCATATAAAATTTTTATAAAAATATATTTATTACACGTTTATATTTATTTTGTATTTTCTTTATTATTTCTCTGGTTTAGAATAATGCAAAAGTAAATTCTATTTAAATACTAATCGACCCATTTATTTAATTTTTTAATTTTTGATTGTTTATAAAAGTATAGTAATCTCAAAAAAAAATTATAATTATTTTTATTACTGTTTATTATTTTATTACGAATTTTTCATAGTTTTTGTGTTTAATTAATAAGTAATTCGTAATTAAATGTGAATAATATTCCAAAAATTCTAAAAATTATTTTTACATATTCCTTAACAGTTCCAACTAATTTTTATACAATTCTTACTGATCTTAATATTTTATATCATTTATATCTATTTTATATATATATATATATATATATATATATATATATATATATATATATATATATATATATATATATATATATATATATATATATATATATATATGTATATATATATATATATATATATATAGCAGTTTTGATTAAAATATAGAATATATATATATATATAAAAAATAGTAAATAAATTTTTATTTCAATTCTAATATTCTTTTTATGTTAATTTAAAGTTATGAAAATATTTTTTCCAGTTTTTAAGTACATATACTAATTTTTATTGATTTATAGTATATATATACTAACCGAAACAAAAATAAAAAAAATATATAGCACAACATATAAATTAATATTTCGAATTTAATAACTTATATGTGATTAATAGAATCTGTAAAAATTATTTTTACTAATTTTAATGATTTATAACTATTTAATCCAATTTATATATTATTTTATGTAAATCGAAAGAAAAAAATGAAATAAAAAGAAGGAAAAGAAAGTACCTCAAATTTCTTCAAAATTTTGAGAGAAAGATTTAGGGGTTGTGTGAAAAATATATGAGTTTTAGGTTAGTATTTATAATTAAAAATAGTAGGTGAAAAAGAAAAAAAAATAATAAAATAAAAATTTCAAGAATGCCAATTTTAACAAAAATGAAAAAAATGTGGAAAATGTTTTTGATAAGATTGTTTTTGAAAAAAAATCAAGAAAAGTATTAGTCAAATTTCATGGGCTTGAATTGTATAAAAAAAATCTTATTTTTTTTAGCTACAAATATAAATATAAATACTAATTAAAATAACTTATCATTTAATTAATAATTATGTTTCATGTAGTTTTATATATATAGTACTCATTAACATTAATATTAACTAAAGTTATTTTACATAATATATATATAAACTTTAGTTAACAAAACATGTCGACTAAAAATAAATATTTAATCAATGTCGAATTTAATTATATATTACGTAAAGATAACAACCCTATAGGCAAATTAGTCAATTCAAGTATGGAAATGTGAGGGTTGTTATAATAATAGACCACAAGATTTCCATTTCCATTTCTCATAAACATCAACTCATATCAGGCATTTCGCACTGTATAGAGATAAAAATCATTCATATGGTGAACACCTGGTAACCGACCTTAACAAGATGCATATAGAATATCCCCATCATTCTGGGACAACTTCGAACATGATAAATTCGAAGTACTAAAGCATCCGCGATATGGATGGGGCTTGTTGGGCCCGATAGAACTATCTTTAGGATTCGCGTCAGTTAGGGTGTCTGTTCCCTAATTCTTAGATTACCAGACTAAAAGGGGCATATTCGATTTCGATTATTCAACCATATATTGTAGTTTCAATTACTTGTGTCTATTTCGTAAAACAATTATAAAAATAGCGCATGTATTCTCAGTCCCAAAAATATATATTGCAAAAGCATTTAAAAGGGAGTAATGAAACTCACAATACGATATTTTGTAGTAAAAATATGTACACGACGGAACTGAACAATGCAAGGTTGGCTTCGGATTCACGAACCTATATCATTTGTATATATATTAACACACATAATTGTAATCGAACAAAGTTGTATATATATTTATGATAATATTATTAAATTGTAATTTATTGTTAAGTATATACAATGTATTAAAATTAATATTTGTATTTATATATGTGTGTTTATATTATTACTTATAATATCTTAAAATATTTTTATACACTATATGTAATTTAGTTATTATTATAGTTAACAATATTTCATATAAAAATATAGTATGTAATATACTTTTTATATATAATTCTCTTTTGTTTGTAAAATTAATAATTATAATACTACTAAAGTAAAGAGAATAATACTAATAATTAGATATAAAAATGATAAAATGATAGTTTTACTAATAATGATTCTTTTAATAATAATATAGTTGTAATAATAATAATAATGATAATAGTAGTAAAAATAATAGTAATACTAATAATATAGTTGTAAAAGTAATAATTTTTAATAATAACAATACTAATAATGTTAATGATAATATTAATAATAATAGTACTTATGTTAATGATAATAATAATAATAATAATAATAATAATAATAATAATAATAATAATAATAATAATAATAATAATAATAATAACAAAAATAATAATAATTCTTATTTTAATACTAATAATAATATTACTAATAATAATAGTGACAAAATAATATTATTAAAAATCTTTAATCTATATATTTTTAATACCAAATATTATTCATAATAATCATAATAATGTTAATATTAATAATAATAATAATAATAATAATAATACTTAATGATAATAGTTAATAATAACTGTATCATAATAATAATAATAATAATTACAATACTAATAATAATTATAATACTTACAATAACAATAATAATAATAATCATAATAATAATAATGACAATAATAATAATAATAATAATAATAATAATAATAATAATAATAATAATAATAATAATAATAATAATAATAATAATAATAATAATAATAATAACAAAAATAAATGAAGATAGACTACCTCATAGAGTTTCAAAAAAAAATTACAGCCCATGCTCAGGCTCGAACCCGCGACCACCCGCTCACTCGCTAACACCCTAACCATCCATCTGTCTGGTACTTTTCTCAACTATTACGCGTTTTAATTTCTTTTATCCTATTATTATTTTATCTTCTTCTTCACCAAAACAAACCATTCCATCGTAGCCATAACCATTATAATAGAGAACTTTGATATGGTTTTGAATTCGAAATGAAACAGAAACAAGGAGATTGGGGGAAGTTTTTAATTAATAGGAAATAAAAAAATATAAACCGGTTGCTGTCTGTTATCGCGAAAAGGAAGAAGAGAAAAGAATGAATTGATGATTGAAGGATTTTTATGAATTGATTCCTTCATGAAACTAGATCCTAATCCCTCTAGTAACACTCGTCAATGAACCTCATTAGCCTAAATGACATATATCGTGCGAATTCAATTGAATGCCAAACAGTTGACTTTTTGAATGAAAACTTTGACCTCAAGATTCATCCTTGTTTCATTGAATTAGAATCTGAGATTGTACACACACCTTCACGACATGTTTTAGAACAGTTCTGCATTTTTACTTCTCTTTAAATTGTTTTGAATCAGTTCAAAGTTCAAATGGGTCAAAGATGAACATGAAGGTCAAAATTAATCGAATTCTTTGAGATATGTTTCTGTAAAGATGTAGTGATGATTCATGAAGTTTAGGAATCATAAAGTGAATGAATTATAGTAATTAATTCGCATTGAGAAGCTTCAGAAAATGGATTTGTGATTTGTGGGTCGTTCGGATGAATGAAGGTCGCGAACAGGAGTTGTTTCAGCTTCTGCTAAATTGTGTTTTTCTTTTCCTAATAGCAACAGAGACTATATAGCGTGCATTGTAATTGATTAAGGCTGTACATGAATTGATCACGATTGTTTTGTAGTGAATAATTCGTTCGACAGGTTTCTAATCAGTGAAGAAAAAAATAAAAAGGAGAAAGGGATAGAGACTGAATTGATTCCTTGTCTGTAAGATTTTTATCTGTAATTTATAATATTAATTAATAATTATGTTAATTATAATAATAGTTAAACTACTAATAAAAATAACAAAAATAATGATATTATTAATGATAAACATAATTAATATTACTAATAATAATAATAATGATGAATAAGGTAATAAACATAATGATAATGATAGTATTAAATAAAAATGATACTTTTTAGTAATAATAATAATAATAATCATAATGATAATTAAAATTATAATCTCTCTACTAATTATAATAAAAATGATATTAATGATGATAATAATAATGTTAGTAATTTTAACACATTATTTGTATCAAATTTCATATCTAGTAATATTAATAATACTAATATTAGTATTAACATTAATATTATTATTAATAAAAAAATTAAGTAATAATAATAATAATATTAGTACAACAGCTATATTTTTACCTTGTAATCACATTTAATATATTAATATACAATTTATTAATTATGTAACATTTAATAATATAATAATGAATCTCTACATCACACACAGCATAGCATCGTTCCTATTTAGTTGTCATAGAATTTAGGATATTATTTCGTAGATTATATTTATAATTAATTCAAATTATCAATTCATATAACACTTTATTTAATATTTCTAATTATTACTTGTATGCCTATATATACATTTTTATTTACAATTAATAGTCCAAAAATCGTCGGGTAAGGTCCAATGGATAGTTAAGTACATGAAATTATTTTAATATAAAACGTCGATTTACTTAACTTGTCGATCTTCATCTTCTAAGTTAACTATATTTCATAATTTCACCTTTACATTAAATAATATAAAAGTTAAATAGTCACCTTCTCAAAAGTTACGAGTAACTTATTGTAAAACATGTACAGGAATCTCCATTAACTTTTGTTTAGCTACCGTTAATTGACACATTGTTCTCACTTGTAAATTACTTTACCAATTATTTCGAATACCGTTAAAAATGAACAATTTATCAAATCAACGTGGACCTCACAACGAAGACTCATAATCATACAATGTATCTGATAAATCAATCATTTTACATTATCTTCTAATCCCATTGATAAACATATTGAAACATATACGTTCATGTAAAGTATTATACATTTAATACATTGTTAACATTCTCAAGTTATATATATATATATATATATATATAAAATCATATCCATTTATATATAATGGTTCGTGAATCGTCGAAATTTGGTCGAGGTTAAATGAATGTATGAACACAGTTTAAAATTCTTGAGATTAAACTTAAAATATTTTGCTTATCGTGTCGGAAGTATATAAAAATTAAAGTTTAAATTTGGTCAGAAATTTCCGGGTTGTCACAAAATATATTTATTATATCATTTAATAATTGCTTATGATTTAATTATTCATTTAATTAAACTTATGATTAATAATACATTTTATTATTAATGAAAATACTTATGATAAGTATTAAACTTATGTTATGGGATTATTATATCAAAACTTATAATAAATATTAATTAATCATTTATTTATTATAAGGCTTAGTTATTATTTAATTATAATTTAATTATTAAATACTTATGGTTTAATAATTATAATTAAAACTTATGATATGATTAATAATTCACTATTAATTAATAATACTTATTATATGATTAAATATTTATTATTAATTAATAATACTTATGTTAACTTTAATAATTTAATTTAAGTTAATTAAACTTATGATATGACATGATTATACATAAATGACTTTAAATAACATTAAACTTACATTATAAATATAATGTACACTTTAATTTCAATGTTGACTAAGGTTGACCAAGGTTGACTTTTGATTTGATTTTCGGTTGACTTTGACTTTCAGTTGACTTTTGTTGACTTTTCTAATTAAGGAAACTTTCCAAAAATAGAAACTTTCCAAAAATAGAAACTTTCTAAAAATAGAAAACTTCCAAAAATAGAAACCTTTCAAAAATAGAAACTTTCCAAAAATAGAAACTTTCCAAAAAAAGAATCTTTCCAAAAATAGAAACTTTCCAAAAATAAAAACCTGCTAAAAATAGAAACTTTCTAAAAAATAGAAAGTATGTGTTGTACGCTGTCCTGATCATACCGAAACATACTGAGTGTTGTTCTATGCTTATTTGCAATAAGTACTATAGCTATCATACTAAGACTTGACCTATGTTAGTTATTTATATCGACCTGCTTTATTTATAGGTAGGCGTTGTGATCATTCTTGATCACTTTATTGTTTTTTGTTCGCATTTCTGTGTTGTTACTTCGCTTACGTTAAGGTGAGCTATAGTCCTATGTTTCTATTTTAAATCTTTCGGGATGAGAATACATGCAATTTATTTTATATTTTGGAAACAAGTGAAAATTGGTTTAAATTATTCATTGTGAGTCGAATGAAAATATTCCCTAATCTGGTAATTTTAATCACTGGTTTCTACTGGTGAACGCGAATCCTATGGATAGATCTATTGGGCCTGACAGCTCCATTTCGTGCTAGTCGCGCTAGCAGTTACAGACAAAATGTATTAGTACCTCGTATTTTGGAAGATACACCTGTTCAGTGTATATTTTTATATTGGTTTTGTTAAGGGTATGGAGATGTTGAGTAATTATCAGGTGGCTCACGGGTTAATGGAATAATATTTTTATATGTTTTTGAGCATATAGTTTTGTGGTCCAAAATGGGTCTTTATGTTTTCAAACATAAATTTTTATAGTTTAAATTAAATATTGTTTACAATATTAAACCTATAATTCACTCAACATTTTTGTTGACAGTTTACTCGCATGTTTTATTCTCAGGTTCATGATTGATTGCTTCTGCTGTGCTTAGAGAGTCTACATATTTATGATGGCAGCTTTTGTTAAACATTAACTTGCATTCTATTTTGATACATTAAATTGTGGGTGTTTGTTGACTTTGTTTTGGTCAAATTTTGGTTAAGTATTTATGTATGGTTTTTCTAAACTTACATATTTTGGTAGGTTTCCTTTATAGAAAATCATTTTTAAATAATGAATGCAAGGTTATTTATTAAATTCATTTAGAGTTATGATCAAGCTGTGGGACCAAGATAATGATGGTCGTCAAGTGTACTTTGATGAGTCGTTAAAGTTGGTATCAGAGCCTTGGTTGTAGGGAATTAGGCTGCATTGATGTCGTTACCCAAGTCAATAGGGTGCATTAGTGAGTCTTGTCTACATCCCGACCTATAACGTATTATTATATGTGGTTATTTGTACCATATAAGTAGGTATATGGTTACCATACATACATCTCTGTTATGTTCTGAATCCGGGAGGAACTCCCATTCCGATTTAAACGTATTCTCAGACTCATGCGAGTTTATCTTTATAAGAACACCTCGGATAGTTTAACCGAGGGATGTCATTCTTGACTTCTAAAATTCTCGACATTTCTATGTCATCTGTTATGGTTATGTATATAATGTTTGAGTTATATTACGCGAGATGTCATTCTTGACTTCTAAATGCTCGGCATTTCAATGCAGCTATTATGTTTAGGTATATAACATTCTTGTTATATTACGTGCCTTTGTGCCGTTGTGCCTTTGTGATTTGGGTTGCGAACTAGAAATGTCATTCTTGACATTTCAAGACTCTTGATACTTCAAAGGCATTTTTATGTCATCGTTACTCTTATTCATTACTTTTGATGATTTTGTCTCTTGTTCTATCCCTAGCACATTGTTTAAGAAATCGTTTAAGAGAAATTGTGTGGAAGTTTGAGGTTAATCGCGTGTCCTGACCTCATGTAGTGCTATTGGAATGGAACTATGAATTAGTATAATATAATGACGTCAGGCCAACGTGATTATATTACGTTAATTCATATAGAAATTTCAATATTGTGACATGAGAAATAGGAAGTGAGCCGAAGAAAATTTTTACACCACACATTTAGAAATTCCAATGTTATTACATGAGTATGGAAAATACTCATTTTCTTAATTGTTGAGATACGAGAAACTCATTTTAACCAAACTACCTATCTCGTGCTTTATCCTTCATACCGCACTTGTTAGCGACAGCTTCGCACGTGAGCAGTTTTGGCCCAAGGACTTGTGTCCTAATAATAGTCAAAACAATATTTAACTCGTTAGTTTTCATGACCTCGTAACATTTGTGGATCAAATGTCACACGAAGATTCAAGTTCTTCACCCGATCTCCCACGATCTTACTTCAACTCGTAACCTCTGATATACGAATACACTGTTTATCAGAATTTTTACACATTTGTTTAATTGTGCGGTCCTCACGAGTTTTATGGATGAATAGAAGTAATAAGATTTTCTATCACGTATGCAATTTATAAAATCATTTATGTACGCATTAGATCAAATAAATAAATTTACCTTAACCTATTTTGATTAGTACATACTAAGTCATACCTTCAAAATTATTTTAAAACCACTCCTTTATTGAGTTGTTTAATTAAGTCAAATTGTTTTACGTAAAATAGTACACGTTGTACATACTTCTAAATTTACTAAGAACTTCGTTCCATTTATGGGGTTACATCAGACGTTTAAAGTTTTTTTCAAAACTTCTTTGATTGATTACATTAAAATTTTCGCATTACTCTACAGTGTGTTTGGATCACAATTCTTCTCATCCTCTGTTTAAGGATGAAATTTACCATTAAGTTCAGTGATAAAAACTCTTACGCCACTTTGGATGGAGGTTTTATAAAATTGTTGGGAAGTCTTTACGCTCATAAAATTTTCCCTCTATTGGTTGGACATGACAGAAATGCGGACCGATAAATTAGTTTTCTGAGGTACGTTCAGTGGTCATCCTGTTCTCAGGAAAGGCACTGGGTGGGTTTTCGCCCCAACTATTGTTATAGTTGGTATAACAGATAGATATTACACTAGACCGTCTGAGAAGTTTCTACTCTCGATATTCATGGTTTTCCGCATCACCCTCGTAAACATCAATCTCATGATTCAATACTTTAAGGTGCACGAAATCATTTTTGGAGATTCATCTCACCGGGAGTCGACTATTCTTTATAACCCATGATTCACGTTTCTTTTCATCCGCGCATAAATTTAAGAATAAGGATGAATCCTAGATTGACTCACTCATTGTGTGAGGAAGTTCACTCTCGTTGAACGATCACACCTTTCGTATGTTTTTCCTTTCGAAAATGTAATGAAGATATACTTTGAAATCTATGATCCTCGTCATCCCCTTTGAAGGAATTGCCTTAAATATCTATACCACTGATATGACTACTCAATATATTTCTTCGATTGGTTGAAACTATATCTCATTCGTTCAAGTTCGTCCCCTTAGGGAGCTCCTGTTTTGTTTATTGAGAAGAAATATGGTCCGTTCCGATTGTATATTGATTATCGCAAGTTGAACAAGCTTACTATTAAGAATCGTTATCCTCCTTCGAGAATTGATGATCTGTTCGATTAGATCCAAGGTTCTTCTGTTTATTCTAAGATCGATCTTCATTCTGGTTATCACCAACAGCGCGTTAAAGAAACTGATATTCCGAAAACCGCTTTCCGAACCCGTTATGGTCACTACAAATTTCTAGTTACGCTGTTCGAATTGACTAACGCACCTGCAGTGTTCATGGACCTCATGAAACGTGTGTGTAGTCCTTATCTAGACAAGTTCATTATCTTTTTCCTCAATGATATTCTTATCTATTCCAAGAGGGGTGAAGGGCACGAAGAGCATTTGAAGTTGGTGCTAGATTGGTTGCGGAAAGAAGAGCGGTATGCTAAGTTCTCTAAGTGCGCGTTCTGGCTAAGAGAAGTTCAATTCCTTGGACATGTTGTTAGTAAACAGGGAATTCAAGTTGATCCTGCCAAGATTGAGGCCATTGAGAAGTGGGAAATTCCGAAGACTCCTACTCAAATTCATCAATTTCTAGGATTGGCAGGCTACTATAGAAGGTTCATTCATGATTTCTCACGAATAGCAAAACCTCTGACGACTTTAACACACAAGCGGAAGAAATATGAGTGGAATGATGAACAAGAGACTGCTTTTCAAACTCTAAAGAAGAAGTTAACTTCTGCTCCAACATTGTCACTACCTAAGGGTAATGACGATTTTATTGTCTAAAGTGATGCTTCGCGTCAGGGCTTTGGTTGCGTTTTGATGCAATGAAAGAAAGTCATTGCTTACGCGTTTCATCAGTTGAAGATCCATGAACAGGATTATACAACTCATGATTTAGAATTGGGAGCTGTTGTGTTTGCGCTTAAGATTTGGAGACATTATCTATATGGGGTCAAAAGTACAGTGTACACCGATCACAAAAGTCTCCAACATATTCTTGATCAAAAACAGCTAAATATGAGGCAGCGAAGATGGGTTGAGACGTTGAATGATTATGATTGTGAACTTTTATATCCTCCGAGAAAGGCCAATGTTGTGGCCGATGCGTTAAGTCAAAAAGAGAGGGTTGAACCTCGCAGGTTTAGAGCCTTGAATATAACAATTCGAACTAACCTCGCTAGGTAGATTCTTGTGACTCAACAAGAAGCCTTGAAGGAGGAGAATTTTGTGAATGAAAAGGTTAGAGGCATGGGTAAGAAGTTTGAGGTACGAACCGATGGTACTAGGTACTTTTCGGGACATCTTTGGGTTCCTAAATTTGGTGAATTGCGATAACTTGTTTTAGATGAAGCTCATAAGTCTAGGTACGCTATTCATCCTGGTTCAGGAAAGATGTATCATGATCTTAAGGAGCTGTATTGGTGGCCTAATTTGAAAACTGATGTCGCTACTTATGTGGCTAAGTGTTTGACCTGTGCTAAGGTTAAAGCTGAACATCAGAAACCGTCTGAACTTTTGGTGCAACCTGAGATTCCCGAGTGGAAGTGGGAAGGTGTTATGATGGATTTTGATACAAAATTACCGAGGGTTGTGGGTGGTTATGATACCTTATGGAGAAGCTTACTCGTTTGTACTTGAAGGAAATTGTTTTAAGACATGGTGTTCCTGTATCTATTATTTCAGACCAAGACAGTCGATTTACATCGAGGTTTTGGCAATCCTTGCAGGAAGCTTTGGGAACAAAATTGGATATGAGCACTGCTTATCATCCACAGTCAGATGGTCAGAGTGAAAGGACCATTTAAATGTTAGAAGACATGCTATGAGCATACATTATTGATTTTGGTAATGGTTGGGATAGATATTTGCCACATGATGAATTTTCTTATAATAACAGCTATCATGCAAGTATTAAAGCCACAACATTTGAAGTTCTGTATGGTAGAAAGTGTAGGTCTTCTATCTGTTGGAATGAGGTTGGGGATGCTCAATACGCAGGCCCAGAATTTATTCATGAGACTACCGAGAAGATCGTACAGATTAAAGAAAGGTTGAAAACCGCCAGGAGTCGGCAAAAGATTTATGCCGATATTAGAAGGAAAGATTTAGAATTTCAAGTCGGTGATCGTGTCATGTTAAAACTATCACCATGGAAAGGTGTGGTACGTTTTAGTAAAAAGGGAAAGTTGAATCCTCGATTTGTTGGACCGTTTAAGATTATCAAAAGGATTGGACTCGTGGCTTATCGTTTGAAATTGCCACAAGAACTCGGTGCTGTTCATGACGTTTTTCATGTATCAAATTTGAAGAAGTGTTTGGCCGAGGCCGATGAAACCATTCCTCTTTATGAACTTCATGTTGATAAACAACTTCATTTTGTTGAGGAACTTGTTGAAATTATAGATTAAGAAGTTAAGAAGGCCAAGCAAATTAAGATTCCTATCGTCCGAGTTAGATGGGATGCTAGACGTGAACCCGAGTTCACTTGGGAGCGTGACGATCAGATGAGGTAGAAGTACCCGCATTTGTTCTCAAATGGCGAGTCAACCCCTGCACCTGCTTAAATTTCGGGACGAAATTTCCGTAACGGGAAGGTACTGTCACGACCCTATTTTTTCTCTTATCTTTTACCGTTTATTATTTAACGTCCGTTAATTGTTATTCGTGCCATGTCATTTCTATGACCTATATTATTATTTAGTAATAATATATTAATTATTAAGTGTTATATGAATATTTTTATTCGTATTTTAAATTGTACGTTTCTACGTGTCGTGGATTTCTATCCGGCGAATCTCTTCGGTTTTCAAACCAACGTTCAGACTTTTGAGAATTTTGAATCCCAATTATTTTAAATATGATATTTTTATATTATATGATTATATATAGTTTTATATATTTTATTTGTCGCGTGTCCGTTATCTCTCCGAATATTTAATCGCGTAGCGGTGTTTTCGCGTTTCGGACTTCGTTCGGGCTTTCGGGCCACAAGCTTTTGAACATTGAACAAATTTGGGCTAAATGGGAGCCCACTCCACCCATTTTCAGCCAAACATAGTCCAATACCCCCACCCTTTCTCATTTTTCATTTCATTTTTAATTTTACACTTCTAATTTTCCCTAAAACCTAGTTTTGTCTCCTCTCCTCCCCCTCTTTTCTTTTTGGCCGACCCCTAGCATATCTCCATCACAAAAAATGTCCAACACCATCAACAAATCAATGGTACATCATTTTGCAAGGCTAGATACACAAACGGATTCTCCATTTCGCGATCTACAAGCTTCATCTTCTTGTTTCTTGATTAGGGTATAATCACAAACCCTAGATATTTTAATTTCATTTCTTTTTACTGATTATGATCTTATTTTAATGTTATAGTACTTGTATATTGTTGTATTGTTGATTTGATGCTTAGAAATGCTCGATTTTGTCTGTTTTCGGTTTGATCAAAAGCGGACAGCAGCTTTTCTATTAAAATCAGTATACTTAACTCATTTTTATGATTAATTAAAGTGTATAAATGAGTTCCACTCATCAAGAGCATAATTTAGGCTTTGGATTCATGTCATTTAGAGTTTCGGATCAAAAGTTATGCTTGATTTAGTGTTTTCATGAGATTAAAATATAAAAATGAATGTAATCAGTTAGAGTCCAACTTTATGACCATTTTTGAAGGCTCCAGGGTGTGCTAGTGGGTTAAGATTGATGATTAGATGAACATTCATGTTCGGGTCATCGAAATCCGAGCCACAGATCACCCGGAATGGCTAAAACAAGATTTTAAGCGGATTGATGTTCTAAGTTGGTTCATGGCTGTTCATCACGACTTTTGAACTGACTTTAGGGTGTTCTTGAGTACGCTAAGGTGTCGGGTGGTTTGGTTAGATGAGGATATATATAAAATTCGTCGAAAACCGACACCCGGGGGCTCAAGTTATGACCCGATGAACTTTTAATTAAACTTATGGTTATATATTTGAACTTATGATATAAATAATGATTCTCATTATAATTAAATTACTTATGATATAAAAGTAATTAAATTTAATTAAGACTTATGATATATATTTATTATATCATTTAATAATTACTTATGATTTAATTATTCATTTAATTAAACTTATGATTAATAATACATTTTATTATTAATGATTATACATATATGACTTTAAATAACATTAAACTTACATTATAAATATAATGTACACTTTAATTTCAATGTTGACTAAGTTTGACCAAGGTTGACTTTTGATTTGACTTTCGGTTGACTTTGACTTTCAGTTGACTTTTCTAATTAAGGAAACTTTTCAAAAATAGAAACTTTCTAAAAATAGAAACTTTCTAAAAATAGAAACCTTTCAAAAATAGAAACCTTTCAAAAATAGAAACTTTTCAAAAATAGAAACTTTCCAAAAATAGAAACTTTCCAAAAATAGAAACTTTCCAAAAATGGAAGTCTGCTAAAAATAGAAACATTCTAAAAAAATAGAAAGTACGTGTTATACGCTGTCCTAATCATACCGAAACATACTGAGTGTTGTTCTATGCTTATTTGCAACAATTACTATAGCTATCATACTAAGACTTGACCTATGTTAGTTATTTATATCGACCTGCTTTATTTATAGGTCAGCGTTGTGATCATTCTTGATCACTTTACCGTTTGTTGTTCACGTTTCTGTGTTGTTGCTTCATTTACGTTAAGGGAGCTATAGTCCCATGTTTCTATTTTATATTTTGGACACAAGTGAAAATTGGTTTAAATTATTCATTGTGAGTCGAACAAAAATATTCCCTAATCTGGTAATTTTAATCACTGGTTTCTACTGGTGAACGTGAATCCTATGGATAGATCTATCGAGCCTGACAGCCCCATTTCCTGCTAGTCGCGCTAGCAGTTACAGACGGAATGTATTAGTACTTCGTATTTTAGAAGATACACCTTTTCAGTGTATATTTTTATATTGGTTTTGTTAAGGGTATGGAGATGTTGAGTAATTACCAGGTGGCTCAGTTAATGGAATAATATTTTTATATGTTTTCGAGCATATAGTTTTGTGGTCCAAAATGGGTCTTTATGTTTTCAAACATAAATTTTTATGGTTTAAATTAAATATTGTTTGCAATATTAAACCTATAATTCACTCAACATTTTTGTTGACAGTTTACTAGCATGTTTTATTCTCAGGTTCATGATTGATTGCTTTCGCTGTGCTCAGAGAGTCTACATATTTATGATGGCAGCTTTTGTTAAACATTAGCTTACATTCTATTTTGATACATTAAATTGTGGGTGTTTGTTGACTTTGTTTTGGTCAACTTTTGGTTAAGTATTTATGTATGGTTTTTCTAAACTTACATATTTTAGTAGGTTTCCTTTATAGAAAATCATTTTTAAATAAAGAATGCAAGGTTATTTATTAAATTCATTTAAAGATATGATCAAGCTGTGGGACCAAGATAACGATGGTCGTCAAGTGTACTTTGATGGGTCGTTAAATATATGGTCCGCGAACTCGGTTGACGGAGTGGTCAATCTGTGCCCTGAAAGATGTAAATGAAAACATGTTGTTATAAACCCTTATTTGCTCTCAGAATCTTACTGTTGAAGTGTCACTATAATCGAGTAATGTTCTCTAGAGGGGAGGTGGGTACTTGAGTTTTGGCAGGAGGATTTTTCCATTTTGGCAACACATAGAGAAGGTTGGGTTTGTGGAATTTTTGGGTTTGTTGTGCCTCTCATCATACCACATAGTTGCATTGCAAGTTGGACATTTGTAGGTAGGAGCACCTTGATTATGATAAGAGACATCTGCACCTTGCCAAAAAGGAAAAGGTAAACATTAACATGATATAATAATTTTTCCAATGAAAGTAACATGATATTTTAATGTTGAGCAACACGACAATGTAAATGGCTATCTGTAATTCCCTAAAGAAATAAGGGTTATTGAGTAGTGTAAGTCGGAAGGTGTTACCTAAAAAGTAGGTTGCGCGTTGTGTTGGTCTTTTTTCAATTATGTGAATCGGTCCGCGCCATTTTTGAAACAATCAAACTGAGTTTTAAAACAGTGGTAGGTAGTGCTAGAAGGATACATTATTTGACACGGTACTAAATTTTGGTTCCAGTTACCTACTGACAGATTCCAAGTGTAACGTTTTGGTCTGTGGAGGTAGTTTCATTTTCAGTGGGCTTAGTTAGTGGGAATAAATGCTTATGCAAATAAGTTTACAATTACTTAATTGAGTTATGGGGTAGAATAGTGATGGGTTAAGATATACGTACTGAATGATAGCGGAGAACTGAGACCATCGAATTTGAGGCTGACAAACAGCTTTGCATCAGTATAAATTGTTGACTTTCTTGAATCTATCATTATCGAATGACCTAGCATGTTTAAGAAGCTGGGGAACTAGGTATTTACAGTTGATGTTCCTGAAGGGAAAATGAGTGTGAAAATAGTTTGTAGGCAAAATAAATGTTTGACATGTTAAATCAACAATTACAATATGGCTGGAGGGTCAATGGTGTAAAGGATTTGTTGTTGCGGTCTTGATTTAATTTGGGCCCACGGTACGTTTGTGGTTTCCCATAATGCGTCATTGTTGTTGTTGAGTAAATTTATATGGCACCATTTAGGAATTCTGAAATGTCTAGGTTGTTACTACTTTCTGCAAATCGAAGCGACCAAAAGTGAAAGCTATGAAATGTAAGTAAATAAATTCAGCAGTTGAGAAACCATGACATACCTGAGGAGATGTTCGCAGAGGTGGAGGCTATTTCACTTGTATACATTGAAGGTTGAGGAGGCACAGCTTGCACAAACTATACTTATGGCGACCTTCAAGGTAGTAGGGTGAGGAGTTTTCCCTGTTACAAAGCCTTTTCATATTTTCCACACCATTTAATTCTAGGAAGGTGTCACATAACTTATGTGGATGGAATATTAAAGGTTGGAGAAGCAAAACATGAAAGGGTGTGATAATTAATATACAAAGTTACTGCATACAGATATAATATAATATATATATATATATATATATATATATATATATATATATATATATATATATATATATATATATATATATATATATATATATATATATATATATATAAACCTATAAAAAGTGACTCCTACTTTCATAAATTTGGTGAGTTAACCATATCCTTTAATAAGGTTAATCATTTTACCATCTCATTCACCACATACCATGCAGTAAACAAATCATGTTATATATTAATTAGACTTAAAGATTTTATTTATTAATGAAAAATTAACTTAACAATAAACATATTTATTATAGTCAAGGAATTTATTTATTAATGAAAAAAAAACTCTTAACCATCTCCATCATGTTATATTATATTATTATTATTATTATTATTATTATTATTATTATTATTATTATTATTATTATTATTATTATTATTATTATTATTATTATTATTTTATTATTATTATTATGTTCCAACCTCAAACTCAACAAACCAAACTTCTAGGTTCTTATTTCACCTTTCTCATCTCTTGGGGTTCTTTACATTCACCCACATGTATCCTCCATCATTGAACTCACGCCCGTTTAATCCCCACCAATCGACCGACTGAAAGATGGCGTGTTTGATTCCCCACTGTAGGCGTTTCACAGAGTATCATCATTTGGAGTTGATGGGGTTTCACATGCAGTCAAAAATTGAACGGTTGGTTTCATTTATTTGGATCTTTAAACCTTAAATTATGTTATGAATGGAATTTAATTCAATTCAACGGATCCTTAACTCCTGCACATCCATGGAAAAACCCAAGGTATGTCAATATTTATTATTTTCATTTAATTGGCTTGGTAAAATCCAATCAAACGTTCTCAACAATCACATGAACTTATCAGTTATGCTTTAAATTAAATAACATTTAACGCTGCTATGTAACTCCATGAATGTATTCAATGTGCAGGTTTGTTAGGTGCTTATAAATTATTGGTATCTGGTCTATGGTTATGCATTATTACCAAAAAAATAAAAAATAAAACCACAACCTATTCCAATGGCCAAAACTGCATAAACACCCATTCCAGTTGTTGAAAATAAAAGTTATGCATACCTTAATGAAATTGAGGTTGGAAAGCAGACTGTGGTGAAGGTTATGATATGCCGAATGTGGGATACTCACACAGCATATGGGAAGTATTTGAGTTCTAATTTTATTGTGTCTGATGATCAGGTATATCATTCTTTTTTTATTTCCAAATTATTTTTTCACACCACATCATAGACTTATGAGTTATACATTTTTTAGTTTGTTTTTTTCATCTCCTTCACATGTGTAACAATGTAATGTATAACACTTCACTGAGTGGAATTAGTCCAGGTATAAATTCTATATTGTTGTAGGTTGTTTTTACCCTTTTCCTATACATGCCTAACAATGCCATGTTTAACATGTTAGTTAGTGGAATTAATTCATGTTCAAGTATTTGATTAGTGATAGTATTGTCTCTGATGAGGATGTATAACATTCCCTTTTTATTTCCACTTTATTATTTCACTGCAGCACATAGACTTATGAGTTATTCATTGTTTCAGGTTGTATTTGTTTTATCCTTCACATGCGTACCAAAGTAGATGCTTATAATTTCACATTTTAGTATGTATACTCACATTTTTATATATTTGTATGGGTTATATAGGATACATGTGTATGGATTTCCTTTTTAACTCATTTAATTTGAAGTTCTAGTTGCCTACATGTTGGATATGATAATGTTTAAGTATTTGAGTATTGGTAGTATTGTCTCCGAATACATGTGTATGGAATTTCTTTTTAACTCATTTAATTTGAAGTTCCAATTGTCTATATGTTACATATGATTATGTTTAAATATTTGAGTAGTGATAGTATTGCGTCTGATGAGTAGGTATTCCCTTTCTCTTTTCATTTCAAAATTATTTTCTCACACCAGCATATAGAATTATGAGTTGCCCATTGTTTAAGGTTTTTTTTTTCCTTCTCCTTCACATGTGTAGCAATGTAATGTTTGCCATTTTACCCGTTTCCTTTACACACCTAACAATATCATGTATAACAAGTTAGTCAATTGAATAAATGCATGTATAGCATGTCCATTGTTTTATTTTGTTGTATGTCCTCTCCTTTACATGTCTAACAATGTGGTGTTTACCATGATACTCACTGTAATGTCATCCATCTTAGTGCAAAAAATAACATCGCACACCATTTCATCACGCGCTTGAAGGAATGTTGTGTGTATTTACTCAAGCACTTTGATTTGATACCCAACAAAGAGGAGTACCGTATCTTAAATCACAATAAAATGATGATACAGTTGCAAGGTGCAGCATACTTGAAGAATCAGACGATCACTGTCACATCCACTTTTATCCGGCATCCCTTTGATTGCAATGAAATTGAAGATTTGGTGCCCACCGACGTCAAATACTTAGTTGGTATACTTTGAACCCCCTGTTATTGCTTACTTAATCTCAGTAACCTTTCTATAACTTACACAGGGAATGCTACATGTATGATGTAGATGTTACAGGGCGCGTTATGAACGTAGGGTCACCCAAGGATCAAGGGACCGTTGCGACAACGCTAGATTTTGACCTCGCCAATGAAAGGTATGCTACACAATTACCCACATTGCTGGTTATTTGCCCCGCTTGGACATATATTATTTACTAATGTTTTTCAGTTACCACCTTTCTTATCAGGGGTCAAAAGATCACAGTCACGCTTTGAGGGAAGCTTGGTCCTGATTTCCTAGAGAAGAAACGTGCATCATGTGCGATACACTGCATCATTTTAACGTCAGTGTCTCTGAAAAAGAACTACTTTGGTAAGCTATAGCTTCATTCAACGCCTGCGTGTCTTTGTTTATGTAACCAATAAACAACCCTTTCCTAATTGACTTTGCAGGTATACTCTCCCTTTCCAGCTCCTCAACAACTCTCATCATGGATGACATAGAAATACCCATCATGCACGGATTTATAGAGAAAATCAGGTGCCGCATCCCCTTATATAATACAAAAATATTTACATCATGCATATTAGGTCACTATCAGAAAACAAATGGCATGCTTTTCCCAGTTCAATGGAGCTTCTCGGAGACGATGAAAATTGTTCCCTAGTGCGGAATTTCACGTTACCTAAAGAGGGTACCGTCGCTGAGCTGCTGGACATGGTGCGGAAAGGGAAGAACAACATTTTAAGTCCTTCTTCATTTGTTATATTTTTAATTACACTCTCTGTTAGCAACTAACACAAACATCTAATCTGCGACAACTCCTATTAAAACTTAAATTTACAGCTTGATGTTTTCAAATGTCAAGTCGAGCTCATCGATATTCGGATGAAGAATGGTTGGTACTATACTACATGTAGCATCTGCAAGTTAAAGAAGGGCACATCACGGAAGTTTCGGGGTTTTTAGTGCAAGTCTTGCAAAGAGAATGTCCCCGAGCCCATCTCACGATATTTACTATGCAAACATCTTAGTATCAACGGTTATTGGCCCATGGTTTATCTAAGTTTCTCTGCTTAACATCAGAAAAATTTGCAATGTACGCCTTACAACAACAACAACAACAACAACAACAACAAAACCAAATACCACATAAGTGGTGTATGGGTGAGGTGAGATGTAGACAATCATTCTCCTATCCGAGAATAAAGACAAGTCATTTCTCCACCCAGAGTGAAAACACTCTCAAAAGTGGAGAAAGTTATCCCTCTCTATTCGGTGGATACAGAGAATGCTTCCGAGCAGACCTCCGACCAATAAGTAGGAATAATTTTTTTAAAAATAAAATAAATTTGAGACGCCATGAAAATGGTAAAATTAAATTTTCATGAGTTTTAAATCTTGCCTGAAATTTAATTTAGGATCTAAGAGCAAGTCAAGTCGCCAATAAACGTACGCCTTACATTTGAACTTAATAGGTTTAGGATTGAGTTCGAGGTGAGGGATGCGACGGATGAGACTGTAGTAGTGATGTTTGACGAGACTATGGTCTGCGGAGAAATTAACAAATACAACAGCACAATGTCTCTTAGTTGAGCTTGATAAGGTTAGGATACACTTTTACATTGTGTCCACTTCCTAACTAATAACTAAGTCACCCCTCTACATATACATACGATAAATGCAGGACTGTGTTGCCAAACGCCTGGGCCAACCTACTCAGCACCACTCAGGTTCTACTATTAAAGGCAAATTCATTCTACAACCATGGTACCTATGAAAGCTTCAATTGCATCAAAGTTTACACGAAAGAGAGCATTCCCGACACTCCTCCCCTACAAATGCTGACCAACCAAGCATACCAAAAACCACCACACCCCATACCAAACAAAGCAATGCACCAGGCTCCATAGTGCGCCACTTTGTTTTGCAGGGGTATGGTGGTTGTCGGTATGCTTGGTTGGTCTGAATTTGCGGGGGAGGAGTCTCAGGAACGCTCTCTTTCATGTACTCTTTGATGCAATTGAAGCTTTCATAGGTACCATGGTTGTAGAATGAGTTTACCTTTAACAGTAGAACCTTCGTGGTGTTGAGCAGGTTGGCCAGGGCGTTTGGCAACACAGTCCTGCATGTATCCTATGTATATATAGAGGTGTGAGTTAGTTAGTGTTTAGGAAGCGGACACAATGTAAAAGTATATCCTAACCTTATCAAGCTCAACTAAGAGACATTGTGCTGTTATGTTTGTTAACTGCTCCACAGTCTTGTCAAACAGCAATACTACAGTCTCGACCGTCGCATTCCTCACCTCGAACTCAATCCTAAACCTTTTAAGTTCAAATGTAAGGCGTACATTGCAAATTTGCCTGCTGTTAAGCAGTGAAACTTAGATAAACCATGGGCCAATAACTGTCGATACTAAGACGTATGAATAGTAAATACCGTGTGATGGGCTCGGGGACATTCTCTTCACAAGACTCTCACCAAAAACCCTGAAACTTCCTTGATTTGCCCTTCTTTGACTTGCATATGCTACAGGTAGTATAGTACCAACCATTCTTCATCCGGATATCGGTGAGCTCGACTTGACATTTGAAAACATCAAGCTGTAAATTTAAGTATTAATAGGAGTTGTCGCAGATTAGATGATTGTGTTAGTTGCTAACAGAGAGTGTAATTAAAAATATAAAAAATGAAGAAGGACTTACAACATTGTTCATCCTTTTTCGCACCATGTCCAGCAGCTCAGCGAGGGTACCCTCTTTAGGTAATGGGAAATGCCGCACTGGGGAACAATATTCGTCGTCTCCGGGAAGGTCCATTGAACTCGAAAAAGCATGCCATTTGTATTCTATTAGCGACCTAATATACATGATGTAAATATTTTTGTATCATATAAGGGGATGCGGAAACTTATTTTCTCTATAACGCCGTGCATGATGGGTATTTCTATGTCATCCATGATGAGATTTGCTGAGGAGCTGGAATGGGAGATGTACCTGCAAAGTCAATTAGGAAAGGGTTGGTTACTGGTTACATAAACAGAGACACGCAGGCGTTGAATGAAGCTATAGCTTACCAAAGTAGTTCTTTTTCACAAACACCGACGTTAAAGTGATGCAGTGTATCGCAGGCGATGCAGGTTTCTTCTCGAGGAAATCAGGACCAAGCTTCCCCCAAAGCGTGACTGTCATCTTTTGACCCCTGATAAGAAAGGTGGTAACCAAAAACATTAGTAAATAATATATGTTCAGGCAGGGCAAATAACTAGCAATGTGGG
Source organism: Rutidosis leptorrhynchoides (assembly GCF_046630445.1). Taxonomy (NCBI): domain Eukaryota; kingdom Viridiplantae; phylum Streptophyta; class Magnoliopsida; order Asterales; family Asteraceae; genus Rutidosis; species Rutidosis leptorrhynchoides. The sequence continues at coordinate 394,392,554 of NC_092336.1, read as the reverse complement.
TAGTTGTAAAGCAGACCTTTCATTGGCGAGGTCAAAATCCAGCGTTGCCGCACCAGTCCTCTGATCCTTGGGTGACCCTACGTTTATAACGTGCCCTGCAAAATCTACATCATACATGTAACAGTCCCTATGTAAGTTACAGAAAGGTTACCGGGATTAAGTAAGCAATAAAGGGAGTTCAAAGTATACCAACTAAGTATTTGTCGTCGGTGGGCACCAAATCTTCAATTTCAATGCAATCAAACAGGTGCCAGATAAAAGTGGATGTGGCAGTGATCGTATGCTTCTTCAAGTATGTTGCACCTTGCAACTGTATCATCATTTTGTTGTCCTTTAAGATACGGTACTCCTCTCTGTTGGGTATCACTTCAAAGTGCTTGAGTAAATACACACAGCCTTCCTTCAAGAGCGTGATGAAATGGTGTGAGATGTTATTTTTTGCATTAAGCTGGATGACATTACCATGAGTATCATGGTAAACACCACATTGTTAGACATGTAAAGGAGAGGACAGACAACAGCTTAAAACAATGGACATGCTATACATGCAATTATTCAATTGACTAACATGTTATACATGATATTGTCAGGCGTGTAAGCAAACGAGTAAAATGGCATTACATTTCTACACATGTGAAGGAAAAGGAAAAAACAACCTTAAATAATGGGCATCTCATAATTCTATGTGCTGATGTGAGAAAATAATATTGAAATGAAAAGGGAAAGGGAATACCTGCTCAACAGATGCAATATTATCACTACTCAAATACTTAAACATTATCATAAGCAACATATAGACATTTGGAACTTCAAATTAAATGAGTTAAAAAGAAATTCCATACACATATATTCGGAGACAATACTACCAATACTCAAATACTTAAACATTATCATATTTAACATGTAGGCAACTGGAACTTCAAATTAAATGAGTTAAAATGATTTCATACACATGTATCCTATATAATCCATACAAATATATATAAATGTGAGTATACATACTAAAATGTGAAATTATAAGCATCAACTTTGGTACGCTTGTGAAGGATTAAACAAATATAAGCTGAAACAATGAATAACTCATACGTCTATGAGCTGCAGTGAAATAATAATGTGGAAATAAAAAGGAAATGTTATACATCTTCATCAGAGACAATACTATCACTAATCAAATACTTGAACATGAATTAATTCCACTAACTAACATGTTAAACATGGTATTGTTAGAAATGTGAAGCAAAAGGGTAAAAACAGCCTACAACAATGAATATTTTATACATGGACTAATTTCGCTCAGTGAAATGTTATACATTACATTATTACACATGTGAAGGAGATGACAAAAAAAAACCTAAAAAATTTATAACTCATAAGTCTATGATGTGGTGTGAAAAAATAATGTGGAAATAAAAAGAGAATGGTATACCTATTCATCAGACACAATAAAATCAGAACTCAAATACTTCCCATATGTTGTGTGAGTATCCCCATTCAGCATATTATAACCTTCACCACAGCGTGCTTTCCAACCTCAAGTTCATTAAGGTATACATAATTTTTGTTGTCAACAACTGGAATGGGTGTTTGTGCAGTTTTAGCCATTGGAATAGGTTGTGGTTTTTTGGTAATGACGGATAACCATAGACCAGATACCAACAATTTATAGGTACCTAACAAACCTGCACATTGAATATATTCATGCAGTTACATAGCAGAGTTAAATGTTATTCGATTTAAATCGTAACTGAAAGTTTATGTGATTGTTGAGAACATTTGATTTGATTTTACCAAGCCAATTTAATGCAAATAATGAATTTTGACATACCTTGGGTGGTTTCTTGGATGTGCAGGAGCTTAGGATCCATTGAATTGAATTCAATTCCATTCATAACATAACGTAAGGTTTAAAGATCCAAATAAATGAAACAAACCGTTCAGTTTTTGATCTGCATGTGAAACTCCATCAACTCCAAATGATGATACTCTGTGCAACGCCTACAGTGGGGAACCCACCCTAGTGGTCCAGTGGTTCACCCCTTTGCACTTGCGCATTGGGATGGAGGTGGGGAGGTCTCAAGTTCGAGTCTGTCCCCTGAATAATATCCATGGGATTTATTTCCTGGAAGCCGGATTGCCCCGGGGAAGGTTTTACCGACCGTATTCAGGACCCAGGTCCGACCGCCTGCCCCTCGGGATGGTTTAAGGTTCGGATCCCTGTAATGCGGTTCGGTTTTCCTGCCAGAAAGCGCGTGCGTGCGTGGCAAATGAAAGTATTCGATGCCAACAACTTTCCTTTAAAAAAACACCATCTTTCAGCCGGCTGATCGGTGGGGATTAAACGGGTGTAAGTTCGATGACGGAGGATGCATATGGGTGAGTGTGAAGAACCCTAAGAGATGAGAAAGGTGAAATAAGAACCCAAAAGTTTGGTTCGATGAGTTTGAGTTTGGAACATGATGATGATGATGATGATGATGATGATGATGATGATGATGATGACGACGATAATAATGATAATGATAAAGAATCAACCTCCTGAGCTTTCATAACAAACTCACATCTCTTAAAACATAGCTTGTATCGCTTGGAGTTTCACGAGACGAAACCGTCTCGCACTTGCATCTTCAAACCCGAAAAATTCATCCTGAAAAATTCCCAGATTCAAAAAATCCTATCTCAAAATCTAACGGTCCAATTGGTCTCAAAATTTTATAGCAAGTAGATCTGTACGTCTTTTACTTACACTAAAATTTCAAGGCGATCCAACGGTTAACGAACCCGCTATGAATTTTCTTCTGCAGCTATGCATGAATATCCGAATTTTGCTCAATCGTTCCTTTGTACAGGATAACGAGGAACAAGAACCCGATCCAACACCCAGATATTTTCGAAAATCTCTCCGTGTATCTTCTGCAACAAAACCATATCGAACCGGGCCCTTAGACTCCGTAACTCTTAGCGAGTCAATCACCATCATAATGCAACCGCGTGCACCGTTACATCATAACCTGTCAGGATCAGACCAACCCTGGTGTGATCAACTTTCATAGATATATACACATACCCTAAGTTCACAGCGATCAACTAAGTCTCTAGATCTCGACACAAGTTGCAAGACACACAACCCTGTCGTTTGATCTAACCTTGATGAAAAAACCGAGTCATCAACCATATCGAACACCTTGCTTTTCAAATTGTCATCGTTCCCATACTCGAACCTTGAGCTCTAGATACCACTTGTTAGGATTTGGGACCCAAATAAGACAAGTGATTAATCATAAGCACTAACCCACAAACGACAAACGAAAGGTTAAAGAAAAATGATAAATAAACGACACAAGATTTAACGTGGTTATATCTCAACTCCAAAACACGGAAAAGGGTTCAGTCCACGGGCGCAAACCAGAGATTTTTCACTATTAATTTCGTGCACATGTGTTATGGTTACAATAGGGTGTTTACATAGGCAAATCTAAACAAGGAAACAACTTAAAGAGCAAGAAAACACGTTCTTCCTCGTCAGGCTCCCGGATAGGCTTAAGCTGCGCCGTGGCTGGAGGAGCCACGTTGTGGCTTAAAGCATGATTTCAAAACTAACAGCATTGCAACCTTCGAACCTCAATCCAAGTGTTGAGCCATGACGCGCCTTAATGAGCCATGGCGCGCCTTAACATTAAAATGTACTTTTCTTGTTTTTTTGATATCCTTCACACATCCAACAATTTTTAAGTTGGAAGGCGATTGAATCTTTATTAGTGCTAAAGAGAGTTTCAATGTTTAACTACGTGGCACTAGCAGTGGTTATTTCTTCGTGAATATTTCAAGAACATTAGGAGCAATAGTGCTATAGATCCACATTCTTATAGCGGAGTCAAGTTTGATCCATTCAGGATCGGTGGGAGGTATGCGGTTGTCATATGTACTATCGTCTATCGATGTGATCGATCACGTTAAAATCGATATATTGGGTTTCAAATAGATCGATCAAAGCATCGTAGTTGAGATGATCGAGGCTTAAAATGAGTGGTATATGTGACTTGATATAAGTAATGCTATAAGCTTTATGGAGAGGGGTAGCGGATGATGGTGGATTAGAGTTTTCTTATGTCATGGTGATGATGGTGATCAACAGAGAGCAAAAGATCAATACAATGGAATGAAGTGTTCTTTGTTTTTTTGAGAGTGAAGGAGAAGGTGGTTAAATGAGATATAAAAAGATGGGGAACATGAAGTATATATTATTATTTGATTTGATGATATTATTAGTTCAAAGATAGATAGAAAATATATGGTGGTTGGAAGAAAAAGGAGAAAAAAAATTGCACGGAGTTTGCACGAAGGTGTAGTCGAGATTGATGGAAGGATGAGAACAAATTTCAAAAATATGAGATTAGAAGAAGATATGGTCAGATGGAATATTTTCCCGTGAAGAATACAATTGTATTGACACAAATATAAAAATACAAAAATGGGCCGAGCTCGTTAGATATGTCATATGGGCTAAGACAACAATATATAAGACTCTTTAGTATAGATTTTTCGTAATTATGGAGTATTATATAAAATTTATTTAATGATTACTTAGTATATGTTATAATTCAGTAGGCTTATAACTACCTTTAGTGATTTGATTCGAGTGTTATAATTCAGTAGGCTTATAACTACCTTTAGTGATTTGATTCTTGATTAAGAATACTAATAATGAAGTGTATGAACAAAGATGATAATGGAGAGAAAGAAAGAAACACTTTGTAAGTGTGAGAAATGGTGCAAGTTTAATGCTTGCATTCATGAGTATTTATAGCCTAAAATCTCAATATAAAAATACATACTTTATGTACCAAAATTGAATTATACACCAAAATTGACTATCCATATCAATATTATTATTATTATTATAACACTCCCCCTTGGATAGCAATTTTGTTTTGTTGAAGATCAACTATAAATTACTGCCTCGTTAAAAACCTTGCTAAAGAAAACCCAGTGGAAAAAAACTTTAGCTAAGAGAAAAAGAGTGCAGCATGGAGTTGACTCCCCCTCACGTAGACATCGCTTCAGCTGTTACATCTTTTGAACATGTCTCATGCCAATGTTATGAACGTGTGTTCTGAAAATAGTAGTTGGAAGTGCTTTCGTGAAAAGATCAGCAGAGTTTTTGCTGGATTGCACATATCTCATTTCAATCTGGTTGTTCTTAATGAGATTTTGAGTGTATGAGAAGAATCTAGGAGGTACGTGTTTTGTTCGGTCACTTTTGATGTACCCTTCTTTCATCTGTGCTATACAAGCTGCATTATCTTCATAGATAGTTGTTGGATTTTTATCGCGTTCTAGTCCACAAGAATCAGTAATGAATTGTGTCATTGATCTTAACCAAAAACATTCTCGAGTAGCTTCATGTAATGCAATCACTTCAGCATGATTTGATGATGTAGCAACAAGTGTTTTTTTTTAGAACGCCGTGATATTGCAGTACCTCTATTTAGGAATACATATCCAGTTTGAGATTTAGCTTTATGTGGATCAGATAAATAACCTGTATCTGCATAACCAACCAAATCTTGTTTTGATTCGTTATAATAAAATAATCCTAAATCAGTAGTTCCTTGAACGTATCAAAATATGTGTTTGATCCCATTCCAGGGTCTTTTGGTAGGAGCAGAGCTGAACTTTGCCAACAAATTAACTGCAAAAGAAATGTCAGGTCTTGTACAATTTGTAAGATACATAAGAGCTCCAATTGCACTAAGATATGGTACTTCTGGTCCAAGAATATCTTCATTATCTTCACATGGACGAAATAGATCAGCTTCAACATTGAGTGATCTAACAACCATATGAGTACTTAATGGTTTTGCCTTGTCCATATTGAAACGTTTCAAAATCTTTTCAGTATATGTTGTTTGATGTACAAGTTAACCATTAGGCATATGCTCAATTTGTATACCAAGGCAATACTTGATTTTTCCGAGATCTTTCATTTCAAATTCTTTCTTTAGAAGTTGAATGGCTTCATGGATTCCTTTATTTGTACATATGATGTTAAGATCATCAACATAAATAGCTATGATCACATATCCGGATGTTGTTTTCTTAATGAAAACACATGGGCAAATAAGATTATTGGTATACCCTTTGCTTATCAAGTAATCACTTAATCGTTTATACCACATGCGACCCGATTGTTTCAACCCATATAAAGACCTTTGTAACTTGATTGAGTACATTTCTTTGGGTTTTGTATTGGTTGCTTCTGATACCTTAAATCCTTCAGGTATCTTCATATATATATCACTATCAAGTGATCCATATAGATAAGCAGTCACAACATCCATGAGATGCATTTCTAAATTTTTAGAAACTGCCAGGATGATTAAGTATCTAAAAGTAATTGCATCCATAACAGGAGAATAAGTTTCCTCATAATCAATTCCTGGTCTTTGAGAAAAACCTTGAGCTACAAGTCTAGCTTTATACCTTGTAACTTCATTTTTCTCATTTTTTCGCACAAAAACTCATCTATATCCCACAGGTTTCACATCTTTAGGTGTTAGAATGATAGATCCGAAAACTTTTCTTTTATTGAGCGATTCAAATTCAGCTAGTATTGCTCCTTTCCAATGATCCCAATCATATATATTTTGACATTCCATGACAGATTTTGGTTCTGGATCTTCATCATCATTCATGATGTCATATGTAACATTATATGAAAATATCTCATCAAGATTTTTCATTTCATTTCGGTTCCATAATATTTTTAAATGTGCATAATTGATTGAAAATTCCATATTGACATCATCAATCTCCTCTGCAGAAGGAGTATTATTTGTGGTTCTTCTTGAACACTTTCTTTTACCTCATTATCAGCTGATTTTCTTTTTCGAGGATTTTTATCTTTGGAACCAATTGGTCTCCCACATTTCTGGCGTGGCAAAGACTCAAGAGTGACATTATTGCCAGCTTTTGGAATTTCAATTCGAGCTGGAGCATTTGCTACTGGTATATATGATTTAGTCACTCTTTTTTGTATCTGTAAATGCATCAGGCAATTTATTCGCAAGTTCTTGCATATGCATTATTTTTTGAACTTTGGTCTCGCATTCTTTTGTGCGAAGATCAAGATACATTAATTGAGGTTTACACCATGAAACATCATTTTCTTTAGTTTTTATTTCTCCCCCTAATCTAGGGAACAATGTTTCATTAAAGTGACAATCAGCAAAACGTGTTGTAAAAACATCACCCGTCATGGGTTCAATATATCTTATGATTGAAGATGTTTCATATCCAACATATATTCTCATCCTTCTTTGAGGACCCATTTTAGTGCATTGTGGTGGTGCGATAGGAACATAAACCGCACAATCAAATGTTCTAAGGTGGGAAATATTTTGCTGATGGCCAAAAGCAAGTTGCAAGGGAGAATATGTATGACTTGCACTTGGTCTAATGCGAATTAATGATGCAGCATATAAAATTGCATGATCCCATACAGATACTGGGAGTTTTGTTCTCATTATCAATGGTCTAGCTATTAACTGCAATCGTTTATTTAGTGATTCGGCTAAACCATTTTGTGTATGCACATGAGCAACAGGGTGTTCAACAACAATCCCAATAGACATGCAAAAATCATTAAATGCTTGAGATGTAAACTCACCAGCATTATCCAATCACACCCTTTTAATAGTAAAATCAGGGAAATGTGCTCTCAATTTAATAATTTGAGCAAGAAATTTTGCAAATGCCATGTTTCGACTTGATAATAGACAAACATGAGACCATCTACTAGATGCGTCTATTAGGACCATGAAATATCTAAATGGTCCACATGGTGGATGAATTGGTCAACATATATCATCTTGAATTCTTTCAAGAAACATTGGTGATTCTTTTTCAACCTTAAGAGGTGATGGTCTAATTATCAATTTTCCAAGTGAGCATGATGTACATGGGATAATTGCATCATGAGGGATCTTTTGATCCGTCAATGGATGTCCATATGTATTTTGAATTATTCTTTTCATCATTGTTGATCCTGGGTGGCCTAATCTTTCATGCCACAGATTGATCATTACAGGATCATATGCCTTTTCATTAACTACCATGTGTGTTTCTGGTACATTTATATATGTATAATGTAAACCAGAACTAAGTCTTGGTAGTTTTTCAATCACATGCTTCTTGTCAGTGATACTTAAATATTTATCATTTTCTGTAGTCACTGACTGATAATCATATCCATTTTGGTATATGTCAGAGAAGCTTAACAAATATCTCTTTGACATGGGAGAAAATAAGGCATTCTTTATCAGAAAATTTGTACCATTTGGTAACATGAATTTTTCTTTTCCCATTCCTTTTATTAAATCCGCAGGACCTGATATAGTATGTACCGTTCCTTCTGTTGCTTTAAAATCAGTGAAATATTTTTTAGATTTGAGTATAGTGTGTGTGGTACCACTGTCTGTAATACAAAGATCCTCACCATTTGACTGATTTTGCACTCTAGTAGTGTACATCATGAACTTCAAAATATGAGAAACAAATAATGAGTACATAATTCATCAATATATTACATTAAAAATATGTTATAAATGAAAGTACATAATAAAGAAATATATAGTAAAGTAGATATGGTATAGATCGTAAATCTACATTCATTTATTTGATATGGACATATAATAGAAAATTTATTCATTAAAGTAGTCACTTGTTGGCTCAGTGATTTTTGTATCAAGGTTATCCACAAGGTTTGCCTCTTTTCCTTTTCCTTTTCCTTTTCCTTTTAGGGATTCCTGATATTGATTAACAGAATATTAATTTGTTCGACAGTTTTTAGACCAATGGCCAATTTTACCACATCGATAACAAGAATCTTCAATATTCTTTGAAGAGCTTCCTTCAACATTATGATTTGTGAGATTGTATGGTGGTTGAAATTTATAATTTTGTGGATTATTATTTCTTTGTCCACGACCACGACCACCTTAACCATTACGACCACGACCACCACCACGATCATTACCATAAGGGTGATTTCGAACATAGCTATGATTTTTATTATTGTTATGGTAATTTCCATGATGATGGTTTTGGCCAATATGACTACGACCTCGCCCACGTCCTCGTCCAGGTGCATTTCTTTTTTTATTATTATTATTGTTAATAGCATTAGCTTCAGGGAATGCTAACGAACTCGTAGGACGAGACTCTTGATTCTTCATCAGTAATTCTTTATTCACTTCTGCAACTAAGAGATAAGTTTGAAGTTTGGAAAAAGTTTTGTAATTCTACAATCTTAAATTTTCTTGTATAGTAATGTTTGCAGAATGCATTGTGGAGAAAATTTTCTCCATCATATCAGCATCACTTATTTCTTGACCACAAAATTGAAGCTTTGAACGAATCTTGAACATGACCGAGCTGTATTCACTTACCTTTTTAAAGTCTTGGAACCTTAGATTTCTCCATTCTTCCCTCGCAGCTGGGAGTAATATTTCCTTTTGATTATCGAATCTACTCTTGATACTTTCCCATAAAATATGTGGATCTTTGATAGTGAGATACATATGTTTTAAGGTGATATCAATATGTTTGCGAATAAAAGCAATTGATTTTAATTTATCTTAATCAGAACAAGTATTGTTTTCTTTTAAAGTTTCTAGAATACCCAATGATCCAAGATTTATTTCTACATCCATGACCCATGATGTGTAGTTTATTCCCGATACGTCTAGGCCATCAAACTCAAGCTTTGATAAGTTTGACATTTTCTATTTTTCAGAAAGATGAACAACATAAATTATAATCATAATCAATTTCTAACAACATGAAATTAGAATCATTTTAAATTCATAAGTAGCAAACAACAGAATAATGGTATGATTACAAATAATAAAACCACAAGGGCAGGATAGAATATAGGTTCATCCGGTGATATATTAGCAACAATGATGATAGTTAATATGACCAATACAATAGGAAAAATCATCCTTATGTGAATCATCTTTACAAAAACTTTTTGAGAGTGGTAATCTGAGAAAATGAAGATTGATTTGTGAAAATGTGAAAATGGAGATGTTTATTTTATATTTGAAAAAATATAGTCGTTGTAATGTCGTCAGTTGACGTTAACAACCGTTATGTATATATGACCGTTGTAACGTCGTTAGTTGACGTTAACGACTGTTATGTACTCATTATATTAATAATAATTTTAATAAAAGAATTTTATTAGTATAAATATGATTACTATAAAATATATTTAGTATAAATACGTTTAGTATAAATACGAAGATTAATAGAATAAACATATTATGCATAAATAATAAATTTAAGAATAAACATTAGTATGCATGAAATAAATAATGATTAATAGCGTAAGTAATCATAAATGTTAGATAACATAAATATAAATGTTAGTGAAGTTAATAAGAGTTAGATTACAGAAATATAATTCATGCGGTATAACCGACCATATATATAACATAAATATAAACGTTAGTGAAGTTAATAAAAGTTAGATTACAGAAATATAATTCATGCGGTATAACCGACCATATATAACTTAAATAACATAAATATAAATGTTAGTTATGATGATAATAATATTTACCTTACTAATAAATAATAGAAGATTTTGTTAAAGAATTTTTGTTTATTATTATTATTACCTTGATTAGTGATTTGTTCTTGCTTAGATAAACCTTGATTATACGGAGCACTTCGTGCTGATAACATGTTATAATTCAGTAGGCTTATAACTACCTTTAGTGATTTGATTCTTGATTAAGAATACTAATAATGAAGTGTAAGAACAAAGATGATAATAAAGAGAAAGAAAGAAACACTTTGTAAGTGTGAGAAATAGTGCAAGTTTAATGCTTGCATTCATGAGTATTTATAGCCTAAAATCTCAATATAAAAATACATACTTTATGTACCAAAATTGACTATATGTATACACCAAAATTGACTATCCATATCTATATTATTATTATTATTATTATTATTATTATTATTATTATTATTATTATTATTATTATAATAATAATAATTATTATTATTATTATTATTATTATAATAGTATAGACTTTTTGTAATTACTATAACGAGGGAGCGGTGAATCGGGTGTTGCAACATATATCGAAGTAAGAGATTTCATTGTATACATAAAACACCGTGTAGGTAATTTATAAACATAATACACGTATCAATGATTGATACAATATTTTACATTTTATACTACATACTAAATTTATAAACACGTGCGTTGCACGGAGACTCATTCGCAAACATTATTTATTTTTAAACTTATATATAAAATAACGATATTATTAAAAAGTGTGAACAATGTTTGATGTGGTTGAATTAGTAAAATATGTTTTTGTAAACAATACACATTAGTAAAACTTTGATAAATTATAGTTCATACATAGATTGATTACACAACATAAAGTTACGTGCAAGAGGACTCCTAATCAACAAACTGTAAAGGTAAATTGTTATATCAATTAATGGTATAATAAAAGTACAAACTCGTACCTATCTCTAAATGCTATAATGTTTATTGCAACCCAATTATTAGTAGTATTATAAGTACTATGTTAATTTAGTACTTATAATGTTTATTGTAACCAAATTATTCGCTAATACTAAAGATTTAAGAAGCCCTGCTTTGCACGACAACTAAAGAAATAGTATTCGAAAACATTACAAATTACAAATTGAAACTGATTAGCTTATGATACAATCACAATGACGACACCAACTTGTTCTATCCCTAAAGAAAGAATGCAAGTGAATGGTTATGGGTTGTCTAACTGAATAATGTTTTCGTTTAAAAAAAATGTAAAAATCAAGGTTCTTACTGTTTGTACTCGTGAATCAAATACTGTATTGGTGATATTAGTATATAAACATTATAGCAGGATATGTATACATTATACCAAAAATAAGATGCTAAATACAACAGTTTATCAATTTATTCTATACATTTAAAGGTAAATCAATATTCATTTGTATACATTGAAATTAGTAACTGCATCTATCCCTCTCATGTACTCTTAGTGCAGCTATCCCTCTCATTACCTGTTCAAAATTTCATTAATAATATTGCCGGCTCTCTAACTAAAGATAAAAAATTGCATACCGAATAAAGATGATGACCTAAGTATGGATCAATCAGTAAAAATGTATTATTTTAACCGGTATAAAAGTAAAGTCAGTTTAAATGGAGAACTTGGCGTAATTTGAACTCATATTTCAAATGCTAATTGTTTTGAAAAGGTTGTAAAAGATGGTTTGCACAACCCATATAAAAAAATATCCATTTTGACACATTAACCCAGATTTGTGATGTGCATATTGTTATACAACCACACCTAAATAGCCATAGTAAAAACAAAAAATATTCACAACCAAGACAATCGCATACTATAAGACTTAACCCATCCTTCCCGAAAGAGTATGAAAAGACAGAAAGCATGTCTAAACAATCGCACTGAAAAAAATAAAAGCAAAAACTTAACTTACAAAATGTCAATGTGAAAATATCAAGCAGTCCTGCAGAAAATGATAAATAGATTTAGCTAAACAATTAAAAAAAACCAAATCAAATACCAAAAAAAGGGCCAGAAATGCCAAGAACAACACAACGTGAAAACAAAATCAAAGCATATCACAGTTAGTACGTTTGAATGTCAAAACATAAAACGGTTTCCAGGAACATCAAAGCACCCATATTACATTTAGTCGAATGTAACTAAAAAGAGCATGAATAAAATTCTTAAGTACTCCAAATAACTACGGAACATCGACGTAAACTACCCAAAAAAATTAGGAACACGATAACTAAAAAATAAAACTTACCTTACAACGACAAAATCACAAATTATCCAAGACTGCTACATCAAATTGCAAAACCAATAAGTCAAGTAAAAAATTTACATGTAATTATTTTGCATTCTCTATTTTGAATCAAACTGTATGTTTGATCAATGGGTGATGAAATGGGTGCTGTGAAAAAATGAAGTTGGATGGGAATGCTAATGGTATCATGAAGTGTAAGACCCGTTTATTCGTACGATGTATATATGAAGAGCACGTACGACGTGTAATGGATACGTATATATGTAAAGGGCGTACGATGGGTTTAACGAGATAATATTCGAGTTGTGACACGTAATAGAAGTGTTTTAACGTGCATGTACATTAGACTTTTGAGGCGTGCGAAGCGTGAACTCGTTACCATGGTCGAATGCATGAAAATGGGTCAGGTCGTGCTAAAGGTCGCGGCGCGGAGCAGCTAGTCGCGGCGCGACATTCCAAGCAATTCAGGATCAGGAGGCACGTAAACAAGACCACCAGACCACGTTGTAGGTCGCGGCGCGGAGAAAGACGGTCGCGGCGCGGCGATACTGGGTGACTGGTTCCGGATTTCGCAATTTTAAAAGGAAAGTGAGGGCATTTTGGTCTTTTCACGTATGGGACAGATTATATCCCCAAATCCGGTCCATTCATTTCACTTTCTTATTTCTTTTTCCTTTTTCTTCTCCATTTCCTCTCTTTTCTTCAATTCTCCAAATCATTCAAGAGGAATTTTGGAAAGGAAGATTCGTGATTCGATCTTTGGCGCTAGAGGCAACGTTGTTCTCCTCGTCCTTAGCTACAATTTGATACTAGTGGTAAGATCTAACTCCGAATTTCGTTTTTGTGTTCATCATTCAAATTTAGGGGTTTTTGATTGTGATTCATAATGAAACCCCATTAGTTGTTAATTGAAGATTAACACCAAGATTCGGGTTTATAAGTGATGAAGGCTGGTTTTGGGTTTGGTGTGCAAGTTTAAACATGTGAGACTTGCAAAGAGTGAATAATCACTAGTATTACTGATTATTGAAGTAATGGAAACCATTTGTGTACATTTGGTTGACTAATTTTGAATAGAGTCAAAATTAGGGTTTGTTGGTGATTTCGGTTCGATTGACGTTTGTGCAAGGTTTATAAACTTAAAATGAGTTAAGTTAAAGTATAAACTTGAGTTAATGGAGTTTGAAGTAAAAGCTAGCATGGTGAGATGTTGACTTTTTAAGGGTCAAAATAGGTTTTGGGCGAATATGCGAACTAGTGTGTGTTTTATGGCTAAATGTGGTGTCTTTGGGTATTTCGGGAACGCGGGAACTAGTCTCGTTAGTTTCGGACTTTCGATTAGCGTTAAAGTGCAAAAGGGTGTGAATTGCACTTGTTGTTCATTTGGGCGGGTCGAGAGTCCGAATGAGTTTGTATTGATGATTATGTGATAAATGGAATAGGTACGTTCCATTGGCGATTTCAGATTTTGGTTTAGCATCCATCAAGACTTCAAGGTGAGTGTTAATATACTATGTGCAAATGTATGTATAGGATGGGTGCGGGTCGAGTGAAGTGATTCTCGGCTATAGAGCTCACTTCACATGTAGGTGGATTTGATGGACTTGTGTATAGGTCCAATGGGCACGGTTGTGCGTTTTGGTTGACCACCTTTGGTGAGGTGCACACTTTGTGTGTACGTTATCACATGGGCTTGTGATGTGGGTGTGTATAATCCCGATGGCGTGGGATTGGTATTTGAGATGCGGTTGAGTAACCCCGATGATGTGGATTTTATAATCCCGGGACCGTGGATTTTGATTTGGGAGGTGAATCACGTGTGGATGCGGATTCACGATGACACGTGTATTTTCGGTCATCTTATTGAGGTAGTGGTCTCGTGTGGTACGGATTCACTAAGGCTCGTGTAGTTCGGCCAACCTCGATGCATTGTTGGTAATGGAGATAGTAGTCACGTGTGGATGCGGATTTACTAAGGCTCGTGTAGTTCGGCCAATCTTCATTTTGGTAATTGACTTTTGGTATTGGGTTAAGGGGTTAACCTTGGGCGATTTACGCTTTGTTATTTATATGTATATATTGTTGTATTGTTGTGGTGTAGCTAACCCTTCGGGTAAAGCTTGATGGCGTTGTACATACTGTTGTTGGAGTACTTATTGTTGACCTTGGATTGTTGTATAGCGATCGTACAGTATGCTTGGTTTAGCTTGCCTTTATACTTGGATGCTCCGGTATGTGCTATTTGATTATTTGTGTGGCGTGTCCATTTTATGCATATGTATGGATGTAGTATACTTTCACTCACTAAATATTAGCTTACCCTCTCGTTGTTGATATTTTTTATAGGTTCGCATGATGGCGGCTCGGGTAAGCGTGGGGATTAGAGATCTTGGCTAGGTTGATTTACAAGATCTTGCTTTTGGACTCGATTTAGGATTGGGTAGCGTAGTCCCAATCACCATGCTCGGTTTTGTATAAAAGTAACTACTCGGGTCATAATGAGTATAACCCGGTTTATGATTTAATTAAGTAATGTACATTTTATTAAAATCGTTAGACGTAATATAATAACAAATACATTTTGGAATTTGTGTAATGGGACCTAAAGTGTTATTTATTGTATATTAAAAAGAAAAAAAAATTATGGGCCGGTAATCGACGGGTTGGGTCGTTACATGAAGATTACCAATCACTGAAAATCAGATTTTAAGAGAATGCATTTAAAAGGCAAGAATGATTTTAAAAAGTTGTTTCATTTGTGTAACGACTATGGAGAGTTGACTTTTAAAAGTCAAATATGAAGACCGGGTGGAACCTTGCTAAGTCTTATATATTATTATATCATTAATAACAATGAATCAAAAGTGTAAACAAAAGACAATATAAATTCAGTGATAAAACTCACACTGACAGATGCATTACTAAAAGGAATCAATGAGTGAGGCTTCATCATTATCACCATCCCCTTTGAGCCTTTCATCATTGTTATGATCAGTGATCACCACATGTACGTATGTATACTGATCAAATTTGAAAACCAAAACCAAACTCAATACCAAATTTGAATACATGTTAAAACAGGTTCAGGTACGTATAAGACAGATCTTTTAGATGAGTCAGGTCAAAATAATTGCTCATGTTTAATCGGGTCAGGCCAACTTTTTTCCTTGAATTTTGTTCCTGTGAACTGAGACACAATACGATTTTTTTTAGTTATAGAAGATGACTATCATGGAATACTTAAAATAAGCAAAAACAGGAAAACACAAATGGTCATAACAACCAAATATTTCGCACTTAGGTACCTATACGTAGGGATGACAATGGATACCCGATCCAGTGGATATCCATCCGATCCACCCGATTATTCGTGGATATGGATGATCTAAATGGATATGGATATGGATGTGGATGAAAAAATTTTATCCATGGATGAACCCGCTTTCACCCGAAATAACTAAATATATAAATTTATCACTCAAATTAGTATCATTTATGTAGTGATATTTCATTAATTATATTCATATTTATCTTTCTTTATATTTTCTCTAAAAATATAACTTTCTTCTTATATTTTGTTTTGTTTAAATAATCAAATGTATTTATCGTACTTTGGTGGTTCAAATGTGATTCTATGTAACTAAAAGTAAGCAAATTACATGTCGATATATTTACACGTTTAATAGGTTATCTATTGAATATTTGTTATGTAGATTAGTAAAATGTGACTTTCGGTCGCATAAGCTATTAAAAATATTACTTTTGATTGTATATAGTGAACCACCGCTTATAATTGTTAAAAATAAAATAAATTTAAACGGATATGGATAATTATCCATTAACCCGCTTCACCCGACGGATATGGATATGGATGGATGAAAAGTAAAAAAAAAATAAATGGATATGGATATGGATATGGCCTCACCCGATCCATATCCGATCAATTGCCATCCCTACCTATACGCTTAATAACAGTCTCTTTTTCATACCTTCACATATCTTGTTCAGCAAAAATTTCAAAGACGGCTTGATACTTTTGAGTGCCGCCCTTCCCATCACGCCATGAACAAACCCGACATTTTCATTTAAAACTATCTACCAACGGCTATCTGAAAAAAGAAACTGTGTGATATGGGTACAAAATTCGCCCATTTTTTAAGGATGTTTAAAATCAATATCATACATACTAATTTATATGGCAAGTGAAGATTGAAAATTTAATTTAGTAAAAAACATAAAACAAATGACCTGTTTTTATATGAAGATCAAAAACCATGTTTCATAAATCCATTATGCATATCAAGATGTGTAATGCGATAATAAAATATGATATCATCAGTCACCTGCAAAAACAACATTAGAAATCAATAATGTTAAAAATCGATTAGTTTAATCAATTTATAATGCTCATAAACATTGAAAAACATAGAGTTAACATCGTTTGTGGAAGTCCTTAATAACAAACCTGTAGGGAATTTGTTTAACTTCAGAATTGATTTCCATTGGTATCCTTTGTTATCCTAATTCAGACTGACAATAAGAAATAAGAAACAAAGATTTAAAACAGTTCGTTAATTTACACATACCTTGATAAATAGTCAAAACCTAATCTAATCTTGTAAATAGCAACACAAATAATTAATCCATGCCTAAAGCACGAAACAGCTGTAAGTATTTTAGAAACAGATTATCGAAACATTCCACATTTGACGAAAATTGATACGGCGTTCCTTTAATTTCATGATTTTGGACCAAATAATCGAACTTGAATCATTAATTGAGGTATTTTGTACATAGTATGAGATTTAGATTTTGGACCAAATAATCGAACTTGAATCATCAATTGACGTTTTAGGGTTTGTATCGAAGATAGGGATTTAGGGTTTGAGTCGACGAAGATAGGGATTTAGGTTTTGCGTCGGGGGTTTTGCATCGGGTATGGTGGTAACAGTGCACGAAGGAGAAAACTGATTGAGGAAGGTTTTTTTATTTTTCTTTTGTTTGTCCAGCGTGGAATACTTAACAGCTAATGATAATTAGTGTGTGATTTACATGTCAGCAAGGTGGATTAGGATTAAGTTAATGACTGACACGTAGGATTTTATTTCACGATTTATAGAAGTTAATAGATAGATAGATAGATTATTTACAACTTACAAAATTCAAAAGATAAAGAGTTTGTGCTATTTAAAAAATTGATGCTCCCTCTATCCCATTTTAAATATCCCTTGATAAATGTTTTAGGATTTAAGATAGATTAAATGAATGTCAGTTTTACTTTTATATTCTAGATAAGTTTGATGGAATTTATTTTAAAAATTAATGATTAATGATTGGTAATAATAAATGAGGATAAAATTGTGAGTTTAATGATGATAGTAGTTATTTTTTATAAAAATTAGTTTGGAAGACTACATATAGTAAGATGGGCACCTATTGTGCAACAGAGAGAGTCATATATTAACATAAAAGTTACATAAACGAGGTAGTCGCCCTTGCGCTACATCGGAAAATCGTTTGCGAAATGGATGAAAAAAAAATTTGAAGCAATGAAAACAAATTGAAGTGGGTAAAAATATTAAGGTTTCACTATAAAAGATAAAATTTAAAAACAAAATAACTAACGTCATGCTAACGGCAGCGATGAACTAACATTACTACCGTTCACTTGTTGTTTAGTGTTATATATATACAAATAAAAAATATACGTTCAGTTGTTGTTTGTGTTTTAGTATATTGAGAAATCTATTTTATTAATATTTTTATAAATACAAAATACTTCTAATAATAAAATGTGTATATTAGTAGTGTAGAGCACTCGGTGCCCCATGTCCTTCGTCATCGTTGCTCGAAACCGACGTCGGGATCGGTCGTTAATCGACATCGGGTCGGCGTCGATCTCGCCGTCGGTTATCGAAGTCGAGCCACAAACGCGCATTTTTGACCGTTTGAGTTGTGGACGTTTTGAAATCTAGCCTAACGGATAGTTTTCGTTATTTTTTCGATAAATACTACCATCTATTTTCTCATTTAATTTACCACTTTCATTCAACATTCTATCATTTTATTCAACTATTCTCTTTAATATTCAATGTATCGCTTTATTTATTTTTTTATAATTCAAGAAACAAAGTCGTCTTCTTTGAGTTCTTCCAACCACGATTTTACAAACTATACAATTAACTTACGATCCGATTTGGTTGAACATTTATGGTCTATTTGAGAATAAATGTAATTTTATAAATTTTATTTAGTAATCTAGTTTATTTTATGAATAAATGTTAATTTCTTTTTATTTTACAAATTTTAATTTGATATTTTATTTTATTTTATGAAGTTTATTTAAACATAAAATAATAATTAATAAAAAAAATATTGAAATTTAATTTAAAAAATAAAAAATAAAAAGAAACACCGAAATAGATACAATGTAGACAAATCTACCCATGTAACTGATATATTCGAGATTCATTTTAAAGGTACATTTGAGGTTCATTTTAAACACCGAAATAAACACTTCGAAAATAGACATTGGCACTTTATACTCTTATTAAAAAAAATAAAGGTGAATTTAGCAATCGACTCTTCAAATAGAACATAATGAAAATCAAATCAAGGGACATCACATGAAGACAAGAGGAATAGCCAAATCGATGCGATTTGCAAAGCAAGATTCCATTTTAAAAGAGAATATTTGCTAAAACAAATGATTAGTTAATTAGTGCATGTAGTTTAAACATTATTATTATTATAAAAAATAAACATCATATACCCATGAATAAAACGAAAACTAAAAATAGAAGAATAGAATATCAGTAAAAAAAATAAAAAATTAGTAACGTACAAGTATTAAAACAATCAATGTAATGTAATGATTATTATGAATCTGCCGGGGTATATGAAACGAACATATACATGTAGGATCAAATCGTTAATCAAATACACCAGGAGAAAAAAAAACTGATCGATAATGATAATGATTATTTATGATGATCAGATAAAATATATTTGAGTTGTCTTCACACTTAGAAATCAACAGTATACTATTGTACATCAGATCAAAATCACAGTAGATCTAAAAACACACATTATTGAAATTGATATGTGATAACGCCAAAATTATACATATTTGTTGTCGTTATTTCGATCCGATTTTGTATCATTTTGTATGTAATTGTTGTATTTGTGTATTGTAATAAGTTAAAATATGTATATAATCCGTTGCGAGTGTTGAAGCGAAGATTTATGAAAAATATTGCTGATTTTAGAAGATTCTGCGCACCTGCACTGTTTTGGCCATAACTCGGTCATACGAACTCGAAAAAGGGTGAATCCGGAGCCCAGACGTTCGTAACTCGGAGCTTTACAACCTAATGTTGGAAAATTACCAATATTCAGAGGTAGATGCGGCACATCTGCTTTAGATGCGGCGCATCCAAGGCCAAAAAATGCCGAAAGTTTCAGATGCGGAGCATCAGACATCAACAAGGGCAGATGCGGCGCATCTCATCTAGATACGGCACATCTGAAGGCCTGCTGACAGTTCTGGGTGCTAAAACGAGCTGGAATCCACTAAAAATAAAGGGATGCGGCGCATCACCTTTAGATGTGTGCATCTGATGAATTTCTGGCCAGATTGCTTCACTTTTGACCCTATTTAAGGGAGCCTTTGATTCATTCTTTCATACACCACAATATAGATCAGTTCTAGTCCGAGAAGGGGGCTTCCCCCAGCCATTCTAAAGGGTTCTTCACCCTTTTGAGCATCAAGATTGAAGAAGGGATAATACGCTACGATAGGTACTATCGGTTTCATTTATTTAAGTGATAAGATTATGAATTCCTATTGTTTTGATTGTATCGTTGTAACCTTCATTATTATGATTGGCTAAAGCCTTGTGTGTTTACTTTAATGTAAGATTTATGGTTTGGGATTGTTCTACCTTTTAATGTTATTTAAGTTACAATGATGTTTGATTGATTAAATTACCATGTCCAACCAAAAGAATCATAGTTATGCTAGTTTGGTACTTTCCTTCAATTACATAGATTGTTAACTACATGTGACACTAAGAACACAATCTATGCTTCAATACTTTTAGTAATCTAGAAGGGTAAACATATACTTAATTGACGACTTTGCTATATGTTTAGATCGGTAATTGAATAAGTACTAGAACTACATAGTTATGAATTTACCTCAAGTGATTGTTGTAATTTAGGTTTTACGTAAGTTTAACCGGGTTGGGTCTAATTAATCTAATCAATCTAAATCAATTATGTTATTCCATAGATCCATTGTTGTAAGTATCTATTTACTCTAGTTCGATTATACAAGTTATGAATTGGTTTATGTGAGTTTATCAATGTTCATGGTTTGTACTTCAACACTTAGTGATTTAGACATCTACATGTGAGTGTAGGATGGTAATTGAATGGTAACAAGATTTCACAATCGTGTAGTTTATTTAGAGTGATCTTAATAAACTAGGTTTTATGTTAATTCAACCAAGGAAGAGTCTTATTGATTAAACATAGGTAAAGAAGAACTAATGACAAGGTTTATGTGAATTTACTAAGTTTATAGTTCTCGGTTTATAGATATTGTGAGATTGATATGAACCATTTACTTGTAACTACAAAATAACGGGTTTAAGTATAAAAGAACAACCCCTATCATTTATCAAGCATTGAAGTAAACACCGCCTTCTCATCCTTGTTATTTATCTCATTTTATTTCCAGAATTGTTACTTAACAATTCTACAATTAAAACTCCCTCTTTAGAATAATTAATCTTTTAAAGTCCTTAAAACAAACTTCCCCCTGTGGATCGAACTGGTCAATTTACTTGCTAGTTACTACATGATCGGGTTTTAGTTGCCTGTATTATGTGTTAATTATTAAGCATATTGTCTACATTTTAAAGGTTACGTCTTGACACATCAACTTTTTGGCGCCGCTGCAGGGGAGGGGGTTTGTTTAAAAGATTTTAATAGACTTTTAGTTATTCGATCCTTTCGTGGGAAGTTATTTTCACGAAATTTACCTGCTTTATTTTTGTTTTTGTTTGTTTTGTTTTTCTTTTGTGGTGTGATTGCAGCTAGGTTACAGGTATAATATGGTTGGGTATGATTATATGATTCCGGAAGCCATGTATGATGTCCAACAATCGGGTGTATCATCGGTTTTCATGGGTATGAATAATGATTGGTATATGGGTTCTTAGGAAGCTAGGGTTGAACCAAGAGGTGTTTGTGAGACTTATAGAGGTTACTATATGCCCGAGGAGTGTGATGATAGTCTTATGTATCATTATGCCCCTATGGACCAACCATGGGATTATTATGAAAATGGTAACTCATCCTGGGATTCATCTCAACAACACTTTCAAATTCAACAAGGAGAGGAGAGTCAGTCGAATTTAAAAGATGTAATTTTAGACTTCATGACAAACGAGATTGAACGGAGCCAAAATTTGCAAGAAACACTAGCGGGCCAACAAGAATCCATTGAGCGCTTACAGAGGATCATGAGCTGTCTACTCCAGCAAATTGAAGAAAGGGAGCCAGACACTTTTTTGGCTGATTCACTAGCTGATTCGAGGGGTAATACGCAGATACCAGAGGTGCAGAGTGTTGAACCTACCATTATTATACCACCTACCACCCCATTTATGTCCACGTTTGCAATGCTTAATCCAGGGATTGATGAGGGGGAATTGTGGGGCGATAGGTTGGTATTCATGGGATAGTGATGATGATGACGTTTTAACTACCGAGGTTGAAGAAATGGAGTCATCAAAGATCATCGACGATGAGGAGTCTAATATAGTGGAACCATTTGAGGAGTCACCTTTTCATGTGGAATTTTTATATCCGCACGAGGTTAGCACTTGGAATATATTAAAAGATGATCCGTTTGGACATGATCCACCTGAAAGAATAAAATTTTTGCTGCAAGCCGCACTTAGGAGAGAGTTATGTGTTGACTCTCGGGTTGGGTATTCCTTTTTCAAGAAATTAAAAAAGGAATTATATGATATATTATATACAACCCGAGGGGTTAATGACTGGCTCACGTTACTTATTCGTGAAACTTTTTCCACTAATTTTACATTTCGTCCGATAAGTGTGGGGAAGAATGACCACATTAGGTATTAAAAGAAGGGGTAAAGTGGGGTGCACAACTCATTAATAAATATGCACCATATAAAATGAGTATTGTGCTATGTGCTGCAATTTTCAAAGACTGGCATGAAGTTCAGCAAAATACTTGCATGATGATTAGTTTGTGATAGCGTTTATGGAATGGATGATGTTCTTATCGTGACAGCCAATTCAGCGCCATCATCCCGTGATCTTCGGCTAAAAGCCTAGAAAGTATTAAATCTCTTTCATACTATCTGCCCTCTCGAATTTTACAATTTTTCTGATTTCATGTAATGAGGGCATTACATGATCTTAAGTGTGGGAAGGAGTAAATTCTTTCGGGTTTTACAAAAAACATGGTTTAAAATGGCTTAAAATGTAGGTTTTACAAAAACATGGTTTAAAATGGCTTAAAATGTGAAAATTTTTAACTTTATAAATTCATTTGCATGAATTTATTTTGTATAAAAAACTCAAGAAATAGCCAACTAAGGAAATGATCAACACGCTATATCACATACTTCGCGCAAGGATTCTATGGTACTTTGTTGAATCGGAAATCAAATCCAATACTCATTGAATTAAGGAAGTCAAGTCTTCCAAAATGACGCACTTGCTAACTTATGAT
This sequence comes from Rutidosis leptorrhynchoides, assembly GCF_046630445.1. Taxonomy (NCBI): domain Eukaryota; kingdom Viridiplantae; phylum Streptophyta; class Magnoliopsida; order Asterales; family Asteraceae; genus Rutidosis; species Rutidosis leptorrhynchoides. The sequence goes on along the minus strand of NC_092336.1, from coordinate 394,368,898 downwards.
TAGAAGATGCAGTCCAGAACAGCTGTAGGTTGACGAAAAATCTTGAAAAGTCATCTCTATCATCAGCTGGAAATTCACCTCACCTCAACATCAAACAGGGTTTTTGGTGGTCAGACTTATCCTAACCATGAGATGGATCTGTCTCGTACAATTGGGGGGCACAATACAAATTAGCTTTTAAGACTAATGAATATAATCCGCAGATGGATGATCTCCGTAAAGATCAACCACATCTATGTTGATCGCGGTCAACATACATATGGCATAACAAATTAAGGTGTCCAAACTTATGGTTCATCGATGATATTTAGACATGATATAGTTTCTTCTAAACTTATGCTATTTTATGACCTATATTATGTAAAACTATTTTTGATATAGGACATCCAGTTAAAAGTTCCATGATACTACAATCATGGGGGCGAGTAGCTTGCTAAGCGCCGACCGAGGCTTCGGTTTTCAGTTACCCTCAACCGGACTTTGAGGTTAAAACCGGAAAACTTGATTAGTGTAAAAACTAACATGCCTAATTTTAAAAACATAAAAAGTTTTTCGTAAAGGTCCTAATTTCCCTAAGGATCCAAATTTTCAAGAAATGTGGACTTTAAAAACCCACCTTTCGACTTTGGTGTGATTTCATTTCACGTGTGTACTCAAAGTATGTGTATTACATTGTGAAATAAATAATAGCGTGTGTACTCCAAAGGTGTGTGTATACTCAAAACGCCTGCGTGTGTTACATTGTGAAATAAATAAAAAGTGTGAGTGTGATTCATGTGTGTTTTCGTAAACTTGTGTGTTCATTGTAATATATTTCAGTTTTTGTAAGTCTTGCTTGAGGACAAACAAGGTTTAAGTGTGGGGATTTGATAACGCCAAAATTATACATATTTGTTGTCGTTATTTCGATCCGATTTTGTATCATTTTGTATGCAATTGTTGTATTTTAATAAGTTAAAATGTGTGTATAATCCGTTGCGAGTGTTGAAGCGAAGATTTTTGGAAAATATTGCTGATTTTAGAAGATTCTGCGCACCTGCACTGTTTTGGCCATAACTCGGTCATACGAACTCGAAAAAGGGTGAATCCGGAGCCCAGACGTTTGTAACTCGGAGCTTTACAACCTAATGTTGGAAAATTACCAATATTCAGAGGTAGATGCGGCGCATCTGCTTTAGATGCGGTGCATCCAAGGCCAAAAAATGCCAAAAGTTTCAGATGCGGAGCATCAGACATCAACAAGGGCAGATGCGGCGCATCTCATCCAGATGCGGCACATCTGAAGGCCTGTCGACAGTTCTGGGTGCTAAAACGAGCTGGAATCCACTAAAAATAAAGGGATGCGGCGCATCACCTTTAGATGTGTGCATCTGATGAATTTCTGGCCAGATTGCTTCACTTTTGAGCCTATTTAAGGGAGCCTTTGATTCATTCTTTTATACACCACAATATAGATCAGTTCTAGTCCGAGAAGGGGGCTTCCCCCAGCCATTCTAAAGGGTTCTTCACCCTTTTGAGCATCAAGATTGAAGAAGGGATCATACGCTATGATAGGTACTATCGGTTTCATTTATTTAAGTGATAAGATTATGAATTCCTATTGTTTTGATTGTATCGTTGTAACCTTCATTATTATGATTGGCTAAAGCCTTGTGTGTTTACTTTAATGTAAGATTTATGGTTTGGGATTGTTCTACCTTTTAATGTTATTTAAGTTACTATGATGTTTGATTGATTAAATTACCATGTCCAACCAAAAGAACCATAGTTATGCTAGTTTGGTACTTTCCTTCAATTACATAGATTGTTAACTACATGTGACATGATATAGTTTCTTCTAAACTTATGCTATTTTATGACCTATATTATGTAAAACTATTTTTGATATAGGACATCCAGTTAAAAGTTCCATGATACTACAATCATGGGGGCGAGTAGCTTGCTAAGCGCCGACCGAGGCTTCGGTTTTCAGTTACCCTCAACCGGACTTTGAGGTTAAAACCGGAAAACTTGATTAGTGTAAAAACTAACATGCCTAATTTTCAAAACATAAAAAGTTTTTCGCAAAGGTCCTAATTTCCCTAAGGATCCAAATTTTCAAGAAATGTGGACTTTAAAAACCCACCTTTCGACTTTGGTGTGATTTCATTTCACGTGTGTACTCAAAGTATGTGTATTACATTGTGAAATAAATAATAGCGTGTGTACTCCAAAGGTGTGTGTATACTCAAAACGCCTGCGTGTGTTACATTGTGAAATAAATAAAAAGTGTGAGTGTGATTCATGTGTGTTTTCGTAAACTTGTGTGTTCATTGTAATATATTTCAGTTTTTGTAAGTCTTGCTTGAGGACAAACAAGGTTTAAGTGTGGGGATTTGATAACGCCAAAATTATACATATTTGTTGTCGTTATTTCGATCCGATTTTGTATCATTTTGTATGCAATTGTTGTATTTTAATAAGTTAAAATGTGTGTATAATCCGTTGCGAGTGTTGAAGCGAAGATTTATGGAAAATATTGCTGATTTTAGAAGATTCTGCGCACCTGCACTGTTTTGGCCATAACTCGGTCATACGAACTCGAAAAAGGGTGAATCCGGAGCCCAGACGTTTGTAACTCGGAGCTTTACAACCTAATGTTGGAAAATTACCAATATTCAGAGGTAGATGAGGCGCATCTGCTTTAGATGCGGCGCATCCAAGGCCAAAAAATGCCAAAAGTTTCAGATGCGGAGCATCAGACATCAACAAGGGCAGATGCGGCGCATCTCATCCAGATGCGGCACATCTGAAGGCCTGCCGACAGTTCTGGGTGCTAAAACGAGCTGGAATCCACTAAAACTAAAGGGATGCGGTGCATCACCTTTAGATGTGTGCATCTGATGAATTTCTGGCCAGATTGCTTCACTTTTGAGCCTATTTAAGGGAGCCTTTGATTCATTCTTTTATACACCACAATATAGATCAGTTCTAGTCCGAGAAGGGGGCTTCCCCCAGCCATTCTAAAGGGTTCTTCACCCTTTTGAGCATCAAGATTGAAGAAGGGATCATACGCTACGATAGGTACTATCGGTTTCATTTATTTAAGTGATAAGATTATGAATTCCTATTGTTTTGATTGTATCGTTGTAACCTTCATTATTATGATTAGCTAAAGCCTTGTATGTTTACTTTAATGTAAGATTTATGGTTTGGGATTGTTCTACCTTTTAATGTTATTTAAGTTACTATGATGTTTGATTGATTAAATTACCATGTCCAACCAAAAGAACCATAGTTATGCTAGTTTGGTACTTTCCTTCAATTACATAGATTGTTAACTACATGTGACACTAAGAACACAATCTATGCTTCAATACTTTTAGTAATCTAGAAGGGTAAACATATACTTAATTGACGACTTTGCTATATGTTTAGATCGGTAATTGAATAAGTACTAGAACTACATAGTTATGAATTTACCTCAAGTGATTGTTGTAATTTAGGTTTTACGTAAGTTTAACCGGGTTGGGTCTAATTAATCTAATCAATCTAAATCAATTATGTTATACCATAGATCCATTGTTGTAAGTATCCATCTACTCTAGTTCAATTATACAAGTTATGAATTGGTTTATGTGAGTTTATCAATGTTCATGGTTTGTACTTCAACACTTAGTGATTTAGACATCTACATGTGAGTGTAGGATGGTAATTGAATGGTAACAAGATTTCACAATGACAAGGAAGAGTCTTATTGATTAAACATAGGTAAAGAAGAACTAATGACAAGGTTTATGTGAATTTACTAAGTTTATAGTTCTCGGTTTATAGATATTGTGAGATTGATATGAACCATTTACTTGTAACTACAAAATAACGGGTTTAAGTATTAAAAAACAATCCCTATCATTTATCAAGCATTGAAGTAAACACCGCCTTCTCATCCTTGTTATTTATCTCATTTTATTTCCCGTTTGTTACTTAACAATTCTACAATTAAAACTCCCTCTTTAGAATAATTAATCGTTTAAAGTCCTTAAAACAAACTTCTCCCTGTGGATCGAACTGGTCAATTTACTTGCTAGTTACTGCATGATCGGGTTTTAGTTGCCTGTATTATGTGTTAATTATTAAGCATATTGTCTACATTTTAAAGGTTACATCTTGACACATCAATATGTTAAAACGAAGTACCATTTGTCGTCGTGAAATTAAATTTTGAAAAATATATCTACCTTTTCTAGTTAGCACGTTATTTGTATAGGAGATAAATAGAGAATGCAAAATGTAATTCTTAGAGCTAACGCTTAAGCATATTTATATAGTAATTTCATATTTATAACTTATGGTTAGAATGAATAAATATTGATATCAAATTTATAAGAGTCGTTATTAAAGAGAAATATCCATACCTTATTATTAATTAACTCAACTAAGTGTATAAATAAAATTAAGAAATTTTCAAATTATAGTTGTAGTGTACCCCCAAGCACGAAGTAAATTTGTACGAAGTAAGGAACGAAGTGAATACACGAAGCCAGGTCTTAACGAAGCCGTGGTATTGGGTTCCACACACCGAACCTCGAACTCACAAGAATCAACTACAGTATCTCTACAATAAGTCGGCGGGTCAACCATACAAAGATAGAAAGAAGAAAATGGAGTTTTCACTTTGTAAGAAGACAAAAAGGGATATTAAACTAATGCTTCCAAGTTGCATTGGGAACTAGCAACCTCAAAGAAAGAGAAAACTTGTCTACAAATAGAAACACCAAATGGAGCAACAACCAGGAAATCCTTCAATCAGATACCTCACATTAACGATTCTAACTCTCTCTCTCTCTCTTTCGGTGGCGTAAAGCGATTCATACACTCGCTACCTTCAGGGAATCGCCTACGAAGAGAAATTCACCCTTATTCAATCATTTCCGTGGACTAAAGTTGGTATACTTATCTCTTTGATAAGGCTCGCCAAGAATTGTACAAACAATTGGCACACCCGGTGAGACTTCATAATATATACTTTGTTTAAAAAAGTACAAAATCGGCGCCATGACCAACTCTAGTCACACATCACCTGGGTTCACACCACCCAAGGAAATGTTAACCTCAAACCAGTCACAAGTGGAATTCACAACGGTAGGAACACTGACGCAATCACCTCTTACACCTACCGCATTCACTTCCACCAACTTCCAAGGTTCACGGTCAGTAGAACCGCCGCTACTCATAGACAAAACATTCATCTTAAACAACTCCGACCACATCAGAACTGTCATGAAAGATTTAAGGATGACGGGGATCTTACAAAGTAGAAGGGCATTGACATACGAGAGTGAAGAATATGACGGAGAAATGGAAATGGAAGAACCAACACGACAAAACCCCACGTCAGCCACCGCTATGAATCCCCCTGTCCAAACCACAACACAACACACAACAACTACTGGCATCTCACAACCTCATGTAACTTTGGAAATCCCTACAGGTCCCCTGTACAACCATAGTATAGTGTCCACTGCAACAACTACCGTGCCACGTGCACCCAACACCTTTGTTCCACCTCAACACCCAAATTGGAACATACCACTGCCTCAAGCTCAGTAGGTATGGCCCCAAGGAATACCATGCCTAAATCAAAACCCTACCTTTATTGGGACAGTGCCCATACTGACCTCACAAAACCTCCCCCTAGCACCTGGAGCCAATCCCTATTACCACCAACCCTGGAATATGCAACAAAACCCTCAACCAACCGCGTGGACACAAAACCAAGCAGGGACCACCCGAACACTGGAAACCTCGAACACCGAAAACCCTTGGGGAAATCAGAAGACACCCTTCGTTCCCAACATCCAATGCTGTCCCTTTCCTGATGGGATGAAGATACCAACTCATTTGGTATATTACGAAGGGAAAGATGACCCGGATTACTTCCTAAATATTTTTGAGGGGGCAGCGAGGATGTCATAATGGATCATACCAGTAGCTTGCCACGCTTTCTCCTTTATGTTAAAAAGCGACGCTAGGGTTTGGTTCGACTCCCTCCCGAATGACTCGATTTCAAACTTCGAAGATCTCAAGCGTCAGTTTAGATCCAAGTTCAGCCAACAAAAACGTCATAAGAAAAAAGATGTGGCAACTCACAGCATAAGGCAAAGGGACAACGAAGGAACAAGAGCCTTCCTCGTACCAACGAAACCCAACAAATTCCGGACCTACCATAATCTCAAAGGATTTCAGGATTATTGTACGGATCGAAAGTTCGTAACCTCATTGAACACCTGAGTAGAGACCTTCCTTCCACCTACGAAGCTCTATTAAACAAAGCCTATGTTTGGTTGGATGCAAAGGGGACAGCGGGAAACTTCATTCAGGACAAGCAAACGATGCAGAAACGGAATGAAAGGTCAGAGCGAAGGGGAGAAAGGAATGGTAAAAAGAAAGATAGAAACAACTTCGGACCATACTGAAGGGACCCCGGAGCGTGGATATTAGGTACGCTCATTAAATCCCCAAGAGAAATACTCGCCACGGAGAAGGCAGCGAATCATTTTAAAGCTCACTGAAGGTTGTCGAACAAAGGGAAACCAAGGGATATGAGCAGATTCTGCAATTTTCACAACGACTATGGCCATGATAACAACAAGTGCTTCAACCTCAAAATAGCAATTGAAGAGGCAGTCCGGTCTGGGAAGTTGTCTCACGTCATCAAAGGAATACGAAAACCGAAGAAAGAAAGAGTAGAAGAACCACATGATGAGGAGAAGAAGCCACAGATAGACAAAGCCATCTTCGTGATTGATTCATATCAACCCTATAAGAAAAGGGGAAGTAGCTACGGAATCACGGGATACGAAGAAGTTTTCTTTCCTGCACTTAACACCATTATCCCATCGGATCTCCCAGTCACTATAAGTGGAAGAATATACAACAGACGAGTCCACATAATATATCTCGATGGGGGAAGTGCCTGTGACACCATGTATGAACATTGCTTCGCCCAACTAAACCTAGCTATCAGAACCCGTCAGTCGCCAGCCCGAGCCCCTTTGATAGGATTTTTGGGGGAGAAATGCTGGCCAATTGGGGAAATCAAGTTGGAACTTACCATTGGGGAACCACCATTCTCCAGAACCGAAACGCTCAAACTCGCAATCATACGATCTGCTTCGCCACATAATATATTGCTTGGAAGGGTGGCCATGAGGAAAATGGGAATGATAGTCTCAACAATACATCAGCTAGTAAAATTCCACACTTCTGAGGGAATAGGGACGTTGGCTTCCACCTATGATAGAGAAAAGGTCCTGCAAGCCATAAGGATATCAATGAAGAAACCTAGGGGATGCATCATGGAAATGTCCAGGGGAAGAGTACCAAAAGGCAAAACGATATTCAACTTCGTGTCACAAGAAGAAAGGAGCACAGAAGAGAAGGAGGATGAGATCGAAGTTGCCCCCTTGAGCCCACAGTCCCTGATGAACAATCGGCTATTAAACGGATTAACACTTGCCAGGGAAATCGAAGCACGTCACTTTCACGACCTAGCTAACGAACTCGAAACAGGAAATTGGGGATAAACTAGCAGTCCAACCAAGAAGGGGGATGAAAAGGGAAAATCTATCCCACACAATTAAAAAAATGAAAGATTACCCTTCGTTAGGATTCAGTTCAAGTTTATTTTGAAGTTGAAGTAAAATGTAAAATGTAGTCGAAGCCAATAAACTTCCTACCAAAAAATTTAATGCACTTCCTACATGTTTTGCTAAACGAATAGCATACCAAACTCAACATTATGTAGTGAATCACTAAATAATGTAAAGGCAGTGTCTCAACACTAGCTAAGTTGGGGAGCTATAAATGCCCCCAAAATACCACCAAGGATTCCCCACTAAAGGGAATACCAACCACACACCCTTAATCACAAGCAAACCTACTAAAAGGAAAAGGTAGACAAACCCATCCTCGTTAGGTAAAAATACCATGGTAAAAAATGGAATTCCCCATCCGAGGGACATCCAAATGAAATATTTATGGAGAGACGTCTTCATAATTATCACACAAGGGATACAAAAGTACCCTTGTACATATTAAAGGATTCTCATGCAAAGGGAATCCATCAAATGTCTCACGAAGTGACAACCTTCGTGACTATTACACAAGGGATACAAAAGTACCCTTGTAAAAAGTAAAGGATTCCCATGCGAAGGGAACCCATCAAATGCGTCATGAAGTAATAATGTCGTGATCATTACACAAGGGATACAAAAGTACCCTTTGTACAAATTAAAGGATTCTCATGCGAAGGGAATCCACCAAATGTGTCACAAAGTGACAACCTTTGTGACTATTACACAATGGATACAAAAGTACCCTTGTACATATTAAAGGATTCCCACGTGAAGGGAATCCATCAAATGTGTCACGAAATGACAACCTTCGTGACTATTAGACAAGGGATACAAAAGTACCCTTGTAAAAATTAAAGAATTCCCATTCGAAGGGAATCCAACAAATGTGTCACGAAGTGACAACCTTTGTGACTATTACACAAGGGATACAAAAGTACCCTTGTAAAAATTAAAGGATTCCCATGCGAAGGGAATCCACCAAATGTGTCACGAAGTGACAACCTTTGTGATTATTACACAAGGAATACAAAAGTACCCTTGTAAAAGTTAAAGGATTTCCATGCAAAGGGAAGCCACCAAATGTGTCGCGAAGTGACAACCTTCGTGACTATTACACAAGGGATACAAAAGTACCCTTGTAAAAATTAAAGGATTCCCATGCGAAGGGAATCCACCAAATGTGTCACGAAGTGAAAACCATCGTGATCATTACACAAGGGATACAAAAGTACCCTTGTAAATATTAAAGGATTCCCATGCGAAGGGAATCCACCAAATGTGTCACGAAGTGACAACCTTCGTGACTATTACACATGGGATACAAAAGTACCCTTGTACAAATTAAAGGATTCCCATGCGAAAGGAATCCACCAAATGTGTCACGAAGTGACAACCTTCGTGACTATTACACAATGGATACAAAAGTACCCTTGTACATATTAAAGGATTCCCACGCGAAGGGAATCCATCAAATGTGTCACGAAGTGACAACCTTCGTGACTATTACACAAGGGATACAAAAGTGCCCTTGTAAAAATTAAAGGATTCCCATGCAAAGGGAATCCACCAAATGTGTCACGAAGTGACAACCTTCATGATTTTTACACTAGGGATAAAAAAAGTACCCTTGTAAAAATTAAAGGATTCCCATGCGAAGGGAATCCACCAAATGTGTCACGAAGTGACAACCTTCCTGATTATTACACAAGGGATACAAAAGTACCCTTGTAAAAATTAAAGGATTCCCATGCGAAGGGAATCCATCAAATGTGTCACGAAGTGATAACCTTCGTGATTATTACACAAGGGATACAAAAGTACCCTTAAGAAGACCAAATGATCTAGAAACATCACCTTTGCAAAGCATGATTAAGAAATATTATAGTGCCAACGCAAACAGATGAAAGGAAATGTAAGGTGCCAAACGGCGAAACATCCACACTACAGAAATCGTCAAAAGGGCAACAGAACCCATTACAAACACATAGTCAACACAGAATACATATTGTTCTAAGGCATCCCAGCCATTACATAATTAAGGACTAGATGAAAGATAGCGCGAAGAAAGATTACTCAGGTGTGGCAGAATGAGTTTCGGGGTCAACAGAAGGAACATTAGGAGCATTTTCAACAATCTCAGGAGAAACGAACATAACCTCAGCCTTAATAGCCAAGAGTTGGGAGGGTTTTACTTCAACCTTGGCTGATATCTTCTGAACAAAGGGCAGCTCGGCCTGCTCCAGTTTTTCACAAGCTTCTCCCAAAAGTGAACCACCAAACTCAGTATGCTCGGGATAATCCTCCAAGTTCACTTTCCCTTGAACCGACAACTCTTTCAACAATTTGCTTCGCTCATCAACCTTAGCAGCCAAAACAACATCAGAAAGAAGGGAAGTCAAGTCAGCACTCTTGATCAACTCACTGTAGACATGCGGGATAACTTGAGAAATTAGCTGAGAATAATCCGACTCCAACTCTTTCATCTTATCCATCACCTTCGCACCACTAGCGGTCAGACTATCCACCTTACCACAAAGAGCAGAATTTTGTTCACCCAATGTAACCAACTCGCCAGCTCTAGCATTTAACTGATTCTGAAGGCTTAAAACTTCCTCCCTAGCGGACTTCAATTCCTGCTGATAAGAGGGGGGCAACGATAACTCCTCCTTTAACTGTTTGACACGAGCAGCTTGCAAAGCGCCAATACGCTTCAGCTCATCATTCTGAACAATATGCTTCCTAAGCTGATTGGCCACCAAATTATTCAAAGCCACAGACTGATATTCCAGAAAAGCATGAGCGTGAAGATATTTTTTCATATCACCAGCAAAGGGAACCCCCCCACTTATCAGGAACAAGTTTACCAACAAGGTCCGGGAAATTCAAAGATGAAGGCACATCAGGGAAAGGGAGTTATCTACACACACCAGATAAGGAAAGAAAAACGCGTAAATAAGTCTCTAAAAGCTAAGGAGAAGGTAAGAAAATAGTCCGCAAGAAGTAACTGGGTGTTATCGGCAGTACCCTCGCTGGAATCAGCCACTTCAACAAGTCCTTCAACAATATTTTGCTCAGCCGAACCAGAATCCAACTTCAACTTCTTAACAGAAGGAACGTATAGAAGGGCCTCTTTTTTCACACTAGCACAAGCCCGAGTTCTGCTAGACACCATAGCCCCAACAACCTTTGAACCAACAGAACTCAAACCCTCACCTGGAGCGTTAGAACTAGCAGCATTTAATTGCAAAACACCCTTACCCTTGACCTTTGGCTTCGAAGAAGCAGCATCACCAGTTTTAACTTTAGGCTTACTATGAGCCTCCATAAAACTCGAACAAGTAGGGGACCCAGCATCCTTTGCAACTTGAGAAATAGCTTGGGAAGCAACTGATCTCTTTAAGGCCATGAGACTTAACGACGTTTCTTAAAGAGATCTCTGCAGATATATATATATATATATATATATATATATATATATATATATATATATATATATATATATATATATATATATATAGAATCAGAAAAAAGAAGAACAAACTTCAACCATGTTAGGGTAACAACACATACCCTTCTCCCCACAAAAAAAAAACAGGATTCTTCTGCCCTTGCTCCCAACTCGGTGCCATTCCAAGTTTAAACAAGATGGCATCAGGATAAGAATAAGAAAGAATAGGGTGATGGCATATCCTCATAAACAAAGAATCAGTGGAAAAACCATCAGGAATAGGATTCCTGAACTCATGAGGAACTTTTGCATTCTCTCTATTACAAGCAGAAGGGAATTTGGAAGGTTGAAAGAAATATTTTTTCTTATAAACAAAGAAGATTTCCAAGTACGAACATCTGGGCTATAGGGTGAAAAACACACAGGAGGATTTTGAGAAACCCCCTTTCTCTTCTTACGCTTTGCAATAGCCACCCACTCACCAGCATCGCTAGTTTGAAAGAAACAACGAAACAAATTGACAGAAGGTTCACCCCCGTAAGCCCGACACATCACTTCAAAAGACATTATCTTTTTCGTAGCCAACGGATGCAACAGAGTGACATGAACGGAGAAGTAGTTTAAAACACTCAAGTAAAATTCAGATATAGAAACCCTAACATTAAACTCAGAAACGATCTAAGTATAAACACAGACACGATCATTGGGAAATTGGAGGATAGTTTGATCTTTATCAGGAATTATCATATCCCCCTCAGATAACCCTAGGGTTGATGTCAGTTCAGATAGATAGTGGGGAGTAACGCTACTGGTAAATACATCAATACCCGATTTGAGACCCATGACTGTAAGAAAAAATAAAAAGAAAGGAAGCAAAAATACCTTGAGCAACAATGGTGAGAGATGAAAATCAAAATAAGAGGGAGAAGAAATGATAAGTGAAGAGGGAGAAAAACCACTTATTACACAGCCAGATTGCTGTCAAATCAATTCAGAAACTCCTCGGTAACCGCAAAGCCCTGTTGAAAAGACGACTGTACCCCCCAAAATAAGAAAGAAATAATAAAAACAAAAGGGGGTAAGAAGGTAAATGAAGACAGAATGAAGCCATTCCAGACGTCAAAGCGGCAACATGGTAACATAAGAGTTTAACTTCACGAAGCTTCAAGAAACGCTTCGTCAAATTAAACTGGGGGGCTTGATAGTGTACCCAAGCACGAAGTAAATATGTACGAAGTAAGGAACGAAGTGAATACACGAAGCCAGGTCTTAGCGAAGCGGTGGCATTGGGTTCCACACACCGAACCTCAAACTCACAAGAATCAACTACAGTATCGCTACAATAAGTCGGCGGGTCAACCATACAAAGATAGAAAGAAGACAATGGAGCTTTCACTTTGTAAGAAGCCAAAAAGGAAAATTCAACTAATGCTTCCAAGTTGCATTGGGAACTAGCAACCTCAAAGAAAGAGAAAACTTGCCTACAAATAGAAACACCAAATGGAGCAACAACCAGGAAATCCTTCAATCAGATACCTCACATTAACGATTCCAACTCTCTCTTTCGGTGGCGTAAAGCGGTTCATACACTCGTTACCTTCGGGGAATCGCCAACGAAGAGAAATTCACCCATATTCAATCATTTCCGTGGACTAAAGTTGGTATACTTATCTCTTCGATAAGGCTCGCCAAGAATTATACAAACAATAGTCTTAATGAATATCTTTCAACCACTTAAATACGCATCAAACATTTGTATATTGAATATAAACTAACAACTTCCTTTAGAAAACCACCACATGCACCACTTATTTATGCACTATTTATTAGAAAAATCCTAAATTTAAATATACTATATGACTACATTTAACGATGTCCATATAAATAACTACTTAAATCATTTTTGACTGAGTAAAAATAAAACTGAACATGTAGTCTAAAATATAAATAAATAGATGTGAAAACTAAAAAACTGATACGAAGTAAATATATTCTGTTTTTTTAACGTCGATATCGACATCGAATACTCTAATTTATCACTCATACACGCGTTAGGTTGAAACCCAATTCGCGACATGTTGGCAGTACCATCGAAGGTTCAAAAATCCCTGAATAGACTTTCTGAAATCGCAATGATGTTAGCAGTAACATCAAATGTTAGACACTCCGTGCTTTGAGTGAAAATCGAACCTGAGTTGGCAGTACCCCAAGTTGAATATCACCACATACCACTCAAGCCAAACTTCGGTGGTAGTAAATATATTCTTGATATTAGAATATGCATTTTGCGTGAGTATTTTGCCCCCTGAATAATTCCAAACTTCTTGTCCAAAAAAACCAACATCATGTATCATCATAAAATCCAATTAGATATACGTTTTCTTTTCAATTTTACATGTTAGAGATCTGAAATACTACAATTATGAAAACCGTGTGTTTTCGTGCGCATCTTTATTATACCTATTTTAAAAGTGGAATTATTGGGTACGGTTCACTTTGTTCTCAAAATCATTTCATATTTTTTCGAAAACACAAGAATTGATACACAAATGATTAACATACCACATTATTTGTACAATAACTGGCGGTTTAGTATGAGAGATGATCCGTACACCACTAACTTTTAGACATACACCACCAAAATATTTTCTTGGACCTTTATACCCTTCACCTAAATAATTAGTTTACACCTTTATATATTTTCCTTAAACTTAAACCCATTCCCTCGATTTCAATAAATTGTATATAGCCTCGCCGGAGGATTCAAGGCCAACGCATCTTCTTCTAAAATTCTACTCCGTATTACGACTTCTTCAATAAATTAAAATAATGGATACATAGATATTCTATTAACCCTAGATTGACAACATAACTTTTTTTAACCCTCGTCAAATTCTTATTGATATTATTCACTAATTATTTTTTTTCTCTCTAATTCTTTGGTATGGTTTTGTTCAAATATGTTTATATGATACTCATAGTAATTGATTGTTCAATTGACGGCTCTTTATTTTTTTCTAGCGATGGCTTTTTTCCATCTTCAATAATGTGATAACAGTGTCTTTGTTATGATATCAAAGTCAATAATGGATGAGGAATATTTCAATATTATTACTATTTGTACAGTAAATTATTATAGTATAAATATAGAACGATGTAAACTTGTAAACTTGCACTTCTGATATATATTTCATATATACTCTCTATATCTCTCTCTCTCTTTATATCTTCTAATAATTATCAATAGTCCACAGTCAAAAACCACGTCACAAAAGGTAGTTATAAGTCTACTGAATTATAACACGTCATTAAAGGTAGTTATAAGCCTACTGAATTATAACACGTTATCAGCACAAAGTGCTCCGTATAATCAAGGTTTATCTAAGCAAGCACAAGTCACTAATCAAGGTAAATATTATTATCATCATAACTAACATTTATATTATATATGATCGGTTATACCGCCTGAATTATATTTCTGTAATCTAACTATTATTAACTTCACTAACATTTATATTTATGTTATATATGGACGGTTATACCGCCTGAATTATATTTCTGTAATCCAACTCTTATTAACTTCACTAACATTTATATTTATGTTATCTAATATTTATGATTACTTATGTAATTAATCATTATTTATTTCATGCATACTTACGTTTATTCTTAAATTTATTATTTATGCATAATATGTTTATTCTCTTAATCTTCATATTTATACTAAACGTATTTATACTAAATGTATTTTATAGAAATCATATTTATACTAATAAAATTCTTTTATTAAAATTATTATTAATATAACGAGTACATAACAGTCGTTAACGTCAACTGGCGACGTTACAACGACTATATTTTTCAAATATAAAATAAACATCTCCGTTTTTCACATTTTCACAAATCAATCTTCATTTTCTCAGATTACCACTCTCAAAAGTTTTTGTAAAGATGATTCACACAAGAATGATTTTTCCTATTGTATTGGTCATATTAACTATCATCATTGTTGTTAATATACCACCGGGTGAACCTATATTCTATCATGCCCTTGTGGTTTTATTATTTGTAATCATACCATTATTCTGTTGTTTGCTACTTGTGAATTTAAAATGATTCTAATTTCATGTTGTTAGAAATTGATTATGATTATAATTTATGTTGTTCATCTTTCTGAAAATAGAAAATGTCAAACTTATCAAAACTTGAGTTTGATGCCCTAGACGTATCGGGAACAAACTACACATCATGGGTCATGGATGTAGAAATAAATCTTGGATCATTGGGTTTTCTAGAAACTTTAAAAGAAAACAATACTTGTTCTGATCAAGATAAATTAAAATCAATTGCTTTTATTCGCAAACATATTGATATCACCTTAAAACATATGTATCTCACTATCAAATATCCACATGTTTTATGGGAAAGTATCAAGAGCAGATTCGATAATCAAAAGAAAAAGAGGCAAACCTTGTGGATGACCTTGATACAAAAATCACTGAGCCAACAAGTGACTACTTTAATGAATAAATTTTCTATTATATGTCCATATCAAATAAATGGATATAGATTTACGATCTATACCATATCTACTTTACTATATCTTTCCTTATTATGTACTTTCGTTTATAACATATTTTTGAATGTAATATATTGATGAAATATGTACTCATTATTTGTTTCTCATATTTTGAAGTTCATGATGTACACTGCTGGAGTGCAAAATCAGTCAAATTGTGGGGATCTTTGTATTGCAGACAGTGGTACCACACACACTATACTCAAATCTAAAAAATATTTCACTAATTTTAAAGCAACAGAAGGAACGGTACATACTATATCAGGTTCTGCGGATTTAATAAAAGGAATGGGAAATGAAAAATTCATGTTACCAAATGGTACAAATTTTCTGATAAAAAATGCCTTATTTTCTCCCATGTCAAAGAGAAATTTGTTAAGCTTCTCTGACATATACCAAAATGTATATGATTATCAGTCAGTGACTACAGAAAATGATAAATACTTAAGTATCACTGACATGAAGCATGTGATTGAAAAATTATTAAGACTTAGTTCTAGTTTACATTATACATATATAAATGTACCAGAAGCACACATAGTAATTAATGAAAAGGCATGTGATCCTGTAATGATCAATCTGTGGCATGAAAGATTAGGCCACCCAGGATCAACAATGATGAAAAGAATAATTCAAAATACACATGGACATCCATTGACGGATCAAAAGATCCCTCATGATGCACTTATCCCATGTACATCATGCTCACTTGGAAAATTGATAATAAGACCATCACCTCTTAATGTTGAAAAAGAATCACCAATGTTTCTTGAAAGAATTCAAGGTGATATATGTGGACAAATTCATCCACCATGTGGACCATTTAGATATTTCATGGTCCTAATAGACGCATATAGTAGATGGTCTCATGTTTGTCTATTATCAAGTCGAAATGTGGCATTTGCAAAATTTCTTGCTCAAATTATTAAATTGAGAGCACATTTCCCTGATTATACTATTAAAAGGGTGAGATTGGATAATGCTGGTGAGTTTACATCTCAAGCATTTAATGAATTTTTTCATGTCTATTGGGATTGTTGTTGAACATCATGTTGCCCATGTGCATACACAAAATGGTTTAGCCGAATCACTAATTAAACGATTGCAATTAATAGCTAGACCATTGATAATGAGAACAAAACTCCCAGTATCTGTATGGGGTCATGCAATTTTACATGCTGCATCATTAATTCGCATTAGACCAAGTGCAAGTCATACATATTCTCCCTTGCAACTTGCTTTTGGCCATCAGCCAAATATTTCCCACCTTAGAACATTTGGTTGTGCGGTTTATGTTCCTATCGCACCACCACAACGCACTAAAATGGGTCCTCAAAGAATGATGGGAATATATGTTAGATATGAAACATCTTCAATCATAAGATATATTGAACCCATGACGGGTGATGTTTTTACAGCACGTTTTACTGATTGTCACTTTAATGAAACATTGTTCCCTAGATTAGGGAGAGAAATAAAAAATAAAGAAAATGATGTTTCATGGTGTGAACCTCAATTAATGTATCTTGATCCTCGCACAAAAGAATGCGAGATCGAAGTTCAAAAAATAATGCATATGCAAGAACTTGCGAATAAATTGCCTGATGCATTTACAGATACAAAAAGAGTGACTAAATCATATATACCAGCAGCAAATGTTCCAGCTCAAATTGAAATTTCAAAAGCTGGTAATAATGTCACTCTTGAGTCTTTGCCACACCAGAAACGTGGGAGACCAATTGGTTTCAAAGATAAAAATCCTCGAAAAAGAAAATCAGCTGATAATGAGGTAAAAGAAAGTGTTCAAGAAGAACTACAAATCAATACTCATTCTGCAAAAGAGATTGATGATGTCAATACAGAATTTTCAATTAATTATGCACATTCAAAAATATTATGGAACCAAAATGAAATGAAAAATCTTGATGAGATATTTTCATATAATGTTGCATATGACATCATGAATGATGATAATGATCCAGAACCAAAATCTGTCATGGAATGTCAAAATAGACATGATTGGGATCATTGGAAATGAGCAATACGAACTGAATTTGAATCGCTCAATAAAAGAAAAGTTTTCGGATCTATCATTCTCACACCTAAATATGTGAAACCTGTGGGATATAGATGGGTTTTTGTGCGAAAAAGAAATGAGAAAAATGAAGTTACAAGGTATAAAGCTAGACTTGTAGCTCAAGGTTTTTCTCAAAGACCAGAAATTGATTATGAAGAAACTTATTCTCATGTTATGGATGCAATTACTTTTAGATACTTAATCAGTCTGGCAGTTTCTAAAAATTTAGAAATGCATCTCATGGATGTTGTGACAGCTTATCTATATGGATCACTTGATAGTGATATATATATATATATATATGTATATATATATATATATATATATATATATATATATATATATATATATATATGAAGATACCTGAAGGATTTAAGGTATCAGAAGCAACCAATGCAAAACCCAAAGAAATGTACTCAATCAAGTTACAAAGGTTTTTATATGGGTTGAAACAATCGAGTCACATATGGTATAAACGATTAAGTGATTACTTGACAAGCAAAGGGTATACAAATAATCTTATTTGCCCATGTATATTCATTAAGAAAACAACATCCGGATATGTGATCATAGCCGTATATGTCGATGATCTTAATATCATAGGTACAAATAAAGAGATCCATGAAGCCATTCAACTTCTAAAGAAAGAATTTAAAATGAAAGATCTCGGAAAAACCAAGTATTGCCTTGGTTTGCAGATTGAGCATATGCCTAATGGTTTACTTGTACATCAAACAACTTATACAGAAAAGATTTTAAAACGTTTCAATATGAACAAGGCAAAACCATTAAGTACTCCTATGGTTGTTAGATCACCTAATGTTGACACTGATCTATTTCATCCTTGTGAAGATCATGAAGATATCCTGGGACCAGAAGTACCATATCTTAGTGCAATTGGAGCTCTTATGTATCTTACAAATTGTACAAGACCTGACATTTCTTTTGCAGTGAATTTGTTAGCAAGGTTCAACTCAGCTCCTACCAAAAGACACTGGAATGGTATCAAACACATATTTTGCTACCTTCGAGGAACTGCTGATTTGGGATTATTTTATTCTAAAGATTCAAAACAAGATTTAGTTAGTTATGCAGATGCAGGTTATTTATCTGATCCACATAAAGCTAAATCTCAAACTGGATATGTATTCCTAAATGGAAGTACCGCAATATCATGGCGTTCTCAAAAACAAACACTTGTTGTAACATCATCAAATCATGCCGAAGTGATTGCATTACATGAAGCCACTCGGGAATGTTTTTGGTTGAGATCAATGACACAACTCATTACTGATTCTTGTAGACAAGAATGCGATAAAAGTCCAACAACTATCTATGAAGATAATGCAGCTTGCATAGCACAGATGAAAGAAGGGTATATCAAAAGTGACCGGACAAAACACATACCTCCTAAATTCTTCTCATACACTCAAGATCTCATTAAGGACAACCAGATTGAAATGAGATATGTTCAATCCAGTAAAAACTCTGCTGATCTTTTTACCAAAGTACTCTCAACTGCTACTTTTAAAACACACATTCATAATATTGGCATGAGACATGTTTGAAAGATGTAACAACTCAAACGATGTCTACTTGAGGGGGAGTCAACTCAATGCTGCACTCTTTTTCCCTTAGTTAAAGTTTTTTTCCCACTGGGTTTTCTTTAGTAAGGTTTTTAATGAGGTTGTACTAGTTACTCTCTAATAAAATGTCATCCAATGGGGAGTGTTATGATATCAAAGTCAATAATGGATGACGAATATTTCAATATTATTACTATTTGTACAGTAAATTATTATAGTATAAATATGGAACGATGTAAACTTGTAAACTTGCACTTCTGATATATATATTTCATACTCTCTCTCTCTCTCTCTCTCTCTCTCTCTTTATATCTTCTAATAATTATCAATAGTCCACAGTCAAAAATCACGTCACTAAAGGTAGTTATAAGCCTACTGAATTATAACACGTCACTAAAGGTAGTTATAAGCCTACTGAATTATAACACGTCACTAAAGGTAGTTATAAGCCTACTGAATTATAACAGTCTTCAATTAGTTATGTGCTTTTAATTAATAATTATATGTGTTAAATAGTGGGATTTTGGCATTTGGAGTAGCGTTACTAGATAAGGTACCTGTTTTCCTTAACATATTCGCATACAGAAACAGCAAGAATTAGTTTAATTAGGAGAAAGGGAAAAATTGTCCAAAAATATATTTTGGTGGTGTATGAAAAAAAGTAAGCGGTGTACGGATCAGCTCCCATTTAGTATTGATGTGGAGATATCCTATCATTCAAATATGAGATTGGGTGATTATAGGTTTAGCTTCGTTCGCTGGCAATTCCCCGAAGGTAACAATCAGGTGATTGTTTTATGCCACCGAAGTAAGAAGTATAACATATGATGTTAATATGAGTGTGTGTGTTGAATGTGGAATGTATCCTGCATTTTATTCTATTTATAAGTGGATTGGAGTGGCTTTCTATACCAGCTTGCTAGTTCCCAATGGTTATGGAATACTAGTTGACTTTTCCCTTTTCGTAAACCTGTAGAGGAAAGTAACCTTGTCCCTTTCCTTAGTTGTACAAGCGTCTAGCCGAGCTAAAAATAGTTCCGCTAGCTTGACTTTGTAATTGATCGAGGTTTTATGGGCTCTAAGATCACTATTATTGCTCTAATTTCAGGACCTCGTTCATTGTAGCTGAAGTTTCCTTCGTACCATGTGTTGTAGCAAAATCCTCCGAAGTAAACTGCGAAGCTAGTAAACGAACCGGAGGTGGGGTGCACTATCAAGCCCCCCAGTTTAATTTTACGAAGCGTTACTATTAATATATAAGCTTTGTAGAGTTAAACTTAGCGGTAATCATTTTCTTCTGCTGTGATTTGACACTTAACTGCACCGGTTAAAGTCCTTGTCCCCGATATTACTATTATACCCTTAATGACAGAATCTTTTATGCTTTACTTCCAGGGGTACGATCTTCCATTAGATTACGGTTACCAAGGGTTTCTCTGCAGTTTGATTTTAAGACTACCCCTTCACATTTCTTAAGGGTAAAACACTGCATCCTCTTCCTCTTTTATTCATCCCTTCTTCAAAAAACTTCATCTTTCTGGAATTCTTTCATCTTCTCATACTAAGGTATTTACAGATTTCTCTCACGCTTTTCTTTCTTCTTCTTTTTTGTTTATTTTTATCATGTCGAATCGTGGCATTGACGCATCTTTTAGCGAGGTTAAACCTCCTTTGCTCTTGTATCTGCTTGAGACGCTTTGTTTAAAACCTGGTGATATGCTCATTCCTGCTATCGACAAGCATATCTTAAAACCTCCTAAGGGTTATGTTGGTGTTTATACACAGCTATTTACATAGTGTAACGTTAGGGTTGCTATTTCTTCTTTCTTCCTTAGTGTTCTAGATTATTTCAAGGTGAATATCTCTATTTTTCATCCCTTGGCCACGAAGAAGGTTATGTATTTTGAAGTAATGTGTAGGGCTTACGGTGGAGATCCTACTGTTGACTTGTTTCGCCGCTTCTTTCGAACTGGTGACACCGGTGATTGGGTTACTGTTTAGAAGCGAAAGAGTCAAAAAGGGGCTCCTACTCCTGTTTACTGTTTTGCTCCTCAATTTCCTGACGTTCAGAACTGGAAATGTTCCTTCATCTTTTTGAAAAAGTCTTACTTGTTTCCAAAGGAGTATCCTTTTGTCTCTAATCCTACAAGGGCATTTGTTCCCAAGGAGTATAAAGATCATGTTCCTTTCATTCCTGAAGATGATGCTTTGGTTAGAAGGATTTGCAAACACCCCATCATTCCTTCTACTTACCCAGATGCTATACTTTTTAAGTTAGGGATGGCACCTGGATGGGAGGAGGGTACTGCCAACCCTGTATTCTTGTGGGGGAACATGGTATGTTTCATTGTGTTTTTGGATATGATTCTTTATTTCTCTAGCTTCTTATATTTATCTGCTATGTTTTTTTTACAGAAATGTCTTTGAGGAATGTCGTCAAGGCTCAAGGGTTGAAAGAATATACTGTTGCTGTTCAAGCTAGGTCTAATGTTGTCAAGGATGTTAGATCTCCTACATGTTCTGGTTTCATGGAGATATCAAGAAAATCAAAAGTTGAACACGGTGAAGTGAGTTCAACCAAGGCGAAGACTAAAGAAAAAATGAAGTAAGTTGAAGCTCCCATTGATGTGGATACTAAGGATGATCAGCCTATTGCTTCTACCGGCGTAGGGGTAAGGGTAGCACAACGCTACAAGGCTAAGGGTGTGATGAAACGAAAGGCACATCCTGATCTTTCATCTATGAAGAAGAAAAAGTTTGGTCACCTCCGTGATGAAGCGACTGATGACATTAATGCTGCAAACCCTCTATTTGGTATGTTTTCTCAGTTTACTTCTTCGTTAATTACTCCTTTATTTTTTATTTATTGCTTTGCTTGCTTCTTACAGACCTGCCTGTGTATTTTGAAGCTCCTGCTCCAGGCGATTGTTTTGATATTATTGACAGTCTTGTTCCTGATAACTGGGGAAACTCTTTTGCTGATAACATAAAGAGTTTCCATGATGCTTTTTCGGTTATCAATTTTCAGGCTGTTTCTATTGGGCACATCGCATCCTCCCTTTTTGCAGAAGCGCAATGCAGAATTCGAGTCTTTGAGGGAACATCATGTTGCCATGAGTGAGAGGGTCAAGAAACTTGATAAGGAGGTGTTGATGGGTCCTAGCTATGAGGAAGAGTTGAAAGCTGCTCGTAATGAGAGAACAGGTTTGCAGAGGCAGGTGAAGCTGGGCGAAGTTCAGAAGTTGGCCATTGTTGATGATCTGAAAGACTATAAGAAACGTTGTGCAGAGTTGAAATTTGATTACTCCCAAGTTATTTCTCAGGTTATACCTCATGCTTGTCAACAATTACTAAAGAGTGCAGATTTTTGTCAGCTTTTTAGTGATGTGGTGTTGGCCTCGAAGGTTCAGGCTTGGTGTGATGTGATAGGAAACTTGGCATCAAAAGGGGTTGTGCAGCTTGGGGATTCTGCTGATTATACAGATCAGGGGAAAGCGATGGTGGATGCTACTTTTGATAAGCTCGAACAGGCTGACTTTGACTATGTCAAAACTATCTCTGCCAAGGTGGATGTCAAGCCTTGTGATCTTTTGAAGACACTTGCTACTGTTGTTCCGGAGGCTCATGATGATGAAGAAACTCATGTGGAAGTTCCTGAAGTTATGGGAGAATCGGGGAAGGTTGATGCACCTGCTAGTTAGTTGTTATGTGTAATCGTTTAAAAACAATTATCATCTTTTGTGGTTTGGCTTAAGTGCCTGGGCTCTGTTGCCCTTTTATTTGAACAATGGTTATGTATCTTATAACTCTAGTTCGCTTGTTTTTAATTAAGCATGCTTTTCTTATATGTTTTACCATGGATTTTATCCTGCTTAGGTGGGTATAAAACTCTCTGCCTGCAGGATGGTTATACAGTGATCACTTTTAAGGGAACTTTGTTTCCTTACTTCGAGTATTGCGAAGGAAAGTTTTGCTTCGTTGCTCGGTATTATGTGTATTTTGACAGGGTTATTTGTACCTTTAAGGTATGTTCCTGCTGTCATACCATTCCTTGTTTGGAATTTGATTTTGTTAAGATAATAGTTTATCAAAAGGGGTTGTAGAAAGTTGATTAAGTTCTGTATAGGAAGTTTGTAGACTTCAATTACAATATAGCAACTTTTAACTACACTAAAAGAAAAGATACAGGGCATTTAATGATAGAACTTTCGAAGGTTTGCTCCGTTCCATGCTCTTGGTATGGGCTTTCCAGCAGTTGTCTCCAACTTGTATGAGCCTTTGCCTAGCACTTGTGAAATTACATAAGGTCCTTCTCAGTTTAGTCCCAATTTTCCTTCGTATTCCACCTTGCTTGTGCTGTTTTGCCTTAAGACATAGTCCCCTACCTTGAACGTCAAGGGCCTTACTCGCTTATTGTAATAGCTTTCAATCGTGCGCTTGTATGAGGCTTCCCGGATCAAGGCTACCTCTCTTCTTTCTTCGAGCAAATCCAAGTTGGCTCGGAGATTTTCTTCGTTATTCTCATGGTTTGATGTCCTGTCAGTTAACACTTGTATTTCAGCTGGAAGGATAGCTTCCGTTCCGTATGCAAGGCTATAGGGTGTTTCTCCGTTGCTTCGCTTTGGTGTTGTTCTATGTGCCCATAATACCAGGGGAAGCTCGTCAACCCATCCTTTTCTGCACTTACCGAAGCGTTTTTCAATTCCCTTGATTATTTCACAGTTAGTCACTTCCACCTATCTGTTGCCCTGAGGGTGGTATACCGAGGTGAAGTTTTGTTGAATTCTCAGTCTTCCACAAAATTTTGGAAAAATCCCTTCTGCGAACTGCTTCCCATTGTCGGAGACTATTTCTTGTGGTACCCCGAACCTGCATACAATGTGTTCCCATACAAACTTTTCTACTTGGCTGCCAGTGATTACTGTTGTAACATCCCGCCTTTTTCCGTTTACTTTCCGTTTAATTATTCTAAAGTCCGTTATATAATTATAACACCTTCCGTTAATACGCGTTTCTTAATTATCTCGTTTAGGTAATTCACGCACCCGCAACCGAACTCAAGGGACTAGTTTCACCAATTGATCAAAGATGTGACTAGATGGACTAGTCAACACCCACCTCCTTTCATTATCCATTTCATTTCCATTTTCTTTAATACTTTCACTATATTCTCTCAAACACCAATCCAAAGATTCATCATCTAAATCAAATCTAGCAAGCATCAATTCAAACAAATTACATTTTTGAAATCCTTGCAACTTCCTCTTCGATTGTATACCAATTTCATCAAGTTTGGGTAACTTTCTAAAATCACTAGATTTCTTGTTCTTGATGTTTTTGACTTATAAAAGTGTTAATTAGTGTCTATGGCTCAAGTCTAACATGAATATATGATTTGTATGTTTGATTTCGTTGTTTTGAGTAACTAGCATGAACTTATCAAATGGGTGTGTTTAATCTTGGATTTTGGATGATTTAATGTTGTTAGATGTAAAAAGTTCATGTATTAAATGTGTTACTAGCATCATTAGCTTCAATTTGATGTGTAGGTTTATTGAGAAAACTTCATAAACATGATTTTTGATTTTGTGATTTTGGGTTAGGGTTTGATGAACTTTAAAATGAACTTTTGATGCCTTGAATGACATGAGATATTGTTAGTAAGTATTTAGTTGTATTATATGTTTAATTACCTTCGAAACGGCATATCATACATGTAAATTGGTTGCCCGAATCATGAAATGCATTTTTAGAACTTGAAACTTTGATTATGAACATGTAACGATCATTCGACGAGGTTTTTGTTATGGTAAATGATGAACTTGTTTGATGAAATATGTTTAGTTGTGTTCCTTGTCGAAATACCTTTCCAACGATATAAGATACTTGTTTTGAATGTTTACGGTTCATGAGTTATGCTTGTTTGAAGTTTGGTTCGTGCACTTGATAAAACTCAGAAACAGCATTTCCCAGGTACAGGAGCGACGCTCCTGAACTAAGAGCGCCGCTCCTGGTAGGCCTTTTTGTGGAGTTTTTCATCAGACATCAGGAGCGCCACTCCTGAAAACAAGAGCGCCGCTTCTGGTCCTCAAGAGCGCCGCTCCTAGTTTTGGTGCGCCGCTCCTGTGCTAAAAACGTAGACCAACTTATTTTGTGTTTTCACAAATTCATCCCCGCTTACTCGCAACTCCGATTAACATGAAACTTGGCCAACATGTTTATATATGATTACTAATTGAAGAAAAAATGTCGGATACCCGACCCGACCCCGTCGATGTTGACTTTGACTAAGTTTGACTTTTAGTCAAACTTAACCAAATACTTGTTTAAACCATTCTAATCTTCTTGTATACTTAATTCTTGCATGAAACTTGCCAACTTGATTCACATGCTATATAATCAAGTCGTAATGAGCCATAGGACTAATTGAACATCTGTGACCAATCGTGTTTACCGTTATTGATACGACCTACTAGTTTAGGTCAAGACTAGCATCCGTTCTTGCACACGTTACTTTGTGAAGTACCTTATTTTACTCGTGCACTCAAGGTGAGATCATAGTCCCACCTTTTCAACAACTTTTAGGCTTTAAACTATGGGATGAGAAACATATACGTATCATACTTTTATACTTTGAACACAAGTACGAAAACAAACATTCCACGTGCGAGTTTGAACAAAAAGCCTCAATTCAATTATCATTAGTTACACTTGCAGGGTGTAAATGTGAACTTATATTATGTGATCACATGGGCTTGACGAGCCTCATTTGGACGGTTCGCTACCGTTAGCGGATGAAATATATTTTCGAGTATAGTGTATGTTCTAACACTACGTAATAGGGTACAAAACAGTTAAGTCTTGATAATTGGGTGCTCGTGATACAAACAATAACTTTGGAATGTAAACGATTTGGATAATCAACTATATTAAATCTTGTGGTTCAAATATAACGTTTTGCTAATACACCTATGATTTCTCCAACGTTTTTCGTTGACAGTTTTCTATATATTTTCTCATGTCCTTGAACACTATGTGATACATGCTTCCGCACTCTTTTTGATACTTGCTTGGATGTCGAGTATACATGCATATATGGGCGTCTTTTGACTTAATTTAATTTGTGTCGCATAGGTTTCATTTGTACTTTAAACGTTATAATGTAAATAGTCGTTGAACTACTTTTGTAAACTTGAAACATCCTTACATTTGAAATGAATGCGACATATTTTGGGTCAAACATTGTTTTAAAGACTTATGACCACGTAACGGGACCAAAGTAGACGGCGCCGTCAATGAGATTTTGTCGGGTCGCTATAGATGGTATCAGAGCATTGGTTGTAGGGATTTAGAGTTCATTGGTGTCAACCCCGAGTCATAGGGTACATTAGTGAGTCTAGACTACAACCGACATATAGACTTGAAGTAGGAACTATGTGACTACTTGTGCATTATACTCGAACGTTTCTATTCATATCTAACTCTTATTTCATCTTAATCTCACGTCGTTTAATTTGATTGACACGCCACCTTGACTATATGAAATAATGTAGAATGCACATATGAATTAAGGTAATATAATTGCCGGGATTATATTATAGTGACTCATATGAATGTTCCGACATTATGACATAAAGAATTCAAGGCGAGTCAAGGAAAATTTTCTCTCTATCCTTATTCCATATCACGGTTAGTATTATTAAGAAAACTAATCAACGATATTCTTGTGTTTTGAAGGAACAATGCCTCCTCACCGTGTGCCACGCAATGAAACTCCCGAACAAGCTCTTCAAAGAATGATAGCCACCGCCATGGATGCGGCCATAGCCGGTCACTCCTCCAATAACATCAATAACAATAACCACAACAACAACAATCAAGGAGTCGGTAACTCAAGCGAAGGGTGCTCCTACAAATCCTTCATGGGGTGCAAACCTCACACTTTTGATGGAACCGGGGGACCGGTAGTGCTCACCCGATGGTTTGAGCAAACGGAAGCCGTCTTTAGCTTTAGCGGTTATCGGGACCAAGACAAGGTCAAATGCTCCACCCACACTTTCGCCGATGTCGCTCTCACATGGTGGAACACTTATGTACAATCGGTGGGTACCGATGAAGCTCACGCACTCTCTTGGGCCGATCTAAGGGAAAAGTTGATCACCGAATACTTCCCACGTGAAGAGACTCGCAAGCTCGAGCAAGAGCTAAGAACTCTAAAAGCGGTAGGAAACGACCTCAAAGCTTATAATCAACGGTTTGCCGAACTATCCTTAATGTGTCCGGATCTCGTGACTCCCGAATCCCTCCGAGTCGAACTTTACATGGATGGCCTCCCTAAGAGCATCAAACACGGGGTAATGTCATCCAAACCCACTAATCACCAAGAAGCTTTGAATATGGCCCGTAAATTGATAGAAACAGTGGACGAAATCGTAGTACCGGCACCTAAGGCCGAGGATAAATCGGGTGGCAACAAGAGAAAATGGGAAGCCACCTCATCAAACAACTACAATAACAACACCTTCACCAAAAAGCCTTTCACTTCCGACAGCAAGAAAAGTTATGCCGAAACTCAACCTTTTTTGCAACAAATGCCACAAGCATCATTATGGAGAATGTGGCAAGCCGTTTTGCCACCGGTGTCAAAGGAGTGGCCATGTGGCCAATGATTGTAGAAGTGCCGCCCCCGTCGCTCAAAAAGGACCCAACGCACTAAAGACGGGTGTTTGTTTTGAATGTGGTCTACCGGGTCATTTTAGGAATGCATGCCCAAAAAAGAAAGCCAACCCCAACGCACGCGACCGAGCCTTCAACATTAACGCCGCGGAGGCCCGAGATGACAATGAACTAGTCACGGGTACGTTTCTTCTCAACAACACTTATGTTACTTGTTTATTCAATTCGGGTGCCGATAAGAGTTTTGTATCCAAGATTTTAACTCACGCTTTTCACACTTGACCACTCCCCCTAGATACTACTTATACTATTGAGGTGGCCAACGGGAAACTATTGAGTGCCGATGAATATTACCGGGGGTGTACGTTAAACTTATTGGGTAAAGAGTTTGAAATTGACTTGATACCTATAGAACTGGGGAGCTTCGATGTAATAATTGGTATGAATTGGTTAGAAAAAACAAAATTTCACATCCTTTGTGATCTTAACGCAATCCGAATTCCTATCGAGAATGGTGAACCTTTGATTGTTTATGGCGATAAGAGTTGCACCGGACTCAACCTCGTCTCGTGCCTTAAATTTAGAAAGCTACTCCGTAAGGGTTGTTTTGAGATCCTTGCTCATGTTAAGAAAGTCGAGTCCAATGAGAAGCATATCAATGATGTGCCAATTGTTCGTGACTTTTCCTATGTATTTCCCGACGAATTGCCGGGTCTTCCACCTCATCGACCGGTAGAATTCCAAATCGATCTTATTCTGGGAGCCGCACCCGTAGCACGTGTACCATATAGGCTTGCTCCCTCCGAAATGCAAGAATTGCAAAGTCAATCCAAGAACTACTTGACCGTGGTTTTATCCAACCTAGCCATTCACCATGGGGCGCTCCGATTTTGTTCGTTAAGAAGAAAGATGGATCCCTACGAATGTGCATTGATTATCGTGAACTAAATAAATTGACGGTTAAGAACCGATATCCTCTTCCACGTATCGATGACCTCTTTGATCAACTACAAGGGTCTTGTGTGTATTCAAAAATCGATCTTCACTCGGGTTATCATCAACTAAGGGTTAAGGGGGAAGATGTCTCCAAAACCGCTTTCCGGACTCGTTATGGTAGTTATGAATTTCTTGCAATGCCATTTGGTCTAACTAACGCACTGGCGGTGTTCATGGACCTCATGAACCACGTGTGCAAACCATACCTCGACAAATTCATTATCATGTTCATCGATGATATTTTGGTCTATTCTAAAAGCGAAGAAGAACACGAACAACACCTTCGACTCGTACTCAAACTTCTTAGACAAGAATGACTCTACGCCAAATTCTCCAAGTGTGAATTTTGGTTGAAGGAAGTTCAATTTCTTGGTCATGTTGTAAGGGATCAGGGTATTAAGGTCGATCCTTCAAAAATCGAAGCCATTAGAAAATGGGAAACTCCTACTACTCCTACTCACATACGTCAATTCTTGGGTCTCGCCAGATACTATCGTAGATTCATTGAAAACTTCTCCCTGGTTGCTCGTCCTCTAATCGCGTTAACTCACAAGGGAAGGAAATTCATTTGGGCGACTGAACAAGAATCCACGTTTCAAATCTTGAAGACAAAGCTAACCACCGCTCCTATCTTGTCACTTCCCGAAGGCAATGATGATTTTGTGGTATATTGCGATGCCTCGAAACATGGTTTTGGGTGTATATTGATGCAACAAAAGAAAGTTATTGTTTATGCCTCTCGACAATTGAAAATTCATGAACGAAACTATACGACACATGATCTCGAACTCGGAGCCGTTGTCTTTGCACTTAAAATGTGGAGACACTATCTTTATGGAACCAAGAGTACTATCTTCACCGATCACAAAAGCCTCCAACACATCTTCGATCAAAAACAACTAAACATGAGACAACGAAGGTGGATTGAAACTTTGAACGACTACGATTGTGAACTTCGTTACCATCCCGGTAAAGCGAATGTAGTAGCCGATGCCTTAAGTCGAAAGGAAAGAATGGTGCCTCTTCGTGTCCGAACCTTAAACATCACCATCCACACCAACCTTAATAGTCAAATTCTTGTAGCCCAAGATGAGGCTCTCAAGGATGAAAACATCTCTCTCGAACACTTGAACGTCCTCACCTCTCGATTTGAAGTTAAAGAATCCGGACTCCGATATTTCGCCGGAAGAATTTGGGTACCTAGTTATGGAGACCTACGAAGCCTTATTTTAGAAGAAGCCCATAAGTCAAGATATTCGATCCACCCCGGTGCCAATAAGATGTACCACAACCTCAAGGAACAATATTTGTGGCCGAACATTAAGAGGGACGTTGCTACTTATGTTGAAAAATGCCTAACTTGCTCCAAAGTCAAAGGCCAACATCAAAGACCGTTCGGACTACTTCAACAACCCGAGGTCCCACAATGGAAGTGGGAAAGGATAATGATGGATTTTATCACTAAGCTACCAAAGACGGTGGGCGGTTATGATACTATTTGGGTTATTGTTGACCGTCTTACCAAATCCGCACATTTCATATCCATGAAGGAGACCGACAACATGGAAAAACTTTCACAACATTACATTAAAGAGATCATGGCCCATCACGGTGTGCCTTTATCGATTATTTCCGACCGAGATGGCCGTTTTGTTTCTAGATTTTGGCGTACTTTACAAGAAGCGTTGGGAACGCGATTGGACATGAGCACCGCATATCATCCACAAACTGACGGACAAAGCGAACGCACAATCCAAACCTTGGAAGACATGTTACGAGCTTGCGTTGTCAATTTTGGAAAAGCTTGGGACAAGCACTTACCTCTCGCTGAATTCTCTTACAAGAATAGTTACCACGCGAGTATTAAAGCCGCATCTTTTAAAGCGTTATATGGCCAAAAATGTCGTTCTCCTCTTTGTTGGGCCGAAGTTGGTGACGCACAAATCACCGGACCCGAACTCATTCATGAAACAACCGATAAGATCGTTCAAATTCGAGATAGGCTTAGGACGGCCCGGAGTCGTCAAAAGAGTTATACCGACAAAAGATGCAACGGCCTTGAATTTCAAGTCGGTGACCGCGTAATGTTAAAAGTCGCACCTTGGAAAGGTGTAATCCATTTTGGGAAATGCGGGAAGCTAAATCCGCGGTATATTGATCCTTTCAAAATCTTGGAGCGTGTTGGAACCGTTGCTTATCGTTTAGATCTCCCGCCTCAATTGAGCTCCGTTCACCCTACCTTTCATGTGTCAAACTTGAAGAAGTGTCTTGCCGAACCCGAACCCGATGTCGTCATCCCTCTCGAGGAGCTTACTAATGATGACAAACTTTATTTTGTGGAGGAACCGGTTGAAATTGTGGACACCTCCGTTAAGATGCTAAAACAAAGTAGAATCCTGATCGTTAAAGTCCGTTGGAATGCCAAAAGGGGACCCGAGTTTACTTGGGAAAGACAACATCAAATGCAAAGGAAATACCCTCATTTATTCGCGGATTTGGAAACGCAAGATCTCGAGGAAGAAACAACGACCACTACGCCTACTTAAATTTCGGGACGAAATTTCTTTTAAGGAGTAGGTAATGTAACATCCCGCCTTTTTCCGTTTACTTTCCGTTTAATTATTCTAAAGTCCGTTAAATAATTATAACACCTTCCGTTAATACGCGTTTCTAAATTATCTCGTTTAGGTAATTCACGCACCCGCAACCGAACTCGAGGGACTAGTTTCGCCAATTGCTCAAAGATGTGACTAGATGGACTAGTCAACACCCACCTCCTTTCATTATCCATTTCATTTCCATTTTCTTTAATACTTTCACTAAATTCTCTCAAACACCAATCCAAAGATTCATCATCTAAATCAAATCTAGCAAGCATCAATTCAAACAAATTACATTTTTGAAATCCTTGTAACTTTCTCTTCGATTGTATACCGATTTCATCAAGTTTGGGTAACTTTCTAAAATCACTAGATTTCTTGTTCTTGATGTTTTTGACTTATAAAAGTGTTAATTAGTGTCTATGGCTCAAGTCTAACATGAATATATGATTTGTATGTTCGATTTCGTTGTTTTGAGTAACTAGCATGAACTTATCAAATGGGTGTGTTTAATCTTGGATTTTGGATGATTAAATGTTGTTAGATGTTAAAAGTTCATGTATTAAATGTGTTACTAGCATCATTAGCTTCAATTTGATGTGTAGGTTGATTGAGAAAACTTCATAAACATGATTTTTGATTTTGTGATTTTGGGTTAGGGTTTTATGAACTTTAAAATGAACTTTTGATGCCTTGAATGACATGATATGTTGTTAGAAAGTTTTTAGTTGTATTTTATATTTAATTACCTTCGAAACGGCATATCATACATGTAAATTGGTTGCCCGAATCATGAAATGCATTTTTAGAACTTGAAACTTTGATTATGAACATGTAACGATCTTTCGATGAGGTTTTTGTTATGGTAAATGATGAACTTGTTTGATGAAATGTGTTTAGTTGTGTTCCTTGTCGAAATACCTTTCCAACGATATAAGATACTTGTTTTGAATGTTTACGGTTCATGAGTTATGCTTGTTTGAAGTTTGGTTCGTGCACTTGATAAAACTCAGAAACAGCATTTCCCAGGTAAAGGAGCGACGCTCCTGAACTAAGAGCGCCGCTCCTGGTAGGCCTTTTTGTAGAGTTTTTCATCAGACATCAGGAGCGCCGCTCCTGAAAACAAGAGCGCCGCTTCTGGTCCTCAAGAGCGTCGCTCCTAGTTTTGGTGCGCCGCTCCTGTGCTAAAAACGTAGACCAACTTATTTTGTGTTTTCACAAATTCATCCCCGCTTACTCGAAACTCCGATTAACATGAAACTTGGCCAACATGTTTATATATGATTACTAATTGAAGAAAAATTGTCGGATACCCGACCCGACCCCGTCGACGTTGACTTTGACTTTGACCAAGTTTGACTTTTAGTCAAACTTAACCAAATACTTGTTTAAACCGTTCTAATATTCTTGTATACTTGATTCTTGCATGAAACTTGCCAACTTGATTCACATGCTATATAATCGAGTCGTAATGAGCCATAGGACTAATTGAACATCTTTGACCAATCGTGTTTACAGTTATTGATACGACCTACTTGTTTAGGTCAAGACTAGCATCCGTTCTTGCACACGTTACTTTGTGAAGTACCTTATTTAACTCGTGCACTCAAGGTGAGATCATAGTCCCACCTTTTCAACAACTTTTACGCTTTAAACTATGGGATGAGAAACATATACGTATCATACTTTTATACTTTGAACACAAGTACGAAAACAAACATTCCACGTGCGAGTTTGAACAAAAAGCCTCAATTCAATTATCATTAGTTACACTTGCAGGGTGTAAACGTGAACTTATATTATGTGATCACATGGGCTTGACGAGCCTCATTCGGACGGTTCGCTACCGTTAGCGGATGAAATATATTTTCGAGTATAGTGTATGTTCTAACACTACGTAACAGGGTACAAAACAGTTAAGTCTTGATAATTGGGTGCTCGTGATACAAACAATAACTTTGGAATGCAAACGATTTGGATAATCAACTATATTAAATCTTGTGGTTCAAATATAACGTTTACTAATACACCTATGATTTCACCAACGTTTTTCGTTGACAGTTTTCTATATGTTTTCTCAGATCCTTGAACGCTATGTGATACATGCTTCCGCACTCTTTTTGATACTTGCTTGAATGTCGAGTATACATGCATATATGGGCGTCTTTTGACTTACTTTAATTTGTGTCGCATAGGTTTCATTTGTACTTTAAACTTTATAATGTAAATAGTCATTGAACTACTTTTGTAAACTTGAAATATCCTTACATTTGAAATGAATGCGACATATTTTTTTGTCAAACGTTGTTTTAAAGACTTATGACCACGTAACGGGACCTAAGTAGACGGCGCCGTCAATGACAATTTTGTCGGGTCGCTACAGCTGTCAACGGCTTTGCTTCGGCCCACTTGGTAAAGTAGTCAATTGCTATTAGCAGGAACCTTGGGCTTCCAATAGTGTTGTTGATGGGTCCGACTATGTCTATCCCCCACTTCATGAATGGCCAGACTGAGGTAACTGAAATTAACTCTTGCTTCGGTAGCCTGGGAATGTTCGAGTTAATTTGGCAAGATTTGCAAGTTTGTAGTAATGCTGTTACATCATGGTGCATTGTAGGCTAATAGTATCCGAGCCTCATGATCTTCGCTACTACTGAACTTGGTCCTGCGTGAAGGCCACATATGCCCTCATGTGTTTCCTGGATTATCACAGTTGCTTGCTTCGGTCCCACACATCGAAGCCATGGTGTTAAGAAGGACCTTCGATACAGGGCCCCATTCATCATTTTGTAGGAAGGTGTAACGACCCGGAAATTTCCGACCAAATTTAAACTCTAATCTCTATATGGTTCCGACACGATAAGCAAAAACCCTAAAGTTGACCCGCATTTTTTTTCGATCGTTCTATACTTATAAGATTAATATTTACATAAATTAAAACTTACCAACATGATAAGTAATCCAAATTGTCGAGATTTATATTTCCGAAAAGAGTTTTACACAACGTTTGACCGTCTAGTTTGACCGACGATATCACGAACTATACAATATATGATAATTATACGTTTGCGTATATATATGTATATATACATATTTAACATGATTAATGAATGTTTTAATATCTTATTTTGTATCAAAAACTATAAGTTATAAGTATATTTTGAAACTACTAACTTAAGTTTTCAAAACGATAACTATACGTAACGTTATTTGACATAAATACTTAAGACTTATAATGTTTATACATATATCGTATAAGTAATGTATTTACTCACTTTTAAGACTTAAATACATAAAATCATATAAGTGTATTCACAAAAGATAGCTATATTTGAATCCTCATTCCATTTTTCACAAAATTTCTATACGTATATCTAGAGTATTTGTACTCGTATCATACCTAGCTTCTATACGTATTTACTATTGGTATATACACATCAAATCACCACCTAACCAGCCCTTGTTACTACCCTAGGTATAAGGTAATTGCTTTTGTATTATTGTTTGACAAATACATAAGATTACAAACTAAAATTTTGTCATGTTATCCTTAAAGATCACATTTTTAGGAGTATATATGTATCATCATTTTGATTCATTTACTACTTCAATCTCCTAGCTAAAACACACACACTTATAACCCTTAAACACCTTCAACAATTCAGTAAAGTTCTAAGAAGATCTAGCTTCAAAAACCTTACATAAACACCATAAGAAAACCATACAAAAACACTTCAAGAAAACCTTCCAAGAACACCAACTTACTTCCAATCTTTCATCCACTTCTATCACCCTTTTGATACTAGCTTCTTACTCCTCTTTTACAGCAAACTTATCCAAGGAACTTGAGGTAGAATCTATGTTCATAACCTTGTTCGATTCATATATATATAGCTATCTTATTTTGTGGTACAAAAGTTTAACAACAAGAACATAGTTTGAATGTTTTCAAACTTGTTTGCAAACTAAATAGATCCTTCTAACTTAACTTTTAAAATACTTCAAGACCTGTAATATAACTTAAATATATGCTAATTTAATAAGGTAAAACTTGGTTTTTCAAAGTATAAGTATTTTTAGAAAAATGGTCATTAAATGATTTTTTTTTTGTAACAAAATGTTTAACTTCATATGTTTCACTAATGTTTCACTTATGCCGTATGATTTTGAATACAAACCAAGGTATTTACAGTTCATAGTCTTAAAGAAGAACTCGATCCAAGAAGATGGCAATTTGAATCAACGAAAACGGACTTGTAACGAAGAAACTATGACCGAAACAAAATTGGTTATCCTAGATCATTTCAACTACGGGATCAATTGGAAAAAAAGATATAAATCACATATTTCTAAGATAACATGATATTTTATATATATGTACTCATAATTCAATTTCATATGGTTCAGGATCACCCGTAAACAACACGAGAAGATTAATCATAAGATCCCATGATTGTACGCAACACGTCATTTGACAACACCGGTACTTTATGTACGCAACACGTCATTTGACAACACCGGTACCATGGGTCAAGATTAATCTCGACCAACACATATACGATGGGGTTTTATGGGAGTTTTATTTATTTCGTTGGGGGTTTATTTATTGCGGGTATATTAAACATCTAAAAATGAACCATTAAAATTGAATTACTAACATCGAAACGCTAACTACGGACTAAGGAACTATTCAAAGTATTAAAAGTATTATAAATATATATACGAGATGTTTGTTTAAAATGAAAATATATTGATATATTATATATGGATAGGTTCGTGATATCAACCGGAAGACCAAGTCAAAAATATGTATATCTTCGAGACAACAGTGAGTATATAGTCCCACTTTTAAACTCTAAATATTTCGGGATGAGAATACATGTATTTTATGTTTTACGTTATGGACACAAGTAACTGAAAAATATATTCTACATTGAGTTGTACCACTGACATACTTCCCTGTAGCTTGGTAACTAATATTTACAGCGGTATTGTAAACGCGAATCCTGTTGATAGATCTATCGGGCCTGACAACCCCAACCGGACTGGACGACCAGTATTCAACGGTTGCACAGTACTTCGTTTCGTGACTACACTTGGTACAGTGTAGTAAGATTTCATATTAAAGGGAATATGTGACGTGATTAATTGTTAAGTATGGTTACCAAGTGCTCAACCACTTAGAATATTTTTATTAAAATGTTTATATATGAAATCTTGTGGTCCATTGTTATAACGCTGCTAGCATCAAACCTATATATCTCACCAACTTTATGTTGACGTTTTAAAGCATGTTATTCTCAGGTACGAATTAAGTCTTCCGCTGTGCATTAGCTCATGTTAAGGATACTACTTGGGACCATTTAAGCTATGATACAAGGACGTTGCATTCGAGTCATTGAAGTTCATTAAAGACTATTGTTATGAAAATGGCAGATTAGATCATTTGGTTGTTATAAAATGTTAGGCTAATATGTCAACTCTCGATGTAATAATAGATTGCCTTTAAGAAATAAATGCAACGTTTGTAAAATGTATCATATAGAGGTCAAGTACCTCGCGATGTTATCAACTATTGTAATTCGTTTTTAATCTATATGGACGATGTCCGGATGATTAGTTTCGGATCCTTTCAGTTGGTATCAGAGCGTTGGTCTTAGCGAACCAGGCCTTGCATTAGTGTGTCTAACTAGTAGTTGTTAGGATACATTAAGTGAGTCTGGACTTTGACCGTGTCTGCCTGTCAAAAGTTTTGCTTATCAATCCTAGTCGGAAATCATCTGCTTATCATCCTTAGGGAACTGCCTGCTTATCATTCTTAAGTCTAGACACGTCTTACTGCATTTAGTGCATCGATAGTGTATAGACAAAATTCATATCTTAGCGTATCTGTTACTATAGACATTGCCTGACGTATTTCAAAGATTCTCCGTAATTCATGGGATTTTGATATTATATATACATATGTAAATTATGTATTGAAGAGTACCAAACCCAACTCCTATAATCTATTCCAAACCAAAAATTCACTTCTCCGACTATACAAGATGGATTCTTCATCCAGTTCGAATTCCTCCGACTTCGATAGCTACGCCGATATGGATTTCCATTCGAGCTCCGAGAACAGCGTCACCGGAATGGATCAACCAATTTCCCATCATCTATTTTGGATGAATTGGGGATGGGTTCGTAATATACTAAATCTCTGGAGGCAAGAAGAAGGTGATCCATTCCATCCACCAAATTGTCCTCTTAACGATGAACCTGAAGCACTTACCGGTGAACCTATTCGAAACACCATTTTCTCGCTCATTTCTAGAGTATCTCGTCATGATTACATACTATCCCATATTTCGAATCTTGTTCATTCGCTCGTTCCAACCGTCAATCATCCCGGTATAATAGAAGAAGTCAACGAGCTTCGCGCTCGGGTAGTGGCTTTAGAAAATACGGTGCGAAGGTTACAAACACCAGCAGCAGCACCAGCAGCATAATCTATACCACCATCATCAACGCCGACAGTACTCTTGTCACCCCCAAAATCTCAACATCACAATCTATATCTCGAATATCAACATCACACGACTCAATATCTGTACTTCGAGTATGATCTTCGTTCTATATATCGTTCTACATCGATTATCTTCGCTTTACGTATCGTATGACGATTATGTAATTTCTAAAGTCTTAGAGATTATGTAATCTAGAATTAACGATAAATCAAATGAGTTTATTATCTTATTGACTCATTAAATCTATGATTATCTCTGAAGAAAATATATATGCAAGTATATTTTCATAAAGATAGTAATTAAAAATTCCTTCGTACAAACTAATAATGATGAAAATATTTTAACGGGTGGGTAGTACCCGAGGAATATTTAGAATTCACATTAATAAGTTATATTGTACATTCTTGAATCTGATTCAACGGTCATTTGTTATTTTACTTACAACCATCGATATACGTATCCGTTCACCCCAGAATAACCATTTCCATTTAAATTTCATATTTGAATTTTTTTTTTTACCTATCCAAATCCAACAAGTGGCATAAAGAAGAAACATTGGACAATTAAAATGAAATAAAATGTTGATTATAACATATGAAACTAAACAATTCTTCAATTTTGCCACTTGATTTCATCCTAAACCTCATTTGTACTTCGACAATTATAATCCTCATTCAAATCTTTTCATGATTCTTGAAAACACCTCGATCGAGAAGTTGAACCAGCCGCACCTCGTTTACGGAAGAAAGATTTATGCATACAGTGATGCACCTGAAAAATTTTCGAAACCGAAGTTATAGTTAAAACGTATCCGCGTCGAATTCCTTATCATTCATTATCAAAAACAATCATACGATTCCTTTTCAAGAAGCTAATTTTGTCACAGCTCCACTTCGACTTCTCAGTGAGACTACTCCTATTATAATCTCGATATTTATACTTTGTCCTTTCGACGTTGTTACCGGAGAACCTTTTTCACAACATCATCAGCAGACGTACCAGCAACTCGTTATCTCTTTGGCGAAACCCGCAATCAGTATTTTGAAAATCTCGTAGAAATTCTCCCAGTTATACCGAGAACGACTATCCCTAAGAATTACATTTTTCGAATGTGAAGTTCTGAAAAACATCCTGGACTATGAAGTAGTTCTTGAAATGCTGAAGAAGCAGAAAAAAAAAAAAAAAAAAAAAAAAAAAAAAAAAAAACTGTAAACGACTTTAACAGTCAAAAGTTTAATGATGAAGTACATTGTATTGGTAAAGCTTAGAAAAAGAGGAGAGTTGGAACTGGAAAACGGATTGAGCAAAGTATGAAGGAGGATGTAGATAAATCACAAGAACTGAATCTGCTTTCAAAGGATTCAAACGATTCAGTGCTTGCTGAAACCATTAGTAAAAAAAAAACCTACCCCTTATCCTAAACCTTTCCCGATGATATTCTTCATCATCATCTTATCTTAGATATTATAAGATATCTTCATATCTTTTGTTATACATATCCTCCATATTTCTGGAGATATTCTCACAACTGTTCTTATCCAAAATCATGTATTTCTCCGTAATATCTGCGTTACAATATAAAAGAAACTGTGTTAGTTTCTAAGTTCTAAAACCTTCAAGTTTAAAATAGGAATGTTTTGAAGTAGTGTTGGGAACTGATACATGAATTAGTATAATATAATGAAACTTGATCAACTTCATTATATTAGAGTAAGTCATGTTAAGTTTCTAATGGAATGTGATGATTCACAGTACCGTCATCATGTGCCATGTTACACGGCTCTTACATTCTATCAAGTCTCCAAACATATTAGAACGTATCACCTTGATAGTTCTATTTTTCCGGAATATTCGAGTAATTTAACGAATCAAGATCGTGCCATTACAATTTTATTCTAAAACCAATAGCTAGGTTCATTCCAAATTTTATACCTACGAATTCCGAACTATTGATCGCTTGACTCAAGGACGGGAAGAAGAAACGAAGGGACAAAGTCCCAAAATAGAAATTGGGGTATAGATCACAGCAAATAGGAGAGAATATTAACTATGGATGACAATGATTATGGAAAACAGAAGCAGGAGCATCGAAGTATAAGGAAAGATATCAAACCCAACAACCACCCAGAAACTACAAACCATGTATATCAATACGTATGGCGACGTAAAGACACGGGAGAATTAGAAACATTATAATTCCAAGAAAATCATAAAAGTGAATAGATTCTTCTGGCGGTAGATGGAAGAGAAGAATGAAAGATATAAAAGTTAGAAGTATAACAAAAATCAGAACGGGATGAAGCATTTCAAAGGATACCTTAAAGTAGGAATTAAGGAGAAAGAGTAGAAGATGCGAGTTGTGAAAAATAAGGAAACGAAGGGGTGGATTTATAGTGAAATATCCGACAGAGAAATCGAAACAGATTACCGCATTAAATCAAAGAAGATTCTGATCGCCGAATAACCAAATCTTATTACGTAAGATTTTTCCTAAATCCCTTAAATCCCGGAAATCAATTCTAAACCACGTCATCGATTAAAAACGATTCCATATTTACTCATTTCATTTTTTTTTTTTTTTTTTTTTTTGTGATAGCTTCGCTCGTGCGTCTCACATAACCAAATCGTTTTATCTAAATCTTTCAATAATGATAAAATTTCATTATTACCTCATATTCGTCATGAAAACATTCCTATGGTTATTTATGACAACCTCTACCAAATTTCGAGGACGAAATTTCTTTAACGGATGGGTACTGTAACGACCCGGAAATTTCCGACCAAATTTAAACTCTAATCTCTATATGGTTCCGACACGATAAGCAAAAACCCTAAAGTTGACCCGCATTTTTTTTCGATCGTTCTATACTTATAAGATTAATATTTACATAAATTAAAACTTACCAACATGATAAGTAATCCAAATTGTCGAGATTTATATTTCCGAAAAGAGTTTTACACAACGTTTGACCGTCTAGTTTGACCGACGATATCACGAACTATACAATATATGATAATTATACGTTTGCGTATATATATGTATATATACATATTTAACATGATTAATGAATGTTTTAATATCTTATTTTGTATCAAAAACTATAAGTTATAAGTATATTTTGAAACTACTAACTTAAGTTTTCAAAACGATAACTATACGTAACGTTATTTGACATAAATACTTAAGACTTATAATGTTTATACATATATCGTATAAGTAATGTATTTACTCACTTTTAAGACTTAAATACATAAAATCATATAAGTGTATTCACAAAAGATAGCTATATTTGAATCCTCATTCCATTTTTCACAAAATTTCTATACGTATATCTAGAGTATTTGTACTCGTATCATACCTAGCTTCTATACGTATTTACTATTGGTATATACACATCAAATCACCACCTAACCAGCCCTTGTTACTACCCTAGGTATAAGGTAATTGCTTTTGTATTATTGTTTGACAAATACATAAGATTACAAACTAAAATTTTGTCATGTTATCCTTAAAGATCACATTTTTAGGAGTATATATGTATCATCATTTTGATTCATTTACTACTTCAATCTCCTAGCTAAAACACACACACTTATAACCCTTAAACACCTTCAACAATTCAGTAAAGTTCTAAGAAGATCTAGCTTCAAAAACCTTACATAAACACCATAAGAAAACCATACAAAAACACTTCAAGAAAACCTTCCAAGAACACCAACTTACTTCCAATCTTTCATCCACTTCTATCACCCTTTTGATACTAGCTTCTTACTCCTCTTTTACAGCAAACTTATCCAAGGAACTTGAGGTAGAATCTATGTTCATAACCTTGTTCGATTCATATATATATAGCTATCTTATTTTGTGGTACAAAAGTTTAACAACAAGAACATAGTTTGAATGTTTTCAAACTTGTTTGCAAACTAAATAGATCCTTCTAACTTAACTTTTAAAATACTTCAAGACCTGTAATATAACTTAAATATATGCTAATTTAATAAGGTAAAACTTGGTTTTTCAAAGTATAAGTATTTTTAGAAAAATGGTCATTAAATGATTTTTTTTTTGTAACAAAATGTTTAACTTCATATGTTTCACTA
The DNA here is from genome assembly GCF_046630445.1 of Rutidosis leptorrhynchoides. Taxonomy (NCBI): domain Eukaryota; kingdom Viridiplantae; phylum Streptophyta; class Magnoliopsida; order Asterales; family Asteraceae; genus Rutidosis; species Rutidosis leptorrhynchoides. Next base: position 394,326,707 of record NC_092336.1, on the reverse strand, counting down.
ATGTTTCACTTATGCCGTATGATTTTGAATACAAACCAAGGTATTTACAGTTCATAGTCTTAAAGAAGAACTCGATCCAAGAAGATGGCAATTTGAATCAACGAAAACGGACTTGTAACGAAGAAACTATGACCGAAACAAAATTGGTTATCCTAGATCATTTCAACTACGGGATCAATTGGAAAAAAAGATATAAATCACATATTTCTAAGATAACATGATATTTTATATATATGTACTCATAATTCAATTTCATATGGTTCAGGATCACCCGTAAACAACACGAGAAGATTAATCATAAGATCCCATGATTGTACGCAACACGTCATTTGACAACACCGGTACTTTATGTACGCAACACGTCATTTGACAACACCGGTACCATGGGTCAAGATTAATCTCGACCAACACATATACGATGGGGTTTTATGGGAGTTTTATTTATTTCGTTGGGGGTTTATTTATTGCGGGTATATTAAACATCTAAAAATGAACCATTAAAATTGAATTACTAACATCGAAACGCTAACTACGGACTAAGGAACTATTCAAAGTATTAAAAGTATTATAAATATATATACGAGATGTTTGTTTAAAATGAAAATATATTGATATATTATATATGGATAGGTTCGTGATATCAACCGGAAGACCAAGTCAAAAATATGTATATCTTCGAGACAACAGTGAGTATATAGTCCCACTTTTAAACTCTAAATATTTCGGGATGAGAATACATGTATTTTATGTTTTACGTTATGGACACAAGTAACTGAAAAATATATTCTACATTGAGTTGTACCACTGACATACTTCCCTGTAGCTTGGTAACTAATATTTACAGCGGTATTGTAAACGCGAATCCTGTTGATAGATCTATCGGGCCTGACAACCCCAACCGGACTGGACGACCAGTATTCAACGGTTGCACAGTACTTCGTTTCGTGACTACACTTGGTACAGTGTAGTAAGATTTCATATTAAAGGGAATATGTGACGTGATTAATTGTTAAGTATGGTTACCAAGTGCTCAACCACTTAGAATATTTTTATTAAAATGTTTATATATGAAATCTTGTGGTCCATTGTTATAACGCTGCTAGCATCAAACCTATATATCTCACCAACTTTATGTTGACGTTTTAAAGCATGTTATTCTCAGGTACGAATTAAGTCTTCCGCTGTGCATTAGCTCATGTTAAGGATACTACTTGGGACCATTTAAGCTATGATACAAGGACGTTGCATTCGAGTCATTGAAGTTCATTAAAGACTATTGTTATGAAAATGGCAGATTAGATCATTTGGTTGTTATAAAATGTTAGGCTAATATGTCAACTCTCGATGTAATAATAGATTGCCTTTAAGAAATAAATGCAACGTTTGTAAAATGTATCATATAGAGGTCAAGTACCTCGCGATGTTATCAACTATTGTAATTCGTTTTTAATCTATATGGACGATGTCCGGATGATTAGTTTCGGATCCTTTCAGAAGGGGCTTTTATCCTTATTTTCCTTGCTTCATTTTTGTCCTCCGGTAATATTCCTGTTCCAAGGTGCACTTATAGTGGAGTCATCCAAGTTACCTCGTCCTCCTGTATGAGATCATTAACTTCTTCTTCTAGGATTGACTTCTTTTCTAGTACTTCCACTAATACTTCTTTCGCGAGGTGCTCAAATGTTAACGAGGCAAGTTTGCTCAGTTCATCTGCCTTCTTGTTTTGGCTTTGTCGGACATGTTCAAGTTCAAAGCTTTTGAAACTTTTAATTAGCTCCTTTGCTTTATCTAGGTAAAGTTGGATGGTGGGTTTCCGGGCTTTAAATGTGCCCTTGATTTGGTTAGCCACCAATTGCGAATCAATAAAAGCACGAAGATGGAGAATCCTTAAATCCTTCGCCATTCTAAGTCCCACAAGTAGCGCTTCGTATTCAGCCTCGTTGTTGGTGATTGTGAATTTGAAACGAAGTGCATAAGTAAATTCTTTTCCTTCAGGACTTACTAATATTAAACCGGCACCTGATCCATCAGAGCTTGACGCACCGTCAGTGTACAACTTCCACTCTTCATTTTCAACCTTCGAGATGATGACCTGAGTTGAGTTCTTAGTATCTTCTTCATCGATGTTGTCTGTTTCGGCGATGAAATCTTCCAACACTTGTCCTTTGATTGCGTATCTTACCCTAAACTTGATGTCATGCTCTTCCAGCACAATGGCCCATTTGGCCATTCTTCCCGACTTTTCAGGCTTTAAGAGTACCTGTCTGATGGGTTTATTGGTGAGCACAACCATTTGATGTGCTTGGAAGTACCTTCGGAGTTTCCTGGCCGTATGGACAAGTGCCAATGTGAGCTTTTCAAGCTCAGGATAGTTCATTTCTGCTCGCTGAAGTACCCGACTAACAAAGTATATCGGTACTTGTATCTTTTCTCGATCCGTAACTAAGACTGTGCTAATACATTCTCTTAAGGCTGCCAGGTATATGAAGAGTGTTTCCCCTTCTACGGGTGAGGTTAGGGTTGGTAGATTGGCGATGTACTCTTTCATTTCAACAAATGCTTTTTCTGCCTCTTCGTTCCAGACTATTATCTTTTTGGCCAAGCACCCTTTCAAGACTTTGAAGAAAGGTAGTTGTTTTTCTGACCCTCGTGATACGAACCTTCTGAACGATGCTAACTTTTCGTTTAAGCTCTGCATATCCTTTATGGTGACCAGGGTTTGGAGTTGCTTGAGCTTGTCAACTTTCTCCAGATTTGCTTGGATCCCCTTTTTGGTAATGTAGTACCCGAGGAATTTTCCTTCTTCTACCCCGAAAGAACATTTTTTTGGGTTTAACTTCATGTTGACTGCTCGAAGCTTGTCGAAGGTTTCTTGGATATCTTCTATTAAGTTCTCATCTTTCCTACTTTTGATTACCATGTCATCCACGCAGGCCTCCAGGTTTCTTCCTAATTAGTTGTGGAAGATTTTGTCAACGAGCCTTTGGTATGTTGCTCCTGCGTTTTTTAGTCCAAAAGGCATTTTTTGATAGCAGTAGATTCCTTTGCTTTAGAAGAAGGACGGTTTTTCTTCGTCTTCCTTGGCCATTTTGATCTGGTGATACCCTTTGCAGGCATTCAAGAAGCTCTTGTATTGATATCCATTAAGGGATTCGACTTTCCAATAAATTTCGGGTAAGGGATAACAATCTTTGGGACATGCCTTGTTGATGTTGGTGAAGTCAACGCACATTCTTCATCATCCATCTGATTTCTTTACCATCACCGGGTTAGCAACCCACGAAGGATACTTAGCTTCGCGAATTATTCCTGCTTTTAGCAGGCCGCTTCATCTCTTTCGGGTGCCAGATTTCTCTTCTTCTGATGTACTTGGTCGAGATGTTTGTACTCATTGAGTCGATGTTCTGTGACAAAAGGTGACCCTTGTACATTGATGGTACGAGGTATCCCGGTCATGTCACTATTCTCTTAAGCGAACACATCCACATTTGCCTGTAATAACTTTCGAAGCTTTTGCTTGGTGGAAGCTGGCAGATTCTTTCCTATGTTGATCTCTTGATCCGGACACATTGGGTTTACTGATATCTTTTCCACTTGAGGGTCTTCTTCCGATGCTTCTAAAATGTACTCAGTCGGTTATTTCATCGTTTCTTTTATGGCCAGGATTACCTTGTCACTGTCATGTTGAAGCGAGGGTTCCGATGCCTTCGTGAGTGTGGAATTTGACCATTTGGTGCACCGGTGAAACGGTTATGCCCATTTTTCTCATAGATACTCTCCCGAGCAAAATTTTGTGTGGGGAATTTGCTCGGACTTCCATAAAATCAATAGTTTCAGTTCTGGCTAACGGTGGTTCTCCTATCGTGAAATAGAGATCAATTTCACTGAGGGGCCCGCACCTTTCTATGGAAAACCCTATTAATGGCACTCTCGGGGCACCTAATTGTGCTCTGATGGCGAGACTTAGCCGGTCGAAGCAATGCTCGTATATTACATCACAAGCGCTTCCGCTGTCAAGGTATATCCTTCGAACTTCTATATTGAAGATTTTTCCATTGATGGTGACCGGTAGATCCGAATGACATATGGTATCAAGGGCAGGAAACGATACTTCACTCCATTCTATAACAGAGCGACTCATTTCTCTCTTTTTGTAAGGTTCCCTTGCGAATCTATGGTCAAGATTACATTTTCTGCTTCTTGTCTTTTATCCTCTGTTTTTTGTTCTGGTGCCCTTTCATTCTTTGGTTCTCGGATTCCTTTGATGAGGTGGGACAATTTTCTTGATTTAACTGCTTCTTCAATAGCCATTTTAAGGTTGGAGCATTCATCTGTCTCGTGCCCGAAATCATTGTGGAAGTCACAGAACTTAGTCATGTCTCTCTGCCTACCCCGGTTGGACATTTTTCTCGAAGCTTTGAACTTATGAGCTGCTTTTTCGGTTGCCAGTATTTCCTTGGGGTTTTTATTAATGCCCCGAGGATCCCTGCTCTGGTTTCTCTTCGATAAGGGTGGAATCTTCCCTTGTCTTCTTTCCTACCATGTTTGTCATCCCTTCTTTCTGACTTTTCCTTTCGCTTGTTTATCAGTGTGTCATCCAGGACAAAGTTACCTGCTGTTTCTTTTGCATCTAACCATACATATGCTTTTTTCTAGCAAAGTTTCATAAGTGTCGGGCAGGTTTTGGCTAAGATGCTCAATTAGTGGTCTTACCCTGGATCTTTATAGTAACCCGGATATTCTCTGGGATTCTGGTAGGTTGGGGATCTGTTGGGTTTCATTGGTATACCTATTAAGGAAGGCTCTAGAACCATCGTGGTACTTTTTTTTATTCCATGGGCAGCTACGTGATTCTTTTTATGCCGCTTCTATTGACTAAACTTAGACCTAAATTGACATTTCAGATCGTCGAAGCTGGCTATGGAATCTGTTGGCAAGGAGTCAAACCAAACTCTTGCATCTCCTTTTAGCATGTAAGAAAATGCATGACATGCCACGGGTATGTCCCATTTGGCCATTCGTGCTGCTCCTTCGAATATATTAAGAAAGTCATCCGGATCATCTTTTCCTTCGTAATATATTAGGTGTGCAGGGATTTTCATTCCATCCGGGAATGAACAATGCTGGATGTATGGTACAAAGGGGGTTTTTTGGTTTACCCAGAAGTTATTGTTGGCCGTGAAGGGAGGTATTGCCTGGTGACCTTGGGAATAGCACATTCCTCCTTGATTATGAGTGTATATCCAGGTGGTTGTCATTTGTTGTGGTGGTGTGATATGGCCAAAACAGACGATTTTGTTTAGTGCGATGTCGTCAGGTCACAACACGTCAGAATCGGCTACCAAAAGAGAGTAAGGGTTTTATTATTTATATTTAGCTGGGGTTTCCTAGCTATAACTCACCTACTTGTCTTCCTTTAGTGGTAAATATAACTCAGGTTCGTTTTTTGTATGTTTTCTCAATAATGTGGGACAAAAGTGCCTATATAGTTAACCCTAGTGACAAGAGGTGATAGGTTAAGATTAACTTCTAATATATTGAAATAATTGAAAAGGATAAAGATAGATAGGTATGAAGAATAGAATTCTGATGGGGAGTTATTGCAGGAGTTAACTTCCTAGAATAAACACTAAGCCTCAATCAATTGGACTTTAATCCTAACTTATTTGTCACTAAGAGTTTAGGCCTTGAAGATTCTGGCTAAGACGGATATCCCTACTCCCAACGTTAACCTAGAGGGTTTAAACGACCTTATGGATAGAATCCTAGGTACATGAAAAAAGTGGTATATCCCCAAAGGAAAGTCTCGGCTTTTCTTAATCCTAGTCGGTTTAACTAAAGTAATATTCCACCACTTAATACTATGCTATGCCTTAACATTAACATATGTGAAATCTTAGATATTCTAAGGTACTGCTAATTGGATTAGAGGTCTCTCCTTTGCGATCACTTATTCAACCCCGGATCATCTTACAACATCTCAAGAACGTTGCTTCTGACGCGAATCATGCTTTTGAGCAAGCTAGTGTTCACTGAACTCTATGTTACCTACTCTAATTACAATCTAAATGGGCAGCTCTTCTTTGATGAATAAATGATTATTCATACGTAGGTACTATATCCCTATTGTGACGTTAAGCACACATAACCACTTACCCTTATCCTAGGGTTGATCAAGTCCTAATACTAGGTTATAGCCACGTGAATAAGCGGAAAGGGTGGTCCGTAAATTAAACTTCTAAACCGTCAGGGTTTCAGCATATCAATAGCATAAGTTTCAGAAAAAGTATTCAACATATAATAAACATTTGCAACAGACAGATAGGCATGCAAGATGAAAGCAACTTAAGATAATAAGATAATTTTATTAAATTAAGGAAAACGTTCACCGTTTACAGACGAGATCTGGACCATTACAAGTGCTGACATCCTCTAGACCGCTCCTATTACAATCTTCGGCGTTCACCTCCGGGTACTTAATTTCCCGCTCGGAGGTGAGAAGGCCTTGAAAGCTCTAGTGAGAGAAAGTGTATTGTAGTGAGAGAGTGAAGAGAGGTGTGTTGAAATTGGATGACAAAAAGCCCTTAAATAGACATGGAACTTCCCTGCAAACGGCTGGCAGGCCGTTTGCACAGGCCGTTTGCCAAGCCAGCCTGTTTGCAGTGGCCGTTTGCCCTGACCATTTGGAAGGCCGTTTGTGAGGCAGGCAGGCCGTTTGGCTTGCCTGGTCAGCTGGTTTTCCTGGATCGTAACTTGATTTCTTGTCTTTCACCGTTTTCGCTCTAGAATCTTCGTTTTAGCTCCGTTTCTCTTGATTCTTTTTGCATCGCCTTCGTAATTACTCTACCTACAAATCTAACCGAAAAAGCTATTATTTTTCTGACAAAGCTTTGAACTTTATGCTTTTGGGACTCAATATCGGGGGTAAAAACATGACTTTTTAGCCGATATCATGGTGGGTTCCAATTTTGGAAGTAGGCGTGGTTGTCCCTTATGGCAATGGGGCGTTTGGTAAGTTGCCCACAGGAGTTGTTCCTACGCATGGTATGTTAGGAGTGACATAGAGATTTTCTTGGGTCCATACATATTGGTTTGGCTGCACAGTGCTCCCCCAGCTTGGGTGAGGTGGCAGTACATGCCTATTTGTTGCTTGGGGTGCTACAGATACGGTTGGAACTGGCATGTTGCTAGTATAGAGGGGCGCTGTAGGTATAGTTAAGGTTACCTGAGGCACGCTTGTGGTTTCTCACATCGGAGTTGTAGTTTGTGTTGATGAGCTTGCTGGTAAGCCCCTAGGCTGAGGAGGATTTTGGTTCGGAGGTTCCATCTCTAGCTCCTCGTCGTACTCTTTGCTCTCGTACGTCAACGCCCGTCTACTTTGAAAGATTCCCTTATCCCTCAAGCTCCTTATCACTGATCTAATGTGATCGTAATTGCTTAGTACGAAGGTTTTGTCTATCAATGGAGGTGGCTCTACGGAACACGAGCCGTGACAGTTTGTTGAGATAAATGCAATTGGAGTAATAGGTGACCTGGTGAGGGTTCCTACTGTTGAAAACTCCAACTGTGTTGAGTCTGAGGTTTGTGTGCTCCTGGGTGGTGTGAAACCCGGAGGTATGTGACTGGAATCCGCCATGACGTTGGTTCTTGCTCAACAAGATGAATGAAATGTGAGTCCCACGGATGGCGCCAACTGTTTGTACAATAACCGGCGGTTTAGTATTGATGTGGAGATATCCTAGTCATTCAAATATGAGATTGGGTGATTATAAGTTTAGCTTCGTTCGCTGGCGATTCCCTGAAGGTAACAATAAGGTGATTGTTTTACGCCACCGAAGTAAGAAGTATAACATATGATGTTAATATGAGTGTGTGTGTTGAATGTGGAATGTATCATGCATTCTATTCTATTTATATGTGGATTAGAGTGGCTTTCTAAACCAGCTTGCTAGTTCCCAATGGTTTTGGAATACTAGTTGACTTTTCCCTTTTCGTAAACCTGCAGAGGAAAGTAACCTTATCCCTTTCCTTAATTGTACAAGCGTGCAGCCGAGCTAGAAATAGTTCCGCTAGCTTGACTTTGTAATTGACCGAGGTTTTATGGGCTCTAAGATCACTATTCTTGCTCTGATTTTAAGACCTCGTTCATTGTAGCCAAAGTTTCCTTCGTACCATGTGTTGTAGCAAAATCCTCCGAAGTAAACTGCGAAGCTGGTAAACGAAGTGGAGGTGAGGTGCACTTATTACACACATAATTAACAAAAAATGTTGAACATTAATAAAACTAAAGAGGAGGTCGTGAGTATTAGTCGATATATATGGATATATTTTATTTATTGTATGTATCCGACAAGCTCATGTATATATATGTATATATAGTATATAGGTCTTGAATTCTTACTATCCTCGAAAGTTTGTTAGAGGTAGGATTTCCCTTAGTGTATAAATACCAACATATGATGAATGACTACCCAAACAAATCTTTGTAATCTTATATGGTATTGAGACAAATACTTGGACCATCTTATGATAAACAAAAATCCCATCTCCTCTTTCTTGTCAATTTTTTTCTTTGCTATCCCTCTTCTTCTCATCGATTAACAATGTCATCGATAATACCAAAACTCCCGTCATATAACCAATCAATCACATAATCCACTGTGTTCTAATCAAGCTACATATGGAAACGAGTTCATATGCATCTTGGTGTGAACTTTTCAGAATCCATTCATAGGCTCATGATCTACTCGATCACCTCATATCTGAACACCCTCCTGAATCTTCAAAGAGTACATAACCTGCAATCACAAAAGAGGTACGGGACCGTCAAGATGCAATTGTCTTAATATGGTTGTACGCATCTAAATCCAAAGATATTTTTCAAACCATTCTCGAACCCGACACTACCGCCATGAAAGCTTAAGCATGTCCTCACAATATCTTCCACGATAACCAACACTCACGAGCACTTGCGTCGGAGAATGCTTTCTTGAACACATAACTGGATAGCTATCCGAACGTGTCGCCCTACTGTCAAGAGTTGATAACGATCGCTGATTAGCTAGTGAATGTCGGTTCTAACGTCGAACTCTATCGAATAGTACTGCAATTGGTTGCACGATTGTATGGAAGTTATGAAATAATTGCAGTTCAAATCACACAAACCGACCATCTTCTGTCGTTTCATGATGCGAGAAGCAAACTCATTCTTAAACCGACCTTCCTGAAATGTTCTTTTGAAGAAAACGTATTTCCTTTGCCTCAAAATTCTCTTCGCCTCCTGCATCTATTCAATTTTTTCTGCAAAACATTCATACTCTTACTAATATTCCATCTAGTTACACACTTCCTACTGAACCACCACACATAACCCAATCAACGTCGCCTACCCCTAGCTCTCCCATCACTCCATTAGCCTAACAATCCAAGACCCACACACATTCTCCTTTTCCTCATCCAACGATTTAGCCTAACCAACATCTTCGGGAAAACATTCCTCTTCATACTAACACTCTTCGATCCAGGACTCCACCACTCAACATAATTCTCAATCTACTGCATCCCCTAATTCGCCACCTCCGCCACCCGCTCGATCAGTGACTACCCGTATTATGACCGGCATTAGTAAACCCAAATCCCATTTAATCTTCTGACGACCACCTCTATTTATCCAATTCCTCGAAATCCCCGAGACACCTTATATGACCCTAATTTGGAAATTCCATGATTGACGAGTTTGATGAACTTATTAAAATGGGACATGGGAGCTTATTCACCGTCTTCCTAATATGCATATTATTAGATCAATGTGGACCTTTAAACACAAATTTAACTCTGATGGTTCTTTTTAGCACTACAGAGCGCGCTTAGTTAGTGATGGCACATCGCATCAGTTGGAGTTTATTGCATAGAGACTTTTAGCTCGGTGGTTAAACCGGTAACGAATCAGGTAGTTCTTTCTCTCGCCTTGTCTAAATCATGGAAGATTCACCAATTAGACGTGAAAAATGGTTTTCTTCATGACCACTTACATGAGACCGTCTATATGTATCAATCGTTAAGATTTCATGATCCTCATTATCACAATCATGTGTGTCATTTGAAGAAATCCCTATATGGTCTTAAACAAGCTCTACGATCCTGGTACCAACGGTTTGCAGAATTTATGTCCACTCTTGAGTTCACTCGCAATAACTGTTATCACTCATTGTTTGTCTATCAGCATGGTCAAGATACTGCATATTTGTTACTCTATGTCGATGATATATTTATTACTGCAACCTCTAACGCATTTCGGGAGCGTATTTTTCATTATTTTTCTAGAGAGTTTGGTATGAAAGACCTTGGACCTTTACATTATTTATTGGGAATTGAAATATCCCGTACGTTCACTTTTCTTAAATTAGTCCAAACATTCATGTTAGATATTCGATCGAGCTGGTATGAGCATGTGTAAACCTTTTAAAACTCATGTTGATACTAACATAAAACAAGGAGTTGCTGCTGGTGCGTTGTATCCTGACCTGACATACTTTTGGAGGTTAGCAGGTGCTTTACAATATCTTATGATTACTCGACCTGATATCTCATATGATATCCAACAAATTTGTTTACATATACATGCTCTGCATGTTGAAAACATGGATGCTATCAAGCGCATTTTATGATAGATACAGGGAACTCTAACTTACGGTTTTCATCTAAACCCTAGCCCCACGCATCATCTTATTTCATATACCTATGCCGATTGGGCAGGATATTTGACACACGACGATCCACAAATGGATATTGCGTATATTTTGGTGATAATTTGGTATCTTAGTCTTCCAAAGGTCAACCGACTTTGTCACGGTCTAGTGCAGAAGCGGAATAACGTGGTGTAGCAAACGCTGTTTCGGATCATGTTGGTTGCGTAATTTGTTGCTCGAGCTTCATCATCCAATTACTAAACCCATCATTGTATATTCTGACAACGTATCCGCTATATACCTAACTAGCAATCTCGTTTAGCTCAACGCACGAAGCATATTGAATTAGATATTCATTTTGTTCGGGAGAAAGTAGCTCGGGGTCAAGTTTAGGTATTACATGTTCCTTCACGTTATCAGATTGCGTACTTCTTCACTAAAGGTCTACCTCAAAATTTATTTGATGATTTTCACTCCAGTCTCAACGTACGGTAACCTCTCATTTCGACTATGGGGGTGTATTAGTCAATATATGTGGCTATGATTGTGATAGATTTTATTTATTGTATTTATCCACAAGATCATGTATATTTAGAATAGGTCTTGTATTCTTATTGTATTGGGAAGTTTGCTAGAGGTAGGGTTTTCCTTGATGTATAAATACCGACATATAATGAACGAATGCACAGGCAATTCTGTATAATCTTATAGTGAGTTCGTGTCCTCTTTATTATATATATTTTCATTTTAGACTACAAAATATTGTGAATTTTTAGTTTCTGGCGCAGATTTACATTTTACGCTTTAGCTCTTTCAATTTTTAAATTTTTCAATATTTTTCCACAAATTTTTATTTTTTCTTTTCTCCCTCGACATACAAGATAGTAAAACATAAATTTATTTAATTTTAATTTACTGCAATTTATAATATATGAATAGTCTACGACACATTACGATCCATTTGTCTTCCATGGATAGTATTAAGATGAAATCTGTACATCGCTCAACACATTGAACACCATGTCAAATAAGTTACGATTGTGAGCTTTTGCATTCTTCATAAATTATTCCTCATTTTTTTGAATACAATCATTTTTCCTGCCAAAAAATTATAAGTTATGAGCATCACTTAGTTGTACATTTGGTCGTTTAACGAATAATTTAATATTTTCCCCGTATTTTGACACTATGAGTTTCATTAGATTTCAAATGTATTTGATTAATTTCAATTTTATCTTCTTCTTCTTAAGATAAAAGGTAACTTCTACTATATTTTTTAAAAGATTTCTTATTTCAATGATTGTTGGAATTTATTTTTTAAAACTCATATTATTAATCAACAAAACTACAAGATGAAGGTATATGGTAGCCCTTACATCAATACACCATACATTAATTAGTTTAAATACACCATCTATAAATTACAAACATAACCATAACCAAGGATCTCCATTGTAACCACTCCTGGGAATAACCACTCCTGGGAATAACGCATAGCAAAATTTACTTTGTTGATTAACGTGGCGCCAAGGTTTATGTTTGCAAGAATAATCATGTTTGACAAGCCATTACACTTTGTTCCCTAGTTTTGTACGGAGAGAAAAGAAGTGAAGAGAAGAGGAAATAAAGGAAGAGATTCAAATCTTTTCAATTTAGAAGGAACAGTCGGAAAGAAAGTTAGGCATAATTTTCTTTCTGGCTTCCTTCGCTTCTCTCCTTAAAAAAACTCAGAAACACCTATATTGTTTAATTCTTTCCCTTTCCTTTCTTTCTCCTTAAATCAAAACTCTTGAACAGAGTGTTAGGGATTTGAGTCGAAACATTCCACCAGTCCATAACAGAACTCCACAAAGGAGCGATGAACGTACATGCCATGAACAAATGATCAATAGATTCATCTTCCGATTAACAAAAGGGACATAAAGTCGATGACAAAGTACCTCCCCGTTCCATCAGTTTCACCCTGGTTGGTAAACGATCTAAACTAACTCCCCACACAAACATATTAACTTTCTTTGGTAGCCACTAATATCCACCTACTTGTTGATAGCCTTTGACCCGATCCTAAAAGTTGTGAATCCAATAAGATTAAGAGTTGATGGACTGTAAAATTCCCTTTCGGCCATAGATCCCACTTCCATCCATCTGGTTCCAAGGAAGTGGCTTATTATTTGCCTATTCGATATCCAACTTGCTTAGTTCATTATTAGATCTTCCTATGATAGAAGATGTCCCATATCAATTACCTTCTAACCATTTCCGTTGTTGGCCACTCGATCCTTTACCTTGATATCTTTTATGGTTTCCACAGCAAATAGACTTGGATATCGCTCCTTCAAACATACGTTCACGTTTTTCATTCCTTTGTCGTGCCAAAATCATGTTGTATCCCCCACACCATTTTTCTGCTAAACGAAGATTTAAAAGGAACATCTTGTTTCTCTTCCTCTAAACTGCTTGGTATAATGCCTCTCCATAACGGCGCTAATAATGGGTTGTTTGGATCCAAATTAAAGTCACCGTCTTCACCATATATCTAGCAAATAACCTTTCGCCATAAGTCCTCTTTTTCGTGTTTATACCTCCACCACCATATACAAAGAAGACTGATATTTTTTGCCTTCAAACTACCTATTCCCAACCCACCTTACGCTTTAGGAAGCGGACACTTTTCCAACTCACCCATTGAATATTTAGTTTATCATGAGATCCCCACATAATTTTTCTCCTAATACTTTCGAGGGAGAGAATCATATTGTTCAAAGTTTTGTATAATGAGAAGAAAACTACCGAAAGGCTCTCTAAGACGGACTTCACTACTTCTAACCTTCCACCCATGGAAAACAGTTTCAATTTCTAAGCGCTAAGCCTGGACTGAAATCTGTCCGAAACTGCGAAGTCAGCTAATTCCTGATCCGAAGAATATATCCCAAACAACTTACTTTTCAATAAATTTATTCGAAGTTCGGATGCGTCCCCAATAGAGTAAAGAATATTTATGAGCTTTGAAGCATTCACACAAGACCAATCTCCAAATAATAATGCATCATCGACATATTGCAAATGCGTAACACATATCCCATTATTACCCACATTGCCGCTTTTATTTTACCCGCAAGTTGTAGCACCCGAGATAGCTACTTTTAAAGCTTCCGCCACAATTATAAAGAAAAACGGTGATAGTGGATCCCCTTGTCTAAGCCCTTTCTCAATGGAGAATTTATTAGTCGGGCTACCATTAATGAGAATCGAACATCTACAAGAGGACAAGTATCCATGTATCTAATTCCGCCATATATGCCCAAAATTCATTTGACCCATGATGTTATCCAAGAATCTCCAGTTCCAGTTGATGCTATCGAATGCTTTTTCTAACTCCACATTAACCAAGAAAGCCTTTTTCCCCATTTTTTCCTGTACGCACTAGTAATCTCATTTTCTATTAGCACACCATCCAATATTTGCCGACATTTAATGAAGGCAGACTAATTTGGCCTAATTACCTCTGTGATTTCATTCTATTTGTCGAGACTTCTGCAGTTATTTTATAAAGGCAACGAATCAAGCTTATGGGTCGCAAATCATTAAATGTGATTGGATCCGAAATCTTGGGAATTAAAGATACAAAAGAACTGTTACAACCTTTTGAAAATCTTCATGTGGAAGCAAACGAGAAGTCACCTTTCGATTTCAGGCCTCAAGACTTCCCAAAAACGCTTAATAAATTTGAAGTTAGAACCATCCGTACCTGGAGCCTTGGATCCCACACAACACCAAACTGCTTTGGGCCTGCAACAATCTGAATCTGACTCTTAAAGCGACTAGCAAAATTTAAAAATCCAACTACCTTGATTTCGATTTGGTCAGCGGTCCAGATCCCATCACCTTTAATACCAGTAAGCCCATTTACCCTCTCTCGTTTTCTGATCAAAGTATAGAAATAGCTCGATTTTTCTAATCAAAGCTATTGGTTCTACTCTTTTGTCGTAGCTTTTCCTCCTTTTTTTGTACTTAATTCAGCCTATGAACGTTTGCCTCATGATCATGGACTTCGATAGGAGATGGAGTACAAAGTTCCAATAGCTTTATCTTTAAGGGTTTTAATTTCATTATCCAAGTTACGATATGTGCTCACAGCCCATCCTTTAATCTCTCCTTGCCCTATCTGAAGCAACAGACGAAGCCCAACAATGTTCAACCATTGGCCCATAATCCGAGTGCTCCATCCAAGCGTTAAGGAACTTGAAGGGTTTGAGCCTAAAGTTTGCCTTCGGCCCAATGACAGAGTAAATCATAATTGAACAGTGGTCTGAGATACTCTAGCTAAAGCTGATACAAAGATGTTTGGCCACAAATCAACAACATCGTAAGAAATAAGAAACCGATCTAATTTACTCATCTTCAAAGACGGTTCCAAAAGAAAAAATCAAGGGCTATGTAGAGTCACATGGATAAGTTGTGAAACTTTAACGTAGACGGCATGTGATGTTCTAGCGCTTTCTTCGTTGCTGTATTTAGTGTTTGTAAGTGTTGAATCCGTTGTTTGTTATCTTTTGTCATCTGACTTTGTTGTGGGTTGTTTTGTTTAGATTTAGTTTCGTTTGGGCTTTGTTGTTTTGTTCTTTTTCTCTTTTTGTCGTATAGCCTTGTTGCCTTTATGTTGTATTTAGTTTTCACGTCTTCATCTTATAAAGTTTCTCGAGTTTTTATTAGGTTATAGTTTTTTTGGAAAAAAAAACTATATTTATTTAAAAAATAAATGAACGAGAGTAATGCTAATAACTAAGAGAATTACAAAAAGAATTTGTGATATTTGATGGATATTTTTTATGTGTATAATTAATTTTGGAACGTGGATCATTTTTTGAAATTGTTAAAATTATCGCTTACCAATCATATATGTTCTAACTTTTTAAATTTATATTACTATCTTTATCATCACTATCACTATCACTATCACTATCACTATATTAGATTACAAAATTACATTATAATACCCCTTAATCCAAAGGTCCTTAATTATCCATTTAAAATATTAGCTAATAAATGAATTTTACATACACTCCTCCCTAAAATAACCTTTTAATTATTTCAATTGAATTTAATAAAAAAATACGGGACGGGATACCAAATACGAAATACCTAATGATACCTAATCGTGGTAATACTTGGTTCGATTGAAGATTTCGACAAAAATTAGGGTTCAGATCGATTCAACCCAAAAAACTTCAACCGATCATCTCATGCCACCTACCAACCAAATTCCACTTCAGGTAATGGGTTACCACTGTAAGCTATTACGTTTTTTTGTGTTGTTTATTATTTGAGATGTTGAATTATGAAACATGTATTTTATATCATTTATAAAACAAACACTGTGATGATGAAATATGAAACATGTATTTAGTTGCAGCCATGTTGATTTGAATGCATCTTTTTGCTGACAATATATATTGGGGATGTTTATTAACTTTGTTGCTTTATATTTTGAAGGATATGAATGATGTTGCTGTATGAATGTTGAGAGAAACTGATCAAAACGAACGTGTGGTGGTATCAGCATAGAAATCTTATATCTGTTCTTTTTTGGGTGGTAGTATTGTTGACAGTGCTTTTGACGGTTGTGGTTTGTGATGATCAATATCTGTAATAACGAATTTTTTCGATTAATGTTGTTACAGACCGAAGAAGAGTGCTTGCGTGACCAAGCAGAACAAGAGGAGTTGGAGCGCCATCTAAGGAAAAAAGATGCAGCAAGAACAACAAAGGGTTGTTGCAAATCATCATTATTTCGTTTCCTTCTTAATATGAATTATTACAGTTGACTGAACATAAGTTGTCCAAAAGGAAGGAAGGTATATCATTTTGTCACCAATTTAGTTTGTAATAACAGAAATCTACACAGGATGCTATTATAATATGATCAGCTTTATGTAATTTTACTACAGAAGAAGTAATTAGGAGAGACAATGCCTTGGAAGAAGATGACATCGGAGCTTTAAGGTCTGAATTAATCCTTTTAAACTGCGTTAATTTAGTTTGATTAGCAGGCCTTAAAAGAATCAAAATCAGATAATTAGTACATTTAAGTCGTGTATAAACGCCATCTAAGTAGCTTTAGTAATAAAATGATCACTTTTTGTTGAACGTTTAGGACTACCGATCACCTTTAGTTGAGTCTTAAACGACCCATTATTATGAAATAGAATAGAAAAGAACACAATTATTAGGCATTTACAGTTTTATTTTTATTTTTTTAGTTGCACACATTATATAAGATGAGATGCAAGGGTATAACACCATGTGGTGATGAAATTTTAGGTTCTCTCCATTGCTATAACGAAATTTATGGTTATCTAGAGAAACCTAAAAATCAAATTGTTACACGAATTCAAACCAATCTTCATAAAATTCTTTAGTTCTCCTATTGTTCATGAATTAGATCGCGTTAGATTCTAGTCAATTTATTCGTGGTAGCAACAATCAATTTACGAGGTTAGTATTTCATGATTTGATCGCGAAACGGCGATCTAATTAAGTTGGTATTTTTTAATTTTACCTCAAATCATAAATAGGAACCACGAAATCGCATTCCTCTCTAATTAAAATTAGGGTTCTTCAAATCATGAAACAAATCGAATATCTGATATGCGGAGATGAAGAAATGGCGAATTACGGGATTCGAAGATGAAGACATGTTGAAATACGAGATGCTACTCCATGATTACTGCTGGCTTATTGTTGATGAGATGCTTAGGTAATTACTTATATTAGACTTTGATTAGTTGTATAATTTTTGTCGGTCAAATTATATTATATTGAGTCCTAAGTCATACTTTTATTGTAATATATATTCGTGGCACTGAATGTCTAAACCACATCTGATGCTGCTAAATATACATTGGTAAAATGGGTGCATTGTTGTTGGTTACCTCAAAAAAGTTTACTCTATATATTATTGATCAACAACAGCTTTTGTAAAAAAGAAAAGAAATATTTTTGTTAATCCATATAAACGTAACGTGCACCCATTTGTCGAAAAGTTACTGGAAGTGGCATGATTAGGCCTGTTCTGAATTCAACAAGTGAGCCATGGACAATGCTCATGCTACTGGTGCAATTCGAGGTATCTTTATATTTAATCAATCAATATATTGTATGTATTCTTTTTAGCTTATTGTTGAGACTGAGTATACTAACAACGAGTCTCATTGATTTATTGGTTTATCATTGTACGTATAATGGGCTCTACATAAACAGCTCTAAATCATAACATGTTCCTTCAGTGATATGTTCACAGACTGATGCACCTTTTAACATTTAACTGACGCCATTTTAGTGTATGCAATATCGAAATCTAATAACTTTTTTTTTATTCTTTCAATTAAAACAGCTACTGGAAGAGTGACTACGAAGGTGAATGTTTTGGCGTTCGCAGTAGTATTGATGGAATTAATAACAGGCACCATGAATACTTTTTAATACTTTGAACCATAAAAATTTGGTTCGATTTTGACCCACTAAATCCACTTCCCCAAAAGTGCAAGATTTTTTGCCCGAAGGGATCGAATGTTTAGACCCCCTTCAACATAAGGTAGAAGAGAATACTCCCATCTAAACCATCTTCTTTGGTTTTGGTAAGAAATTATGACTAATGTGTTTCATTTTCATTAAATAGTATTTTTATTCCTTCTGTTTTGTGCTTCACTTTGTTTACTGGTTGTGAGTGGCTGTGGGTTTTGCCTTTCTTAATTCATTTGTTGAGTCCTTTTTTAGACCAGTTAGTGTTCAATATTGTTGTGTCTCTAATAATCATAATGGGTAGTAAGAAAAACAGTTAAAAAGGCGTTATTGAGAAGTATTTTACCCACCATTGAGTGTCGGTGTTACTGAACTGTTTGTATCTAGGGTCGTATCACAAAGGCAACTTGCAAGGCGTAACTATTTAAGAGACTGTATAGTCGTTTGGGTCAGGTGCTTCATGGTGATTATTCAGAGGTTGTCTCTAAATTTGTTTCGCCCTATTTGATTGCTTTGGTCAGCACTCTGATGACTCCTTTACAGGTATCCTTTCTTATTCATGTTACTTTGTTAGATATCTGTTACTTGATTAACGTATGTACCCGTCTTAAATCTGTAATATTGTTGTATTATGTTTTTGCGTTCAGAGTAGTATTGTTGGAATTAATAACAGGTATAATAGCTCTAGACGAAACCTTCCCCGATGAAAGGTGTCATTTGGTATGGTTTAGAAGGGTCCTTATATCAAGGAGAACATGTTAAGGCCATTGACCAAACTATTGAAACAGAAGATGAAGAAACGCTCGATAGCATCACAAAGGTAGCCGATTACTATCTCCCCATTACTTCTTGATGTATGTGCAGAATGCAATAATGTCTCTGGAATTGCTAGACTAATGATCATCCTTGATAAGGTGAATGTTTCTTTGTATACTTATGTTTATGATATTTTTCCTTTGTACCACTATTATTGTCCACTTATGTTTCTTTGTGTACTAAGAGGGAGTGAGGGACCGAAGTATCAAGAGATTCTCAATATCTTTATAAGATGGTACAACCAAACGTGTTCAGGATTTGAAAGTTTTGGAAGTCAGGAAGTTGTTCGGATCACCATCATATGGCATTTTCTTTAGTAAAGAATGATATCCTTCGGCAACCTAACAATCAATGTATAGTTTAGTAAAGAATAGACCCATCCCTATTATGTATCCCTAAAGTTTGTTTAAATATTGATTCCTGGTGGGATTTTGATTCAAAAAGTTTCGAAATCAATTAATTGTGGTAAAGGTGAAAGACTGTGATTTAGCTATGATATTTCATCTTTTCAGTAGGTATTGTAACTTGATTTAATCGTTTAATAACATTGAATGATGTTATGTTATATAAAAGCTTTTACACTAGGGGTGGTATCTAGATTACAAACAACAAAACCCAATACCACATTGAGTGGTGTATGAGGAAGGTGAGATGTAGACAATCTTTCCCCTATTTTTGAATAAAAAGAAGTTATTTTTCTACCCAGAGTGAATTCACTCTCAAAAGTAGAGAAAATCATCCCTCTCTCTATTCGACGGATAAAGATATTGCTGCCGACTGGACCTCCAGTCAATAAGTAGAACTTTTTTCAAAAAAAAAAAAAAAATAGTAAAAAAAATTAAAAATAAAATTGAGACGTCATGAAAATGATATAATCAAATTTTCATGGGTTTTAAATCCTGCATGGAATTCAATTTAGGCTTTAAACGGTAGTCAATACTCAATAAATTGACTCAGAAATAGAGCCAATGGGTGGTATCTAGATTATTCGGTGCCTTATGGTTGTAAATTTAATCACTTTTTGATGTTAATATGTAGATATGTATATGTATAAAGAATAAATGTATATTAAGATATTGGCAAGTTGAATAGGTTGAGCAATTCTTAAAATGTGTTTGAGTTGTAAAGGCTGTACTTTAGTACATATTGAAATGGGTCAGGTCCGGTTGATCTGCAAATGCTTTTTCATTACTTCGTATTTGATTACGTTAACAATTTATATTAAAAATATATTTTCACAAAAGTAGTTTAAAACATTAAATAAAACAATTCAGAAGCGTTTAGGCATTATAAATCTCTCCAAAAGTTAAAACCCGTTTGACATACGTTTTAACCCGTTTGACAATGTTTTTTTTTATACCTCATTTTTGTGAGATTGGGTATTATTGTTGTTCTTCTTTTAGCTAACTTTCATAATATGACTTGTTTTAATATCATCCAATAGATTGCACAACATGAATTTGAATTTGTTAATATGTTGTTAAATGGGTTGAAATTGCTATAACCATCAACACTCTGTGTTTGTTGATTATGTGGGTGTTCTTTGTGAGTATGACAGAATCATTATACCAATTTAACTTCATAGTGTGTTATATTACATTGCTTTTCCTACGGTAACATGTCTTTTACTATTGTAGATTTCGAAATAATTTAACCGTGATGTGTAGCTATGTGTAACATTTACTTTGATAACATCATATTGTAAAATATAAATAGACATGCATTTACATATAGGTATTAATTTGGTTATGGAGATTTTACATGCATTCAAGGATTACATTAAAATTCTCATTATAGGTGTCAATATGGGCATCTTTTATAATTAGTCAAGTAGGTAATATATTACGTTAAGATTCTTATTATATGTGTTAATATGGGTGGGTTTTTTATTTATATTTTTAAACATTTGAAATGTTATATTATTTATTTGTGTTATCATTGAAAGTAATTTATTACAATATGTAAGGTTTTGGGTTTAGATTTAGGGTTTAGGGTTTAGTTTTAGGGTTTAGGGTTTAGATTTTAGGGTTTAGGGGTTTATATTTTAGGGCTTAGGGTTAGGGTTAGGGTTTAGAGTTTTTAGGGTTTAAGTTAGATTTCAAGGTTTAGGGTTTAGATTTAGGGTGTAGGGTTTAGAGTTTAGGTTTAGGGTTTAGATTTAGCGTTTAGGGTTTTGGTTAGGGTTTAGGGTTTAGATTTAGGGTTTAGGGTTTATAGTTTAGGTTTAGGGTTTTGGGTTTAGATTTAGGGTTTAAGGTTTAGATTAGAGTTTAGGGTTTAGATTCTAGGTTATAACGACCCTCATTTTTTCATTCTATATTTTTTCAATATTAAATATCCAAACAATTCTCACAATCCTCTCTCAACAACAATCTCTCCCTCTCCTTTGGCTCACGGCACTCGAAACGGACCACGCGCATACAAGAAAATAACGAAACGAATGATATTTCACTTTTAATAATTATTTTATGTAATTATTATGTGTTAAGAATACATTTAATTTATTAGAAGTTTTAAGGATTTAAAATGCGTAGAATTCGCTAAAACGCTCAGTTAACGTTCCAGTTTGCGTTTTCGGCCAACGACACCTAACGGGCTACACTAGAAATGTACCAACTTGTTAAATTCAGCCCAAATACTTTCCTTAAGGCTCTAATGGCCGAAAATCTACCTCCCATATCCATTTAGTTCATGTATTGGCCTTTTGATTATTAACCCACTAGTTTAAGCCCTAACCTAATTAAGGAAATAAGTATAAAAAGGCATTTAATCATAATTCTTTCACCCTAACCCTAAAGCCACGACTTGGGCAGCCCCAAATCCCCTCTCCATCATCGATTTCATCATCATCATCATTCTCCATTCAATTTTGATTGTTTGCTTTTGCGTTCTACACGAAAGTGCTTCCTTTGATCGTTCTCTACGCGCTATTATAATCAATTTAAGCTTTTGAGGTATAATTTCATTAACCCTAATCTATTTAGATCTGATTTCAATCAATTACATGGTGTACAAGAGTCTAGTGCTCAATTGATTGCGATTAGAGTCGTTGTTTGTCGTTAATTTGCTCGATTGTTGTCTTTGTTATGAAAACCAAATTTGATTGTTATGAATATGATTATATGAGTTTATGTACTAGTCATATAATGTATCTAGATGTGTAGATCTCGAAAAATTAATAAATTTGGACCTTGGATTTGCATGATTTCGTTACCGGATGCTTAAGTTATGACTAATTGAAGTTTCGTTAGGGTTTCACATGTAATCCAAATTTTCTGAGTTGCATGCTTTGTGTTTTAGTTTATAAAAAGTGTACTACTGTATTCCTTATGAAAAGTTATGCTATTTAGACTTAAGATTTGCGTCAAAAGGTTATGTAATGCTCCCGTTATGTCAAAACGAAGATTTGATTTTTAAAGTGAGCTGAATCATTTTTCAAAGTTACATAAAAATTGCTAGAGTGAACTAGGAATTTATTGAGACTTTTATCTTATGTAATATGTTAGTCTAAGTGTTACTTGACATGTTTCATTTGTATGCGAACTTGCAAGAACGTGAATTGCCATGAGATATATGCTTATCTATGTGATGCGTCCGATTGATGGTCAAAAACTGATGAGTCTGTAATGTTTTGCGAAACTGTACAAATTGACTAAAGCAATGCTTCTGATTCTTTTATCACTAAAACTTTGAGATGTTTTGAGATGACTCCAATTGGCCGTTCATCAAAATCTATTTTCTATATTTTTTTAAAAATATTTAAAAACTGGCGCGCGGGCAGAAATTTCTGTAATGAACTATGATTAGACCCTTTCTGATTTTGGACTTTTATATATCGTATGAGGCTTTGGCTGGACTTTTTGGAAACGATTTTAAGTGTAGTTATGATCTGGAGTTGTTCATAATTTCATGAGTTATGTGCTATGAGCTGTAGTTGTATCTTTCTATGATGTACGCTTTTCGAAGGCATGCCTAAAGATGCAAAAGTGCAATTTGCTTCACTATGAGTTGTAAAATGATATTTGACCTAGGTTTGACATGTTGACCCTGTTTGCATGACCTATTGAAATGTTTGACATTAGTTGACCACTTTGACCGAGTTGACTTTAGGGTTGACTTTGGTTGACTTTTATTGACTTGCTTGGATTAGTGGACTTTTACTTGTTCGTTGAGTCAGTCTGAGCACTAGGACTTTGCGTACACTATGGGTTGACATTATGACCTATATGTGTATACTTAAGATGACCTATTTGACTAGGTTACATTGTTCGGTCGTGATTGTTCGACTACAGTACGATTTGCTAAGATATTTCAGGGCTTTTGCTAAGGTGAACTTCATAGCCCCACTTTCTATTGTGCACAACTTACTTACTTTACTTGGGGTGAGACACATGCTATTTTTACTTCTTACACTTTAGACACAAGTACCAAACTGTTAAACTATGCTATACCCGGCTATGTCCGACTAAGTCCCTACAGTGATATTTTTAATTGCTGCGGCATGCTTAATTATTGGGGGTAGGCCTATCGGGAGTAACGTCCCCGATACATTTGATTAAGTCTTTGTATTACTTGATTATGAAATTAAAACCGACAAGGACAGACACAACTTGTCATGGGGCAAACTTGAACGTTTAGTCTAAATATCACGCTTTGGCATAACTTTTTGATCCTGCGAGAGATCAACTTTACAACTAAATCTTGTGGTCTAAAAATAACAACAACTACTTTTGTTAAACCTATGATTTCACTCAACCTTCTTGGTTGACACTTTAGCATGTTTTGTCTCAGCTGCTGATTGATCAAGCTTACTTACTTACTGCTTATGTGATGCTACTTAGACTTAGGATCAAGAACTATCGCATTTTTTACTCTTACATTTGAAACAATTACTTTATTGTAATTTCCATTATTGTAACGACATCTCATTTTCAGCTGCGTACTCAATAAAGCTTATTTTTATCATCTAGAATTGTTCTCGTATTATAATATGTTGATTTATTTGATATTAGTGACGTTCCTTCCAGACCCTATTGGGAGGTCATCACAGATTGGTATCAGAGCATAACCAGGCTGTTATAGAGAACCAGGATTGCATTTTTATGTGTGCCTTACTTGTTAGCTAGGGTGCCTTAGCAATCTAGGAAACTATAACCTTTCCTGCCTTAGACTTAATGCACTTAGGATTGCCCCATAATCTTAACACTTATGCTTTACTACACTTGACTAAAAGATTCTAATCAAAGTCTCTTTTCTAATGTAAGGATGTCAAGCTCAAGCGTTAATAAACCAACTCTCTTTAAGCCAACCGAAGAAGATACTAAAGGGTCTTCCACTGAAAGACCAGTCCAAAGTTCACCTTATGGCTTTGGTGGTCCTCTCTCACCAAACTATAGCCCGAATACTATTCTAGATTCACATGGGTATCCTGAATACTATCCAACCCCGAGAAATAAAGACAAGAGGAAACGTCTTGAAGAAACTGCACCAACTCTTACCACGATGTTTCATAACTTTCTCGTTTGACCACGTCCATTTCATAACTTTCACAACTTCCATAACTTTCAAAAAATATGAAAGTTGACCAAATCTATAAAGACTGCCACTTAAAACTAGTCAACCATGACTCGACAAGTTTGTAACTGTTTTCATGGATGACATTTCAATCTGCTTCAAGAGTGAGAAGGAACACGAGTAACATTTGCAAATTCATTCTTGAACTCTTAAGAAAAAGAACAACTCTACGCAAACTTTTCCAAGTGAAAGTTTTAGGCTTGAAACCGACATGTTGGCGATCCAGCTAAGATTGCTACTATCTTTAACACACTATATTATAAATCATCATTGATCACATATCCTGACCTTATGAAGTGACCTTGGAATGGAAATATGAATTAGTGAAATATAATGACGGTGGCCAACGTGATTATATTCCGGTAATTCATAGAGATATCCCAATATCATGATGTATGGAATAGAAAGTGAATCAAAGAAAATTCTCAAGCTATCTGATCAAAGACCCAAATGCAAGGGCATGAAAGGATAAAAATGATCATCTTGATATTAGTAGATACGAAGAACTCATTCTAATCAAACTATATATCTATCTCATACTCATTTAACAAACTTTCATTTTACATTCATTTATCCTAAATGGATATCTCCTGAGCATTGATGCTTAATCATCACTTGTTATATCCAGATCCTCTCTAATATTACACTTTTGGTATGACTTTTGAACACTCAAACGTCGATATCACAAACGCCGTATTCGCTATTACATTTTCTATTTGAAGAATAGAACCTCCATACGCGTATCGTTTTGACTATCATAGTCAAGAAACTTCTGCACTCGTGCATCTACTTATAATAGACTACTTGGCACCATGCAAGTAATGATGTCATACTCAAACAACAATCGATCATTGTCAACTCAAAAATCAAAGGTGAAATACACTATCTCAAGTTGTGGCTTGAGCTAAACTTATCACATCTGAAAAACTGCTATAACACTTGAAATGATTCCATCATACTTTAACGTATCCTCCTCTCAGGCCAACTAAGGCTGAATTCAAACGATCCTTATATATAGTTGAAAGTAACTGCTTTAGCACTTATTTATACTTGACTATGCGACTGTCAGACTATTCATGCCGAGTTTCCGAACTCTCACTATCACTCGAACGATTCAAAGTTGCAAATATTACTTGAAGTTCTTTCATACATAACTCTAAATCTGAGGAATTTACTCATTTGATGATAATCACCTTCTTACCCTTCTTATTTTAATGTTAACATTTTTAGTCCAAGGACTCGTGCCCTGATAAAAGTCAAATCGTTAGTTTTCACTACCTCGAAACAATTATTATACAATTATCCTCCGGAATTTTAAAATCTTCAATCAATTTTTTTTTTCTCAAACAAATAAACTCTTAAATACAAATATCCTGTTTTCTAAATATTTCTTACACGTGTCTTTATTTTCAAATTATCCCAGAATTTATAAAGAAAATGATTTTTCACTATGCGATCTAAAAAAACTTATACATAAATTTACCTTTGCGTGTTTTGACTAGTACACATCAAATTATACTTTCGTTATTACAAATTTCCACTTTGACTAAATCAAAATTATTTTACCAGTTATACGTAACCCTAGTTTCATTATGAACTACAGTTCGTCACATCCTCCAAAAATGCTTCGACTTATTATATAAACACTTTCGCATTTTTATCAATATACCTTTGTTTTATCAAATTAAACATTCTTTTAATCAACTCTTTTCCGTATGGTTCAAATTATTTCACATAAAATAGTACGTGATATACGTAACTCAAGTTTTACTAATAGCTCCGCTTCGTTTATATTGTTATATCAAAACGTCGCAACTTTTCAAAAATTACTTTGGCTTATTATTAAAACTTTCGTATTGCTCTCCAATGTGTTTGGATCACTTTTATTCTTATTCTCATTCTCCGTGTAAGGACGAGACTTACCTCTTTACGTACATCATATCTTCCTTGCTATGCTAATCATTAAGAAGTTTCTACTTCCGGCATTTCACGGCTAAACCATAACGCCCTCGTAAACGTTAAATCTATGATCTTTTGAACAATGAAGCAGAGGTTCCTTCATAATAGAAACAATATCTTATAAACAATTATTCACATTTATTCGAATCCACGTTTAAACACGTAAGTAAATAATAGACCAACTCACCATTGGTGTGAAAACACTTTTCTGACTCTGAAGGAGTTACCTTAAACATTTATGAAGATACTCTAAACATTTCTCCCTTTTTGGATTGCAACTAGATTTTATTCTAGTCAAGTTTTAATCTATGATTCGACATGAAACTGAACTCATAAATCTTAAAGCTACATCCTAAAACTATTTCTAAAGACAAGTTCTCATGTATACTGAATGATGTCTTTCATTTAAATCGCTCATATTATCCTGAGGTCAATGAATCCTCAACTAACATCTCATTTGTCTATTAGACATCTCTTGAAAACTAAAGGTATTATGGTTACCTTCCGCAACTTGAAGCTGGTACTATCTCTAACAAACACCAGCCATACATCAAACTACGTAACTGAAATCTCTACGTACTTCATTCCATTTATCTGCCCTACTATTATGGCATGAACACTCAAAACTATAAAGAGCTCAACGACACATTTAATGCTGATATAGCATCATCTTTCCTTTTAAAGAAAATCTAGTCAAACGACACTCTTGTTATTCCTTGGAAAATCTCCGCATTTAATGCACTTTGTAAACGACCTAATAAGGTTAAGGATCATGAGATCAACGTATAAACAAAACAATATACTTATTGTTAACACTCATTGGAATTCACGAAAGGGCCCCGATTGTACCAGGGAACGTGAAAACCAAACTTTATGGTTAAAATCCGTTGGGATTGGCGTAGCAGCCACTAATATACATGGGAACGCAAGGCCAAACGATACGGAAATACTTCCATCTCTTCTCAACTGCTGATGCAAACGAGAGCTCTACTTAAAACTTCGGGACGAAGTTTCTAATAACGGGGAGGTACTATAACGACCCTCATTTTTCCATTCTATATTTTTTCAATATTAAATACCCAAACAATTTTCACAATCCTCTCTCAACAACAATCTCTCCCTCTCCTTTGGCTCACGGCACTCGAAACGGACCACGCGCATACAAGAAAATAACGAAACGAATGATATTTCACTTTTAATAATTATTTTATGTAATTATTATGTGTTAAGAATACATTTAATTTATTAGAAGTTTTAAGGATTTAAAACGCGTAGAATTCGCTAAAACGCTCAGTTAACGTTCCAGTTTGCATTTTCGGCCAACGACACCTAACGGGCTACACTAGAAATGTACCAACTTGTTAAATTCAGCCCAAATACTTTCCTTAAGGCTCTAATGGCCGAAAATCTACCTCCCATATCCATTTAGTTCATGTATTGGCCTTTTGATTATTAACCCACTAGTTTAAGCCCTAACCTAATTAAGGAAATAAGTATAAAAAGGCATTTAATCATAATTCTTTCACCCTAACCCTAAAGCCATGACTTGGGCAGCCCCAAATCCCCTCTCCATCATCGATTTCATCATCATCATCATTCTCCATTCAATTTTGATTGTTTGCTTTTGCGTTCTACACGAAAGTGCTTCCTTTGATCGTTCTCTACGCGCTATTATAATCAATTTAAGCTTTTGAGGTATAATTTAACCCTAATATATTTAGATCTGATTTCAATCAATTACATGGTGTACAAGAGTCTAGTGCTCAATTGATTGCGGTTAGAGTCGTTGTTTGTCGTTAATTTGCTCGATTGTTGTCTTTGTTATGAAAACCAAATTTGATTGTTATGAATATGATTATATGAGTTTATGTACTAGTCATATAATGTATCTAGATGTGTAGATCTCAAAAAATTAATAAATTTGGACCTTGGATTTGCATGATTTCGTTACCGGATGCTTAAGTTATGATTAATCGAAGTTTCGTTAGGGTTTCACATGTAATCCGAATTTTATGAGTTTCATTCTTTGTGTTTTAGTTTTTAAAAAGTGTACTACTGTATTCCTTATGAAAATTTATGCAATTTGGACTTAAGATTTGCGTCAAAAGGTTATGTAATGCTCCCGTTATGTCAAAACGAAGATTTGATTTTTAAAGTGAGCTGAATCATTTTTCAAAGTTACATAAAAATTGCTAGAGTGAACTAGGAATTTATTGAGACTATGATATTCTGTAATATGTTATTCTAAGTGTTACTTGACATGTTTCATTTGTATGCGAACTTGCAAGAACGTGAATTGCCATGAGATATATGCTTATCTATGTGATGCATCCGATTGATGGTCAAAAACTGATGAGTCTGTAATGTTTTGCGAAACTGTACAAATTGGCTAAAGAAATGCTTCTGATTATTTTATCACTAAAACATTGAGATGTTTTGAGATGACTTCGATTGGCCGTTCTTCAAAATCTATTTTCTATATTTTTTGAAAAATGTTTAAAAACTGACGGCGGGCAGAAATTTCTGTAATGAACTATGATTAGACCCTTTCTGATATTGGACTTTTATATATCATATGAGGCTTTGTCTGGACTTTTTGGAAATGATTTTAAGTGTAGTTATGATCTGGAGTTGTTCATAATTTCATGAGTTATGTGCTATGAGCTGTAGTTGTATCTTTCTATGATGTACGTTTTTCGAAGGCATGCTTAAAGATGCAAAAGTGCAATTTGCTTCACTATGAGTTGTAAAATGATATTTGACCTAGGTTTGACATGTTGACCATGTTTGCATGACCTACTGAAATGTTTGACTTTAGTTGACCACTTTGACCGAGTTGACTTTAGGGTTGACTTTGGTTGACTTTTGTTGACTTACTTGGATTAGTGGACTTTTACTTGTTCGTTGAGTCAGTCTGAGCACTAGGACTTTGCGTACACTATGGGTTGACATTATGACCTATTTGTGTATACTTAAGATGACCTATTTGACTAGGTTACATTGTTCGATCGTGATTGTTCGACTACAGTACGATTTGCTAAGATATTTCAGGACTTTTGCTAAGGTGAACTTCATAGCCCCACTTTCTATTATGCACAACTTAGTTACTTTACTTGGGGTGAGATACATGCTGTTTTTACTTTTTACACTTTAGACACAAGTACCAAACTGTTAAACTATGATATACTCGGCTATGTCCGACTAAGTCCCTACAGTGATATTTTTAATTGCTGTGGCATGCTTAATTATTGGGGGTAGGCCTATCGGGAGTAACGTCCCCGATACATTTGACTAAGTCTTTGTATTACTTGATAATGAAATTAAAACCGACAAGGACAGACACAACTTGTCATGGGGCAAACTTGAACGTTTAGTCTAAATATCACGCTTTGGCATAACTTTTTGATCCTGCGGGAGATCAACTTTACAACTAAATCTTGTGGTCTAAAAACAACAACTACTTTTGTTAAACCTATGATTTCACTCAACCTTCTTGGTTGACACTTTAGCATGTTTTGTTTCAGGTGCTGATTGATCAAGCTTACTTACTAACTGCTTATGTGATGCTACTTGGACTTAGGATCAAGAACTATCGCATTTATTACTCTTGCATTTGAAACAATTACTTTATTGTAATTTCCATTATTGTAACGACATCTCATTTTCCGTTGCGTACTCAATAAAGCTTATTTTTATCATTTAGTATTGTTCTCGTATTATAATATGTTGGTTTATTTGATATTAGTGACGTTCCTTCCAGACCCTATTGGGAGGTCGTCACATAGGGTGTGGAGTTTTGGGTTTAGATTTAGGGTTTAGGGTTAGGGTTTTCTAGGGTTTAGGGTTTATATTTTAGGGCTTGGGGTTTATAGTTTAGATTTTTTAGGGGTTAGGTTAGGGTTTAGGGTTTAGGGTTTAGGGTTTAGATTTAGGGTGTAGGGTTTAGAGTTTAGGTTTAGGGTTTTGGGTTTAGATTGAGGGTTTAGGGTTTAGAGTTTAGGGTTTAGAATTTACGTTAGGGTTTTGGGTTTAGATTTAGGGCTTAGGTTAATGAGTAGGGTTTAGATTCTAGGGTTCAGGGTTAGGGTTTAGATTTAGTTTTTAAATCAAATGATTGAAAAGAGTTTAGAGTTTAAGGTGTAGGGTTTAGATTTTAGGGTGTAAGGTTTAGATTTTAGGGTGTAAGGTTTAGATTTTAGAGTTTAGGTTAGGATTACTTAATATTATCATATGTTATTTGTAATCTTTACATTGGTTTTTCTAATTAAATCTGTAATCTGTATATTATGTATATTATGATGTATTTTTACTATAATCATTTATGAGTTGAGTTGGTTTGACTTGGTTACATTCTTTTCTATGATTCGTTGATGTACACTCAGCCTTGTGTATGTGTATCTGCAGAATCAGGGACATCATCTGAAGAAGCCAACAAGTCTCCATTACAGTTTAAGGTGAAAAAGAGTCTGAAAATTAAATCAAAGAAAGCAATCAAGCGAATTTTGAGAACCCTAATTGCATCTGGTTGAATGATGAATCGATACTTAATAAATTTTTCGATCCCTAATTTGTTTTGGCTGAATGCTTCGATAGCTTGATTAATGTCCTAACCCCCATTTACTATGCGTAGTGTTTGAAAGTATGGATGAACCGCATCATCGAGTTGATCGGTACGATAGATAGTCTGATGAAATAAAGAGATTATGAATATGAAATATCTTGTAGGTGTAGTTGATTTGAGTTGTTGACAGAAAGAATGAAAAAGATACAAAAAGAACCACAATAATTCCAAATGATAGTAGGTACATTCTTGACAATAACCATAACAACTCTGACCAAAAATGCAATCTTAGGCATGATCACTGATATATATTTCATATCTCATAGTATATCATAAACAGGACAAAAAAAATGATTATTGCAAACCAATGTGGGTTTAGAGTTCGAAGTACAAGTTATGTGACTATTGATAAAAATTTATGCTACTGATGTCAAAGCTAAGGGGTATAAAATACTATTAAATTTTACAAGGAAATATTATTAAATACGATACAATTTTATACAAGATATTTATTTATTTATTGAATGGATATACTTAAACCTTGCTACAACACTTATAGGCAGTGTACCTAATCGTACAGTAGTGTAGTTTTTAGTAAGTCCGGTTCGTTCCACAGGGAATCTTTTTCACAAAGCTTAACGCTATATTAGTTTAAATTTATAAAAATACAAATATATATATAAGTAATATTATTATTATAAAGGGGTATTTTTACCGTTTAATGACCGGTTTGTCGATTTTAAAACTTTAGTCGCAGTTAAAACCAAATGTAAAATATTAAATAAATAAAAGACTTAATTTAAAGCGTAAAGTAAATAACGATAATGAAATTGCGAATAATAAAAGTGCGATAAAATAAACTTACGATAATTAAAAAGTACGATAATTAAAAGTGCAATTAAATACAATAACAATAAATAAAAGTGCGATAATTAGAAGTGCAATTAAATATAAAATAAAGGAAATTAAATATGAAATAAAAGAATTATGCTTATTTAAACTTCCGTAATCATGATGTTTGACGTGTTGATTTTAGTTTTATGCCCATGGGTTAATTGTCCTTTGTTCTGGATTATTTAATATGTCCGTCTGGTTTTTGTCCATAACAGTCCATCAGTCATAAATATAAAGTGCGAGTGTCCTCGTCAAATTATCCTTATACCCGAAGTTAAATATTCCAACTAATTGGGGACTTAAACTGTAACAAGGTTTTATTACTTTGTTTAATAATTACACCAGGATGTCGACTGAGTGTAACCCAAGGTTTTAATACTTTGTTATCAATTATGCCAAGTGTCCTTGTACATAATTTCACCCCTGTTTTAATAATTCTAGTGACTATTAATCCATTCCCGTGTCCGGTTAAATGAACGATTATTCGTACATATAAATACCCTGCCCATCGTATCCGATCGAGTGTATATGGTTATTTATAGGGACGTCCAATTGTAAATCTTTATATTAAAATTAACAAACTATCATTTAGTTAAACAAATATAAAGCCCATTAATAGCCCATAGTCTAATTTCCACAAGTGTCGTTCTTTTGTCCAAACCCCAATTATGGTACAAAGCCCAATTACCCAATTTTAATAATTAGC
Organism: Rutidosis leptorrhynchoides; assembly: GCF_046630445.1. Taxonomy (NCBI): domain Eukaryota; kingdom Viridiplantae; phylum Streptophyta; class Magnoliopsida; order Asterales; family Asteraceae; genus Rutidosis; species Rutidosis leptorrhynchoides. Next base: position 394,293,988 of record NC_092336.1, on the reverse strand, counting down.
CCAACATCATGATTACTTCGGATTAAATAAGCATAATAATAACTTAGCTACGAGACATTAAATTAAAAAGGTTGAACATAACTTACAATGATTAAAAATAGCGTAGCGTTACACGGACAGAATTTCGACTTCAAAAACCCGTAAAATAACCTTTACATAACCCGAACTAATCTAATATAAAACTACCCTATACTATATATATATATATATATATATATATATATATATATATATATATATATATATATATATATATTTATTTATTATTTATTACAGAGTATTATTATTATTATTTATTATATATATTAAAATCGAACGAATGCATGGCCTTTTATAGGCGTTTTGATTTCTGACAGCTCCGCGAGTCGTGGAGTTTTAAGCCTGCAAACTCCGCGAGTCGTGGAGTTTGAAAATCCAGCTCACATAATTTTGGAACCTTGCTTGTCGACATATTTTATATATAAATATAAAATATAAATAATTAATATAATTATTTATATATTATATTATATTATTGTGCATAGTAGACTTGTAATTTTTGGTCCATTGCGTCGGGCGTTGATAGTTGGCTCGGGTACCGGTTCCGGATTTTTGAACGTCCTTGCGTACAATTTAATATCTTGTACATTGCGTTTTGTAACTTGTACTCTTGTCATTTTTAGACGTTCTTCATCAATAAATTGAACCTTTTGAATTGTATCTTGTACAGTTGAGCTTTTTGGACGTTTGTGTCTTCAAATCTTCGTTTTCGCCTTTTGTCTTCGCACTTATTTATTTAAACAATTACAATGAAAATATAATAAAATTACATATGAAAACCTATTATTTAGGAGGGATATTGCTATGAAATATATGTTCCTTTTTAGCCTTATCAAATATCCTCACACTTAAACATTACTTGTCCTCAAGCAATACATAACTTGAAATAAAATCACACTTCACTCGAATCACTTTTTTATTCTCACACTTTGTACATCAGTGATTTTGATATAGCGGTATAAACAATGATAGTAACGATGGTTAAAGGTGGGTGTGTCATCCACAGTTGCCTCGGGTTTAGGTCAACGACACTTGCAATCAAATAGCCGATTTACTTTCAGTTTCCAAAGCAAAGTGCACATTTGAAAGGCTGTTTACAGTCCCACATGACTATGAAAATGTAGATCCTTAAGGAAATTGGATCTTTATGAAAACATTTGATCTTTTTGAAAATTTAATCTAGCTTTTACCCTAGATAAGTTTTCCAGAATAACCCTTCACCGGTGTTGCAAAATATTTTTATGGGTTTTGTGGGTTTCAGATTTGAAAATTTTAGCTCAAAACTTATGGTTTGTGTCACCCACTTGCTATCCTTGTATTAGGAAAGCAACACATCCAGTTTACTTGCTCCGTATATTACCTTTTGATAAACTACCGTCCGGTTATAAAGGAAAGCGATGAACAAGCAATTGTTAAGGCAATGTCCCGTGACTTGCTTTTGATTATGGTCTATAAACGTGTCGGATGCTAGTACTATCCTTTGTAGGAGCAATAGTAAGATCATCCTATAATTTTTTCGGTCTGGCACAAGGTCCTGTCTCCGACCATGCTATGCAACCACCATTCTTACGGTTGACACCCGATTTGGTTCAGGTGACCTAATGAATTCCAGGTGAATTCCTAGGATTTTACGTTCAATGGTAATGAACGCATTGAAAATAGGTTTTCAGAAAACAAATCGGTTTTAATTTTGATCAAAATATTTTCTCGTTCAAGCTCGAGTTTAGATATCATTGAATTCCATGAGTTTGTAATTCTCAATCTTTAAGGTCAATCTCAAGGATTGAGTAATATCAGGCTTAAAAGCTGATTTTTAATCTTTAAGGAGATTATCCTTTCTGGGGATCTGATTCATTAGTCTTATCAAGCTAATTTGCACGGTGCCCTCCCCATTTTACGAGACAGATCCTCTCATGGTTAGGATAAGTCTGACCACTTGGTGACCTTGTTTGATGCTGAGGTCTATGGATTTTCTGCTGATTTTAGTGATGACTTTTCTAGATTTTTCGTCAATCTACAGCTGGTCTGGACGACAACTTCTTGACCTAAATCAAGAAGCGCGTGTCTTTTTCGGAAGACTTTACTTCCTTTTAATGATGGAATTGATTCATCGTGTAGATTCATCTCTCTTTACAGTAAATCGGGTAAGACAGTTAATTTAGTCCAAAAAGCACCTGCAATAACTTTACAGAAACATGTGATAGATAGTTTTTAATTGAATAACTTGGTACATTCTCCCCACACTTGGCTTTTTTCATGCATCTTTTTATATCTTAAATAAATAAATTCAATCGTTTTAGTTGTTTCTCAATTTATGTCCTTTTCGAGGTAACGATACTTTCGGTATTAACACCTAATTTTCATCGTTCATAAATATGTATAAACATGATTTTGAATTCATTTATTTGAAAAATTTTAAAATTTTCACAAAATTTGGCAAATAAACTAAGTGCAAACCCGAGAGAATTTATAACCTTTCCCCACACTTGAGATCATGCAATGCCCTCATTTGCATAAAATCAGACTATAATTATAAATTCACGAGGGTGATAAGTGTAGAAAAGTGATTAAAAATACCCAGTTTGTAATTACAAAGCTCGTCGAATGATAGATGGCGCGCCTCATCGTTCATTCCTTCTTGTTTTATCACACATGCTTTTTTTCAAAAACCGCTGCTTTTCTGAACTGTTTACTAATATTTGAAAAAGCGTCTTTTACCCTAATCATGCATTTTTATTAACGAGTTATGCACTAACCCGAACACCTAATTTAACGTTAAGTGGGGTTAGACTTCCCCACACTTAGCTGACGACATGTGAAGTCGGTAGAATAAGTTCCACGAATTAAAATAGTGAGCCAGTTATTTACATCTCGGGTGGTATAAAATATATCAATGGGTTTAAAGTTTAGACCCACCCGAATATCACTACTTAATTTTTTTTAAGTGTAGCTTTTAGTAAATGGATATGTCTCTTTTCTGGTTCTTGGTCAAATGGATCGATATACACCGACATACATATTTCTATAGGGTGGATAATTCCTAACATTTCCTTCCGTTTATTCTCGGGATCAAAGTTTTCACCACTATTACCCAATTGGGTGAAATCCGAGGTGTCATTATCTATTACAGCTCGTAGTTCATTTTCGGTAGATGACTCGTCTATTGAGAATATTGGGTTGGAAGGTTGTGGAATGGTGAATTTCGGGATCGAAGTAGATTCTTCTTCATTAACGGTACTTATCGGTTCCACTATTTTGGTCTCGGGGGTAAAATTTTCAACGTTATCGTTTTCCCAAGAGTACCAATTTGTCACCCTTACTTCTTCTTCATCCATAGAGGCTAATGTGTCGATATGTTGTGAAATTGGTAAAACTGAATAAAAAGTATCATCGGGATAGTTGGTGATTTCGGAGCTCTCGAATTCATCAAAATTCGATGATATGAGATTTTCTTGCACAATACTCCTCAGATCAACAGGTGTGTAGTCTGATAGAGTTTCAGCTTGCCAGTTTACAAACTCTCTCATTTGTTCATTTTGAGCATTGAGTTCTTCGAGTTTGATTTTCATATTGTCTAATAAATTTTCAGACACGTAATTTTCCTCGTCTACTGGTTGTTGAGTTTGGAAATATTCTTGGGAATAATCCCAATTTAAATTGTATTCTTCATAATCATTCCATTCAGGTTCCGTGGGTGCGTAATTTTCCATAGGAACGTAATAGTAACATTCCCATGTTGAGTGATAATCTCCACAGATTTCACAACCAGTTATTGTTTCGTCGTTCGTGATCCAAGATTGACTGATCAAATTGTCATCAACACTCGGTTGAGAGTATTGATTTTGTATTTCATAAAGAGTTTCCAAAATATCTTCGAGACTTTTCATAATGCGCTTATTACCAAATTTTAATTATCCTATTAGTTATAAAAATAGAAAAAACTTATATAAGTTGTCCAATTAATAGACTTTTCTGCTTTTGCCCACGTTTCGAATAGCCAATAGATGCAGCAGGGAGCCAAAACCCTTTAAATCGGAAGCTCACAACTCGGCCACTAACAAATCCAACTATTACTACGAAGCATAAAATTTGGATGTCTATCAATTTAACCGCTTAAAATAATTTTTCGTTTTGAAATTTTAGAGAAGAAATAGAGAAAATTTCTAAGTCCTAAAAACTAGCGTGTCGAGAAATAAGAAAGAAAAAGAGTGCGCGTCGAAAAACGTCGAAAAATAAAAATAAGAAAGATAGCGCGAAAAAAATGGCGTCGCAAAATTCTAAAGCACCTAAATCTTAGTCTAAGGAATAAGCACTTAAGGGATTTTACGGCAAAGCCTAAAAATCTAGAAATAAAAATAAGCTACGACAAAATACTAAGCTTAAAAGTAGATATGAACGATAAAAATACAAATATTACGATTAACCGATTAAAAAGATACAAAAATAAAAATAAGCTTAAATTTTGATAAAATTATTTATTTTTATAAAAATATTATTTTTATATAATTATTTTATAAAAGTATTAATTTATATATATAAATAAAACTAATTAAAATTTAAAATACAATTTAATTAAAAATTAAAACTAATTATATTAAACTAATAAAGTAATTAGGGTTTAAAAATAATAATAAATAATATTACTCCGTAATTAAAGCGAAAATAGGGTTTCTGTCAGCGCGTCAGGGCGGCTCCGCGAGTCGCGGTGCCTCGTGGCTACAAACGCCGCAAGTCGCGGGGTTTGGAATTTTAGTTGACAGGCTGATTTAAATTCGACGTTTTACTTCCTTTTTTTTTATATTTTCTGTTTAAATATTTAAATAAAATATTTATAAAAACTAAATAAAAACTTATGTTTTAAAAACTAAAATAAAAATAGAAATACTTTATAATAAAAATCTTAAAACTAGATTTATATATTTATTTATTTATTTTTTATTTTTTTTGGTTTTTAATTTTATGTTCTAAATAAACACAAAATATTTAAATAAAACTTATATTTTTATAAAATAAAAATAAAGAAACTTTATAAAACTTAAATATTTAATAAACTCTTAAAAATATTTATATTTTTGTTTTTCTTTTCTATGTTTTCGAATATTTAAAATGTATTTTTACAAAAACGTATTTTTATAAAAGTAAACTAAAAATAAAAATCTTTTTTTTTAATATTTAGCGTTGCGCTTTCGGCGTTTAAGTTCCCCGGCAGCGGCGGCAAAAATACTTGATGTCAAAGCTAAGGGGTATAAAATACTATTAAATTTTACAAGGAAATATTATTAAATACGATACAATTTTACACAAGATATTTATTTATTTATTGAATGGATATACTTAAACCTTGCTACAACATTTATAGGCAGTGTACCTAATCGTACAGTAGTGTAGTTTTTAGTAAGTCCGGTTCGTTCCACAGGGAATCTTTTTCACAAAGCTTAACGCTATATTAGTTTAAATTTATAAAAATACAAATATATATATATAAGTAATATTATTATTATAAAGGGGTATTTTTACCGTTTAATGACCGGTTTGTCGATTTTAAAACTTTAGTCGCAGTTAAAACCAAATGTAAAATATTAAATAAATAAAAGACTTAATTTAAAGCGTAAAGTAAATAACGATAATGAAATTGCGAATAATAAAAGTGCGATAAAATAAACTTGCGATAATTAAAAAGTACGATAATTAAAAGTGCAATTAAATACAATAACAATAAATAAAAGTGCGATAATTAGAAGTGCAATTAAATATAAAATAAAGGAAATTAAATATGAAATAAAAGAATTATGCTTATTTAAACTTCCGTAATCATGATGTTTGACGTGTTGATTTTAGTTTTATGCCCATGGGTTAATTGTCCTTTGTCCTGGATTATTTAATATGTCCGTCTGGTTTTTGTCCATAACAGTCCATCAGTCATAAATATAAAGTGCGAGTGTCCTCGTCAAATTATCCTTATACCCGAAGTTAAATATTCCAACTAATTAGGGACTTAAACTGTAACAAGGTTTTATTACTTTGTTTAATAATTACACCAGGATGTCGACTGAGTGTAACCCAAGGTTTTAATACTTTGTTATCAATTATGCCAAGTGTCCTTGTACATAATTTCACCCCTGTTTTAATAATTCTAGTGACTATTAATCCATTCCCGTGTCCGGTTAAATGAACGATTATTCGTACATATAAATACCCTGCCCATCGTATCCGATCGAGTGTATATGGTTATTTATAGGGACGTCCAATTGTAAATCTTTATATTAAAATTAACAAACTATCATTTAGTTAAACAAATATAAAGCCCATTAATAGCCCATAGTCTAATTTCCACAAGTGTCGTTCTTTTGTCCAAACCCCAATTATGGTACAAAGCCCAATTACCCAATTTTAATAATTAGCCCAACATCATGATTACTTCGGATTAAATAAGCATAATAATAACTTAGCTACGAGACATTAAATTAAAAAGGTTGAACATAACTTACAATGATTAAAAGTAGCGTAGCGTTACACGGACAGAATTTCGACTTCAAAAACCCGTAAAATAACCTTTACATAACCCGAACTAATCTAATATAAAACTACCCTATACTATATATATATATATATATATATATATATATATATATATATATATATATATATATATATATATATATATATATATATTTATTTATTATTTATTTATTACAGAGTATTATTATTATTATTTATTATATATATTAAAATCGAACGAATGCATGGCCTTTTATAGGCGTTTTGATTTCTGACAGCTCCGCGAGTCGTGGAGTTTTAAGCCTGCAAACTCCGCGAGTCGTGGAGTTTTAAGCCTGCAAACTCCGCGAGTCGTGGAGTTTGAAAATCCAGCTCACATAATTTTGGAACCTTGCTTGTCGACATATTTTATATATAAATATAAAATATAAATAATTAATATAATTATTTATATATTATAATATATTCTTGTGCATAGTAGACTTGTAATTTTTGGTCCATTGCGTCGGGCGTTGATAGTTGGCTCGGGTACCGGTTCCGGATTTTCGAACGTCCTTGCGTACAATTTAATATCTTGTACTTTGCATTTTGTAACTTGTACTCTTGTCATTTTTAGACGTTTTTCATCAATAAATTGAACCTTTTGAATTGTATCTTGTACATTTGAGCTTTTTGAACGTTTATGTCTTCAAATCTTCGTTTTCGCCTTTTGTCTTCGCACTTATTTATTTAAACAATTACAATGAAAATATAATAAAATTACATATGAAAACCTATTATTTAGGAGGGATATTGCTATGAAATATATGTTCCTTTTTAGCCTTATCAGCTACAACAAAAGAATGATCCTTGCAAAGCAATGCGAGTTTAGAGTTTCGAACACAGACAAACTGAGTTTTTGCTAGAAGCATTACGGCTATAGAAATGTGCATTATAGAAAAAAATTAGAATTTGATGGGATTACAAACTGAAACATGGACATATTTTATTTGAATGGTTCGGAGAAGGGCATGCAAGATTAGCCACTAGACTGTCATTGAGTTACATGTAATTAAATTGTAGGCCCCTTTTCAAGATGAAAGTTCACTCTTTTGTTTAGTCCATTCTACATGTTACATTTCAAATTGATTCATGGCTTAAAATATATGAATCATCGATTACTACTACCCTCGAATTTAAGTCTATTACTTTATTTTGAACGACGTTTTTTATTTATATTTACAAATTAGAACTTTTGGAATGTTATATCGTTTATACTTGTGTAAACTACAGATATAAATAAACTTAAACTTTACTGCTTTATTTTTATCTTTTTTTCAAAGTGAAAATGATGTTATTGTAGATTACGTATAAGTTACATTAATGTTGGTTGAATGTTGGTTAATAAACTAAATGACAAACTTAAGTATGATAATTAACCAAAGAATATGTTTTGATGATGACACATACATATGCATAAGTGACGACTGACATCTTAACTTAAAACACGCAAAGTCACTAATCCATACTTTATCTTGCAAACGACCAAGTCAAACATAGGTTAAAGAATGAAATTAAAAGTTCATCTAAACACACGGTCGAGGTACGGTCGACCGCATAGTGTAAGACCCAAATAATTATTGTACAGATTGTAAATAGAGTACATAAAGTGTGGATATCTTTGTGTATTTCAACAGAAGTAAGAAGTTGTCCAGACTATGGTGCGCGCAGCGCACAATTATGGGTGCGCGTGGCACACTAGCCATGTGCACAGTTTTCTGCTTTTTAAATGAATGTTTATGAGGGGTATTCTTGTCTTTTCACTTAAGGACGAGTTCAAGGCTGTAAATGGCCATTTGTGTGGTGGATGAAAAACTTTCAATATTTTCACCAACCACTTCATCTCTCCAATTAAAAGTTCTAGAGTGAGAAACACTTTGAGAGAGAGAAAGCTCAAATCAAAGAGGAAGGAGTTGATTTCGGGCCAAACCGCGTGTGTTAAAGTTGTTCATCTAATCACTATCTACGTTGTGATTGTGGTGGTAAGCACTAACTTTGATTTCCCTATTTTAATTGTTTAAGGGTTAGGGTTTGGGTTAGTGATGAACATAAAACCCATATTTGGTGATTTTGGGTGTTCTTGGGTAAGATTGGGTCATGAGGACCCAAGGATGACTAACCTAGGGTTTTAGAAATGTTAAATGGACTTATGAGTCATAATTGGTTAGTTAATTTCTAGCACACCTAGTCATTAAGCAAATGGGTGTTAATGGGGTTAGTGGATGACCCGAAATGGGTGTGTGACTTAAAATGGTTAAATGGGTAATAATTGACCTAGTTGGGAAAGATGGGTATGAAATACCCTAATTGTGTAATAGTTAGTGTTGTTGGACCTTAGTCACTAGCTTTTAGTGAAATGTGATGGTCTTGACCTTAAATGGACGGTTTTGGTGAAAATGGGGCATTTAATGCATTTAAGTCATTAAATGCACATGAGTGAATGGTTGGTGTTTAGTCCAACTAGTTTGTGTGTTGATTGAGTACTTATTGTATTAGGTACTTTGCTTTGAAGCTTGCGGAAGTATAAAACCGTCACCGAATCGTTAAGGTGAGTGGAATAATTATATGCGTAGGTATATAATGTATTTATTTGCGTAGCGTGAGATGTGAAGTGTCGACGTGCTAAGACACCACGTTCACGTAGTGAGTAAAGTGTCGATGTGTTAAGACACCACTCGGGGTAAAGTATCAACGTGTTAAGATACCACCCCAAGTAATATGAAGAGTGAAGTGTCGACGTGTTAAGACACCACTCGGGGTGAAGCATCAACGTGTTAAGATGCCACTCCAAGTAAGAACTATGACGGGTGAAGTTTCTGTTAGAGAAATTAGATTAGGCCCAAGTTCAATATGTGGGCTTGGATCCATTAGTTTTAATTAATTGTTAGGGTATAGGCTTATATATATATTGTTATGTGATGTATGTGCCATTCATCAATCAATAATACAATTCTCTACTTAACATGGTAATCAGAGTATGATACTAAAACCTATTCTCTAGAACACTCGTACAATCCAAAACCTTAAAACACCCACTGTCGTCGCTTGCATCTTGCAACTGGATCCTTATATTGTAAAACCCACTATTTAATTACTATCATACAATTATTTCTCATCCTTTTATTTGCTACCTTCCACCGAGAAAAATTAAAACATATAAATAATAGCAGCCGCAATATATTTTTTTTCTTCGATCGGCGTAAAGAAACAAGGGGGTTTTTACAATTCATAACTTTGTGGACTACATTTGTTCTTGCTACATACACGTGTAAGATTACTTTATGTTCAAGATTACTTCAAGTTAAAGATTATATAAGGTGTTTGCAAGTCACGTGTGGATTCTTTATCTTGGTTTATTCTCCATTTGTCGCTTGTGTATAATAATGGTGAACGAGTTTTCCAACGCTCTTTTGTGGAATATAATTCAGACTAACCAGAGGATTTTAAACCAAATTGAGTTAACCCAACAACAAGTAACAGGCCCAACAACAAACCCAAATTATTCCTAATGCATACAGTGCAACGGCTCTTCAGAATTACGGTGCTTCCGAGTGGCACATGGACACGGGTGCGTCTTTACATCTTACCTCATGTATTAATAATCTTAGTACTGTTTTTAATAATTTCAAATATTCATCAGTAGCCGTTGGTAATGGGAACACCATTCCCGTCACTAACACCGGTCATAGCTTGTTACCCAATGTTCACCGACCGTTACATTTAAATAATGTACTTGTAACTCCTAACATCATTAAAAACCTCATATCCGTTCGTCAATTTACCCGTGATAATCTAGTTTCTGTTGAGTTTGACCCTTTTGGTTTTTCCTTGAAAGATTATCTAACACATCGTCTCCTTCTCCGTTGTGATAGCACCGGGGATCTCTACTCACTTACATTACCCACCTCTCACTCCTCTCATGAGGCTCTTATCACCAGTCCGGTTACATGGCATCAACGCCTCGGACATCCCGGACATGATGTTTTTCGAAGACTCCTTTCTAATAAAGATATTATTTGTAATAAATCATCATCCCCCGTTCTTTGCCATGCGTGTCAGCTTGGCAAACACGTGCGACTCCCTTTTTCTGTTTCTAGTTCTCATGTTAATGCTGCTTTTGATATTATCCATTCGGATTTATGGACATCTCCTATTCCTAGTCTTAGTGGTTTAAAATATTATATTATATTTCTTGATCATTTTTCGCATTACGTTTGGGTCTTTCCGTTACGCAATAAATCTGATGCACTTAGCACATTTATACAATTTCATTAATTTGTTCGCACTCAATTTAACAAAGAAATCAAAGCTTTTCAATGTGATAATGGGGTGAATTTGACAACGCCGCTTTCCATCAACTACTTCAAATAAATGGCATACAATTTTGTTTTTCATGTCCTCACACATCTCAACAAAACGGTAAATCCGAACGCATGCTTCGTACTATTAATAACCAAATCCGCACCCTTCTTTTCCAAGATCATCTACCACCTACATACTGGGTAGAAGCTCTCCATATGGCAGCTCATCTACTGAATATCCTTCCTTCCTCCGCCATTAACCACGAGATCCCACACTTTCGCCTCTACAAACAGAAACCTAACTATGAATCTCTTCATGTCTTTGGATGCCTCTGTTACCCCCACCTAACCACCTCTCATAAACTTGCTCCGCGCTCCACTCCCTGCATCTTCCTTGGTTACCCGTCCAACCGGAAGCATGTAGATGCACATGAAGTTGCTTGCACACTTAGATCCACATGATGTGTGTTGTTATATAGAAATCAGAGTAGACTGACGGATAGATGTGGAATAAAACACCAACACAAACAAGAAAATAAACAAAAATATAATATAGATAGGGTTGTGTGAAGATGAACAAACAAGAAAATATAAAGAAACATTGTGAGAGACTGCCAATTTCATTAGATTGTAGGAGAAGGAACTTTTAGGGTTAGGATGGTTCCACCAGGATCATATGACTCGAATACCATGTTAATAATCGTATTGTAATAATGTTGTGAATGAATTGAGATTACAGAACAATCACAGCCTCATATAGGCAATAACCCTAGCTACAAATGATGGGCTTAGCCCACTAAACATAATAAATGGGCTACATAACAATATAGTCTAACAGTTTTGACGTGCTAAGATGCCACCCGGGGTGAAGTATCGACATGTTAAGATACCACCCGTGGGATTAGAGTACGACGTGTTAAGTATTCTAATTTTTGTTATGAACACCGATGGGAAATTCGAGTACCATCCCTTGTACGATTGGTTAACCATGGTTATGTGTTATAGAATAGCATATTATATCGTTCGTGTTATGTGCTATTGCTTGTGCTAGCTCGTGATATCGTGGATTTAGCATTTTACTTGAAATGGTATGCTAATTTAAAAATGCTAGCGGGTATGAGGTATTTGTGTAAGTGTTTGCCAGTAGGTGTATTATATATGTATGTGTATAATTATTTTATTCACTAAGAGTTTTGCTTACCCTCTCGTTGTTTACCTTTATATAGGCTCTGGCGTGGACAAGGGTAAGGGCATTCATTTGGATTAGTGATCCCGCTTTATTTTGATAGAGGACGCTTTTTGGATGTGTTAGCTTTTGAAGTTTGACCGAGATTTGGATAGTTTAACCCTCAAACATCATGCTCTAGTGTCATTTGGAATTTAAACTAATTCGGTTGAAACTTGTATTTTGTACGAAATTCGTAATTTGGGCATATGTGGGCCCGGTGTCGTAAAACTCCTTTTATTATTGAATCGGGTGAGTTTTTCATATTAGAATGTGTTGTGAAAAGCGTTTCATCTAAAAGTGTCGGGAAGTGGGAGATCTTTAAACGAAAAATGGAAATTTTGGACAGCGGGCTAACTGGCCTTGTGCGCGCCGCGCACCCTAAGGTTCTGCGCGCCGCGCACTGTACTGTAAATAAAAAAAATTATTTCGCGTGTTCGATTGTTTAACGGGTTGGGTTGTTACAAGTGGTATCAGAGCATGGTCTAAGGGATTTAGGCGACTTGAGATAGGTGCCTAGACTTAGACTTGTATTGTGTATGCTCTTTATGCGGGACTTGTAGGAGACGGGTCGGATCGGGAATTGGTTAGTGCCTAGGTTTAGGTGAACTAACTATGCGCTAATTGTTTTGTGTTGTGTTGCAATCATCAAGCAAGATAGACGTTGTACTAGCAAGTTAATGCGACGTGCTCGCGTAGCAATGATTAGCTACTATTGTTACGGGTTCAAATCGTGTCAAATGAGCGATGTACGACGATTGTTGAGCAAGATGGGGCGGTGAGGTGTGTATGTATATATTGGTGTCTTGTCCTTACGTGTCATTGTTTAATCTATTTCCGTTTTATAGTATGAAGACGAGAAACGGACCCGAGAACAATGACGGAGGTACGAGTGAGGATGTTGAATTTACAGCTAAGGTTGAGGCTATATTCAAACGTCAAAAAGCGGAGTTTCTCGAAGACGTTAAGAAGATATTTCTAGATACGATTGACGAGCGACTATTCAATGTAGTAAAGGAACAATTTAAACTTGTTCTACAAGAAGATAATGTGGGAAGACGGGACTTATTTATAAGAATTTCAAGGATTTTCAACCTCCCACCTTTGAAGGCGAACGGGATCCACTTAAGAGTGTCGTTGGATCTCCGATATGGAGGGGGCTTTTCGTACTTGTGAATGCCCTCTCGATAAAAAGACGAGGTATGGTTGTAGCATGTTAAGGGGCGATTCTAAATTGTGGTGGGACTCGAAGATCCAACTTTATGGTGAAGAGCAATGCATGAAATTCACTTGGGATGAATTCAAGGCGGAATTTTTCAAAGAGTACCGAACTTCGGCCGATCTTACTAGACTTAAGGACGAGTTGCGTGCCTTGAGGCAAGGGTCAATGGATTTGAACACACTCAAATCCGTTTTCTTGTCAAAGACCCAATTTTTCCTGGAGTATGTCGGGAATGATAAAATGTTGAAAGAAGACTTCTATCGAATTTTTAATGACCACTATCAAGAGAAGATTAGTGTAACTACGGTGAAGACGTTTGATGAGTTGTTTGATATGGCCAAAGGTTTTGAGGCGCTCGTCTTGAGAAAGAGTGGTTTTACTTTTGGCAAAAGAAAATTTGAGGGTTCGAGCCAATCGAACTTTTCAAGCAAGAAGAACAAGAAGGGTTTCGAAAGTGTTGGTAGTGTGAAGAAGAGTGCTTCCGGGGGTTTTTCTTACTCGTGCTACAATTGTGGACAAAAGGGGCACATGGCTCGCGATTGTCCGAACCAAACCGCTACAAACAAACTCACTTGTTTTAATTGTAACAAAGAAGGGCACCGAAGGACGGAATGTCCCGAGTTGCGGGGTGATCATGTTAAGAAGTTGGAGAAAGCGGCGGGTACGGCTCGGAGATGAAATTACTTAATGACCCATGATGAGGCCAAGCAATCAAACGAAGTTGTCTCGGGTACTTTCATGGTTAACTCTAATCCGGCAAGGATCCTATTTGATAGCGGTGCTAATTTATCGTTTGTGTATCCTCAATTTGTGTCTAAGCTTGATAAACCACTAGCTAAGTTAAGTCATCCGGTAGAAGTTGAAATAGCGGATGGTAAGACGGTGCAAGGGGTTGATGTTTGTAATGATTGTGAAATTGTGTTTGGTTCCGAAATGTTTAAAATTGATCTTATCCCGATGACCTTGGGTGAATTCGATATTGTCGTTGGTATGGATTGGCTCGATCGTCATAGAGCCGATATTGCATGCCATGAAAAATCTATTCGTGTGAAGACCCCAAGTGGGGGAGAGTTAATTATTCACGGCGAGAGACGGAGAAGACTTGTGCCATTATGCACTTATGCACGGGCACGTCGTTTTCTTGTTAGTGGTGGCATGGCTTTTCTTGCCCATGTGGTTGATACTCGTGAAGAGCCACCATCCATTCGTGAAATTCCGGTGGTTAGTGAATTCGAAGACGTTTTTCCGGATGAATTACCGGGTGTTCCGATGGAAAAACAAGTTGAATTTCGCATTGAGTTGGTTCCGGGAGCTACTCTCATTGCTAAAACTCCTTATCGTTTAGCACCAACGGAAATGCAAGAGTTGTTAAATCAAACCCAAGAATTACTTGAAAAGGGTTTTATTCGACCGAGTGCTTCTCCATGGGGTGCTATGATTTTATTCGTGAAGAAGAAGGATGGTAGTATGCGGATGTGCATTGATTATCGTGAGTTGAACAAGGTGACAATCAAGAATCGTTATCCATTGCCTCGGTTTGACAATTTGTTTGATCAACTCCAAGGCGCAACTTATTTTTCTAAAATTAACTTACGGTCCGGCTATCAACAAATGCGGGTCCGTGAGGAAGATATTGAGAAAACGGCCTTTTGAACGTGTTATGGGCATTTTGAGTTTGTAGTTATGCCTTTTGGTCTTACGAATGCACCGGCAGCATTCATGGATCTTATGAACCGAGTGTGCCAACCTATGTTGGACAAGTCGGTAATTGATTTCATTGACGACATACTTGTCTATTCGTAGAGTATGAAGGAACATGAACATCATTTGCGTGGTGTGTTGAAGACGTTGCGAAAGGAGAAGTTGTATGCAAAATTCTCCAAATGTGAATTTTGGCTAAGGGAAGTTCAATTCCTTGGTCATATTGTGAACAAATATGGTATTCAAGTAGATCCGGGGAAGATTGAGACGGTAAAGAGTTGGGGACGACCAACTACGCCTACGGAAATCCGAAGTTTCCTCGGATTGGCCGGTTATTATCGTCGGTTTATCCAAGACTTTTCTAAAATCGCTTCTCCATTGACGAAATTGACGAGAAAGAATGCTAAATTCAATTGGGAGAATGAGCAAGAGATCGCTTTCCAATTGTTAAAAGAGAAGTTGTGTCAAACCCTGGTGTTAGTGTTGCCGGAAGGTGTAGAAGACATGACGATTTATTGTGATGCTTCATTAAATGGGCTCGGGTGTGTTCTAATGCAAAGAGGTAAAGTCATCGCTTACGCCTCTCGACAATTAAAGGAACACGAAACGAGATATCCGACTCATGATCTTGAGTTGGCGGCGGTTGTGCATGCGTTGAAAATTTGGCGCCATTACTTGTATGGTGTTAAGTGTACGATTTATTCGGATTATAAGAGTTTGAAACATCTTTTTGATCAAAGAGATTTGAATTATCGTCAACATAGATGGATGGATGTGGTGAAAGACTATGATTGTGAAATCTTATATCATTCGAGTAAGGCAAACATGGTCGCGGATGCGTTAAGTCAGAAGATTCAACATCCGACGATACGAGTAGGATCGTTACGCATGATTATTACTAACGATTTTCTTGTAAAGCTCGGTGAGATACAAATTGAAGCTTTTGTTAACAACAAACATGAGGAATGGATCGTGGGCCAAACGGAGTTTATTACCTTAGGTCCGCATGGTTTGTTGTCATTTCAAGGACGAGTGTGGGTGCCTAGAATGGGAGATTTCCGACGAGTGCTACTTGATGAAGCACATAAGTCAAAGTATTCCATTCATCCAGGCGCGACGAAAATGTATCTTGATTTAAGGAAGGAGTATTGGTGGCCGGGCATGAAACGTGATGCTGTAAAGTATGCTGAACAATGCGTCACGTGTTTGTAAGTTAAAGTCGGACACCAAAAACCGTACGGTATGTTACAACCGTTAGAAATTCCAAAATGGAAATGGGAGCACATTACCATCGATTTCATCACAAAGTTACCAAAGACGGCGAGAACCCAATTTGACTGGATTTGGGTAATAGTTGATCGATTGACGAAAAGTGCCTTATTTCTTCCCATTCGGGAAGCGATATCATCGGAGACCTTGGCTAAGTTGTTTATCAAGGAGGAGATATCGAGACACGGGGTTCCTATATCTATTATTTTGGATCGAGATACTCGTTTCACATCTCGGTTTTGGGAAAAGTTTCATGAAGATATGGGTACACAATTGAAATTGAGCACGGCGTACCATCCTCAAACGGACGGTCAAACTGAACGTACAAATCAAACATTGGAGGATATGTTACGGGCGTGTATTATTGGTTTCAGCGGTAGTTGGGTTGAGCACTTACCATTGGTGAAATTCTCGTACAATAATAGTTATCATATTAGTATCGGGATGCCACCTTATGAGATGCTTTATGGGCGTAGGTGTCGAACTCTAATTTGTTGGGGTGAAGTGGGTCAAAGAGAAATTGGGAGTACCGATTTGGTTTTAGAGACGAATAGCAAGATCGATATGATTCGGACTCATTTAAAAAAGGCACAAGATAGACAAAAATCTTATGCTGATAAGCGTAGACGACAAATTGAGTTCCAAGAAGGTGACATGGTGATGCTTAAAGTTTTGCCGTGGAAAGGTGTTATTCGGTTTCGAAAACGAGGAAAGTTAGCTCCTCGGTTTATTGGGCCTTTTAAAATTTTAGCTCGTGTTGGTGAAGTTGCGTATCGTTTGGAATTACCCGAAGAGCTTGCGGGGATCCATAATACTTTTCATGTTTCCCATCTCCGTAAGTGTCTTGCGGATGATTCTTCATGGATGCCGTTAGACGAAATTGAGCTAAACAACAAGTTAGAGTATGTTGAGGAGCCGATTACTATACTCGATGAAAAGGTGATAAGGTTGAGGAACAAAGAGGTGAGGACTTATAAAGTTCAATGGCATCGTAGTAAAGGTTCCGAGTTTACATGGAAGCCCGAAGAGTTTGTGTTGGTTTATCTTCCCTCTTGTCATGCGGCTTGGATCGTGAGGACGCGCTCCTATTCAAGTGGGGGAGAGTTGTAAGACCCAAATAATTATTGTACAGATTGTAAATAGAGTACATAAAGTGTGTATAGCTTTATGTATTTAAACAGAAGTCAGAAGCTGTCCAGACCATGGTGCGCGCAGCGCACAATTATGGGTGCGCGTGGCGCACTAGCCCTGTGCACAGTTTTCTGCTTTTTAAATGAATGTTTATGAGGGGCATTCTTGTCTTTTCACTTGAGGACGAGTCCAAGGCTGTAAATGGCCAGTTGTGTGGTGGATGAAACACTTTCAATATTTCCACCAACCACTTCATCTCTCCAATTAAAAGTTCTAGAGTGAGAAACACTTTGAGAGAGAGAAAGCTCAAATCAAAGAGGAAGGAGTTGATTTCAGGCCAAACCGCGTGTGTTAAAGTTGTTCATCTAATCACTAGCTACGTTGTGATTGTGGTGGTAAGCACTAACTTTGATTTCCCTATTTTAATTGTTTAAGGGTTGGGGTTTGGGTTAGTGATGAACATAAAACCCATATTTGGTGATTTTGAGTGTTCTTGGGTAAGATTGGGTCATGAGGACCCAAGGATGACTAACCTAGGGTTTTGGAAATGTTAAATGGACTTATGAGTCATAATTGGTTAGTTAATGTCTACCACACCTAGTCATTAAGCAAATGTGTGTTAATGGGGTTAGTGGATGACCCGAAATGGGTGTGTGACTTAAAATGGTTAAATGGGTAATAATTGACCTAGTTGGGAAAGATGGGTATGAAATACCCTAATTGTGTAATAGTTAGTGTTGTTGGACCTTAGTCACTAGCTTTTAGTGATATGTGATGGTCTTGACCTTAAATGGACGGTTTTGGTGAAAATTGGGCATTTAATGCATTAAGTCATTAAATGCACATGAGTGAATGGTTGGTGTTTAGTCCAACTAGTTTGTGTGTTGATTGAGTACTTATTGTATTAGGTACTTTGCTTTGAAGCTTGCGGAAGTATAAAATCGTCTCCGAATCGTTAAGGTGAGTGGAATAATTATATGCGTAGGTATATAATGTATTTATTTGCGTAGCGTGAGATGTGAAGTGTCGACGTGCTAAGACACCACGTTCACGTAGTGAGTGAAGTGTCGATGTGTTAAGACACCACTCGGGGTGAAGTATCGACGTGTTAAGATACCACCCCAAGTAATATGAAGTGTGAAGTGTCGACGTGTTAAGACACCACTCGGGGTGAAGCATCAACGTGTTAAGATGCCACTCCAAGTAAGAACTATGACGGGTGAAGTGTCGACGTGCTAAGACGCCACCCGGGGTGAAGTATCGACGTGTTAAGATACCACCCGTGGGATTAGAGTACGACGTGTTAAGTATTCTAATGGTTGTTATGAACACCGATGGGAAAATTCGAGTACCATCCCTTGTACGATTGGTTAACCATGGTTATGTGTTATAGAATAGCATATTATATCGTTCGTGTTATATGCTATTGCTTGTGCTAGCTCATGATATCGTGGATTTAGCATTTTACTTGAAATGGTATGCTAATTTAAAAATGCTAGCGGGTATGAGGTATTTGTGTAAGTGATTGCCAGTAGGTGTATTATATATGTATGTGTATAATTATTGCATTCACTAAGCGTTTTACTTACCCTCTCGTTGTTTACCTTTTTATAGGCTCCGGCTTGGACAATGGTAAGGGCGTTCGTTTGGATTAGTGATCCCGCTTTGTTTTGATAGAGGACGCTTTTTGGATGTGTTAGCTTTTAAAGTTTGATCGAGATTTGGGTAGTTTAACCCTCAAACATCATGCTCTAGTGTCGTTTGGAATTTAAACTAATTCGATTGAAACTTGTATTTTTGTACGAAATTCGTAATTTGGGCATATGTGGGCCCGGTTTCGTAAAACTCCTTTTATTATTGAATCGAGTGAGTTTTTCATATTAGAATGTGTTGTGAAAAGCGTTTCGTCTAAAAGTGTCGGGAAGTGGGAGATCTTTAAACGAAAAATGGAAATTTTGGACAGCGGGCTGACTGGCCTTGTGCGCGCCGCGCACTGTACTGTAAATAAAAAAAATTTATTTCGCGTGTTCGATTGTTTAACGGGTTGGGTTGTTACACATAGCCAACCGTGAAACCCCAAACTGAATTACAACGCAGTTTTATGAAAACAAGTTGCACGGTCTCCACCACGGTCAACCGCAGTGCGACCGCAGTTTTTTCTATTACCGATTTTAACCAAATAAAGTTTGACTAGTTCCCTACATCTATAATTCATGAAACCTTTCTCAACATGCTTAGAATAGATGCCCTCTCCATACTCAATTGAGTTTTGGTCATAAAAACACTAATTGTGGTTAATTACGCCTAATAACATCTTAATGACAAATTAACCAAAATTAGGCATAACACATAAGTGTTAATCAACAACTTGTGATCTTAATTCTTATCTAGATATCCTTAGTATGATCATCAAGTACCAACACACTTAAGCCAATGTTACTAGAACAATAATTGTTATTAGAAATGACTTAGTGATTAATTAAAGCTAAATGAGGAACAATGCTCTCAAGGTTAACTAGTAATGACTTGTAATCCTAAAATACACTTAGATACATTCAGGATGGTCACCAAGTTCCAACTAGAAATTGCTCTTCCCTTGTGCATGTGTTGGACATTAATGTGTGCTTACACATTAATCAAGCAATATGTTATATTGCAATTAAACTTGTTAAAAGCTTGAATTATAAGTTTTGCAAGTATCTATATGATTGATCCTAGAATAACTATCTCTTGCTATGTGTGAGTATTACTTGCTACTTGACAATATGCTTAATACTCATAAACTTGTCAACTTGATTAATATGTTTGCTATGTGCTCACTAGTTAGGATTCAAGTAACTAACCTACTCCAATAGATTAAGTGTAAAATGCTTCTCAATGAAAGTATAGTAAATTGTCTATTTGGTCTAGTCTAAGTCACTAAGGGTGATCGCTTATGACTTAACTTTGACGTCTCTACATACTTCATGATTATCTTATAGAGACATCACTCAATTAATCTCTACCTAAACTCAAAAAGAACATGACTTGTGATTAATTGAAACTAGGAAGTTAATGACATAGTGACTAGTCTTTAGAATTGAACCAAAGGCATTAATGTGACTAACTAAGTCTTGACCAAACTGAGATTTCCCAAAATATCAATCAAGACGCTTCTCCAAGAATGTTGGGTTTGCCACTTTTGGAATGTTAAGTCACTTTCATGCAATAAGACCAAATCTCACACACTTAATTCATATAGTACTTGTATAGGATATTTGGTTTCTTTTGCAGGTGCTAGAAGGAGTAAAGGTGCCAAAATGTGGTGTTCAAATTTGAGTCAAACGGCTATACAACGGATACCAAATTTGGACTGGAGCACGCACGGTCGCACCACGGTCGACCGTGCAGGCAACCGTGTGTCAACGGCTATTTTTTGAATCCCACTATAAAAGGCAAACATTAAAGAGCATTTGAAGCTGACCTTCTTGCATATTTCAAAGGCTTATTTTCAGAGATCACAAAGGCTCTAATTACTACTCAAATGTGATCAAGCAAGAGAAGATTCTATGATCTTAGGGATATAGAATTTGGTTGTTGTAAACTTACTAATCAAAATCATTAATCTTGTGAGTTTACTTAGTGTACTGTATGTCCTAGTATTGTCTTAGGATCATCATTGCAAATTATATAAGTCTTGTAACTTCAATTAGTAGAAGCATAGGCTAGCTTAGTGATCTACTTTCTTAAAGGGATTTAGGAAGTTGATTAATCTTATTTGGAGATTAATACTTGTCCAAGGTGAAGACAAGTTGATCTAGGTTGGAGTTGATCTTTCAAAGGGATAGAAAGATTAGGTTTGTTGTCTACCAAAGAAGTTGAAGACTTGTAAATCGGATCTCCACCGGATTTGGAGAAAAGTGCTTAGTGAAGCAACAAATCCCGATTAGTGTAATCGGGGAGTGGATTAAGGTGGATTAGTTAACATCCACCCGAACCACTATAAATCCTTGTGTCTATGTTCTTTACATTACTTCATTTATCATTTTGAACATATATACTACACACATCAAGTTTGAGTTGAATTGGTTGATCAAAGTTAATTGAATTTGATGATCAATCGAAAAGGTGTTAAAAACGTATTAAGTAACTATTCAACCCCCCCCCCCCCCCCCCTTCTCTCTCGTTACTTACAATTATATTGATATTCATTTATAAAATAATTTTCTGAATACGTTATTAAATCGTAAGCAAAGCAAAAAGGGTGTTTTTTTTTCTTTCAAATTTTACTATATATGGATGACATCTTAATTAAAGTGAAATAATACTTATTAATAAAGTTTGAGAAAACTTATGTATAGATGAACTTGAATTTTTGTTACTTCAAAACAATGTTTTTTTGGAAAGTTAGGTTTGGTTCATTGACGGGGATCGAAAACCACACACCCGGTCATTTTTCACGCACATACGCGTTATCGTGCGGAAATTCGAATTGCATAACAGGAACTCGATCTGTCAATCCATAAAATCATGTGAATCCAGCCGAATTTCTGTATACGGGTTGGTAAAACCTTGTTGGAGCTAATCGATTCATTGTGTCCCACATCGGAAACTGATAGAAAGAAATGTATGTATATAAGTTTATGGAAACCTCACTCTATCACCAATTGATTTTAAAGAAATGTGAAACTCATGAGCTTATATGTAGTACATGTTGGTGGACCTGAAAACGATCCTACAAATGGTATCAGAGCTTGGTTATAGCCCAGATGTGTGGACGGTACAGAATGGTAGCGGAGGCTCAAAAACCGAGATGACTATGGACGTGACCGAGGAGGAGGTCGGGTGTCCGGGAAGAGTCGAGATGGTATTGAACGTGTCCGTAGAATTAGCGTGGAATGAATCGATTAAAGGTGTGATTGTTGGAGCTAATCGATTCATTGTGTCCCACATCGGAAACTGATAGAAAGAAATGTATGTATATAAGCTTATGGGAACCTCACATTATCACGAATTAGTACAAACCTCTTATTCGAACTTTTTACAAAGCAAGAGATCAACTCTTGAAATAAGTATTTTATTTACGTGATACTCAGCTCCGTAATTTTTATTTTTCTTTTAAGTTTTGAAATAAAGGAGTTTATTAGTAGTTTTGTCTTTTACAGACTTCCTTGAAAGACTAAAAAAGTCTCCTCCATAAAAAGCCAACCAGCATACCCACCAGACAAAATTGTCCACTTATAACAGATCACACACACATATAGAAACTAAGATTTACTACTACGAATAAAGGTCAACCATAAAGTGATACACATACTTACAATATAAAAAAAACATAAAATAATAATAATGGGAAGAGCTCCTTGTTGTGACAAAGCAAATGTCAAAAAAGGACCATGGTCTTCTGAAGAAGATGAAAAACTTAGAGAGTTTATTAATAAACATGGTACTGTTGGTAACTGGATTGCTCTTCCTCACAAAGCTGGTATATTTATATTTATCTCTCTTTTGTAATTATTATTTATTTTTATGTGTATTTTTCATTTAATATATGCAAGATTTACTTATTAATCATATGCATAGGTTTGAAGAGATGTGGTAAGAGTTGTAGGTTGAGATGGCTAAATTATCTTAGACCAAATATTAAACATGGTGAGTTTTCTGAAGATGAAGATAAAATCATATGCAGTTTGTATGCCAGCATTTTTTTTTTTTTTTTTTTTTTTTTTTTTTTTTTTTTGAAAGGCAATGTTAGTGGTTAGAGTTAATTCACGAAAATCCCCCCCCCCCCGAGACTCGAACCCTTGGTCTCCTCGAACACCATGTTAACATGGTGACCAATGAGGCAAAGCCCCATTGGCTGTATGCCAGCATTGGGAGCAGGTTTGTACATACCCTTTTAATTTGGATCTTTCTTTTTAAAATCTTTATTTTAGGTTCATTTGTATTTTGTAACACCTATATATGAATATGATTATGATTATGATTGTACCCTTTTATACATAGTGTCTAGCTATTATTTGTACATATGTCCTTTCCATTAAAAGTCATGTATACATCAAGTCCTAATTTAGAATTATACTCGTAGCATTTATGGATATATGCATGAAGCAAATCTCAAATCTACATTCATTATGTAGTGTTATCACTTTTTCTTGATTATGTACATATGAATCAAGATATATTTCCAATTTTCTTTACATATTTGAAATGTATATATGTATGTATGTTCAGATGGTCAATAATAGCAGGTCAACTACCAGGAAGAACTGATAATGATATCAAGAATTACTGGAACACAAAGCTTAGAAAGAAGCTTATGGCTATGCTTCCTTCTTATCAAAAGAAACCATCTTTTTACCCTTCTATTAATCCACTTCAATCACCAAATAATTTCTTGAATATTGCTTCTTCATCATCTTTTTACAACCCTAATTTCATAAATAATGTTAGCAACAATTTGATCAGCACTAGTAGCTTTATTGATAATCACATTTATGTTAATGATCTCATTCAACCACCACCACAACCACCATCATCATCAAATTCTTTCAGTTGTATGTTCTTAAACAATAACTATAATCTAGGGTTTCAAGATCAAGATATGAACAAAGAGTACTACTACCCACAAGTGAAAGAAAGGATGCTAATGTTTGGTGGAGATCAAAACAGTCACAAAGATCATATAATCAAGCAAGAAGACCAATTTGCCCCTGAGGGTTTTGGAGATCTAACTCCAAATTATGAATTTATGACAGATCATAACAATAACTTTGTTGATCAGAAACCAAAAGGGTATTTCAAGAATCTTGAAGAACTGAAACAAGTGATTGATATCAAGAACAACAGTTGTAGTATCAATTTTAACATCAACAGCTACTTGATGACTGAAGATAATAATGATGATGAAAACAAGACAACACATAATAATATTACTGATGAATATTATATGATACAGTATAATGATTGATGGGAGTAACTAGCTAAGTGACTGTTTTGCTGTTGTAATTAAGAAAACTATCAAATTTAGAGATCTCTTTGGCACAGTTTCTTGGAGTTTGTGTTGATCTGTACTTTAAAATTGCACAAGGAAAAAGAGATTTTTTTTTTAAATACCGAGTATTTTGAATCACTAACGGGGAATAACCCACTCAACCGATCATTTTTCATGCACACACATGCTTTCGAGCAGAAAATTGAACCGCATTACAGAAACTCGATTCTTAAACCATCACGAGGAGCCAGGTAGGTAAAACCTCCTCGGTTAAATGCCTGAAATATTTTAAGAGATGAGATTCGAACTTGAGACCTTCACACCATCCAACACACAAGGTGTTGGGTGTACTACTAAGCCACAAAGGTAGGTAAAAAATAGATTTTTTTTAACTCTATATATTTAACAGCTATATTAAAAAGATGAATGTATGTATTTCAATGGAATAATTATATCTGAACATAAGAATTTTTTTATTTTATGATTTAATCTAACACTATTCAAACGCAAAATAAATAGGTATAGTGGAAATGGAAATGTTGACACCATCTTCAAAGGCAAATATTTGAATGAAATTATTAATCATTAATATTTTTCCATCTCAGTGTCTTCTTTAACTGAACAAAAACTTTTGAAATCTTTCAGAAGTTAACTACTCGATCCGTATAATCTTTACTGATGATATATGTTTAACTAGACACATAATTTTAAAAATTTTCACGAGTTGACTACGTAGTATAATATTTACTAACTAGTGAAATGACCCGTGGAACCACGAGTTTGTTTAAACGAAACAGTTTAATGATATGTTTTAGGTATTAATTGAACGTAAATGCTAAAGTTATTTAGTTTAATGACCCGTGGAACCACAAAGTTCGACTAAGAAACTCGTCAGCTGAACATTTCATCAAACATCTAAAATGCATATTAAACAATCTACATCCAATCATAAGAGATAATATTGGTTGTCATTTTATTTTAAAAATGTAAATTAAAATATAAATATGGAATTGGTTTTCTTCTACATAGTTTTTATAGATTCTCGTACCCAATTCAAAATAATTAATCAAAATAATTCAAAATTATTTAATTTTAATAATTAAAATAATTATCAATAAGATTTAATAATAATAGTTAATTAATATGATTTAATAATAATAATTAATTAATAAGATTAAATTTAATTCAAAATTATTTAAATTAATAACATCACCCATCATGCTTAGTTTTTTTTTTCTTTTTCTTTTTAATTTTTTCTTAACAAAAGAATTAGCCTAATAATGACATCATCATTGTAGGATTTTAATATTAACTATAGATATCCAATTATAAGAGATAATATTGATTGTCATTTTATTTTAAAAATGTAAATTAAAATATAAATTTAGAATTGGTTTTCTTCTACATAGCTTTTATAGCTTCTCGTACTCAATTCAAAATAATTAATTAAAATAATTCAAAAATTATTTAATTTTAATAATTAAAATAATTATTAATAAGATTTAATAATAATAGTTAATTAATAAGATTTAATAATAATAATTAATTAATAAGATTAAATTTTAATTCAAAATTATTTAAATTAATGACATCACCCATCATGCTTAGATTTTTTTCTTTTTTCTAATTTTTTCTTAACAAAAAAATTAACATAATAATGACATCATCATTGTAGGATTTTAATATTAACTATAGATAGATAGATGAAATATATTCAAAATGAACAATTTTAATAAAAACAGTAAGAAATAGTAACATGAATACGAGATACAAGTAGTTTTTTCAGTTTGGTTCAGCTAGACATTTAATTACTCTTTGATTGTAAATGGACTTCATAAGATAACATAAAACTAGACCACTTATGTCACATATATAATCCTCTTAAGTAACCTAACCTACATTAGCTTCTAGTCTACAACAATAACAACAACAAAACCCAATACCACATAAATGGTGTATGGGGAGGTGAGATGTAGACAATCTTTCCCCTA
This sequence comes from Rutidosis leptorrhynchoides, assembly GCF_046630445.1. Lineage (NCBI taxonomy): Eukaryota > Viridiplantae > Streptophyta > Magnoliopsida > Asterales > Asteraceae > Rutidosis > Rutidosis leptorrhynchoides. The sequence goes on along the minus strand of NC_092336.1, from coordinate 394,267,599 downwards.
TCCTAGAATAAAGTCAAGTCATTTCTCCACCCAGAATGAAAACACTCTCAAAAGTAGAGAAAATCATCCCTCTCTCTATTCAACGGATAGAGAGATTGCTTCCGAGTGGATCTCCGGCCAATAAGTAGGAAAAAAATTAAAAATAAAAATTAAAAATAAAAATTAAAAATAAAATTGAGACGCCATGAAAATGGTAAAATTAAATTTTCATGAGTTCTAAATCTTACCTGAAATTTAATTTAGGATCTAAGAGTCAGTCTAGTCCGTATATGTTTATTCCAGTAGCTCAATAATTCTAATTCAAATTAGTTATGATTATCTTTAGTTCAACGTATAAATCTTTATTTATTAAAATCAACCTATAACCACGTAGTAGTCATCTTCACCTCTCATTGGTTCATCTTATTCAAAAGTTAATTAGCTTAAAATAATGTATTGATAATAATTGAAATGGTCATGCATACGAGAAAATATATGAAGATGGTGACACAAAATAAAATGAATTGCATAGTGGCAATTTGAAGATGCTTAGCAAACGACAAGAATCATTTAAACTTTGGATTTATGTATAAAAAATCTCACTAGAGTATCATCGGCCAAAGTTCGGACAAAATATAACTCAGAATATTTAAATACATCGCTTACTTTAAATAAATAAATTAAGTAAATTGAACGTTGAAAAAAGGGCATCAAATTGACACTTGTTTTGGTATTTTTATGCTATAATTTTTCATAGATAAATATAAATAATTTTTTTTGAAAGGCAATATATATATTCATTCAATCACATAATAAGAGTATTACAAAAAGTTCGCAAAGATGCAACCTAAGATACCGAGCTAGAATCTTATGCTACATCTAAACAAATCGCAAATAAATTACAGTATGACCGATATTGGATTATTTAACCAATCATGCCACTCAATTTTTTTAGATTTGCACCGCTTCGCGACCCAATCGTAGCTCTTGACCTGAATTTCGTTTAGTGCCATCGGAGGAGATCAAGACGAGTTTTTGAACACCTTTTGGTTTCTATTCTTCCAAATTAAATACCCGGTTGTCCATTGTACCGCTTGCCAAATTTTCGCACCCAAAATTGAAGCTTGTGTATGGAATTTCCCATCAAATGCATCATCGAAACCACCAAGTGAAGTCAAGTTACCCCACCAATTGTAGACCTTTTCCCAAACAACTTTTGCATGAACACATGAAAATAATGTATGCTCAACCGACTCCAAGGTGTCATCGCAAAGAGGACAACGAACGGAATTGAGGTCGACACCCCGATTTTCAAGTTCGACAAGCACGGGCAACCTCTTCCGCTTTGCCCTCCAAACGAAGACCCCCACTTTTTTTGGGATCAAATTGTTTTTTTGAGTTGATACATTATTTGCACTAGGAGGAAAGCAATGAGACATGATAATGTATGTTAACTTTTGAGTTGAGAAAGTACCACTTGAGCTTAACTTCCATGACCATGTATCATTTTTTCCCGGATGTAATTTAACGTTCGCAATGACCTGCTCCAAATTCAGCAATTCAGTCCGAGTTCTTCCACCTGGATCACGAAGCCAGCACCATCTTGGAACCCAATTCTGTCCATCCCATTGTATACGATCTGCTACAGTAGCTAAAGGATCCACATCTAGCCTTGTGAGCCTCTTGAACAACATCTTGAACGCTTTATCATTGAACCATTCGTCATCCCAAAATTTAGTAGCCTTACCATCACCAATCACTTTTGTGAAAGAAGAAGAGAAGTCGACACCTAGCTTGTCAATATCGAGACCTGTTTTGACAATATTGCTCCAAGTAGAGTTAGAGCATGAAAAAGAAATATCCCCACCCTTAGTAAGTCGCCCCGAATTCCCATAAATGCTTTTAATAACACTAACCCACAAGGAGGTAGTTTCGGTTTTAAACCTCCACCACCACTTGCCGATTAGTGCAAGATTTTTACAATTAAGAGAACCGATGTTTAGTCCGCCATCCGCCCAAGGGCGTATGACATCATCCCATTTGACCCACAAGATTTTTGACTCGTCACCCGCCCCTCCCCAAAAAAATTTACGTCTCACACACTCTAATTTTTTAAGCACGCTAGGCGGGGCACGGAAGAGCGAAAAGTAATACAACGGCAAGCTATTTAGAACCGAAGTCACGAGAGTTAAACGTCCACCGAATGACATCGCACGTGCCTTCCAATCCGACAATCGCTTTTCAAAGTTTTCAATAATTGGTTTCCAACTCGACGATTTATTCATTTTTGCTCCAATTGGTAACCCGAGATATGTGAATGGAAAAGTTCCAATCTTGCAACCAAACAATTTAGCCATCTCATCAATTTCACATTTATCAACCCCGACTCCAAAGAGGTTACTTTTATTATAATTTACCTTCAATCCGGAACACAATTCAAAGCATTTTAAAAGTTTCATTAAGTTTTCAATATTGTCTAAACTCCAAGTACCGAAAAAAATCGTATCATCCGCATATTGGAGGTGGGAGATATTAATTTTATCATTGCCGATTTCAACCCCATTGAAAAGATTATTCAAAACCGCCGATTTAGTAAGAAGGTTAAGACCCTCCGCCGCGATAATAAAAAGGAAAGGCGATAAAGGATCGCCTTGCCGAACTCCTTTCCCAAACTTGAATTCTTTTGTTGGAGAGCCATTAACTAAAACGGAAATGGAGGCCGAATTAAGGCACGATGCAATCCACCTCCTCCATTTTATCCCAAATCCCATAAAACCCATCATATCATCTAGGAAATCCCAATGAAGACTATCAAAGGCTTTCTCGAAATCAACTTTAAAAATCATGCTTCGCGAGTTACTATTCTTTAGAAAATTAAGGGATTCATTGGCAATTAGAATACCATCAATAATGTTTCGCCCTTTTATGAACGCGCTTTGTTCGAAGCCGATAAGATGGGGAATCACCTTCCTAATACGAATAGATAACAATTTGGAAATGATCTTATAATAGCTTCCGATCAAGCTAATAGGCCTATATTCATTAAAACACGAGGGATCTTGCTTTTTTGGGATAAGAGTGATAAAAGACGCGTTGCAACCCGGGGAAATAAACCCTTCTTCCCAAAAACCATTGATCGCATCAACCAAGTCTTCACGGATGATTGCCCAAAATTTCTTAAAAAAAACTCAAATTAAAGCCATCTGGGCCGGGCGCTTTATTACTAGCACATTCTTTAATCGCACCCCATATTTCTTCCTCACTAAATCTTTTTTCTAAGTCAGCTGCTTCATTTTCGGTAATATTAAAGCAGCCAGGTTCATTGGATATAGAATGTATCGGCCCGGCATCTAGACCAGTGGCAGGCCCAGTTATGTGATCACTTGGGCCAGAACAGACAGTACGTGGGCCAGAACAGACAGTAGCCTGAGCGGCCCGTTGAGCTGAAAGGCCAGATGGACTGTTTGAACCAGACTGAACAGGGACACGGCCCGTTAATTTTGGCCTGCGACTTGTATCTTTGCAAAATAATGTCTGGAAGTGAGAAAAGATGGCGTCTTTAACTTTTATCGGGTCTTCGGACCAAACCCCATCAATGAAAATGCCACGAAAATTATTCTTATTATATTTCCTTCGTATCGTAGCGTGAAAAAATTTCGAGTTCTCATCGCCCTCAAGCGTCCATCTAATTCTTGCCTTTTGTTTCAACATATTTGTTTTGATGTTTTCCTTTTCGGCCCAACGACGTCGACAATCTAACCATGTAGCACGTTCCGAGTCATTAAGCGGATGTGTTTCCGCCTTAATTTCCCAATCTGTTGCTTCTTTTTTAAGATTGTTGATTTCTTTGTCAAGACCCCCAAACATAGTATAGTTCCATGTTTTTAGAGCCGCTTTTACATTTTTTAAACGATCTCTAAAAATACAATCTTTTTCACACCTTTAACCGGTTGTTTCCACGCCTCAATGATTACCTTATCAACATCCACATAATTGAACCATTCATCGAAAACTTTAAAAGGCTTTGGACCATAATCAATAAGTTTATCACGAAGAATTAATGGACAATGATCCGAGAGATTACGGTCTAAAGTAATAATAGAAAGGTCATCCCACAAACTAATGAATCTATCCGAGACCAAAAACCTATCAAGTTTACTAAATTTTACCCCATCATCACTAATACGCGTAAATTTCCTACCACTAATCGGGATCTCAATCAATTTGTTCCTATATATAAACTCATTGAATCTATCGGCTCTACATTGGTGGAATTGAGAATTTAACCTATCCGAACTATTTCTAACCTCATTAAAATCACCACACAACAACCAACTTGAGTCAGTACTATTAATAAGCCTATCTAATGAATCCCACATCAATTTTTTCTTATGATCACTATGTGGCCCATACACATTGACAACAATAGACTCTTCACCCGACTTCTTCCATTTGCCTCTTAAAGCTAAAAAATAATCACCGCCCGTTGCCTCAATATCTTCAATGGAACCTTTATCCCAAATGACTAATAAACCCCCCGATTTTCCTATGGCCTCCTTTTGAATGAACCCAAAATTTGTGTCCCCCCACAAGGCATTTACCCATTTATCCGAAACACATTTACTCTTGGTTTCTTGAAATACCGCTATACATGGTCTTTCTTTAATACAAATACTATGCACCCACCCAAACTTGCCCTTAACCGCAAAACCACGAATGTTAAGTGAAAGAATCTTCATAAAATAACAAAGGGAGACGATATGGAACAAAACATGACTTACATTGGGATAGAGGTGGACCACCTCAATCCAATTTGTTCGCCATATTTACGTATCTCATCACTATTAACGGATCTAATTGGAACCTCATTAAAGTTTTGGATATCACTGCCTTTCTTACTCTTCACCTTAGATCTCTTCCCACATGTTTTGCATTTGTATGACTTACCACAATTGGTTCCACATCGACCTATGGTTTTGAAACGTTGAATTCTATTTGCAGCCTTCTGATTAGTCATTGCAACTAAATAGCAATCACTGCAATATGATATGTCGATCGATTTTTTGTTCGAGACTTTGGAATCAGCTTTGTCTCTCAAGCTTGTCGAGAAATCGTCAATGCTTTCTGAGCAGTGGTTAGAAAAAGAGGAGATAGGAATTGACCTGGATGATTTGGATGATTTATCTTTTCTTTTGGTTGGTTTATCTTTTCTTTTTCGGTGCCTAACCCTTTCTACGTTTTCTTGTGAGTTATCATAATTCTGAGACACATGTACATCAGCCTTTGAAACCCCATTAGCACTAAACCTAGCTTTTGGAAGTCCATCAGCTTTGTTACCCGACCCCAGCCCTTCATTAGTATCTCCAATAAATTCATCTGACCCAACTTTTGAAGACCCATTAGAGCTACATATTTTATTAGGCCCATGACTATCCTCTTCCCCTTTATTACTTGGCCCATTATTTTTCCCTGGCCCATTAGTATTTTTCTCCTCATTGGCACCGTTATTCCCATCATTTTTTGCATCTTTTGAAATATTAGTAGGGTCAGAAGCATGCTTATTGTTGTCTTCGTGGGCACCAGTATTTATATCCTTGGGATCCCCATGCGTATTTTCCTTGAAAAGTGTCCCCACCTCATTATTTTCCTCAGCTGTCTCGCATACCACCTCATCATTACTAGGGCCACTATTCCCAAGATTGCCTGATTCCTCATCTTCTACAACCGGTAGATCTTTTCTCAATTCCGGCATGTCATCACCGGATATTTTAGAATCTTCGCCTTCATCTTCTTCACTCCGTAGAACATCATTGTAAAGACTATATTCGTCATCATCTTTGATAGGACCATGACCATCAATATCACTACCATTTGACTCGCTGTAAAAATCATCTGAATTAATAGACTCTGAATCGTCATATTCTGATGATCCTGTATCTTGACATCTTCTATTTTTGCATTTATGACATATGAACTGTTGAGACACATCTGATGGCTTTTTCTCAACAATTTCTTTAACTTCCTCCTTAACATTGATAAAATATATTTTTGATCTATAGACTAGCTTAATAGACTCATTAACAAGTTCCGGATTATGTAGTTTAGCAAAAACTTTTCCTTGCAATAGATCTTGATTTCCTGTTAGCGAACAATTTTCCAACAAATAGACCACCCCCCACCACTCGGCAATCGAAGTGAAAGTTCTATCTGTCCAACATGGTAGTGGAACTCCTTTAATAGTGAGCCATGCCATTCTTTGTTCCGGCCAATTATTGAAATCCCACATACCGACTTTATGGACCCATTTATTTAGAGGGTGCAAACCTTCCACCAAAGATTTTGCAGCATCTAAGGTTTTGAAGATAAACATTAATCCCAACCCACCTAGTCGTTTGTATTCAATTTCTGAGAAACCTTCAGCAGTCATGATAGCATCCAGGTTTAGAATAATATCATTATTCCTTGCCTCCCCAACGACTGCATTTTTTAATAACTCTACATTATCTGCATATTTATCATCAGTATCTGCATTCTTAACATCATCAATAACCACCACCTTTTCTCTTTTAACATCCCCATAATCTGGAACATCCCTCTTGACCTCTTCCCATCTTTTCTTTTCATTAAGTTTGTCACGCAGATCTAAAGTCTCCTTTCTCTTCCCTAACACATCAGTAAAGGTACGCCCATCATGAAGACGATTTGCATCAAAACCGGTAGACTGATTTGGAATCTTATTATGAGGAGCTGGAACTTTTTTCTTTGGAGCCCTAACAGTTGCCTTGAAAACTTTAATCATCACCTCGTTAACCTTGATTGATTCTAACTTCTTCAACAGTTTGTCAGCATCGTTAACATCCGCAAACCTTACGAATGCGAACTTCTGGCCGTTGAAAAGTCTTTTTCCGGCCATATATACGTCTCTCACCGCCCCATATTGTTTGAAGAGTTTCCAAAAATCTACCACCTTCCAGTCATCGGGAAAATTGTAGAACATGTACGATGTTAATCGATTTCGGTTTGACCCCCCATGATTGTTGTTGTTCTCGTAGCGACCGTTGTATCTCCCTCGAACTCCCGCCGTGCCTGCCGAAGACGTGCCTTGCCTCACACTCTCTCTCTCTTGTTTTTCTCTCTCACACATTTTTAACCTGGTTTTTTTTTTCATAGTATGTGATAAATATAAATAATATATTATAAAAAAATTCATGGAACCAACAATAATTTGAAGCGATGAAGGAGCACATGCAAGTTAATTATAATTTATAATTATTGAATTATGTGTATGAAAAGATAAATGTACACAACACAATTTTTACACAAATCTTCTACCTATACTCTAAAATTGAGTCCTAAAAAATGATTATGACTTTTAACCACTCTATTAATCAAAAGTTAAATTTTAATATAACCCCTCTAACAAATAATACATTTAGTAAAAAAAAAATATTAATTGAACTTAATAAATAACAAATTTTTTAGTATAAATTGACCTACCTGTACTCTAAAATTGAGTCCTAAGAAGTAAACATGACTTTTAACTACACTTTTAACTAAAAAAATCTATACTCTAAAATTGAGTCCTAAGAAGTAATCATGAATTTTAACCACACTATTAATTAATGATAAAATTTTAAATTAACCCCTTTAACAAATAATACATTTATCGACGCCAGTTACAATTGTTTTTCTCTGACTTGGGATTTGGTTTCAACGGATCCTCATCGGATCTTTTGATTCCTTACCATCACTAAATCCCATCTCCTCCACTCTCCATCTTCAATGACGAGTCGTCTGCTGTGTTCTCGAGCAAATACTGGAGTCCTAATTATCCGGAGGCTGCAAAATGGGAACGAAAATCGTCTGCAAAAGTACTCAAAGCGGATACTTGCAACCAGATACATTCCATGAAACAACCACAAGTACGTAATCGCACCATTTGCAACACGAACGAACATTGCAACCCAGGAGATGTACAAGGGAATTTCACCTCCATTGAAATAAAGGTAGGAGACAAGCTTTTGGTTTTTAATCTTCCTGAATCTGTGAGTAACCACAAGTTCGTGTTTAATTATAATAAGGATCGTTTAACTTGGTCTTTAGTCGAGTTTGATAATAGTCTCCATGATGCTAATGTCCCAACGGAGACAACTCGTTAATCACTAAAAAATTCCAATGGGTGCGTTGCCAAGCCGTCTAAACTTTGTGTTCAACAAGCTTCCGGTGACCATGATATTATATCGTATTCTAAAGAGGAACCTACATACTGTGAGAAAGTATCTTGTTCGCCGAAAAATTTTGTGGCTGATGAGGTACCGGAATCTGAGGGATCGATAGATGTGGTAGAGCAAGAACCTCGATGCGTTAATTCGCGTGGTCGTTCCTCAATTCCCAATGGCGTCAATGATGTATCCGAGGCAGAAGGCGGCCAAATTGATTCTTTTTCTTGTAAGAGTGCAGGTTTCGAGACGCTTAGAAATTTGAGAGGGTTGCACGGCTCGAGTTGTTTGGAGGAATCCCCAGCAGCTTTTAATTTTAATGGGCCACAAGGTCCAAATTTCTCTTGTGGTGAATATAGTGACAATACAGGTAATAAAACTAAATTTGATAGTGGGCCTGGTAAAGTAAAGGTTGAGCCTACTTGTGCTTCATTAGATTCGGGCTTGGAAAATACAAGGCCTAAGAATTTTGATGATGTCTCTCATGGGCCGAAGGATTTGAAGGGTGATTCTTGGGATGGGTTTAGCGTGGTGGCTCGTTTTCGAATCAAGAATAGAAAACTTAAGCCCTTAATTAAACATCATTTTATTAATTACCTTCAAGGTAAAAAGCTATTAAAGCGTAAAATATGTCGTGATAAGCGTACTTGGTATGAAAGGGTTATCATAGATGATTTAATGCAATATTCGGATGAGGTCGAGGACGATGAAAATGAGAATAGTGAGGATGAGGACGATGAGGATGATGATGATTATTCATCCTTAATCTCGGGTTCATAGTGTTCTTTGTTTTATGGTTCTTGCTTGTGTGATAACCTAGTTATTATTTGCCTTGTTGTGTTAGTCTCGAGTGAATTTGTATTGTTTGGGTAGTTTGGTTTTTTGAGTCGCATGTTTGTCTAATTTCGTGGAGTTTGGTTAGGTCGTTCGTGTTGTGAGTATGTTATCCGTGTCGTGGTTCTTGTCTTTTCTAGCTTCTTGCTATATTGTATTTTTGCATTTTAATTTATAAAAATCTAGCCTTTCGAAAAAGAAAAAAAAAACTCACATTTTGTTACCTTTTCCTTCATTTAATTTCCTTAAACCGCTTCAATCACCCTTAAATTTTATCTCTGTTCAGTCCACAACAAAAAGATGACTCTACTTTTATCTCAATATTTCAAACCTTCCCAAATGCAATCCTAATTAACCCTAATTTCCTAATCAACAACCAAAAAAACGTTTCAATTTAATAATAATTGCTCAAGTTATCATAAACAAACACAACTGCATTTCAAACACATCAAATTGAGGTTTATACATCAACAAAATCAATACAGTTTAACTAAAAACACTAAAATTGTTTACATTTCGTCCATTTATGGTTCATTTTGTGTGGGGTGGCAGTATTACATTCAAAATGGTCGGCTTACCGGTGATGATAAAACATTAAGAACGAGTTTTTCATTGTATAACAAGGTTAACTGTATGAAGTTAAACGAAATGGCTTACAATTATGTAGGGGAGATCAAAGATCGTATACGTTGAAAATGATTTTATGCAATGTTTTCATGGACAATGTATGCAAAACTGAACTTATCGACGATAATACTTTGGAAACAATTTATTATTTGGGCTCATAATGATCAAGATTATCAAGCTAAAATTGAAATTCATTTTGAGCTAATCTTTCCAACACACCATCAGGTTCCCTAAAACCCATGACTAATGGTCGATTGTTTCACCATCACAAGTTCGTACACAAGTGGTATAATTTGGTTATTCCGATACATTGCAATGGCAACTAGGTTGATACCCATATACCCTCCCTTCAAATATGCACCATCGATGATAATTATGGGTCGTATAGAGTTGACAAATGTACGGATATGGATGTTTTACAAAGTTGCTAGCTAACATATATATCAATGAAATTTTAATAAAATATAATGTAATTAAAGTTACTTACACAAGCCTCAATAGACACGTAACACATCACGAACTTATTATGGTTGTCTGTGACGAAGATTCGTATAGGTTTCGGGATTGTGAATCTTAATGTTATAAAGGTTCGCGGGGAGCATTAGAAAAGAGTCGGTTATACTTCTGCGAATCATATTAATAGCTTCACACTTTGCCTTTCATATGCCTGGTGGTACAATATGCTTATATTAAACCTCTCATTAATGTTACTTTCTATTTCCTTTCCCTTATAGATTATGTTTTCTAAATTCGTAGCATTCATCAAAATGTGACACAAGACCTTTTTGTTTGCATGCTTGTTGTTCACCATTATTTGTGTTCTGGAGCAAGTATGTATATCAACTAACATTGTAACACGAAAGTTCCTTGTAAGCAGTGATTTGTATGCACTAAGTTTCCATTCACAGTTGGGCAAGACACATACTACGGTGTACCTAGATTTGTCGGCCTTTAAAGGCTTAATCTCGAAGTTTTCTGTAAGGAATTTTGTATGTTGTTAGCGCAAAAATTCTTCTTTATTCTCAAACGTTTTTCCCACTTTAATCAATTCAGATACTCTGTATTTGATAACTTAATTTGAATTTGGCTTATTTTCTGCCACGTTTTCTCCTAGTAACGGTGGCATATTCCATAACATGTTTTGTGTACCAGTGCAGCAGATGCATTATCTTCTTCCCCAGAATCTTTTACAACTGGCTCAAATGGGCATTCAAACTTTTTTTTTCCTTATATACATTTTCTCCATAGTGTTTAAAAATCGAACTCATCCACGTTTGAATTATGCACGTTTGATGGATTGCCAACTTCATACTTTGTGGATGAGTTATTTTTACTAATATTGATACTCGATTTGTTACTACCAATAGCAGAATACATATATACTTTCTCGACAACATAAAGTTCTATTGAGGCACTGCTAATAGCGCAATCTAAGAATTCTCCAGAATTTTCAGGATCATCGATAATATCAAATATATAATAATCGAATACATATTTCATATATAATTTGGAAGTAACTGGTAGTTTTAACTTTTCAAGAATGCATCCTAACAAATTTTTCGATTTATCAGCTTCTCGGGATAAACCAGGAGTTACATATGGATCCTAAAACAGTCAATCAAAACATGATTGCTATTAATATATTGAAAAGCTCCTCCACTACATACACGCATAACAAATATTTCTTTACTCATTGTTTAATATGTTGCCATAATCGTACCTGAAACGTAGTGTAGATTCTTCAATTTTGTTGAATGTGTATTGGTTAAATGTTTTGTTTAAAAGTGTTGAAAGTGCATGAGGAAAGTGCAATGCCAACTGAAATTTTTTTTTCTTTTTTTTTTTGTCAGTAAATTATGGGTCAAAATAAAGTACAAAACGTTATCTTAAAAAATCAAAATTTTCAGAAAACCGTATGCCAAAATCTTATCCTGATAAGGTACACGTAAGTCACAAGGTAACCCTTGTGACTTGTACGCGACGTGCGTATGACCCATAAAACACGATCAGTCGCAAGAGTATCATTCGACGTGTGTGGTCTTGGTCATGAACCTACATCCCAGGTAGCGACCTGAATTTCCTCGGTCATGACCAATAAAGCACAAATCGCAAAGTCGCAAGTTTGGCTTGCGACTTGCGAGAGCTCTTTGAAAATTACGAAGTTTTGAGGATGAATCCTTATAGTTAGTTACGAAAATGGGCGTTTTAGTCAATAGCCGACCACGACGACCCAAATTCGTTTTGACATGTTACACATTTTATCACCTTTACCGGTAATAATTCACTAAAATTTAAACCGATAATAACTAAACTAAAGTAAACCGCGGCGGTGTCTAAAAAAAAATAATAATAAAGAAATAAAAAAATGAACTCTTTATTGAGTTATTATGGCTCGACACTAGATCATACAATAGCTATATGGAGCTTTTATTAAGTTGACCAAAATAAAATGAGCTAGAGGTCTCTATGGGTGAAAATACCTAAGGGTTCCAAGTTCAAATCCTAAAAGCAAAAACGTATACCCTTTTATGATCACGGAAGTTAACCTGCATCGACTAAAGGTCCCAAGTTCAAATCCTAAGAGCAAAAACATATACCCTTTTATGATCACGGAGGTTAACCTGCATCGACTCCGGGCTATCCGATTCTGCGAAACACCCTAAGATTAGTTTACTCGCAAAGCGGGATGGATACCCGGGCTAGCAAAAACAATTAGCCCGACACTTGCAATGAACTAACTTTGAGCTAATGTGTACTTGACTTTAATTTGCATAGGGCCTTTTGTACGTCTTAAGTTATACGGAGTATGAAAATAGAAAAAGACGTTATAGAGTAGTAATTAAATCTCAAACTCAACTCAGACTCGTTAAAATCGAAACCAACTAAAGAATCTAGTCGAATTTTCTTGATTGATCATTTTTTCTTATTAATACATATTGAGTAGAGCTCAAGCTTGAATCACAAAAACCAGTAAAGTTATCGAAATATGGAATCGAATTCAAGCATATGCTAAAGCTTGAGGTGGTCTCATATGCAAGCCTAAGTGGTACCTTCATTCCATTATTTGGATGCAGCCATGTGGTTTTTATTGAGGGATTACAAGACACTTCCTGATACTACAACCTAATTAAACATTTTGACAACAAAAGCAAACTGGCTACCAGGAGTTAAATTTATTCATTTATTTATTTATTACTGTTACAAGCTTATCTCTTCACCCGGATAACTGAAACATCTCCTGCAAGAACACTAATTAGGTTAATATATGTTAGAAAAGAGTGTCATAAAATCATTCTATATTTATGAAAGTTTCTTTGATAGAACTAAACACGTCCCGATCCAAAATTACCTTTATTGTGGTTTTGAACCAGCAGCTTTCGCTACATTAATAATGTTTTTACGGTCAAATATCTCAATCCAGTAGCCATCAGGATCCGTTATAAACGCGATTCCTTTCATTTTCCCTGCAGCAACATTAGTAATATGCTAAATATCGCATTCCCATCAAGAGAAAAATAAAAAAGTGAAACCATTAGTAAGAAAAAGTAGAAGCAACCAATAATGCAATTACAGAATTACAGAATTACCATAAAAATAAAGCTAAATATCACATTCATTTGCATATACGAGAAGATTTATTTTGGCATTCATTAGGACAACGAACAAAGGATCACTCACAAACAGCCTATAACCTAAACACATGATCTTAGATAAAATGAACAAGACCTCTACAAAATCACATAAAAGATCGAGCAGAACGTTAAACAGAATAGGTCCCCATGCATTATTGTTGGTGTCACAATAAGCCAAGTAAATTCACATTAACAAATGGTATTGCACCACTAATAGTGTAAAACATTCAATGCTACCAGATATGCTTGTACTAGTGCATAGTGAAAGAGTTGAAGCTAAACGTAAAATCAATACTGCTACAAGCATTTAAATATAAACATCTGCGTAAAGTATTGGCAACTAATTAACTAATTGACTATGCATCATAAGGTCAGAAGCTTATTGTAGAAAACTGTAGAGAAGTAAATTACCTCCATCGGGATTCTTGACAAAATTAACATGTAGACTTTCAAATCTGCGACATGCTGTGTATATATCATCAACTGTTATACCGATATGTCCTGAACGCATAAAAGATGCATTATCATCTACTGTTATACTGATATGCATAAAAGTATCCAAAGAATTCTAATTTGATTCTTCTCTAAAAAAATGTAAAACAAACTCTTAACATAAAAAATTGGAATCCATACCAAATCCAAGAAGCTGAGAATTCCCATTATGGTACCCTAGGAACTTACGATCGTTCTCGGTCTCCCAGTTGCTAAAAAGGTGTAAACCAGATGTTAGATTTAATGATGATACACACACACACACACACACACACACACACACACACACTCACACTCACACTCACACTCACACACACACACACACACACTCTCTCTCTCAGAGAGAGATGATCTAGAGCAAGGTTGTAAAAGTCACGGGACTAGTTGGTTGGATCTTACAAGGACTTATCGGCCTAGATATGGACTTGTCGGAAACTAATTGGACGTTATCCAACTTTGACAAAATTTACACGATTTTGACCAAATAAATCTGACTTCTGTCCGACCGTTGGCCATCGTTGACCCCGACGACTTTGACAAACTTGGGCATAGGCGGTCGGACTATTCCTCATATCCAGCTAGTCGGCCGAAGTTTACAACCATTAGCCAAACAGTTCTAATGTTTCCCCTGTTGGGTTACCAAGAGGACAAGTAATCCAACCTCATACTCTACTTTACGCAGCTCATCAGAAACATATATAATATTCACCGTTGATATTTATCAAGAACAAATATCAACTTCATCAATACAAATGTCAAAAAGGAAAAAAGTGACATTAGATTTTTTCCTAATCAAAATCGATGCTTTTAATGTTATATCCATTTTTGATGATTTTTTTTTCGTGTGTGTGTGTGTGGATTATAACACCACTGCATCAATACTATGCCCAAAATCGATAATATTCATCACGGTGAATATTAACATTCTTAATAGTGATATTTACGAAAATTACACCACATGATTTTTTTTAAGTTTTTTTTAAAAAAAAAAAAAAAACAAGCATGAAATTTTCCATAAAACACGAGGAACAACATGATGCAACCGCTAAAAAGTTTCCTTTTTGAAGTATTTACAATAATGCAACCGCTAAAAGGTGGTCCAATGACCGAGATTTCCTTCCACCCTTCCCCCTAAATTAACCCTTCACAAACAAAAAATTAAAGTACGGAAACAAGCATGAAGGAAGGCATATCATACTGTGTAAGCTCAATAGTGGCCATTTTATCAAACGTCCATACAGTACGCTCAATTGGATCTTGTGGAGCTGATGAAGTATCCTGTTAGAGAGAATCCATTAAGGGTTCATTGAAGCAACTACATACTAAGATTGCACGAGCTTGTTGAATCATCTATATAAAACTAAATTATAATCAAACTATTAGAGTTGTTTGCCTTGCCTCATAGCCCAGAAAGTACAAGCTAAATTTCATATCTGGAAAATCCAATCTCTTAAGCAAACTGCAAACGTAAAACGAATGAAATATCACCACACACAATCAACTCCTTACGCCAGTCTCAACACACTAGAATACAAAGCAAATATATGCGAAACCGGAAAAAAAAAAGAAAAAAAAAAAACTATCTAAACATACATGCCAAATACTATAATGAAAACAAGAATTATGACATAGAGAGTAATTAAAATATGAAACAATGAGACTTACGACATTCCCAGCACATCAGAGTAGAATTTTAAACTAACTTCTGGATCTTTGATTCGATACATCTGAAAACAGAAGTACATAACATAGTTAGTGCTTTTCAACTATATAATCAATAATCAAATACTAAAAAGTTAAAATTATGCACTTTAAAAATCAGTTATACTATAGAAGATAATTTCAATAAATTACATACCACCAACTGTCATATGAGGAACTTATAGTGTCATTTATATTCTTGTTCAAGTAATAATACACTAATAGAATGATCAAACTTCATACCACTAAATGTTCTACCTAATAATTTATAATTTTATACCATAAACTGGTAAAGTTAATATGTAATTCACTTGTATTGCTATGTGATACAATTACATATGAGTATATGATTTGTAACTAGATATTAATGCATTTATACAAAGCCTAAGTCAAGGATACACATACACAGGGGCCGAAATATGTGGGAGCGGGGTGAGGTGCCCGCCCACAGTGGATTTGTAATTTTCAATGTAAAAATTTTAGATTTTTTGATTTTGACCCCAGTGGATATTTTTTTTTTTTTTGTCCAAAAGTCTCCGTATTTTGACCCAAAAGCCTCCGTATTTTGCCCAAAAACCTCCGTATTTTGCCCAAAAACCTCCAGTATTTTATCCAAAAAGCTACATATTTTGCCAAAATATAAAAATTGTTACGCTTTTAAAAAAAAAATTTCACACCGTGAACAAATTTCCCGCTTCCGCAGCACATACACTGACATACATGTCAAATTCCATACAATAAATACACGAGTAATAAAAATTTAAAATATATATGTATAGTATAAAAAGCAATACAGTTTGTTGCACGAAGTAGCCCTTAGTGGCTTTGTCAGGTGCATCACTTCGGAGCCCCGGATTCCTCGCCGGCGTTTCATTATCCGGATCCATAGAAGACGATAGTCAATTCACAAAAACCTGAAACGATCAATAAATACAATGAAACGAGGGTTAAGATAGTTAACTTAGCTAAATTTAGGTTAAAATTAGTACTGATTAAACCTGTGTTGGAGAATTATTCAAAATAGAGGGGATTGTGTATGAGAACAAAACAGAGTTTGGTTGTAGGTAATCGAGATAATGAATTTGCAGTTGACACATACGCCATTAGAACGAGAATACGAATAAAATTCTATGCGAATTTGGAGACGAAAGTGACGTCAGTACTCTAAAGAGTGTTGTGTGTGTGGTGATGAATGTTGGTTTGTTTGCCTGGAATATGTGATATATTACAGTTTACACCTATATACTTTATTTTTTGTTATCAATCTCCTTGAGAATTAGAAAAATAACTCGAACAGCCCTTTAACTCTTCGGAATAGAAGTACTTGTTAACTACAATTAATTAAACTAGGTCAGCGCGATCTGGCATATATTTTTAGGGAGGTGATACTCCTACACTAGTTTTTGATTCACACACACCTAATTTACTATTATGTCCTTAATTACAATATTGAAGGTTCAACTCCCTAGATAAAGTTAAGGATATAATTGTAAGTTTTATGATAAAATGTGTGTATGAATCAAAAACAGGTGTGTGAGTATCACTTTCCATTTCCATTTTTTTTAGAGAGATGATCAAAACACCATATCTCTTTTGTTATACACATCCAATAAACATTTAGAACATTTTTACCCTTTCCGTTTAATTACCATATTACATCCTCCCTTTTCAATTTAAAGATAAACGTCTTTAAAATAATTAATTGATATTGATAGTGTATGACAAAATGAAAATGAAGGTGTTATACAATTCACCTTCCATATTTTTAACTTTTAAACAATATAACAACAAAATACAATTTCACATCTCTCTATTACTTTGAGAGGAGAATCATTGGTTCGACCGACGGACTACGTGGAAAATACGAGATCTAGGTAAGCCGCTACATGTTCTCCAATCCATCCAGACAACTATGGCAACTCGTACTAATTGCCCTTGCACTGATACCAGTAAGGGGAGCGTCGGCTAAAGGGTACATCCGGGTTCGGCCGCATGGACCTACTTACCTTGCTTGTAGACCAGCTGCAGAGCTAACCCTTGTTCTATTGGTTTGATGCTACCAAGACGCTAGTTTGCATTCCTCTATCTGAATCTCTAATACTAACAGGCGACAATCACCAACTTATGGGATATGAGGAAATAAGATGTAGACAATCATAGTGGGACGGAGGGAGTATAATAAAGAGAAGTTATTTATCCACGCAAAATGAAACATCCCAAGAGTAGAGAAAGTTCTCCCTCTTAATGTTCTATGAATAGAGAGATTCCTTATGGATGGACCTCCGACCAATAAGTAGGTTAAAAAAGTGTGAGACGTCATGAAAATAGTATAATCAAATTTTCATAGGTTTTAAACCCGCCTGAAGTTCTATTTATGCTTTAAGCGTCAGTCAAGTCGCAAATAAATCGACGCTTACTCTTGACTCGATTAATAGGGTCATTAATGTCAGCTTATTTGAATTTACTGAAACTATATATTGCTCACTTTTGATCGATGGTTGTTTTTTGTGATCGATGGTCACTCAATTTTAGTTCACCATCATACCATCGGGAGGGATTAAGATGTTACTATGTATCGTCAGATTTTACAGCTGGTGTTTTCTGTGACTTAGGGTTCTAACTTGCTTCGATTTGGGATGATCCTCGTGGGTAAAGTTTTGTTGTAACGATTGGTTTGTTAGAAAAAGGGTATGCAGTTGATTATCCCTGATTATTTCTTGAATCGTGAATCATTTTTCTAATTAAGTATTTCGACTCTTAGAAGCCTTGGGTTGCACGAAATCTTAATTGGATAAGACGTTTGATTGTAGGCAAAAACGATTCAAACAAGAGTATTAGTAACAATGTAAATATTTCTGTATACTAAAATCAAAGAAAATTCTCCTATATATAAGAGGTTAAAGGGTGTGACGAAAAGATGTAACCCTTTAATGAAAAGATGCAACCTTTTAACGAAAAGATGCAACTCTTCATTCATATATTTTAGAAATGACATCATTATTCATGAAATGATGTAACCATTCATGGTTACCTATTCTGCTTTCCATAAGCCTTTGCTTTCTAGTAATCCTCATTAACTAATATGATTGTTGATAACACTAAAAATGCTAACATGGTTTACGTGTCGGGTTCATTTGCTTGTGAGGTTGATTTAGGAGTATATCGGGATTTCATCGATGTTAGTAGATAGTTTTTTGGGTCGTTATTATTAAATGGTTTTTCCATGTTTGGTTAGTTTATTGGATGTTTTTCGACTATTTCGCCGGGTTATTGTGCTTCATTCTTGCCTCGGTGGTTCTTTTCGTTTTTTGCTAGAATCGGGACTTGTGAAAATGTTTCGGTAGGTTCACTGTTGTTTCATTCATGTATGCTTTTAATATTGCAATGGTTTGTCAAAATTTGTTCATGTAAGTCGTTAGTCATGTATGTATCTGTTCACATGATAAGTCATGTATGATTGTCAAGTAGATCATATGAAAACCATACCGTGTGAATCTATATCACTTGTAACTATACTAGATGATCTTATATATTGCGATATAGTATGTATTTCAGCTAAAAGGATTTTTTTTTTTTTTTTTTTTTTTTTTTTTTTTTTTTTTTTTTTTTGAAAGGCTCGGCTAAAAGGATTAAAATATAAAAAATATAAAAAATAAATAAAAGCACATAATTTTTTTTTTTTTTTTTGGACGAAAAACATTAATATCAATTAAAATATATCGGAAAGATCTAGATCTAGATGTGGTAAAATTGTGTCAGAGCCTACTGCATCTAAATAAAAAAGATCCAACAATGATCTTTGTGACATTTCTTGCCCTATTAAAATTGGGAATTGATAACTATTTTTTACATGTACATAACCAAATATGCTTTACTGTATTGTGTCAGAGCCTACTGCATCTAAATAAAAAAGATCCAACAATGATCTTTGTGACATTTCTTGCCCTATTAAAATTGGGAATTGATAACTATTTTTTACATGTATATAACCAAATATGCTTTACTGTATTGTATTGTACAGTACAACATTCAAAGCAATTTGATTGTGTACATATCAAAATTTAGTTATGTACATATCATCACCCATTAAAATTACCAAATACTCCGTACACAACACAGATATAACATTGTACAAACCAAAACGAACTAATACAACATCATATCAAATGCACCATCTCGTGAAAGATCCTGACAAGGCCCCGACACCGCAATTCACCCGGTACCTTCTATGGGGAGCCAATGTGTTCGTTCGTAGGAGGGTTTGCTCGCTTACCTAAAACCTATTGTTGTTAAAAAAAATTGTATTTTCCTTTTTAAGTAACTCTCGAATTATGGCGGTTCAATACTAGTCATGTGATTATTAACTGCAAAACTCATGGAAATGTCTTTTTAAATTGTAAGGATCTGACTCTCTCGTCATCAGTATAATCTTTTACGTATATTTTTTTTTAAATTAAATTTAAAAGTAATTTTCAACTAATTTTAGTGTTATTCAATTATAAAAGTACTAATTTTCTACATTGCATAGCTTTAAGTAATTTACACCACGTTCTTCTTCTTATTAACGGGTTTTATATATCATTTTGATCTATACAGTCGAAGATTATATACTCCATATCAATTTATTTTACGGTTGATTTTCGTTAAATGTTGTATGTGATTATTCCATATTCATATCCTAAAATTTTGCATTTGTATCTTTCACGCATTTAATAATTGATTGGTTGACTATTATTTTGGCTGGCTCACACATTCGTACCATTGAGTCAACCCACAATGTTGGAGTTCATCAATAATAACTTATACTGTATATGTACATCATTTTGTACAGACAAGTACTATGCATATTATAGACCTATAATTTGCTGGACTTCTATTACTGGATTTGGACCAGTTTAATGTTTATGAGTAATGGGCTGATGAACTAATGGGCTCATATGCTCTTAATCAGCTGACCACCTAGTGAAAGAAGATGGAGTATATATGTAAACTAGTTCATTGACCTGTGAATTCACGGGTGTTGCGAAGAAATCTACATTATAATATTAGTGTCATTGACCCGTTAATTAAAATTTAATACTCCGTACAAAAGATTACCAACATAAATATTGAATCATAGACCTTCAAGTTGAACTATTTTATCAACCTTTATGCCCAATCAAAAGAACTTACACAAGCCTCCATTTACTTCCTGTCATAACTTATACAAATATCAATTATTAAAAACAATTGAATTATGCGATTAGATGAATATTCAAAACAATAACTTTGAAAGATAAAACCAATATAACCAAAAGTAAATGTATAGGTATTTGATGGAACACCTAGTAGGCAGCAGCTTCCATGAAGTTAAGCCCACAACAACATCCTCTTCTTTAGCATCATCCTTTTAGTAACTACAAAGAATCGTTGGAACCATATTAATCCAACAAAGTCATAGTCAAAGTCAAACATACTAAATTACAACTTAAATACTAAATTACAACGTAAGCTTTGATATGAAATTGTGAATATAGCTATGGATTTCCATGCTTAACTGATGTACGCTTGATACCATAGATAATTACATTAAGCATACACAAATAAAGCACACCAACACACGTAAATAAATACATAACAAATGATCTATGATATTTCTTACTTGTGAAGTACTTTTGAAAAATGTTCAAAAAGAATGATCCATGATCATCATGATACCTGATCAGCCTGTTAAACACATACATTTGGTATGTACTCACCATCTTACAATACCAGATAAATGGCAAACATAGTTAATAGGAGGTATCATCTTAAGTAGCCACTACCTCACAAAATTTAAAATTTTCATGATTAGTAATTCGAGTCTAAAATTGTTATATTTCCAAATAAAATCCGTAAGCAACCTAATGATAGGATATCAATACGTTTAAAAACACACTTCCAGTAACACGGGTTAACGTAATCATGAATATAGTCAAGTCAAGTGGGTATAGTTGACTTGGAGACTAAGACACCAACAAATTTAGACCATGATATAGCATCCTTATACACACATCACCGTAACAACCAACAAATTGTAATCTTCGTCTACTTATAAAACCCGTGATTCGTTTATTACAACTTTGAACCACAAAGAAGCACACATATATATCGTCTTATACCAACTGTATATAGAAGGATACACAATTCGCCTAACAACAATGCATTAATTTATTTAAAATCATCGTATGTAGCAGTTATCATCTCTAGTTTCATTTACGCGCTTAATCAAACACACGGAGGTCATAAAAACATATGTGTGTTAGTCTCTCACTCACTATTTCACAAACAAAGTTTTGAAAGATAAAGAAACCAACAAAAGAACCCATAAATTGTAGTGTTAGGAATTATTTTCCTTCAAATACTGAATGTTTCAAGCATCATTAACACCGTTAATTAACTTGAAATACTAACCTTTAAGATAGAATCAGAGGTGAAATGAATCAACCTTAATTATGGCTTAATAAAAACGAAGCCATGAAGATCTTAAAACTCCAAATGGATATGAAAAGGATGAAATCAGTAATCATATGAAGTATTATTTTAAAGAGTATTGAGTGCTACTGCCTTCAGCCTTTTCAAATTTATGAGCCACCATAATCTCATTCATTCAGACATTTCATCGAACGCTTAGCATACATATATAACTTAGTTAGTACCACGTATCACAAAAAATTCATAACAAATTATATCAAACATAGAAAGTGTTTAGATCATCATCTTTATTGTTTGAAATACCATTTTTCTTCAACTTTCAAACATAAAAGGGTTGCTATTGATGAGATCAATCCCAAAACTAACCCTATTTCCAACTAAAACTAAGAATAATTAGCATATGAGTAACGTTTCATAGTTAAGATCAAATAATGTCAAAACATCAGTTCAAAGTTTAACACAAAAATTCCAACATATTACTTAATCAATCACGAAATAGAAATACCTTTAGTAGCATGATGGATGTAAACAATATTCTAGTAATAGTACTCACATGTGTTCAATATGTTCAAAATAGCTAAGCATAAAAGGTTAACGACATTATAAAGTAAGAATAGAGCAATAAACAAATTTACAATTGAATAAGATTAAGCGGGATGGAACGAATATGCAACATAAAACATAAATGAGAACAGGGTATATGAAAATTAGGTCAAAGGAATAAAAGATTATCTGAAAGAAATTTGAAATGGCGAATGATGAAGCTGAAAGAAGCAGAAGATTAATGACAATTGATGAAGCTAAAAGAAGCAGAAGGTTGATGACGAAGAAGAAGAAGGGAGAAAGGAGAAAGGAGAAAGAAGAAAGAAGAAGGGAAGCAGAAGTTAAAATAAGCGTACATTATTAATTCTTCTCATGGAAGTTTTCTTATTTATCTTAATTTTTAGATATTATTACATCATCAAATGCTTGGTACAATTCTTAAAAGCACATGTTACAACTCATAAAAGCACATAATGACATCAGCCTTAACTCCCTTTTATTAAATAGAATGGATAGATGTATGTTGCTAGGGAGCGTTTTTTTTTTTATATAATATATATTCACTTTTGCTGTTAAAAATAAAAAATAAAAAATAAAAAATGTTACTAGGCAATCAACAACTGAGCAACATAATATATTAGTTTGTGTTTTCTGGTGGGGGTCGTGTACTTAAAATATTCAGGAGAGACAATTCGATCTTATGATACAATAAATATACATTATAATCCGAAATATCAATTACGATAATGATAATGTTATATACTAATGATACGCATATCCGCATAACTATGCGGATAACGCATCCAAAGCCCTAAACCGCATGCAAATTGCCATGTCAGAGATATAGCACGGGTATAGCCGCACTCTATGCGCCTATACCATCTGATGTAAGTTTCGTATACTTGCATAGGGGTTCAGTATATTCTAGAAGGATGTACGGTATAATCAATTCGAATTCTTTTCCTTAAATAATGAAAGTTAGTTGGGATAAGATTATATTTAATTGGGGAAGAGATTCTATTGAAACCCTAATTCGTGAGCCTATAAATACATAGCTCATAAACCCTAAAAAGATATTCGTTTACTCATACGTAACAACAGCATACATATCTTCATCGTACGAACAAAGTTTCATACGATCTTAAAGACTTTCAGGTAAGACTCGAACTGTTAAACCTTCATGTCTTTGGGCCTCTCAACTGTAGTGACCCGAACTTTTCCATGTTTATATATATATTAAATGAAATTGTTATTTTACATGATTAAGTATTTCCAACATGTTAAGCAATCAAACTTGTTAAGACTTGATTAATTGAAATATGTTTCATATAGACAATTGACCATCCAAGTTGACCGGTGATTCACGAACGTTAAAACTTGTAAAAACTATATGATGACATATATATGGTTATATATATAGTTAACATGATATTATGATAAGTAAACATATTATTAAGCATATTAACAATGAACTACATATGTAAAAACAAGACTACGAACTTAATGATTTTGAAACGAGACATATATGTAACGATTATCGTTGTAACGACATTTAATGTATATATATATCATATTAAGAGATATTCGTACATCATAATATCATGATAATATAATAATTTAAAATCTCTTTTGATATTATAAACATTGAGTTAACAACATTTAACAAGATCGTTAACCTAAAGGTTTCAAAACAACACTTACATGTAACGACTAACGATGACTTAACGACTCAGTTAAAATGTATATACATGTAGTGTTTTAATATGTATTCATACACTTTTGAAAGACTTCAAGACACTTATCAAAATACTTCTACTTAACAAAAATGCTTACAATTACATCCTCGTTCAGTTTCATCAACAATTCTACTCGTATGCACCCGTATTTTTACTCGTACAATACACAGCTTTTAGATGTATGTACTATTGGTATATACACTTCAATGATCAGCTCTTAGCAGCCCATGTGAGTCACCTAACACATGTGGGAACCATCATTTGGCAACTAGCATGAAATATCTCATAAAATTACAAAAATATGAGTAATCATTCATGACTTATTTACATGAAAACAAAATTACATATCCTTTATATCTAATCCATACACCAACGACCAAAAACACCTACAAACACTTTCATTCTTCAATTTTCTTCATCTAATTGATCTCTCTCAAGTTCTATCTTCAAGTTCTAAGTGTTCTTCATAAATTCCAAAAGTTCTAGTTTCATAAAATCAAGAATACTTCCAAGATTGCAAGTTTACTTCCAAGTTTTGTAAATCCATTCCAAGTAATCATCCAAGATCAAGAAACCTTTGTTACTTACAGTAGGTTATCTTTCTAATACAAGGTAATAATCATATTCAAACTTTAATTCAATTTCTATAACTATAACAATCTTATTTCGAGTTTAAACCTTACTTGAAATTGTTTTCGTGTCATGATTCTGCTTCAAGAACTTTCAAGCCATCCAAGGATCCTTTGAAGCTAGATCTATTTTTCTAATTTCCAGTAGGTTTATCCTAGGAACTTGAGGTAGTAATGATGTTCATAACATCATTCGATTCATACATAAAAAGCTGTCTTATTCAACGTTATAAACTTGTAATCACTAGAACATAGTTTAGTTAATTCTAAACTTGTTCGCAAATAAAGTTAATCCTTCTAACTAGACTTTTAAAATCAACTAAACACATGTTCTATATCTATATGATATGCTAACTTAATGATTTAAAACCCGGAAACACGATAAACACCATAAAACTGGATATACGCCGTCGTAGTAAAACCGGGGGCTGTTTTGGTTGGGATAATTAAAAGCTAAGAAGAACTTTGATTTAAAAGCTATACTTCTGGAAAAATGATTTTTCTTATGAACATGAAACTATATCCAAAAATCATGGTTAAACTCAAAGTGAAAGTATGTTTTTCAAAATGGTCATCAAGATGTCGTTCTTTCGACGAAAATGACTACCTCTTTCAAAAACGACTTGTAACTTGTATTTCTGACTATAAACTTATACTTTTTCTATTTAGATTCATAAAGTTAAGTTCGATACGAAACCGTGGCCACTGGAATCACTCAAAACGGATTAGAAACGAAGAAATGGCGAGTAAAACAAGATTGATAAAAACTACTCATTTTACCTACGTGAAAGTTAGTAATAAATCTATTCCAACCATAACCTAATCAACTTATATTGTATATTATGTAATCTTGAGATACCATAGACACGAATACAATGTTTCGACCTATCATGTCGACCCATCTATATATATATTGCGGAACAACCATAGACACTCTATATGTGAATGTTGGAGTTAGCTATACAGGGTTGAGGTTAATTCCAAAATATATATATAGTTTGAGTTGTGATCAATACTGAGATACGTATACACTGGGTCGTGGATTGATTCAAGATAATATTTATCGATTTATTTCTGTACATCTAACTGTGGACAACTAGTTGTAGGTTACTAACGAGGACAGCTGACTTAATAAACTTAAAACATCAAAATGTATTAAAAGTTTTGTAAATATATTTTGAACATACTTTGATATATATGTATATATTGTTATAGGTTTGTGAATCGACCAGTGACCAAGTCTTACTTCCCGGCGAAGTAAAAATCTGTGAAAGTGAGTTATAGTCCCACTTTTAAAATCTAATATTTTTGGGATGAGAATACATGTAGGTTTTATAAATGATTTACAAAATAGACACAAGTACGTGAAACTACATTCTATGGTTGAATTATCGAAATCGAATATGCCCCTTTTTATTAAGTCTGGTAATCTAAGAATTAGGGAACAGACACCCTAATTGACGCGAATCCTAAAGATAGATCTATTGGGCCTAACAAACCTCATCCAAAGTACCGGATGCTTTAGTACTTCGAAATTTATATCATATCCGAAGGGTGTCCCGGAATGATGGGGATATTCTTATATATGCATCTTGTTAATGTCGGTTACCAGGTGTTCACCATATGAATGATTTTTATCTCTATGTATGGGATGTATATTGAAATATGAAATCTTGTGGTCTATTGTTACGATTTGATATATATAGGTTAAACCTATAACTCACCAACATTTTTTTGTTGACGTTTTAAGCATGTTTATTCTCAGGTGATTATTAAGAACTTCCGCTGTCGCATACTTAAATAAGGACAAGATTTGGAGTCCATGCTTGTATGATATTGTGTAAAAAAAAAAAAAACTTATTTCATTGTAACATATTTGTATTGTAAACCATTATGTAATAGTCGTGTGTAAACAGGATATTTTAGATTATCATTATTTGATAATCTACGTAAAGCTTTTTAAACCTTTATTGATGAAATAAAGGTTATGGTTTGTTTTAAAATGAATGCAGTCTTTGAAAAACGTCTCATATAGAGGTCAAAACCTCGCAACGAAATCATTTAATATGGAACGTTTTTAATCAATAAGAACGGGACATTTCATCAACCCCGTATGCTGGGTTGTTGGTGGACTCTCAAATCGGCTACCCTGTCGGAATCGAAACGATACCGATGTGGGTTATCCACGACTAAGCGTCGAAGGTCCGAATGTTGTTAGTCCTTAAACCCTATCATGCACTCAAGCGTAGGTTCACCTTGACCTCGTGAAAATATGCTTGATCATTTGGCGCCATCCGTGGGACTGGTTACATGAACAAACAAGATGGAAATTCATGTTGAATATATAATTCATTTTTTCCATAAAATGTTTTTTGTTTATACTAATCGGTCGATTTCAGGTTATTCACATAATTAAGATCAATGGCGGGCAACAAAGGTTCAAAGCCGACTTTTTCGGCATTTACAGGTCAACGGACACCTGCACAAACATCAAAACAGGCATCTACGTCAGAAGGGAAAAGGGTATCAAAACCCCCTTCAACAGAGGCTATCCTAATGGGGCCGACAAGCGCCGAGATTGAAAAAACGGTCTCTCCGACCATGGCGGAGGCAGAAAGCGAGTAGCTGCAGAGTGTGGGGGAAGATACGCCCCAGGAGTAGAAACTAGCTACGTCCGTTTCAAAGAAACGGAAACTGGACGTATGAAGTCTCCAGAAAAAATAAGTTTCGGATCTCCAACTAATGCTAGCTATATACGCTCTAAAGAAACAGATGTTGGGAACGAATCTCCACCAGGTAATGTCAAGCTAATGGCAAAAACTACGTATGTAGGAACAATCCCAATTATCACAACGATAGAACCTGAAACTCAAACTTTGAGGGTTACTCCGGCAAGTGCGCATGAAGAAATTAGAAGATTGGGTTTCTCCTGGATGGTTCGTACATTACAGTAGCGCCACTACAAGCAAAAATGACTTATACATCACCCCAACCAAATGTATGTGAGTTAACGCGAACTAAACATCAGGGTGACCAGGGGAGCGCACCTTATAACCCGCTAGATCCAAGTAGTTCGAATAATTTTATTTCACAACTACAGCAATTTGCACCTCCACACTTAGCGCAAGCACTTAATGAGCCAGCGCGATTCCAGGAGTTTATGCATAACTGGTTTGCAGTGATGCAAGGGCATAAAGCAAGGGAATCTCTAGAGGTGGCTCCCACCACAGAAAAATTTGCACACATAGCGAATCATCCGTTTCCGGAAGCACCTGTGATACCATTAATATTAGGGAGTTATGACGGGTTGTCAGACCCCGATGACTTCCTACAAAGGTTTGAAGGAACTGCGAGAACCCATAGTTGGGGTGATGCGGTAGCATGTCACATGTTACCAATTGTGCTACAGGAAGTAGCACGGGAGTGGTTCAATAATCTAACCCCCAAGAGCATAACAGGTTATGCAGACCTAAGATCTAGTTTTCTACTTAATTTTCATAGTCTGCGTGCACGAAGAAGAATGCACGTAGAATGTCACGACATCAAACAGAAACCCAAAGAATCTTTGGGTGAGGTCATTGATAGGTACAAAAAGGAAGTGGCTAAAATACTAGATCTACCGAAAAGCCAAAAGGTGTCAGGATTTATACACTGCCTTGATACAGAAAAACACCTGTCCTTGTGGCAGAGGTTGTGAAGGAAATTTCCGCAAACATTTGCGGAAGCAATAAAAGAAGCACATGATTATATGCGGGCGCAAGAAGATATAACGTAAAATTGCAGAAAAAGCTATACGGGAAGAAATAACGATGATGACCACCATCGCGATCAGGGCAAAAGCTCCGGGTCCGCAAAGAGGTATACCAATAACAGACCATTGAAAGGCAGAAGTTACAGCAGTAACAACAAATACCGCAGGTTCAACAATAGTAGAGGAGGAGGCAGTTATAAAAATAAGGGCGCTCATGATGATAATTACGCAATCATAAAAGACCTCAGCAAAACACCAAAGGAAATATTAGCAACCAAGCAAGTGTGTAAAACTTTCGAAGCCCCGGCACCGCTACCCGATTACGCGAAGAAAGACAAAACCAAATTTTGTGACTTTCATGACGACTTTGGTCACGAAACTATCAAATGTAGGCAGTTAATCGAAAAGGTGGTCGCAGAGCTGAAAAAGGGAAGGTTGCAGCACCTGAAGAAACCTGCTAAAACAGAAGGTAGTAGGCCAAAGCAGGAGAAAGAGTACCTGTGGCAGAAGAAGAGTGAATCAAAGGCAAAAGAGGCAGAAAAAATCATAAACATGGTAATGAGTGAGAACGTAATGACAACCGAAAGAAGTCAAAGATTGGAAAAAAAACGATAATCTCATTTGGAGCAAGTGAAAGGCAATGGTTCAATGCACCCGTGATAGTTAAAGGGTACATAAAAAATTGTAATCAGAAACTTAAAGGTTTATGTGTGGACACTGAAATGTCCCGTTCTTATTGATTAAAAACGTTCCATATTAATTGATTTCGTTGCGAGGTTTTGACCTCTATATGAGACGTTTTTCAAAGACTGCATTCATTTTAAAACAAACCATAACCTTTATTTCATCAATAAAGGTTTAAAAGTTTTACGTAGATTATCAAATAATGATAATCTAAAATATCCTGTTTACACACGACCATTACATAATGGTTTACAATACAAATATGTTACAACAAAATAAGTTTCTTGAATGCAGTTTTTACACAATATCATACAAGCATGGACTCCAAATCTCGTCCTTATTTAAGTATGCAACAGCGGAAGCTCTTAATAATCACCTGAGAATAAACATGCTTTAAAACGTCAACAAAAATGTTGGTGAGTTATAGGTTTAACCTATATATATCAAATCATAATAATAGACCACAAGATTTCATATTTCAATACACATCCCATACATAGAGATAAAAATCATTCATATGGTGAACACCTGGTAACCGACATTAACAAGATGCATATATAAGAATATCCCCATCATTCCGGGACACCCTTCGGATATGATATAAATTTCGAAGTACTAAAGCATCCGGTACTTTGGATGGGGTTTGTTAAGCCCAATAGATCTATCTTTAGGATTCGCGTCAATTAGGGTGTCTGTTCCCTAATTCTTAGATTACCAGACTTAATAACAAGGGGCATATTCGATTTCGATAATTCAACCATAGAATGTAGTTTCACGTACTTGTGTCTATTTTGTAAATCATTTATAAAACCTGCATGTATTCTCATCCCAAAAATATTAGATTTTAAAAGTGGGACTATAACTCACTTTCACAGATTTTTACTTCGTCGAGAAGTAAGACTTGGCCACTGTTGATTCACGAACCTATAACAATATATACATATATATTAAAGTATGTTCAAAATATATTTACAACACTTTTAATATATTTTGATGTTTTAAGTTTATTAAGTCAGCTGTCCTCGTTAGTAACCTACAACTAGTTGTCCACAGTTAGATGTACAGAAATAAATCAATAAATATTATCTTGAATCAATCCACGACCCAGTGTATACGTATCTCAGTATTGATCACAACTCAAACTATATATATTTTGGAATCAACCTCAACCCTGTATAGCTAACTCCAACATTCACATATAGAGTGTCTATGGTTGTTCCGAAATATATATAGATGTGTCGACATGATAGGTCGAAACATTGTATACGTGTCTATGGTATCTCAAGATTACATAATATACAATACAAGTTGATTAAGTTATGGTTGGAATAGATTTGTTACCAATTTTCACGTAGCTAAAATGAGAAAAATTATCCAATCTTGTTTTACCCATAACTTCTTCATTTTAAATCCGTTTTGAATGAATCAAATTGCTATGGTTTCATATTGAACTGTATTTTATGAATCTAAACAGAAAAAGTATAGGTTTGTAGTCGGAAAAATAAGTTACAAGTTGTTTTTGTAAAGGTAGTCATTTCAGTCGAAAGAACGACGTCTAGATGACCATTTTAGAAAACATACTTCCACTTTGAGTTTAACCATAATTTTTGGATATAGTTTCATGTTCATAATAAAAATCATTTTCTCAGAATAACAACTTTTAAATCAAAGTTTATCATAGTTTTTAATTAA
The DNA here is from genome assembly GCF_046630445.1 of Rutidosis leptorrhynchoides. Lineage (NCBI taxonomy): Eukaryota > Viridiplantae > Streptophyta > Magnoliopsida > Asterales > Asteraceae > Rutidosis > Rutidosis leptorrhynchoides. The sequence goes on along the minus strand of NC_092336.1, from coordinate 394,236,627 downwards.
CTAACCCAAAACAGCCCGCGGTGTTACTACGACGGCGTAAATCCGGTTTTACGGTGTTTTTCGTGTTTCCAGGTTTTAAATCATTAAGTTAGCATATCATATAGATATAGAACATGTGTTTAGTTAATTTTAAAAGTCAAGTTAGAAGGATTAACTTTTGTTTGCGAACAAGTTTAGAATTAACTAAACTATGTTCTAGTGATTACGAGTTTAAACCTTCGAATAAGATAGTTTTATATATATGAATCGAATGATGTTATGAACATCATTACTACCTCAAGTTTAGTAGGTAAACCTACTGGAAGTGACAAGAAATGATCTAGCTTCAAAGGATCTTGGATGGCTTGAAAGTTCTTGAAGTAGGATCATGACACAAAAACAAGTTCAAGTAAGATTTTTGCTCGAATTAAGATAGTTTATAGTTATAGAAATTGAATCAAAGTTTGAATATGAATATTACCTTGAATAAGAAAGATAACTTACTGTATATAACAAAGGTTTCTTGATCTTAGATGATTACTTGGAATGGATTAGGAAGCTTGGAAGTAAATTAGTAAACTTGAAGGGATTTTTGAAGTATTCTTGAAGTGTTCTTCCTATGATGATTATAGCTTGATTCTTGAAGTGATTTTTGATGAAGATGATGATTAACTACTGGAAAAATACGTTCATAATAGTGTGGGTGTGTTGAGAGAGAATTAGAAAGAGATTTGGAAGTGAAATGGAGTGAATGATGAGTGTTAATTGGTGAGTGGTGAGTGGGGTTAAAAGGAGTTCTAGTTAGTTGACTAGCTCATGGTAGAAGTTAAAATTGATTAGTCATACATGACATAATCAAGAGTGGAATCCCATGCTAGTTCCTATTGGTATATACCCATAGTAAGTACGTTTTGAAGCTGTGTATAATACGGGTAAGAATACGACTAGAATTCTTGATGAAAGAAAAGAATGGGAAAGTAACTGTAACCATTTTCGTTAAGTATGAGTGTTTTGATATATGTCTTGAAGTCTTCCAAAAGTATTTTAATACATATAAATACACTACATGTATATACATTTTAACGGAGTCGTTAAGTCATCGTTAGTCGTTACATGTAAGTGTTGTTTTGAAACCTTTAAGTTAACGATCTCAATTAATGTTGTTAACCCATTGTTTATTATATCTAATGAGATGTTAAATTATTATATTATCATGATATTATGATATATTAATATATCTTAATATGATATATATACATTTAAATGTCGTTACAACGATAATCGTTACATATATGTCTCGTTTCGAAATCCTTAAGTTAGTAGTCTTGTTTTTATGTATATAACTCATTGTTAATATACTTATGGAGATACTTACTTATCATAATCTCATGTTAACCATATGTATATCCATATATATATCGTCAAGTCGTTTTTACAAGTTTTAACGTTCGTGAATCGCCGGTCAACTTGGGTGGTCAATTGTCTATATGAAACATATTTCAATTAATCAAGTCTTAACAAGTTTGATTGCTTAACATGTTGGAAACATTTAATCATGTAAATATCAATCTCAATTAATATATATAAACATGGAAAAGTTCGGGTCACTACAGTACCTACCCGTTAAATAAATTTCGTCCCGAAATTTTAAGCTGTTGAAGGTGTTGACGAATCTTCTGGAAATAGATGCGGGTATTTCTTCTTCATCTGATCTTCACGCTCCCAGGTGAACTCGGGTCCTCTACGAGCATTCCATCGAACCTTAACAATTGGTATCTTGTTTTGCTTAAGTCTTTTAACCTCACGATCCATTATTTCGACGGGTTCTTCGATGAATTGGAGTTTTTCATTGATTTGGATTTCATCTAACGGAATAGTGAGATCTTCTTTAGCAAAACATTTCTTCAAATTCGAGACGTGGAAAGTGTTATGTACAGCCGCGAGTTGTTGAGGTAACTCAAGTCGGTAAGCTACTGGTCCGACACGATCAATAATCTTGAATGGTCCAATATACCTTGGATTTAATTTCCCTCGTTTACCAAATCGAACAACGCCTTTCCAAGGTGCAACTTTAAGCATGACCATCTCTCCAATTTCAAATTCTATATCTTTTCTTTTAATGTCAGCGTAGCTCTTTTGTCGACTTTGGGCGGTTTTCAACCGTTGTTGAATTTGGATGATCTTCTCGGTAGTTTCTTGTATAATCTCCGGACCCGTAATCTGTCTATCCCCCACTTCACTCCAACAAATCGGAGACCTGCACTTTCTACCATAAAGTGCTTCAAACGGCGCCATCTCAATGCTTGAATGGTAGCTGTTGTTGTAGGAAAATTCTGCTAACGGTAGATGTCGATCCCAACTGTTTCCGAAATCAATAACACATGCTCGTAGCATGTCTTCAAGTGTTTGTATCGTCCTTTCGCTCTGCCCATCAGTTTGTGGATGATAGGCAGTACTCATGTCTAGACGAGTTCCTAATGCTTGCTGTAATGTCTGCCAGAATCTTGAAATAAATCTGCCATCCCTATCAGAGATAATAGAGATTGGTATTCCATGTCTGGAGACGACTTCCTTCAAATACAGTCGTGCTAACTTCTCCATCTTGTCATCTTCTCTTATTGGCAGAAAGTGTGCTGATTTGGTGAGACGATCAACTATTACCCAAATAGTATCAAAACCACTTGCAGTCCTTGGCAATTTAGTGATGAAATCCATGGTAATGTTTTCCCATTTCCATTCCGGGATTTCGGGTTGTTGAAGTAGACCTGATGGTTTCTGATGCTCAGCTTTGACCTTAGAACACGTCAAACATTCTCCTACGTATTTAGCAACATCGGCTTTCATACCCGGCCACCAAAAATGTTTCTTGAGATCCTTGTACATCTTCCCCGTTCCAGGATGTATTGAGTATCTGGTTTTATGAGCTTCTCTAAGTACCATTTCTCTCATATCTCCAAATCTTGGTACCCAAATCCTTTCAGCCCTATACCGGGTTCCGTCTTCCCGAATATTAAGATGCTTCTCCGATCCTTTGGGTATTTCATCCTTTAAATTTCCTTCTTTTAAAACTCCTTGTTGCGCCTCCTTTATTTGAGTAGTAAGGTTATTATGAATCATTATATTCATAGATTTTACTCGAATGGGTTCTCTGTCCTTCCTGCTCAAGGCATCGGCTACCACATTTGCCTTTCCCGGGTGGTAACGAATCTCAAAGTCGTAATCATTCAATAATTCAATCCACCTACGCTGCCTCATATTCAGTTGTTTCTGATTAAATATGTGTTGAAGACTTTTGTGGTCGGTATATATAATACTTTTGACCCCATATAAGTAGTGCCTCCAAGTCTTTAATGCAAAAATAACCGCGCCTAATTCCAAATCATGCGTCGTATAATTTTGTTCGTGAATCTTCAATTGTCTAGACGCATAAGCAATCACCTTCGTTCGTTGCATTAATACACAACCGAGACCTTGCTTTGATGCGTCACAATAAATCACAAAATCATCATTCCCTTCAGGCAATGACAATATAGGTGCCGTAGTTAGCTTTTTCTTCAATAACTGAAACGCTTTCTCTTGTTCATCATTCCATTCAAATTTCTTCCCTTTATGCGTTAATGCAGTCAAGGGTTTTGCTATTCTGGAAAAGTCTTGGATGAACCTTCTGTAGTAACCAGCTAGTCCTAAAAACTGGCGTATGTGTTTCGGAGTTTTCGGGGTTTCCCACTTTTCAACAGTTTCTATCTTTGCCGGATCCACCTTAATACCTTCTTTGTTCACTATGTGACCGAGGAATTGAACTTCTTCCAACCAAAATGCACACTTTGAAAACTTAGCGTACAATTCTTCCTTCCTCAATACTTCTAACACCTTTCTCAAATGTTCACCGTGTTCTTGGTCATTCTTTGAGTAAATAAGTATGTCATCAATGAAAACAATGACAAACTTGTCAAGGTATGGTCCACACACTCGGTTCATAAGGTCCATGAACACAGCTGGTGCATTAGTTAAACCAAACGGCATGACCATAAACTCGTAATGACCGTAACGTGTTCTGAAAGCAGTCTTTGGAATATCATCTTCTTTCACCCGCATTTGATGATACCCGGAACGTAAGTCAATCTTTGAATAAAAAGACGAGCCTTGTAGTTGATCAAATAAGTCGTCGATTCTCGGTAGTGGGTAGCGGTTCTTGATGGTAAGTTTGTTCAACTCTCGGTAGTCGATACACAACCTGAATGTACCATCTTTCTTCTTAACAAACAAAACAGGAGCTCCCCACGGTGATGTGCTTGGTCGAATGAAACCACGCTCTAAAAGTTCTTGTAATTGGCTTTGCAGTTCTTTCATCTCGCTGGGTGCGAGTCTGTAAGGAGCTCGAGCTATTGGTGCAGCTCCTGGTACAAGATCTATTTGAAATTCAACGGATCGCTGTGGGGGTAATCCCGGTAATTCTTTCGGAAATACATCGGGAAATTCTTTTGCAATGGGAACATCATTGATGCTCTTTTCTTCAGTTTGTACTTTCTCGACGTGTGCTAGAACAGCATAGCAACCTTTTCTTATTAGTTTTTGTGCCTTCAAATTACTAATAAGATGTAGCTTCGTGTTGCCCTTTTCTCCGTACACCATTAAGGGTTTTCCTTTTTCTCGTATAATGCGAATTGCATTTTTGTAACAAACGATCTCTGCTTTCACTTCTTTCAACCAGTCCATACCGATTATCACATCAAAACTCCCTAACTCTACTGGTATCAAATCAATCTTAAATGTTTCGCTAACCAGTTTAATTTCTCGATTCCGACATATATTATCTGCTGAAATTAATTTACCATTTGCTAATTCGAGTAAAAATTTACTATCCAAAGGCGTCAATGGACAACTTAATTTAGCACAAAAATCTCTACTCATATAGCTTCTATCCGCACCCGAATCAAATAAAACGTAAGCAGATTTATTGTCAATAAGAAACGTACCCGTAACAAGCTCCGGGTCTTCCTGTGCCTCTGCCGCATTAATATTGAAAACTCTTCCACGGCCTTGTCCATTCGTGTTCTCCTGGTTCGGGCAATTTCTAATAATGTGGCCCGGTTTTCCACATTTATAACAAACTACATTGGCATAACTTGCTCCGACACTACTTGCTCCGCCATTACTCGTTCCGACACCATTTGTTCCTTTCGTTCTATTAACCCCTGGTCCGTAGACCTCACACTTCGCCGCGCTATGACCATTTCTTTTACACTTGTTGCAAAATTTGGTGCAGAACCCCGAGTGATTCTTTTCACACCTTTGGCATAGCTGCTTCTGATTGTTGTTGTTGTTGTTGTTGCGGTTATTATTGTTGTTGGGATGATTGTTGTAGTTGCTGTTGTTGTTGTTGTTGTTGTTGGGCCGTTTGTTGTAGTTGCGATTGATGTTGCGATTGTTGGGATAATTGTTGCGATTATTGTTGTAATTGCTGTTGTTGTTGTATTGGTGATTCTTATCACCGTTTTCCTCCCACTTTCTTTTGACTTGCTTCACATTGGCCTCTTCAGCAGTCTGTTCTTTAATTCTTTCTTCAATTTGGTTCACGAGTTTGTGAGCCATTCTACATGCCTGTTGTATGGAGGCGGGCTCGTGTGAACTTATATCTTCTTGGATTCTTTCCGGTAATCCTTTCACAAACGCGTCGATCTTCTCTTCCTCATCTTCGAATGCTCCCGGACACAATAGGCACAATTCTGTGAATCGTCTTTCGTACGTGGTAATATCAAATCCTTGGGTTCGTAACCCTCTAAGTTCTGTCTTGAGCTTATTGACCTCGGTTCTGGGACGGTACTTCTCGTTCATCAAGTGCTTGAATGCTGACCACGGTAGTGCGTACGCATCATCTTGTCCCACTTGCTCTAGATAGGTATTCCACCATGTTAACGCAGAACCTGTAAAGGTATGCGTAGCGTACTTCACTTTGTCCTCTTCAGTACACTTACTTATGGCAAACACCGATTCGACCTTCTCGGTCCACCGTTTCAATCCGATCGGTCCTTCGGTTCCATCAAATTCCAAAGGTTTGCAGGCAGTGAATTCTTTGTAGGTGCATCCTACACGATTTCCTGTACTGCCAGATCCAAGGTTATTGTTGGTATATAGCGCAGCCTGTACTGCGGCTATGTTTGAAGCTAGAAAAGTACGGAATTCCTCTTCATTCATATTCACGGTGTGTCGAGTAGTCGGTGCCATTTCCTTCAAAATAGTTAAATGGAACAAGTTAATCATACAGAATATTAAGAGTAGTTAATAGTATTTCGTAGCATAATATGAACTCATTTATAAAAGCTTTTTCTTCATATTAGCGTTTTATAAGTTTAAATTCGGGTAGTACCTACCCGTTAAGTTCATACTTAGTAGCTAATATACAATTCAACTACTACAATTCTATATGAAAAACTGATTGTAATAATATTTCGCGTTCAAACTTTTACACAATATTTTACAAACTTACAATACCGCTTATTTTACATATAGCATGAAATATAGCACACAATAAATTTGATACAAGATGGTTGTGAAGATAATTCTAGCTAGTACACAAGTCGTTCAGCAAATGCAATAAAGACACGTAATTCATACGTCCAGAAACAAGTCATGCATTCTGGTTTTACTAGGATTACTTCCCATCCTTGGTCTTGTGGAACATAACCGTTATGGCCGTTGATAAGACAGCGTGTTGTAACGTCGTCAAAGGGACGAGGGTTACGTAATGACCAACAGTCTCGTAATAACCTAAAAACCTCATTTCTTACCCCAATTACCGACTCCGTCACTTGAGGGAACGTTTTGTTTAATAGTTGTAGCCCGATGTTCTTGTTCTCACTTTGGTGAGAAGCGAACATTACTAACCCGTAAGCATAACATGCTTCTTTATGTTGCATGTTAGCCGCTTTTTCTAAATCACGAAGTCCTATATTTGGATATACTGAGTCAAAATAATTTCTTAACCCGTTGCGTAAAATAGCATTTGGGTTCCCCGCAATATATGCGTCAAAGTAAACACATCGTAACTTATGGATTTCCCAATGTGATATCCCCCATCTTCCGAACGAAAGCCTTTTATAAACCAAATCATTCTTGGAACGTTCTTCGAATGTCTTACAAACTGATCTCGCCTTAAATAGTTGTGCCGAGGAATTCTGGCCGACTCTAGACAAGATTTCATCAATCATGTCTCCGGGTAGGTCTCTTAAAATATTGGGTTGTCTATCCATTTTGTGTTTTTATACTGTAAAATAGACAAGAATTAGATTCATAAAAAAAATACTTATTAATACAAGCAATTTTTACATATATCATAAAGCATAAGCACACTATATTACATATATTACACCACACGAATACAACTATCTTATTCCGACTCGCTTGTTTCTTCTTCTTTGGTTTTGGTTCGTTTTCCCAAGTTTCTAGGGATATATGATGTTCCCCTAATACGAGCCGTTATTTTCCACATTGGTTTAGAAAAACCTGGTGGTTTAGAGGTTCCCGGGTCATTGTTACAACTTAAGGACTTCGGGGGTTGACGATACATATAAAGTTCATCGGGGTTGGAATTAGATTTCTCTATTTTTATGCCCTTTCCCTTATTATTTTCTTTTGCCTTTTTAAATTCAGTTGGGGTAATTTCTATAACATCATCGGAATTCTCGTCGGAATCCGATTCATCGGAGAATTGGTAATCCTCCCAATATTTTGCTTCCTTAGCGGAAACACCATTGACCATAATTAACCTTGGTCGGTTGGTTGAGGATTTTCTTTTACTTAACCGTTTTATTATTTCCCCCACCGGTTCTATTTCTTCATCCGGTTCCGATTCTTCTTCCGATTCCGATTCTTCTTCTGGTTCCGACTCTTCTTCCGGTTCCTCTTCGGGAACTTGTGAATCAGTCCACGAATCATTCCAATTTACATTTAACTCTTCATTATTATTAGGTGAGTCAATGGGACTTGTTCTAGAGGTAGACATCTATCACATAATATCAAACGCGTTAAGAGATTAATATATCACATAATATTCACATGTTAAAAATATATAGTTTCCAACAAAATTTGTTAAGCAATCATTTTTCAAGTAAACACGGTCGAAGTCCAGACTCACTAATGCATCCTAACAAACTAGATAAGACACACTAATGCAAAATTCTGGTTCTCTAAGACCATCGCTCGGATACCAACTGAAATGTCCCGTTCTTATTGATTAAAAACGTTCCATATTAATTGATTTCGTTGCGAGGTTTTGACCTCTATATGAGACGTTTTTCAAAGACTGCATTCATTTTAAAACAAACCATAACCTTTATTTCATCAATAAAGGTTTAAAAGTTTTACGTAGATTATCAAATAATGATAATCTAAAATATCCTGTTTACACACGACCATTACATAATGGTTTACAATACAAATATGTTACAACAAAATAAGTTTCTTGAATGCAGTTTTTACACAATATCATACAAGCATGGACTCCAAATCTCGTCCTTATTTAAGTATGCAACAGCGGAAGCTCTTAATAATCACCTGAGAATAAACATGCTTTAAAACGTCAACAAAAATGTTGGTGAGTTATAGGTTTAACCTATATATATCAAATCATAATAATAGACCACAAGATTTCATATTTCAATACACATCCCATACATAGAGATAAAAATCATTCATATGGTGAACACCTGGTAACCGACATTAACAAGATGCATATATAAGAATATCCCCATCATTCCGGGACACCCTTCGGATATGATATAAATTTCGAAGTACTAAAGCATCCGGTACTTTGGATGGGGTTTGTTAAGCCCAATAGATCTATCTTTAGGATTCGCGTCAATTAGGGTGTCTGTTCCCTAATTCTTAGATTACCAGACTTAATAACAAGGGGCATATTCGATTTCGATAATTCAACCATAGAATGTAGTTTCACGTACTTGTGTCTATTTTGTAAATCATTTATAAAACCTGCATGTATTCTCATCCCAAAAATATTAGATTTTAAAAGTGGGACTATAACTCACTTTCACAGATTTTTACTTCGTCGAGAAGTAAGACTTGGCCACTGTTGATTCACGAACCTATAACAATATATACATATATATTAAAGTATGTTCAAAATATATTTACAACACTTTTAATATATTTTGATGTTTTAAGTTTATTAAGTCAGCTGTCCTCGTTAGTAACCTACAACTAGTTGTCCACAGTTAGATGTACAGAAATAAATCAATAAATATTATCTTGAATCAATCCACGACCCAGTGTATACGTATCTCAGTATTGATCACAACTCAAACTATATATATTTTGGAATCAACCTCAACCCTGTATAGCTAACTCCAACATTCACATATAGAGTGTCTATGGTTGTTCCGAAATATATATAGATGTGTCGACATGATAGGTCGAAACATTGTATACGTGTCTATGGTATCTCAAGATTACATAATATACAATACAAGTTGATTAAGTTATGGTTGGAATAGATTTGTTACCAATTTTCACGTAGCTAAAATGAGAAAAATTATCCAATCTTGTTTTACCCATAACTTCTTCATTTTAAATCCGTTTTGAATGAATCAAATTGCTATGGTTTCATATTGAACTGTATTTTATGAATCTAAACAGAAAAAGTATAGGTTTGTAGTCGGAAAAATAAGTTACAAGTTGTTTTTGTAAAGGTAGTCATTTCAGTCGAAAGAACGACGTCTAGATGACCATTTTAGAAAACATACTTCCACTTTGAGTTTAACCATAATTTTTGGATATAGTTTCATGTTCATAATAAAAATCATTTTCTCAGAATAACAACTTTTAAATCAAAGTTTATCATAGTTTTTAATTAACTAACCCAAAACAGCCCGCGGTGTTACTACGACGGCGTAAATCCGGTTTTACGGTGTTTTTCGTGTTTCCAGGTTTTAAATCATTAAGTTAGCATATCATATAGATATAGAACATGTGTTTAGTTAATTTTAAAAGTCAAGTTAGAAGGATTAACTTTTGTTTGCGAACAAGTTTAGAATTAACTAAACTATGTTCTAGTGATTACGAGTTTAAACCTTCGAATAAGATAGTTTTATATATATGAATCGAATGATGTTATGAACATCATTACTACCTCAAGTTTAGTAGGTAAACCTACTGGAAGTGACAAGAAATGATCTAGCTTCAAAGGATCTTGGATGGCTTGAAAGTTCTTGAAGTAGGATCATGACACAAAAACAAGTTCAAGTAAGATTTTTGCTCGAATTAAGATAGTTTATAGTTATAGAAATTGAATCAAAGTTTGAATATGAATATTACCTTGAATAAGAAAGATAACTTACTGTATATAACAAAGGTTTCTTGATCTTAGATGATTACTTGGAATGGATTAGGAAGCTTGGAAGTAAATTAGTAAACTTGAAGGGATTTTTGAAGTATTCTTGAAGTGTTCTTCCTATGATGATTATAGCTTGATTCTTGAAGTGATTTTTGATGAAGATGATGATTAACTACTGGAAAAATACGTTCATAATAGTGTGGGTGTGTTGAGAGAGAATTAGAAAGAGATTTGGAAGTGAAATGGAGTGAATGATGAGTGTTAATTGGTGAGTGGTGAGTGGGGTTAAAAGGAGTTCTAGTTAGTTGACTAGCTCATGGTAGAAGTTAAAATTGATTAGTCATACATGACATAATCAAGAGTGGAATCCCATGCTAGTTCCTATTGGTATATACCCATAGTAAGTACGTTTTGAAGCTGTGTATAATACGGGTAAGAATACGACTAGAATTCTTGATGAAAGAAAAGAATGGGAAAGTAACTGTAACCATTTTCGTTAAGTATGAGTGTTTTGATATATGTCTTGAAGTCTTCCAAAAGTATTTTAATACATATAAATACACTACATGTATATACATTTTAACGGAGTCGTTAAGTCATCGTTAGTCGTTACATGTAAGTGTTGTTTTGAAACCTTTAAGTTAACGATCTCAATTAATGTTGTTAACCCATTGTTTATTATATCTAATGAGATGTTAAATTATTATATTATCATGATATTATGATATATTAATATATCTTAATATGATATATATACATTTAAATGTCGTTACAACGATAATCGTTACATATATGTCTCGTTTCGAAATCCTTAAGTTAGTAGTCTTGTTTTTATGTATATAACTCATTGTTAATATACTTATGGAGATACTTACTTATCATAATCTCATGTTAACCATATGTATATCCATATATATATCGTCAAGTCGTTTTTACAAGTTTTAACGTTCGTGAATCGCCGGTCAACTTGGGTGGTCAATTGTCTATATGAAACATATTTCAATTAATCAAGTCTTAACAAGTTTGATTGCTTAACATGTTGGAAACATTTAATCATGTAAATATCAATCTCAATTAATATATATAAACATGGAAAAGTTCGGGTCACTACAGACACTGGCTGCGACATTGATATCATATATGAACATTGTTATATGTCGCTACCTAGATCAGTCAAGTCGCAGCTAAAAAAGAAAGCAGTTACTTTGTATGATTTTTCTTTATTTATTTCTATTCTTATTTGTTTTTGTTTTATTTTATTTTCTTCTACCTTTGGGCCGGAGGTCCTCCTGGAAGCAATCTCTTTACCCGTCGAATAGAGGGAGGGATGACTTTCCCTACTCTTGTGAGTGTTTCACTCAGGGTGGAGAAATGATTTCTCTTTATTCTAGGATAGAGGAAGGATTGTCTACGTCTCACCTCCCCCATACCCCATACATGTGGGATTGGGTATGTTGTTGTGTTGTACGAGACGATAAAAATGGTAAAAAGAGAAGGGATGTTGAGATTGAATTTGCTATAGTCAAGTCGAAAGCTGAGCATAACGCGCTGTTAAGCAGAAACACCTTGCAAAAGCTAGGAGCCATACCATCCACAATTCACGGTCTATTAAGATTCCCGACAAAGTGGGAAGTTGCAACTATAAAATCAGAAGTGGATAGAAAAGTGAGAACAATACAAAAAGGCACAAGGCGGGAACGCAAAGACGCAAAATCAAATAAACAGCAAATAGCTCAGACAATCGAAGACGCATTATGCTCACAGGTATGTCGTATACACAGATATTTCAATTTAGCATTTGATATTGCGAAAAGTAAATTATAATTTTTAGAAAAACTAAAAACGCAAATTTACGGCGCAGTCAAAATTTAGCTCAGTAAAAGTGTAAACAATGAAGATATGCGCTTACCTATGTGGCGCGGATGCATAGAAAGATGTTATAATTACTTCCTTTAAAGATCCTTTAAAGATATTACGATTTGGAAAGTCTCATAAAAAGTGTTAAAATAAACAAGGAGATCCCAATAAAACGTGGCAAAAGGATTCGCATCCACATTGTGAGCTTAATGAAAGAGCGCAAACCAAGGAATGAGAGAAAAATAGCACATGCAAGGGTAGAAAAATTACCTCTTGCCAAAGAAGCGCAACTTGTGATGCAAAAGCAAAGTGTGTGGGTATGTGCACACATCAATCCAAAAAACGGCGTATGTGCAACATCAAAAATCAGTAGAGCTGTAAAGAATGATGTGCCTGAAGAATTCGTTATAAAGCAAAGCGTTCGCAATCGAACATCTATTGACATCATTCAAACATGGTTGTCAGGGGGAGGTAAATTACATACATGAAATAACAGCTAAGTTAAATATTTTACTCTAATATTTGCTTTTCAAAAAAAAAAAAAAAAAAAAAATATTTTACTCTAAGCCAAATTAAAATTTATTTTCGGACATTATATCAGCAGGAGGTTTATGGCGTTTAAAACAACGACACTCGAGTGATTGGTGGAATAAACACCAAATCAATAATAAGCCTCTGAAGTTCGTTCGTGAAATGATTGAGGCAAGTGGAGGAAAGCCAAAAGGAAAAATGCCACGAAAACGACACTGGGTTAAAATGCAAGAAGGCGGTGGCACTGCCAGATTAATAGCGGTAAAGAAAGAGAACAATAAAAACCCAGAAATTACTGCGTGGTGAATGACCCAGATAATATGGTTACTGGGAAAAACAACAAAAGGGGCGCGAGGACTTGAAAATAAAATGACAGGATGCGCCTTGAAGAGGTATATGTAGTTGAGAATAACACAATATACCTTGACATATACATAGAAACAATGATGATTTGTTCATTTGAAATCGTTTTAGTGATTTTTCTAGAGTGTTGATGAATCGGAAAAGTAGTCTTGCTACAAACATATATTGACGTCGAAGTGATCTCTTAGTTTGAATCTTCAAAAATATCTTGTTTTTTCTCTTTTTCGTCCGTGTTTAGCTCACCGAAGTTGGTGCTTATTGATTAAGCCATCCACTGATTAAAGTTAGCGTTTCAAAGGAAATTCGATGTACTAATGTAGAGCTATGTTGCTAGGCAATTAATCAACAAACTGAGAACAGCATTTTATATTTAGGTGGGGGTCGTTTACTTCAAAATATTAACAAGCTAGATAGAGACGACTCTTATGCTACAATAAATATAAATTAAACCCGGACACAACAATTACGTAAGTTTACCCTATTATAGCCGTATATATTAAAAACTATACTTTCAAACACTATATGAGAAAATTGGCGTTTACAAATTTTGTTGAAATGAATCAATCTAGCTAGTATGGAATAGTTCAAGTTGCATGCTTAGATCTATTAAAAGTAACGTCTATATGTCCATTAAGATAATTAATGAGGACCTTAAAGGCTGTTAAAATTTTATTTGTAAATTTGACGGAAGAGTCATGTTGGAAAGAGGTCTTATGGTATTTTTGATCGAGTTTGCTTGTATAGTCAGAAGATTAGAGTATTATATAAATAATATAAAATTATACGCATAGATGTCAAAGCATAGTAACGAAACACGGAATTAGGAAATGATAGAAGGAATATTTTTCGTCTCTTTTCCTTGCAAGTAGATTTTAGCGCAACGATGAACTTAAGGACACACATATATAGAAGAGTATCAAAACAACTGTCCCTGCTCAAGGATCAAAGAGGATGAAGTAAGAGAGGCTCTTAGAAAAATGGAAAGAAATACATGCGTAGGGCCAGACCAGATCACTATAGAAGCGTGACAATGTATGAGCGATGATGGCGTTAGGTGGTTGACAATTCTATTCAACAAGACGTTTAGAAGCCAAAAAAATTTCAACGGTAACTGAGAAACAATTTGATTTCATGCCATACTATGAAGCTTTGGGAGAGAGTGATCGATACTAAGCTTCGACGTGAGACAAAGATGACTGAGAACCAATTAGATTTCATGCCAGGGCGTTCTTCGATTGAGGCGATTCATATCATTAAGAACCTTATGGAGAAGTATAGAGAAAAGCAAAAGAACTTACACATGGCGTTCTTAGACTTGAAAAAAGCATATGAATGTGTTCCACGTGAGTTGATATGGAAGATCCTCAATGATCGGGGTATCCCAAGTAGTTACATCAGAGCTATTCAAGATATGTATGACGGTGCAAAGTCTTGTGTTCGGACGCATGTAAGAAACACAGAGTTTTTCCGGTGGAAGTTGGTCTACACTAGGGATCGGCACTTGACCCTTTTCTTTTCATTTTGATCCTCGACGAGTTGTCTCGTGGGATACAGGACAGCATCCCATGGTGCTTGATTTTTGTTGATGATATTGTTTTAGTATCAGAAATCAAGGAGGAGCTAAATAGAAGACTTGGGCAATGGAGGGAGGTCTTAGAAAGAAATGGTTTACGAGACAGTAGACAAAAAACTGAAAATCTTAGATGCACACTCAGGTAGGTATCGATTTTGTATTATTATTTTTTATTATTGGCCAGAGGTCCACTGGAAGCAATCTCTCTGCCCTCGAGTAGAGAGGGTTAACTTTTTTTGAACGTCGGTGGAGAATTTTCTCTCTGCATGTGGGCGGAGAAATAACTTCTCTTATATATACTAGGGTAGAGGAAAAATTGTCTATATCTGATCATCTCTCATTTACTACTCATGTGCGGGATTAAGTATTGTTGTTGTTATACGGATATGCGTCATTCAAATATATATTTTCATGCTGGTCTCCTAAAGGAATAATTTATTCATAAAATATATTTTTGGTAAGCAAAAAATACTTAAAAATAAATAAATAGTAAGTAAATTTGTTAATAATATTCTAGACTAACTAATTTTAATGCCAAGTTACATGGAACTTCCTCACTTGGATCCGAGGATTTGGATCTAGATTTTTCTTTTCACTTATTCATAAAAAAGGAATCGACTTTAAATTTTAATGTTGACTAATGAAAAATGAATTAAAATAATACGTGGGACACCACACGAGTGTACGTAGTCGCTTGAACACTAACTAGCCTTTAAGAGCCCGTGCGTTGCACGACGGGCCCTAAAAAGACTAAATATAAAATGTTAACGAACTTCTCAAAAACAACGAAACAACATCGATATATTGAACCAATGCATTCAAGTTGTTCTAAGTATTGTTGTAAACATCAATAAAGATAGAACGCACGTTTCTTAAAGTCGTAGGTGAAAAACCACTTTGTGCCAGGTTTGAGACGATTTTCTTTTCGGAAACAGTTGAATCCGTATGTCACTGAAAGGTTTGGCTTTTTCTTCGACTCTTCATGTTTCTAATATTTGCAAATCATTATCAATGAAGATACCGTTACAATGAAACGATCAATTGTTTATAGTCATTTGTAAAAAGAAAAGATTCTTTCAATCGTCGTATTTCAACATTTGACATAACGTCCATGAGAGCAACTCAATTTTTTCTTACATCAGTTGTGAATTATAATATAACAGATTCTTAATTTGTCTCCATGATTGCATTTCCATAAAATAAGATGAACATGAACCTGCTACTACTGATGTCTTGCTGCCTTGATCACCAAGTGTTACAGCTGATAGCAATGCATATATTTGTACTTCTTCAGGATCAAATCTCAGCAACAACCCAATTCTTTCGCTTGGTCTATGGTTTAGAAGGATCTAACATTACCTGAAAATATAAGTTTTATAAAAAAAACATGTAAAAGCTCTACTTATAAAAACACTATATGAGAGTAGTAACAAACAACAAATTAAAGAGAGTCTGTGGACATGGTTAGTAACATTCATAATATGTGATTATTAGAAGTGGCACAAAATGCAAGAGTTTAACCTTAACTCCAAAATTGTCTCTTGTCGGATCGATTTCTTGGATCAAGATAAGATTAACGGCCATTGTCTGTTCATAATATACAAAAAATTAAGTAAATAAAAGTTTAAACCCACAATTCAACCACTAAAATAAAATATATGAATGGTAAATATATGAAAGGTGTATATTACGCCTTGGCTACATCTATTTAACTTAAGCACGAGTACGTTGATAGATGTGTTGTAGTTAGAATGATTTATGAGTATTCCAAATTCATTTGGTTGCACCTAGAAAAATTGAAAACGTTGACCCGTCCATTTTACACCTCAACAACCTGCATAATCAAGAATATTAAAGCCTACACACATAAAACTTAAAGAAGAATTAAATTTAGATTAAAACACTGTACATGGTAAAGAATATGATTGAACTAACCAATTACTTAATGGATGAACATATACACTGTAAACATTATCCAATGTCCCCGAGTGACCCAAAATCACTCCACAGTTTCAAAAACATAGTTCAAACGTGTTGGTAATTTCAAATCCTCGAAGTTATCAAACGGGTCAATTTATACACAATTACATATTAATGAGTCAAACCCGTTTATCCAAAAAAAATTGGATACTTTAACTTGATGTATTTAACAGAGTAAAAAAATAAAAAAATAAAAAAATAAAAAAATAAAAAAAAAATTAGAAATCTAACAGAATCAGAAGAATAATTTTTTCTTTTAATAAAATGATGATTTAGGAGTTGTAAGCTTTAAGAAATAGACACTGGAATATTTTTAACCTTTCAACTATTTTGGTTATTTGACTCGTTAGTCATTTTACAGCTATTTTGATTTGACCCGTTGAGATTATAAACTAAACAAATAGACCCACATATAAGTTAATGCGTTTAAAAAGAGGTGGAACTTTTAATCAACAATTGTTGTTGGTTAAAATAGCCACCTCCATTTTACATCTTTAGTGAATGGGTTACAACTGCCACCAAATAATAAATTTGAACCATCATTCGGAAGTAAGATACGAAATAAAAAAGATAGAAAGATTATCTAAAAATCAATACCTCGGAAGTTGAAAGTGGAAGCTCGATTGAATGTTATGACTATTTCATTGAATGTTATTTCCTCTGCAAGATATCGGGTCAAACTGAGAAACTTTTGTGAGTCGTAAATGGGTCAAGGTGGTTTTTCCACGGAGTATTTATAGATCATTACTCTTAACCCATTTATATTT
The DNA here is from genome assembly GCF_046630445.1 of Rutidosis leptorrhynchoides. Classification (NCBI taxonomy): domain Eukaryota; kingdom Viridiplantae; phylum Streptophyta; class Magnoliopsida; order Asterales; family Asteraceae; genus Rutidosis; species Rutidosis leptorrhynchoides. The sequence continues at coordinate 394,219,229 of NC_092336.1, read as the reverse complement.
TTACCTACAGTGACCTTTTCTCACACTATCAATTGATGGTCAATTGACATGATCTAAATTTGGAGTTTCAAAAATAGTCTACAACTTAAAAATTGTATATGTAAAAACATACTAATAATTAGTTTCCTTTTAAACGTAACTATTTTTAATTTTTGAAATTGCAAAGTTAACACAAGAATCATTTTTGACCGTTTTACCAAAACTTATAAAGTTTCCATTGACGACTAAAAATTGAATCCGGGTGATCGGAATGCGTAATTTTCATGCTACAAGTCCAAAATGATATTTTGAACGTGTTGATAACTTCGGATTCTAAAAATTACTCATATAGGTCAAAATATGTCGTTATGACCCAAATGTCATCATTCCACCCTAACCCAAAATATGTCCACTGACATTCTTTAAAAAGTGCCATATGGTTCTGTTTACTATCTATGAGTAATTAAAAGTGAACATAGTTAAACCATAGATATACAAAATTAGAACAAATTTTTCATTAGGGGACCTGAATTCCACAAATTAGTGTCATACTCATGAGAAGTAGGAACCATTGACACAATAAGGAATTTATTATGATGAAAAGAATCATGAATAAGTACACCTTACCATGTTCATCCATATTGTTAAGTGAAACCCAATAGAGTGAAGAGTAGCATTCTCATGACGAATTCCTAAATCCAAAGTGATTTCCAATTCAGACCGTCGTGAAAGAACCTACAAAAGGAAGCAGTTAAATTCCTTATTTGATCAGAAACAAACATTTTTTCTCCAACTTAAAAGTTGCTAAAAATGATCACAAAAACTATATTACTACAATAATAATCTTTACTAATTTTAAAACAAATCAGAAACTTTTAAGCATGTAAAATAAAATTTGAGTGACAATGTTCAGCCGGTTCGACCCATTTCACATGTTTCCTCTTCTCTTTGGCAAGAGAAGACGTAACTTAAAAACTTCAAAGATGTTAAAGACATGACTACAACATTTTACCTGACCCATTTGGACCCGTGACCATGTGACCCATCACCCAACATGACCCATTTGGACCCAAATTGAAGTCAAATCAGACACAATACCGTGAATCTTGATGATCAAATCTCGACAGGCCTTCATATTACAATCGTTTAATCGATGGATACATAAATGATCAAATCATTTAGTGCTGGATCATCAGACGGAGCAACTCGTTTAATCGATGAATAGACAAAGCCTAATTTTTTCAAACTCTATAAATTGGCACTTAAACAGTTAATAAACGAAACCGCATTCGATCTTGATACATTTACTGATTAACAATTGTTTTGTTTCGAATCCGTCATGTTTATTGGAGAAATATTCAACTTCAAGTTCCAGTCTCGGTTCTATTCATATTGGTGACAGCAGACTCTTATATGTGCAAGTATGTAACTTTTATTATATGTACACACAAAATATGGTTACCATTTAAAAAAGTTTTTATTCATATTCAATTAAAAGATCATTAGATAATATTTTGATTCATTATCAAGATTTGCGACATCAGAACATAATATATAATGAATATAGATAGCATTTTTACCTTAAGTGCCCCTGCACAGGTAATCAAAAGATTGGATTCAATATATATGTTGATTGAACTTTTAAATAGATATCAAAATCATTTTGCATTCGAATTGAAATATGATAAGAGATTAGTTAAGACATTATAGATTCATTCAAGCATTTAATCGAACACTTTGAGTGCAAAACAATGATGATTCAAACATACTTGCAAAATTTATATATTGATTTGAGCATTAAATTAAACACTTCAAGTGTAAAACAATATTCATCATTTATTCAATACATTACATGTGTATTCATCAAAGAAACCTTATTAAAAATCAAACTACAAAAACTATTTTAAGTGATCAGTTTCATTTGGTCAAGAACCATAATCAAATAAAAATCAAAGTGCAAAAACAATGTAATCAGTGTATCTTAACAATTAGCGATGAACACTACGATATTGAGAATGGAAAAGTAAACCAAGATGTACCTGAATATATCGAATTCATTGAAAATTGAAACATGAACGTTTGATGTTAGATAAATCATAAACCGTTCAATTTAGTTGTTAACCAATTCAGTAAATCATAACAATGGAACTCATCTTCGCATTCATCACGTCGGCAAGACGACCGTATAAACTTCACGCGGATTCGAGTATTGTGGTGTTAGTATACAAAATTTACACCAATTTGTGGAGAATAACGAAATGGATTTATTGATGGTAGTGTTGGATTTTATTACGGATGCATTAGGGCAGGATCGACGGTGGATGTGATATTTGGGGTTTTTTCAGTTGCAGAGAGAGAGAGTTTGTTGTTGAAGAAGAACGGTTTAGAGGAAAATGAACTGAACGGATCGGATGAAGGGTTATCTAACCAATAGGAATATGACAGATGGTTTTTTCTTGTATTTTTGTGAAATAAAAATCCGCCAATTGGAAAAAGACACGTGGGAATGGAGTAGTAAGGGGTCTGCTGGTGTGACACGTGGCCCTATACCACACGGTTTGTAATATGTAGAGATAGAGATAAACAAATGAAAATTTCTAATAAAAAAATATGCTTAAGTTGTTTGTACATTAGTACTAGTCAACTCTTTTATAGAAATAACCTCTGTTAACTACCTTGGTTTACAATCACTTTGTGCATGAATTTATTCTTAATGATAGTCCTAAGGGTTGTCATTAGAAAAGTTCTAAACAAATACGGAGTATGTATTTATTTGAGTTTGAAAGTCCATGTAAAACTACTTGAACCCACCAACAAAATATTTCAATTTTAATGTTTTACCAAGTATATGTTGATTATAATACGTGGAAAACGAATTAAAATAATACGTGAGACACCACAGAGTACTGTAGGTAGCAGTGTTGTAAAAGACGGCTGAAACGGGCGCCGCAACGGACGCCGCAACGGATTTGCCTTAGTATCGTTGCAACGGGCCTTGAAACGGCAAAAAAGACGGTCAACGCTTAAAAAGGTCAACAACGCTAAAAAACGGTAAAAAACGGTCAAAGACGGAAAAACGGTCAAAGACGGGGAAAAAGGGTCAAAGACGGGGAAAAACGAAAAAAAAAACGGTCAAAGACGGAAAAAAGGTCGACTTTATATATATATATATATATATATATATATATATATATATATATATATATATATATATATATATATAAGTCAACGTTAGTCAACATCAGTTTCGACCCCGTTTTTTCCGTTGCGACGTTTTGAGGTCGCTAACGTTTCGGCCCGGTCTCACGTCTTTTTCAACATTGGTAGGTAGTCGCATATATAAACACCAATAAGAGCACTAGGAGTCGTTCAGTGTTAAATCTCAGTATTAAACTTAACACTAAGATTTACCACTGAGGTCAAAACATGAGAAATCGTTCAGTGTTAAATTTCAATGTTAAATAAATTATTTAATTATTTATTATTTAATTTATTTTTATACTTTTATTATTATTCAATTTATCTAACTAACAAAAAATATAATATAAATAAAATTAATCATTGTGGGTTTTTTTTTTTTTGGAAAAAAGAACCAATTTTTAAAAAAATTCAGCCCTTTTTCTACTATTTATAATGGCCCAAAATCTGGCCAATTTAAACCTAATTAAATAAAAGGAAAGGAAAAAGTCGATATCATCTTCTTCATTGTGTTTACCTGCAAAAACAAAGGAAAGAGTCAACAAAACAACATCAAATAAACAAAGGAAAATAAAAAGAAAAAGAAAAAAAGGAAAAGAAGCATTTTACCCCGTTACACAGGCGACGGTGGCCAATAACGGCGGCCTTTAACGCTGGTTTAACGCCGGCGGGGAGTTGGCGACGCCACCGTCCCCGGAGTTAAATTGGCAATACGCTGAAAAATTGTAAAGACTCCTAGTGCTCTAAGACCACAGATAATGTGGTGTTTAGCTCAATTCACGCGTACTTGGCAAGATAAACGCCCCACAAATGCTTGTGTTGGGGCGTTTGTCGACATTTGTCTGGTGACGTTTTTTATTCTGAAACGCTGAAGAAGGGTGCGATGGTGACGTGTTTCTCGGTGATTGCTGCTCAAAAGAGCCGTTTGAGGAGCGTGGGCACATCAGTTCAAAATTAACAAAAATAAAAGATTATTTAATTTATTTATCTATCTATTTATATTCATATATATACTAACTCAATTTATCCTAGAAAACACTCCATCTTCATCATCATATTTTAAAATCTCTTTATCGTCAATGGCTAACCCTAACCTTAACGACAATGATAATGATTATTTCGGTTTAACAAATTCGCTTACTAATATTCTCAATGACAATTTGAATACATTCAGTGCGTCTTCTTCCAACCCGAACGCTACAACATATCCAAACTTTCAATCATTCTATCATCATCAACAATTGTCTATGGAGCAATAAAAATTTTTGATGCAACAACATGAATTCAATAGCAACGTTTACAACAACATCTATTACAAACGGGTTAACAAAATCTATACCAATCGGGATAAGTACCACGAACCTAACCGCAAACACGATAGCAAACGCAAACGGAAACTTGAACGTCTGAAAGGCCTACTAGGAAGAAACGACCTCATAAGAAAAAAGAAATTGGTATAAACTTTTTATAGAGTATATATTTACATTAATTCATATGATATATACATATATATATATATACATATATATATATATATACATATATATATATATATATATATATATATATATATATAGTGTTAGGATCAAGAGGGAAGTAACCAATCGGGGGGAAGTAAATTTTTTTTTTTTTTTCGTTTTTTGAAAAAACTTTGTTCACAAACATTATAGATTGGATGAAAATATAAACATTTAATAAAGACACTTTGTGATAAATGTTTTTATTTTGGCGGGAAAACGCTCGGAGAAGTAATATATAACAATTATCGTGTTTTTCGAGCGTATGTTGAGGTTTTAGATATTAGGGTTTAGATATTAGGGTTTAGATATTAGGGTTTATGGGGTCTAGATATTAGGGTCTAGAAATTTAGGGTTTAGGGTTTAGATTTAGGATTTAGGTTGAGTTTTTTAACACGAACGATTTAGAGTTTAGGGTTTAGGGTTTAGGGTTTGGTGTTTTGGGTTTATGGAATAAACCCAAAACACCAAACTCTAAACTCTAAACCCTAAACCCTAAACTCTAAATTGGGCTAAATTTTACTTCACAAAACATGGAAAAAAAAAACGTTAACATTCTTCACGAACAATATTATCTTGAATGTTATTTTTGTCGATCGTTTTCCTGCCAAAATAATAACATTCATCAGAAAGTGTCTTTTTTAAATGTTCATATTTTTATCCAATCTATAATGTTCGTGAACAAAGTTTTTTCAAAAAACGAAAAAAAAAAAATTTGCTTCCCCCTGCTTCCCCCCGATTGGTTATTTCCCCATTGATCCTGCCCCTATATATATATATATATATATATATATATATATATATATATATATATATATATATATATATATAAGACCCAAAAATTTATTGTACATAATATATTTATGGTGTACGATGCGTGTATGAAGTTTACGTGTTGCTTGCTCGAACGCCGAAGGAAACTGGACGTTGTCTGAAGTGACAAGGTGTGTACGTATCATTTCAACCCCAAATAAAGTTTGTATTGATGTTCCAAAGCCTTACCATTGGAAAGGAAATCTTATCACGTTTCCAACGATATTTGATTCATCGAAAACGGAGCTACGGTCAAAAAGTTATGGCCAAAACAAGAAACTGAAAACTGACCTGAAGGTTGGAGCGGCGCTCCACCTTTCGGCGCGGCGCGCCGAACCCTTCTGATGCAATTTTCAGCCTTTTTAAAAGGTCTAAATGAGGGGTACTTTGGTCTTTTCACTTGGGGTCGGTTTGGGGTCATCAAAACTGATCCATTGATCAGTTTGGATCACATCTCACTCATCAAACACTCCCATCCTCAAACCCTAGAGTGATATTGAGTTCTAGTGAGAGAGAACTCCATTTGGAGAAGAAGGAGGTTGTTTCGGGTCAAACCTCAAGCATTAAAGTTGTTCTACTCGTCAACGGCATCATTTTGGCGGTATTGGTAAGTTCTAACTCCGAATTTCATTGTTGATTTTGCTATTCAAAGTTAGGGTTTGAACTTGATTTGTTGATAAACCCATTTAGACTCTTGAATTGAGTTTGTGGATGCTAGTAATCGGGTTTATTGTTATTGTTGGTGGATTTTGTGTTGGTGAACTAATTGGCCATGGTTAGGACTTGTAATTGGGTTTAATCACTAGGTTTAGTGATTATGGAAGTATTAAAACCCATTTAGAGTTATTTGGTTGACTAATTTTGACTTTGGGTCAAAATTAGGGTTTGGTGATGATTATGACCCAATTGTCGATTTAATAAGGTTTATAAACTTAAAATGGATTAAGTTGAAGCATAGAACCGAGTTAAATATGTGTTGGTATCAAAACTTGCTAATGGCGTGATATTGACTTCTTATGGGTCAAATTAGGGTTTAAGTGTCTTTTTGGGCAAGATAGGTGTTTAACACCTATGATCGGGTTTAATTGGCATATTAAGACCATTTTCACTTGTGTTAGTGATTATTGGTTAATTTTGGGCGCGGTTTGTACTTGGAAGTGCATTTGGGTCGAATTTGCACTAAGTGTCAAATTGGGTTGGTTTGTAAATCCAATCTAAGTGTGTTGTTGAATTTGTGATAATGGAATAGGTACTTTCCATTGACGAGTTGCAGATTACTTGGAAGCATTCTTCAAGACTTCAAGGTGAGTGTTAATATCCTATGTGCATATGTATGTGTAGGATGGGTGCGGGTCGGGCGAAGTGGTTCTCGGTTATAGAGCTCACTTCATAGGTGGATTGATGGACTTGTGTATAGGTACAATTGGCACGGTTGTGCGTTTTGGTTGACCACCTTTGACGAGATGCACACTTTGTGTGTACATTATCACATGGGCGTGTGTTGTGGATTATAACCCCAATGGCGAAGGGTTAATATTGTGAGTGGAATAATTATACGTTCATGTATATGGCGTATTTATTGGTAAATTGATGTTTTAGCAGAGTAGTATATAAAATAGTTATATATTTACTACGAAATACTATTAAATACGATACAATTTTACACAAGATATTTATTTATTTAGAGAATGGATATACTTAAACCTTACTACAACACTTATAGGCAGTGTACCTAATCGTACAGTAGTGTAGTTTTTAGTAAGTCCGGTTCGTTCCACAGGGAATCTTTTTAAACAAAGCTTAACGCTATATTAGTTTACTTTTTTAAAATTACATATATATATATAAGTAATATTATTATTATAAAGGGGGGTTTTTACCGTTTAATGACCGGTTTGTCGATTTTAAAACTTTAGTTGCAGTTAAAACCAAATGTAAAATATTAAAAATAAATACAAGACTTAAATTAAAGCGTAAAGTAAATAACGATAATGAAATTGCAAATAATAAAAGTGCGATAAAATAAACTTGCGATAATTAAAAAGTACGATAATTAAAAGTACAATTAAATACAATAACAATAAAAATGCGATAATTAGAAGTGCAATTAAATATAAAATAAAGGAAATTAAATATGAAATAAAAGAATTATGCTTATTTAAACTTCCGTAATCATGATGTTTGACGTGTTGATTTTAATTTTATGCCCATGGGTTAATTGTCCTTTGTCCTGGATTATTTAATATGTCCATACGGATTTGTCTATAATAGTCCATCAGTCATAAATATAAAGAGCGAAAGCCTTCATCAAATTATTCTTATTCTCGAAGTCAAATATTCCAACTAATTGGGGATTCGAATTGTAACAAGGTTTTAATACTTTGTTTAATGAATACACCAGGTTATCGACTGCGTGTAAACCAAGGTTTTACTACTTTGTTAACAATTACACCAATTACCCTTGAATGTAATTCACCCCTGTTTCAACAAGTCTATTAACTATTAATCCAGTTCCGTGTCCGGTAAAATGAATAATTATTGGTATTTATAGATATCCCGCCCACCGTACCCAGTCAAGCGTATGTGGTTATATATAAATACGTCGAATTATAAGTTTGTATATTAAATTAACAAGGTATTGTTTAGTTAATATAAAACCCATTAATAGCCCATAGTCTAATTTCCACAAGTGTCGTTCTTTTATCCAAACCCCAATTATGGTACAAACCCCAATTACCCAATTTTAGTAATTAGCCCAACATCATGATTACTTTGGATTAAATAAGCATAATAATAACTTAGCTACGAGACATTAATATAAAAAGGTTGAACATAACTTACAATGATAAAAAAAAATAGCGTAGCGTTACACGGACAGAATTTCGACTTACACCCTTACAACATTCGCTAACATACCCTTATTATTAGAATTATAATTAAAATTAAAATTAAAATTAAAATATAAATATAAATATTTACGTATTATGAGAGAAGAAGAAAAAGGATGGTTTTGCGATCAGAATTCGGTTGTTTTTATAGGGAGTTCCAAACTTTGGGGCTCCGCGACTCGCGGCCCATTTTGCCTTCAAACTCCGCGAGTCGCGGAGTTTGTAAATACAGCTCACCAGCTTTTGGAGTCTTTCTTGCCGATGATTTATTTATAAATATAATATATATATAATTAATATAATTAATTATATATTATATTATATTTATATACATAGTTAACTTGTAATTTTTAGTCCGTTGCGTCGAGCGTTGAGAGTTGACTCTGGTCCCGGTCCCGGATTTTCGAACGTCCTTGCGTACAATTTAATATCTTGTACTTTGCGTTTTGAATCTTGTACTCTTGTAATTTCGAGACATTTCTTATCAATAATTGGAACCTCTTTGATTGTCTTTTGTACTTTTGAGCTTTTTGGTCGTTTGCGTCTTCAATTCGTCGAATCTGTCTTTTGTCTTCACCTTTTATTATTTAAACGAATATCACTTTTAAATAGAACAATTGCAACTAAAAGCTTGTCTTTCTTGAGGAATAATGCTATGAAATATATGTTCGTTTTTAGCATTATCAAATATTCCCACACTTGAGCGTTGCTTGTCCTCAAGCAATATCGTCTTGAAATACTAGAATCACTTCTTTATTCTTCACACTTTGTACATCAGTGATTTCTATACGGTGGTATAAACAATGGTAGTAACGATATGGTTTACAATCCCACATGACTATAAAAATTTAGATCCATTAAGGAAATTGGATCTTTATGAAAACATTTGATCTTTTGAAAATTAAATCTAGTTTTTACCCTAGATAAGTTTTCCGGAATAACCCTTTACCGGTGTTTGCAAAATATTTTTGTGGGTTTGGTGGGTTTCAGATTTGAAAATTTTAGCTCAAAACTTATGGTTTTGTGTCACCCACTTGCTAACCTTGTATTTGAAAAGCAACACGTCCAGTTTACTTGTCCCGTATATTACCTTTCGGTAAACTACCGTCCGGTTGTAAAGGAAAGCGTTGAACAAGCAACTGTTAAGGCAATGTCTAATGACATGCATTTGATTATGGTCTATAACGTGTCGGACGCAATTACTATCCTTGGTAGGAGCAATAGTAAAGCTCACCCTTATGATTTTTTGGTCTGGCACAAGGTCCTGTCTTTGACCATGCTATGCAACCACCGTTCTTACGGTTGACACCCGATTAAGTTCAGGTGACCTAATGAATTCCAGGTGAATTCCTAGGATTTTACGTTCAATGGTAATGAACGCATTGAAAATAGGGTTTTCAGAAAACAAATTGGTTTGTAATTTTGATCAAAATATTTTCTCGTTCAAGCTCGAGTTTAGATATCATTGAATTCCATGAGTTTGAATTCTCAATCTTTAAGGTCAATCTCTAGGATTGAGTAATATCAGGCTTAAAAGCTGATTTTTGATCTTTTAAGGAGATTATCCTTTCTGGGGATCTGATTTATTAGTCTTATCCAGCTAATTTGCATGGTGCCCCCCCATTTTACGAGATAAATCCTTCTCATGGTTAGGATAAATCTGACCACTTGGCGACCCTGTTTAATGCTGAGGTCCGTGGATTTCCTGCTGATTTTAGTGATGACTTTTCTAGATTTTTCGTCAACCTACAGCTGGTCTGGACGACAACTTCTTGACCTAAATCAAGAAGCGCGTTTCTTTTTCGGAAGACTTTACTTCCTTTTAATGATGGAATTGATTCATCGTGTAGATCCATCTTTTCTTTTCTTTCATCGGGTAAAACAGTTTAGTTTAGTCCAAAGCAAAAGTATTTTCAGTTATTTGTTACAGATATATGTGACATATGTTTAAGATAACTTGGTAAATTTTCCCACACTTGGCTTTTATTTTCCTTTTTTCGTCCTCTATTCCATTTTAAATGAATTTTAACATTTTGGTTTGTTTCTCAATTTATGTCCTTTCTGAGGTAACAATAATTTCGGTGTTAAAACCTAGTTTTATTGTTCATAAATATGTATAAACATGATTTTGAGTTCATTTAATTGAAAATTTTTAAAATTTTTACTAGAATTGGGTAGTCAGTATATAAGACTAGGGCTGTTCTTTATTATCAGAGAGCACTAGATTTTAATACAACTACTGCTTTACTAGTATTTTTAATGGTAACCAAGTGTATAAAGTAAAAAATTTTAAAATCCGAAGGAATTTAACCCCTTCCCACACTTAAGATCTTGCAATGCCCTCATTTGCAAGAAATCAGTAACAATTTAAATTATTGAGGATGATTTGTGTGAGATTGATTAAATTTTACCAAAGTTTCCAAACATATTGGCGTTTGTTTGCTGAATGATAAATGGTGCACATCATTTGTTCATTCCGTCTTGTTGTTATTTCACATATATTTTGCATCTTGTCGTCAAAATTAGTTGCTTTTGCTGAACTTAATGCCAGTCTTTGAAAATGCGTTGTTTTACCCTGTTGTGTACATAAGATAAACTGCAAACATATATACATATTTTTGAAGTTTGATATATTACCCCACATTCAAAAATTATTAAAATCTAAGAATAAAAGTTAGAAAATTATAAAAACTATTACAATATTAACATAAGTATTAAACGTATCAATATTACAAATTACAAAATAAATAAAACTAAGTAGACTAGGGATGATACTGGTACCAATAGGGGTTCCAAGCATAACCATAGGTGCTATAGAATGCTTCGGCAGGGTTATACGTAGGATACGGTGGTTGCATCTCTATAGACCAGGGAGGGAATATGGGTTTTGGTGTAGGAATATAGTTTCTACCTATATGTTGGCAATGAGCTATGATTTGGTTTTGATGAACTTGCCAATCTTCAAATGCTCTCTGTCTAGCATTTTCGTACTCCTGTGAAGCTATAAACCTTTGCATTTCATTTCCCCCTCCAACATTACCTTGCTATTGGTTTCTCTCAACCTGTGGATGTCTACCATGGTATTGTACTGCGGCGTTATTTTGCCTCTTCAAAACTTTCGCACCATGGTATACATTTAAACCTATAGTATCGCGGGGTTCTGGTTCTTCGACTAATAATCCCCCCCGACTTATATCCACACCGAGATATTCAGCAATCAAAGTAATAAAAATACCACCTCCTATTATGCTATGCGGTCTCATCCCCCTAACCATAGCTGATAAATAATAACTCACACAATAAGGTATACTTACAGCGCTTTGTGGGTCTCGAATACACATATGGTAAAACAAATCCTGTTCATTTACCTTTTCCTTGTTCTTACCTCTTTGTGTAATCGAATTAGCTAAAAACCTATGAATCACTCTTAATTCAGCTCTATCTATATCCAAATAAGAGTAATTTCCCCCTTTGAATCGGTGATGGCTTGTCATTTGACTCCATACACCGTGTGTATCAAAATTTTCATCTATCTTTCTACCATTTAGTATCAACCCTCTACAATCGACAGATGCTAACTCCTCAGGCGTATATATACGTAAAGCCTGAGCCATGTCTAGTAAAGACATGTGGCGCATCGAACCTCCTAACAAAAATCTAATAAAAGATCGATCGGTTAAACTAGCTACCCGATCGTTTAATTCTATACTACACAACAATTCTTCACACCTTACTTTATATACAGGTCTACGCATGGTGAATAAACGTACCCAGTCATTAAAAATAGAATTACCATACCTCTGTGCAAGTAATTCCCTAATTGGCCCGGCCAATTCTACAGCTTCTAAGGGTCCCCATTCTATGACCCTAGGTACCTCAACAACTTTAGAATGAAGAGTATGCAAACCCCTTTGGTATTTTGGATAATCTATCCAAAGTCTGTCAAATCTCAGGTTCGGATGCAAATCTTCCAAGTGCATATCAGAAAATGTCATGACTGGATGAGGTATATCTTGCTTGTAGTAGTTATCCACCTCCTGTTGTTCCGCATTCTCAGCAGGAGCATTGCGAGCTTGGGATGAAGATTCACCCCTTTCAGTCTGTAAAATACATCAAACACAATTTTTGTGCATCTAAATATGCATTAGTGTCCGCAAAATCATCAATCAAAATAATTACAATGACATGATTAATTTATATCAAACTTAAGCTCATTTTCACATTTTTATCAAATCTACACTTTTTCAAATAAGCATATACGAAAATGTTCGCCAAGTTCATAAGCATTCAACTCAAATAACATGTCAAAATAATCATTACTAGCAATTAAACAAGTTTCAAATGGCATTATCTCTCAAAAATCAAGTTCATGAATTTTAGACTTGAAAAAGTCCACTTTAATTCTCAAAATCATGTTTAGGCTCAAAGTTTGGATCATTTAACTACCTAAACATGTTACACTACTTAATTTAGCATCAATTCATGACAAAAATCGGCCATAACCTGTTTATATCAAAAAGCCCCAAATTTGCTCAAGAACACAAACCCTAGATTACTCAAAATTTGAAGTTTAAGGCTTCTAATCATGTTAAACAGCATCAATCTAGGTTATACAAGCATAATACATAAACAATTTAAGCCTAATTACACTAAAGAGCATCAAAATCAAATTGGGGAAAAAAATTGCTCAAGAACACTAATTTCGGATTAAATGGTGTTTAAGTGTAGAAATTTACCGTTTTTCTTGAGTAATTCCTTGATAGCATCCTTCTCAACATGATTTTAGTAAAAGATTTGATGATTAACGGTTAAAAATTGTGATTTTGAGAGTTTTTTTTCGTGTATTTTCGGGTTTTTTCGCTGTGTTCTTCGCAGTATTTGGCGTGGGGAGTGAACTGAGCTGTTCCAGCTCTTATATTTTTTTCTGTAATTCGATCCCTCCACGAGTCGCGGAGATTTCCCCTTCAAACTCCGCGAGTCGCGGAGTTTTTTTTTTTTTTATATAACATCTTATATTAATTAAAACAATTAAGTAATTAATTTTAAAATTTTGTTTCCCTTGTTATTTAGGACGAGGTCGTTTCGGATTGATGTCCTAGTCCGTCCTTCGACAAAATTTTAAAATTTGTCTTTTTGTAGCGATTGTTTTAAAAGCTAAGATTTTTGGGTTTTTTAATGTTTTTGGCATACTTTAATTCAATAAGATTAAAAATAATGATAATAAAAGTTCTCGTCCCTCCCTCGGGTAAAGCAATTTCGGTTCAACGACCTAATCTTCAACTTACGACGAATTTTAAAAATCATATTTTTAACTTAATGAGATAAAGTAAATTTTTGTTTTTAAATTCACACAACTTAAATATAAAATTCAAAATTAATATTAAAAATTCACACCAAACTTAAAATTTAAAATGCATAAAATTAAAAATTCATATTTTAATAATTAAAAATTCACACCAAACTTAATTTAAAAATTCGTATTATAAATTCACACCAAACTTATATTAATTTTTCAAATATTTACAATTTTAAATATATTGTTTTTACAAAGTTTACAATATTAATTTAAGATTTAAATATTAATTTTAAAAACATGGTAAAAATAAAATTAAAAATCTTTTTGGCTTTTTATCCCACTTTTATCAATCAAATATTATCAAAAATATGCGCCACTCTTTTCGGTAAAGTAATTTCGGTTCCAAGACCTAATTTAACTCATGACGAATTTTTAAAATATTTTGGGTTGATTGATTAAAGATATTTATACCTTAAAAATAAACGTTAAATTTTGCAGTGATGTAATAAATTTTTGAATGATATCAATAATTTCGGTCGCCAAACCTAATTTTATTCAATACCAATTTAATACTTTATAGCGAACAAATTAGCGTTTATTATCAAAAGGTTAAAAATAAAAATAAAAAAAATAAAAACTGTACAAACATACCTGTGAAATAGATTTCTTAGTTATATGATCTATCCCATTCATAAGATAGTCGGTTTAATTGGTTTTCCATAGCTACATAGGCGTAACCTCGAGCATTCAGTGTCTTTTCTTCTAAACATATGAACGGTCCGTCTCTGCATAAAGTAACAAATTCGGTATTTGAATAGGTTTGATTATTTGAACATTTACCTCCATGTGACCATTTTCCGCATTTGTGACATCTTTCTAGGTGTCGTGCTCTTCTTTTCGCTGCGGATTTTGATTTTCCTTTACCAAATTGTAACTTATTATCTTCGCATCTCGATTCTTTTCTAACTCCGTCCATTCTTTCTCTGATTACTGATACTATTTCACTCGGAAGTGTGTCATTATTACGTTTAGTGATCAAAGCGTGTAGCATTAGACCATGGTTTAGTTCACAGGCAGTCTTCATTTTGTAAAAACCTAAAAAAAATAAAAATTCAGAATGGGGGGAGAAGACTAGTTCTTTAGGGTCTGCTAGAGAAAGACCATTCGGGTTCCATTTCGAGAACTACACGAAAACAGACAATCTAACTCTAACAGAAATACATAAACCCCTTGATTCTCCCCACACTTAGTCAGCTGTGGTATCGAAATTGTGATTAACATTATTTTCAATTGAATCATCAACAACTTGTATATCTTTGACTTTTACTTCAATCCATTTGTTGATTTCCTTCGTAACTTTCATAAATTCAACTAACATTGCCTTTTCTTTTGACGATAAATTGGATATTAATCGGTTATATAACTTAAAGTTTCCTTTAATCTTAGCATCGTGAATCCGTTTATAAAGTTTCTTCGTTGAACTGTTAAAAATGGATTCATCTAATTTCGTATCATCAACGGCATTCTTTGTGATTGGATCATCATTAAGTGTTTCTTCATCTTCCCCACACTTATGCGTTTTTATTGGTCTAACAGTTTTGGTTTGTGGAGATCTAAACTTTCGGTTCACAAAGGTGATCGATGTATCACCATCCCTAAGTGTTATTCTACCTTCTCTTACATCAATGAATGCCTCGGTGGTTGCTAAAAATGGGCGACCTAGAATTAGAGGAATATCAAGGTTTTCCTCCATATTAATCACTATGAAGTTTGCAACAAAGGTCAAACTTCCCACGTTAACAAGTAAATTATCTGCTATTCCAACCGGGTGTTTAATGGTTTGGTCAAATGATTGAACACCTATTTTGGTTGGTTTTAATTTACCCATGCCTAATCTTTTGTATAAGGAAAGAGGCATAATATTTGCACTTTCTCCTAAATCTGCGAGTCCATTATATACAGTACCATCATTAAGTAAGCAAGAAATGATAAATTCACCCGGGTCTCCTGCTTTAGTAAGTCGAGTTGGTTTGTAAACCTTTTTCGGGTGTTCTTTCCTTGGTTCTTTCATTTCTATTTGAATTTCTTGTTCACATTTTTCTTCGTTTCTTGGAATGGGAGGTTTGTATAGGAATTCTTCTTCATCACTCAAATTTGAATCCTCCCTATATTCCAGTTTTGATTTTTCAAATGTTGTTGATAACATATTTATGTTTTCATTTTGAAGGTTTTCTTGGGTGGTGAAATTATGATTAACTTCATTGTCAACTTCCATCGAACCATGTATGTAATGTTTAACTCTGTGACCATTAACTTTAAATTCAATCCCATTTGAATTTATTAATTCTATCGTTCCGTATGGGAAAACTTTTTTGACTATGAATGGTCCAGACCATCTTGATTTCAATTTTCCAGGAAATAGCTTGAATCGTGAATTGAAAAGAAGAACTCTGTCTCCTTCTTTAAATTCTTTTGAACTTCTGATTCTTTTATCATGCCATTTCTTCGTTCTTTCTTTATAGATTAACGAATTTTCGTATGCTTCATGTCTTAATTCTTCTAATTCGTTTAGTTGATTTAATCGTAAACGTCCGGCTTCATGTAAATCAAGATTACATGTCTTTAAAGCCCAAAATGCTTTGTGTTCAATTTCTACTGGAAGATGACATGCTTTTCCATAAACAAGTCTAAAAGGTGTGGTTCCAATTGGAGTTTTGTAGGCTGTTCTAAAAGCCCAGAGTGCATCCTCCAATTTAATGGACCATTCCTTCGGATTTGATCCTACGGTTTTCTCTAGAATACGTTTTAAAGCTCGGTTGGTATTTTCAACTTGTCCACTTGTTTTTGGATGATATGCGGTGGAGATTTTATGAGTTACTCCATATCTTTTAAGAACTTTCTCAAGTTGATTATTACAGAAATGAGTACCCCGATCACTTATTAAAGCTTTCGGTGTTCCAAAACTTGCAAAAAGACGTTTTAAAAAATTGACTACAACTCGTGCATCGTTAGTTGGGAGAGCTTGTGCTTCCACCCATTTAGATACATAATCAATGGCTACGAGTATATATAGATTATTATGAGATTTTGGAAATGGACCCATAAAGTCAATACCCCAAATGTCAAATACTTCACATACTTGGATGACATTTTGTGGCATTTCATCACGTTGACTTATTTTTCCGGCCCTTTGACAAGCATCACAGGATTTGCAAAGAAGGTGTGCGTCTTTGTAAATTGTAGGCCAATAGAATCCAGCATCATAAACTTTTCTTGCTGTTAGTTGAGGCCCATAATGCCCTCCTGTTGGTCCTGTGTGACAATGGTTTAAAATTTTACTAGCTTCATCTCCAGATACACATCGGCGTATTATTCCATCAGGACAACTTTTAAACAGATGTGGATCTTCCCAAAAATAGTGTTTTATATTACTGAAGAATTTCTTTCGTTTTTGGTACGATAATCCTTTTTCAAGGAATCCACAAACTAAGTAGTTTGCATAGTCTGCAAACCATGGAATTTCTTTATAATCTATCTTCAATAGATATTCATCAGGAAAGTTGTCTTGTATGGCCGATTCATTTAGAACTTCTAATTCGGGATTTTCAAGACGAGAAAGATGATCAGCGGTGAGATTTTCTGCTCCTCTTTTATCTCGGATTTCAATATCAAACTCTTGTAAGAGTAAGATCCAACGGATTAATCTTGGTTTAGCATCTTGTTTTGAAAATAGGTATCTAAGAGCAGAATGGTCGGTATAGACCACCGTTTTTGCTAGAACGAGATATGATCGAAATTTTTCAAAAGCAAAGACAATAGCAAGGAGTTCTTTTTCAGTAGTTGTATAGTTCGTTTGTGCTCCTTGTAACGTCTTACTAGCATAATATATAGGTTGAAATCGTTTTTCAATCCTTTGTCCTAAAACGGCTCCCATTGCAAAATCACTTGCATCGCACATTAGTTCAAATGGTAGATTCCAATTTGGTGTTATCATGATCGGCGCATTAGTGAGTTTTTCTTTAAGAATATTAAAAGATTTGATACACTCATCTGAAAAGATGAATGGAGCATCCTTTTCTAGGAGTTTATTCATAGGAGTGGCAATTTTAGAAAAATCTTTTATGAAACGTCGGTAAAAACCGGCATGCCCTAGAAAACTCCTAACTCCTCTAACATGGGTGGGATGTGGAAGTTTAGCAATTACATCTACTTTAGCTCTATCCACTTCAATTCCTTCTTTTGAAATTTTATGTCCAAGAACGATGCCTTCTTTAACCATGAAATGGCATTTCTCCCAATTAAGTACTAGATTTGATTGTTCGCATCTAATAAGCATTCGTTCCAGATTAACTAGACATGATTCAAATGTATCACCGAAGACTGAAAAGTCATCCATGAAAACTTCCATGCATTCTTCTATCATGTCGTGAAAAATCGCCATCATACACCTTTGAAAGGTTGCTGGGGCGTTGCAAAGTCCAAATGGCATGCGTTTGTAAGCAAAAGTACCATAAGGGCACGTGAATGTGGTTTTCTCTTGATCTTCGGGTGCTATTGGAATTTGAAAATATCCGGAAAATCCATCTAGAAAACAATAGTAACTATTTCCGGCTAATCTTTCCAACATTTGATCTATGAAAGGTAAGGGAAAGTGATCTTTTCTGGTGGCGTCATTTAATTTTCTATAATCAATACATACACGCCATCCTGTTACAGTCCTAGTAGGAATAGGCTCATTTTTCTCATTTGTAATGACAGTCATGCCACCCTTCTTAGGCACACATTGAACTGGGCTTACCCATGGACTATCAGAAATTGGATAAATTAAACCTGCATCTAGCAGTTTAATAATTTCTTTTTTAACTACATCTTGCATATTAGGATTTAGTCTTCGTTGGCGTTGCACATACGTTTTATGACCTTCTTCCATAAGGATTTTATGTGTGCAATACGAAGGACTTATTCCTTTAATATCATGAATCTTCCATGCAATGGCTGGTTTATGAGCTTTCAACACAGAAATGAGTTGTGATTTCTCATTTTCAGTAAGAGAAGACGATATTATTACAGGTAATTCAGATTCACCATGTAAATAAGCGTATTCCAAATGGTTTGGAAGTGGCTTTAACTCTAATTTCGGAGGTTCTTCTATCGATGATTTGTATCGATATCTGTCTTCTTCTTTTAGCATTTGAATTTCTTCTGTTGTTGGTTCATATCCATTAGCTATAAGTGTAGCTAACATTTCAGCTTCATCAATTGGTTCATTACCTTCTCCTAAAGAACATTCTCCTGTTCCTTGTAATTCTGGAAATTCTTCTAATAATTCTGCATGTGCATCTATAGTTTGAATATAATAACATGTATCATCTGCAGATTGTGGTTGTTGCATTGCTCTATCAACTGAAAAGGTAACACTCTCATCCTCTATACTTAGGGTCAATTTCTTACCGAACACGTCTATCATTTCTTTAGCCGTGTTTAAGAATGGTCTTTCTAATATGAGAGGAACTTGAGAATCTTCTTCCATGTCCAGAACAACAAAATCTACTGGAAATACTAAAGTACCAACTTTAACTAGCATGTTCTCCATTATCCCTCTAGGATATTTTATTGATCTATCGGCTAGTTGTATGCTTATTCTGGTTGGTTTCAATTCTCCAAGGTCTAGTTTAGCGTATAGTGAATACGGCATTAGATTTATACTAGCACCTAAGTCTGCCAATGCTTCTATTGAACTAAGACTACCCAGAAAACATGGAATTGTGAAACTTCCTGGATCAGATAATTTTTCTGGTATCTTATTCAACAGCACTGCTGAACAATTAGCATTCATAGTAACAGCCGAGAGTTCTTCCATTTTCTTTCTATTTGAGATTAGATCTTTCAAGAATTTAGCATATCTAGGCATTCCTGAAATTACATCAATGAAAGGAAGATTTACATTTATCTGTTTAAACATATCCAAGAATTTGGATTGCTCGGCTTCAAGTTTCTCTTTCTTCATTTTACTCGGGTAAGGAAATGGTGGTTGGTATGGTTTAACATAAGGTTTAGCCTTAACTGTGTTATCTTCATTAACCTTTTCAACTACCAGTTCTTTTTCCTTATCTTGATCAGGTTGTGGTTCTTGTGGAGTAGGAATAGCTTCATCAGAAGTTACAGTTATTTCATGTGGTTTAAGCGTTGTACCACTTCTTGTGGTAATGGCTTTAGCTGTTTCATTCCGGGGGTTAGCATTTGTATCACTAGGTAGACTTCCCGGTTTTCTTTCACCTATTAACCTTGCTAGGTTACTTACTTCTTGTTCCAGATTTTGAATAGAAGCTTGTTGATTTCTAAATGCTTGAGCATTTTGTTCATTGGTTTGTTTCTGAGATGTGAAAAACTGCGTTTGAGTTTCAACTAGCTTCGTCATCATGTCTTCTAAATTCGGCTTTTTATCATCGGTTTGTTGTGGTGGTTTGTTTTGAAAATTAGGTCTTTGCTGATTGTAATTATTATTGGATACTTGTTGATTTCTAGGACCTTGTTGGTTGTTGTATGGAATATTTCGGTTATAATTCTGGTTTTGATTGTAAATCGGTCTTGGTGGTTGATAATTATTCTGATAATTATTTCCAGGCCTTTGGTTTATTTATGAAATATTCTCTCTTTGTTCCATTGTTAATTCAATACTGAGACAATCTTTTGTCAAATGTGGTCCTCCACACTGCTCACAATTAATTCGTATTGAGTGAATATCTTTAGTCATCTTTTCCATTCGTCTCTCCACAGCATCTATCTTTGCGGAAATGAAATCTAAGTCATGGCTAGAATCGGCTCTAGCTGCTTTAGATGATCTAATGATATCTTTTTCTTGGTGCCACTCATGTGAGTGGGAAGCAGTGTTATCAATAATTTTGTAAGCATCAGTTTCGGTTTTCTTCATAATAGAACCACCAGCTGCTATATCTATGTCTTTCCTTGTAGTGATGTCGCATCCTTGGTAGAATATTTGTACTATTTGACAGGTGTCTAAACCATGTTGCGGACATCCTCTTAACAACTTTCCATATCTTGTCCACGCCTCATATAGAGTTTCATTTGGTTTCTGTGTGAACGTAACAATTTCTGCTTGAAGTCTTACGGCTTTAGATGCAGGAAAGAATTGTTTAAGAAATTTTTCAACTAAAACATCCCATGTATCAATCGCCCCTTCAGGTAATGATTCCAACCAATCTTTGCCTTCTCCCTTTAAAGTCCAGGGAAATAACATGAGATATATCTGTTCATCCTCCACTTCTCGGATTTTAAATAGTGTGCAGATCCTATTAAAGGTACGTAGATGTTCATTTGGATCTTCCTTCGGCGCACCACTAAATTGGCATTGATTAGTCACCATGTGTAGAATTTGTCCTTTGATTTCATAATCTGGCGTATTAATGTCTGGATGAGTAATTGCGTGACCTTGGCCAGTGCGTTTAGCTCTCATTCGGTCTTCCATACTTAAAGGTTCCAGATTCTCCATAATTGAATTTGTTGAATCGGAATCACTAGAGGATTCTGATTTAATGGTTCGTTCCTCAACAATCTCTGTTTGAATGATTGGTGGTTCCGGAGGAAAGTTTAATGGTTCAGGATCTACGAATCGTTCCTGAATATTCTCCGGATTTTCAATTGTGAGGTCGGGTTCAAAAAATGGATTATCGGAAATTTGAACTGAAGTACTTGGTCGACTGGATGATGATTCTAAAGAGAAATCAACGGCAGTAATATTTGCTAAATGTCTTGATCTAGTTACAGGTGGTGAACGTACAAAAGGTGGTGAACGTCTTGCTCGGTGCATTCACTGAATATCCTATTAGTTTTTAAAAGGAAAGAAAAATTATAATAAGTTATCCAATCAATAGACTTTTCTGATTTTGCTCACGTTTCGAATAGCCAAAAGATGCAGCAGAGGGGCAGGATTCGTTTGGTCTCAATATAATTGAGGACTGTTTGGCTCCAATAACCCGGTCCACGTACAAATCCAACTATTACTACGAACCAGAAAATATTGATGTCTATTAATTTAACCACTTAAAATAAATTTCCGTAATTTTAAGAAATTTAGATAAGAAGTAGAATAAAAATCTATGTCCTAAAACTAGAATAGCGAGAAATAAGAAAGAAAAAGAGTTCGTCGGAAAAAGGTCGAAAAAGAAAAATGGTTGAAAAATAAAAGGTGATGGAAAAATAAAAGAAACTTATAAAACTTAAAAATACTTGACTAACCTAACCTTATTACTACAACTAACTTAAAATTATAATCGCAAATTGAGATTACTAATTGGAATGATAATTGATACATAGGAAAAAGTCGTCTAAAAATATTAAAGCTTAAAGGAAAAACTAAATCCCAAATGGAAATAACTTAAAAAGAAACTAAAACTTAAAAAGGCGTCGCAAAATTCTAAAGCACCTAAATCTTAGTCTAAAGAAAAAGCACTTAAGGGATTTTACGGCAAAGCCTAAAAATCTAGAAGTAAAAATAACTATGGCAAAAACTAAGTTTAAAACTAAATATGAGCGAAAAATACAAATATTACGCTAAAACAATTAAAAAGGGATAAAATATAAAAATATACTAAAAGTTGTAAAAAGTACAATTTTTATAAAAATATTATTTTTATATTATTTATTTATTAAAACTATTACTTTTACAATTTAATTAAACTAATTTAACTAATTATAAAAATTAAATAAAAAATAAAACTTTTAAAATAAAACTAATTATAATAATAATAATAATTAGGGTTAATAATTATAATAATTAATAATTACCCGTAATAAATGCAGAATTAGGGTTCTGTCGCGTGTCAGAGTATCTCCGCGACTTGCGGTATTTCAATGCAGCAAACCCCGCGAGTCGCGGGGTTCCAGAATTCAACTGACAGGTTATTTAATATTCGACGTTTTTTTTTCTTTTTTTTTCTTTTTTTTTCTGTTTTTATATTTTCTGTTTATATTAAGATATTTGTATAATAAAAACTTATATTTTAAAAAAAAACTTAAATAAAAATAGAACTACTTTATAATTTTAAAAATATCTTAAAAATAGATTTATAAAATTTTTTTTTTCGGTTTTTTTTTATATTTATAAAATATATTTATAAAATAAATTAAATAAAACTTATATTTTTACAAACTAAAGAAACTTTATAAAACTTAAATATTTATCAAACTCCTAAAAATATTTATATTTTTGTTTTTCTTTTTATATTTTCGAATATTTAAAACGTATTTTTACAAAATTGAATTTTAATAAAAGTAAACTAAATTTTTTTTTTTTTATATTAGCGTTGCGCTTCCGGCTTTTAAGCGAGTCCCCGGCAGCGGCGCCAAAAATACTTGATGTTTTAGCAGAGTAGTATATAAAATAGTTATATATTTACTACGAAATACTATTAAATACGATACAATTTTACACAAGATATTTATTTATTTAGAGAATGGATATACTTAAACCTTGCTACAACACTTATAGGCAGTGTACCTAATCGTACAGTAGTGTTGTTTTTAGTAAGTCTGGTTCGTTCCACAGGGAATCTTTTTAAACAAAGCTTAACGCTATATTAGTTTACTTTTTTAAAATTACAAATATATATATAAGTAATATTATTATTATAAAGGGGGTTTTTACCGTTTAATGACCGGTTTGTCGATTTTAAAACTTTAGTTGCAGTTAAAACCAAATGTAAAATATTAAAAATAAATACAAGACTTAAATTAAAGCGTAAAGTAAATAACGATAATGAAATTGCAAATAATAAAAGTGCGATAAAATAAACTTGCGATAATTAAAAAGTACGATAATTAAAAGTATAATTAAATACAATAACAATAAAAATGCGATAATTAGAAGTGCAATTAAATATAAAATAAAGGAAATTAAATATGAAATAAAAGAATTATGCTTATTTAAACTTCCGTAATCATGATGTTTGACGTGTTGATTTTAATTTTATGCCCATGGGTTAATTGTCCTTTGTCCTGGATTATTTAATATGTCCATACGGATTTGTCCATAATAGTCCATCAGTCATAAATAAAAAGAGTGAAAGTCTTCGTCAAATTATTCTTATTCCCGAAGTCAAATATTCCAACTAATTGGGGATTCGAATTGTAACAAGGTTTTAATACTTTGTTTAATGAATACACCAGGTTATCGACTGCGTGTAAACCAAGGTTTTACTACTTTGTTAACAATTACACCAATTACCCTTGAATGTAATTCACCCCTGTTTCAACAAGTCTATTAACTATTAATCCAGTTCCGTGTCCGGTAAAATGAATAATTATTGGTATTTATAGATATCCCGCCCACCGTACCCAGTCAAGCGTATGTGGTTATATATAAATACGTCGAATTATAAGTTTATATATTAAATTAACAAGGTATTGTTTAGTTAATATAAAACCCATTAATAGCCCATAGTCTAATTTCCACAAGTGTCGTTCTTTTATCCAAACCCCAATTATGGTACAAACCCCAATTACCCAATTTTAGTAATTAGCCCAACATCATGATTACTTTGGATTAAATAAGCATAATAATAACTTAGCTACGAGACATTAATATAAAAAGGTTGAACATAACTTACAATGATAAAAAAAATAGCGTAGCGTTACACGGACAGAATTTCGACTTACACCCTTACAACATTCGCTAACATACCCTTATTATTAGAATTATAATTAAAATTAAAATTAAAATTAAAATATAAATATAAATATTTACGTATTATGAGAGAAGAAGAAAAAGGATGGTTTTGCGATCAGAATTCGGTTGCTTTTATAGGGAGTTTCAAACTTTGGGGCTCCGCGACTCGCGGCCCATTTTGCCTTCAAACTCCGCGAGTCGCGGAGTTTGTAAATACAGCTCACCAGCTTTTGGAGTCTTTCTTGCCGACGATTTATTTATAAATATAATATATATATATAATTAATATAATTAATTATATATTATATTATATTTATATACATAGTTAACTTGTAATTTTTAGTCCGTTGCGTCGAGCGTTGAGAGTTGACTCTGGTCCCGGTCCCGGATTTTCGAACGTCCTTGCGTAAAATTTAATATCTTGTACTTTGCATTTTGAATCTTGTACTCTTGTAATTTCGAGACGTTTCTTATCAATAATTGGAACCTCTTTGATTGTCTTTTGTACTTTTGAGCTTTTTGGTCGTTTGCGTCTTCAATTCGTCGAATCTGTCTTTTGTCTTCACCTTTTATTATTTAAACGAATATCACTTTTAAATAGAACAATTGCAACTAAAAGCTTGTCTTTCTTGAGGAATAATGCTATGAAATATATGTTCGTTTTTAGCATTATCATAAATGTTATGGTATGAACCATGTGCCGGTAGTGCCATAACATGTGTGTGATGTGTATTATGATGTGAACCACGTGCCGGTAGCATCGAGTGTGAACCACGTGCCGGTAGCACTATGATTATTGGATGTGAACCACGTACCGGTAGCATCGAGTGTGAACCACGTGCCGGTATCACTATGATTATTGGATGTGAACCACGTGCCGGTAGCATCAAAGTGTGAACCATGTGCCGGTAGCACTAAAAAAGAGTGAGACTCAAATGCGTATGGTGTGAACCACTTGCCGGTAGCACCATAGCGTTATGGTTAACCATACTATTTTGTGTTGTGATTATTTAGCATATTATATACGTTGTGTTGAGTATATGCTAATGCGGATTTGCGATGATGTACGACTTGTGGTATTGTCGTGATGTAGCTAACCTTATGGGCGTAGCTTTTTGGCATTGTTCACATCGTTGCTTGTGAACTTACTATATTGTTGACGTTGGTAGTTGTGCTTAGTGAACGTACGGTATGCTAGGTTTAGCTTGCCTTTATGCTTGGATGCTTCGGTATGCGGTATTTGTTTATTTTTGTGGCGTGTCCATTTTATGCATATATATGTATGTAGTATGTTATCACTCACTAAGCGTTAGCTTACCCTCTCGTTGTTGACTTTTTATAGATTTGCATGGATGCGGTGGCTCGGGTAAGCGGGGACTAGTGGACTTGCGTAGTTTGCTTAGAAGGCTTGCTTTTAGATTTATTAGGATTGGGTAGCGTATCCCCAATCGCCATGCTCGGCTTTGTTTTGTATTAAAGTCTTATGGTCGAAAATTGTATTTTGGTACTTAAAGGGTAATTTGGGTCGATGTGGGCCCCACTTCGTAAACCTAATTTTATTAATAGAACGTGATAGTTTTCATGTATTGAACGAGTGGTTAAAAGCGTTTTGTCTAAAGATGTCGGGAACTAGTCAATCTTTTTCGCATTTAAAGACTTTTTGGACATACCCGTTTGGCGCGACGCGCGAGGTTCTGGCGCGCCGCGCCAGTAGCTGAACAATCAAATTTTTTTTTATTTGTAAATTTTAACGGGGTTTTGTCGTGGATTGGTTTGGGTTGTTACAAGTGGTATCAGAGCATGGTCTAAGGGATTTAGGTGACTTGAGATAGGTGCCTAGACTTAGACTTTTGTGTGTGTGCTTAATTTGTTGCGGGACTTGTAGGATTACGGGTCGGAATGGGTTATAGTTAGTGCCTTGTTTGTAAGTGGACCAATGTTTATATTAGTAATGCGGATATTATTAATATACTTTTGTGTTGTGATAATAATTCTCGCGCGTGTTTATATCGCATAGAATTTTATTTGTGTTTGTTTATATCATCGAGCGAGGCGGTCATTGTACTAACAAGTTGATACAACGTGTATGCATAATAAGGACTTGCAAACCTTATTACGGGCGCAAATCATGTCTAACAAGTGATGTACGACGAGTGTTTAGCAAGATGGGGCGGTGTTGTACGTGCGATCTATACGTTCGTGATCTAATCGTTTGCATCCCTTAGAATGAAAACGGAAGATGGGTGCGGAACGAGTGAGCCTATTCACGAAGGGAAGGATGAGTTAACGTTAAAGATTGAGGCCGTGTTTGAACAATATGTCTCGATTTTCACCGGCAGAGTTAGAGAAGTAACCAAGGAGTTGGTCGAAGGACAAATGACAAAAGTGGTCCGAGACCAAGTGACTAAAGTTGTAAAGGAATAGTTTGAAAAGAGGTTTCCCAAACCTCGAGGTAGCGATGATGAAGATGTACTTGCAAGGTTATGATTACACGGTGCTCATGGTAAGAGGGCACGAAGTACGCCTGAAGGCGTCGGGAATGTGAAGAAGAAGAGTAAGAAGGGTTACAAGCTTACGTGCTTTAAGTGTGGGGAACGGGGTCATTTGGCACAAGATTGTACGGTAGTGCCTTTAGGCTCAATCAGGTGTTTCATTTGCCGGATGGAGGGACACCGGAAGTCAGAGTGTTCCGAATCGCATGACGATCGGGTTAGGAGGTTAGAGCGCGAATATATGATGGGAAGTGGAGCACGGAAGCCCAACAGCGCTACATCAGGTACTTTTAGTACGAAATCATATGTCATTCGTTTGTAATAACATGCGGTATGTGTGTAAGTCTTAGCTAAACTTTATTCTCCGTTGGAGATAATTTGTAGCAAGCGGGCGGTTTACGTTTATGGTTCCGGTTTGCTCTCAGCAGAGCGTATAAGTCGTGTGTTGTGCCTTGACTCTATGGTGTGAATCCTTGGGTGCTTAGGCATCTTGGTTAGTATCGGGTTGTTTAGCTCGTTCGAGTGAGACCCTTAAGGTCTCAATTGTGTTGTGCATGTTATTGATATGGGTGACGTTCCTAATGGAAGTACCCTATGGTGACTTTGGATTGTCGGGCGAAGGGCGTAAGACTTGGGGTAACCAAGCATTCCTTAGTATTTGGGAAATGTCTCTACCAAGCCATGGAAATGAGTTTTGGTGTTCGGATGTTAGAGCGTGTTCGCTCTCGTGTTGAAGTTGATGAACCATGAGGTTCGACGGGTGGGATGAAACCCGAGAAATCGAGTGTTTTGGATCTCGATGTATGTTGGTAAAGGATTCATCGTGACGCGACATTAGGTGCCTCTTTTATACCTACTAGCATGGTGTTCGACTCCGACTGTGTTGCGGTTACATTGTACTTAGGGTACCGAAGTGAAACCCTTAAGTTCATGAGTGATCGGGTGAAATTCGACAAACTAAAGCAATTGGATGATTGCGAGTGTATAGTTCGTGTAATTTGTGGTACACTTTTCGTTCGAAATGTTCAAGGATAGGTTAGGATCCTTGGTATGCTCAAAGTTGGAGCAAGACATGGTGATGGGCCGTGCGAACCCAATCATTGGTAAAGTCTACCTTTGGTAGCATTGTACGGGTGTACGAGATGCGGTTATGGAACGTAATTCCAAGTGGAGGAGTTACACTCCCGCACGAGGAGGTTTTAGTGTGAGATTTCAGACAATGTTTTAGTAAACCGAAACTTGTGTCGGGACCTAGATTTGGTGAATTGTGGTAGAGTACAATTTCGGTTAAATTGTACTTATGATTTTGGATTTGAATTATCACCAAGGTGGTAATGTGGTAAATATCGTTGAGAGATAATGGATGTGTTTGGCAAGCAAGGTGAAATCCCTCGGTTAAGGGATGTGTGTGTCGGATTCTCTTTTAGAGAATTATTGTTTTGTACCTATGTTTGATATAGGTGGTTCTTGCTCGATTGTGTGGATGGTTAGTGGTATCCGTTAGGGTTCACTATAGTGTAACAGAGTGCGATGTTGCACTACTCGTTGTTCGAGGCCAAAAGTACGTATGTGATTGGTGAAGCATGACCTTCGGGGTCCGCTGACTTCATCATAGTATTTTTGATTGGTGGAGCATGACCTTCGGGGTCCGCTGACTTCATCCGGTGTTGAGTGATCTATTGGTTGTTTTATACACCGATGGTGGGATCGTGAGGACCATGTTATGTGATTAGTGATTGCGATAGCCGTGTTTCGCTCACGTGTTGTTACGGGTGTGACAATATTCGATTTTGGACACCTTAGGATTAGCGTTGCCATAGTCGTTTTGGGCGCTTTTGGTTTTAGTCGTTGCTTATGATGTTAGGATAGTGGCGTATTGGTTGTATTGCGCACTACAAAGGATGTTTAGTGGTAAGAGTAATCCGTGAGGATTCATGTGGTTCGATCTTCAACGTTCGGATTGTTGACTTTAGGTTGAGACTTGGTCACTTTTAGCGTTGTCCGTGGTAAAGGTACGCTAAGGAATTTATATCTCGGTACGAGGTTGGTTGAGTTTTTCCCGATATGGGAAATTGAGCAGGTTTTAGTGCTCGGATTGTGGTTTTGATAAATCACGGTTGACGATTTTAGTCGTTAAAAGTGATACATTGGGAAGAATTGTCTAGGAAAGTTCGTATTGGGACTTGAGTTAGGATCGTTGAGTAGGTCCGGATTGGTTAAGTGGAGAAGATCACGAGGACGTGACTGAGTTTAAGTGGGGGAGAGTTGTAAGACCCAAATATTTATTGTACATAATGTATTTATGGTGTACGATGCGTGTATGAAGTTTACGTGTTGCTTGCTCGAACGCCGAAGGAAACTGGACGTTGTCTGAAGTGACAAGGTGTGTACGTATCCTTTCAACCCCAAATAAAGTTTGTGTTGATGTTCCAAAGCCTTACCATTGGAAAGGAAATCTTATCACGTTTCCAACGATATTTGATTCATCGAAAACGGAGCTACGGTCAAAAAGTTATGGCCAAAACAAGAAACTGAAAACTGACCTGAAGGTTGGAGCGGCGCTCCAGCTTTCGGCGCGGCGCGCCGAACCCGTCTGATGCAATTTTCAGCCTTTTTAAAAGGTCTAAATGAGGGGTACTTTGGTCTTTTCACTTGGGGTCGGTTTGGGGTCATCAAAACTGATCCATTGATCAGTTTGGATCACATCTCACTCATCAAACACTCCCATCCTCAAACCCTAGAGTGAGATTGAGTTCTAGTGAGAGAGAACTCCATTTGGAGAAGAAGGAGGTTGTTTCGGGTCAAATCTCAAGCATTAAAGTTGTTCTACTCGTCAACGGCATCATTTTGGCGGTATTGGTAAGTTCTAACTCCGAATTTCATTGTTGATTTTGCTATTCAAAGTTAGGGTTTGAACTTGATTTGTTGATAAACCCATTTTGACTCTTGAATTGAGTTTGTGGATGCTAGTAATCGGGTTTATTGTTATTGTTGGTGGATTTTGTGTTGGTGAACTAATTGGCCATGGTTAGGACTTGTAATTGGGTTTAATCACTAGGTTTAGTGATTATGGAAGTATTGAAACCCATTTAGGGTTATTTGGTTGACTAATTTTGACTTTGGCTCAAAATTAGGGTTTGGTGATGATTATGACCCAATTGTCGATTTAATAAGGTTTATAAACTTAAAATGGATTAAGTTGAAGCATAGAACCGAGTTAAATATGTTTTGGTGTCAAAACTTGCTAATGGCGTGATATTGACTTCTTATGGGTCAAATTAGGGTTTAAGTGTCTTTTTGGGCAAGATAGGTGTTTAACACCTATGATCGGGTTTAATTGGCGTATTAAGACCATTTTCACTTGTGTTAGTGATTATTGGTTAATTTTGGGCGCGGTTTGTACTTGGAAGTGCATTTGGGTCGAATTTGCACTAAGTGTCAAATTGGGTTGGTTTGTAAATCCAATCTAAGTGTGTTGTTGAATTTGTGATAATGGAATAGGTACTTTCCATTGACGAGTTGCAGATTACTTGAAAGCATTCTTCAAGACTTCAAGGTGAGTGTTAATATCCTATGTGCATATGTATGTGTAGGATGGGTGCGGGTCGGGTGAAGTGGTTCTCGGTTATAGAGCTCACTTCATAGGTGGATTGATGGACTTGTGTATAGGTCCAATTGGCACAGTTGTGCGTTTTGGTTGACCACCTTTGACGAGATGCACACTTTGTGTGTACATTATCACATGGGCGTGTGATGTGGATTATAACCCCAATGGCGAAGGGTTAATATTGTGAGTGGAATAATTATACGTTCATGTATATGGCGTATTTATTGGTAAATGTTATGGTATGAACCATGTGCCGGTAGTGCCATAACATGTGTGTGATGTGTATTATGATGTGAACCACGTGCCAGTAGCATCGAGTGTGAACCACGTGCCGGTAGCACTATGATTATTGGATGTGAACCACGTGCCGATAGCATCGAGTGTGAACCACGTGTCGGTAGCACTATGATTATTGGATGTGAACCACGTGCCGGTAGCATCAAAGTGTGAACCATGTGCCGGTAGCACTAAAAAAGAGTGAGACTCAAATGCGTATGGTGTGAACCACGTGCCGGTAGCACCATAGCGTTATGGTTAACCATACTATTTTGTGTTGTGATTATTTAGCATATTATATACATTGTGTTGAGTATATGCTAATGCGGATTTGCGATGATGTACGACTTGTGGTATTGTCGTGATGTAGCTAACCTTATGGGCGTAGCTTTTTGGCATTGTTCACATCGTTGCTTGTGAACTTACTATATTGTTGACGTTGGTAGTTGTGCTTAGTGAACGTACGGTATGCTAGGTTTAGCTTGCCTTTATGCTTGGATGCTTCGGTATGCGGTATTTGTTTATTTTTGTGGCGTGTCCATTTTATGCATATATATGTATGTAGTATCTATCACTCACTAAGCGTTAGCTTACCCTCTCGTTGTTGACTTTTTATAGATTTGCATGGATGCGGTGGATCGGGTAAGCGGGGACTAGTGGACTTGCGTAGTTTGCTTAGAAGGCTTGCTTTTGGATTTATTAGGATTGGGTAGCGTATCCCCAATCGCCATGCTCGGCTTTGTTTTGTATTAAAGTCTTATGGTCGAAAATTGTATTTTGGTACTTAAAGGGTAATTTGGGTCGATGTGGGCCCCGCTTCGTAAACCTAATTTTATTAATAGAACGTGATAGTTTTCATGTATTGAACGAGTGGTTAAAAGCGTTTTGTCTAAAGACGTCGGGAACTAGTCAATCTTTTTCGCATTTAAAGACTTTTTGGACAGACCCGTTTGGCGCGCCGCGCGAGGTTCTGGCGCGCCGCGCCAGTAGCTGAACAATCAAATTTTTTTTTATTTGTAAATTTTAACGGGGTTTTGTCGTGGATTGGTTTGGGTTGTTACAATATATATATATATATATATATATATATATATATATATATATATATATATATATATATATATATATATATATATATGTATTATAATATATGTGTATATATAATTTTATAGGTACAACAAAAAAGAGATATACAAGAAAAATATGCGGGAACCGAAGAGGAAGCGTGGTTAGCACAGTGTTGGATTGATGCATCTGAAGATTCAAAAAAAGAAAATTTGTAAAAAATCACGACATTATGGAGTACGATATATGAAAAGTTTAACAACAACAAATGTAGGTGGTTTTGCGAGATGATCAATTGACATCATAATGGCGTTATATAGACTTGGGGTGCAAGAAATTTAATGGCATCTATGACGAAAAGAGACGCAAACGGCGTAGTGGTCGGTATGCGAAAACATAATGTTACATGTGTTGATTAATTATAAACGTAAAATCTTAAAAGACTTTAAGATGTCCGATGTTTGGAATGTATTGAAAAAGCATCCAAAGTGGTATGCACCACCACCAGTTGGGAAGATGCTGATGATGAAAATGACAATGACAATGATGATGAAGGTTATGATAATAGTTTTTCGATTGATCTCTCTTCCAATACACGCCTTATCGAAAAAGGGTTGTTAGACAAATGGCATCTCGTTCAACAAACTCTTCAAAGTCGACCAAAAACTTGAAAAGCCTGACAAATGTAAAAAGTCTATATCTTGCTACTTTTAGAGATGTCGCTTACCTTCAACAAGCTGTGCAAAGGATCCAAATTCTTCAAACTGATACCAGTCGTTTAAAAAAGAAGGGCAAAAAGGCGATTCAAAAGTTACAAAGTTGGGTTCGTAAGAAGTTAAAGGATAATCCAAATTTCCTCTTCTGAAAATGAAGATGAAAACGATGGAAACGACGGCACTGACAATCAATTCATTGACTATGCGTCTAGTTATGTTTAATTATATTTTATGCACTTTTATATTTCATCTTATGCACTTTTTTATTTTATGTAATTTTAAGTTTTATGTGCTTTTCAATTTTATTTTATGCACTTTTTAATTGTATGTTAAATTTATTTAATGTTTTATTCAATTTTATGCATTTTTTAAATTTTTATTAATTATTTCTTGTTAAATTTTACTTATTCTATTTAACTAAAAACAATACAACAAAAATAAAAATTAAATGTCACGTCAGCTTCATCCTTTTTAACACCTTCTCGATTAAACTCTCACTTCCTTCATCATTGTTATGTCAGCGACAATACCCATAAAATACCATTCATACAGTTTACATTGTCTAAACAAATACGGAGTACATATTTATTTAAGTTTACAAGTACATGTAAAAACTGCTTGAACCCACTAACCAAATATTTCAATTCTAATGTTTTATGGTGTATGGCATCTCTATAAATAAAACTTATATAGTGTATTTACAATCAACGGTTATACCAATCAACTAACAAGTTTTGACAGTGTCCAACTCTACTATGGGTTGGGTTCAGTTGGTTCACTTTTCGCGTTTATTAAATCAACTAGCGTTAAAAACATCCATGACACGGTTATGGTGGATGTGGATGCTGCTAAACGATCAAGATTTAACGTTTGGGTATCGGAAGTTTTGGATATTGGTAGTTTGAGTCGATTCTCTTTGACGGGTTCGACAAGGCTTTAATGGAATTAACCGAATGATTTGTTATTTCATATGAGTTATTCTAGTGAATCGACATATTGAAGCAACTCCTGATAAAATGGTCAAGATTTCGGGATTACCAATTCTGTACCAATCGGGTATACGTTTTGGTAATGTTCTAGTGGGTTTCGAACCGGGTCATAAATCGGGTTCTGGAATGGCTGTACCTATTGCTATTACGATTATTTGTGGTGATGATATTGGCACTTCACATGTTCAGGAACCAGGCATGCAGGTTGTTAGACAAATGGCATCTCGTTCAACAAAGTCTTCAAAGTCGACCAAAAACTTAAAAAGCATGACAAATGTAAAAAGTCTATCTCTTGCTACTTTTAGAGATGTCGCTTACCTTCAACAAGCTGTGCAAAGGATCCAAATTCTTCAAACTGTTACCAGTCGTTTAAAAAAGAAGGGAAAACAGGCGATTCAAAAGTTACAAAGTTGGGTTCGTAAGAAGTTAAAGGATAATCCAAATTTCCTCTTTCGAAAATGAAGATGAAAACGATGGAAACGACGGCACTGACAATCAATCCATTGATTATGCGTCTAGTTATGTTTAATTATATTTTATGCACTTTTATATTTCATCTTATGCACTTTTTTATTTTATGTAATTTTAAGTTTTATGTGCTTTTCAATTTTATTTTATGAACTTTTTAATTGTATGTTAAATTTATTTTATGTTTTATTCAATATTATGTTTTTATTAACTATTTCTTGTTAAATTTTACTTATTCTATTTAACTAAAAACAATACAACAAAAATAAAAATTAAATGTCACGTCAGCTTCATCCTTTTTAAAACCTTCTCCATTAAACTCTCACTTCCCTCATCATTGTTATGTCAGCGACAATACCCAAAAAATACCATTCATCCAGTTTACATTGTCTAAACAAATACGGAGTACATATTTATTTGAGTTTACAAGTACATGTAAAAACTGCTTGAACCCACTAACCAAATATTTCAATTCTAATGTTTTATGGCGTATGACATCTCTATAAATAAAACTTATATAGTGTATTTACAATCA
Source organism: Rutidosis leptorrhynchoides (assembly GCF_046630445.1). NCBI lineage: Eukaryota > Viridiplantae > Streptophyta > Magnoliopsida > Asterales > Asteraceae > Rutidosis > Rutidosis leptorrhynchoides. The sequence continues at coordinate 394,184,706 of NC_092336.1, read as the reverse complement.
ACGGTTATACCAATCAACTAACAAGTTTTGACAGTGTCCAACTCTACTATGGGTTGGGTTCAGTTGGTTCACTTTTCGCGTTTATTAAATCAACTAGCGTTAAAAACATCCATGACACGGTTATGGTGGATGTGGATGCTGCTAAACGATCAAGATTTAACGTTTGGGTATCGGAAGTTTTGGATATTGGTAGTTTGAGTCGATTCTCTTTGACGGGTTCGACAAGGCTTTGATGGAATTAACCGAACGATTTGTTATTTCATATGAGTTATTCTAGTGAATCAACATATTGAAGAAGCTCCTGATAAAATGGTCAAGATTTCGAGATTACCAATTCTGTACCAATCGGGTATACGTTTTGGTAATGTTCTAGTGGGTTTCGAACCGGGTCTTAAATCGGGTTCTGGAATGGCTGTACCTATTACTATTACGATTATTTGTGGTGATGATATTGGCACTTCACATGTTCAAGAACCAGGCATGCAGGTTGTTAGACAAATGGCATCTCGTTCAACAAACTCTTCAAAGTCGACCAAAAACTCAAAAAGCCTGACAAATGTAAAAATTCTATCTCTTGATACTTTTAGAGATGTCGCTTACCTTCAACAAGCTGTGCAAAGGATCCAAATTCTTCAAACTGATACCAGTCGTTTAAAAAAGAAGGGAAAAAAGGCGATTCAAAAGTTACAAAGTTGGGTTCGTAAGAAGTTAAAGGATAATCCAAATTTCCTCTTCCGAAAATGAAGATGAAAATGATGGAAACGACGGCACTGACAATCAATCCATTGATTATGCGTCTAGTTATGTTTAATTATATTTTATGCACTTTTATATTTCATCTTATGCACTTTTTTATTTTATGTAATTTTAAGTTTTATGTGCTTTTCAATTTTATTTTATGCACTTTTTAATTGTATGTTAAATTTATTTTATGTTTTATTCAATTTTATGTTTTTATTAACTATTTCTTGTTAAATTTTACTTATTCTATTTAACTAAAAACAATACAACAAAAATAAAAATTAAATGTCACGTCAGCTTCATCCTTTTTAACACCTTCTCCATTAAACTCTCACTTCCCTCATCATTGTTATGTCAGCGACAATACCGAAAAAATACCATTCATCCAGTTTACATTGTCTAAACAAATACGGAGTACATATTTATTTGAGTTTACAAGTACATGTAAAAACTGCTTGAACCCACTAACCAAATATTTCAATTCTAATGTTTTATGGCGTATGGCATCTCTATAAATAAAACTTATATAGTGTATTTACAATCAACAATTATACCAATCAACTAACAAGTTTTGACAGTGTCCAACTCTACTATGGGTTGGGTTCAGTTGGTTCACTTTTCACGTTTATTAAATCAACTAGCGTTAAAAACATCCATGACACGGTTATGGTGGATGTGGATGCTGCTAAACGATCAAGATTTAACATTTGGGTATCGGAAGTTTCAAATATTGGTAGTTTGAGTCGATTCTCTTTGACGGGTTCGACAAGGCTTTGATGGAATTAATCGAACGATTTGTTATTTCATATGAGTTATTCTAGTGAATCGACATATTGAAGCAACTCCTGATAAAATGGTCAAGATTTCGGGATTACCAATTCTGTACCAATCGGGTATACGTTTTGGTAATGTTCTAGTGGGTTTCGAACCGAGTCATAAATCGGGTTCTAAAATGGCTGTACCTATTGCTATTACGATTATTTGTGGTGATGATATTGGCACTTCACATGTTCAGGAACCAGGCATGCAGGTTCACTTAGGTTCTGGTATTAAATTCGGGTCAATAAATGAAGTTTTGGCTTGTAATTTTGTTTCGGTTCCTCATGTTTACTATTCGGGTAATTTATCTGTTGATAAGGGGGCTATCAATTTTGTTGATTTCAAAAGAAAAATGGGGTCAAGAAAAAGAAATGTAGGTGGGCTGTCTTTAGATAATGTCAGATCGGAGAGTTTGGTTGGGAATTTATCACAGGTTGGGTGTAGAGTTGAAATGCAGTCGAGAACCGAGCAAGAAGTGGGTCCTAAATACTCGAACAAGAACTTAGAGGATGGTTCTCTCGCTTTTCTGTGTAATGGTAAATCACGAGAGTAAGAATGTCTTAGGGCGTGGAGATTTTGCTGAGATCACAAAGTTTCATTTCAATGTATTGGTGGTACCAAGCTAACCATAAAATGAAAAAAGTTCCTGATGTGGTTGGTGTGCCTCCCGAACATGATTCGTATGACGAGCCAGTATTTAATCTTAAGAGCGAACGTGAATATTGTGCTTGTTTCGTTACTTCTTGTGAAGGCTTTTGTAGATCTTGGGATCGAATGATGAAAGGTAAAGAGAAAATTTTCTTTGGAACGAACTCGAACAATAATGTTTCAAAGGTGGACAAGTCAAGATCATTTAGATTGCGAGGTAGTAAAGAGGATTTGGTAGTGGGAGATGCAATTTAAAGCATGTTTGTGAATGCTAACGAGGTTGACGAGGATGATCGTATGTAACATCCCGTTTCTCACATACGTAAATTAAGGTACATGTTTAATCGTTAAAACCTTTATAGTTCTTTTGTATATGTGTTTAAATGTTTTAAAAGTGTTAATTCGGTGCGTACGTGATATATATATATATATATATATATATATATATATATATATATATATATATATATATATATATATATATATATATAAATACACTTGAGAACGTGTACATGTATGAGTGTGCGCATGGCTTAAGGGTGTAATAAGTCATGTAAGACTTCATTGTGAAGTCTAGTTGCATATACGAAGTAAGATTGGGGCGTACGAATCGCGAAACCAATAGTTAGCTTTGTTGTCGAGAAACTGGTCAGCTAAAGGCAATTGTCGTGCTGCAGGGAGGGTGGTCGCGCCGCGGCATCTCACGTAAACCAGAATCAGGAGGCGTGCTAAACAGGATCGATTTTCCTTTGTATGTCGCGCCGCGGTGAAATGGGGCCGCGCCGCGGTAGGCCTGCGGGCCTGATTCCGAATTCACTTTATTTAAGGGTTTTTAGGGGCAATTTGGTAAATTCCGCATGTGGCCAGCTTTATTACCCCAAATCTTATCCTCTTATTTCATTTCTTTTCCATTTTCTTCTCTATTTTCCTCTCAAAACACAAAACCCACTTAGATCTAAATTAAGATTTGAAGGTGAAGATTTGAGATTTTATCTTTGGAGTAAGAAGTAATATTGTTCCCCTCGTCCTTAGCTACGAATGGATAGTGTTGGTAATCCTTAACTCTGTATTTTGAGTTTTAGTTAATTTATGGCTAGGGTTTGGCCATGTGAGGCTTGTAAGACCCATTTGGGGACTTAATGGGTGAATTTGGGTTAATTTGGTGTAAGAAAACCCAAATGGTGTTAATCTTGGGTTTTAGTCATATGAATTGAGGTTGTAAGTGTTAAATGGTATTGTTAGTCACTATTATACTTGTAAATGTTGAAAGAATTGTTAATAGGTTAAGTTTGATTAAAATTGTGAGTCTAAATGTTAAAATGGGTCAAATGGGTAATGGTTGACCTATTTGGGTGAAATGGGTATGAAATACCCTAAGTTTGTGTTAGTTGGCGTTAGTAGACTTTAATCACTAGCTTTAGTGATTAAAGATGAGTTTTGGCCATTAATGGGCGGTTTTGGTGTAATTGGAGCATTTAATGCTTTTGGGTCATTAAATGCTCAAGAGTAAATATTGTGGTTAGTTCCACAAGTTGTGTATTGAATGTGTACTTAATGTATTAGGTACTTTGCCTTGAAGCATACGGAAGTGTTTAATCGCCAACGCCGTGTTAAGGTGAGTGGAATAATTATGCGTGTACGTATATAATGTATTTATTTGTATAGCGTGGAATGTGGAATTGTCGCGGTGTTCAAGACACCACATTCTACATAACGAGTGGAATTGTCGCGGTGTTTAAGACACCACTCATTGGTTTGATTGACATGTGGAATAGTCGCGGTATTTAAGACAACACATTGTCATGGGAGTGGAATTATCACGGTGTTCAAAACACCACTCATTGGTTTGATTGACATGTGGGTTAGTCACGGTGTTCAAGACATCACATTGTCATGGGGGTAAGTTAGTCGCGGTGTTTAAGACATCACCCGGGGGATTAGTGATTACGCGGTGTTAAGTAACACTAATGGATGTTATGAACTCCGACGGTCTTTCATGTATCGTTCCCTTGTTCGATTGGTTAACCATGGTTGTGTAAATTAGTGTTAGCATATTAAATTGTGAACTATATGCTATTGACGTTGCTAGCTTATTGTGAATTGCGGATAGTAGTTTATACATGTTGTTTGCATGGTTGTTGAATTGCTAGCTTGTATGCGGTATTGTGTATGTGATTGCAAGTAAGTAGGTTATATATGCACATGTATAATTATTGCATTCACTAAGCGTTAGCTTACCCCTCTCGTTACTTATCTTTCTAGATGCAGGTGCGGACAAAGGGAAGGGGGTTGTTCGATACTATTTCCACATGTTGGATTTGTGTTGAAGCTTTTGAAGTCGACCTAGCGTTTTGGGTAGTTTACCCCCAAACCATGCTCGGGTGTAGTTTGGATTAAAACTATCATTTTAAATGGGTCGAACTTGTATTACATGTAATTAATGGCCTTCGTGCCTATTGTAAACATTTAACTTGTGGTATTGTTTTAATATGGTGCGTAAATGTCTTAATCAATTGTAAAAAAAAAAAAAAAATTATTCGTGTTAAATGCGGGTTGGGTTGTTTCAAGTGGTATCAGAGCATGGTCTAAGGGATTTAGGCGACTTGAGATAGGTGCCTAGACTTAGACTTTATTGTGTGTGCGCTTTATGTGGGACTTGTAGGAGACGGTTCGGACCGGGTTTGGTTAGTGCATAGGTTTATGTGAACTAACCTTGCGCTATTTGTTCTATGTTGTATTTGAAGTCCATCAAGCGAGAAGATGTTGTACTAGCAAGTTAATGCGAGATGCTCGCGTAACAATGACTAGCTACCATTGTTACAGGTGCAAATCGTGTCAAACAAGCGATGTATGACGATTGTTGAGCAAGATGGGGCGGTAAGGTGTATAGAATGAAGATGAGAAACGGACACGACACCGATAATGGGGGCACGAGGGAGGACCCCTAGTTCACGGCCAAGGTTGAGGCCATTTTGAAAAGTCATCCTACGTCTTTCCTAGAAGATGTTAAGAAGATATTTCTAGATACGATTGACGAGCAATTAGTCAATGTAGTAAAGGAACAAATTAAGGTTGTCCTTCAAGAGGATAATGTTGGGAAGCGATACTTTTTCTATAAGAACTTCAAAGATGCTCAACCTCCTACTTTTGAGGGTGAACGGGATCCACTTAAGAGTGCCCGATGGATCTCCGATATGGTGGGGGCTTTTCGTACTTGTGAATGCCCTCTCGATAAGAAGACGAGGTACGGTTGTAGCATGTTGAGAGGTGATGCTAAGTTGTGGTGGGACGCGAAAATTCAACTCTATGGTGAAGAACAATGTATGGATTTTACTTGGGACGAGTTCAAGGCGGAGTTTTTCCAAGAGTACTGAACTTCGGCCGATCTTACTAGACTTAAGGATGAGTTGCGTTCCTTGAGGCAAGGGTCGATGGATTTGAACACTCTTAAATCTGTTTTCTTGTCAAAAACCCAATTTTGGGCGGAGTATGTCGGGAATGATAAAATGTTGAAGGAAGACTTGTATCGAATCTTGAACGACAACTATCAAGAGAAGATTAGTGTGAACGTGGTGAAAAGTTTTGATGAGTTGTTCGATATGGCCAAAGGTTTCGAGTCGCTCATCTTGAGAAAGAGTGGCTTTACTTTTGGCAAAAGGAAGTTCGAAGCTACTAGTCACTCGAACAAGAAGAGTAAAGGTGCAACCGAGAGCGTTAGTAGTGTGAAGAAAAGTGCTTTCGGAGCTTTCCCTTATTCTTGTCACAATTGTGGACGAAAGGGGCATATGGCCTGTGATTGCACCAAACCATCTACTACAACCAAGCTCACTTGTTATAATTGTGGTAAAGAAGGGCATCGGAGGACGGAGTGTCCCGATTTGAACAACGATCATGTTAAGCGGTTAGAGAAAGCGGCGGGTACGGCTAAGGGGCGAAATTATTTGATGACCAATGATGAGGCCAAGCAATCCAATGAAGTTGTCTCAGGTACTTTCATGGTGCTAATTTGTCTTTTGTGTCGCCTCGATTCGTGTCTAAGCTTAACAAACCGCTAGCTAAGTTAAGTCATCCGGTAGAAGTAGAAATAGTGGATGGCAAGACGGTGCTAGGGGTTGATGTGTGTAAGGATTGTAATGTTGTGTTTGGTACCGAAACATTTAAAATTGATCTCATTCCGATGACTTTGGGTGAGTTTGATATTATTGTGGGTATGGATTGGCTCGATCGTTACAGAGCCGATATTGCATGCCATGATAAGTTCATTCGTGTGAAGACCCCAAGTGGGGGAGAGTTGATTATTCATGGCGATAAACGAAGAAGACTCGTACCATTATGCACTTATGTGCGGGCGCGACGTTTTCTTAAGAGTGGTGGTATGGTTTTTCTTGCCCATGTCATTGATACTCGTGATGAGCCACCATCCATTCATAAAATTCCGGTGGTTAATGAATTTGAAGACGTTTTTTCGGATGAGTTACCGGGTGTTCCGGCGGAAAGACAAGTCGAATTTCTCATTGAGTTGGTTCCGGGAGCTACTCCCGTTGCTAAAACTCCTTATCGTTTAGCGCCGACGGAAATGCAAGAGTTGTTAAATCAAACCCAAGAGTTGCTTAAAAAGGGTTTTATTCGACCGAGTTCCTCGCCATGGGGTGCTCCGGTTTTGTTTGTGAAAAAGAAAGATGGTAGCATGCGGATGTGCATCGATTATCGGGAGTTGAATAAAGTGACGATCAAGAATCATTATCCATTACCTCGGATTGACTATTTGTTTTACCAACTCCAAGGTGCAACCTATTTTTCTAAGATTGACTTACTTTCCGGCTATCATCAAGTGCGGGTCCGTGAGGAAGATATCAAGAAGACGGCTTTCCGAACTCGTTACGGGCATTTTGAATTTGTAGTTATGCCTTTTGGTCTTACGAATGCACCGGCGGCATTCATGGATCTTATGAACCGAGTGTGCCAACCTATGTTGGACAAGTCGGTATTTGTGTTCATTGACGACATACTTGTTTATTCTAAGAGTATGAAGGAACATGAACACCATTTGCGTGAAGTGTTGAAGACGTTGCGGAAGGAGAAGTTGTGTGCTAAATTCTCCAAGTGTGAATATTGGCTAAGGGAAGTTCAATTCCTTGGCCATATTGTGAATAAGGAAGGCATTCAAGTAGATCCGGGGAAGATAGAGACAGTGAAGAGTTGGGGAAAACCGACTACGCCTAAGAAAATTCGAAGTTTTCTCGGATTGGCCGGTTATTATCATCGGTTTATCCAAGACTTTTCTAAAATTGCTTCTCCTTTGACGAAGTTGACGAGGAAGAACGTGAGGTTTAATTGGGAAAATGAGCAAGAAATTGCTTTCCAATTATTGAAGGAGAAATTGTGTCGAGCTCCGGTGTTGGTACTACCGGAAGGGATCGAAGATATGACGGTTTATTTTGATGCCTCATTAAATGGAATCGGGTGTGTTCTAATGCAAAGAGGTAAAGTCATCGCTTACGCCTCTCGACAATTAAAGGAACACGAAAAGAGATACCCGACTCATGATCTTGAATTGGCGGCGGTGGTTCATGCGTTAAAAATTTGGCGCCACTACTTGTATGGTGTCAAGTGTACGATTTATTCGGATCATAAGAGTTTAAAACATCTCTTTAATCAACGAGATTTGAATTATCGTCAACGTAGATGGATGGATGTGGTAAAGGATTATGACTGTGAGATACTATATCATCCGGGTAAGGCGAACGTGGTCGCGGATGAGTTAAGTCGAAAGAGTTAACATCCGGCAATACGAGTAGGATCGTTACGCATGATTATTACTAACAATTTTCTTGTGAAGCTCGGTGAGATTCAAATTGAAGCTTTTGTTAACAACAAGCATGAGGAATGAATCATAGGGCAAACGGAGTCCATTACCTTAGGCCCGCATGGCTTATTATCTTTTCAAGGTAGCGTGTGGGTACCTAAGATGGGTGATTACTGAAAGGTGCTACTTGATGAAGCACATAAGTTGAAGTATTCCATTCATCCGGGTGCAACGAAGATGTACTATGATTTGAAGAAAGAGTATTGGTGGCCCGACATGAAACGTGATGTTGTTAAGTATGTTGAACAATGCGTCACGTTTTTGCAAGTTAAAGCTGAACACCAAAAGCCGTACGGTAAGTTACAACCATTGGAAGTACCGAAATAGAAATGGGAGTACATTACCATAGACTTCATTACCAAGTTACCAATGATGGCGAGGACCCAATATGATACGATTTGGGTGATAGTTGATAGATTGACGAAGAGTGCTTTGTTTCTTCCCATTCGGGAAACGATATCGTCGGAGACTTTGTCCAAGTTATTTATCAAGGAGGTGATATTGAGACATGGGGTTCCTGTATCTATTGTTTCGGATCGAGATACTCGTTTCACGTCTCGGTTTTGGAATAAATTTCATGAAGATATGGGTACTCAATCTAATGATCCATCCTAATCCATCTGGACGAATACATTACATTTGGTTACATCGCGAGGTACTTGACCTCTATATGATACATTTTACAAACATTGCATTCGTTTTTGAAAGACAAACTTTCATTTCATCGAAAGTTGACAGCATGCATACCATTTCATAATATATCCAATTATAATTGACTTAATAATAATCTTGATGAACTCAACGACTCGAATGCAACATCTTTTGAAATATGTCATGAATGACTCCAAGTAGTATCTCTAAAATGAGCAAATGCACAGCGGAAGATTTCTTTCATACCTGAGAATAAACATGCTTTAAAGTGTCAACCAAAAGGTTGGTGAGTTCATTAGTTTATCGTAATCAATCATTTCCATAATTTTAATAGACCACAAGATTTCATTTTTTTCATAAATATACATCTCATATCAGGCATTTCGCAAACTGCATAGAGATAAAAATCATTCATATGGTGAACACCTGGTAATCGACCTTAACAAAATGCATATAGAATATCCCCATCATTCCGGGACTCCCTTCGAACATGATAAATTCGAAGTACTAAAGCATCCGGTACTTTGGATGGGGCTTGTTGGGCCCAATAGATCTATCTTTAGGATTCGCGTCAATTAGGGTGTATGTTCCCCAATTCTTAGATTACCAGACTTAAAAGGGGCATATTCGGTTTAATAATCCAGTCATAGAATGTAGTTTTAAGTACTTGTGTCTATTTCATCAAACATTTATAAAGCATCACATGTATTCTCAGTCCCAAAAATATATATTGCAAAAGCATTTAAAAAGGGAGCAAATGAAACTCACTGTAATGTATTTTGTAGTAAAAATACATATGACGACATTGAACAAGTGTAGCGTTGGCCTCGGATTCACGAACCTATATCATTTATATATATTAAAACATATAATGACAATTAACCAGTTTATCTATTAATATTATTAATATACTTCTTGTATTAATAATTTGTTAATTAATTATCTTTATTCATTTTATATATAAATGCTTAATATTTATACATGTATCAGATTAAAATTATATGATATGTTATTCATTATAAATATCTCATTTTGATATTTAAAATATTATTTGATGTACTAATATGTATATATATGGTTCGATTTAATATTTATTTATTTTTTTATATATATTTATTATTTGTACTTAAATGTAATAACATTTTACTAAACAAAATAGTATATATTATTAATATAGATACAATATATATATATATATATATATATATATATATATATATATATATATATATATATATATATATATATATATATATATATATATATATATATATATATATATATATATATATATATATATATATTTATAGTTGTCATTTGTTTATTAGGATAATATTTATAACATTAATATAGTGATAATACTAGTAACAATTTTTATAAACATAAGGTTAACATTAATAGTGATAATAACAATGATAATGATAATACTGATAATAATAATAACTATAAAAATAATAATTTTACTGTTAACGGTCGTTATGATAATAATTTTAATGATAATATAATAATAATGATACCCATGATAATATTAATAGTAATACTTATAATAATAATAATCTGATAAAATTACTGATATTACTAATTCTAACAATTATGATAATAATATTAATCGTATAATAATAATAATTACCTTAATCAATAATAATAATAATAACAATAACAATAATAATAATAATAATAATAATAATAATAATAATAATTATAATAATAATAATAATAATAATAATAATAATAATAATAATAATAAAAATAATAAAAATAATAATAATAAAAGAAATAATAAGGCTACCTTTAAAAGAACAATCCCTTAAAAAATGCCATAGCCCGGGCTCGAACTCGAGACCTCTCGGTTACAGACAACCACACCCAACCAGTCGAGCTGTTTCTGTTTTTCTGTATTATTCTAAGACTAATAATATGTAACCCGTATTTCATTTTTTAATTTCTTCTTCTTCTTCTTCTTCAATATTCAGGTTCGACCAGTGAATTAAACATCCTAATCGCGAATTACAAATTTAATTAAGACTTGAACTTAAATTATATTTGACCAGTTTGTGGTTTTTAATTAACAGTCGACAAAATATATATATATATATATATATATATATATATATATATATATATATATATATATATATATATATATAATAAAAGCAACAATTCGCGAAGAACACAAATAAAACTCAAACATCAAAATCAATTTCTCGAACGTTTTAGAAAAAGTTTATAACACGAAATAAGTTTAAAATCACTCCTAGAATCTTTCTCATTCATCAATTTAACAAAAGACATCGAAACGATTATGAATTTCGCGAAGAACATTTTAGTTGACTTTTATTTCAAAAACTTTGACCTCAAAATTCAAACTTGATAGAATGAATTGGACTTTGATAATTTACAGGAAGTTCGTTTAAATGATTTCTAACAAGACTGCATTTTAAGATTTTGAAAAGTGTTACGAATTCGAAGGATTTATTAAAATGTACACGAACAGGGGACTGAAACTTTCTCTTCTGACTTTTCTGCTTAATTCTTCGATTACGTAAAATTAAATGGTATTGTGTGATTGGTAATGATATTGGAATATTGACTGTTTATATCAAACACAATATGCTCGATTTTGTTTAAATAATGGAGGAATCATCCGAGTTTCTCACAGGCTGAATAAAAAAATAAAAAAAAATATAAAAAGTTGAGAACGATAGGAAACGGATTTTGTCAATATTATGGAAATGATAGGTCCTTGTGTCGACAATCGAATCAGAAAAAGGAGTAAAATCACACAGATAAGAACAAAAGCTGGATTGGAACAAGATACAGAATTTTTATTCTATATAATTTTTATTTATAATCAATGTTAATATTTAGTAATATAAATATATTAATAATAATACTATTAACATTATTAGAAATAATAAAAATATTGATAATCATAATAATAGAAATAATAATAATGTTAATAATATCAATAATACTAATAATAATGATTATTATATTAATAATTCTAATATTAATAATGATAATTATAATACTAATTAAAAAAATGGTAATAATCATATTATTAATAATGATTTTTAATGATAAAGGAATAACAATAATATCTAGTAATAATACAAATAATCATTAAGATATATCAATTTACATGAATTAAATTTTATATCTATATCTATGATATTAAAATAATAATGTTCATGATAGATTTTAATATTAATGTTAATATTTATTTTGAGGAAAGTAATAATAACAATATTAATATAATAATTATATTTTAACTAGTAATTACATTTAATATTATAATTTATTAATTATGTAATATTTAATTGTTATATAATATATATATATATATATATATATATATATATATATATATATATATATATATATATATATATATATATATATATATATATATATATATATATATATATATACATAATAATTAATATTTATACATTACAATAATAATAAGTTTCTTATTAATAATAGTGCTACTTAATAATAATACTAGTAATGATAATAATATTAATAGAACAATTATATTCAAACATTAAGTTTAATATGTTTCTATTTATTATAACATATCCACCCATTTTATTGAATCTTTAATATTTATTACTTATCTATATATTACCATACATATAATATTACTTATGTATAGAATTTATATAATTATTTACAAACAATTGTTCGTGAATCTTCGAGAGCAGTCGAAGGTCAATTGAATATATGAAACAGTTCAACATTTTTGAGATTCAATTAAATAGACTTTGCTTATCATGTAGGAACCATATAAAGATTAAATTTATATTTGATCGAAAATTTTCGGGTCATCACAGTACCTACCCGTTAAAGAAATTTCGTCTATGAAATTTGACCGAGATCGTCATGGCTAACAATAAGAATGTTTTCATGACGAATTTTAGTTGATAAATAGGATTTTATCAATACTGAGTAATATAGATAAAATAATTCGATCACTCGAAGCGTACGAGTGAAGCTATCACAAAGGATTGAAAAGTTCCGTCTTAACTTTTGACGTAATCATGGTTGAATTCCGGAATTCAAGGAATTTAAGAAAATCTTCCAAACTTAAAAGATTTGATTCTTCGGCGAGTAAGGAAATTAAAATCTCTATAAATAAATACGGTGATCTGCCTCGATTACTACGTCTGATTTTTCCTTTATAAATTAAACTCTTCCGTTCCATTATTCTCACCATTCCTATACTTTCTTTCTTAATTCATACATCCAAAAGATGGTGAAAATGTTTAATCTCGTTCTAATCCTTGATATTTTCCTAATTATCATTTCTGTCATCCTTCTTTTCAATCTTCCACCAGAAAAATCTGTTTATTTCTACTATTACCTTGGGGTGATACTATTCTTAATTCTACCGTGTCTTTATATTGCTATTCATATTAATATTCACGGTTTGTAACCTCCGTGTTGTTATTGGGCTTTATATATTCTCTTATATTTTGGAGCTCTTTGCCTTTTTATTTTCTCCTCGACCTCTAGTAAGGCGAGTAACGGTCCAGAATTCGTAAGTATGGAACTTCGAATGAACTTAATGTTCTAAACAAGAAAGAACGTAATAGCACGATTTGATTTGTCAAATTACCTGAATCACTGAGAATAGAACTATCAAGAATATATTTCTTGATATGTTCAGAAGTTAAGCAGAATGAAAGAGTTATGTAACATAGAACATGATGACGTTATGATCTGTGAATCGTCACATCTCAATAGAAACTCAGCATGACTTACTGTAATATAATCACGTTGATCAAGTGTCATTATATTATACTAATTCATGCATCAATTTCTTTACATTTCTCTAGAATTCATTCATAAATTAAACTTAGATTTTACAGAAGTTTCCAATATAATGAAACACAGAAAGCAAGAAGAGGTATATAATTTCGAACGAGAATATTTATGAAAATATCTTCAGAAATATCGAAGATATTTATGATGATATTTTGGAATTTCCAAGTTCGAAGGTTGATGAAGAAAAATTTTCCGCAAGATTTTAACATGACTTCGGAGCAAGATATTCTCTAAAGATTTCAACGGATCCAGAATTACCCGGATTCTTTGAATATAGGGTATAGTCCTTGTATTTGTCCTTGGTCTCCTTCGTGGTTAGCTCAATCCATTTTTCAGTTCCAACTTTTCTGAGCTTTTCCAACATACTATTCTTTATCATCAAACTTCCGATGATTAAGGTCGTTTACGGCTGTCTACGGTTTCTGCTGGTTCATTCAGCTTTTTCAACATTCAGAGTATTGATTTGTAGATTGAGTGCTTTTCAGAATTTCAGAATGAAAGATCATAATTCTAAGAGATAAATGTTATATATATAACTGTTGATGTAGATATGCTGTGAGTTTTCAAAGTACTGATTGCTAATTCCCGGTAATTGGTATGGCAGTTGTCGTTACAAGATGCGGATGAGTATATGATAGGGTTTCAATGAATAAATATAATGATTAATAAGAAAGATTTAAGCCAAGAAGCAACGAGGTTGCTGGGACGTTTACTGGTAATATGGTGGAATATAAAAGGTTCTCTGGTAACAATAAAAGAGTATGCAAATATATCAAGGTTATAATAAGGTTGTTTCGAACGAAAAGTCGAAGTTGACTTGCTGGAGCTGTGACAAAATTTGCTACTTTGAAAGGGATTACCAAGTTATTTTGGGTAATAATAACACTAAGGAATTAGCACAGCTACGTGTTAAACGTTTACTCAGTTGCCGAGAGTTTCTCAGGTGTATAACTATATGTATAAATCTTTCCTTCCATAGATGAAGTGAGATTGATTCATCCTATCGATTGAGGTGTTTTTAGGAATCATGAAAGGTTTGAACACATATTGTAATCGTCAAGATACAGATGAGGTTTAAGATGAAATCAAGTGGCAAACTTGAAGAAATGTTTAGTTTCATATGTTATAATTAATATTTTAATTCATTTTAATTGTCCAATGTCATTAGTCCACAGTTTGTAGTCCACAATTAGTAGTTCAACAATTCATATATAGTTATATATATAATATTCGAATTAATTAATACGTGTCGTGACCCATTATATACATGTCTCAGACTCGATCACAACTCAAAGTATATATATTATTATAGAATCAACCTTAACCCTGTATAGCTAACTCAAGCATTACTGTATATAGAGTGTCTATGGTGATTCCAAATAATATATATAGATGCGTCGATATGATATGTCAAAACCTTGTATACGTGTACCGATATTTAAAGTGCGTAAAATAAATAACAGAAATTAAATGACAATAAATAAAATTGCGAGAATTAAAATTGCGATAAATAAATTGCGATAAATAAATGTAATCAGTTAGCTAGGAACAGTTAGCTAGGAACAGTTAGCGTGGTTTCTTAACAAAATTTCTCATAGTTCAATTGTTTGTTTCTAACAAATTTTATTTTGTCCAATATTTTCTTCATTATGCCACTTGTTGGATTCTGGTAGGTCAAAATCCAAATATGAAATTGAATGAAAATGTTTATTCTACGGTGAACGGATACGTATATCTGTGGATGTAAATAGGATAGCAAATGACTGTTGAATCAAATTGGAAGAACGTACAGTGTAACTTGTTAATGTGAAATCTAAATATTTCTAGGGTATTACCTACCCGTTAAAATATTTTCACCATTAACAGTTTGTACAAAAGAATTTTTAATTACAACCTTTATGAAAATAAACTTACATATATATTTTCTTCAGTTGTAATCATGGATTTATAGATATCGGTTGTTAAATCGTTGATGAAAGATGTGAATGATAACATACGTGAATTAATTATGATAGAAGCCCTTTAAAGCTTCTTTTATCTTTCTCGGGTATTACCTACCCGTTAAAAATTCACACGTCATAGTTAATATGAAAAGAATTTTTATTACGATCTCGAGATATACATAAATATATATACATATATCTTTTAATCGTGAACAGAAAGTAATGAATTAATATTTCATAATTCATCATTCTCGGTACTCTTCGGTGTCTATGGTGCTTACGGAGCTTGAGGTGATGGAAATGATGCTGGTGGTGTTGGTGTTGGTACTGCTTGTGGTACCTGCATAATATATGCGAGCCTAGCTTCCAAATCGAACACCGTCACCTCTAAGGTTTCTACTTTACGCTCGAGTCTATGAATTAGTTCTACCCATTCTTCCGTAAGGTTTGTCAATTCTTGATATTTAGTTCTAAGTCTTCTAACTTCTTCTAATAATCCTATCTGATTAGAATTCGGGAGTAGAGGACGAATACTATCTTTAACGACATCGACTCGACCTTCGAGGCAGAAAATCCGTGCGAAAAGAGTGAAAACGGTATTGCGAACAGGTTCGCCGGTAAGTGGATCGAGCACTCCGACGTTAGGTGGTAAGTTCAGCTCGTGATATGGAGTACCTTCTTCATTTCTCCATAGGGTAAGTATTTCGCGAACCCATCCCCACTTTCTAAAGAAATCAAGGTAGTTGATCGGTTGGTGCGCTCCTGTCACGCTGTCTTCGGAGTCAGAGGAACTTGGTAGATTCGTAGAGGCCATCTTACGCGATCACAGAAAAGATTTTTGGTATGAAAAGTTTAGTGACAGCAAATGATAGTTGGATGGTATTCTCAATGCATAATATGCATAGATATATATAGTACCAGGATCCCTTAAATTACGGAGAAATTTACGGGAGATATCAGGCAAAGTTTACCGTAATAGATACGCTAAGATATGAATTTGTCTATACACTATCTATGCAATAAAGACAGTAGGACGTGTCTAGACTAAGAATGATAAGCAAGTAATTTTTTGACACGAAATGATAAGCAAAACTTTTCACATGCAGACACGGTCGAAGTCCAGACTCACTAATGCATCTAAACAACCATCAGTTAGACACACTAATGCAAGACCTGGTTCGCTAAGACCACCGCTCTGATACTAACTCTAATGACCCGTCCTACTCCATCTGGACGAATACATTACATTTGGTTACATCGCGAGGTACTTGACCTCTATATGATACATTTTACAAACATTGCATTCGTTTTTGAAAGACAAACTTTCATTTCATCAAAATTTGACAGAATGCATACCATTTCATAATATATTCAATTATAATTGACTTAATAATAATCTTGATGAACTCAACGACTCGAATGCAACGTCTTTTGAAATATGTCATGAATGACTCCAAGTAGTATCTCTAAAATGAGCAAATGCACAGCGGAAGATTTCTTTCATACCTGAGAATAAACATGCTTTAAAGTGTCAACCAAAAGGTTGGTGAGTTCATTAGTTTATCGTAATCAATCATTTCCATAATTTTAATAGACCACAAGATTTTATTGTTTTCATAAATATACATCTCATATCAGGCATTTCGCAAACTGCATAGAGATAAAAAATCATTCATATGGTAAACACCTGGTAACCGACCTTAACAAGATGCATATAGAATATCTCCATCATTCCGGGACACCCATCGGACATGATAAACTCGAAGTACTAAAGCATTCCAAATTCCAGAATGGGGGTTGTTAGTTCTCGTAGATCTACCTTTAGGATTCGCGTCAATTAGGGGCCAGTTCCCTAATTCTTAGGCTACCAAGCTAAAAGGGGTGATATTCAATTCAATAATCCAACCATAGAATGTAGTTTCGATTACTTGTGTCTATTTCGTAAAACATTTATAAAAGCAGCGCATGTATTCTCAGTCCCAAAAATATATATTGCAAAAACATTTAAAAAGAGAGCAAATGAAACTCACAATAATGTATTTTGTAGTAAAAATACATATGACGACATTGAACAAGTGTAGCGTTGGCCTCGGATTCACGAACCTATATCGTTTATATATATTAAAACATATAATGACAATTAACCAGTTTATCTATTAATATTATTAATATACTTCTTGTATTAATAATTTGTTAATTAATTATCTTTATTCATTTTATATATAAATGCTTAATATTTATACATGTATCAGATTTAAAGTATATGATATGTTATTCATTATAAATATCTCATTTTGATATTTAAAATATTATTTGATGTACTAATATGTATATATATGGTTCGATTTAATATTTATTTATTTTTTATATATATTTATTATTTGTACTTAAATGTAATAACATTTTACTAAACAAAATAGTATATATTATTAATATAGATACAATATATATATATATATATATATATATATATATATATATATATATATATATATATATATATATATATATATATATAGTTGTCATTTGTTTATTAGGATAATATTTATAACATTAATATAGTGATAATACTAGTAACAATTTTTATAAAAATAAGGTTAACATTAATAGGGATAATAACAATGATAATGATAATACTGATAATAATAATAACTATAAAAATAATAATTTTACTGTTAACGGTCGTTATGATAATAATTTTAATGATAATATAATAATAATGATACCCTTGATAATATTAATAGTAATACTTATAATAATAATAATCCGATAAAATTACTGATATTACTAATTCTAACAATTATGATAATAATATTAATCGTATAATAATAATAATTACCTTAATCAATAATAATAATAATAACAATAACAACAACAACAACAACAACAACAACAATAATAATAATAATAATAATAATAATAATAATAATAATAATAATAATAATAATAATAATAATAATAATAATAATAATAATAATAAAAGAAATAATAAGGCTACCTTTAAAAGAACAATCCCTTAAAAAAATGCCATAGCCCGGGCTCGAACTCGAGACCTCTCGGTTACAGACAACCACACCCAACCAGTCGAGCTATTTCTGTGTTTCTGTATTATTCTAAGACTAATAATATGTAACCCGTATTTCGTTTTCTAATTTATTCTTCTTCTTCAATATTCAGGTTCGACCAGTGAACTAAACATCCTAATCGCGAATTACAAATTTAATTAAGACTTGAACTTAAATTATATTTGACCAGTTTCTGGTTTTTAATTAACAGTCGACAAATATATATATATATATATATATATATATATATATATATATATATATATATATATATATATATATATATATATATATATATATATATAATAACAGCAACAATTCGCGAAGAACATAAATAAAACTCAAACATCAAAATCAATTTCTCGAACGTTTTAGACAAAGTTTATAACACGAAATAAGTTTAAAATCACTCCTAGAATCTTTCTCATTCATCAATTTAAAAAAAGACATCAAAACGATTATGAATTTCGCGAAGAACATTTTAGTTGACTTTTATTTCAAAAACTTTGACCTCAAACTTCGAACTTGATAGAATGAATTGGACTTTGATAATTTACAAGAACTTCATTTAAATGATTTCTAACAAGACTGCATTTTAAGATTTTGAACAGTGTTACAAATTCGAAGGATTTATTAAAATGTACACGAACAGGGGACTGAATCTTTCTCTTCTGACTTTTCTGCTTAATTCTTCGATTATGTAAAATTAAATGGTATTGTGTGATTGGTAATGATATTGGAATATTGATTGGTTTATATCAAACACAATATGCTCGATTTTGTTTAAATACTGGAGGAATCATCCGAGTTTCTCACAGGATGAATAAAAATAAATAAATAAAATATAAAAAGTTGAGAACGATAAACGGATTTTGTCAATATTATGGAAATGATAGGTCCTTGTGTCGACAATCAAATCAGAAAAAGGAGTAAAACCACACAGATAAGAACAAAAGCTGGATTGGAACAAGATACAGAATTTTTATTCTATATAATTTTTATTTATAATCAATGTTAATATTTAGTAATATAAATATATTAATAATAATACTATTAACATTATTAGAAATAATAAAAATATTGATAATCATAATAATAGAAATAATAATAATGTTAATAATTGTAACACCCTGATTTTTTTTATATATATATCACAGCGGAAGACTGAATTACATAAATACCCTCAGGTAACATTTACAAACCATAGTTATCAATTTAGCTTAGTTAACATTATTACAATATTCCAAAATGTTGGTGTTATGTGAAAACATTATAAAACCAGAAAACATCAGAGTTAAGCACGTAGTCAAACATGTCTTCAACCCAACAGCAACACCCATCCTAACCAGCAGTACCTAAACCTGCAAGGGATAGAAATGTGGGGGGAATTAGCACACAGCTAAGTGAATGGATACTATCTAACAGACCAAGTGAAATGTCCCGTTCTTATTGATTAAAAACGTTCCATATTAATTGATTTAGTTGCGAGGTTTTGACCTCTATATGAGACGTTTTTCAAAGACTGCATTCATTTTAAAACAAACCATAACCTTTATTTCATCAATAAAGGTTTAAAAAGCTTTACGTAGATTATCAAATAATGATAATCTAAAATATCCTGTTTACACACGACCATTACATAATGGTTTACAATACAAATATGTTACAACAAAATAAGTTTCTTGAATGCAGTTTTTACACAATATCATACAAGCATGGACTCCAAATCTCGTCCTTATTTAAGTATGCGACAGCGGAAGCTCTTAATAATCACCTGAGAATAAACATGCTTAAAACGTCAACAAAAATGTTGGTGAGTTATAGGTTTAACCTATATATATCAAATCATAATAATAGACCACAAGATTTCATATTTCAATACACATCTCATACATAGAGATAAAAATCATTCATATGGTGAACACCTGGTAACCGACATTAACAAGATGCATATATAAGAATATCCCCATCATTCCGGGACACCCTTCGGATATGATATAAATTTCGAAGTACTAAAGCATCCGGTACTTTGGATGGGGTTTGTTAGGCCCAATAGATCTATCTTTAGGATTCGCGTCAATTAGGGTGTCTGTTCCCTAATTCTTAGATTACCAGACTTAATAAAAGGGCATATTCGATTTCGATAATTCAACCATAGAATGTAGTTTCACGTACTTGTGTCTATTTTGTAAATCATTTATAAAACCTGCATGTATTCTCATCCCAAAAATATTAGATTTTAAAAGTGGGACTATAACTCACTTTCACAGATTTTTACTTCGTCGGGAAGTAAGACTTGGCCACTGGTTGATTCACGAACCTATAACAATATATACATATATATTAAAGTATGTTCAAAATATATTTACAACACTTTTAATATATTTTGATGTTTTAAGTTTATTAAGTCAGCTGTCCTCGTTAGTAACCTACAACTAGTTGTCCACAGTTAGATGTACAGAAATAAATCGATAAATATTATCTTGAATCAATCCACGACCCAGTGTATACATATCTCAGTATTGATCACAACTCAAACTATATATATTTTGGAATCAACCTCAACCCTGTATAGCTAACTCCAACATTCACATATAGAGTGTCTATGGTTGTTCCGAAATATATATAGATGTGTCAACATGATAGGTCGAAACATTGTATACGTGTCTATGGTATCTCAAGATTACATAATATACAATACAAGTTGATTAAGTTATGGTTGGAATAGATTTGTTACCAATTTTCACGTAGCTAAAATGAGAAAAATTATCCAATCTTGTTTTACCCATAACTTCTTCATTTTAAATCCGTTTTGAGTGAATCAAATTGCTATGGTTTCATATTGAACTCTATTTTATGAATCTAAACAGAAAAAGTATAGGTTTATAGTCGGAAAAATAAGTTACAAGTCATTTTTGTAAAGGTAGTCATTTCAGTCGAAAGAACGACGTCTAGATGACCATTTTAGAAAACATACTTCCACTTTGAGTTTAACCATAATTTTTAGATATAGTTTCATGTTCATAATAAAAATTATTTTATCAGAATAACAACTTTTAAATCAAAGTTTATCATAGTTTTTAATTAACTAACCCAAAACAGCCCGCGGTGTTACTACGACGGCGTAAATCCGGTTTTACGGTGTTTTTCGTGTTTCCAGGTTTTAAATCATTAAGTTAGCATATCATATAGATATAGAACACATGTTTAGTTGATTTTAAAAGTCAAGTTAGAAGGATTAACTTTTATTTGCGAACAAGTTTAGAATTAACTAAACTATGTTCTAGTGATTACAAGTTTAAACCTTCGAATAAGATAGCTTTATATGTATGAATCAAATTATGTTATGAACATCATTACTACCTTAATTTCCTTGGATAAACCTACTGGAAAAGAGAAAAATAGATCTAGCTTCAACGGATCCTTGGATGGCTCGAAGTTCTTAAAGCAGAATCATGACACGAAAACAAGTTCAAGTAAGATCATCACTTGAAATAAGATTGTTATAGTTATAGAAATTGAACCAAAGTTTGAATATGATTATTACCTTGTATTAGAATGATAACTTACTGTAAGAAACAAAGATTTCTTGAGGTTGGATGATCACCTTACAAGATTGGAAGTGAGCTAGCAAACTTGAAAGTATTCTTGATTTTATGTAACTAGAACTTGTAGAATTTATGAAGAACACTTAGAACTTGAAGATAGAACTTGAGAGAGATCAATTAGATGAAGAAAATTGAAGAATGAAAGTGTTTGTAGGTGTTTTTGGTCGTTGGTGTATGGATTAGATATAAAGGATATGTAATTTTGTTTTCATGTAAATAAGTCATGAATGATTACTCATATTTTTGTAATTTTATGAGATATTTCATGCTAGTTGCCAAATGATGGTTCCCACATGTGTTAGGTGACTCACATGGGCTGCTAAGAGCTGATCATTGGAGTGTATATACCAATAGTACATACATCTAAAAGCTGTGTATTGTACGAGTACGAATACGGGTGCATACGAGTAGAATTGTTGATGAAACTGAACGAGGATGTAATTGTAAGCATTTTTGTTAAGTAGAAGTATTTTGATAAGTGTATTGAAGTCTTTCAAAAGTGTATAAATACATATTAAAACACTACATGTATATACATTTTAACTGAGTCGTTAAGTCATCGTTAGTCGTTACATGTGAGTGTTGTTTTGAAACCTTTAGGTTAACGATCTTGTTAAATGTTGTTAACCCAATGTTTATAATATCAAATGAGATTTTAAATTATTATATTATCATGATATTATCATGTATGAATATCTCTTAATATGATATATATATACATTAAATGTCTTTACAACGATAATCGTTACATATATGTCTCGTTTAAAAATCATTAAGTTAGTAGTCTTGTTTTTACATATGTAGTTCATTGTTAATATACTTAATGATATGTTTACTTATCATAGTATCATGTTAACTATATATATATCCATATATATATCATCATATAGTTTTTACAAGTTTTAACGTTCGTGAATCACCGGTCAACTTGGGTGGTCAATTGTCTATATGAAACATATTTTAATTAATCAAGTCTTAACAAGTTTGATTGCTTAACATGTTGGAAACATTTAAGCATGTAAATATCAATCTCAATTAATATATATAAACATGGAAAAGTTCGGGTCACTACAGTACCTACCCGTTAAATAAATTTCGTCCCGAAATTTTAAGCTGTTGAAAGTGTTGACGAATCTTCTGGAAATAGATGCGGGTATTTCTTCTTCATCTGATCTTCATGCTCCCAGGTGAACTCGGGTCCTCTATGAGCATTCCATCGAACCTTAACAATTGGTATCTTGTTTTGCTTAAGTCTTTTAACCTCACGATCCATTATTTCGACGGGTTCTTCGATGAATTGAAGTTTTTCGTTGATTTGGATTTCCTCTAACGGAATAGTGAGATCTTCTTTAGCAAAACATTTCTTCAAATTCGAGACGTGGAAAGTGTTATGTACAGCTGCGAGTTGTTGAGGTAACTCAAGTCGGTAAGCTACTGGTCCGACACGATCAACAATCTTGAATGGTCCAATATACCTTGGATTTAATTTCCCTCGTTTACCAAATCGAACAACGCCTTTCCAAGGTGCAACTTTAAGCATGACCATCTCTCCAATTTCAAATTCTATATCTTTTCTTTTAATGTCAGCGTAGCTCTTTTGTCGACTTTGGGCAGTTTTCAACCGTTGTTGAATTTGGATGATCTTCTCGGTAGTTTCTTGTATAATCTCCGGACCCGTAATCTGTCTATCCCCCACTTCACTCCAACAAATCGGAGACCTGCACTTTCTACCATAAAGTGCTTCAAACGGTGCCATCTCAATGCTTGAATGGTAGCTGTTGTTGTAGGAAAATTCTGCTAACTGTAGATGTCGATCCCAACTGTTTCCGAAATCAATAACACATGCTCGTAGCATGTCTTCAAGCGTTTGTATCGTCCTTTCACTCTGCCCATCAGTTTGTGGATGATAGGCAGTACTCATGTCTAGACTAGTTCCTAATGCTTGCTGTAATGTTTGCCAGAATCTTGAAATAAATCTGCCATCCCTATCAGAGATAATAGAGATTGGTATTCCATGTCTGGAGATGACTTCCTTCAAATACAGTCGTGCTAACTTCTCCATCTTGTCATCTTCTCTTATTGGCAGGAAGTGTGCTGATTTGGTGAGACGATCAACTATTACCCAAATAGTATCAAAACCACTTGCAGTCCTTGGCAATTTAGTGATGAAATCCATGGTAATGTTTTCCCATTTCCATTCCGGGATTTCGGGTTGTTGAAGTAGACCTGATGGTTTCTGATGCTCAGCTTTGACCTTAGAACAGGTCAAACATTCTCCTACGTATTTAGCAACATCGGCTTTCATACCCGGCCACCAAAAATGTTTCTTGAGATCCTTGTACATCTTCCCCGTTCCAGGATGTATTGAGTATCTAGTTTTATGAGCTTCTCTAAGTACCATTTCTCTCATATCTCCAAATTTTGGTACCCAAATCCTTTCAGCCCTATACCGGGTTCCGTCTTCTTGAATATTAAGATGCTTTTCCGATCCTTTGGGTATTTCATCCTTTAAATTTCCCTCTTTTAAAACTCCTTGTTGTGCCTCCTTTATTTGAGTAGTAAGGTTATTATGAATCATTATATTCATAGATTTTACTCGAATGGGTTCTCTGTCCTTCCTGCTCAAGGCATCGGCTACCACATTTGCCTTCCCCGGGTGGTAACGAATCTCAAAGTCGTAATCATTCAATAATTCAATCCACCTACGCTGCCTCATATTTAGTTGTTTCTGATTAAATATGTGTTGAAGACTTTTGTGGTCGGTATATATAATACTTTTGACCCCATATAAGTAGTGCCTCCAAGTCTTTAATGCAAAAACAACCGCGCCTAATTCCAAATCATGCGTCGTATAATTTTGTTCGTGAATCTTCAATTGTCTAGACGCATAAGCAATCACCTTCGTTCGTTGCATTAATACACAACCGAGACCTTGCTTTGATGCGTCACAATAAATCACAAAATCATCATTCCCTTCAGGCAATGACAATATAGGTGCCGTAGTTAGCTTTTTCTTCAATAACTGAAACACTTTCTCTTGTTCATCATTCCATTCAAATTTCTTCCCTTTATGCGTTAATGCAGTCAAGGGTTTTGCTATTCTGGAAAAGTCTTGGATGAACCTTCTGTAGTAACCAGCTAGTCCTAAAAACTGGCGTATGTGTTTCGGAGTTTTCGGGGTTTCCCACTTTTCAACAGTTTCTATCTTTGCCGGATCCACCTTAATACCTTCTTTGTTCACTATGTGACCGAGGAATTGAACTTCTTCCAACCAAAATGCACACTTTGAAAACTTAGCGTACAATTCTTCCTTCCTCAATACTTCTAACACCTTTCTCAAATGTTCACCGTGTTCTTGGTCATTCTTTGAGTAAATAAGTATGTCATCAATGAAAACAATGACAAACTTGTCAAGGTATGGTCCACACACTCAGTTCATAAGGTCCATGAACACAGCTGGTGCATTAGTTAAACCAAACGGCATGACCATAAACTCGTAATGACCGTAACGTGTTCTGAAAGCAGTCTTTGGAATATCATCTTCTTTCACCCGCATTTGATGATACCCGGAACGTAAGTCAATCTTTG
The DNA here is from genome assembly GCF_046630445.1 of Rutidosis leptorrhynchoides. Taxonomy (NCBI): domain Eukaryota; kingdom Viridiplantae; phylum Streptophyta; class Magnoliopsida; order Asterales; family Asteraceae; genus Rutidosis; species Rutidosis leptorrhynchoides. The sequence goes on along the minus strand of NC_092336.1, from coordinate 394,158,947 downwards.
AATAAACAGACGAGCCTTGTAGTTGATCAAATAAGTCGTCAATTCTCGGTAGTGGGTAGCGGTTCTTGATGGTAAGTTTGTTCAACTCTCGGTAGTCGATACACAACCTGAATGTACCATCTTTCTTCTTGACAAACAAAACAGGAGCTCCCCACGGTGATGTGCTTGGTCGAATGAAACCACGCTCTAAAAGTTCTTGTAATTAGCTTTGCAGTTCTTTCATCTCGCTGGGTGCGAGTCTGTAAGGAGCACGAGCTATTGGTGCAGCTCCTGGTACAAGATCTATTTGAAATTCAACGGATCGATGTGGGGGTAATCCCGGTAATTCTTTCGGAAATACATCGGGAAATTCTTTTGCAATGGGAACATCATTGATGCTCTTTTCTTCAGTTTGTACTTTCTCGACGTGTGCTAGAACAGCATAGCAACCTTTTCTTATTAGTTTTTGTGCCTTCAAATTACTAATAAGATGTAGCTTCGTGTTGCCCTTTTCTCCGTACACCATTAAGGGTTTTCCTTTTTCTAGTATAATGCGAATTGCATTTTTGTAACAAACGATCTCTGCTTTCACTTCTTTCAACCAGTCCATACCGATTATCACATCAAAACTCCCTAACTCTACTGGTATCAAATCAATCTTAAATGTTTCGCTAACCAGTTTAATTTCTCGATTCCGACATATATTATCTGCTGAAATTAATTTACCATTTGCTAATTCGAGTAAAAATTTACTATCCAAAGGCGTCAATGGACAACTTAATTTAGCACAAAAATCTCTACTCATATAGCTTCTATCCGCACCCGAATCAAATAAAACGTAAGCAGATTTATTGTCAATAAGAAACGTACCCGTAACAAGCTCCGGGTCTTCCTGTGCCTCTGCCGCATTAATATTGAAAACTCTTCCGCGGCCTTGTCCATTTGTGTTCTCCTGGATCGAGCAATTTCTAAAAATGTGGCCCGGTTTTCCACATTTATAACAAACTACATTGGCATAACTTGCTCCGACACTACTTGCTCCGCCATTACTCATTCCGACACCATTTGTTCCTTTCGTTCTATTAACTCCTGGTCCGTAGACCTCACACTTCGCCGCGCTATGACCATTTCTTTTACACTTGTTGCAAAATTTGGTGCAGAACTCCGAGTGATACTTTTCACACCTTTGGCATAGCTGCTTCTGATTGTTGTTGTTGTTGCGGTTATTATTGTTGTTGGGATGATTGTTGTAGTTGCTGTTGTTGTTGTTGTTGTTGTTGTTGTTGTTGGGCCGTTTGTTGTAGTTACGATTGATGTTGCGATTGTTGGGATAATTGTTGCGATTATTGTTGTAATTGCTGTTGTTGTTGTATTGGTGATTCTTATCACCGTTTTCCTCCCACTTTCTTTTGACTTGCTTCACATTGGCCTCTTCAGCAGTCTGTTCTTTAATTCTTTCTTCAATCTGGTTCACTAGTTTGTGAGCCATTCTACATGCCTGTTGTATGAAGGCGGGTTCATGTGAACTTATATCTTCTTGAATTCTTTCCGGTAATCCTTTCACAAACGCGTCAATCTTCTCTTCCTCATCTTCGAATGCTCCCGGACACAATAGGCACAATTCTGTGAATCGTCTTTCGTACGTGGTAATATCAAATCCTTGGGTTCGTAACCCTCTAAGTTCTGTCTTGAGCTTATTGACCTCAGTTCTGGGACGGTACTTCTCGTTCATCAAGTGCTTGAATGCTGACCACGGTAGTGCGTACGCATCGTCTTGTCCCACTTGCTCTAGATAGGTATTCCACCATGTTAACGCAGAACTTGTGAAGGTATGCGTAGCGTACTTCACTTTGTCCTCTTCAGTACACTTACTTATGGCAAACACCGATTCGACCTTCTCGGTCCATCGTTTCAATCCGATCGGTCCTTCGGTTCCATCAAATTCCGAAGGTTTGCAGGCAGTGAATTCTTTGTAGGTGCATCCTACACGATTTCCTGTACTGCTAGATCCAAGGTTATTGTTGGTATGTAGCACAGCCTGTACTGCGGCTATGTTTGAAGCTAGAAAAGTACGGAATTCCTCTTCATTCATATTCACGGTGTGTCGAGTAGTCGGTGCCATTTCCTTCAAAATAGTCAAATGGAACAAGTTAATCATACAGAATATTAAGAGTAGTTAATAGTATTTCGTAGCATAATATGAACTCATTTATAAAAGCTTTTTCTTCATATTAGCGTTTTATAAGTTTAAATTCGGGTAGTACCTACCCGTTAAGTTCATACTTAGTAGCTAATATACAATTCAACTACTACAATTCTATATGAAAAACTGATTATAATAATATTTCGCGTTCAAACTTTTACACAATATTTTACAAACTTACAACACCGCTTATTTTACATATAGCATGAAATATAGCACACAATAAATTTGATACAAGATGGTTGTGAAGATAATTCTAGCTAGTACACAAGTCGTTCAGCAAAGGCAATAAAGACACGTAATTCATACGTCCAGAAACAAGTCATGCATTCTGGTTTTACTAGGATTACTTCCCATCCTTGGTCTTGTGGAACATAACCGTTATGGCCATTGATAAGACAGCGTGTTGTAACGTCGTCAAAGGGACGAGGGTTACGTAATGTCCAATAGTCCCGTAACAATCTAAAAACCTCATTTCTTACCCCAATTACCGACTCCGTCACTTGTGGGAACGTTTTGTTTAATAGTTGTAGCCCGATGTTCTTGTTCTCACTTTGGTGAGAAGCGAACATTACTAATCCGTAAGCATAACATGCTTCTTTATGTTGCATGTTAGCCGCTTTTTCTAAATCACGAAGTCCAATATTCGGATATATTGAGTCAAAATAATTTCTTAACCCATTGCGTAAAATAGCATTTGGGTTCCCCGCAATATATGCGTCAAAGTAAACACATCGTAACTTATGGATTTCCCAATGTGATATCCCCCATCTTTCGAACGAAAGCCTTTTATAAACCAAGGCATTCTTGGACCGTTCTTCGAATGTCTTACAAACTGATCTCGCCTTAAATAGTTGTGCCGAAGAATTCTGACCGACTCTAGACAAGATTTCATCAATCATGTCTCCGGGTAGGTCTCTTAAAATATTGGGTTGTCTATCCATTTTGTGTTTTTATACTGTAAAATAGACAAGAGTTAGATTCATAAAAAAAATACTTATTAATACAAGCAATTTTTACATATATCATAAAGCATAAGCACACTATATTACATATATTACACCACACGAATATAACTATCTTATTCCGACTCGCTTGTTTCTTCTTCTTCGGTTTTGGATCATTTTGCCAAGTTTCTAGGGATATATGATGTTCCCCTAATACGAGCCGTCGTTGTCCACATTGGTTTAGAAAAACCTGGTGGTTTAGAGGTTCCCGGGTCATTGTTACAACTTAAGGACTTCGGGGGTTGACGATACATATAAAGTTCATCGGGGTTGGAATTAGATTTCTCTATTTTTATGCCCTTTCCCTTATTATTTTCTTTTACCTTTTTAAATTCAGTTGGGGTAATTTCTATAACATCATCGGAATTCTCGTCGGAATCCGATTCATCGGAGAATTGGTAATCCTCCCAATATTTTGCTTCCTTGGCGGAAACACCATTGACCATAATTAACCTTGGTCGGTTGGTTGAGGATTTTCTTTTACTTAACCGTTTTATTATTTCCCCCACCGGTTCTATTTCTTCATCCGGTTCCGATTCTTCTTCCAGTTCCGATTCTTCTTCCGGTTCCGACTCTTCTTCCGGTTCCTCTTCGGAAACTTGTGAATCAGTCCACGAATCATTCCAATTTACATTTGACTCTTCATTATTATTAGGTGAGTCAATGGGACTTGTTCTAGAGGTAGACATCTATCACATAATATCAAACGCGTTAAGAGATTAATATATCACATAATATTCACATGTTAAAAATATAAAGTTTCCAACAAAATTTGTTAAGCAATCATTTTTCAAGTAAATACGGTCGAAGTCCAGACTCACTAATGCATCCTAACAAACTCGATAAGACACACTAATGCAAAATTCTGGTTCTCTAAGACCAACGCTCGGATACCAACTGAAATGTCCCGTTCTTATTGATTAAAAACGTTCCATATTAATTGATTTCGTTGCGAGGTTTTGACCTCTATATGAGACGTTTTTCAAAGACTGCATTCATTTTAAAACAAACCATAACCTTTATTTCATCAATAAAGGTTTAAAAAGCTTTACGTAGATTATCAAATAATGATAATCTAAAATATCCTGTTTACACACGACCATTACATAATGGTTTACAATACAAATATGTTACAACAAAATAAGTTTCTTGAATGCAGTTTTTACACAATATCATACAAGCATGGACTCCAAATCTCGTCCTTATTTAAGTATGCGACAGCGGAAGCTCTTAATAATCACCTGAGAATAAACATGCTTAAAACGTCAACAAAAATGTTGGTGAGTTATAGGTTTAACCTATATATATCAAATCATAATAATAGACCACAAGATTTCATATTTCAATACACATCTCATACTTAGAGATAAAAAACATTCATATGGTGAACACCTGGTAACCGACATTAACAAGATGCATATATAAGAATATCCCCATCATTCCGGGACACCCTTCGGATATGATATAAATTTCGAAGTACTAAAGCATCCGGTACTTTGGATGGGGTTTGTTAGGCCCAATAGATCTATCTTTAGGATTCGCGTCAATTAGGGTGTCTGTTCTCTAATTCTTAGATTACCAGACTTAATAAAAAGGGCATATTCGATTTCGATAATTCAACCATAGAATGTAGTTTCACGTACTTGTGTCTATTTTGTAAATCATTTATAAAACCTGCATGTATTCTCATCCCAAAAATATTAGATTTTAAAAGTGGGACTATAACTCACTTTCATAGATTTTTACTTCGTCGGGAAGTAAGACTTGGCCACTGGTTGATTCACGAACCTATAACAATATATACATATATATTAAAGTATGTTCAAAATATATTTACAACACTTTTAATATATTTTGATGTTTTAAGTTTATTAAGTCAGCTGTCCTCGTTAGTAACCAACAACTAGTTGTCCACAGTTAGATGTACAGAAATAAATCGATAAATATTATCTTGAATCAATCCACGACCCAGTGTATACGTATCTCAGTATTGATCACAACTCAAACTATATATATTTTGGAATCAACCTCAACCCTGTATAGCTAACTCCAACATTCACATATAGAATGTCTATGGTTGTTCCGAAATATATATAGATGTGTCGACATGATAGGTCGAAACATTGTATACGTGTCTATGGTATCTCAAGATTACATAATATACAATACAAGTTGATTAAGTTATGGTTGGAATAGATTTGTTACCAATTTTCACGTAGCTAAAATGAGAAAAATTATCCAATCTTGTTTTACCCATAACTTCTTCATTTTAAATCCGTTTTGAGTGAATCAAATTGCTATGGTTTCATATTGAACTCTATTTTATGAATCTAAACAGAAAAAGTATAGGTTTATAGTCGGAAAAATAAGTTACAAGTCGTTTTTGTAAAGGTAGTCATTTCAGTCGAAAGAACGACGTCTAGATGACCATTTTAGAAAACATACTTCCACTTTGAGTTTAACCATAATTTTTGGATATAGTTTCATGTTCATAATAAAAATCATTTTCTCAGAATAACAACTTTTAAATCAAAGTTTATCATAGTTTTTAATTAACTAACCCAAAACAGCCCGCGGTGTTACTACGACGGCGTAAATCCGGTTTTACGGTGTTTTTCGTGTTTCCAGGTTTTAAATCATTAAGTTAGCATATCATATAGATATAGAACATGTGTTTAGTTGATTTTAAAAGTCAATTTAGAAGGATTAACTTTTGTTTGCGAACAAGTTTAGAATTAACTAAACTATGTTCTAGTGATTACAAGTTTAAACCTTCGAATAAGATAGCTTTATATGTATGAATCGAATTATGTTATGAACATCATTACTACCTTAAGTTCCTTGGATAAACCTACTGGAAAAGAGAAAAATGGATCTAGCTTCAACGGATCCTTGGATGGCTCGAAGTTCTTAAAGCAGAATCATGAAACGAAAACAAGTTCAAGTAAGATCATCACTTGAAATAAGATTGTTATAGTTATAGAAATTGAACCAAAGTTTGAATATGATTATTACCTTGTATTAGAATGATAACCTACTGTAAGAAACAAAGATTTCTTGAGGTTGGATGATCACCTTACAAGATTGGAAGTGAGCTAGCAAACTTGAAAGTATTCTTGATTTTATGTAACTAGAACTTGTAGAATTTATGAAGAACACTTAGAACTTGAAGATAGAACTTGAGAGAGATCAATTAGATGAAGAAAATTGAAGAATGAAAGTGTTTGTAGGTGTTTTTGGTCGTTGGTGTATGGATTAGATATAAAGGATATGTAATTTTGTTTTCATGTAAATAAGTCATGAATGATTACTCATATTTTTGTAATTTTATGAGATATTTCATGCTAGTTGCCAAATGATGGTTCCCACATGTGTTAGGTGACTCACATGGGCTGCTAAGAGCTGATCATTGGAGTGTATATATGTTGGTCCCTTAATAACAACAGGAGTATTGTAGAGGGGGGGTGAATACAATACTTTTCTTAATCAACTAGTCAGTTAATCACGTTTAGTATTCTGTAGTAAATAATATAGAGTCACAGGTAATTTTCAACTGTTATTCTTTATTGATTAAATCAGAAAGAATCACAACTATCCTTGGCGGAAATGATAGTTGGTTGATACAGATTACCTAGATTATAGCTAAGAGACAAACTAAAGCTATTACACGGTTTGGACTCTAACAAATAAACCCACACCACTAGTTTTTACAATAGTGGATGCAACAATATATATAGTAGTTCTATTAACCGTATAATTAATCTATTGTCCACTAGTACATTGGATGCCTTGTACTTGTGGGGACAATTGTGTCAGAAGGCGTGCTCTTCTTCTTTCCTCTTAAAGTAGCTATTTGCTGGAACACACCAATTCGGTTTGGCACTACCATTTGATTTAAACAAATGGAATGTTGTGTTCCCTAGGTATGATTAAAGTATAACACATGTCTGCACATGCGTTCCACTTCTGCATTCCCACGTGGTCTTGTAAGGTCACTTGTCAGCCGCCGACTCCTGTCCTTTTCTGTTCAACTTTGTCTTCGACTTCTGTTGAATAGTGCGTTGATGTAGACCACTCTGGGAAACTACCATGCTTGTAATTGAGCATGGCTGTCTTGTGTTGTATGCTAATATCCAGACTTACTGGTCCTTCATATGCTGAGTCACTTGATATTCTTGATTTGCTGGGTGCACATCCTGTGCTGATTCGAAGAATACATATCTACCTTGTGCTGATAGACTAGGCAGCATACTAAACACTCGACACAGCTATATTAGCTGACTATACATAAACAAACGTGTGCTGGCTGCACATAACACTTTAGTGCAAATAAATATTGTTTTGTCATAATTAAATCCTTAATTATTTTGGGGACTCAACAATCTCCCCCTATTTGATGATGACAAAACCTATGACTTGAAGAGAAAACACTAAAGCCAGCACTTAGGGACCTAGAGAGAGTAGACAGTAAATTCGTCCCTTTAAGTTTGTTTTGGGATCTTTTGATGAGTTATCTATATCTTATAATTTGATATGATTTTGAAGATAAACTCACTTTACTTACATTACATCAAATATATACAATAATTACAAGATAATTCATAATAAAAAGGTAAATTACAAAGATACAAGTTAAGCACATAGGAGACTATCTATCTTTATCCCTTTCTCTTTCTCTTTCTTCATCAGATAGCTCCTCTTGTTTAATCTTCCAGGCTTCAGGGAACAGGAGAGGTAATTCAGCAGGGTCAAAAACAGGGATGGAAGGAGGTAGAACAATTCGGCTTCTCCCAGTTGGTCCTTCACCAGTAGGTTGCTTCCCTTTAGGCTTTTGAGCAAGAAATTCATCAACATCAACTACTGGTGCATTCCCAAACTTAGTTGCCTTCTTGAACAGCTGTTGGAGTTCAGTCTTAAGAGCACTCTTGATAGCACTCTCACCTTTACCAATGAAATACTCCAAGATTTCTATCCATTCACTGAATCCAAGAGTTCTTAAGTCATCAAAACTGATCCTTTCTTGAACATTGTTCTCCCTGACAACATTAAAAGCCCTTTTTGTCCCCCTGTTTACCTTGATAATTCTGCAGGGATTAGATCTTCTATTCATCACATTACCATACCTGCTCTTATAGTAAGTATCAGGAAACTCAATATTGTGATCAGGTACTACAGGAGCAGTGGTAGGTACTTTCTCAGCAGTTTCTATCTTATCAAAAACCTTATCCTGTTCTTTGACAATGGCTCTGGCTAGTTTGAGGGACTCAGCCTGTTGCTTTCTGTCAGCAGCCAATCTGTCTTCAATATCCTGAAGCCTTGAACGTTCAGCAAGTTCAGCATCAGCAGCTTCTCTGGCTTCCCTTTCAGCAGCTAAACCCATCAGATAATCATCATATGAAATGTTCAGGGATCTTACTGCTTCAACCATCTTTCTACCCTCTTCAGTACTAAGGGCAGCACAATACTCCCTTAAATCCATACCCAGCTGGAGAGCATCTTCAAAATGAATTCTTTCATCAGTAGTGGAGAGCCTGAGACCACTGTTATTCAAGTACACCCTAATGTCAACGCCAAAGTTTAGTGCAGCAATATAGTGTGGCTGATCAAGAGGGTGATGCAGCAGCCTGACTTGACGAATTCTTTCATTAAGTTCAATTTGTCTTTGTTCAAGCAACTCTGGAACAGTGATCTGAAGTCTGTAGGCATCTCTTTCATCTGGGTTCATTTTCCTGATGTTCGGCTCACCATGGGTTACTGAGTCATCTTCCCAAGTGATATGTTTGTCATGAACCCTTGGGGAAGATGGAGGATACATAGATGATTCATAGCTGCCAGATGAACTAACTGGATGCTGATTGACCCGGTTATCCTGTGTTCTGTCAAAGTAAACTTGAATCTGGGGAGGAAGAGGAGATAGAACAAATGTTTGGCCGTCTCTTCCCCAGACTGTGAAGTGAGCAGGATCAACCGTTTCATCACCTACTTGTTTAGCACCCAGCTCAACCGACTTTGCTGGGTCTTCAACACTTGTACTACCCAGCAGCACACTTCTGGCTGGGTCTTCTATCACAGCACTCCTTGCTGTGTCTTCAATGCCAGCTGACTGATTAGTATCAGCTGGCTCAACCACATCAGTACCTTCATCAGCTGCCTCGAATAGGGGTCCTTTCCTCAGGGGCTGATTGTCCCTAGGAGCAGATTTCACCCTGTATTTGTCAATAGGCCTGGGTTCAGCTGATGGTTCTTGTGTCGATACTGGTTGAATAGGAGGCAGGTAAGGAACAATAGCAAGATGCTCCCCCTGTCTAATAACATCATCATCACTAAGGATGATTGTTTCTGCTGGCTGTTTTTGTTGTGTAGCTGGCTGAGCAGCAGATGCTGGTTGAGGAGTAGAGCTGGGTTCTAACATAGCATCAACCCATTTCATGAAAATATCAGCTCTAACTCCACCAGTTGACCCAGTAGAATCAAGGTAATCCTTCATCTCAGCAGGAGTCATGTTCCTGATTCTTTCTGCTCTCTGTGCATACAGCTTTGCCCTCTGTTTGTCGAATTTGACCATGAACTTGGCATTTCTTTTTCTTGCCTCTTTTCTGTGTTTATCAAAGGCAGTCAGGTCATCATCGACTTCCAATGCTTTTGGACTCAGCCATCTTCTGTGCATAATCTTACGACGTTTAAGATCAGCAAAGGCCTCAAACTTGGCATTGAAGGCATCATCTAGTTCCTGCTGTCGCTTTTGATGTCTCTCTAACTTCCTCTTCATTTTACGTTCAATAGATTGAGACAGCACAAAAGCTTCAGCTACAGCCATATCAGAAACATCACTGGGCTTACTGCCAGAACCAATATCATCCACTAGTGTGGCAGACACACTAGGTTGAGTACCACCAGTTGCCTGTGCACCACCAGCTTCAGTATGAGCGTTGCTGGGCTTAGGGCCAGTGTCTTGACCATCACCATCACCATCTCCATCTCTCCTGGGTTGTTTAGGAGCCTTTTCATGTTCATGCTCCCCCTCAGACTGTTTTCTCTTTTTAGATTTCTTTTGAGACTTTTTCTCCCCCTTTTTGTCATCAGCACGGGCAGTAATAGAAGGGGAGACAGTAGCATCAAGATCACTGTCTGACTGAGGAGCAGAGAAGGCAAAATTGTTCCACTCAGCAACCTCTGGAGTAAGATGGGCACCAGGATCCACACCAAATTGTCGTAGCAGAAGATTGGAGGATCTAACTTCATTCCTTGCTACACCCATAGCCATTTGTTCAACGATGGCCCGAACATCACCTTGCAAAGCAGCCATTCGTTGCATGTTTTCAACCATCTGAACATAGGCAGCAGCAGGAATCATGTTAGCCATTTGAGCTTCCTGCGATTCCAATCTCTCGTGTAACACCCTGTTCTCCTCATTTAAGAAAGTATTTCTGCGGTTAGCAGCATCCAAATCAGCTTGGAGTCGGGTGATATTTTCACAGTATTCATTGTGAGAGATGATTCGCCTTTGAAGCTCCTCTTCATCTTCATGGTGCTTTGTGATTGCTTCGACTGCCACATCAGCAAAAGCACACACCTGCTGGAGTTTAAGATCAATAGGAGTTGTAACAGCCTCTCCAGCAGATCTGACAGCAGCAGAGACACTATCAACAATAGCTCTGCGAATAGTTTCCTCCAAGTTTGGTGTGATCCCTTGCAGTGTCTTATAGACAGCAAAGGTGGAAATATCAGCAACCTCATCTGCATTGAACTTTAAGTATGCAGAGGTTGAAGGTTGGTCAGCACAAGCTAACAGAGGAGTATCACCGTGGGGTGGTGGAGATGGAAGGTCAGGAGCTGACTCATCATCATGATCACCATCGTTTTTACCTTCCCCCGAAGGCTTAGAACCACTGATATCCTTGTCAGCATTACTGTCAGCATTGTCATCAGTAAGATCCACTGGTTTGTCTTTGGAACCAGTCACGTTATCATGAGTGACTGGTTCGCCCTTACCAGTACCTTCATCAGCATCCTCATCAGAAGAAGATGAGGAGGAAGAAGCTGAGGAAGAAGAAGGTACTGGCGAATCAGGGACATTTTGCATAACACACTTACCAGTAGCAGGATCGATGACAAACTTGAGAGGCCTCCATGTACCAGGAAATGGCGAAGCAGCTGGAGCCATACCAAAAACATGATAGTAAGGCTGTTCATTGATTTGCTCCAGCAGGGCTATCCTCTCATAAATTTCTTCTCTAGCTGGTCTATCAAGCTGAGATAATAGCTCAACCATCTCTTCACGAGGTAATCTGCTGGCTGAGACTATCGCAGATTCGGGATCAAGGGTCAGCTGATCGACCAGCATAGCAATCTTGGGAGAAATTGAAGCTCCCTTGAAAATGAAGTTAGGAACAACTTCATCTGGATCTGGTACCTGCACAACATATGGCTTTGTTTCCTCAGTAACAGAAGCCTTAGTCGAATCAGTCGTTGTGTCAGCAGAGGTACCAGCATCCTTAACATCAGCAACCTCAGCGGTTGGTTCAGACTTGTTTTTGGTCTCTGTTTTTGGTCTCTGGGGACAGACTTGTGATTTGGTCAGCCCTTCGAATGAGACAGAAGAAGGTGTCTGTAAGTACAGCGGTGACTCTACTGACTCATTGGCAACACATGTTGACCCAGATAGTGTAAGAGATCTGGCTGGTAATGATGTAGGAGTGCGACTCTTATCAGTATCCGAGTAACATACAGGCTGTGCAGTCACCTGAGCTGGTTCAACACGATGAAGACCCAGCTCAAGCCTGCTTTGGGGGTCAGTTATGTTCTCTGCTGGTTGTACTGTCATCAGAGAGTATTGCAATAAGTTCATTTCAGAAAAATGTGGAAGTGCCTGGTTAGACGAGTATGGGTTGCTACTCTTCTTGACACCAGTTTTAAAACCAGTCAGCTTGGGAGCCAGGGTTATACCGTTAACTCCCTCAACATTTTTCAAGTCAGCAGTTAAAAAATTTTCAATTAAGTTAGATTGTTCTGCTGTTTGGTCTAGAAACGCACCAGGTTCCATAGCTACATCCTTTGCAGGAGCAGCAGCTGAGACTGGTGCAATCTCCCCTGTGGTTCGCTTGGAGCCAGCTTTAGCACGCTTAGGTTTGCCTGTTACCAAGAAATAGATGAGCAACGGATTCCAACACTAGAATTGGGTAGTCAGTATATAAGACTAGGGCTGTTCTTTATGATTAGAGAGCACTAGATTCTAATACAACTACTGCTTTACCAGTATATGAGACGGTGGCTGTACTAGTTGAGGTAGCTGGCTGCTTCCTTCGCGTTGCTGGCTTTCGCTGAGGACCCTCCCCCTCAGCTGGTGCAGAACCAGAGGCAGTCGATTGGGTGGCTCCACGACGAGCAGCAAGATACTCGTTCATTGCTGGTGTCAACTCAGCATATGGAGCAGCAGGTACATCCTTTGGCATACCCCCTTGTTTTACTGGGACCTCAAATGATTGATCAGCAATTTGCTGATAAGCTTCACCCAGTTCACTTTCAAATACCAGGCTTAAGAATCGTGGAAATGGAATCAAGTTGGTTCTTACTCTAGCAGTCACCATTTCCCTTAGCCTCAAATAAATTTCAAGGGCGTAATCGATGTTCCTGTTGAACAACAACCCATGACCAAGCTTGAGCTCAAAATCTGAGCATTGGTCAAAGCTTCCTGACTTTTGACTCATGCACTGAGTCATCAACCCTAAATTGCTCTGTCACCGTCGAAGCTATTAGACGTGCTCTTCAATTGCCCGGTGGACCATTTGTTGCTTCACCTACTAGTGACGAATTAAGAAGGGAGGTGTTGGAGACCATTGGGTTTGCTGGACCAGTGGCACATACACCGTTGAGAAAGCATATGCCACCTCTGTGGTACTACTTCTTTGGGTTGAAGACATGTGTTATACTTTAATCATACCTAGGGAACACAACATTCCATTTGTTTAAATCAAATGGTAGTGCCAAACCGAATTGGTGTGTTCCAGCAAATAGCTACTTTAAGAGGAAAGAAGAAGAGCACGCCTTCTGACACAATTGTCCCCACAAGTACAAGGCATCCAATGTACTAGTGGATAATAGATTAATTATACGGTTAATAGAACTACTATATATATTGTTGCATCCACTATTGTAAAAACTAGTGGTGTGGGTTTATTTGTTAGAGTCCAAACCGTGTAATAGCTTTAGTTTGTCTCTTAGCTATAATCTAGGTAATCTGTATCAACCAACTATCATTTCCGCCAAGGATAGTTGTGATTCTTTCTGATTTAATCAATAAAGAATAACAGTTGAAAATTACCTGTGACTCTATATTATTTACTACAGAATACTAAACGTGATTAACTGACTAGTTGATTAAGAAAAGTATTGTATTCACCCCCCCTCTACAATACTCCTGTTGTTATTAAGGGACCAACAATATACCAATAGTACATACATCTAAAAGCTGTGTATTGTACGAGTACGAATACGGGTGCATACGAGTAGAATTGTTGATGAAACTGAACGAGGATGTAATTGTAAGCATTTTTGTTAAGTAGAAGTATTTTGATAAGTGTATTGAAGTCTTTCAAAAGTGTATAAATACATATTAAAACACTACATGTATATACATTTTAACTGAGTCGTTAAGTCATCGTTAGTCGTTACATGTGAGTGTTGTTTTGAAACCTTTAGGTTAACGATCTTGTTAAATGTTGTTAACCCAATGTTTATAATATCAAATGAGATTTTAAATTATTATATTATCATGATATTATCATGTATGAATATCTCTTAATATGATATATATACATTAAATGTCTTTACAACGATAATCGTTACATATATGTCTCGTTTAAAAATCATTAAGTTAGTAGTCTTGTTTTTACATATGTAGTTCATTGTTAATATACTTAATGATATGTTTACTTATCATAGTATCATGTTAACTATATATATATATATCCATATATATGTCATCATATAGTTTTTACAAGTTTTAACGTTCGTGAATCACCGGTCAACTTGGGTGGTCAATTGTCTATATGAAACATATTTTAATTAATCAAGTCTTAACAAGTTTGATTGCTTAACATGTTGGAAACATTTAAGCATGTAAATATCAATCTCAATTAATATATATAAACATGGAAAAGTTTGGGTCACTACACCAAGCATAAGCAACTGAACATGCAAGGGATCACAGATATGCTAACGTCCTGATCTAGCATATAATAACTGACAATATGAGGATCGATGGCTTGTACGAGTACATGACGTAGTTGATCAAGCTACAGTCTACCGATAGTTCGCTTTACTGATTTCACTGCATAACCGTCCAGACGCAACACATGCGTCCTTCTATGCTATACTGAACAATCAGTAACTCATGACCCGACCAGGCTACCACAGTCGACCTCACATCAACCCTACCTTGCCGCCTCGGTGGGTTCCCAACCTTGCCGCCTCGGTTGGTGTCCAACTAATAGTGTGCACATAAGATCACAGATAAATAGTCATGCAATCGTCCTAACTAGCATGGCAATATCTTACTACGCATGGTAATCGTTGAAAGGACCCGTCCTAATCCATCCAGACAAAGTCCATATCGATTATAAACGATTCACAACAGTTGATTACATCGCGAGGTACTTGACCTCTATATGATACATTTTAAAAACATTGCATTCGTTTTTGAAAAGACAATCTTTCATTACATCGAAAGTTGACGGCATGCATACCATTTCATAATATGTCTAACTATAATTGACTTAATAATAATCTTGATGAACTCAACGACTCGAATGCAACATCTTTTGAAATATGTCATGAATGACTTCAAGTAATATCTTTAAAATGAGTAAATGCACAGCGGAAGATTTCTTTCGTACCTGAGAATAAACATGCTTTAAAGTGTCAACCAAAAGGTTGGTGAGTTCATTAGTTTAACATAAATAATCATTTCATAATTTTAATAGACCACAAGATTTCATGTTTCCATTTCTCATAAACATACGTCCCATGCATAGAGACAAAAATATCATTCATATGAATTGAACACCTGGTAACCGACATTCGCAATATGCATATAAGAATATCCCCATCATTCCGGGATCCTCCTTCATACATGATATAAATTTCGAAGTACTAAAGCATCCGGTACTTTGGATGGGGCTTGTTGGGCCCGATAGATCTGTCTTTAGAGTTCGCGTCAATTAGGGTGTCTGTTCCCTAATTCTTAGATTACCAGACTTAATAAAAAGGGGCATATTCGATTTCGATAATTCAACCATATAATGTAGTTTCAATTACTTGTGTCCATTTTGTAAAACGGTTATAAAAGCAGCGCATGTATTCTCAGTCCCAAAAATATATATTGAAAAAGCATTTAAAAAGAGAGCAAATGAAACTCACGCATATAAGTATTGTAAAACAGTTAATAAAGCATTTGCATGTATTCTCAGCCCAAAAACGTAAAGAGTAAAAAGGGCAAATGAAACTCACCTAATGTATTTTGTAGTAAAAATACATATGACTATATTGAACAATGCAGGGTTGGCCTCGGATTCACGAACCTATATCATGTATATATATATATTAAAACATATACTTGTAATTAAATAAATCTATATATTATTATTAGTGATGTAATTGTTATATTTAATAATTTATAAGTTTTCTTATTTAATTATATATGTTCCATTTTATATATCGTAATATTAATATAGTTATGTCATGTATATTAAATTTATATCTTTTATATTAAGATCCTTTGTTTATGAAATTATTATTAATTTTGGTAATACTAAGGTTAATAAAAGTAATAATATTTTATAATAATAATATTGATAAAAGCGATAATAATAATATTATTAGAAATAATGATATTAATAATTATAATACCAAGTTGTACTATGATAATAATTGTTATAGAAATTTTAGTATTTCTTATGAATCATAAAATAATCCAAATTGTAACTTAATGATTTTTCTGCTAATCTTTATATCTAAGATTTTTATTTTTCATATTTGTAATAATATTATTAAAACCTTTATAATCCTAATCATGAAAATTATAATCTTTGTGTTAAATTTCAAAACTAAAGACTAAAGCTCCTATAACATTAATTCGTAATCCTAATCGTAACAATAATAATTGTTTTACTAATAATTTGCTATAGTTGATAATATTGATAACAATTAATAATACCATAATACTAATAAGTAACATTAATAATAATAATAACCATGATGAAAATAATAACATTAATTACTTTTAAAAATAATAACATTCTTTATGTTAGTAATAATATTACACTCCTAATAATAATAGCATAATCAATAATAATAATAATAACAATAATAATAATAGTAATAATAAAGATCTTAAAGAAAGAATACTACCTTGAAAGCCTTCCTAAAAAGAAATGCTCACAGCCGGGATTGAACCCGTGACCTCTCAAATATCCAAACATCACTCTAGCCATTCCTCCATTTCTATTATTCTGTTTAAATCTATATTTCTGTAAATATAACCCGTTTAATTGTGATCTTGTTCTTCTTCCTCCTCACTAATTTACATCGACCTTAACTAAAAAAAAAATACTCAACATATATTTTTATTTGATGTAACTCTGAAACAACATCTAATAACAGTATTACCAGGTAATAGCCACGAATTAAATTAAAAAAAAAATTACAGCAGCTCCGCTGCTTTTGCTGTTTGCATACAAAAAAAAAATTGATTTTGAAAATTAAAATGTTTTACAAAATTGTTATAACATAAAGTAAGTTTCAAATGATATATAAAAATGTTCTTAATTATCAATTGAACTCAAATTATAACAGATTTCTCGAATTTAATCAAAGAACATTCGTTTGACTTTTTGCTCAAAAACTTTGACTCGAAAATTCAAAGTCGATATAACGAATTGAGACTTGAGATTTTGAAGAAAACTTACATGTATGATTCCTAACGTTTCTGCATTAAAACATTTTTAAAATTTATTCAAAATCGAATATTTGATGAAAAGTTAGAAGGACAGAGCTATCGAGCGTATATATAAAAATTAGTTTGATTTTTGCTGTTATCAAATGAATTGCAATCACAGAATATTAGGTAAAGGCTATTAGATAATATTACAGCTCATATTACTTGTTTGATAGCTCAATTGATTTCGACACCATTGAAATCAGGAACCGAAAAAAAAAAAATAAAGGCGTATGATCTCCTACAGATTCTTGTTTGTTACAAGACTTTTTGGGATCAATTGGTCCAAGTTTACAGGTATAAAACAATTTATAAAAACAGTTTGATAGTTACTTATAACTGATTTGGATTCTTTTTCTAGATTTACTTTATAAAAAAAAATTGATATTAATAATAATAATCTTATTAAATATCATTAATAAAATACTGAAATAATAATATAACAATACTATTAATAGTAATTATCTTAATAATATTATTATTTATAATATTAATACTAATAGTTATAATAATGTTTATAATGATATTATTAATGATAATGTTACTAAATTGTATTATTTTTATAATAACAATAATAATGATAGTATATTTTCGTAATAATAATTCTTAGCGATACTGCTAACAGTTATCATAATTGTATAACAATAATAATGTTATAATAATACTAATTATACTAATTATATTAATAGTAACAATAATATTAGACATCATGTACCAATTTATATATTCTAACTTATTCATATCGATTTCATATATATATATATATATATATATATATATATATATATATATATATATATATATATATATATATATATATATATATATATATATATATATATATATATATATATATATCGTGTATTAGAAATAGTGATACAAATATTGACATTGATATTAACACTAACAATATTAATGAAAGTAATAGTAATAATTTTGATATATCAGTTATATTTTAACTGGTAATTACATTTAATATAATACTATTACATTTCATTAGTTACGTAATACTTATAATAACACATTTGGATATTTAACATTTATATACCTTATATATTACTATATAATAATTATTGATAGCAATGATATATGTGTGTGTGTGTGTATATATATATATATAAATTCATTTTTTTAATTTAAACTTAATTATATTGTATCTTATTTTACATTTTAAATTTCACACAATTGTTCGTGAATCGTCGGGGATAGTCAAAGGTTAACTGAGTCTATGTAAACAGTTCAAAAATTCTTAAGACTCAACTTTACAAACCTTGCTTATCGTATTGAAATCATATAAAGATTAAGTTTAAATTTGGTCGGAAATTCCCGGGTCATCACAGTACCTACCCGTTAAAGAAATTTCGTCTCGAAATTTGAGTGAGGTCTTCATGGCTAACAATAAATATGTTTTTCTTGGCAAATATGAGCTGATAATTAGAGTTTTCATCATTACAGAATAATACAGATAAAATAATTCGATTATTCGAAGAGCACGAATGAAACTATCATGAGAGAGGTCCCAACGGGCATCGTCCACTTTCGCCCAAAAACTTGCCCAAATTTTTAGCCGTTAGTAAAAAAAATAAAAATTCCAACGGCTATCCCAACGGTCACTTTTACACTATAAAAACACCAACCATATACTTCATTTTATACACTCAACATATATTTCTTTTATATTTCCACCTTTCTCAAAATCAAAATCAAACACTCCCAAACTGCAAAATGTTAACACTTCCCCCAATGATTGTTTCATTCGATGTTCATTACGGAGGTGATTTCCGTAATCAAATGAAGGAATATAAGTGGGGCGACAGTATTTCGTTTGAAGATATCGACATTCGTGATGTTGGTTTACAAGACTTGCTATCCTTTCTGAAGGAAAAAGTTCCGTGTGAATTCACATCTGTGTTCTTTTATAAAGACGATTATGATGCGGATTGTAGGGCAAGTTTTCTGTGTACCGATGATCAATGGTACTTTATAAAAGATACCATTGAAGATCGCGGTAAACGCATTTCTTTGTATGCGGTTCTTGAAGATGAAGAGACGTTGGGTTATCGTTACCTCGATGAATCAGCTGAAGCAGTAGTTGAGGCATCAAGAGAGTTACCGATGTCTCCAGAGTACCTCACGGATGGTGAAATGACTGGTGAACGCTACTTTGCAGATGACAATTAACGACAACGAGTAGTTTGATTGTAATCTTTTAATTTTTAATTGTCGTGATGTTTTAATTTTTAATTATTGTAATTTCAGTATTGTTGTCGAGTTTTATATCTTCCTTTAAGTTTCGGAGCTCTTCGTCTTTTTAATCTCCTCTCGATCTCTAGTAAAACGAGTAATGGTCTAGAATTTGTAAGTATGGAGTTTCGAATGAATTTAATGTTATAATCAAGAAAGAACGTAATAGCACGATTTGATTCGTCAAATTACCAGAATCATTGAGAATAGAGCTATCAAGAATATACTTTCTTGATATGTTCAGAAGTTAATTAGAATGAAAGAGTTATGTAACATGACACATGATGGTGGTATGATCTACTGTGAACCATCATGTCCCATTAGAACTCAGCATGACTTACTGTAATATAATCACGTTGATCAAGTGTCATTATATTATACTAACTCATGCATCAGTTCCCAACATTACTTCAATAACATTCATATTTTAAGCTCGAAAGTTTATAGAATATAGAAACTAACAGTTTCTATATGATGTAACACTGATAGCACGAAGAGATAAATGATTTCAGATAGTATTAGTTATGAAAATTATATTCAGAAATATCGAGGATATTTATAATGAAAGATACGATAATATCTCGGAATATCTAAGATCATAGGATGATAGAAACTATTGTCTGCAAGGGTTTAGAGTAAGGAGCAAGATATTCACTAAATACTTTAGTAGACATTGAATCATTTGGATTCTTTAAAGTTAAAATTATTCTTTGTGATTTATCCACGGCTTTATTCATAGTTTCACATAATCTGCTTTTCGGTACTAAATTTTCTCTTGAATGTTTCCAATATAATGATACACAGGAAGCACGAAGAGGTATATAATTTCGGACGAGAATATTTATGAAAATATCCTCAGAAATATCGAAGATATTGATGATGATATTTTGGAATTTCTAAGTTCGATGGTTGATGTAGAAAGATTTTCCGCAAGATTTTAACATGACTTCGGAGCAAGATATTCTCTAAAGATTTCAACGGATCCAGCATTATCTGGATTCTTTGAATATAGGGTATAGTCCTTGTATTTATCCTTGGTCTCCTTCATGTTTAACACTATCCGTTTTCTAGTTCCAACGTTTCTGAGCTTTACCAACATATTATTCTTTATCATCGACTTCCATTAAGGTTGTTTACGGTTGCCTACGGTTTCTGCTGTTTCATTCAGCTTTTTCAAAGTTCAATGTATTGATTTGTAGACTGAGTGCTGTTCAGAATATCAGAATTGAAGATCAAAATTTCCAGAAATTACACGTTATATATATATATATATATATATATATATATATATATATATATATATATATATATATATATATATATATATATATAAAACTGTTGAAGTGAAAACGCTTGCGAGATTCGAGATTAATGATTGATGATTCTCGATTGTTGATATGGAAATTAGTGTTACAAGATGTAGATGGCTATATAATAGGGTTTTGATAGTTATAATGATTTTCGGAAAGTCAAAGATCAATGAAGCTGTTGGTAAGTTTACTGCTAATTAGGTGAGATATAAACGGTTATTTGGTAACGATGACGAAAAGATAACGTATATATCAAGGTTATAATAAGGTTGTTTCGAACGAAAAGTCGAGGTTGACTTGTTGGAGCTGTGACAAAATTGGCTAATTTGAAAAAGAACTGCAAAGTTATTTTGGGTAATAATAACACTAAAGAAAATTAACACAGCTATGTGTTAAACTTTTACTCAGTTTTCGAGAGTTTTTCAGGTGAATAGCTATATGCACCAATCTTTTCTTCCATAGATGATGTGCGTTTGGTTCATCCTCTCGATTGAGATGTTTTCAAGAATTATGAAAGTTTGAACGCAGATTGTAATCGTCAAGATACAAAATGAGGTTTAAGATGAAATCAAGTGGCAAACTTGAAGAATTGTTTAGTTTCATATGTTATAATCAATATTTTAATTCATTTTAATTGTCCAATGTTATTAACCCACAGTCGATAGTCCACAGTTGACAGTCCAATAATTCATATATAGTTTAATATATAATATTCGAATTAATTAATACGTGTCGTGACCCGTATACGTCTCAGACTCGATCACAACTCAAACTATATATATTATTGTAGAATCAACCTCAACCCTGTATAGAGAACTCGATCATTACTGCATATAGAGTGTCTATGGTGATTCTAAATAATATATATAGATGCGTCGATATGATATGTCAAAACCTTGAATACGTGTCCCGATATTTAAAGTGCGTAAAATAAATAACAGAAATTAAATAACGATAAATAAAGTGCGTAAAGTAAATAACAGAAATTAAATAACAATAAATAAAATTTGCGAGAATTAAATTGCGATAAAATAAATTGCGATAAATAAAATGTAATACGAAATTAACAGTTAGCTAGGAACAGTTAGCTAGGATTTTGTTAACGTGGATTCTTAACAAAATTTCATATTGTTAATTAGTGTGTTTCTAATCAATTTTTATTGTGTCCATTTTTTTTTTCTTCATTATGCCACTTGTTGGATTCTGATATGTCAAAATCCTAATATGAAATTTGAATTTGAATGAAAATAGTTATTCTTTGGTGAACGGATACGTATATCGGTGGATGTAAGTAGGATAGTATATGACTGTTGAAACAGATTCGAAGAACGTACAATGTAACTTATTAATGTGAAATTTAAATATTCCTCGGGTATTACCTACCTGTTAAAATATTTTCACCGTTAACAGTTTGTACAATAGAATTTTTAATTACAATCTTTATGAAAACATATATACATATATATTTTCCTTCAGATGTATTCATGGATTTAATGAGTTAATATGATATTAAACTCATTTATTTTTCGGTTGGATCTAGAATAAATAATCTTTAAAACTTTAGAGATTACATATTCGTCATGTCGAACGAAGATAAGTGAGGTAGAACGATACGTAGAACGAAGATCATACTCAAAGTACAGATGATGATATTGAAGCATGGATTGTTGATGGTACTGGTGCTGTTATTGATTGTACTGTTGGTGCCGGTGATGTTGCTGAAGCTGGTACATTTTGCACCATATTCTCCGAATTGATTATTCGAGCACGAAGTTCGTTGACTTATTACTCCAGGATGATTGGCGGTCGGAACGAGCGGATGAATAAGATTCAGAATTGTGGATAGAATATAATCTTGTCGAGCTACCCTGGAAATGAGACTGAAAATGGTGTCTTGAACAGGTTCGCCGGTAAACGCTTCAGGTTCATTGTCAATAGGTGAATTCGGTTGGTGGAAGGGACTGCCTTCTGCGCGTTTCCATTAACTAAGTCGACTACGAACCCATCAGATGAATTGGGGATGACTGATTGGTTGATTCATTCTGGTGACGTTGCTTCCGGAGTTTAGATGACTATCCATTCGGAATAACTGTCGGGATAACTATCAGAATAGCTATCGGAATCTGAGGGACTCGAACTGGTTGCAGGATTCATCTCGTACGATCAGATGAAGGGTTTTTTTTCGATAAGAAATAGATTATAGGATGTAGATTAGTACCCTGCAATACATAATTTACATATGCATATATAATACTAAAATCCCATAAGTTACGGAGGAATCTACAGAAAATGTCAGGCAAAGTTTACAATAACAGATACGCTAAGATATGAATTAGCAGATATGCTAAGATATGAATTTTGTCCATACACTAATCATGCAATCAATGCAGTAAAACGTGTCTAGACTAAGAATGATAAGCAAATGATTCTCTAAGAATGATAAGCAGGTAATTTTTGACACGAAGTGATAAGCAAAACTTTTGACAGGCAGACACGGTCGAAGTCCAGACTCACTAATGCATCCTAACGACTTATCAGTTAGACATACTATTGCAGACCTGGTTCGCTAAGACCATCGCTCTGATACCAACTGAAAGGACCCGTCCTAATCCATCCGGACAAAGTCCATATCGATTATAAACGATTCACAACAGTTGATTACATCGCGAGGTACTTGACCTCTATATGATACATTTTACAAACATTGCATTCGTTTTTGAAAAGACAATCTTTCATTACATTGAAAGTTGACGGCATGCATACCATTTTATAATATATCTAACTATAATTGACTTAATAATAATCTTGATGAACTCAACGACTCGAATGCAACATCTTTTGAAATATGTCATGAATAACTTCAAGTAATATCTTTAAAATGAGTAAATGCACAGCGGAAGATTTCTTTCGTACCTGAGAATAAACATGCTTTAAAGTGTCAACCAAAAGGTTGGTGAGTTCATTAGTTTAACATAAATAATCATTTCATAATTTTAATAGACCACAAGATTTCATGTTTCCATTTCTCATAAACATACGTCCCATGCATAGAGACAAAAATATCATTCATATGGATTGAACACCTGGTAACCGACATTCACAATATGCATATAAGAATATCCCCATCATTCCGGGATCCTCCTTCGGACAATATAAATTTCGAAGTACTAAAGCATCCGGTACTTTGGATGGGGCTTGTTGGGCCCGATAGATCTATCTTTAGAGTTCGCGTCAATTAGGTTGTCTGTTCCCTAATTCTTAGATTACCAGACTTAATAAAAAGGGGCATATTCGATTTCGATAATTCAACCATATAATGTAGTTTCAATTACTTGTGTCCATTTCGTAAAACAGTTATAAAAGCAGCGCATGTATTCTCAGTCCCAAAAATATATATTGCAAAAGCATTTAAAAAGGGAGCAAATGAAACTCACGCATATAAGTATTGTAAAACAGTTAATAAAGCATTTGCATGTATTCTCAGTCCAAAAACGTAAAGAGTAAAAAGGGCAAATGAAACTCACCTAATGTATTTTGTAGTAAAAATACATATGACTATATTGAACAATGCAGGGTTGGCCTCGGATTCACGAACCTATATCATGTATATATATATTAAAACATATACTTGTAATTGAATAAATCTATATATTATTATTAGTGATGTAATTGTTATATTTAATAATTTATAAGTTTTCTTATTTAATTATATATGTTCCATTTTATATATCGTAATATTAATATAGTTATGTCATGTATATTAAATTTATATCTTTTATATTAAGATCCTTTGTTTATGAAATTATTATTAATTTTGGTAATACTAAGGTTAATAAAAGTAATAATATTTTATAATAATAATATTGATAAAAGCGATAATAATAATATTATTAGAAATAATGATATTAATAATTATAATACCAAGTTGTACTATGATAATAATTGTTATAGAAATTTTAGTATTTCTTATGAATCATAAAATAATCCAAATTGTAACTTAATGATTTTTCTGCTAATCTTTATATCTAAGATTTTTATTTTTCATATTTGTAATAATATTATTAAAACCTTTATAATCCTAATCATGAAAATTATAATCTTTGTATTAAATTTCAAAACTAAAGACTAAAGCTCCTATAACATTAATTCGTAATCCTAATCGTAACAATAATAATTGTTTTACTAATAATTTGCTATAGTTGATAATATTGATAACAATTAATAATACCATAATACTAATAAGTAATATTAATAATAATAATAACCATGATGAAAATAATAACATTAATTACTTTTAAAAATAATAACATTCTTTATGTTAGTAATAATATTACACTCCTAATAATAATAGCATAATCAATAATAATAATAATGAAAATAATAATAACAATAATAATAATAGTAATAATAAAGATCTTAAAGAAAGAATACTACCTTGAAAGCCTTCCTAAAAAGAAATGCTCACAGCCGGGATTGAACCCGTGACCTCGCAAATATCCAAACATCACTCTAGCCATTCCTCCATTTCTATTATTCTGTTTAAATCTATATTTCTGTAAATATAACCCGTTTAATTGTGA
Organism: Rutidosis leptorrhynchoides; assembly: GCF_046630445.1. Lineage (NCBI taxonomy): Eukaryota > Viridiplantae > Streptophyta > Magnoliopsida > Asterales > Asteraceae > Rutidosis > Rutidosis leptorrhynchoides. The sequence continues at coordinate 394,133,631 of NC_092336.1, read as the reverse complement.
TCTTGTTCTTCTTCCTCCTCACTAATTTACATCGACCTTAACTAAAAAACAAAACTCAACATATATTTTTATTTGATGTAACTCTGAAACAACAACATCTAATAACAGTATTACCAGGTAATAGCCACGAATTAAATTAAAAAAAAATTACAGCAGCTCCGCTGCTTTTGCTGTTTGCACAAAAAAAAAATTTGATTTTGAAAATTAAAATGTTTTACAAAATTGTTATAACATAAAGTAAGTTTCAAATGATATATAAAAACGTTCTTAATTATCAATTGAACTCAAATTATAACAGATTTCTCGAATTTAATCAAAGAACATTCGTTTGACTTTTTGCTCTAAAATTTTGACTCGAAAATTCAAAGTCGATTTAACGAATTGAGACTTGAGATTTTGAAGAAAACTTACATGTATGATTCCTAACGTTTCTGCATTAACACATTTTTAAAATTTATTCAAAATCGAATATTTGATGAAAAGTTAGAAGGACAGAGCTATGGAGCGTATATATAAAAATTAGTTTGATTTTTACTGTTATCAAATGAATTGCAATCACAGAATATTAGGTAAAGGCTATTAGATAATATTACAGCTCATATTACTTGTTTGATAGCTCAATTGATTTCGACACCATTGAAATCAGGAACCCAAAAAAAATAAAATAAAGGCGTACGATCTCCTACAGATTCTTGTTTGTTACAAGACTTTTTGGGATCAATTGGTCCAAGTTTACAGGTATAAAACAATTTATAAAAACAATTTGATAGTTACTTATAACTGATTTGGATTCTTTTTCTAGATTTACTTTATAAAAAAAAAATTGATATTAATAATAATAATCTTATTAAATATCATTAATAAAATACTGAAATAATAATATAACAATACTATTAATAGTAATTATCTTAATAATATTATTATTTATAATATTAATACTAATAGTTATAATAATGTTTATAATGATATTATTAATGATAATGTTACTAAATTGTATTATTTTTATAATAACAATAATAATGATAGTATATTTTCGTAATAATAATTCTTAGCGATACTACTAACAGTTATCATAATTGTATAACAATAATAATGTTATAATAATACTAATTATACTAATTATATTAATAGTAACAATAATATTAGACACCATGTACCAATTTATATATGCTAACTTATTCATATCGATTTCATATATATATATCGTGTATTAGAAATAGTGATACAAATATTGACATTGATATTAACACTAACAATATTAATGAAAGTAATAGTAATAATTTTGATATATCAGTTATATTTTAACTTGTAATTACATTTAATATAATACTATTACATTTCATTAGTTACGTAATACTTATAATAACACATTTGGATATTTAACATTTATATACCTTATATATTACTATATAATAATTATTGATAGCAATGATATATGTGTGTGTGTGTGTGTGTGTGTGTATATATATATATATATATATATATATATATATATATATAAATTTATTTTTTTAATTTAAACTTAATTATATTGTATCTTATTTTACATTTTAAATTTCACACAATTGTTCGTGAATCGTCGGGGATAGTCAAAGGTCAACTGAGTCTATGTAAACAATTCAAAAATTCTTAAGGCTCAACTTTACAAACCTTGCTTATCGTATTGAAATCATATAAAGATTAAGTTTAAATTTGGTCGGAAATTCCCGGGTCATCACAATCGTAATGAACATAATCATATAGTAATAAAGAGTCTGAACAAGTAGCGTGTCAGCTACTTAATACTCTATCCGGAGATAGACCCACTCACCGATTACCCGCAACTGATGGTTCTCAGAGGTCTAATCTTTCCGAGCCTTCACCTTTTTTTTTATCACCTGTGAATCATCACATAATATCTCAAGTTAGTATTATATCCAAGTATTAATACACAACTTTACGTTCAACGGAAAATATTCACATAACAGGCAAGGTTTTCGAGCAACATGGGGTTCTCGAGCAAATTCGAGTTTTTCGAGCGAATTCGAGTTTTCGAACATATTCGAGTTTTTAGAGCAGAAGGTTCTCGAGCAACTTGAGTTTTTCGAGCAATCGAGTTTTTCGAGCAGAAGGTTCTCGAGCAACTCGAGTTTTTCGAGCAATAATATGTTTTCGAGCAAAAGGTTCTCGAGCACTGTTTTCGAGCGAGTCTCGAGCACTGTTTTCGAGCGAGTTTTTCGAGCAGCTTCATCTTCACCATCAGCTTCGCTGATTTGGTGATTTTAAGCCAAAAAAACTCGATTTCAAGGTTTATAGTCCAAATTCAAGCATAAAGAAACATACCAATCATACATAAACACTTTTCCCAACTATAAACATCAAAATCTAGCATTTACAATCAAGATTTAGGATTAATTCATCCCAAAATACTCACTTTATCATAAACTCAAGTTCTAACACACAATTCATCATTTTTAACAAGTTCTAACCTCAAAACCACTTGAAAAACATCATATAAACTATATATCAACTATTACTAACATCAATTAAGCATTACAAACACAAAACATGAAGATTCAAGCTTAATTTCATCAAAAACCCACTTTATACCCAAACCCATTTCTTAAAGAATTAAATCACGAATCTAAGCAAACAAACCTGGATAAATGATCACAATGATGATAAGATTCAGATCCTAAAGCCTCTTAATTCAATTTGTGACTTGGATTAGATTAGGGTTTGAGAGTGAAAGAGTTTGGTACGTACTAGTTTTGAGAATTCTCTAGAAATGAGAAGAAGAAAGCAGTTTACATTATTAAGATGGTGTTAAAACCCATACCCCACAACACACGGTTATTTATCAGTTATCTAATATCTTTCGTACTTAATTTGGCAACCCTAACGTAGTCCAAATTTAACAAACAAACCATCTCTGTGACCCTTGTCACAAACTGGTCTTAACCAACTAATCAATTAATAATAAACATATTATTAAAATAAAAGCATATTTTAACCACAAATATAAACCTAAGGGCAATTAAGTAATCTTACTTCTAACCCCGGTTTCAGTCTGTTACAATAATATCAATAACACTAATAATAATGATTATTATATTAATACTAATATTAATAATGATAATTATAATGCTAATTATAAAAATGGTAATAATCATATTATTAATAATGATTTTTAATGATAAAGGAATAACAATAATATTTAGTAATAATACAAATAATCATTAAGATATATCAATTTACATGTATTAAATTTTATATCTATATCTATGATATTAAAATAATAATGTTCATGATAGATTTTAATATTAATGTTAATATTTATTTTGAGGAAAGTAATAATAACATTATTAATATAATAATTATATTTTAACTAGTAATTACATTTAATATTATAATTTATTAATTATGTAATATTTAATTGTTATATAATATATATATATATATATATATATATATATATATATATATATATATATATATATATATATATATTTAATAATTAATATTTATACATTACAATAATAATAACATTCTTATTAATAATAGTGCTACTTAATAATAATACTAGTAATGATAATAATATTAATAGAATAATTATATTCAAACTTATAATTAAGTTTAATATGTTTCTATTTATTATAACATATCCACCCATTTTATTGAATCTTTAATATTTATTACTTATCTATATATTACCATATATATAATATTACTTATGTATAGAATTTATATAATTATTTACAAACAATTGTTCGTGAATCGTCGAGAGCAGTCGAAGGTCAATTGAATATATGAAACAGTTCAAAATTTTTTAGATTTAATTAAATAAACTTTGCTTATCATGTCGGAACCATATAAAGATTAAATTTAAATTTGGTCAAAAATTTCCGGGTCGTCACACTCAATTGAAAATGAGCACGGCGTATCATCCTCAAACGGACGTTCAAACCGAGCGTACGAATCAAATGTTGGAGGATATGTTATGGGCGTGTGTTATTGATTTCGGTGGTAGTTGGGATGAGCACTTACCATTGGTGGAATTCTCGTACAATAATAGTTACCACACTAGTATTGGAATGCCACCTTATGAGATGCTTTATGGGCGTAGATGTCGAACTCCTATTTGTTGGGGAGAAGTGGGTCAAAGAGAAATCGGGAGTACTGATTTGGTTCTAGAGACGAATAGTAAGATTGAGATGATTCGGGCTCGACTTAAGGCGGCCCAAGATAGACAAAAATCATATGCCGATAAAGGTAGGATACCGATCGAGTTTTAAGAAGGTGACATGGTGATGCTTAAGGTTTCACCATGGAAAGGTGTTATTCGGTTTCGAAAGCGAGGAAAGTTAGCTCCTCGGTTTATTGGTCCTTTCAAGGTTTTGGCTCATGTTGGCGAGGTTGCTTATAGACTAGAGTTACCTGAAGAGCTTGCGGGAATCCATAACACATTTCATGTTTCCCATCTCCGTAAGTGTCTTGCAGATGACTCGACTTGGGTGCCATTAGATGAGATTACCTTGAACAACAAGCTAGAGTATGTGGAAGAACCGATAGCCATCCTTGATGAAAAAGTTAAAATGTTGCGAAAAAGGAAGTTAGAACTTACAAAGTGCAATGGCGACACCAAAAGGGTTCCGAGTTTACGTGGGAATCCGAAGAGTTTGTTTTGGTTTATCTTCCGGCTTGTCATGCGGATTGGATCGCGAGGACGCGCTCCGATTCAAGTGGGGGAGAGTTGTAACATCCCGTTTCTCACATACGTAAATTAAGGTACATGTTTAATCATTAAAACCTTTATAGTTCATTTGTATATGTGTTTAAATGTTTTAAAAGTGTTAATTCGGTGCGTACGTGATATATACACACACACACACACACATATATATATATATATATATATATATATATATATATATATATATATATATATATATATATATATATATATATATATATATATATATATATATATATATATATATATATATATATATACACTTGAGAACGTGTACATTATGAGTGTGCGCATGGCTTAAGGGTGTAATAAGTCGTGTAAGACTTCATTGTGAAGTCTAGTTGCATATACGAAGTACGATTGGGGCGTACGAATCGCGAAACCAATAGTTAGTTTTGTTTTCGAGAAACTGGTCAGCTAAAGGCAATTGTCGAGCCGTGGGGAGGGTGGTCGCGCCGCGGCATCTCATGTAAACCAGAATCAGGAGGCGTGCTAAACAGGATCGATTTTCCTTTGTATGTCGCGCCGCGACGAAATGGGGCTGCGCCGCGGCAGGCCTGCGGGCCTGATTCCGAATTCAGTTTATTTAAGGGGTTTTAGGGGCAATTTGGTAAATTCTGCATGTGGCCAGCTTTATTACCCCAAATCTTATCCTCTTATTTCATTTCTTTTCCATTTTCTTCTCTATTTTCCTCTCAAAACACAAAACCCACTTAGATCTAAATTAAGATTTGAAGGTGAAGATTTGAGATTTTATCTTTGGAGCAAGAAGTAATATTGTTCCCCTCGTCCTTAGCTACGAGTTGATAGTGTTGGTAAGCCTTAACTCCGTATTTTGAGTTTTAGTTAATTTATGGCTAGGGTTTGGCCATTTGAGGCTTGTAAGACCCATTTGGGGACTTAATTGGGGAATTTGGGTTAATTTGGTGTAAGAAAACCCAAATGGTGTTAATCTAGGGTTTTGGTCATATGAATTGAGGTTGTAAGTGTTAAATGGTATTGTTAGTCACTATTACACTTGTAAATGTTGAAAGAATTGTTAATAGGTTAAGTTTGACTAAAATTGTGAGTCTAAATGTTAAAATGGGTCAAATGGGTAATGGTTGACCTATTTGGGTGAAATGGGTATGAAATACCCTAAGTTTGTGTTAGTTGGCGTTAGTAGACTTTAATCACTAGCTTTAGTGATTAAAGATGACTCTTGGCCATTTATGGGCGGTTTTGGTGTAATTGGAGCATTTAATGCTTTTGGGTCATTAAATGCTCAAGAGTAAATATTGTGGTTAGTTCCACAAGTTGTGTATTGAATGTGTACTTAATGTATTAGGTACTTTGCCTTGAAGCATACGGAAGTGTTTAATCGCCAACGACGTGTTAAGGTGAGTGGAATAATTATGCGTGTACGTATATAATGTATTTATTTGTGTAGCGTGGAATGTGGAATTGTCGCTGTGTTCAAGACACCACATTCTACGTAACGAGTGGAATTGTCGCGGTGTTTAAGACACCACTCATTGGTTTGATTGACATGTGGAATAGTCGCGGTGTTTAAGACAACACATTGTCATGGGAGTGGAATTGTCGCAGTGTTCAAGACACCACTCATTGGTTTGATTGACATGTGGGTTAGTCGCGGTGTTCAAGACACCACATTGTCATGGGGGTGAGTTAGTCGCGGTGTTTAAGACATCACCCGGGGGATTAGTGATTACGCGGTGTTAAGTAACACTAATGGATGTTATGAACTCCGACGGTCTTTCATGTATCGTTCCCTTGTTCGATTGGTTAACCATGGTTGTGTAAATTAGTGTTAGCATATTAAATTGTGAACTATATGCTATTGACGTTGCTAGCTTATTGTGAATTGCGGATAGTAATTTATGCATGTTGTTTGCATGGTTGTTGAATTGCTAGCTTGTATGCGGTATTGTGTATGTGATTGCAAGTAAGTAGGTTATATATGCACATGTATAATTATTGCATTCACTAAGCGTTAGCTTACCCCTCTCGTTACTTATCTTTCTAGATGCAGGTGCGGACAAAGGGAAGGGGGTTGTTCGATACTAGTTCCACATGTTGGATTTGTGTTGAAGCTTTTGAAGTCGACCTAGCGTTTTGGGTAGTTTAGCCCCAAACCATGCTCGGGTGTAGTTTGGATTAAAACTATCATTTTAAATGGGTCGAACTTGTATTACATTTAATTAATGGCCTTCGTGCCTATTGTAAACATTTAACTTGTGGTATTGTTTTAATATGGTGCGTAAATGTCTTAATCAATTGTAAAAAAAAAAAAAAAAAGTTATTCGTGTTAAATACGGGTTGGGTTGTTTCATCGTAGGGTTGAAAACTTTCCCTCGGCTTCTCTTATCTGGGACGATTCTTCAAATGTATTTTCCTTTAGGTTCTAGAACCAGGCGCGAAAGAAGCTAGGACGCGACACGGTTAATGGTAATCTAAAAAGGTTGCGCCTTATTTACCTTTTGTATTGGTTTTGTAATTGTGTGTGTGAGTTTCATTTTTGTTTAACCCATGTTGTTAGTCGGTACCGGACATTGTGGTATTTGGTTGTATCGAACAAGGCTTGATTAGATAGTTTTTCTTTTCCTATCGCTTAGATTTCTAGGTGCGAGCTTTCCATATCTTTCTCTTGTATCTCTTCTATATGAGTATTCATATATTTAGCCAAAAAAAAAAAAAAAAAAAACTAACAAAATACAAATATAACTCTTGTAGACTTGAAATAAACCAACAATAATTTATATAAAACTCCGAAATCAACAAAATATTCTTATTATGTACAATTTATATCTACATAAAAAAAAAAAATCTCATTTCATAATCTCTACATTTTAACTTGACTAAATTAAACCCCATTGACTACCGGTATAATTTTTATAAGAAAGAAATTACCGGTATAATTTGAATAAACTACAGTTACTAACAATATAATTTGCACCATACTTCACATAACAAGACAAGCATTAGGATTTTCATCACTAAATAACTGAGGTGCATGAACATAGTCCACGTAACGTGGCCCGTATAAAGTATGCGGATACGGATACCCTATTGGATATCCAATACGATCCACGTAACTTTCCATTTTATACACTTCCTCCGCCTTACCACTACCGCTGTCACAACCACCGCCGCCTCCATTCCCGTCTCCGTCATTATCACCGCCGGGTCCTTTCCCCTTCTTCTTACCACCATTGTCTCCCTTACCCTCGCCGTCATTACCACCACCGCCCTTCCCCTTCTCTCCACCGCCACCACCTTTCCTTTTTTTCTCACTTCCGCCATCACCATCGTCTTTCTTGATCGGAACAATCTCCACCACTCTTTTCAATTTTTGTTGCAAAGCAGCCAACAATAACTGCATATCAATTGCACCTTTAACTGTTACTAAATCCTTATTCTTATCAAACGACATTTCCACAAAACCTACAAATATAAACTCAAAGCAACATCAACACAATAGTAATAAAATAAGTAAAAACAAAACCAATTTGTAAATGACAAAATTACCCTTAGTTTTGCTAACAAGTTTACGAATCCGACTCACACAACCTTGACAATGCAACGAAACCTGAAATACTGCTGTAGTCACCGGTAGCTAAATAACAAAAAACGAATCAGTTAAATAGTCAACAACTACAAGTTACTAAAAAGCGTAAATTAACAATGCATAGTTTTAATTCATTAACATGCACCTCTTGTGGCTTCTTGTTATCTTTATTCACTACAACAGTTTTTGTCTTATCAAGTTTCGTTTGTTCATTTTTATCGTCTTTGCCTCCACATCTGTCGCCGCCTCCGCCGTCATTAGTTTTTTTAGTCGCCGGAGATATAAGTTCCACCTTTTTCTTAGTTTTTTCTTCAACTTTTTGCCGTAGTTTGACCGGATCAACGTTTCCGATCACTGTTAGTTTGTTTAACTCATTGTCACCTATTCTCACAGACTCAACACCTATACACACGGATCATATCATTTTTTGAATAAAAAAAATCCTGTAATGTAATAAACATTAACTTAAATAAATATTAGTAATATTGAGTAAATAGAAAATAAAATATTAATCACCATCGAGTGTACGAACAACTTTCACAACTCTGCCGGCGCAACCTTCACAATGTAAGTCGATTTTTAGAATTACCACCATAACTCCGGCAGCTTTTTGCTTCTTTTCACTACCTACACCGTCTCCTTCTCTAACGGTGGCGTTTTTATCTTTGTGGTCATTGTTTTGGTTAGTTTTCTGAAAAATCCAGAAAATTTTATTAGGAAACCCCATCTCTCATCCATCAATGGTTAAAAACAACAACAAAAATTTAAAAAATAGAAATATAGTGGAGAAATAGATGAATTACCTTGGCCATTTTAGGTGGAAATTGGAAGGAATGGGTGGTTAGATATAGGAAGTGATGATATAAATATAGAGAAAGAAAATGTCAATGTCAATTTAAATGAAAATGGAATAAATGATTTGATGGGGAAAATTGATGATGGAAGAAAACATGTTGTCACAAAGTAAGTAATGGGATGAACATGCTTATATTGAAATCTCAAGTTGAAACTGCCGTACATCCGTTTCGAAGGTTATATTTGTAAATTTTGTAAAAATTTCACAAATAAAAGTTACGTAAACATCGTTGTTTTAGTGTAATAAAATAAATTTTTATGTAACATGTATGCATATTTCCATTCCCATATAATATAATAAAATAATACATTCGGAGTAATATTTTTGCCGAAAATTTTAATGACAACCTTATGAATGTCCAATTTTGTGCAAAATAAGGTAATACATTATGTTAGTTATTGATAGTTACAAGGTTCTCTTCTTCAGGTTCCCGTGCATCTGATTCTCTGATTCTCTGATTCAGGTACAAATTCCATTTATGTTCGCTCGATTGGGTTTAACTAGATGTGGAGCCCTCGCTTCGCGCCGGGGGCTCCGTTTTGAATGCGAGTTAAAAAAAAAGTCTTGATCTATTTTGTAAAAAAGAATTTTTTTCGACATCTAACATTGAAGGGTTGTTCCTTTTGTGAAAGTTGCTTCTTTTAGCGTTCGGGTTTTATTTAAAAAAAAATTAGTAAAGTGGGGGTTCGATTTGTATTTTAATAAAAGTTAGGGGGTTAAGTTTGTGAAATTTGAAAAAAATATACGTATAAAGTGGGAGTTCGATTTCTATTTTAATAAAAGTTAGGGGGTTAAGTTTGTGAAAATTGAATATTAGTAAAAAAAAAAAGTTAGTAAAGTGGGGGTTCGATTTGTATTTTAATAAAAGTCAGGGGTTAAGTTTGTGAAATTTGGGAAAAATATACGTATAAAGTGGGGGTACGATTTGTATTTTAATAAGATTATAAAGTGGGGGTGCGATTTGTATTTTAATAAAAGTCGGGGGTTAAGTTTGCGAAAAGTGAACAAAGAAATAGTACTATTCATTTGGCCTTTGTTTTTTAGATATAGGTATATAATAAGATTATAAAGTGGGGGTGCGATTTGTATTTTAATAAAAGTCGGGGGTTAAGTTTGCGAAAAGTGAACAAAGAAATAGTACTATTCATTTGGCCTTTGTTTTTTAGATATAGATATATAATATATAATTTATAGAGAGTGTATGATTATATAAATTGAATAAATAAAATATGTATTTCTTAAAATTTTTTAATAAGAATCCTCAATACTATTTTCACTTAAGCCATCTAATCTAATACAATTCCATAATCAATCCAAAATGTTAATTTATTATGGTTTTTAGTGTATTTTAAAAGAATTATTATACTAAACATAATCTTGAGACTTATGTTTAAGAGAAGCGATATTTTCAAACTTATTTTTGATAAATCCATTATCATTTCATAATATTTTTCAAAAATACTCTCAAATAAATTCTAACATAAAATTTAAACAATACATCACTTAAGGGTATTTTAGGTATTTTGAGTGGATCTATCAATTAGATGATTGGATATAACATCACCACATGTTTAAGAGTTTAACCTAGTGTTGTAAATGATCCAAGCTACTCTCGAACTACTCGAACTCGACTCGTTAACAGTTCGATTCAAGTCGGGCCTAAACGAGCTCGAGCTTAAACATATGTTTAAAGCTCGTTTAATAAACGAGCCCTAGCCCGAGCTTCATATCCTCGAGCTCGCGAGCCTAAACGAATTTTTCATATATATACACTAAATTTTATTTTGTAATATATATATATATATATATATATATATATATATATATATATATATATATATATATATATATATATATATATATATATATATATATATATATATATAATATTTACTATTATATAAATGATTGTTTAAATAATAATATTAAATATTATAAGTGGATAAAAATTACTTAACATTAAATATAAAATTTCTATTAAATTAAATAATATAAAGAAAAATAAAATGATGTAATTAACGAGTCGAGCTCGAGCCGTGTTCGAGCTCCAGCTCTTTGAAATTTAAACTAGCCGAGCTCGAGCTCGGCTCTTTGAAATTTACAACCCTAGTTTAACCGTCATGTCAGCTTTTTTTTAAACACCATCAAACACCAAAAAAAAAAAAAAAAAAAAAAAAAAAAAATTAACTACTAATGATTAAAGAGTAAACATTAGATAATATAGTTTTGATTTTATATATACCATTTATCAAGTTATCAATTTATCGATTATCATTATCATTATTAATTTATCAAAACAAAAAAAAAAATCACTAAAAGAGACTATGTTTGGCAAACTCATTTATGGTGCATATTCTTTTTTCAAAGAAGTGTCACTACTAGAGTTTTTTAATGATATGTGTAACTAAAATCAACATATTGAAATTGCAGTGACATGGGGGTATTTGTTTGACACAATTTCTCTTTATACATGATACAGTACATTCGATATATAATGGTAGATAAACTGAAAAACTAAATAACAATAACCGATAGATATGTTACTATACCAAACAACACTTTATGATTTATTTATTCATGATTAAAGTATGTATTTATACCAAGTTACTAGTCACATGTCTAAAGTGTTCTTTTATACGAATTTTTTTTGTTGTCCGTTAAATTTTATGTGGATCTTTCTTTGATGTAATCAATAGTTGTCGACGTTAAATGACCATCAATATTTTTCTTTAAACTTTAGAATATTATATAATTTGTCTTTTAAATTTAGGGAACTGGTCTTCACATACTAATCCATATACACGTAATTTACTTTTATATCCTTAATTATGCTTAAAATAATAATATAAATTCAACTCTCTAAATTAATTTAGAAGTATATTTGGAAATTTATAAAACAAAACTGTAGATTGATCAAAAAATTGTGTGTGAGATCACATCCCTAAATTTAATATATTATATATTATTTTAAGTGAATTAGCTAGTAATGCTCGTTCGAATATAATATCGGCGTTTTATTGAATTTATGTAAATCAGCACACTTAAAAATTAAAATAATAATAAAATAAAAAATATTTTAATTGATAATTGATAATTGATATTGATAGTATTAGTTATAATAAAGTTACAAAATAAATAATGAAGTTAAACCTCGAAGGGTTGTGAGGTTGCATACATGCATTTATATTCTTCAAAAGTCAACTGATTATCACTACACTAAATATCGAATCGCTTAACATTTGCAAACCGTAACGCTACTTAACGACAAAAACATTTTGAATGCAATTAGCAATTTCTAGTAAAAACAACGATGACAGTCTAATTTTGCGTATATTTAGATTGGAAGATTGCAAGTTGCATACTTGCATCCATATTCTTCAAAAGTCAATGTCACATGTGACCCACGTTCATGTTTGTATACTACGGAGTAATTAATTGATAATCATTAAACATAACACAAGCAGGTATCATGAAACAAAGTATTCCATTTTCATTCATAACATATTCCCTCACTTAAGAATAGTTTCTCAGGTGAATGGGACCTTGGACTCATAGCAGCAGGGCCAAACCAGCACTCAATCATAATCACTACACATTTTATGTGTTGTACCTTATTCAACTAAATTGTATGTTAGTATGTTACAAAAATTTTTGACTCTCCATATAAAATTGCTCTAAGATCTATCACTCTTTTCAAGTACCCATATATGGCTTTACTTAGAGAGAGTGACAAATCTTAAACAATTGTTTGAAGGGTAAAAATTCTTTTGTAACTTTAAATATATATTGACTTTAAGAGCCGGTTCAATCTATTCAATGAATTTATATATGGTAAATTAGAGAGTCTAGTGAGTAAGATATATTTAATACATTTCTAATTTTATTTAATTTATGGTCATCGTATTTTATGAAGTTAAGAGCATTTTGTTAGACCATTCCCAACAATACGTGCCGGACAATGTCATACACAACTTCGTGGGAGGGCGCCGATGGCAATGGTGCCGCCCTCGGCCGCCCTGGAGCTCATCGCCCTCGCTCTAATCATCAATAAGCATAAATGAGGACGAGTGTGCTGTGTTTTTTTGTATTTTAACGGCTATATAGCCGTTGAAATAAATATTTTTTTTTTCAATACCTCCACTATATATATATATATATATATATATATATATATATATATATATATATATATATATATATATATATATATATATATATATATATATATATATACTACTATCCCCATATTACATACATCACACTTTTACTCTCATCCCACACCAATAAAGAATTGCGAGATTCCACCATTCATCATCTACTATGACAAAAGCTCATCGAACACATTTGGAATCTTCCTGCAAATTTCCGTGTTCGACATGTACCACAAGTTGGGCCTTCCGGTACAACCTCCAATGATGACGAAGACGAAGACGAAGACGAGGACAACGAAGAAGACGAAGACGAGGACAACGAAGAAGACAAAGACTGTTACAACGATGATGAATAGTTTAATAGTGGTTTTTTTTATGTTTAAGTTTATGTAATTTTTAATTTATGTTCAAGTTTATGTCGTTTTCCTTTTGAAAAAAAAAATGTAACCGTATTAACCTTTGTTGTTTAATAAATATGATGTTCAAAAACAATTTTTATTTGTTATATAATAATAATAATAATAATAATAATAATAATAATAATAATAATAATAATAATAATAATAATAATAATAATAATAATAATAAAATTGAGGAAGTATGTCATGGTTGGCAATGGTGTGTTATGAGAGTGTTATGGGAGGAAGTGGTGAGAAAGGAGGAGAGAGAAAGCTGTTGTGGCACTGAGGAAATGTCCATGACGGCGTCATGGTTGGGATTGGTCTTAGACATTATATTTTAAAAACAAAAACTAAAAATGTTATATGTGATGACCCGTCCAAATCCACTTGGACGAATACATCATTCATTGATTTCATAGTGAGGTTTTGACCTCTATATGATACGTTTTGTAAACATTGCATTCTTTTGAAAAAGTACACCATAAATGAATATATAAATCCAAGGTTTTCGACGTCTGATGATTTCTACGTATAAACAATCACCGTATATAATAGTTTACCATAATACATCCGTTGACAATGCAGTCAAAATAAGATACATGATGATGATTTTATGAATGCAAAGTTTTCTCGAATAAAGCATGTATGACTCCATGCACATATCTTGTATAACGTATAAGCAAACAGCGGAAGACTTCTAGAAACCTGAGAATAAACATGCTTAAAAGTGCCAACACAAAGGTTGGTGAGTTCATAGTTTTAATATTGCACATATTCTGTATATAAAGGTGGATCACAAGATTTCAGTTGTTTCATCCAGAAACGTTTATCAAAATATTCTATGAAATTGAGCACCCTGGTAACTAAACTTAACGTATATATAATTTGTACCCTTTGTATAATCATCTTAATAATACATGCAAACCAACGTGTACGCTTCTCAAATAGCATACGTCCGTTAAAAGGCTAGCGCTCTAGCTCGGACGGGGATATCAAGCCCTATGGATCCATATACCACTATTCGCGCCCACCAGTTATTATAACCGGCAGTTACTAGTTATCAAAGCTAAGGGATTTTCGGTTCAAACTCGGTGTAGAATTTAGTATGTACTTGTATCCATTGCGTTTAAAATAAAGTGCATGTATTCTCATCCCAAACAATATAGATTGCAAAAGCAATTGAAAAGGGAGCAAATGAAACTCACTTTAGTAGCACATAAGGTCATTCATCGAAATGTGACCGAAACTCGGAATACAAAATAACCGTAGATCTCAACCTAGAGAACATATGTTGGTCAATACATGTCTAATGTAACGACCCGACAAAATCGTCATTGACAGCGCCGTTAACTTAGGTCCCGTTACGTGGTCATAGTCCCTAAATGAGACGCGTTTGACCAAAATTATGTCGCATTCATTTGAAACATGTATGACTTACAAAGTTAAGTTTGCCAATGGTTCGACAACGAGTTTAAGTTTACAAAGGTTAATAAGTAAAATGAAATAACTTGCGACATAATATAAGTTGAAAATCACGAATGCTATCCATAGCGTATGCATGTAAACATTAAGTTTGAATCCAAAGGTGCTATCACTAGCGTATGCATGTATGCTTGACCCCAAGCAAGTAATCAAAGTGTGCGCGAAAGCATGTATCAAATAGCCATTCATGAACCTGAGAAACATATAAAAAACTGTCAACGAAAAACGTTGGTGAAATCATAGGTGTTTGTAAACGTTGTTTTGAACCACAAGATTTTGTATTTCCATAACGTTGATTATCTGAATCATTTGCATTCCAAAAGTATGTTCGCGAGCACCCAATTATCAAGACTTAACTGTTTTGTACCCTGTTACGTAGTGTTAGAACATACACTAAACCCGAAAATATATTTCATCCGCTAACGGTAGCGAACCGTCCGAATGAGGCTCGTCAAGCCCATGTGATCACATAATATAAGTTCTCGCTTACACCCTGCAAGTGTAACTAATGATAATCGAATTGAGGCTTTTTGTTCTAACTCGATGTGGAATGTTTGTTTCCGTACTTGTGTTCAAAGTATAAAGTATGTAGTATAAAACTGTATATGTTTCTCATCCCATGATTTAAAGTATAAAAGTTGTTGAAAGATGGGACTATGATCTCACCTCGAGTGCAAGAGTATAAATGTACTTCACAAAGTAAACGTGTGCATGAAAGTTGCTTAGCCTTGACCTAAACAAGTAAGTTGTATCAATTAACCGATTACGACACAAGGTCGGGCGAAATGTGTTCAATTAGTCCTATGGCTCGCTACGACTCGATTATGTAGCATGTGAATCACGTTGTCAAGTTTCATGCAAGATATAAGTATAAAAGCACGTTAGAACGATTGCATAAGTGTTTGGCTAAGTTTGAATAAAAGTCAAACTTGGTCTGGTCAAAGTCAACAAAAAAGTCAACGTGTTCGGGCCGGGTCTCGGACAATTTTTCTAAGCTTAGATGTCATATATAAGCATGTTGGCCAAGTTTCATGTCAATCGGAGTTGCGTAGCATAGTTAGAATTTTTCGTATAAAAGCAAAGTTGATCAGCCCCTGAACAAGGCAAATGTCGCGCCGCGACATATGGTGGTCGCGCCGCGACAATGGGTGTGGCCTGGTGCCTGGGCTGTTTCAATTGTTCAAGTATCAACCAACTTCATTTAAGCATAAATAACAAATCGAAGACACTTACGACACGTATCTTATACTGTTGGAAAGGTATTTTGACGAGTAATACGACTAACCACATATCATCACTTAAATCTATCATTTACAATAACAAAAACCTCGTCAAATGATCGTTAAATGTTTAAAATCAAAGTTTCAAGTTCGTAAAATGCATTTCTTGACTCGGGAATCCAATCCACACATATGATATGCCGTTTCGAAGGTAATTAAACATACAATACAATTAAACACTTACTAACAAAATTTCATAGTGTTCAACGCATCAAAAGTTCATTTCAAAGTTCATCAAACCCTAATCAAAATCATGAATTCAATCATTTTGTAAATGGAGCTTTTCTAAATCAACATACACATCAAAATGAAGCTAATGATGCTAGTAACACATTTAATACATGAACTTTAACATTAAAACAACATTTAATCATCCAAAATTCAAGATTAAGCACACCCATTTCAAGTTCATGCTAGTTTATGCAAAACAACAAGATCGAGCAAATAATTCATATGAAACAACCCAACCCGTATTAAAATCGGCCCATAAAAATTTTTCCTTTTAATACGCGTTAAATAATACTTAAGGTCCCAATTGTTTTTCCATAAACATCTTTAATTACAATAGAAGGTTTAATAGCCTTAAAACATTTAATACATTAGTTAATTGTCCAAATGGACATGCACGACCCGACTAGTTTAGTTTCCAACAAAACCGAGCATGGTGATTTGGGACTACGCTACCCAAATCCTAATCGAGTACAAAAGCAAGATCTTCTAAGCAACCTAGCCAAGATCTCTAATCCCCAAGCTTACCCGAGCCGCCAAGCATGCGAACCTATAAAAATATCAACAACGAGAGGGTAAGCTAACGATTAGTGAGTGAGAATATATTACATACATATATATGCATAAAATGGACACGCCACACAAATAATCAAATACCGCATACCAGAGCATCCAATCATAAAGGCAAGCTAAGCTAAGCATACCGTATAATCACTAAGCAACAAGCTAAAGATATCCACAAAATATAAGTTCACCAACGACGATGTGAACAACGCCAAATAAGCTACACCCGGAGGGTTAGCTACATCACAACAATACGGCAATATATATATATATATATATATATATATATATATATATATATATATATATATATATATATATATATATATACAACAATATATAAACGCCCAAGGTTAACCAATCGTAAAAAGGAATGGTACTCGAATTTCCCAACGGTGTTCATAACAACCGTTAGTGTACAACACATATATCACTAACCCTTGGACAACACATATCTGTTTATAACATCGTTAGTGTACAACACATATAACACTAAATTGGACAACACATATCCATTCATAAATCATTAGTGTACAACACATATAACACTGAATTGGACAACATATATCCATTCATAACACCATTAGTGTACAACGCATATATCACTAACTTGGACAACACATATCCATACAATAAACCGTTAGCATACAACACATATATCGCTAACTCGGACCACATACATCCGTTCATAAAGGCCGTTAGTGTACAACGACATATATCACTAACTTGGACAACACATATCCGTTCCTACAAATAAATACATTATATACATACATGTATACTTATTCCACTCGCAACCACGTGTGATAACGTACACCCAAAGTGTGTACTTCGCCAAAGGTGGTCAACTAAAACGCACAACCGTGCCAATTGGACCCATACACAAGTCCATCATATCCACCTATATGTGAAGTGAGCTCTATAGCCGAGAATCACTTCACCCGACCCGCACCCATTCTACACATACATATGCACATAGGATATTAACACTCACCTTGTCGCCTTGATGAACGTTTCCAAATAATCCGCAACTCGTCAATGGAAAGTACATATTCCATTATCACAATTACAACAACACACAATTAGGGTTGACTTACAAACCAACCCAATTCGACACTTAGTGCAATTTCGACCCAATTGCACTTCTAAGCACAAACCGTGCCCAAATTAACCAATAATCACTAACACAAGTGATAATGGTCCTAATATGCCAATTAAACTCAAACACAAGTGTTAAACACTTATCGTTCTCAAAATCGCCCATAAACCCTAATTTTGACCCATAAGGTCAAAATCTCACCATTTACAAGTTTTGACACCAAAACATGTTTAACTCGGTTTTATACTTCAACTTAATCCATTTTAAGTTTACAAACCTCAACGAATCGACATTCGGGTCATAACCATCAACAAACCCTAATTTTGACTCTAGTCAAAATTAGTCAACCACAAGAGCACTAGAAGTCCCCAAAACATCAATAATCACTAATACTAGTGATTATACACCATTCTCAAGTCTTAAACATGGTTAAATCATTAACCAACCCAAAACTCGCCTCTAACACTTACAAACCCGCATCTTGGTGTTAATCTCCAATTAACAACTAAATGGGTTCCATCTATGAATCATACAATCAAAAGCCCCTAACTTGAATGTTGAACACAAAAATGAAATTCGGAGTTAGAGCTTACCACTAGTATCACCGTGTAGCTAAGAACGAGGAGAACAAACTTGTCAACTACGCCAAAGATCAAAACCCGCTTCTTCCTTTCCAAAATCCCACTTGAATCACTTGGGAAACTTGAGTTTCTTGAGAGAAAATGAAAAGAAAAGCAAAAAGAAAATAAGAAAATGAATGAGTGGATGAGGTTAAAACCCCAAATCTGGCTCAAACGCGAAATGACCAAATTGCCCTTGATCCTTATTTAAAATCACAAGAATTCGATACCAGTCTGCACTGTCTGCCGCGCCGCGGCCTAATGTGTCGCGCCGCGACGATTGCCTTGAACTGGGATCATTTTTAATCGCACTTCTGGTCTGGATTTACTCGAAACGCCGCGCCGCGGCCCTCTTTGTCGCGCCGCGACACCATGCCTCTCCTGATTCATTTTTCTCGAGTACCACTTCAACACACGAATAAGTCTCGAACCTTTCATCCACTAGTCGTATGTACGCTTTACACCTATAAAACATGTACGGGAAAAAAACGGGGTGTTACAACTCTCCCCCACTTAGTTTCGATCACGTCCTCGTGATCCTAGTCACGAACCCAAACGGACCCACACTCAATGGTCGTCGAACATGCATTTCAAACCGACTTCTACCACAAATTCGCTAACCCGATGGTTAATCCAATGACAAATTACACACTTGATCGCATCCCGAGACGTACAATACACGCAACAACCGAAGTCTACAACGATCCCTTAGACAATTCTTCACAAATAGTTACCCTTAACAGCTAAATCGTCACCCGCGATTTATCAAATTCCATAATTCCGAGCACTAGCACTAACTCAATCCCTCACATTGGGAAAACTCAACCAATCTCGTACCGAGATATCAACCCCTTAGCGTACCCTTACCGAGTACAACGCTAAAAGCAACCAAGTCTCAACCTAAGGTCAACAATCCGAGACGATGAAGACCGAACCAAACGAATCCTGACTGATAACACCAATCACTAAACATCCCTTGTAGTGCGCAATACGACCAATACGCAACTACCGTAACATCATAACAAACGGTTAAGACCGTTAGCGCCCAAAAAGACCATGGCAACGCTAACCCAAGGTGTACAAAATCGACTATTGTCACACCCGTAACAACACGTGAGCGAAGCACGGCTATCGTATCACTAATCATACAACATGGTCCTCACGACCCCACCATCGGCGTATAAAACAACCGATAGATCACACCACACGGTCTTTACGACCCCACCATTGGTGTATAAAACAACCAATAGATCACAACACAACATGGCCGAAACAACCCGAAATATTGTGAATACGAACAACCCGATATTCACGTCCCACAACACAACTCATGAATGGTACTCTCATTTCCCACCGGTACTCGCATTTCCCGATAATGTTATGCCATGACGACGTAACACTACTCCCTTGATGAAGTCAGCGGACCCCAAAGGTCATGCTCCACCAATCTCAACACCGGATAAGTCAGCGGACCCCGAAAGTCATGCTTCACCGATATAACACCACGCTCATGATGAATTCAGCGGACCCCGAAAGTCATGCTTCACCAATCGATAACCATGATGAAGTCAGCGGACCCCTAAGGTCATGCTTCACCAATCAACGCCCTTTTGGCCTCGAACAACGAGTAGCGTAACATCGCGCTCTGCTACGTTATAGTGAATCCTAACGGATACCACTAACCATTCACAATCGAGCAAGAACCACCTATATCGAACATAGGTACAAAATAATAATTCTCTATAAGAGAATCCACCACGCACATCCCTTAACCGAGGGATTCCACCTTGCTTGCCACACCCGTCCATTATCTCTCAACGAGATTTACCACATTACCACCTTGGTGATAATTCAAATCCAAAATCATAGGTACAATTTTACCGAAATTGTACTCCACCACAAATCGACCAAATCTAGGTCCCGACACAAATTTTGGATCTACCATAAGCATTGTCCGAAATCTCACCCTAAAACCTCCTCGTGCGGGAGTGTAACTCCCCCACTTTGAACTACGTTCCATAACCGCATCTCGTACAACTGTACAATACTACCAAAGGTAGACTTTACCAACAATTGGGTTCACACGACCCATCACCATCTCTTGCTCTAACCTTGAGCATACCAAGGATCTTAACCTATCCTTAAACACTTCGAACGAAAAGTGTACCACAAATTACATGAACTATACACTCACAATCATCCAATTTCTTTAGTTTGTCGAATTTCACCCGATCACTCATGAACCTAAGGGTTTCACTTTGGTACCCTAAGTACAATGTAACCGCAACACAATCGGAGTCGAACACCACGCTAGTAGGTATTACAAGGAACCTAATGTCGCGTCACGTAGACTCCTTTACCAACATGCATCGAGATCAACACTCGATTTCAAGAATTTCAATCCACCCGACGAACCTCATGGTTCATCAACTTCTACGCGAAAGCGAACACGCCCTTAACGACTGAACACCAAAACCCATTTCCATGGTTTGGTAGAAACATTTCCTAAATACTAAGGGATGCTTGGTTACGCCAAGTCTTACGCCCTTCGCCCAGCAATCAAAACGTCACCATAGGGTACTTCCATTAGGAACGTCACCCATATCAATAACATGCACAACACCATGCATTTAACCAACTCAAACTCAACGGCACATAATAAATAATCAAAGGACATATTTATTAAAATGAAACGTACCTTAACGTCTCCTTGTCGCACCCGTCCCCGCTAACTCGGGAGATTCCGACTTACGATGTCCTTCCTCTTGGCAAACGAAGCACACCATGCCATCACCCTTTGGCACCGAACATTCTCAAGACTTGTGACCCCTCACGCCACAATTATAACACTTAGGCACACTCGAGTCTGATATACCCGTCCGTGTACCACCCGTGCTCGCACTCGGACCCTTAGTCCTCTTACTTGGAGCACCATAAGAAACAACCCTTCTCTCACTTAAAGGTTCACCAACCTTCGATCGCGAATACGACTCGAAACCTCTAGCCGAGGCGAATAACTCTGCAAACGATTTCGCCTGAACTCTGCTAATCTTACTCTTCAAGTCATCATTCAAGGTTCGATAGAAATCTTGCATCAACAAATGATCATTCCCCAAATACTCCGGGCAAAAACGAGACTTCGCCATAAAGGTCGTCTTGAGAGTATTCAAGTCCATAGAACCTTGTTGCAAATTTCGCAACTCATTACGCATTTCCGACGAATCGGCTGAAGTACGGAACTCCTCGAAGAATTCCTTCTTAAATTCGTCCCACGATAACACCATAAACGTCTCACCACCGACAAGGTCAATCTTACCATCCAACCAATATATATATATATATATATATATATATATATATATATATATATATATATATATATATATATATGTATATATGGTATTATTATTAATCTATATATGAATTCTATTAATAAGAATTAGTATATTGTAATAAGTATAAAATATATAAACATTAAACATTCAAATATGTTAAATATATAAATAAGTGTACATAATTAGTAATATGAAAGGCTAATATAATAAATGTAATTGTTATGTTATTATTATTACTATTCTTATTATTATTATTAGTAATATTAATATTAGTTATTAGTATTGTTAATATTATTATAACATATAACATACAAATATGAAGTTGATATATTTAATTTATTATTGTTAATAATATTGTTATTAATATCATTATTATTATAATTAATTTTATTTTATTACTAGTATTAATATGATATCACTATTATTAATAATCCTATTATTATTATCCTTAGTATTATAAATATTAATGATTATTATTAATATGTACTAATATTATTTAGTATTAATTACATATATATAAATAAATTAGGAATCGTACTCTGTTCTATGTCAACATCTAATCTATTTATTTATCTGCTAAAATCCAATTTATATACAGCAAGTTAGTACGAATTAGTTTGATATCACTATCCAACTTTATGGAGTTTTGTTTCTGTCTAAATTCTTATATATATCTGTATCATATAATGTTCTAATCTCTATCTGATATTTATCTGTTTGTCTTCTTCCTTTTGGCATCCAATAAGACTGCTAACCAACCCCTAATATAAATGAATAAATTACAATCAAGATAACTATTAAATCATGTGTTCACTCACGTATTATATACAGGTACTTCTGCTATTGCAAAGATTAAAACACATAATGAAATTTTTTTTTATTCCTCGCGTCATCTGTTCTTCATCTTCATGGCCAAAAATTCGAATTTGATTTCTAAATAAAAATCCTTAAATTCAGAGTTACTAGGAATCTTCCTCTAAAACTTTCTGTAAAGTTTCAAACATTAATTTTTCAAATTACGAACGAATTTTGGAAGTCAAAGTTTAGAACTAAAAAGTCAACAGTTCATTCCTTGATCAAATTAGAGTTCATGTTTATGTTTCTGACGTAATTGAAGGTACAGAAAGTTTATATGTTTGATTTAAAACCATTTTTATGTAGAAAGTTTAATCTGAAACATTCAAAATTTTCGAAATCAATTTTGAAATATGCTTCGTGTTCTTCAGCAGGTTTGTTGATAATTTTTTTTATTTACTTTCTGTTAATTCAAAAATAATTACTGCTGGTTAACTCTGTCTCAAATTATTAAACGTTAATGGGTTAGTTAAGCTAATTGTTAGGATTGGTGTTGGGTCGAATATGAACTGAGGAAGAAGAAGGGTAAGGGAATAAGGTAAACGGGTTAAGAGGTTTTGGTTATGTGATTAAAACAGATAAATGAGTACAGCGGAGTGGTTAAAGTATGGTTCGGGTTTGCAAATGGTCGCGGGTTCGAGTCCCAGCTCTGGCGGGTTATTTTTTTTAGGACTCCAAAGGTAGTTTTCAAATATATTATCATTATTATTGTTATTATTATTATAAATTATTATTGTTGATGTTATTAATATTATTATTGTTATTGTGATGATATTAATGTTATTATTATTATTATTATTATTGTGGTTATTATTATCAGTATTATAATTATTATTACAAAAGTAAGTATTAGTTATCATTTAATATTATTATTATGATTATAGTTACAATTATGAATATTATTATTGTTGCTAAAATGTGTATTATTATTATTATGATTAGGATTATTATTATTACAAAAATAATACAAGTTATTAATATTTACATTAGTATTAGTATTAATATTAAGTTAGTATCATTAGTAATGTTATCATTAACACTGTTGTTATTATTCTTATTATTATCATATTATTAAAGTAAATTATTATTTTTTTTAAATCATTATAAACATTATTACTACTATTATTATTACTACTATTATCACCATTATTATTATCATTTTTATTATTACAAATAGATATTTTTTTTTACATAAAAATACTTTACAATAATATTAATATTACATATCACTATATGTTTATTCGAATGATAGTAACTAAAATATATTAAAAGTAACAATTAATATATATATATATATATTGTTATCATATATAAATCCATGTAACAATTAATATATAAATATATATTGTTATCATATATAAATTCTAATATAAATTTTATTATTAAAAAGATATAAAGAATGATAGATAATAATATGTAAAATATATAAATTAAATATATTAAATTTATTTAAGTAACAGATAATATAACTAATATATTACTAATAATAATATATAATTATTCAATTACGATTATGTGTATTAATGTATATACACAAATGATATAGGTTCGTGAATCCAAGGATAACCCTGCATTGTTCAATATCGTCATATGTATTTTTTACTACAAAATACATTAGGTGAGTTTCATTAATCCCTTTTTAAATGCTTTTGCAATATATATTTTTGGGACTGAGAATACATGCGCTACTTTTATAAATGTTTTACGAAATGGACACAAGTGATCGAAACTACATTCTATGGTTGGATTATCTAATCGAATATGCCCCTTTTTATATAGTCTGGTAATCTAAGAATTAGGGAACAGAAACCCTAATTGACGCGAAACCTAAAGATAGATCTATCAGGCCCAACAAGCCCCATCCAAAGTACCGGATGCTTTAGTACTTCGAAATTTATATCATGTCCGAAGGAGGATCCCGGAATGATGGGGATATTCTTATATGCATATTGTGAATGTCGGTTACCAGGTGTTCAATTCATATGAATGATATTTTTGTCTCTATGCATGGGACGTATGTTTATGAGAAATGGAAATATAAAATCTTGTGGTCTATTAAAATTATGAAATAATTATTTAGGTTAAACTAATGAACTCACCAACCTTTTGGTTGACATTTGAAAGCATGTTTATTCTCAGGTACGAAAGAAATCTTCCGCTGTGCATTTGCTCATATTAGAGATATTACTTGGAGTCATTCATGACATATTTCAAAAGATGTTGCATTCGAGTCGTTGAGTTCATCAAGATTATTATTTAGTCAATTATAGTTGAATATATTATGAAATGATTTGCATGTCACCAGTTTTCGATATAAAGCAAGTTTGTCTTTTAAAAACGAATGCAATGTTTGTAAATTGTATCATATAGAGGTCAAGTACCTCGCGATGTAACCAACTATTGTGAATCGTTTGTAATCGATATGGACTTTGTCCGGATGGATTAGGACGGGTCCTTTCAGTTTAGTCCTCATGAAGCTCTTAAGACAACGCTCAATTTCACCACTACTCCGAGATTCGGAATACTTCCTATCCATTTCTTCCCGAAACGCACTCATTTGCTCCGCAACGGCGGCCGCAACTCTAGCGTTAAACTCCGCGTCATTAGTCTCGATCCCATTTCCTGTCACCATTCTAAGGAATGCAAAGCGACCATTCTAAGGAATGCAAAGCGATTAGATCACGAACGTATAAAGTACACACACAACACCGCCCTAACTTTCTAAACACTCATCGTACATCACTTGTTAGACATGATTTGCACCCGTAATAAGGTTTGCAAGTCCTTATTACGCACACACGCCGCATCCACTCGCTAGTACAACGACCGCCTCGCTCGATGATATAAACAAACACAAACAAAATTCTACGCGATATATAACACACGCGAGAATTATTATCACAACACAATAGCATATTAATAATATCTGCATTACTAATATAAACGTTAGTCCGCCTACAAACAAGGCACTAACTATAACCTATTCCGACCCGTACTCCTACAATTCCCGTAACAAATTAAGCACACACAAAAGTCTAAGTCTAGGCACCTATCTCAAGTCACCTAAATCCCTTAGACCATGCTCTGATACCACTTGAAACAACCCAACCCGTATTAAAACCGGCCCATAAAAATTTTTCCTTTTAATACGCGTTAAATAATACTTTAGGTCCCAATTGTTTTTCCATAAACTTCTTTAATTACAATAGAAGGTTTAATAACCTTAAAACATTTAATACATTAGTTAATTGTCCAAACGGACATGCACAACCCGACTAGTTTAGTTTCCAACAAAACCGAGCATGATGATTTGGGACTACGCTACCCAAATCCTAATCGAGTACAAAAGCAAGATCTTCTAAGCAACCTAGCCAAGATCTCTAATCCCCAAGCTTACCCGAGCCGCCAAGCATGCGAACCTATAAAAATATCAACAACGAGAGGGTAAGCTAACTCTTAGTGAGTGAGAATATACTACATACATATATATGCATAAAATGGACACGCCACACAAATAATCAAATACCGCATACCGGAGCATCCAATCATAAAGGAAAGCTAAGCTAAGCATACCGTATAATCACTAAGCAACAAGCTAAAGATATCCACAAAATATAAGTTCACCAACGACGATGTGAACAACGCCAAATAAGCTACACCCGGAGGGTTAGCTACATCACAACAATACGGCAATATATATATATATATATATATATATATATATATATATATACACAACAATATATAAACGCCCAAGGTTAACCAATCGTAAAAAGGAATGGTACTCGAATTTCCCAACGGTGTTTATAACAACTGTTAGTGTACAACACATATATCACTAACCCTTGGACAACACATATCCGTTTATAACATCGTTAGTGTACAACACATATAACACTAAATTGGACAACACATAACCATTCATAAATCATTAGTGTACAACACATATAACACTGAATTGGACAACATATATCCATTCATAACACCATTAGTGTACAACGCATATATCACTAACTTGGACAACACATATCCATACAATAAACCGTTAGCATACAACACATATATCACTAACTCGGACCACATACATCCGTTCATAAAGGCCGTTAGTGTACAACGACATATATCACTAACTTGGACAACACATATCCGTTCCTACAAATAAATACATTATATACATACATGTATACTTATTCCACTCACAACCACATGTGATAACGTACACCCAAAGTGTGTACTTCGCCAAAGGTGGTCAACCAAAACGCACAACCGTGCCAATTGGACCCATACACAAGTCCATCATATCCACCTATATGTGAAGTGAGCTCTATAGCCGAGAATCACTTCACCTGACCCGCACCCATTCTACACATACATATGCACATAGGATATTAACACTCACCTTGTCGCCTTGATGAACGTTTCCAAATAATCCGCAACTCGTCAATGGAAAGTACCTATTCCATTATCATAATTACAATAACACACAATTAGGGTTGACTTACAAACCAACCCAATTCGACACTTAGTGCAATTTCGACCCAATTGCACTTCCAAGCACAAACCGTGCCCAAATTAACCAATAATCACTAACACAAGTGATAATGGTCCTAATATGCCAATTAAACTCAAACACAAGTGTTAAACACTTATCGTTCTCAAAATCGCCCATAAACCCTAATTTTGACCCATAAGGTCAAAATCTCACCATTTACAAGTTTTGACACCAAAACATGTTTAACTCGGTTTTATACTTCAACTTAATCCATTTTAAGTTTACAAACCTCAACGAATCGACATTCGGGTCATAACCATCAACAAACCCTAATTTTGACTCTAGTCAAAATTAGTCAACCACAAGAGCCCTAGAAGTCCCCAAAACATCAATAATCACTAATATTAGTGATTATACACCATTCTCAAGTCTTAAACATGGTTAAATCATTAACCAACCCAAAACCCGCCTCTAACACTTACAAACCCGAATCTTGGTGTTAATCTCCAATTAACAACTAAATGGGTTCCATCTATGAATCATACAATCAAAAGCCCCTAACTTGAATGATGAACATGAAAATGAAATTCGAAGTTAGAGCTTACCACTAGTATCACCGTGTAGCTAAGAACGATGTTTTGGTATGCGTTATTGGCTAACCCTCCGGGTGTAGCTTATTGGCATTTGTTCACCTTGTCGTTGGTGAACTTACTCATTGTTGATGTTGTTAGCTTGTTGCTTAGTGATCGTACGGTATGCTTAGATTAGCTTGCCTTTATGCTTGGATGCTTCGGTATGCGTTATTTAATTATTTGTGTGGCGTGTCCATTTTATGCATATATATATGTATGTAGTATATTTTCACTCACTAAGCGTTAGCTTACCCTCTCGTTGTTTACTTTTTATAGATTTGCTTGGATGAGGTGGCTCGGGTAAGCGTGGGAACTAGTGACTCGCGTAGTTGCTTTAGAAGGCTTGCTTTTCGATTCGATTAGGATTGGGTAGCGTATCCCCAATCGCCATGCTCAGCTTTTATTTTGTGTTTAAAGTCATGGGGTTAAAACTTGTACCTTGTATTTAAAGGGTAATTTGGGCATATGTGGGCCCGGTGTCGTAAGACTCATTTTAGTATTGAAACGTGTTATTTTCAACTATTATAATGTGTTGTGAAAAGCATTTGGTCCAAAAGTGTCGGGAAGTATGAGTTTTTTTTGCTTAAAAATGACAATTGGGACAGCAGGGTTTGAAGCGGCGCGCCCCTATATGGAGCGGCGCTCCAATTGCCTGAAAAGTGGATATTTGTAAAAAAGAAAAAACAAAAACAAATCTAAGCGTGTTTTCGGTTGGATAACGGGTTGGGTCGTTACAAGTGGTATCAGGGCATGGTCTAAGGGATTTAGGTGACTTGAGATAGGTGCCTAGACTTAGACTTTTGTGTGTGCTGAATTTGTTACGGGACTTGTAGGAGTACGGGTCGGAATAGGTTATAGTTAGTGCGTTGTTTGTAGGCGGACTAACGTTTATATTAGTAATGCGGATATTATTAATATATTATTGTGTTGTGATAATAATTCTCGCGTGTGTTTATATCGCGTAGAATTTTGTTTGTGTTTGTTTATATCATCGAGCGAGGCGGTCGTTGTACTAACGAGTCGATACGGCGTGTGTGCGTAATAAGGACTTGCAAACCTTATTACTGGTGCAAATCGTGTCTAACAAGTGATGTACGACGAGCGTTTAGCAAGATGGGGCGGTGTTGTGTGTGTGCTTTATACGTTCGTCATCTAATCGCTTTTGCATTCCTTAGAATGGCGACGGGAAACGGGATCGAGACGAACGATTTGGAGTTTAACGCTAGAGTTGCGGCCTCCGTTGTGGATCAAGTGGGTGCGTTACGAGAAAAAATGGATAGGAAGTATTCCGAATCTCGGGGTAGTAGTGAAATGGAGCGTTGTCTTAAGAGCTTCATGAGGACTAAACCCCCAATGTATGATGGGAAACCGGATCCTTTGGTAAGCACCACCTGGATCTCGGATGTTGAAGGGTGTTTTCGCACTATTGAATGCCCTCCCGAGAAAAGGACGAGACTCGGGATTGGTTGAATGGTAAGATTGATCTTTTCGGTGGTGAACCGTTTATGGCGTTATCGTGGGACGAGTTTAAGAAGGGATTCTTCGAGGAGTTCCGAACTTCAGCCGATTTGTCGGAAATGCGTAATGAGTTGCGAAATTTGCAACAAGGTTCTATGGACTTGAATACTCTCAAGACGACCTTTATGGCGAAGGCTCGTTTTTGCCCGGAGTATTTGGGGAATGATCGTTTGTTGATGCAAGATTTTTATCGAACCTTGAATGATGAATTGAAGAGTGAGATTAGCAGAGTTCAGGCGAAATCGTTTACGGAGTTATTCGCCGCGGCTAGAGGTTTCGAGTCATATTCGCGATCGAAGGTTAGTGAACCTTCAAGTGAGAGAAGGGTTGTTCCTTATGGTGCTCCAAGTAAGAGGACTAAGGGTCTGAGCGTGAGCACGGGTGGTACACGGACGGGTATATCGGATTCTAGTGCGTCTAGGTGTTACAATTGTGGCGTGAGGGGCCACAAGTTATGGGAATGCACAATGCCGAGAAGTAATGACGGAATGTGCTATTATTGTCATAAAGAGGGACATCGCAAGCCGGATTGTCCCGAGTTGGCGGCGGCGAATGCCGCAAGGAGACGTTAAGGTACGTTTCGTTTTAATAGATACGTCCTTTGATTATTTATTTTGTGCCGATGAGTTTGAGTTGTTAAATGACTTGTGTTGTACATAATGTTGTTATGGGTGACGTTCCTAATGGAAGTACCCTATGGTGACATTTGATTGTCGGGCGAAGGGCGTAAGACTTGGTGCAACCAAGCATTCCTTAGTATTTGGGAAATGTTTCTACCAAACCATAGAAATGGGTTTTGGTGATCGGTCATTAAGCGCGTGTTCGCTTTTATGTTGAAGTTGATGAACCATGAGGTTCGACGGGTGGGATGAAACCCGAGAGATCGAGTGTTGGATCTCGATGTATCTTGGTAAAGGAGTCTACGTGACGCGACATTAGGTGCCTCTTTTATACCTACTAGCGTGGTGTTCGACTCCGATTATGTTGTGGTTACTTTGTACTTAGGGTACCGAAGTGAAACCCTTAGGTACATGAGTGACTAGGTGAAGTTTGACAAGCTAAAGCAAGTGGATGATTGCGAGAGTATAGTTTGGGTAATTTGTGGTACACTTTTCGTTCGAAGTGTTTAAGGAATTGGTTAAAAAACTTAGTAGGCTCAAGGTTGGAGCAAGATATGGTTATGAAACGTAATTCTAAGTGGGAGAGTTACACTCCCGCACGATGAGGTTTTGGTGGGAGATTTCGGATGACGCTTTTAGTAAATCCGAAACTTGTGTTGGGACGTAGTTTTGGTCGATTTGTGGTAGAGTACAATTTTGGTTAAATTGTACTTATGATTTTGGATTTAGAAATTATCACCGAGGTGGTAATGTGGTAAATCTCGTTGAGAGATAATGGACGTGTTTGGCGAGCAAGGTGAAATCCCTCGGTTCAGGGATGTGTGTGTCGGATTCTCTTTTAGAGAATTATTGTTTTGTACCTATGTTTGATATAGGTGGTTCTTTCTCGATTGTGTGGATGGTTAGTGGTATCCGTTAGGGTTCACTATAGTGTAGCAGAGGCAATGTTGCACTACTCGTTGTTCGAGGCCAAAAGTGCGTATGTGATTGGTGAAGCATGACCGTTCGGGGTCCGCTGACTTCATCATGGGAGTAGTGATATATCGGTGAAGTATGACCGTTAACGGGGTCCGCTGACTTCATCCGGTGTTGAGTGATCTATCGGTTGTTTTATACACTGATGGTGGGATCGTGAGGACCATGTTGTGTGATTAGTGATGCGATAGCCGTGTTTCGCTCACATGTTGTTATGGGTGTGACAATTGCCAATTTTGTATACCTTAGGATTAGCGTTGCCATAGTCGTTTTGGGCGCTTTTGGTTTTAGCCGTTGCTTATTATGTTAGGATAGTGGCGTATTGGTTGTATTGCGCACTACAAAGGATGTTTAGTGGTAAGTGTAATCCGTAAGGATTCATGTGGTTCAATCTTCAACGTTCGGATTGTTGACTTTAGGTTGAGACTTGGTCGCTTTTAGCGTTGTCCTTGGTAAAGGTACGCTAAGGAATTGATATCTCGGTACGAGATTGGTTGAGTTTTTCCCGATATGGGGAATTGAGCAGGTTAGTGCTCGGATTGTGGTTTTGATAAATCGCGGGTGACGATTTTAGTTGTTAAAGGTGATTCATTGGGAAGAATTGTCTAGGAAAGTTCGGATTAGGACTTATGATTGAGGACCGTTGAGTAGGTCCGGATTGGTTAAGTGGAAAATATCACGAGGACGTGATCGATTTTAAGTGGGGGAGATTTGTAAGACCCAAATTTTTATTGTACATAATGTATTTATGGTGTACGATGCGTGTATGAAGTGTACAAAGCACGTACGTGTTGCTTGCTCGAACGTCGAAGGAAACTGGACGTTGTCTGAAGTGACAAGGTGTGTACGCATCTTTTCAACCCCAAATAAAGTTTGTGTTGATGTTTCAAAGCCTTACCATTGGAAAGAAAATCTTATTACGTTTCCAACGATATTTGATTCATCGAAAACGGAGCTACGGTCAAAAAGTTATGGCCAAAACAAGTTACTAAAAACTGACCTGAAGGTTGGAGCGGCGCTCCGATTGCGTCTGATGCAATTTTCAGTGGAGCGCCGCTCCGATTGCGTCTGATGCAATTTTCAGCATTTTTAAAGGTTTTAAATGAGGAGTACTTTGGTCTTTTCACTTGGGGTCGGTTTGGGGTCATCAAAACTGATCCATTGATCATTGTGGATCACATTTCACTCATCAAACACTCTCATCAAACCCTAGAGTGAGAAACCCATTTTAAGTGAGAGAAAGTTCCATTTGGAGAAGAAGAAGTTTGATTCGGGTCAAGACTTAAGTATTAAAGTTGTTCTACTCGTCAACGGCATCATTTTGGCGGTATGGTAAGTTGTAACACCGAATTTCATTGTTTGATTTTGATATTCAAGTTAGGGTTTGAGTTTGATTTGTTGTAAAACCCATTTAGTTGATGAAGAGGGTTTATGGAAACTTGCTTTTTTGATATTTGGCGGGTTTTGGGTTGGTTAATGATTTAACCATGTTTAAGACTTGTGAATGGTGTATAATCACTAGTGTTAGTGATTATTGATGTTTTGGAGACCATTAGGGTTCTTGTGGTTGACTAATTTTGACTAGAGTCAAAATTAGGGTTTGTTGATGATTATGACTCAATTGTCGAGGTAATAAGGTTTATAAACTAAAAATGGATTGAGTTGAGGCATAGAACCAAGTTAAATATGTTTTGGTATCAAAACTTGCTAATGGCGTGATATTGACTTCTTGTGGGTCAAATTAGGGTTTAAGTGTCATTTTGGGCAAGATAGGTGTTTAACACCTATGATTGGGTTTGATTGGCATATTAGGACCATTCTCACTTGTGTTAGTGATTATTGGTTAGTTTGGGCGTGGTTTGTGCTTGGAAGTGCATTTGGGTCGAAATTGCACTAGTTGTCAATTTGGGTTGATTGGTATATCCACCCTAATTGTGTTATTTGTATTTGTGATAAATGGAATAGGTACATTACATCGGCGATTGCGGATTTTGGTTTGGCATCCATTGAGACTTCAAGGTGAGTGTTAATATCCTATATGCATATGTATGTGTAGGATGGGTGCAGGTCGGGTGAAGTGGTTCTCGGTCATAGAGCTCACTTCACATATAGGTGGATTGATGGACTTGTGTATAGGTCCAATTGGCACGGTTGTGCGTTTTGGTTGACCACCTTTGACGAGGTGCACACTTTGTGCGTACGTTATCACATGGGCGTGTGACGTGGATTATATAACCCCAATGGCGAAGGGTTAATATTGTGAGTGGAATAATTATGCGTTCATGTTTATGGCATATTTGTTTGTGGATGTTATGGTATGAACCACGTGCCGGTAGTACCATGACATGTATGTGACGAGTATAAGATGTGAACCACGAGCCGGTAGCATCGAGTGTGAACCACGAGCCGGTAGCACTATAAAATAAGATGTGAACCACGAGCCGGTAGCATCGAGTGTGAACCACGAGCCGGTAGCACTATAAAAATAGATGTGAACCACGAGCCGGTAGCATCGAGTGTGAACCACGAGTCGGTAGCACTATAAAACGAGGCGTGAACCACGAGCCGGTAGCGTCGAAGCGTGAACCATGAGCCGGTAGCACTATAAAAGAGTATGACTCAAATGCGTATGGTGTGAACCACGAGCCGGTAGCACCATAGCGTTTATGGTTAACCATATTGTGTTTGTGATTGTTTAGCATGTTAAATATTGTATACGTATAATGTTGTATTGTCGTGATGTAGCTAACCCTCCGGGTGTAGCTTATTGGCATTCGTTCACCTTGTCGTTGGTGAACTTACTCATTGTTGATGTTGTTAGCTTGTTGCTTAGTGATCGTACGGTATGCTTAGATTAGCTTGCCTTTATGCTTGGATGCTTCGGTATGCGTTATTTGATTATTTATGTGGCGTGTCCATTTTATGCATATATATGTATGCAGTATATTTTCACTCACTAAGCGTTAGCTTACCCTCTCGTTGTTTACTTTGTATAGATTTGCTTGGATGAGGTGGCTCGGGTAAGCGTGGGAACTAGTGACTCGCGTAGTTACTTTAGAAGGCTTGCTTTTGGATTCGATTAGGATTGGGTAGCGTATCCCCAATCGCCATGCTCGGCTTTTATTTTGTGTTTAAAGTCATGGGGTCGAAACTTGTACCTTGTACTTAAAGGGTAATTTGGGCATATGTGGGCCCGGTGTCGTAAGACTCATTTTAGTATTGAAACGTGTTATTTTCAACTATTATAATATGTTGTGAAAAGCATTTGGTCCAAAAGTGTCGGGAAGTATGAGATCTTTTTGCGTGAAAATGACAATTGGGACAGCAGGGTTTGGAGCGGCGCGCCCCTATATGGAGCGGCGCTCCAATTGCCTGAAAAGTGGATCTTTGTAAAAAAAAAAATTAAGCGTGTTTTCGGTTGGATAACGGGTTGGGTCGTTACACAAGTAAGTGCTATCTATAGCAAATGTATGTCAGAATGCAATGACTAACTATCCGGTTGTAGTCTAGATTCACTAATGCGTCCTAGCGACTCTGTCAGACACACTAATGCATATCCTAGATCTCTACAACCAACGCTCTGATACCATCTGTAACGACCCGACAAAATCGTCATTGACGGCGCCGTTAACTTAGGTCCCGTTACGTGGTCATAGTCCCTAAATGAGACGCGTTTGACCAAAATTATGTCGCATTCATTTGAAACGTGTATGACTTACAAAGTTTAGTTTACCAACGGTTCGACAACGAGTTTAAGTTTACAAAAGTTAATAAGTAAAATGAAATAACTTGCGACATAATATAAGTTGAAAATCACGAATGCTATCCATAGCGTATGCATGTAAACATTAAGTTTGAATCCAAAGGTGCTATCACTAGCGTATGCATGTATGCTTGACCCCAAGCAAGTAATCAAAGTGTGCGCGGAAGCATGTATCAAATAGCCATTTATGAACCTGAGAAGCATATAGAAAACTGTCAACAAAAAATGTTTGTGAAATCATAGGTGTTTGTAAACGTTGTTTTGAACCACAAGATTTTGTATTTCCATAACGTTGATTATCTGAATCGTTTGCATTCCAAAAGTATGTTCGCGAGCACCCAATTATCAAGACTTAACTGTTTTGTACCCTGTTACATAGTGTTAGAACATACACTAAACTCGAAAATATATTTCATCCGCTAACGGTAGCGAACCGTCCGAATGAGGCTCGTCAAGCCCATGTGATCACATAATATAAGTTCTCGCTTACACCCTGCAAGTGTAACTAATGATAATTGAATTGAGGCTTTTTGTTCTAACTCGCTGTGGAATGTTTGTTTCCGTACTTGTGTTCAAAGTATAAAGTATGTAGTATAAAACTGTATATGTTTCTCATCCCATGATTTAAAGTATAAAAGTTGTTGAAATATGGGACTATGATCTCACCTCGAGTGCACGAGTATAAATGTACTTCACAAAGTAAATGTGTGCATGAAAGTTGCTTAGCCTTGACCTAAACAAGTAAGTTGTATCAATTAACTGGTTACGACACAAGGTCGGGCGAAATGTGTTCAATTAGTCCTATGGCTCGCTACGACTCGATTATGTAGCATGTGAATCACGTTGTCAAGTTTCATGCAAGATATAAGTATAAAAGCACGTTAGAACGATTGCATAAGTGTTTGGTTAACTTTGAATAAAAGTCAAACTTGGTCCGGTCAAAGTCAACGAAAAAGTCAACGTGTTCGGGTCGGGTCTCGGACAATTTTTCTAAGCTTAGAAGTCATATATAAGCATGTTGGCCAAGTTTCATGTCAATCGGAGTTACGTAGCATAGTTAGAATTTTTCGTATAAAAGCAAAGTTGTGACGATCGCTCCAAATCCATATGGACGAACACGTCATTCATTGATTTCATTACGAGGTATTTGACCTCTATATGATACGTTTTGTAAACATTGCATTCTTTTGAAAAGACACACCATAAATGAATATTTAAATCAAAGGTTTTCGACATCTGATGATTTCTACATATAGACAATCACCATAAATAATAGTTTACAACAGTACTTCCGTTGACAATGCAGTCAAAATAAGATACATGGTGATGATTTGGTGAATGCAACGTTTCCTTGAAAAATATGTCATGTAAGACTCCATGCACATAGCTTGTCTAACATCTAAGCAAACAGCAGAAGACTTTTACGAAACCTGAGAATAAACATGCTAAAAAGTGTCAACACAAAGGTTGGTGAGTTCATAGTTTTAATGTTTCGTATAATCTGTATATAAAGGTGAATCACAAGTTTTCAGTTGTTTCATCCAGAAACGTTTATCAAAATATTCTACGAAATTGAGCACCCTGGTAACTAAACTTAATGTATATATATTTTATACCCTTTGTATAATCATCTTAATAATACACGCAAACCAACGTGTACGCTTCTCAAATAGCATACGTCCGTTAAAAGGCTAGCGCTCTAGCTCGGACGGGGATATCAAGCCCTATGGATCCATATACTACTACTCGCGCCCACCAGTTCTTATAACTGGCAGTTACTAGTTACCAAAGCTAAGGGATTTTCGGTTCAAACTCAGTGTAGAATTAAGTATGTACTTGTATCCATTGCGTTTAAAATAAATTGCATCTATTCTCAGCCCAAAATATTTAAAGCATTTAAAAAGGGATCTATAGACATGTGGTCGTCGAACGAGAGGTCTTGGGTTCGATCTGGGGTTGTAGCAATTTTTTTAAGAATAGGAGAAGCTGAAGAAAACAGTCCGATATCCTTGTTATATACTTTAATCAATGGATTTAAAACAGAAAAGCAATAAGTATACCATTGGTTAGGAGTGGTAGTGTTAAGCGAGAGGTCTCGAGTTCGAGCCTAGGCAAAGGCAGCTCTTTTTTTGGAACTTATTCTTTTAAGGTAGTTACTATATCTATTATTATTATTATTATTTGTATTATTATTATTATTATTATTATTATTATAAGTATTAATTATCATGTATTATTATTAATAAGATTATAGTTAAATTATTATTACTATTATTATTATATTTAAGTATTACTATCAATATTATTATTATTATTATTATTATTATTATTATTATTATTATTATTATTATTATTATTATTTTTATTTTTATATTAACAATATTATAGCAAATAAATATTTTCTATATAAAAGTATATATATTGCAACTACAATAATATTACATATAATTATATATATTAAGATTATTTATATAAATATTTACATATAAATTTATTGATTTTAAATATAATAATAAACTATAAAAATATTAACTATTTTAAATATATACAAATTAATTATATAAGATATGTAATTTAATATATAATATATGAATTTATTTGATTACAATTATATGTGTTAATATATACATAAATGATATAGGTTCGTGAATCCAAGGTCAACCCTATACTTTTTCAATGACGTCATATGTATTTTTACTACAAAATACATTAGGTGAGTTTTATTTGCTCCCTTTTTAAATGCTTTGCAATATATATTTTTGGAACTGAGAATACATGCGCTATGTTTTACGAAATAGACACAAGTAATCGAAACTACATTATATGGTTGAATGATCGAAGCCGAATATACCCCTTTTACTTGGTAACCTAAGAATTAGTAAACCAGTCTAATAATTGACGCGAATTCTAAAGATAGATCTATTGGGCCTAACAAACCCCATTCGTTGTAGCGGATGCTTTAGTACTTCGATGTTGTTTTATCATGTCCGAAGGATTTCCCGGAATGATAGGGGATATTCTTATATGCATCTTGTTAATGTCGGTTACCAGGTGTTCAATCCATATGAATGATATTTTTGTCTCTATGCATGGCACGTATATTTATGAGAACTGAAAATGAAAATCTTGTGGTCTATTAAAATGTTGGAAATGATTATTTATTTTAAACTAATGAACTCACCAACCTTTTGGTTGACACTTTAAAGCATGTTTATTCTCAGGTATGAAAGAAATCTTCCGTTGTGCATTTGCTCATTTTAGAGATATTACTTGGAGTCATTCATGACATATTTCAAAAGACGTTGCATTCGAGTCGTTGAGTTCATCAAGATTATCATTAAGTCAATTATAGTTGGATGGATTATGAAATGGTATGCATGCCGTCAACTTTCGTTGAAAAGAAAGTTTGTCTTTTAAAAACGAATGCAATGTTTGTAAATTGTATCATATAGAGGTCAAATACCTCGCGATGTAATCAACTATTGTGAATCATTTATAATGTATACAAATGGGTCCTTTCAATTTACAATAACAAAAACCTCGTCGAATGATCGTTAAATATATCAAATATATCAAATTAATCAAGTTCATGAATTTTTAACTTAAAAAGTCCACTTTAATCTCCAAAAATCATGTTTAGGATTATTGTTTGGATCATTTAACTATCTAAACATGTTACACTACTCAATTTAGCAATAATTCATGACAAAAATCGGCCATAACCTGTTTATATCAAAAAGCCCCAAATTGCTCAAGAACACAAACCCTAGATTTCTAAAAATTTTGAAGTTTTTGGCTTCAAATCATGTTAAATAGCATCAATCTAGGTTATACATGCATAAAATACTAACAATTTAACACTAATTACACTAAAAATTAACAAAATTGCATTAGGTAAAAAATTGGTAATTATCACAAAAACTAGAAATTTATAGAGTTTAGGGGTGTAATTTTTACCAATTTGCTGAAGAATGAGAATCTAGGCATGATTAGAGCAAGAAAAATGACGAATTACGGTGGAAAAATGGCGAAAATTGGTGAATTTTTGGGTGAGTTTCGTGAATGTGTGTGTGTTGTGGTGAGGAAGACAGACCCGCTGCTGTTATTTGTTTCTGACCTGCATTTGGTCCCCATGCGATCGCATGGGTTCCAAGTGCAAACCCCATGCGATCGCATGGGGTGCCGGCTACAGTGTTTTCAGCTTTTTTTTTTTTTTTTTAATAAAACCTTATGCTTTATAAAACTTATAATTAATTAAATTTTAAAAATTTTGTTTTCCTTTAGGAGCGAGGGCGTTTCGGATCGTTGTCCTAGTCTGTCCCTCGACAAAATTTTAAAATTTTTCTTTTTGTAGCGATTGTTTTAAAAGCTAAGATTTTTGGTTTTTTTTTTTTTAATGTTTTTGGCATACTTTAATTCAATAAGATTAAAAATAATGATAATAAAAGTTCTCGTCCCTCCCTCGGGTAAAGCAATTTCGGTTCAAATACCTAGTCTTCAACTTATGACGAATTTTAAAAATCATATTTTTAACTTAATGAGATAAAGTAAATTTTTGTTTTTAAATTCACACAACTTAAATATAAAATTCAAAATTAATATTAAAAATTCACACCAAACTTAAAATTTGAAATGCATAAAATTGAAAATTCATATTTTAAAAATTAAAAATTCACACCAAACTTAATTTAAAAATTCATATTATAAAATCACATCAAACTTATATTATATTTTTCAAATATTTACATTTTTTAAAAATATTGTTTTTACAAAGTTTACAATATTAATTTAAGATTTAAATATTAATTTTAAAAACATGGTAAAAATAAAATTAAAAATCTTTTTGGCTTTTTATCCCACTTTAATCAATCAAATATTATCAAAAATATGCGCCCCTCTTTTCGGTAAAGTAATTTCGGTTCCAAGACCTAATTTAACTCATGACGAATTTTTGAAATATTTTGGGTTAATTGATTAAAGATATTTATACCTTAAGAATAAACGTTAAATTTCGCAGTGATGTAATAAATTTTTGAATGATATCAATAATTTCGGTCGCCAAACCTAATTTTATTCAATACCAATTTAATACTTTTTAGCGAACAAATTAGCGTTTATTATCAAAAGGTTAAAAATAAAAATAAAAATAAAAACTGTACAGACATACCTGTGAAATAGATTTCTTAGTTATATGATCTATCCCATTCATAAGATAGTCGGTTTAATTGGTTTTCCATGGCTACATAGAAGTAACCTCGAGCATTCAGTGTTTTTTCTTCTAAACATATGAACGGTCCGTCTCTGCATGAAGTAACAAATTCGGTGTTTGAATAGGTTTGATTATTTGAACATTTACCTCCATGTGACCATTTTCCGCATTTGTGACATCTTTCTAGGTGTCGTGCTCTTCTTTTCGCTGCGGATTTTGATTTTCCTTTACCAAATTGTAATTTATTATCTTCGCATCTGGATTCTTTTCTAACTCCGTCCATTCTTTCTCTGATTACTGATACTAATTCACTCGGTAGTATGTCATTATTACGTTTAGTGATCAAAGCGTGTAGCATTAGACCATGGTTTAGTTCACAGGCAGTCTTCATTTCGTAAAAACCTAAAAAAAAATAAAAATTCAGAATGGGGGGAGAAGACTAGTTCTTTAGGGTCTGCTAGGGAAAGACCATTCGGGTTCCATTTTCGAGAACTACATGAAAACAGACAATCTAACTCTAACATAAATACATATTATCCTTTAAAGACTTGATTCTCCCCACACTTAGTTAGCTGTGGTGTCGAAATTGTGATTAACTTCGTTGTCGACTTCCATCGGACCATGTATGTAATGTTTAACTCTGTGACCATTAACTTTAAATTCAATCCCATTTGAATTTATTAATTCTATCGTTCCGTATGGGAAAACTCTTTTGACTATGAATGGTCCAGACCATCTTGATTTTAATTTTCCAGGAAATAGCTTGAATCGTGAATTGAAAAGAAGAACTATGTCTCCTTCTTTAAATTCTTTTGAACTTCTGATTCTTTTATCATGCCATTTCTTCGTTCTTTCTTTATAGATTAACGAATTTTCGTATGCTTCATGTCTTAATTCTTCTAATTCGTTTAGTTGACTTAATCGTAGACGTCCAGCTTCATGTAAATCAAGATTACATGATTTCAAAGCCCAAAATGCTTTGTGTTCAATTTCTACTGGAAGATGACATGCTTTTCCATAAACAAGTCTAAAAGGTGTGGTTCCAATTGGAGTTTTGTAGGCTGTTCTAAAAGCCCAGAGTGCATCCTCCAATTTAATGGACCATTCCTTCGGATTTGATCCTACGGTTTTCTCTAGAATACGTTTTAAAGCTCGGTTGGTATTTTCAACTTGTCCACTTGTTTGTGGATGATATGCGGTGGAGATTTTATGAGTTACTCCATATCTTTTAAGAACTTTCTCAAGTTGATTATTACAGAAATGAGTACCCCGATCACTTATTAAAGCTTTCGGTGTTCCAAACCTTGCAAAAAGACATTTTAAAAAGTTGACTACAACTCGTGCATCGTTAGTTGGGAGAGCTTGTGCTTCCGCCCATTTAGATACATAATCAATGGCTACGAGTATATATAGATTATTATGAGATTTTGGAAATGGACCCATAAAGTCAATACCCCAAATGTCAAATACTTCACATACTTGGATGACATTTTGTGGCATTTCATCACGTTGACTTATTTTTTCGGCCCTTTGACAAGCATCACAGGATTTGCAAAGAAGGTGTGCGTCTTTGTAAATTGTAGGCCAATAGAATCCAGCATCATAAACTTTTCTTGCTGTTAGTTGAGGCCCATAATTGAAATGTCCCGTTCTTATTGATTAAAAACGTTCCATATTAATTGATTTCGTTGCGAGGTTTTGACCTCTATATGAGACGTTTTTCAAAGACTGCATTCATTTTAAAACAAACCATAACCTTTATTTCATCAATAAAGGTTTAAAAAGCTTTACGTAGATTATCAAATAATGATAATCTAAAATATCCTGTTTACACAGGACCATTACATAATGGTTTACA
This sequence comes from Rutidosis leptorrhynchoides, assembly GCF_046630445.1. NCBI lineage: Eukaryota > Viridiplantae > Streptophyta > Magnoliopsida > Asterales > Asteraceae > Rutidosis > Rutidosis leptorrhynchoides. Next base: position 394,091,393 of record NC_092336.1, on the reverse strand, counting down.
ATACAAATATGTTACAACAAAATAAGTTTCTTGAATGCAGTTTTTACACAATATCATACAAGCATGGACTCCAAATCTCGTCCTTATTTAAGTATGCGACAGCGGAAGCTCTTAATAATCACCTGAGAATAAACATGCTTAAAACGTCAACAAAAATGTTGGTGAGTTATAGGTTTAACCTATATATATCAAATCATAATAATAGACCACAAGATTTCATATTTCAATACACATCCCATACATAGAGATAAAAATCATTCATATGGTGAACACCTGGTAACCGACATTAACAAGATGCATATATAAGAATATCCCCATCATTCCGGGACACCCTTCGGATATGATATAAATTTCGAAGTACTAAAGCATCCGGTACTTTGGATGGGGTTTGTTAAGCCCAATAGATCTATCTTTAGGATTCGCGTCAATTAGGGTGTCTGTTCCCTAATTCTTAGATTACCAGACTTAATAAAAAGGGGCATATTCGATTTCGATAATTCAACCATAGAATGTAGTTTCACGTACTTGTGTCTATTTTGTAAATCATTTATAAAACCTGCATGTATTCTCATCCCAAAAATATTAGATTTTAAAAGTGGGACTATAACTCACTTTCACAGATTTTTACTTCGTCGGGAAGTAAGACTTGGCCACTGGTTGATTCACGAACCTATAACAATATATACATATATATCAAAGTATGTTCAAAATATATTTACAACACTTTTAATATATTTTGATGTTTTAAGTTTATTAAGTCAGCTGTCCTCGTTAGTAACCTACAACTAGTTGTCCACAGTTAGATGTACAGAAATAAATCGATAAATATTATCTTGAATCAATCCACGACCCAGTGTATACGTATCTCAGTATTGATCACAACTCAAACTATACATATTTTGGAATCAACCTCAACCCTGTATAGCTAACTCCAACATTCACATATAGAGTGTCTATGGTTGTTCCGAAATATATATAGATGTGTCGACATGATAGGTCGAAACATTGTATACGTGTCTATGGTATCTCAAGATTACATTATATACAATACAAGTTGATTAAGTTATGGTTGGAATAGATTTGTTACCAATTTTCACGTAGCTAAAATGAGAAAAATTATCCAATCTTGTTTTACCCATAACTTCTTCATTTTAAATCCGTTTTGAGTGAATCAAATTGCTATGGTTTCATATTGAACTCTATTTTATGAATCTAAACAGAAAAAGTATAGGTTTATAGTCGGAAAAATAAGTTACAAGTCGTTTTTGTAAAGGTAGTCATTTCAGTCGAAAGAACGACGTCTAGATGACCATTTTAGAAAACATACTTCCACTTTGAGTTTAACCATAATTTTTGGATATAGTTTCATGTTCATAATAAAAATCATTTTCTCAGAATAGCAACTTTTAAATCAAAGTTTATCATAGTTTTTAATTAACTAACCCAAAACAGCCCGCGGTGTTACTACGACGGAGTAAATCCGGTTTTACGGTGTTTTTCGTGTTTCCAGGTTTTAAATCATTAAGTTAGCATATCATATAGATATAGAACATGTGTTTAGTTAATTTTAAAAGTCAAGTTAGAAGGATTAACTTTTGTTTGCGAACAAGTTTAGAATTAACTAAACTATGTTCTAGTGATTACAAGTTTAAACCTTCGAATAAGATAGCTTTATATGTATGAATCGAATGATGTTATGAACATCATTACTACCTTAAGTTCCTTGGATAAACCTATTGGAAAAGAGAAAAATGGATCTAGCTTCAACGGATCCTTGGATGGCTCGAAGTTCTTGAAGCAGAATCATGACACGAAAACAAGTTTAAGTAAGATCATCACTTGAAATAAGATTGTTATATTTATAGAAATTGAACCAAAGTTTGAATATGATTATTACCTTGTATTAGAATGATAACCTACTGTAAGAAACAAAGATTTCTTGAGGTTGGATGATCACCTTACAAGATTGGAAGTGAGCTAGCAAACTTGAAAGTATTCTTGATTTTATGTAACTAGAACTTGTAGAATATATGAAGAACACTTAGAACTTGAAGATAGAATTTGAGAGAGATCAATTAGATGAAGAAAATTGAAGAATGAAAGTGTTTGTAGGTGTTTTTGGTCGTTGGTGTATGGATTAGATATAAAGGATATGTAATTTTGTTTTCATGTAAATAAGTCATGAATGATTACTCATATTTTTGTAATTTTATAAGATATTTCATGCTAGTTGCCAAATGATGGTTCCCACATGTGTTAGGTGACTCACATGGGCTGCTAAGAGCTGATCATTGGAGTGTATATACCAATAGTACATACATCTAAAAGCTGTGTATTGTACGAGTACGAATACGGGTGCATACGAGTAGAATTGTTGATGAAACTGAACGAGGATGTAATTGTAAGCATTTTTGTTAAGTAGAAGTATTTTGATAAGTGTATTGAAGTCTTTCAAAAGTGTATAAATACATATTAAAACACTACATGTATATACATTTTAACTGAGTCGTTAAGTCATCGTTAGTCGTTACATGTAAGTGTTGTTTTGAAACCTTTAGGTTAACGATCTTGTTAAATGTTGTTAACCCAATGTTTATAATATCAAATGAGATTTTAAATTATTATATTATCATGATATTATCATGTATGAATATCTCTTAATATGATATATATACATTAAATGTCTTTACAACGATAATCGTTACATATATGTCTCGTTTAAAAATCATTAAGTTAGTAGTCTTGTTTTTACATATGTAGTTCATTGTTAATATCTTAATGATATGTTTACTTATCATAGTATCATGTTAACTATATATATATATATATCCATATATATGTCATCATATAGTTTTTACAAGTTTTAACGTTCGTGAATCACCGGTCAACTTGGGTGGACAATTGTCTATATGAAACATATTTCAATTAATCAAGTCTTAACAAGTTTGATTGCTTAACATGTTGGAAACATTTAATCATGTAAATATCAATCTCAATTAATATATATAAACATGGAAAAGTTCGGGTCACTACAGTAATGCCCTCCAGTTGGTCCTGTGTGACAATGGTTTAAAATTTTACTAGCTTCATCTCCAAATACACATCGGCGTATTATTCCATCGGGACAACTTTTAAACAAATGTGGATCTTCCCAGAAATAGTGTTTTATATCACTGAAGAATTTCTTTCGTTTTTGGTACGATAATCCTTTTTCAAGGAATCCACAAACTAAGTAGTTTGCATAGTCTGCAAACCATGGGATTTTTTTATAATCTATCTTCAATAGATATTCATCAGGAAAGTTGTCTTGTATGGCTGATTCATTTAGAACTTCTAATTCGGGATTTTCAAGACGAGAAAGATGATCAGCGGCGAGATTTTATGCTCCTCTTTTATCTCGGATTTCAATATCAAACTCTTGTAAGAGTAAGATCTAACGGATTAATCTTGGTTTAGCATCTTGTTTTGAAAATAGGTATCTAAGAGCAGAATGGTCGGTATAGACCACCGTTTTTGCTAGAACGAGATATGATCGAAATTTGTCAAAAGCAAAGACAATAGCAAGGAGTTCTTTTTCAGTAGTTGTATAGTTCGTTTGTGCTCCTTGTAACGTCTTACTAGCATAATATATAGGTTGAAATCGTTTTTCAATCCTTTGTCCTAAAACGGCTCCCATTGCAAAATCACTTGCATCGCACATTAGTTCAAATGGTAGATTCCAATTTGGTGTTATCATGATCGGCGCATTAGTGAGTTTTTCTTTAAGAATATTAAAAGATTTGATACACTCATCTGAAAAGATGAATGGAGCATCCTTTTCTAGGAGTTTATTCATAGGAGTGGCAATTTTAGAAAAATATTTTATGAAACGTCGGTAAAAACCGGCATGCCCTAGAAAACTCCTAATTCCTCTAACATTGGTGGGATGTGGAAGTTTAGCAATTACATCTACTTTAGCTCTATCCACTTCAATTCCTTTTTTTGAAATTTTATGTCCAAGAACGATGCCTTCTTTAACCATGAAATGGCATTTCTCCCAATTAAGTACTAGATTTGATTGTTCGCATCTAAGAAGCATTCGTTCCAGATTAACTAGACATGATTCAAATGTATCACCGAAGACTGAAAAGTCATCCATGAATACTTCCATGCATTCTTCTATCATGTCGTGAAAAATCGCCATCATACACCTTTGAAAGGTTGCAGGGGCGTTGCAAAGTCCAAATGGCATGCGTTTGTAAGCAAAAGTACCATAAGGGCATGTGAATGTGGTTTTCTCTTGATCTTCAGGTGCTATTGGAATTTGAAAATATCCGGAAAATCCATCTAGAAAACAATAGTAACTATTTCCGGCTAATCTTTCCAACATTTGATCTATGAAGGGTAAGGGAAAGTGATCTTTTCTGGTGGCGTCATTTAATTTTCTATAATCAATACATACACGCCATCTTGTTACAGTCCTAGTAGGAATAAGCTCATTTTTCTCATTTGTAATGACAGTCATGCCACCCTTCTTAGGCACGCATTGAACTGGGCTTACCCATGGACTATCAGAGATTGGATAAATTAGACCTGCATCTAGCAGTTTAATAATCTCTTTCTTAACTACATCTTGCATATTAGGATTTAGTCTTCGTTGGCGTTGCACATACGTTCTATGACCTTCTTCCATAAGGATTTTATGTGTGCAATACGAAGGACTTATTCCTTTAATATCATGAATCTTCCATGCAATGGCTGGTTTATGAGCTTTCAACACAGAAATGAGTTGTGATTTCTCATTTTCAGTAAGAAAAGACCATATTATTACAGGTAATTCAGATTCACCATGTAAATAAGCGTATTCCAAATAGTTTGGAAGTGGCTTTAACTCTAATTTCGGAGGTTCTTCTATCGATGATTTATATCGATATCTGTCTTCTTCTTTTAGCATTTGAATTTCTTCTGTTGTTGGTTCATATCCATTAGCTATAAGTGTAGCTAACATTTCAGCTTCATCAATTGGTTCATTACCTTCTCCTAAAGAACATTCTCCTGTTCCTTGTAATTCTGGAAATTCTTCTAATAATTCTGCATGTGCATCTATAGTTTGAATATAATAACATGTATCATCTGCAGATTGTGGTTGTTACATTGCTCTATCAACTCAAAAGGTAACACTCTCATCCTCTATACTTAGGGTCAGTTTCTTACCGAACACGTCTATCATTGCTTTAGCCGTGTTTAAGAATGGTCTTCCTAATATGAGAGGAACTTGAGAATCTTCTTCCATGTCCAAAACAACAAAATCTACTGGAAATACTAAAGTACCAACTTTAACTAGCATGTTCTCCATTATCCCTCTAGGATATTTTATTGATCTATCGGCTAGTTGTATGCTTATTCTGGTTGGTTTCAATTCTCCAAGGTCTAGTTTAGTGTATAGTGAATACAGCATTAAATTTATACTAGCACCTAAGTCTGCCAATGCTTCTATTGAACTAAGACTACCCAGAAAACATGGAATTGTGAAACTTCCTGGATCAGATAGTTTTTCTGGTATCTTATTTAACAGCACTGCTGAACAATTAGCATTCATAGTAACAGCCGAGAGTTCTTCCATTTTCTTTCTATTTGAAATTAGATCTTTCAAGAATTTAGCATATCTAGGCATTCCTGAAATCACATCAATGAAAGGAAGATTTACATTTATCTGTTTAAACATATCCAAGAATTTGGATTGCTCGGCTTCAAGTTTCTCTTTCTTCATTTTACTCGGGTAAGGAAGTGGTGGTTGGTATGGTTTAACATAAGGTTTATCCTTAACTGTGTTATCTTCATTAACCTTTTCAACTACCGGTTCTTTTTCCTTATCTTGATCAGGTTGTGGTTCTTGTGGAGTAGGAATAGTTTCATCAGAAGTTACAGGTATTTCAGGTGGTTTAAGTGTTGTACCACTTCTTGTGGTAATGGCTTTAGCTGTTTCATTCCGGGGGTTAGCATTTGTATCACTAGGTAGACTTCTCGGTTTTCTTTCACCTATTAACCTTGCTAGGTTACTTACTTCTTGTTCCAGATTTTGAATAGAAGCTTGTTGATTTCTAAATGCTTGAGCATTTTGTTCATTGGTTTGTTTCTGAGATGTGAAAAACTGTGTTTGAGTTTCAACTAGCTTCGTCATCATATCTTCTAAATTTGACTTTTTATCATCGGTTTGTTGTGGTGGTTTGTTTTGAAAATTCGGTCTTTGCTGGTTGTAAGTATTATTGGATACTTGTTGATTGCTAGGACCTTGTTGGTTGTTGTATGGAATATTTCGGTTATAATTCTGGTTTTGATTGTAAATCGGTCTTGGCGGTTGATAATTATTCTGATAATTATTTCCAGGCCTTTGGTTTATGTATGAAATATTCTCTCTTTGTTCCATTGTTAATTCAATACTGAGACAATCTTTTGTCAAATGTGGTCCTCCACACTGCTCACAACTAATTCGTATTGAGTGAATATCTTTAGTCATCTTTTCCATTCATCTCTCCACAGCATCTATCTTTGCGGAAATGGAATCTAAGTCATGGCTAGAATCGGCTCTAGCTGCTTTAGATGATCTAATGATATCTTTTTCTTGGTGCCACTCATGTGAGTGGGAAGCAGTGTTATTAATAATTTTGTAAGCATCAGTTTCGGTTTTCTTCATAATAGAACCACCAGCTGCTATATCTATGTCTTTCCTTGTAGTGATGTCGCATCCTTGGTAGAATATTTGTACTATTTGACAGGTGTCTAAACCATGTTGCGGACATCCCCTTAACAACTTTCCATATCTTGTCCACGCCTCATATAGAGTTTCATTCGGTTTCTGTGTGAACGTAACAATTTCTGCTTGAAGTCTTACGGCTTTAGATGCAGGAAAGAATTGTTTAAGAAATTTGTCAACTAAAACATCCCATGTATCGATCGCCCCTTCAGGTAACGATTCCAACCAATCTTTGGCTTCTCCCTTTAAAGTCCAGGGAAATAACATGAGATATATCTGTTCATCCTCCACTTCTCGGATTTTAAATAGTGTGCAGATCCTATTAAAGGTACGTAGATGTTCATTTGGATCTTCCTTCGGCGCACCACTAAATTGGCATTGATTAGTCACCATGTGTAGAATTTGTCCTTTGATTTCATAATCTGGCGCATTAATGTCTGGATGAGTAATTGCGTGACCTTGGCCAGTGCGTTTAGCTCTCATTCGGTCTTCCATACTTAAAGGTTCCAGATTCTCCATAATTGAATTTGTTGAATCGGAATCACTAGAGGATTCTGATTTAATGGTTCGTTCCTCAACAATCTCTGTTTGAATGATTGGTGGTTCCGGGGGAAAGTTTAGTGGTTCAGGATCTATGAACCGTTCCTGAATATTCTCCGGATTCTCAATTGTGAGGTCGGGTTCAAAAAATGGATTATCGGAAATTTGAACTGAAGTACTTGGTCGACTGGATGATGATTCTAAAGAGAAATCAACGGCGGTTATATTTGCTAAATGTCTTGATCTAGCTACAGGTGGTGAACGTACAAAAGGTGGTGAACGTCTTGCTCGGTGCATTCACTGAATATCCTATTAGTTTTTAAAAGGAAAGAAAAATTATAATAAGTTATCCAATCAATAGACTTTTCTGATTTTGCCCACATTTCGAATAGCCAAAAGATGCAGCAGAGGGGCAGGATTCGTTTGGTCTCAATATAATTGAGGACTGTTTGGCTCCAATAACCCGGTCCACGTACAAATCCAACTATTACTACGAACCAGAAAATTTTGATGTCTATCAATTTAACCACTTAAAATAAATTTTCGTAATTTTAAGAATTTTAGATAAGAAGTAGAATAAAAATCTATGTCCTAAAACTAGAAAAGCGAGAAATAAGAAAGAAAAAGAGTTCGTCGAAAAAGATCGGAAAAGAAAAATGGTTGAAAAATAAAAGGTGACGGAAAAATAAAAGAAACTTATAAAACTTAAAAATACTTGACTAACCTAACCTTATTACTACAACTAACTTAAAATTATAATCGCAAATTGAAATTACTAATTGGAATGATAATTGATACATAGTAAAAGGTGTCTAAAAATATTAAAGCTTACAGAAAAACTAAATTCCAAATGGAAATAACTTAAAAAGAAACTAAAACTTAAAAAGGCGTCGCAAAATTCTAAAGCACTTAAATCTTAGTCTAAAGAAAAAGCACTTAAAGAATTCTACGGCAAAGCCTAAAAATTTAGAAGTAAAAATAACTATGGCAAAGACTATGAATTAAAACTAAATATGAGCGAAAAATACAAAAGTTACGCTAAAAGAGTACAAAATATAAAAATATACTAAAAATTGTAAAAAGTATAATTTTTATAAAAATATTATTTTTATATTATTTATTTTATAAAAATATTAATTTTAAAATTTAATTAAACTAAATAAACTAAATATATAAATTAAATAATAAAACTAAACTTAATTAATATTAAATATAAAACTAAATAGGGTTTTATAATTATAATAATAAATAATACCCGTAATTAATGCTGATTCAGGGCTACAGTTGGCGTGTCAGCAGGGCTAATGCGATCACATGAGTCCTCAGTTGCCCAGCCATACGATCGCATGGGCTAGGGTTTCGGGCCACAGAGTGGGCTGCTACAGTACAGGCCGAAATTTTTTTTTTTTTTTACTGTAAAATATAAAATATATTTATAAATTAAATAAAAATTAAATTTTTACAAACTAAAAAAATAGAAATAAAGAAACTTTATAAAACTTAAATATTTACCAAACTCTTAAAAAAAATATTTATATTTTTGTTTTTCTTTTAATATTTTTGAATATTTAAAACATATTTTTACAAATGCGTACTAAAAATAAAAATCTTTTTTTTTTTATATATTAGCGTTGCACTTCCGGCTTTTAAGCTAGAATGATCTCCCCGGCAGTGGCGCCAAAAAATACTTGATGTTAAAGCTAAGGGGTATAAAATACTATTAAATTTTACAAGGAAATACTATTAAATACGATACATTTTTACACAAGATATTTATTTATTTATAGAATGGATATACTTAAACCTTGCTACAACACTTATAGGCAGTGTACCTAATCGTAAAGTAGTGTAGTTTTTAGTAAGTCCGGTTCGTTCCACAGGGAAATCTTTAAACAAAGTTTAACGCTATATTAGTTTACTTTTATAAAAATACAAATATATATATATAAGTAATATTATTATTATAAAGGGGGGTTTTTACCGTTTAATTACCGGTTTGTCGATTTTAAAACTTTAGTCGCAGTTAAAACCAAATGTAAAATATTAAAAATAAATACAAGACTTAAATTAAAGCATAAAGTAAATAACGATAATGAAATTGCGAATAATAAAAATGCGATAAAATAAACTTGCGATAATTAAAAAGTACGATAATTAAAAGTGCAATTAAATACAATAACAATAAAAATGCGATAATTAGAAGTGCAATTAAATATAAAATAAAGGAAATTAAATATGAAATAAAAGAATTATGCTTATTTAAACTCCCGTAATCATGATGTTTGACGTGTTGATTTTAGTTTTATGCCCATGGGTTAATTGTCCTTTGTCCTGGATTATTTAATATGTCCGTCTGGTTTTTGTCCATAACAGTCCATCAGTCATAAATATAAAGTGCGAGTGTCCTCGTCAAATTATTCTTATACCCGAAGTTAAATATTCCAACTAATTGGGGACTTAAACTGTAACAAGATTTTAATACTTTGTTGAATAATTACACCAGGATGTCGACTGAGTGTAACCCAAGGTTTTAATATTTTGTTATCAATTATACCAAGTGTCCTTGTACATAATTTCACCCCTGTTTTAATTATTCTAGTGGCTATTAATCCATTCCCGTGTCCGGTTAAATGAACGATTATTCGTACATATAAATACCCCGCCCATCGTGTCCGATTGAGTGTATATGGTAATTTATAGGGACGCCCAATTGTAAATCTTTATATTAACATTAACAAACTATCATTTAGTTAAACAAATATAAAGCCCATTAATAGCCCATAGTCTAATTTCCACAAGTGTCGTTCTTTTGTCCAAACCCCAATTATGGTACAAAGCCCAATTACTCAATTTTAGTAAATAGCCCAACATCATGATTACTTCGTTTTAAATAAGCATAATAATAACTTAGCTACGAGACATTAATGTAAAAAGGTTGAACATAACTTACAATGATTAAAAATAGCGTAGCGTTACACGGACAGAATTTCGACTTACACCCTTACAATATTCGCTAACATACCCTTATTATTAGAATTATAATTAAAATTAAAATTAAAATATAAATTATAAATATATATTTTACGTATATATGGAGAGAAGAGAAAGATTAATTTATGGTGCACCAAAGCTCGATTTTTATAGGCATGTGGGCTGGAACTGGGGCTCATGCGATCGCATGGATTTATGCCTTCCAGGCCATGCGATCGCATGGCCAGCTGGGGAGGCTCATTTTTGGTTGTTTTCTTCTGCCGACGGTTTTATAAATAATATAATATATTAAATAATTATAAGAATTATTTAAATATTATATTATATTTATGTGCATAGTTGACTTGTAATTTTTAGTCCGTTGCGTCGAGCGTTGAGAGTTGACTCTGGTCCCGGTTCCGGATTTTCGAACGTCCTTGCGTACAATTTTATATTTTGTACTTTGCGTTTTAAATCTTGTACTCTTGTAATTTCGAGACGTTTCTTATCAATAATTGGAACCTCTTTGATTGTCTTTTGTACTTTTGAGCTTTTTGGTCGTTTGCGTCTTCAATTCGTCGAATCTGTCTTTTGTCTTCACCTTTTATTATTTAAACGAATATCACTTGTAAATAGAACAATTGCAACTAAAAGCTTGTCTTTCTTGAGGAATAATGCTATGAAATATATGTTCGTTTTTAGCATTATCACTATCGTATCCTTCATTCTTCTTTTTCATCTACCACCAGAGGAAGTTATTTTCTTCTACTATTACCTTGGGGTTATAGTGTTTTTCATTCTCCCGTGTCTTTATATTGCTATACGCATTGATATACACGGTTTGTAATTTCGAGGTTGTTATCGGGCTTTATATTCTCCATTATATTTCGGAGCTTCATGCTTTCGTTTTCTTTTCCCGACCTTAAGTCAAGCGAATAATGGTCCAGAATTCGTAGGTATGAATTTCAGAATAAACATAATTAATGTTCTAAGAAAGAAACGGTAATGGCACAATCTGACTTGTCAAATTACCAGAATATCCGGAAAAGACCGAATCATCATGAAATATATTTTCTTGATATATTTAGAGATTATATAGAATGAAAGAGTTATGTAACATGGTTTATGATGAGGGTGTGATCTGTGAACCTTTGTCACGTTCCATTAGAAACTCAACATGACTTACTGTAATATAATCACGTTGATCAAGTGTCATTATATTATACTAACTCATGCTTCAGTTCCCAACATTACTTCAAAACATCCATTTTTTTCGAATTTTTTTAGATTTTAGAAATTAAAATAGTTTCTTTTATGATGTAACACAGATAGCGCGAAGAGGTAATGATTTCAGATAAGAATGGTTTCAAAAAAATATCTTCAGAAATATGGAGGATATTTATAATGGGAGATACGATGATATCTTAGAATATTTAAGATAAGATGATGATGAAGAATATTGTCCGCAAAGGTTTTAGTGTAAGGAGCAAGGTATTCGTTAATAATTTCAGCAGACTCTGAATCATTTGGATTCTTTGAAGGTAGATTTAGTCTTTGTGATTTGTCCACAGCCTCCTTCATGGTCTGCTCAATCCGTTTTTCAATTCCAAACCTTCTCTTTTTCTCTGCTTTACCACCATACTATTCTTTATCATCAAACTTTTGACTGTTAAGGTCGTTTACAGTTTTTTTACTGCTTCATCAACATTTGACTGTTATGATTTTTCGGTCTGGCACAAGGTCCTGTCTTTGACCACTATGCAACCACCGTTCTTACGGTTGACACCCGATTTGGTTCAGGTGACCTAATGAATTCCAGGTGAATTCCTAGGATTTTACGTTCAATGGTAATGAACGCATTGAAAATAGGGTTTTCAGAAAACAAATCGGTTTGTAATTTTGATCAAAATATTTTCTCGTTCAAGCTCGAGTTTAGATATCATTGAATTCCATGAGTTTGAATTCTCAATCTTTAAGGTCAATCTCTAGGATTGAGTAATATCAGGCTTAAAAGCTGATTTTTAATCTTTAAGGAGATTATCCTTTCTGGGTATCTGATTCATTAGTCTTATCAAGCTAATTTGCATGGTGCCCCCCCCCCCATTGTACGAGATAAATCCTTCTCATGGTTAGGATAAATCTGACCACTTGGCGACCCTGTTTAATGCTGAGGTCCGTGGATTTCCTGCTGATTTTAGAGATGACTTTTCTAGATTTTTCGTCAACCTACAGCTGGTCTGGACGACAACTTCTTGACCTAAATCAAGAAGCGCGTGTCTTTTTCGGAAGACTTTACTTCCTTTTAATGATGGAATTGATTCATCGTGTAGATCCATCTCTTCTTTTCTTTCATCGGATAAAATGGTTTAGTTTAGTCCAAAGCAAAAGTATTTTCAGTTATTTGTTGCAGATATATGTGACATATGTTTAAGATAACTTGGAGAATTTTCCCACACTTGGTTTTTATTTTCCTTTTTATTGTCCTCTATTCCATTTTAAATGAATTTTAACATTTTGGTTTGTTTCTCAATTTATGTCCTTTTTGAGGTTACAATAATTTCGGTGTTATAACCTAGTTTTATCGTTCATAAATATGTATAAACATGATTTTGAGTTCATTTAATTGAAAATTTTGAAAAATTTTACTAGAATTGGGTAGTCAGTATATAAGACTAGGGCTGTTCTTTATTATCAGAGAGCACTAGATTATAATACAACTACTACATTACTAGTATTTTTAATGGTAACCAAGTGTATAAAGATAAAAATTTTAAAAATCCGAAAGAATTTAACCCCTTCCCACACTTAAGATCTTGCAATGCCCTCATTTGCAAGAAATCAGTACAATTTAAATTATTGAGGGTGATTAGCGTAGAAATGATTAAATTTTATCAAAGTTTCCAAATATATTGGCGTTTGTTTGCTGAATGATAAATGGTGCATAGCATTTGTTCATTTCGTCTGTTGTTACATCACATTTATTTGTCATCTTGTCGTCAAAATTAGTAGCTTTTGCTGAACTTAATGCCAGTCTTTGAAAATGCGCTGTTTTACCCTGTTTTGAACAATCGACAATATACATACATACAAGTATAATCATGCATGGCAATTTGAAATGAGACTTAATATCCCACTTTCAAATTCTAAATATGAAATATTAGTACACAATAATAATAAAATAATAAAAAGTACACAAATTTATCCAATAACATAAGTTTAAACATGAAAAAGTCAAAAGATAAAAACATAATAATCATAAAAATAACCAAATGGAACTAAATCAGTCTGGATAGGGGTTCCAGTTCATCTCATCGGGTGGGTTCCATTGTTGGTTATAGGTGTTCTGATAGGCTTGGTTATAGTCATACCGGTTAAAGGGTGGTCGGATATCGGGGCTATGTGGCGGAAAATGAGCAGGTCGAGTAGGTACATAGTTATTTGGTACCTGATATGATAGCTGGCTCATGATTTGGTGCTGATGAACTAACAAGCTATCGTGTTGGTGTCGCCTATAATCCTCGTATACTCGCTCGGAGTTCCACTGCTCATACATACTATGTCTTGCCGCGTTCGTCATTGCTTCCTCATCTATACGAACGTGGACGTCAAGAATAGCATCTCGAAAGACATTCCTAATGTCTTCCGCCACCTCCATTTCCTCTTCTGAGCCTCTCTCTACCTGAGGATGATATCCCTCATAGGGTACTGCCTGGTTACGTCTACTTTTCAATACCTTAGCACCCACATAAACTTTCAATCCTAAGGGCTCAACCTGTTCTCTACAAATCTGTAATGGACCCCCTTGGTTCCTATCAACACCTAAATACTCTCCAATGAGAGTAACAAAAATACCTCCTTCTATTATACTCCCATTCTGCATTCCCTCTACCATTTTAGATAAATAAAAAGCAACACGGTAAGGGATATTGACAAAGCTTCTAGGATCCCGAATACACTTTAGGTAGAATAAATCATATAAGGTAATTTTTTCTTTATTATGACCTCTTTGTGTAATCGAGTTAGCCAAAAATCTATGAATAATACGAAGCTCGGCTCTGTCAATATGTGTATAGGAGTGTCCTCCTGCTCGTGTAAAAACATCAAAATGTGACATACGCCTCCAAATGGCGTCAGCGTCAAAGTTACTATCTACCCGTTCACCATAATGAATCAAGTTTGTACAATCGGGTAATAGCAACTCACCAGGAGTATATATCTGTAAGGCCCTGGCCATGTCCAGCATGGACATTCTGTACATCCTACCGCCAAGGATAAACCTAAGAAATCTTCTATCATCTATCCTAACTATATTTGTATCAAGTGATACAGTACTCATCAACTCAACACACCATTCCTTATATACAGGTCTACGAATGGTGAAAAGACGTTCCCAATCTGTAAAAGAAGAACTGCCATACCTTTGAACTAAAAGCTGTCTAACACGGTCAGCTAGATGGACCGTTTCCAAAGGGGCCCAATCAATTACCCTTGGCACCTCTACATTTTTTGTTACCAATTTGAATTTGTTCCTTTGATATGTCTCGTAATCTCTCCATCTTCTATCAAATCTCAGATTAGGATGTAGAGTGTGCTCAGGAATCGTTGGGAATTCTACTGGCGGCCTCATTGGGAATACTATGAATTCATCAACAAACTGTACTGGATCATAATAAGGTATGTGCTGATCAGGCTGTTGTTGTTCCTGTTGTGGTTCTTGTTCGTGTTGCATTTCTGGTTCTGGTTCTGGTGCTGGTGCTGGTCGTCTAGATGATGATGCTCCTGAACCTCCAGTATCGGCTCTCTGTAAAACACATTAAACACAAAAATTGTGCATCCAAATATGCATTAGTGTTAGCAAAATAACAACTTAAAACAATCACTATAACATGTTAAATCAAAATTAAACTTATACACATTTTCATAATTTTTCACAATTCTACACTTTTCAAATAAGCACATATGAAAATGTATATAAAATTCATAAGCATTTAACTCAAATAACATGTCAAAATATTCATTATTAATAATTAAACAACTCAAATGGCAAATATATCAAATTAATCAAGTTCATGAATTTTGGACTTAAAAAGTCCACTTTAATCTCCAAAAATCATGTTTAGGATCATTGTTTGGATCATTTAACTATCTAAACATGTTACACTATTCAATTTAGCAATAATTCATGACAAAAATCGGCCATAACATGTTTATATCAAAAAGCCCCAAATTGTTCAAGAACACAAACCCTAGATTTCTAAAAATTTTGAAGTTTTTGGCTTCAAATCATGTTAAATAGCATCAATCTAGGTTATACATGCATAAAATACTAACAATTTAACACTAATTACACTAAAAATTAACAAAATTGCATTAGGTAAAAAATTGGTAATTATCACAAAAACTAGGAATTTATAGAGTTTAGGGGTGTAATTTTTACCAATTTGCTGAAGAATGAGAATCTAGGCATGATTAGAGCAAGAAAAATGACGAATTACGGTGGAAAAATGGCGAAAATTGGTGAATTTTTGGGTGAGTTTCGTGAATGTGTGTGTGTTGTGGTGAGGAAGACAGACCCGCTGCTGTTATTTGTTTCTGACCTGCATTTGGTCCCCATGCGATCGCATGGGTTCCAAGTGCAAACCCCATGCGATCGCATGGGGTGCCGGCTACAGTGTTTTCAGCTTTTTTTTTTTTTTTAATAAAACCTTATGCTTTATAAAACTTATAATTAATTAAATTTTAAAAATTTTGTTTTTCTTTAGGAGCGAGGGCGTTTCGGATCGTTGTCCTAGTCTGTCCCTTGACAAAATTTTAAAATTTTTCTTTTTGTAGCGATTGTTTTAAAAGCTAAGATTTTTGGTTTTTTTTTTTTAATGTTTTTGGCATACTTTAATTCAATAAGATTAAAAATAATGATAATAAAAGTTCTCGTCCCTCCCTCGGGTAAAGCAATTTCGGTTCAAATACCTAGTCTTCAACTTACGACGAATTTTAAAAATCATATTTTTAACTTAATGAGATAAAGTAAATTTTTGTTTTTAAATTCACACAACTTAAATATAAAATTCAAAATTAATATTAAAAATTCACACCAAACTTAAAATTTGAAATGCATAAAATTAAAAATTCATATTTTAAAAATTAAAAATTCACACCAAACTTAATTTAAAAATTCATATTATAAAATCACACCAAACTTATATTATATTTTTCAAATATTTACATTTTTTAAAAATATTGTTTTTACAAAGTTTACAATATTAATTTAAGATTTAAATATTAATTTTAAAAACATGGTAAAAATAAAATTAAAAATCTTTTTGGCTTTTTATCCCACTTTAATCAATCAAATATTATCAAAAATATGCGCCCCTCTTTTCGGTAAAGTAATTTCGGTTCCAAGACCTAATTTAACTCATGACGAATTTTTGAAATATTTTGGGTTGATTGATTAAAGATATTTATACCTTAAGAATAAACGTTAAATTTCGCAGTGATGTAATAAATTTTTGAATGAAATCAATAATTTCGGTCGCCAAACCTAATTTTATTCAATACCAATTTAATACTTTTTAGCGAACAAATTAGCGTTTATTATCAAAAGGTTAAAAATAAAAATAAAAATAAAAACTGTACAGACATACCTGTGAAATAGATTTCTTAGTTATATGATCTATCTCATTCATAAGATAGTTGGTTTAATTGGTTTTCCATGGCTACATAGGCGTAACCTCGAGCATTCAGTGTTTTTTCTTCTAAACATATGAACGGTCCGTCTCTGCATGAAGTAACAAATTCGGTGTTTGAATAGGTTTGATTATTTGAACATTTACCTCCATGTGACCATTTTTCGCATTTGTGACATCTTTCTAGGTGTCGTGCTCTTCTTTTCGCTGCGGATTTTGATTTTCCTTTACCAAATTGTAATTTATTATCTTCGCATCTGGATTCTTTTCTAACTCCGTCCATTCTTTCTCTGATTACTGATACTAATTCACTCGGTAGTATGTCATTATTACGTTTAGTGATCAAAGCGTGTAGCATTAGACCATGGTTTAGTTCACAGGCAGTCTTCATTTCGTAAAAACCTAAAAAAAAATAAAAATTCAGAATGGGGGGAGAAGACTAGTTCTTTAGGGTCTGCTAGGGAAAGACCATTCGGGTTCCATTTTCAAGAACTACACGAAAACAGACAATCTAACTCTAACAGAAATACATATTATCCTTTAAAGACTTGATTCTCCCCACACTTAGTTAGCTGTGGTGTCGAAATTGTGATTAACTTCATTGTCGACTTCCATCGGACCATGTATGTAATGTTTAACTCTGTGACCATTAACTTTAAATTCAATCCCATTTGAATTTATTAATTCTATCGTTTCGTATGGGAAAACTCTTTTGACTATGAATGGTCCAGACCATCTTGATTTCAATTTTCCAGGAAATAGCTTGAATCGTGAATTGAAAAGAAGAACTCTGTCTCCTTCTTTAAATTCTTTTGAACTTCTGATTCTTTTATCATGCCATTTCTTCGTTCTTTCTTTATAGATTAACGAATTTTCGTATGCTTCATGTCTTAATTCTTCTAATTCGTTTAGTTGACTTAATCGTAGACGTCCAGCTTCATGTAAATCAAGATTACATGATTTCAAAGCCCAAAATGCTTTGTGTTCAATTTCTACTGGAAGATGACATGCTTTTCCATAAACAAGTCTAAAAGGTGTGGTTCCAATTGGAGTTTTGTAGGCTGTTCTAAAAGCCCAGAGTGCATCCTTCAATTTAATGGACCATTCCTTCGGATTTGATCCTACGGTTTTCTCTAGAATACGTTTTAAAGCTCGGTTGGTATTTTCAACTTGTCCACTTGTTTGTGGATGATATGCGGTGGAGATTTTATGAGTTACTCCATATCTTTTAAGAACTTTCTCAAGTTGATTATTACAGAAATGAGTACCCCGATCACTTATTAAAGCTTTCGGTGTTCCAAACCTTGCAAAAAGACGTTTTAAAAAGTTGACTACAACTCGTGCATCGTTAGTTGGGAGAGCTTGTGCTTCCGCCCATTTAGATACATAATCAATGGCTACGAGTATATATAGATTATTATGAGATTTTGGAAATGGACCCATAAAGTCAATACCCCAAATGTCAAATACTTCACATACTTGGATGACATTTTGTGGCATTTCATCACGTTGACTTATTTTTCCGGCCCTTTGACAAGCATCACAGGATTTGCAAAGAAGGTGTGCGTCTTTGTAAATTGTAGGCCAATAGAATCCAGCATCATAAACTTTTCTTGCTGTTAGTTGAGGCCCATAATGCCCTCCAGTTGGTCCTGTGTGACAATGGTTTAAAATTTTACTAGCTTCATCTCCAAATACACATCGGCGTATTATTCCATCGGGACAACTTTTAAACAAATGTGGATCTTCCCAGAAATAGTGTTTTATATCACTGAAGAATTTCTTTCGTTTTTGGTACGATAATCCTTTTTCAAGGAATCTACAAACTAAGTAGTTTGCATAGTCTGCAAACCATGGGATTTCTTTATAATCTATCTTCAATAGATATTCATCAGGAAAGTTGTCTTGTATGGCTGATTCATTTAGAACTTCTAATTCGGGATTTTCAAGACGAGAAAGATGATCAGCGGCGAGATTTTCTGCTCCTCTTTTATCTCGGATTTCAATATCAAACTCTTGTAAGAGTAAGATCCAACGGATTAATCTTGGTTTAGCATCTTGTTTTGAAAATAGGTATCTAAGAGTAGAATGGTCGGTATAGACCACCGTTTTTGCTAGAACGAGATATGATCGAAATTTGTCAAAAGCAAAGACAATAGCAAGGAGTTCTTTTTCAGTAGTTGTATAGTTCGTTTGTGCTCCTTGTAACGTCTTACTAGCATAATATATAGGTTGAAATCGTTTTTCAATCCTTTGTCCTAAAACGGCTCCCATTGCAAAATCACTTGCATCGCACATTAGTTCAAATGGTAGATTCCAATTTGGTGTTATCATGATCGGCGCATTAGTGAGTTTTTCTTTAAGAATATTAAAATATTTGATACACTCATCTGAAAAGATGAATGGAGCATCCTTTTCTAGGAGTTTATTCATAGGAGTGGCAATTTTAGAAAAATATTTTATGAAACGTCGGTAAAAACCGGCATGCCCTAGAAAACTCCTAATTCCTCTAACATTGGTGGGATGTGGAAGTTTAGCAATTACATCTACTTTAGCTCTATCCACTTCAATTCCTTTTTTTGAAATTTTATGTCCAAGAACGATGCCTTCTTTAACCATGAAATGGCATTTCTCCCAATTAAGTACTAGATTTGATTGTTCGCATCTAAGAAGCATTCGTTCCAGATTAACTAGACATGATTCAAATGTATCACCGAAGACTGAAAAGTCATCCATGAATACTTCCATGCATTCTTCTATCATGTCGTGAAAAATCGCCATCATACACCTTTGAAAGGTTGCAGGGGCGTTGCAAAGTCCAAATGGCATGCGTTTGTAAGCAAAAGTACCATAAGGGCATGTGAATGTGGTTTTCTCTTGATCTTCAGGTGCTATTGGAATTTGAAAATATCCGGAAAATCCATCTAGAAAACAATAGTAACTATTTCCGGCTAATCTTTCCAACATTTGATCTATGAAGGGTAAGGGAAAGTGATCTTTTCTGGTGGCGTCATTTAATTTTCTATAATCAATACATACACGCCATCCTGTTACAGTCCTAGTAGGAATAAGCTCATTTTTCTCATTTGTAATGACAGTCATGCCACCCTTCTTAGGCACGCATTGAACTGGGCTTACCCATGGACTATCAGAGATTGGATAAATTAGACCTGCATCTAGCAGTTTAATAATCTCTTTCTTAACTACATCTTGCATATTAGGATTTAGTCTTCGTTGGCGTTGCACATACGTTCTATGACCTTCTTCCATAAGGATTTTATGTGTGCAATACGAAGGACTTATTCCTTTAATATCATGAATCTTCCATGCAATGGCTGGTTTATGAGCTTTCAACACAGAAATGAGTTGTGATTTCTCATTTTCAGTATGAGAAGACGATATTATTACAGGTAATTCAGATTCACCATGTAAATAAGCGTATTCCAAATGGTTTGGAAGTGGCTTTAACTCTAATTTCGGAGGTTCTTCTATCGATGATTTATATCGATATCTGTCTTCTTCTTTTAGCATTTGAATTTCTTCTGTTGTTGGTTCATATCCATTAGCTATAAGTGTAGCTAACATTTCAGCTTCATCAATTGGTTCATTACCTTCTCCTAAAGAACATTCTCCTGTTCCTTGTAATTCTGGAAATTCTTCTAATAATTCTGCATGTGCATCTATAGTTTGAATATAATAACATGTATCATCTGCAGATTGTGGTTGTTGCATTGCTCTATCAACTGAAAAGGTAACACTCTCATCCTCTATACTTAGGGTCAGTTTCTTACCGAACACGTCTATCATTGCTTTAGCCGTGTTTAAGAATGGTCTTCCTAATATGAGAGGAACTTGAGAATCTTCTTCCATGTCCAAAACAACAAAATCTACTGGAAATACTAAAGTACTAACTTTAACTAGCATGTTCTCCATTATCCCTCTAGGATATTTTATTGATCTATCGGCTAGTTGTATGCTTATTCTGGTTGGTTTCAATTCTCCAAGGTCTAGTTTAGTGTATAGTGAATACGGCATTAAATTTATACTAGCACCTAAGTCTGCCAATGCTTCTATTGAACTAAGACTACCCAGAAAACATGGAATTGTGAAACTTCCTGGATCAGATAGTTTTTCTGGTATCTTATTTAACAGCACTGCTGAACAATTAGCATTCATAGTAACAGCCGAGAGTTCTTCCATTTTCTTTCTATTTGAAATTAGATCTTTCAAGAATTTAGCATATCTAGGCATTCCTGAAATCACATCAATGAAAGGAAGATTTACATTTATCTGTTTAAACATATCCAAGAATTTGGATTGCTCGGCTTCAAGTTTCTCTTTCTTCATTTTACTCGGGTAAGGAAGTGGTGGTTGGTATGGTTTAACATAAGGTTTATCCTTAACTGTGTTATCTTCATTAACCTTTTCAACTACCGGTTCATTTTCCTTATCTTGATCAGGTTGTGGTTCTTGTGGAGTAGGAATAGCTTCATCAGAAGTTACAGGTATTTCAGGTGGTTTAAGTGTTGTACCACTTCTTGTGGTAATGGCTTTAGCTGTTTCATTCCGGGGGTTAGCATTTGTATCACTAGGTAGACTTCCCGGTTTTCTTTCACCTATTAACCTTGCTAGGTTACTTACTTCTTGTTCCAGATTTTGAATAGAAGCTTGTTGATTTCTAAATGCTTGAGCATTTTGTTCATTGGTTTGTTTCTGAGAGGTGAAAAACTGCGTTTGAGTTTCAACTAGCTTCGTCATCATATCTTCTAAATTTGACTTTTTATCATCGGTTTGTTGTGGTGGTTTGTTTTGAAAATTCGGTCTTTGCTGATTGTAATTATTATTGGATACTTGTTGATTGCTAGGACCTTGTTTTTTGTTGTATGGAATATTTCTGTTATAATTCTGGTTTTGATTGTAAATCGGTCTTGGCGGTTGATAATTATTCTGATAATTATTTCCAGGCCTTTGGTTTATGTATGAAATATTCTCTCTTTGTTCCATTGTTAATTCAATACTGAGACAATCTTTTGTCAAATGTGGTCCTCCACACTGCTCACAACTAATTCGTATTGAGTGAATATCTTTAGTCATCTTTTCCATTCGTCTCTCCACAGCATCTATCTTTGCGGAAATGGAATCTAAGTCATGGCTAGAATCGGCTCTAGCTGCTTTAGATGATCTAATGATATCTTTTTCTTGGTGCCACTCATGTGAGTGGGAAGCAGTGTTATCAATAATTTTGTAAGCATCAGTTTCGGTTTTCTTCATAATAGAACCACCAGCTGCTATATCTATGTCTTTTCTTGTAGTGATGTCGCATCCTTGGTAGAATATTTGTACTATTTGACAGGTGTCTAAACCATGTTGCGGATATCCTCTTAATAACTTTCCATATCTTGTCCACGCCTCATATAGAGTTTCATTTGGTTTCTGTGTGAACGTAACAATTTCTGCTTGAAGTCTTACGGCTTTAGATGCAGGAAAGAATTGTTTAAGAAATTTGTCAACTAAAACATCCCATGTATCGATCGCCCCTTCAGGTAACGATTCCAACCAATCTTTGACTTCTCCCTTTAAAGTCCAGGGAAATAACATGAGATATATCTGTTCATCCTCCACTTCTCGGATTTTAAATAGTGTGCAGATCCTATTAAAGGTACGTAGATGTTCATTTGGATCTTCCTTCGGCGCACCACTAAATTGGCATTGATTAGTCACCATGTGTAGAATTTGTCCTTTGATTTCATAATCTGGCGCATTAATGTCTGGATGAGTAATTGCGTGACCTTGGCCAGTGCGTTTAGCTCTCATTTGGTCTTCCATACTTAAAGGTTCCAGATTCTCCATAATTGAATTTGTTGAATCGGAATCACTAGAGGATTCTGATTTAATGGTTCGTTCCTCAACAATCTCTGTTTGAATGATTGGTGGTTCCGGGGGAAAGTTTAGTGGTTCAGGATCTATGAACCGTTCCTGAATATTCTCCGGATTCTCAATTGTGAGGTCGGGTTCAAAAAATGGATTATCGGAAATTTGAACTGAAGTACTTGGTCGACTGGATGACGATTCTAAAGAGAAATCAACGGCGGTTATATTTGCTAAATGTCTTGATCTAGTTACAGGTGGTGAACGTACAAAAGGTGGTGAACGTCTTGCTCGGTGCATTCACTGAATATCCTATTAGTTTTTAAAAGGAAAGAAAAATTATAATAAGTTATCCAATCAATAGACTTTTCTGATTTTACCCACGTTTCGAATAGCCAAAAGATGCAGCAGAGGGGCAGGATTCGTTTGGTCTCAATATAATTGAGGACTGTTTGGCTCCAATAACCCGGTCCACGTACAAATCCAACTATTACTACGAACCAGAAAATTTTGATGTCTATCAATTTAACCACTTAAAATAAATTTTCGTAATTTTAAGAATTTTAGATAAGAAGTAGAATAAAAATCTATGTCCTAAAACTAGAAAAGCGAGAAATAAGAAAGAAAAAGAGTTCGTCGAAAAAGATCGGAAAAGAAAAATGGTTGAAAAATAAAAGGTGACGGAAAAATAAAAGAAACTTATAAAACTTAAAAATGCTTGACTAACCTAACCTTATTACTACAACTAACTTAAAATTATAATCGCAAATTGAAATTACTAATTGGAATGATAATTGATACATAGTAAAAGGTGTCTAAAAATATTAAAGCTTACAGAAAAACTAAATTCCAAATGGAAATAACTTAAAAAGAAACTAAAACTTAAAAAGGCGTCGCAAAATTCTAAAGCACTTAAATCTTAGTCTAAAGAAAAAGCACTTAAGGAATTCTACGGCAAAGCCTAAAAATTTAGAAGTAAAAATAACTATGGCAAAGACTATGAATTAAAACTAAATATGAGCGAAAAATACAAAAGTTACGCTAAAAGAGTACAAAATATAAAAATATACTAAAAATTGTAAAAAGTATAATTTTTATAAAAGTATAATTTTTATATTATTTATTTTATAAAAATATTAATTTTAAAATTTAATTAAACTAAATAAACTAAATATATAAATTAAATAATAAAACTAAACTTAATTAATATTAAATATAAAACTAAATAGGGTTTTATAATTATAATAATAAATAATACCCGTAATTAATGCTGATTCAGGGCTACAGTTGGCGTGTCAGCAGGGCTCATGCGATCGCATGAGTCCTCAGTTGCCCAGCCATGCGATCGCATGGGCTAGGGTTTCGGGCCACAGAGTGGGCTGCTACAGTACAGGCCGAAAATTTTTTTTTTTTTTTTTACTGTAAAATATAAAATATATTTATAAATTAAATAAAACTTAAATTTTTACAAACTAAAAAAATAGAAATAAAGAAACTTTATAAAACTTAAATATTTACCAAACTCTTAAAAAAAATATTTATATTTTTGTTTTTCTTTTAATATTGTTGAATATTTAAAACGTATTTTTACAAATGCGTACTAAAAATAAAAATCTTTTTTTTTTATATTAGCGTTGCGCTTCCGGCTTTTAAGCTAGAATGATCTCCCCGGCAGCGGCGCCAAAAAATACTTGATGTTAAAGCTAAGGGGTATAAAATACTATTAAATTTTACAAGGAAATACTATTAAATACGATACATTTTTACACAAGATATTTATTTATTTATAGAATGGATATACTTAAACCTTGCTACAACACTTATAGGCAGTGTACCTAATCGTAAAGTAGTGTAGTTTTTAGTAAGTCCGGTTCGTTCCACAGGGAAATCTTTAAACAAAGCTTAACGCTATATTAGTTTACTTTTATAAAAATACAAATATATATATATATAAGTAATATTATTATTATAAAGGGGGGTTTTTACCGTTTAATGACCGGTTTGTCGATTTTAAAACTTTAGTCGCAGTTAAAACCAAATGTAAAATATTAAAAATAAATACAAGACTTAAATTAAAGCATAAAGTAAATAACGA
This sequence comes from Rutidosis leptorrhynchoides, assembly GCF_046630445.1. Taxonomy (NCBI): domain Eukaryota; kingdom Viridiplantae; phylum Streptophyta; class Magnoliopsida; order Asterales; family Asteraceae; genus Rutidosis; species Rutidosis leptorrhynchoides. Next base: position 394,066,501 of record NC_092336.1, on the reverse strand, counting down.
TAATGAAATTGCGAATAATAAAAATGCGATAAAATAAACTTGCGATAATTAAAAAGTACGATAATTAAAAGTGCAATTAAATACAATAACAATAAAAATGCGATAATTAGAAGTGCAATTAAATATAAAATAAAGGAAATTAAATATGAAATAAAAGAATTATGCTTATTTAAACTCCCGTAATCATGATGTTTGACGTGTTGATTTTAGTTTTATGCCCATGGGTTAATTGTCCTTTGTCCTGGATTATTTGATATGTCCGTCTGGTTTTTGTCCATAACAGTCCATCAGTCATAAATATAAAGTGCGAGTGTCCTCGTCAAATTATTTTTATACCCGAAGTTAAATATTCCAACTAATTGGGGACTTAAACTGTAACAAGATTTTAATACTTTGTTGAATAATTACACCAGGATGTCGACTGAGTGTAACCCAAGGTTTTAATATTTTGTTATCAATTATACCAAGTGTCCTTGTACATAATTTCACCCCTGTTTTAATTATTCTAGTGGCTATTAATCCATTCCCGTGTCCGGTTAAATGAACGATTATTCGTACATATAAATACCCCGCCCATCGTGTCCGATTGAGTGTATATGGTAATTTATAGGGACGCCCAATTGTAAATCTTTATATTAACATTAACAAACTATCATTTAGTTAAACAAATATAAATCCCATTAATAGCCCATAGTCTAATTTCCACAAGTGTCGTTCTTTTGTCCAAACCCCAATTATGGTACAAAGCCCAATTACCCAATTTTAGTAATTAGCCCAACATCATGATTACTTCGTTTTAAATAAGCATAATAATAACTTAGCTACGAGACATTAATGTAAAAAGGTTGAACATAACTTACAATGATTAAAAATAGCGTAGCGTTACACGGACAGAATTTCGACTTACACCCTTACAATATTCGCTAACATACCCTTATTATTAGAATTATAATTAAAATTAAAATTAAAATATAAATTATAAATATATATTTTACGTATATATGGAGAGAAGAGAAAGATTAATTTATGGTGCACCAAAGCTCGATTTTTATAGGCATGTGGGCTGGAACTGGGGCTCATGCGATCGCATGGATTTATGCCTTCCAGGCCATGCGATCGCATGGCCAGCTGGGGAGGCTCATTTTTGGTTGTTTTCTTCTGCCGACGGTTTTATAAATAATATAATATATTAAATAATTATAAGAATTATTTAAATATTATATTATATTTATGTGCATAGTTGACTTGTAATTTTTAGTCCGTTGCGTCGAGCGTTGATAGTTGACTCTGGTCCCGGTTCCGAATTTTCGAACGTCCTTGCGTACAATTTTATATTTTGTACTTTGCGTTTTAAATCTTGTAGTCTTGTAATTTCGAGACGTTTCTTATCAATAATTGGAACCTCTTTGATTGTCTTTTGTACTTTTGAGCTTTTTGGTCGTTTGCGTCTTCAATTCGTCGAATCTGTCTTTTGTCTTCACCTTTTATTATTTAAACGAATATCACTTGTAAATAGAACAATTGCAACTAAAAGCTTGTCTTTCTTGAGGAATAATGCTATGAAATATATGTTCGTTTTTAGCATTATCACTATCGTATCCTTCATTCTTCTTTTTCATCTACCACCAGAGGAAGTTATTTTCTTCTACTATTACCTTGGGGTTATAGTGTTTTTCATTCTCCCGTGTCTTTATATTGCTATACGCATTGATATACACGGTTTGTAATTTCGAGGTTGTTATCGGGCTTTATATTCTCCATTATATTTCGGAGCTTCATGCTTTCGTTTTCTTTTCCCGACCTTAAGTCAAGCGAATAATGATCCAGAATTCGTAGGTATGAATTTCAGAATAAACATAATTAATGTTCTAAGAAAGAAACGGTAATGGCACAATCTGACTTGTCAAATTACCATAATATCCGGAAAAGACCGAATCATCAAGAAATATATTTTCTTGATATATTTAGAGATTATATAGAATGAAAGAGTTATGTAACATGGTTTATGATGAGGGTGTGATCTGTGAACCTTTGTCACGTTCCATTAGAAACTCAACATGACTTACTGTAATATAATCACATTGATCAAGTGTCATTATATTATACTAACTCATGCTTCAGTTCCCAACATTACTTCAAAACATCCATTTTTTCGAATTTTTTTAGATTTTAGAAATTAAAATAGTTTCTTTTATGATGTAACACAGATAGCGCGAAGAGGTAATGATTTCAGATAAGAATGGTTTCAAAAAAATATCTTCAGAAATATGGAGGATATTTATAATGGGAGATACGATGATATCTTAGAATATTTAAGATAAGATGATGATGAAGAATATTGTCCGCAAAGGTTTTAGTGTAAGGAGCAAGGTATTCGTTAATAATTTCAGTAGACTCTGAATCATTTGGATTCTTTGAAGGTAGATTTAGTCTTTGTGATTTGTCCACAGCCTCCTTCATGGTCTGCTCAATCCGTTTTTCAATTTCAAACCTTCTCTTTTTCTCTGCTTTACCACCATACTATTCTTTATCATCAAACTTTTGACTGTTAAGGTCGTTTACAGTTTTTTTGCTGCTTCATCAACATTTTTCCAAAATTCGGAGAACTAGTTTCGTAGTTTGGGGTGTTTTTCGGAAACTTCACATTCGAAGTATGTAAGTCCAGGAGGTAGACGTTATATGTACACATATAACTGTTAGCGTAGACGTGCTACAAGATTTCAAGATACTGATTGCTAATTCCCAATAGTTGGTATAGCAATTGTCGTTACAAGATGTGGATGAGTACATGATACGGTTTCAATGAGTATAAAGATTTTTCGGAAGGTCAAAGATCAATGAAGTTGTTGGTAAATTTACTGCTAATGTGGTGAAACATGAAAGGTTCCCCGATAACAAAAACGTATATGCCAAAGTTACAAGTCTGAAAGGTCGTCGTTGACTGATTGAACGGTTGATAATACTGGATACTTTGAAAAGGAATTGCAAGGTTATTTTCAGTAATAATAATGCCGAAGGATTTATCACAGATACGTGTTAAAGTTTTACTTAGGTTTCGAGAGCTTTCCAGATATATGATTATAAGTACAAATCTTTCTTCTCGTAGATATCGTGTAGTTGGTTTGTCTTCTCGTTTGTTCATTAGTTGAAGTGTTTCCAAGAATTTCGATGGGTTTGAACGCAAAATGTGATCATATGATGTTCTAGTACTGTTCTGAATTCAAAGCATGGTTTTTGAAGCATGGTTTTGAAATATGTAGGAATCTAAGAGTGATGTTTTTTTTTTAATCTTGACTTGGATTCTGATCTGTCGAAATCAGAATATGAAATTGAATGAAAATGGTTATTCTGCGATGAACAGATACGTATATCTATAGGTTTGAGCAGTATAGTTAATGATTGCTCAATCAGAATTGATTGAAGAATGTATAGTGTAACATATTAATGTGGAATTTATATATTTCTAGGGTATTACCTACCCGTTAAAATATTCTCATCATTAACAGTTTGTACAAAAGGATTTTCAATTACAATCTTTATGAAAATATATGTATGTATATTTCCTTCAGATGTAATATAGATTTAATGAGTTATTAAACTCATTTGGTTTTCAGATGGAACTAGAAACGAATAATCTCTTCTATATTAAAGATTACATAATCGTCGTAGGATATTTCTCCAATGAAGTTATGAATTAATACTTCATCGTTTATGGTTATTAGTATTCTTCGGTGCCTACGGTGCGTATGAGGTTGATACTCGTGGGACAGATTGTGAGGTTAAGGTTTACGGTGCGGATGTTGTTGTTGGTGGTACTGGTACTGTTGTTGGTTATGCTGCTGGTTCTGGTGGTGCTACCGGTGCTGCCTGTGATGCCTGCAAATTGTGCATCATATTCTCCAAAGCCACAACTCGAGCGCGAAGCTCGTTAACTTCTTCTATTATTTCGGGATGATTGGCGGTTGGTACGAGAGGATGAATAAAGTTTAAAATTCTAGTTACCATATAATCGTTGCGAAATATCATGGAAATGAGGGTAAAGATAGTGTTTCGAATGGGTTCGCCGGTAAGTGCCTCAGGTTCCTCACCAAGAGGTGAATTCGGTTGGTGGAAAGGATCGCCTTCCTCTTGTCTCCATTGATTAAGTTGATTACGAACCCATCCCCAATTCATCCAGAATTGGTGATGACTGATTGGTTGATTCATTCCGGTTACACCGCTTTCGGAACTCAGGTGGAAATTCATATCGGAATCCGAAGAACTCGAATTACTTGCAGAATTCATCTTACACGGTTAGATAAATAATTTTCGATGTGAAATGATTTTCGGATATCGGATGATATTCTAATTACATAGAATACCTTTATATAGTACAAAGGATCCGCAAATTACGGAGAAACTTTCGGAAACTGTCAAGTAAAGGTAACAGTAACAGATACGTTAAGATATTCATTTTGTCTATACACTAGTCATGCAATCCATGCAATAAGGTGTATCTAGACTACAAATGATAAGCAGGTAATTTTCCACACAAGGAATGATAAGCAGGTAATTTTCCACACAAGGAATGATAAGCAGGTAATTTTCCACACAAGGAATGATAAGCAGGTAATTTCTAACAAAAAAATTATAAGCAACAATTTTTATCATGCAAACATGGTTGAAGTCCAGACTCACTAATGTATCATAACAATAACCGGTTAGACACACTAATGCAAATTCTGGTTCGCTAAGACCAACGCTCTGATACCAACTGTGACGATCGCTCTAAATCCATATGGACGAACACGTCATTCATTGATTTCATTGCGAGGTATTTGACCTCTATATGATACGTTTTGTAAACATTGCATTCTTTTGAAAAGGCACACCATAAATGAATATTTAAATCAAAGGTTTTCGACATCTGATGATTTCTACATATAGACAATCACCATAAATAATAGTTTACAACAGTACTTCCGTTGACAATGCAGTCAAAATAAGATACACTGTAGCAAAGTCAATTTTTACTGTAGCAATTCACTGTAGCAAAGTCAATTTCACTGTAGCAAATAGTGATTTTCAAAAACACTGTAGCATTTTGGGTACTGTAGCAATTTGAAAATGTTACTATCGTTTACTAAATAACTTGAAATTATATATATGTATATATCTTTTTAATATATATAAATCAGTTTTTAAATATACATTGGAAGTTATTTATAAATAAATTTTAATAATAAATATTTCAACTTATCATATATATTCAAATAGGTATTTAAACCAATAAGTTTAATGTACGGTATCAAATAATTAATACATTGTTACCTTTTCAAGTTATAATATATATGTATCTATTTACATATAATTGTTCGCGAATCGTCGAAAATAACCGAAAGGTATTTAAATATATAAAAGTAGTTCAAAAATTTTGAGATTCAGTTTTATAGACTTTGCTTATCGTGTCGGAAATGTTAATCATACAAAGATTAAGTTTAAATTTGGTCAGAAATTTTCGGGTCATCACAAAAGTTGATCAGCCCCTGAACAAGGCAAATGTCGCGCCGCGACATATGGTAACCGCGCCGCGACAATGGGCGTGGCCTGGTGCCTGGGCTGTTTCAATTGTTCAAGTCTCAACCAACTTCATTTAAGCATAAATAACAAACCGAAAACACTTACGACACGTATCTTATACCGTTGGAATGGTATTTTGACGAGTAATACAACTAACCACATATCATCACTCAAATCTATCATTTATGTGATGACCCGGGAATTTCCGACCAAATTTAAACTTAAATCTTATATGGTTTCGACACGATAAGCAAAGTCTGTAATGCTGAGTCTCAAAATTTTTGAACTGTTTTATATATTCAATTGACCTTCGACTGCTCTCGACGATTCACGAATAATTAATTGTAAATAAATATGTTTGTATGCATATATATAAATAATAATTCGAAATATAATTTGAAGTATTATATGTTGTTGTTATTAAAAATTAAAAATTAAAAAAAATAAAAATAGGATATTATAATAATTATTATTATACTTAGTATTATTAATTATATTGATGTAATTAGTATTAATATCTATTAAAATCATTATGTTAAGTATTGTTATTAATATTAAGACACCACTGATTATTATCATTAATATTACTGATAAATATTGTTATTCATATTATTATTATTATTATTATTTAAAAATATTATTATTAATATTTATATAATAATTACTAATATTAATTGTATATATTTTTAAAACAAAGAAAAAGGGTACGGTTATGCATTCCATCAACTGTAAGCAAATTTTGTATCCTTTTCCAATCTGTTAGACATCAGTATCGTTCGTACCAAATTGGAGTAAATTATGTTCCACTTTATTTTTTTTATTCATTATGTGTACTGATCGGATATTGAGTGACGACCCATGAAACTAGCAAACAAAGTACAATCTGCTCAAATGAGCTGTAAAGATATCAACTACCCCTATACAATCCAAATCAACACCAAACCCAACTAACCATAATCGAGAATCAAACCCCCCCTTGTAAACATCTCAACACCACCGCCACACTCACCATTTCTATAATTGATTGTAACCTCGATTATATGCTCCTGTCTTCGACCAACTTTCAATCACCCAACTTTATCACCACAACCGTCGACACCATTCTCACCACCCTACACCCCCATTATCACTCATCTAGTAACCACCATTCACCATTTGGATCACCATCACAGCCACCCTATCTCTTTTCTCCACCTCTCTCAATCGACTAGCTCTCTCACTCTTCGGTGATTGTTAGAAAACCGCCACCTTTAAAACCGTTAACTAACTACAAGTCATTATCGTTACACTTGTTGTTGGAAGGGAAAGAAATAAGAAAAAAACGAGAACCAACCTTTATTTTCTTTCTTGTTCAAAGACATCAAACCACAACCTGGTATTCTTTTATGTTTCCTTTTCTGTCTTGGCAAAAACCCTCGAAACTCATACGGACACCACAACACGCCACTTGTAACCACCTTGACACCACCATCTTCTTTCGAAAACAAACCTACTGCATATTTCGTTCTCTTCTCCTGTTTGTTAGTCGTAACCCTCAATCATATATATATATTTTTTCTTTGTTTTGAACGAACCACCTCAAAACTAAGTTTATTTTTTTCCGATTATTTATAATACAACATGGTAATTATTGATATTATATCATGAAAGGGATTGCAATTATAAAATAATTGTTATTTCCCTTTTTCCTTGCCGAAAGTTTCAATTAAACAATCCAAACCCCACTTCAATCATTTAGTGCATAATGCTTTCTTTTGTTCCTAATTGTGGCCGACATTTGCATAATTAAATAAGGAAAAGAGGAGTTGATAAATCCTATTGTGAAAGGCAAACAAATGACCCCACCCTCCAAAAAATTCATTCGATGATCCTGCCTGTTGAGATTTTTTACAAACACCAAACTTCATTCGTAATATGTTGGGCCGTAATATATGGTTCTGTTGAAATTAATTACTGGGCTTCCAAGATATTTAATATAATTGGCCGATGTATATAGTGCTTTTGGGCAGTAGCAGCTACATGGCTGCTATATATTTTTATATATACGCGATTAAAAATGGATGATATTAGATCATTGGGGATGCCATGGTTAGTGATGAGGTTGGACCGTATGATTTTAATGATTTCATGTGATCACGATTTGATCATAAAAATGATGATGATACGAGTGTATTAAGATAATCATAATGATATATGGAACGTAATATCTGACGAAGATGATGAATAGGATGATGTCGTGATGTACGTGATAACTAGGATCGATGATGAAGATGTAAGATGATGATGATGAACAGTGTAAGAGTTAAGAAAATGAAGAAGAAGGGGAAAGGCTGTTAAGGGTTAAAACATTTTTAATAGTCGATTATTCCAGAAAATAATAGGCGGTGGAATGGTTAGACATGTGGTCGTCGAACGAGAGGTCTTGGGTTCGATCTGGGGTTGTAGCAATTTTTTTAAGAATAGGAGAAGCTGAAGAAAACAGTCCGATATCCTTGTTATATACTTTAATCAATGGATTTAAAACAGAAAAGCAATAAGTATACCATTGGTTAGGAGTGGTAGTGTTAAGCGAGAGGTCTCGAGTTCGAGCCTAGGCAAAGGCAGCTCTTTTTTTGGAACTTATTCTTTTAAGGTAGTTACTATATCTATTATTATTATTATTATTATTTGTATTATTATTATTATTATAAGTATTAATTATCATGTATTATTATTAATAAGATTATAGTTAAATTATTATTACTATTATTATTATATTTAAGTATTACTATCAATATTATTATTATTATTATTATTATTATTATTATTATTATTATTATTATTATTATTATTATTATTATTATTATTATTATTATTTTTATATTAACAATATTATAGCAAATAAATATTTTCTATATAAAAGTATATATATTGCAACTACAATAATATTACATATAATTATATATATTAAGATTATTTATATAAATATTTACATATAAATTTATTGATTTTAAATATAATATTAAACTATAAAAATATTAACTATTTTAAATATATACAAATTAATTATATAAGATATGTAATTTAATATATAATATATGAATTTATTTGATTACAATTATATGTGTTAATATATACATAAATGATATAGGTTCGTGAATCCAAGGTCAACCCTATACTTTTTCAATGACGTCATATGTATTTTTACTACAAAATACATTAGGTGAGTTTCATTTGCTCCCTTTTTAAATGCTTTTGCAATATATATTTTTGGAACTGAGAATACATGCGCTATGTTTTACGAAATAGACACAAGTAATCGAAACTACATTATATGGTTGAATGATCGAAGCCGAATATGCCCCTTTTACTTGGTAACCTAAGAATTAGTAAACCAGTCTACTAATTGACGCGAATCCTAAAGATAGATCTATTGGGCCTAACAAACCCCATTCGTTGTAGCGGATGCTTTAGTACTTCGATGTTGTTTTATCATGTCCGAAGGATTTCCCGGAATGATAGGGGATATTCTTATATGCATCTTGTTAATGTCGGTTACCAGGTGTTCAATCCATATGAATGATATTTTTGTCTCTATGCATGGCACGTATATTTATGAGAACTGAAAATGAAAATCTTGTGGTCTATTAAAATGTTGGAAATGATTATTTATTTTAAACTAATGAACTCACCAACCTTTTGGTTGACACTTTAAAGCATGTTTATTCTCAGGTATGAAAGAAATCTTCCGTTGTGCATTTGCTCATTTTAGAGATATTACTTGGAGTCATTCATGACATATTTCAAAAGACGTTGCATTCGAGTCGTTGAGTTCATCAAGATTATCATTAAGTCAATTATAGTTGGATGTATTATGAAATGGTATGCATGCCGTCAACTTTCGTTGAAAAGAAAGTTTGTCTTTTAAAAACGAATGCAATGTTTGTAAATTGTATCATATAGAGGTCAAATACCTCGTGATGTAATCAACTATTGTGAATCGTTTATAATGTATATAAACGGGTCCTTTCAATTTACAATAACAAAAACCTCGTCGAATGATCGTTAAATGTTCAAAATCAAAGTTTCAAGTTCGTAAAATGCATTTCTTGACTCGGGAATCCAATCCACACATATGATATGCCGTTTCGAAGGTAATTAAACATACAATACAATTAAACACTTACTAACAAAATTTCATAGTGTTCAACGCATCAAAAGTTCATTTCAAAGTTCATCAAACCCTAATCAAAATCATGAATTCAATCATTTTGTAAATGGAGTTTTTCTAAATCAACCTACACATCAAAATGAAGCTAATGATGCTAGTAACACATTTAATACATGAACTTTAACATTAAAACAACATTTAATCATCCAAAATTCAAGATTAAGCACACCCATTTTAAGTTCATGCTAGTTTATGCAAAACAACAAGATCGAGCAAATAATTCATATATTCATGCTAGACACGAGCCATAGACACTAACTAACACCATTTCAAGTCAAAAACACGAATTAGAGAAATCTAGAGTTTTAGAAATATTACCTAAACGAGATGAAATTGGTACCAAAATGTAGAGGATGATGAGAGGATCACGATTATGTAATTTGTTTTGTTGTAAGCCTCCTAGATTGAATTTAGATGATGAATGAATGATTTGGGTGTTTGAGTTACAAAAATAGAAGTAGAGAAAGAGATGAGGAGGTGAAAATGGAATGAGTGGTGGAAAGAGTGGGTTGACTAGTTGACCTAGTCAACTAGTTTGCCCACTTGACAACTTCGGTCCCTCAAGTTTGTAAGCGGGTGCGTGAATTAACCGAGCGAATATTTTAAAACGCTAGAGTAAACGAGAGATGTTAAAACTAAATAACGGAAATGTTTAGAACGTTAGTCAACGAAAGGTACTAATTTAGATAACGGAAGATATTATCTAAAAAAAAGACGGTGTTAAAATAAATTTAACGGAAAAACGCGGGATGTTACATCTAATAAGCTAGGTCGGGTCATAGTGTATCACAATCCTAATGCTCGAGACCGACATGCAAAAGTTAATAAAAGTCATCTCAAAAGTCAACCTGACCCAATATGATCTTTAAATCTATACATGTTTATTAACATAGTATAAGTCTTGATAATTGAACGAATTTATAGTTTATCAAACTCAAAATATTATTTATTTTAGGAGCTATATTATACTTGAATTATCATGGCAATCGAACATGATTTTCATATAGTTTTCTAATACTTGAAAATCAGATTATAGTGCTTATAAAGCTTTAAAACATAATAAGACAGTCAACTTTGACAATTGTTCAATAAGACGAGACGTGCCTTATATAGAAATCATTTACTCGATTAGTAATATTTGACAATCCAATTAATCAATCTTATAAACAAGTTGTTTAAATCTTAATTGCAGATTCAAAAGTAACTTCAATTAACGTTAATCATAATTCAGTTGACCATATCTTTTAATTCGTTCATCGAAATTACGCGACTTCTAAATGAAAAGTTATTGATTTTTCGTCAGCTTTCCAATAACATGCATATCATATACCTTATATTAGTTGTATATGAATTAAATTTGTGATTCATAATAACTATTTAACGACGAAATTTAGCTTACAAGCATGCATAAATATATATACTCGAGCACTAGACATGGATACACTATTAATATATAAAAGATAAAATATAAATGCTTACGTATCAATATTGTGATTTAATATTGCAGAAAAGTACGTAGACGCAACGGAGATGATAAACACTAGTTTGACTTGCGAACAGTACCCATGAATATTACCCATAACCTCCATAGCTGTAACCCATAGTTTCCTTAGCTTTAACCCGCTCGAAAACTTATTTTGAAAGTGACACGCTCATGACCTCGTCGTAGTATTTTATGTATAATAATAATACAACTTAATAATAATAATAATAATAATAATAATAATAATAATAATAATAATAATAATAATAATAATAATAATAATAATAATAATAATAATAATAATAATAATAATAATAATAATAATAATAATAATAATAATAATAATAATAATAATAATATTATATGTAAGTAGGTGCGAGAGATAGAGTGAATCAGAAATGAGAAAACGTTCGAACTTTATAGCACTTGGCCTGTCTCCCATAGCCATGCGATCGAATGGCTGTATAGGCATTTTCCCATGCGATCGCATGGGCCAACTGTCCAGCACTCAAACGTTTTGTAATCTAGCTCGTCGACATAATTAAATATAATATATATAATATATATATAATTTAAATTAATTAATTATATATTATATTATATTCTCGTGCCCAGTTATCTTGTAATTTTGATTCCGATGTCTTGTACATTTACGTTTGACTTATGTCCCGCTTCCGGTTTCTCGAACGCATTTTCGTACGCTTAGAAAACTAGTACTTTTCATTACGCGACATGTACCTTTATCAATAATTAGACTTAATCCTCGATAGACTATATTACCCAAAGTATTATCTTTACATTTGAGCGTTGTGGTCATTTGCTTCTATAAATCAATGTCTCGTTATTTATTAATATATAATAATATTATTTTAAATCAAATCGTTTTAAGATTAAGTTAATATTTTATTTTATCACCTTGTAAAATATATATATATACATTTCTATTTTGAAATAGTATTTTACTGTAGCAAAGTTTTTTTACTGTAGCAAATAGTGATTTTCAAAAACACTGTAGCTTTTTGGGTACTGTAGCAATTCGAAAATACTGTAGCAAATTAGTGTTTTACTTGTTCATCTTAAACGTTTTAGTTCACTTATCTAAATATCAATCGAATCAACAAACGAATGTTACTATCGTTTACTAAATAACTTGAAATTATATATATGTATATATCTTTATTTAATATACATAAATCAGCTTTTAAATACACATTGCAAGTTATTTATAAATAATTTTAATAATTAATATTTCAACTTATTGTATATATATATATATATATATATATATATATATATATATATATATATATATATATATATATATATATATATATATATATATATTATGTTCGTGAATCGTCGGTCAATAGTCAAAGGTTAACTGAATATATAACATTAGTTCAAAAATTTTGAGAATCATTATTACAGACTTTGCTTATCGTGTCGGAAACATTAAATCATTTAAAGATAAAGTTTAAATTTGGTCAGGAATTTCCGGGTTATCACATTATATTTTAATGTTGAATTAATATCCTTTAATTATTTGTTTTATATTGTAATATAGATATATAGATTTTAGAATGGAGATTAATATTTTAATTTATAAGGTTAAAAATGTATTCTTGTTGATATTAAGCGCAAGAGAGGAGGATGGAGGTGGCAGAGATGAGGATGCTTAGGTGGACATGTGGTAAGACGATGTTGGATATGATCCCAAATAGTGTTTTTAGGGAGAACCTGAAAGTTAGAAGCATTATCGACAAGCTAAGAGAAGAACGACTTCGATGGTTTGGACATGTGAGGAGGTGACCACTTAATGCACCTGTTAGAAGAGTCGAGGTGCTTACAGTTGATGGTGTAAGGAGAAGGGGTAGACACACACGTAGGTGGGAGGATAGAATAAAGCTCGACTTGAAGGAGCTTTTATTGACCGAGGACATGACTTCTGATAGGAATGCGTGGAGGGCTAGAATTAGAATAGACGATTAGGCTTTGGTTTATTTGTGTGTATGCGAGAAGGTGTGTTGGTGTCTTCCTGTGAAGTGATGTTCGTATGGTTGTTTGTGTACGTATGTATCTTCATGTATCGTGTATTCCGTGCTTTGCATTTAACCAGGACCCCGTCTTGGTTTTGGGTATAAATGTGTGTGCAGGTACGTTTGTGTTGTATGGAGGTACGTGTATGTATGTACACGTGTTTAGGGTTTAGGGTATGGTTGTATGCATGTTTAGGTACGGATGTTTTTTGGATATGTATTTTATATGTGTGCATATATGGTTGATTTGGACATGTTTATGGAGGTTTGTATGTTTTTGTATGTATGTATGCGTATGTAAGTATGCTTATGTTTGTTTCTATGTTTTGTATGTTTATGGATGTAGGTTTGTTAGTGTGTATGTATGTTTTTGCCTTTGTGGGTATGTTTATATGTACGCATGTATGTTTCTTGTGTTTATGTTTTATGTATTGTTTAGATACGGATGTTTGTATGTATGTATGTATGTATGTATGTATGTATGGGGGTATGTACGTATGTAGGTTTATGTCTGTAGTTATGTATGTTTATGAGTGTTTCTGGTTGTTAGTTTGTGGACATCTATGTTTATGGTTATTTTAGTGTAACATTTCTCGTTATGTCTGGAGCCCTGCACGGCTGCCTAAGGTACGTTCCCTTATATATATATATATATATATATATATATATATATATATATATATATATATATATATATATATATATATATATATATATACATACATACATACATATATATACGGCCCATTATTGGTGGTAACACCAAGCGTCGATTTATTGGCGACTTGACAGTCGCTTAGTGGCTATATTGAACTCCATGCTTGATTTTAAAAACCATGGAAATTCGCTCCTACCATTTTCATGGCGTCTCGATTTTATTATTTTTTATTTTATTTATTTATTTAACTCTATTTATTTAAGTTATTTACTTTTTTTTTCTTACTACTTTTTGGGCCGGAGGTCCTTTCGGAAGCAATCTCTTTATCCGTCGAACAAAGAGAGGGGGAACTTTCGCTACTCTTGTGAGTGTTTCAGTCGGGGTGGAGAAATGATTTCTCTTTTTTCTAGGATAGAGGAAGGGTTGTCTACGCCTCACCTCCCCCATACTTCACATATGTGGGATTGGGCATGTTGTTGTTGTGTTGTAAGAAAACTAAAAGTACTTATGACAATTTCTTTTCTAAAATTACTTCTTATCTACTTCTTATCAGAGCGCAAGAAGAAAGGGGCGGAGCCAGAAAATTCAATCACTGGGGGCACACAATATAACGCAAAAAATTTACAAAGTTGTTAAAGCTACTAAAAAAGATTAGATAGCGTAAAATAATAAATAATTTTTTTATATAATAAGCTATGAACTTCAATGTTAATCACTGTTCAACAGGGAGTATATATATTTGGAGGTATGTTAAACAGTTCTACAATAGAATGTTTAAATTTGGGGTGATTTTATATTATAAGGCATTTAACTATCTCTGCTTGTAACCATTCAGGCTTGCCTGAGTGGCTACCGAGTTGCCCAATGAAGCACACCACCCGGGATTAATTTATGGCTATGCCAACTTGTTCAAAAAGGGAGTGTGACTAGAGGGTGTGCATAATGCGCAATTCACCCGATACTAGGTCTCGCGCTCGGGGGGACTTGATTACCCGAGGTTTTACCTTCTATGGGGGAGCCAATGTGCTCGTTCATAGGAGGGTTTCCTTGCTTACCCAAAAAAACTATCTCTGCTTGTGGTAATAAACGGAAATGGCAACTCGATTGGGCTTTAAAAAACTATTGTTGAACTTCAAAAACATCAATATATGATCACACACCACCGAACTATTGGTTTAGTGGTAAAAAGCCTCAGTTGGTTGTGGGCCCGTATTCTTGAAAAAAATAGGTGCAGGTTCAAATCCTGATGGGGAGTTTTCTCCAAAGTTGTGCCTCTGGTATCCTTCACTATGTACGGGCCAAACAGTTAACCTAAAGCATTCCAGGTACGCTTTGCGCGATGGATGCGAGGAGTTTCTTCCTAACGGGTGCGTGGGTGGTAAATGAGAGGGTTTGATGACAAAATTGCGGTTGTAAAAAAACAAAAAATATGATCACACATTTAAAATTAATGGGGTCACCTATTTAAAATTTAGATTTTTTACATTATATGGTAAGTAGCTTCTGGCTAATTTGCCAAGTCAGTGGGTCCCCCTCCCCCCACACACAATACTAACAAGTAGCTCCACCCCTGCAAGAAGTGGAACATTTTCAAAAAAATACCATCACATATTTCACGTATTCTCACATTTAAAATAAATTTCTTTCTGCCTCTTCCATAACAAATATACCTCTCATATTAAAAAAAAATTGTCTTCGACTTCTTCTCCCGACGATGAGTATATGCTACAAATGATTGATATTGTAGCTGAAAATTCAATCATGAATGGAATTTAACACGTTGCGTAATAGAGATCGAGTTGGTGCCGACGAAAGGCTAATGAGCTACTACTTTGGCTCAAACGCGAAATATCTCGGTGAGTATTTCAAACAACAATTCCGCATGAGGGAACGACTATTCCTCATAATTTTTGAAGGTTTTTAGATAATTTTGTAAACCCCGGTTTTTAGAATTTAACCGGGGTTTACAACGATTGAAAAGTGATGCCCGCATTACATCAACTGGCATCAGAAACATCACCGGAAGTTTTTGACGAGTACTAGTTTTCAAGGTTCATTGATAATACTACTTTTCTTTCATGAACAGTGAACCACACCACCACTAAATATTTTCAAGGTTCCATCCAGAACATCGAATTAGAACGTCACCACTCATCGTGCTCTTACTCCGCTGCATCACCATTTAAAAAACTCCATAATATTCATTCGAGTGTTTTTTCCATCTATAACGAACCAATAATGTAAAATATAATACTTATTCAGAATTTCGGGGGCAACACCCCTCTCTGTCCTTCAAAACTCCGTCCTTGCTTGCGAGTACAACAAGACCTGGAGCTATAAAGAAAAGTGCAATAAAACAGACAGAAAGCCAGTGAATCACAAGTAGAATTTCTGGGGCAACACCTCTCTCTGTCCTTCAAGACGCTAAAGATTTTTTTGAATAAATCCCTAACAAGACGCTAAAGGTGAAGAACACCCTTTTAAAGTTAACAATGTTTATATTTCAATAATGGACAAGAGTGCATCAATTAAAAGTTAACAAAAACTCTACTGTATATATGATTTCTAGGGTCATTCTAGCATATGTGTAGTTTTTAGCATATAAGAATATTTAATCCACTGCTCTATATATTATGTGTATACAAGCCAAAATTACAAAAAGGGATATCTATTTACCTAATCCTATAACTAATTTGGTATTAATTTATAGGCATAGAAGGCTGTAGAAAACAAGGGGTATAAAGGCATTATCAAGCTGTGCTGTGTATGCTTCCAACAAACCACTAACTGTAACCGCCAGCAGAAGAGACAACCAGTGCTGCATTATATAAAAAAGTGGTTAACTTTTGTAACGGTCTGAATTAGTTGACGGAACCATGTTTATCCGCAGATAATTGTAAGAAGTTAGTAATAAATCTCCAACTTTTTAAATACAAAGAGGTTTTATGTACTAGAAATACACTTTTGGCAACTTTCGACCCATTTGACCTGATCCCTTTTTACCTCAAAATATTTTACATATTTGACATGTTCACTGATACCATTCACATGTAAATGGGTTGAAATTGCCACTTCTGATAGATACAAATAGAAATAAACCTGAGTGAACATGTGTCCGGTGGCGGCTAACAATGGAAGAAGGATAGAGCAAGCAGCCAGAACTGATGTTATGCCAGCAGCGGTGCCTTCAACGGTTTTCTCTAAAAAGAAACAAGATTCTTGTTAGGGATGAAGGATAACACAAGTAACCAGCTACAATAAGTAAAGCTATATACTCACTGCCTGTTTTACTCCACCGTAGAACGCCATATTTGTAGCCAACCATAGATGCCTAACAAAGGTTTAAATATATATGTTACATCACAGATAAATGCTTTTATTGTATTATTACTATTGATAAACCTTTTCTTTTTGTTCTAATTCATTTGTTTGAAATATAATGCATCAGCATTCTCACCATGGTATCTCCAATTCCAAGGCTCAAAATTCCAGCAAAAGGAGCTAGAGGCCGATCATTAAATCCGGAAGACATCCAGATAGGCAATGCACATCCCAACAGAAGTGAGAAATGGCTGCATAATGAAAGTTTTAAAAAAAATGATTTTGATATTACAAAAATAACATGTATATATATACATAACTAACATGAAGGAATAAGCATAAACACCTGACTATAAGAAGATCAGAGTCGCGATGATCAGTGAAGGCATTCATAAATTGATGTACAATTGGTCCCAAAGGCCAAATTTTCCAAACCTGCATAGAACAATATTTTAATCTTGGCAACAAAATATTTTTAACGACATGATATATCCCATAATGACATTTTAGTTACTAAAAATAATTGAGACGAACATCAAAACTGAGTTTCAAGAGGAATTTACTCGAATGATTTCCAGTACTAAGAATACTGCCAAAGCTGCACCGAAAGCCAAATTCAGAAACAATGGCTGAAAAAAAAGAACACAGTATTTTTATACAACAACAACAAAACCCAATACCACATAAGTCGTGTATGGGGGAGGTGAGATGTAAACAATCCTTCCCTTATCCGAGAATAAAGACAAGTCCAATGGGCACGGTACAGCCAGCAAATAGAGGTGGCAATTTCGACCCATTTACATGAATAAGTTGATGTCGATTTTGTGTAAGATCTTTATGGTCAAACAAAGAAATGGCCAAAGCGGTTGAAAGTAACCCAAAAAGTATCTTTAATGCCTAAAAGATTCTAAATCACTTGACTTTACAAACAAAGTATTCTTGAAATATTGTAATATATCTGTAAGCGTAATCATATTATGCACGCTTATTGTTAAAAGTGAATGTCTTTCGATAAAACCACTCCAGAACCCAAAATGACCCTCACCACATTTTTTACCCATTTTGACCCATTATCCAACCGCCTATTTTTTCACCACTAGCGTATGGCATAGATACAAACAGAACCCAAAATTACCTGGAAGATAAGTGCTGGCACAAACATTAGAACTGCCACCAAGTGGTAGTATTTACGCAGAAGAATTCGCTCAATCTTACTGTTTTTTGAAATATCATAGAACCGCAAAACCGAAACACATATTACAGCCACCCAATATATACACAAAGAAAGCCTTTTGTGTGGTTCAGAGAAAACAAACTTTAACACCCTGACAAAAGGAAATTATGTATCTTTAGAAATGTAAATTAAGCAACTTGATCCATATAATTATATTAACAATATAACCGCCTAGTAATATTTATCATACAGTTAAGCAGTACCATAAAAAGGGATGAACAGGAAAATCTTGGACAAACTGCATCCACAATGGAACGAGGGCTAATAAAATAAATGCTAGAGACCCATAAAATGTAAATGATCGTCCCCGTGCATTATTTACTCCGATTTCAGAGTTAGCAGAGCTCGAATAAACGTCCATTCCTCGAAGGATGAATTTGAACAATATTGGAGAAAGAAGAAGGCCAAGGAGCAGCCCCTGTATGTATGAAAACACATTTATCATGTTTTTGAGATGAAAAAACAAATTCATACGCACAAGGGTACATGGGGATTTTATGTTTCATAAAGCAACTAAAAGTTAGTTGTACCTGAATTATAGTGCTTATCTCACTTCTTTCCACTCCATATGGAATATAACTTAACCCGTATGATACGAGGTGCTTACTTATCTGCTTACAAATATATTGATGTTAAACACATAATATGGCAACACATCAACATAAAATCTAACTAAATAGGGAAAGAAATTAATAGGCTTCTCATGATCCCTAAGAAATATGAACCATGCATAAAAAATTTCCACACCGGGACTGTATTAAATATTAACGAACAAAAGTCACGAAGTTAGATATAACCTTTGCAATCGTAAATGCAAACATGTCTCCAAAATAAACAACAAATCCAGCTGTAACCAAAAGTGCTTCCCCTATAAACAAGAACAGATATGTATTACTAGACGATTTTCCAAAATAAACAACAAATCCAGCTGTAACCGAAAAGCACCGCATCGTGTCACTCAAAAAAGTCTTTGGCAACCAAAAAATGAGAGAATATAACAAGTGGAATACCGAATGAAGCACATGCAGGAAAAGTTAAGAGCACGTGCTGAAAAAACTTCACAGCTGTCAATCCGTGACAGATAATCCACAACAAAGTCAATGCTATGTACAGTCCTGCAAGATGAATTGATCACATTACAAGTTTCAGTTCTAGAAACTTCTGATTCACCTTAAGTATGCATCTAAATTTACCAAAGATGGAATCTTTAGAAAGAATCTAATACGCAAACTCACCACTAGACGATTGTGCAGCAAAAGATAGATAGCACATGGTTGTAAATAAGGTGATGGAGCTAATACTGAACTTCGTGTTCCAACCATAAAAAAAAGACGCAGACTTGGTGTTGTTAGATTCATGGCGAGAAATAGAGTAAAGAAAAACCAGCAGACAAAGGCAACTAGTACAAGTAGCCCAATATTGCAACCGAATAAATTCAACATCTGCAAAAAAGGATAAATGTCGAAAGCACATAAGCCAAAGATCACTGAAATACATTCAGTCAGACAACATCAACTCATTTAGTCCATCACATTATCATCACATAACAAAGTTTGAATGATTTTTCTATAAACCGGTGCATTTCATGAGAAAAAGGTGAACAATGTACCTTCAATCCCTACTTGATTCACCAACAAAGCTCTTGATAATTGTATCAGCTTTGAAATAGCAAGTCCAGGAAGTGTAACTGCCCCCAACAGTATCCCTGATGAAGCACCTGGCCTAACATCATTAAATCCCAATAAAATTCAAAATTCCAATTGCTTTTACAAAAAAAATATATAAAATTATTTTAGATATAATGGTAACATCAAATAAGAGCTATTTAATTTTTACAATTTGTATCATATAACTTAACAAATTCACAAACTGACAGCTATAATATAATATATAAACCCTAATAACACGATTCAATAAAATGAGTGTAAATTAGGGATCAATTAGCTACCTGATCTTAAAAGGAAGCACGGAATCGTACGATTCAACTGAGATCTCGACGAATAGAGCGAAGATAGTAATAAGCACAAAAGCTAGGGTTTCAAAAAGAATAGATACAGGTGTAGCGTAAGTAATGCTGGAAACAAATAGTATAACCACGGCTCTTTCACCGTTTAATAACGATGAACCCATGATGATTGGTAGGGTTTAATTTTGAGAAAATATTATAATTAAGTTAGAATGAAATGAATTAATTGAATTGAATTTGATGAATTTACAGTTTGAAAATAAGTTTGAGAAGAAGGAATCAAGGAAATATAATTTTGTTTTTTATTTTAGCGGAAACGGCAAGGGAATGTTGGCGCGTATACGGGTTACGCCCACAGGGTCGTTGAACAAGTGGGTCAACTAACTCGTTTTTAAGTATTGGAAAAATAAGGAATTTTTGAACGGTTCAATGACTTTTTCTGCTACTCAATTAAAGATCGCTGTATTCTTGAGTTTTTTTTTTTTTTTTTTTTTTTTTTCTTAAAAGGAAGGAGAGGAGAGTAGAGGATAGTGAACTACTTAACCATTTTTGAGTTTTTTTTATAAAAGAAAGTAATGGAGAATAGAGGAGTTGAGGTGATAGTAGATGGTCTTTTTGTCCATAGAGTTATCCTCCCAATTAGGGCGGATTGTGGTGAAAAGCATTTCTTATATGTGTATAATCATTATTCTATCCTTGTGAATTCTATTACTGAGTATTTATTTTCAGTCTTTTTTCTTGTTTACGAATATACTTAAGTCTCACAAAAGCAAAAATACAGAAGCTGCAGTAGGGTGGGACATCTCCAAGAAAAAAAAATATAACAATCATATAATTGAAATAATAGAGATAGAGAAGAGATGGTGTTTATTTCGATGATAATTTACTTTAAAGAGCCTCATTGGTTTTTATAATATTCATAAGATTACAATAAAAAATAATTTGAATCACACTTTAAATTATGTGATGCAATTTAAATATTGGTTTAATTTAATTATTCTTTCCTTTCTTTTAGTTTCTTCCCAACTCGAGAATACTCATAAATTATTTTAAATTACAACTCTTTCCATCCTTATTCTCTCTTCTCTTCTCCACCTCATTCCTTTCCACCTAAAAAAAACTCGAGAACACATAGTGTTAAAATTTACGAAGTAATAGTTTATAACTAGTTGTGGAGCTCTCGCTTCGTGTCGGGGGCTCCGTTTTGAATGCGAGTTAAAAAAAAAATCTTGATCTATTTTGTAAAAAAGAATTTTTTTTCGACATTTAACATTGAAGGGTTATTCCTTTTGTGAAAGTTGCTTCTTTTAGCGTTCGTTTTTTTTTTTAAAAGTTAGTTGATCTATTTTGTAAAAAAGAATGTTTTTCGACATCTTTTGGTAGCATTGAAGTGTTGTTCCTTTTATGAAAGTTGTTTCCTTTATCGTTGAGGAAGAAAAGGGAAAAAAAAAAAAAAGACAAAAAAAAGTTAGTTGATTTATTTGGTTAAAAAGAATTTTTTTCGACATCTTTTGGTAACATTGAATGGTTGGTTATGTTATGAGAGTTGATTCTTTTATCGTTAGAGACCACGAAAAAAAAAAGTGAAATGACAAAAATACCCCTGGTTACTATTGATGAATAGTGCTACGGGGTTTTGTCTATTAGATATATAGATAATTACTTAAAGGACCTAATCTAACTACATATTTCTTAACTACAAACTTTTTAATTATAACTATATAAAAGAGTATAATACAAAAAAAAAAAAAAAAAAAAAATACATAAACACTTCAAAAGTGTAATAGAAGTAGTGACGATTCTATGATCAAAATTCAGTGCGGTCCCAACAAAAATTTCGATAATATTCTTGCACAAAATATTGAATGTATCGGGTCAAATCGGGTCGGGTCGCTTCCAAAATGAAAGGACCCGTCCTAATCCATCCGGACGAAGTCCATATCGATTATAAACGATTCATAACAGTTGATTACATCGCGAGGTACTTGACCTCTATATGATACATCTTACAAACATTGCATTCGTTTTTGAAAAGACAATCTTTCATTTCATCGAAAGTTGACGGCATTCATACCATTTCATAATATCTAACTATAATTGACTAAATAATAATCTTGATGAACTCAACGACTCGAATGCAACGTCTTTTGAAATATGTCATGAATGACTCCAAGTAATATCGTTAATATGAGCAAATGCACAGCGGAAGATTTCTTTCGTATCTGAGAATAAACATGCTTTAAAGTGTCAACCAAAAGGTTGGTGAGTTCATTAGTTTAACATAAATAATCATTTCATAATTTTAATAGACCACAAGATTTCATATTTACAATTCTCATAAACATACGACCCATGCATAGAGACAAAATATCATTCATATGGATTGAACACCTGGTAATCGACATTCACAATATGCATATAAGAATATCCCCATCATTCCGGGATCCTCCTTCGGACATGATATAAATTTCGAAGTGCTAAAGCATCCGGTACTTTGGATGGAGCTTGTTGGGCCCGATAGATCTATCTTTAGGATTCGCGTCAATTAGGGTGTCTGTTCCCTAATTCTTAGATTACCAGACTAAAAAGGGGCATATTCGGTTTAATAATCCAGCCATAGAATGTAGTTTCATTTACTCGTGTCTATTTCGTAAAACAGTTATAAAAGCAGCGCATGTATTCTCAGCCCAAAAATATAAAGGGTAAAAGGGCAAATGAAACTCACCATACGATATTTTGTAGTAAAAATATACATACGACGGAACTGAACAATG
Organism: Rutidosis leptorrhynchoides; assembly: GCF_046630445.1. Lineage (NCBI taxonomy): Eukaryota > Viridiplantae > Streptophyta > Magnoliopsida > Asterales > Asteraceae > Rutidosis > Rutidosis leptorrhynchoides. The sequence continues at coordinate 394,043,260 of NC_092336.1, read as the reverse complement.
CAGGGTCAACCTCGGATTCACGAACCTATATCAAGTATGCATATTAACACATATAATAATATTCAAATAAATATATATATTTTTTATTTTAATAATATACTTGTGATATTGAATGTAATATTTATAGTTACTTAAATATTTCTATTTTATATATTTCATTAGGATATTTATAGTTACTTAAATATTTCTATTTTATATATTCATTAGGTTATAATAATAATATATTATATACCTTATTAATATATTTAGAATAAATACTTAGTATCCATATTTTTAAATACTCATAATTTTTAATATGACAATATTTTTAATAAATTCGAGTTATATTAAAATGTAAATGAACAAAAAGTATTTTATTAGTAAAAGTAGTATATATATTTCTATATCTAATATTTGTATCTAACTTATAATATCTATCTTTTTAGTTTGGAATCATAAAAATATAGTTATATTTTATATCCATTATACATTTAAAATTTAAAGTTATAGTTAGTAATAATAATAATAATAATAATAATAATAATAATAATAATAATAATAATAATAATAATAATATTAGTAGTAAAATAATAATGATATTAATAATGATATTGATATTAGTAATAATAATATTTATATTAATACTAATAATAATAATAATAATAATAATAATAATAATAATAATAATATTAATAATAATAATAATAATAATAATAATAATAATAATAATAATAATAATAATAATAATAATAATAATAATAATAATAATAATAAGGTAAAGATAATAGTAATAATAACATTAATAATAATAATAATAATAATACTAACTCTATTTTTATACCTTAAATTCGTACGGGCTTAGACCAACAAGGGTCCAATTTGATAAGAAGCCCAAATTCCAAGTTACAAGCCCAATCCAGTTATCTAACCTAATTCTCTTTAAGTTTATAACCGAGCCTTTTTTTTTTTATTCAATCGAATTATTTGCAGAAGTTCTGTAGGTGCTCCGGCTTTTATGGTGACTCGATCAAGCGATTAGCAGCAGTATCCAAAATGGTTCTTGAGGTTCAAAGGTAATGATTTATGATAGCTTATCAGTTTGAATTAATTAAACTGTTTGAGGTATTGTGGTTAATCAATCGACAGGTTGTTCGATTTGGCTTTATATCAAGTATCAGTCGATGATTAAATGAAGAAGAATTTAATGGAGCACGCCTAACCGTTTTGCTGAAGTGAAGTTGATTGAAATATCAATCAAGGAGTTCAATCGACAAAGAACAGAAGCAGGTAGTTGGTATTTGGTTGGTGTTCGTTCACACAAGGAAGGAAAATCGATCATCACAGCGTGTAATACAGAGTCTGCATCAATTTATCATCAATCGATCATGAATCGGTCCAGTAATGGATCAAGTAGGTAATCTGTGTCCTTTATTATTTATTTATTTATTTATTTATCTATTTATATAAATTTATATTTTTATCCACCATCATCGTTCATTATAAATTAGTAATCAATTTCATTCAGATTTATTATGATGTAATCTATTTGTGTGTTTTGATCGAATAAATTAGAAAATAATAATACATATAGTTGTGTTCAATAGAGGTAGTAAAATTGTGGTTGTGATTATAAAACGAATGTGAAAATGAGTTCTCTTGTCAGGAATATGATAAACAATTTATTTGTAGCTGTAAATCGGTAGTACTTACAGTAGTAGACTTTGAGTTTTAGCAGCAGTTAAATATGATGGTGATTGTGGTTTGATTTTGGTTTTGTATTCTTAACAGTCAAGAACCAATCTGCAGTGTTGTCGAATCTCAATAACGAATAGAAGCAGCAGGTGCAGTTCGATGTGGTTGTAGGATGGTGTTTATTTATATTATTTGGTTCTTGCTTTGACTCAAGAGAATAGCAGCAGGTACAGTTCGATGTGGTTGTTTTATTTTTCTCGAACCAGGCAGACAGATTAGCAGCAGGTGTGATCGATATTTAAATATGATAATGAGGAATGGAATAAGTTCTTCATAGCATAGAATAATTTGTTGGATTTATGGCAATGGTGTCGACAAGCAGGCTCAAAAGTCAGGAAAGAAAATAAAAGACAAATTGATGTGTAACTGATTTGTACTATAGTTAATGATAGGAAACTTTTTGAAGACAAAGAGTACCAATCCTCTACAGCCTTGAAAAGGACTGAAAACAGAATCATATATAATATCTGTATTTATATATGCGTACATATTTATGTATCTGTACCATATATATGTCTTTAATATAACTATATCTGTAATTTGTATATCTTTGTATCTATATTTGTATTTATTTATATAGATTATCTATATTCAGTGAATGTTTATGTACTTAGTTAAAACTGTATTTATATTTACCAATTATATACATATATATATATATATATATATATATATATATATATATATATATATATATATATATATATATATATATATATATATATATATATATATATATATATATATATATATATATAATTCTTGCTTTTGATTATTAACTAATATATTAATATTAATATTACTAATATTAATATTAATATTACTAATATTAATATTAATAATACTAATAATAATATTACTAATAATATTACTAATAAAGACTAATGATGATGAATGAAGAATAACAATATGATGTTATTAATACTAACAATAATAATGATTTTATTTACTAATAATGATAATAATAATATAAATGGTAATAGTAAATTTATTAGTGATACTAATACTATTTTTAGTTATAATAGTATTAATATCATTGATAATAATAATGTTAATAATAATTATAATAGTATATCAATTTATATTTATCAAATTTCGTATGTATATCTATATATACTTTATATAATAACAATAATGATACTAATATTAATATTAATATTAATAATAATACTGAAATAATGGTAATCATATTAACATTGAAATTTTTACTTTAATTTGTAGTTACATATAATATATTACCCTTTATTATCTCATATCCATCAATCATATAATTTACTGAATATTTAATATTTATATATATATATATATATATATATATACACACACACACACACACATTTAATTATAAACAGTTGTTCGTGAATCGTCGGGGATAGTCAAAGGGTAATTGAACACATGAACATAGTTTCAAAGTTTTCGAGACTCAACATTATAGACTTTGCTTATCGTGTCGGAAAACGTATAAAGATCAAGTTTAAATTTAGTCGGAAATTCCCGGGTCGTCACAGTACCTACCCGTTAAAGAAATTTCGTCCTGAAATTTGAGTGTGGTGGTCATGGTTAACAATAAAAATATTTTCATGACGAATATGAGTTGATAACTAGAGTTTTATCATCATTGAGTAATATGGATAAAATGATTCGATTAATCGAAGAGCACGAATGAAGTTATCATAAAAGAGTGAAATGAATAAATGAAGTTTTGTTTTAACTTTTGACGTTGTCTTGTTTGAATTTCGGAATTCAAGGGATTTAAAGAAGATCTTCGAATTCTAAAAGATTTGATTCTTCGGTGAATAAGAAAATTATGATCTCTATAATTAAATACGGTGATCTGCCTCGATTACTCTGTCTGATATTCCCATTATAAATTAAACTTTATCCGTTCCATTATTTTCACCATTCTTATACTTTCTTTCTTAGTTCATACATCCAAAAGATTGTGAAAATGCTTAATCCATTTCTAATCCTTGATATTTTCCCAATTATCATTCCTGTCATCGTTCTTTTCAATCTCCCTCCAGAAAATTCTGTTTATTTCTACTATTACCTTGGAGTGATACTATTCTTGATTATACTGTGTCTTTATATTGCTATTCGTATTAACATCCACGGTTTGTAACCTCCGTGTCGTTATTGGGCTTTATATTTTCTCTTATGTTTTGGAGTCCTTGCTTCTGTTTTCTATAATCATTGTCATTCACAGTTAATGCTCTCTCTTATTTGCTGCGATTTATACCCCCTTTCTATTTCAGAGCTTCATGCTTTTATTTTCTTTTTGCAAGTAACGGTCCAGAATTCATAGGTGTGGAGTTTCGAATGAGCTTAATGTTCTAAACAAGAAAGAACATAATAGCACGATTTGATTTGTCAAATTACCAGAATCACTGAGAATAGAACTATCAAGAATATACTTTCTTGATATGTTCAGAAGTTAAGCAGAATGAAAGAGTCATGTAATATGGCACATGATGACGTTATGATCTGTGAATCATCATGTTCCACTAGAAACTCAGCATGACTTACTATAATATAATCACGTTGATCAAGTGTCATTATATTATACTAACTCATGCATCAGTTCCCAACACTACTTCAAAAACATTCATATTTTAAGCTCGAAAGTTTACAGAATATAGAAACTAACAGTTTCTATATGATGTAACACTGATATCATGAAGAGATTAATGATTTCAGATAAGAATAGTTATGAAAATATCTTCAGAGATATGGAGGATATTTATAATGAAAGATACGATAATATCTCGGAATATCTAAGATCAGAGGATGATAGAAACTATTGTCTGCAAGGGTTTAGAGTAAGGAGTAAGATATTTACTAAAGACTTTAGCAGACATTGAATCATTTGGATTCTTTGAAGTCAAACTTATTCTTTGTGATTTGTCCACAGCATTCTTCATAGTTTCGCATAATCTGCTTTTCGGTACTAAATTTTCTATTGAATGTTTCTAATATAATGATACACAGGAAGCACGAAGAGGTATATAATTTCGGACCAGAATATTCATGAAAATATCCTCAGAAATATCGAAGATATTGATGATGATATTTTGGAATTTCTAAGTTCGATGGTTGATGGAGAAAGATTTTTCGCAAGATTTTAACATGAGTACGGAGCAAGATATTCTCTAAAGGTTTCATTGGATCCAGAATTACTTGGATCCTTTGAATATAGGGTTTGGTCCTTGTATTTTTCTTTGGTCTCCTTCATGGTTAGCTCAATCCGTTTTCCAGTTCCAACTTTTCTAAGCTTTTCCAACATACTATTCTTTATCATCAAACTTCCGATGATTAAGGTCATTTACGGTTGTCTACGATTTCTGCTGCTTCATTCAGCTTTTTCAACATTCAGAGTATTGATTTGTGACTGAGTGCTTTTCAGAATTTCAGAATAAGAGATCATAATTCTAAGAGATAAATGTCATACATATAATTGTTGATGTAGATATGCTGTGAGTTTTCAAAGTACTGATTGTTGATTCCCGGTAATTGGTATGGCAGTTCTCGTTACAAGATGCGGATGATTATATGATACGGTTTCAATGAATAAATATAATGATTTGTCAGAGAGATTTAAGCCAAGAAGCAATGAGGTTGCTGGTACGTCTGCTGGTAATATGGTGGAATATAAAAGAATTCTCTGGTATCAAAAGGGTAATCGTATATATCAGGATTATAGTAACGCTACTTCGAATGAAAAGTCGAAGTTGACTTGTTGGAGCTGTGAAAAAATTGGCTACATTGAAAAGGGATTGTAAAGTTATTTTTGCTAATAAATGCCAAAGGATCTGACGCGGCTACGTGTTAAACTTTTACTCAGTTGTCGAGAGTTTCTCAGGTGTATAACTATATACATAAATCTTTCCTTCTGTAGATAAAGTGCGGTTGATTCATCCTATCGATTGAGTTGTTTTCAAGAATCATGAAAGGTTTGAACGCAGATTGTAATCGTCAAGATACAAATGGGGTTTTAAGATGAAATCAAGTGGCAAACTTGAAGAAATGTTTAGTTTCATATGTTTTAATCAATAAATTAATTCATTTTGATTGTCCAATTTTATTAGTCCACAATCGATAGTCCACAATTAACAGTCCGATAATTCATATATAGATTAATATATAATATTCTAATTAATTAATACGTATCGTGACCCGTATACGTCTCAGACTCGATCACAACTCAAACTATATATATTATTGTAGAATCAACCTCAACCCTGTATAGCTAACTCCCGCATTACTGCATATAGAGTGTCTATGGTTATTCCAAATAATATATATAGATGGGTCGATATGATATGTCAAAACCTTGTATACGTGTCCCGATATTTAAAGTGCGTAAAATAAATAATAGAAATTAAATGACGATAAATAAAATTGCGAGAATATAAATTGCGATAAATAAACTGCGATAAATAAATTGCGATAATTAAATTGAGATAAATAAGTTGCGATAAAATAAAATGTAATACGGAATTAACAGTTAGCTAGGAACAGTTAGCTAGGATCTTGTTAGCGTGGTTTCTTAACAAAATTTCATATTGTTAAATAGTCTGTTTCTAATCAATTTTTATTGTGTCCATTATTTCTTCATTATGCCACTTGTTGGATTCTGATAGGTCAAAAATCCAAATATGAAATTGAATTTGAATGAAAATAGTTATTCTTTGGTGAACGGATACGTATATCGGTGGTTGTAAATAGGATAGTAAATGATCGTTGAATCAAAATCGAAGAATGTACAGTGTAACTGATTAATGTGAAATCTAAATATTCCTGTAGTATTACCTACCCATTAAAATATTTTCATCATTAACAGTTTGTACGAAAGAATTTTTAATTACAATTTTTATGAAAATATATATACATATATATTTTCTTCAGATGTAATCATAGATTTAATGAGTCAATATGATATTAAACTTATTTGATTTACTGTTAGAACAAGAATATATAATCTCTAAACATTAGAGATTACATAATCGCCATGTCGAACGAAGATAAATGATGTAAAACAATTCGTAGAACGATGATTATAATCGAGGTACAGAATGAGATGTTGAGGCGTGTGTTGTTATGGTTTGTGTTGTTGCTGGTGGTACCGTCACTGTTGGTGCTACAAGTGTTGTTGGTGCTGAGGTTGATGATGATGTTGGTGATACTGTTGGTGCCGGTGATGTTGTTGAAGCTGGTACATTTTGCACCATGTTTTCCAAATTGATTACTCGAGCACGAAGTTCGTTGACTTCTTCTATTATTCTAAGATGATTGTCGGTCGGAACGAGCGAATGAATAAGATTTAGAATTTTGGATATCATATAGTCGTTGCGTGGTATCCAGGAAATGAGAGTGAGGATAATGTTTCGAATGGGTTTGCCGGTGAGTGTTTCGGGTTCACCGCCAAGAGGTAAATTCGGTTGGTGGAAGGGATCGCCTTTTTCGCGTCTCCATTGATTAAGTAGACCACGAACCCATCAGATGAATTGGGGATGACTGATTGGTTGATTCATTCTGTTGACGCTAATAGTTGAAACTCTATATCGGAATAGCTGTTGGAATCTGAGGAATTCGAACTATCGTATGATCAGATGAAGGACTTTTGATAAGAAATAGATTATAGGATGTAGATTAGTAACCTGTAATACATAATTTACATATGCATATGTAATACTAAAATCTCATAAGTTACGGAGGAATCTACGGAAGCTGTCAGGTAAAAATAACAATAACATATAAGCTAAGATATGAATTAGCAGATACGCTAAGATACAAATTTTGTCCATACACTATTCATGCAATCATTGCAGTAAAATGTGTCTAGACTAAGAATGATAAGCAGGTAATTTCCTAGGGATGATAAACAGATGATTTCCGACAAAAATGATAAGCAAAACTTTTGACATGCAGACACGGTCGAAGTCCAGACTCACTAATGCATCCTAACAACTATCAGTTAGACATACTAATGCAAGACCTGGTTCACTAAGACCACCGCTCTGATACCAACTGAAAGGACCCGTCCTAATCCATCCGGACGAAGTCCATATCGATTATAAATGATTCATAACAGTTGATTACATCGCGAGGTACTTGACCTCTATATGATACATCTTACAAATATTGCATTCGTTTTTGAAAAGACAATCTTTCATTTCATCGAAAGTTGACGGCATGCATACCATTTCATAATATCTAACTATAATTGACTAAATAATAATCTTGATGAACTCAACGACTCGAATGCAACGTCTTTTGAAATATGTCATGAATGACTCCAAGTAATATCGTTAATATGAGCAAATGCACAGCGGAAGATTTCTTTCGTACCTGAGAATAAACATGCTTTAAAGTGTCAACCAAAAGGTTGGTGAGTTCATTAGTTTAACATAAATAATCATTTCATAATTTTAATATACCACAAGATTTCATATTTACAATTCTCATAAACATACGTCCCATGCATAGAGACAAAATATCATTCATATGGATTGAACACCTGGTAATCGACATTCACAATATGCATATAAGAATATCCCCATCATTCCGGGATCCTCCTTCGGACATGATATAAATTTTGAAGTGCTAAAGCATCCGGTACTTTGGATGGGGCTTGTTGGGCCCGATAGATCTATCTTTAGGATTCGCGTCAATTAGGGTGTCTGTTCCCTAATTCTTAGATTACCAGACTAAAAAGGGGCATATTCGGTTTAATAATCCAGCCATAGAATGTAGTTTCATTTACTCGTGTCTATTTCGTAAAACAGTTATAAAAGCAGCGCATGTATTCTCAGCCCAAAAATATAAAGGGTAAAAGGGCAAATGAAACTCACCATACGATATTTTGTAGTAAAAATATACATACGACGGAACTGAACAATGCAGGGTCAACCTCGGATTCACGAACCTATATCAAGTATGCATATTAACACATATAATAATATTCAAATAAATATATATATTTTTTATTTTAATAATATACTTGTGAATGTAATATTTATAGTTACTTAAATATTTCTATTTTATATATTTCATTAGGATATTTATAGTTACTTAAATATTTCTATTTTATATATTCATTAGGTTATAATAATAATATATTATATACCTTATTAATATATTTAGAATAAATACTTAGTATCCATATTTTTAAATACTCATAATTTTTAATATGACAATATTTTTAATAAATTCGAGTTATATTAAAATGTAAATGAACAAAAAGTATTTTATTAGTAAAAGTAGTATATATATTTCTATATCTAATATTTGTATCTAACTTATAATATCTATCTTTTTAGTTTGGAATCATAAAAATATAGTTATATTTTATATCCATTATACATTTAAAATTTAAAGTTATAGTTAGTAATAATAATAATAATAATAATAATAATAATAATAATAATAATAATAATAATAATGATATTAGTAGTAAAATAATAATGATATTAATAATGATATTGATATTAGTAATAATAATATTTATATTAATACTAATAATAATAATAATAATAATAATAATAATATTAATAATAATAATAATAATAATAATAATAATAATAATAATAATAATAATAATAATAATAATAATAATAATAATAATAATAATAATAATAATAATAATAATAATAATAAGGTAAATATAATAGAAATAATAACATTAATAATAATAATAATAATAATAATAATAATAATAATAATAATAATAATAATAATAATAATAATACTAACTCTATTTTTATACCTTAAATTCGTACGGGCTTAGACCAACAAGGGTCCAATTTGATAAGAAGCCCAAATTCCAAGTTACAAGCCCAATCCAGTTATCTAACCTAATTCTCTTTAAGTTTATAACCGAGCCTTTTTTTTATTCAATCGAATTATTTGCAGAAGTTCTATAGGTGCTCCGGCTTTTATGGTGACTCGATCAAGCGATTAGCAGCAGTATCCAAAATGGTTCTTGAGGTTCAAAGGTAATGATTTATGATAGCTTATCAGTTTGAATTAATTAAACTATTTGAGGTATTGTGGTTAATCAATCGACAGGTTGTTCGATTTGGCTTTATATCAAGTATCAGTCGATGATTAAATGAAGAAGAATTTAATGGAGCACGCCTAATCGTTTTGCTGAAGTGAAGTTGATTGAAATATCAATCAAGGAGTTCAATCGACAAAGAACAGAAGCAGGTAGTTGGTATTTGGTTGGTGTTCGTTTACACAAGGAAGGAAAATCGATCATCACAGCGTGTAATACAGAGTCTGCATCAATTTATCATCAATCGATCATGAATCGGTCCAGTAATGGATCAAGTAGGTAATCTGTGACCTTTATTATTTATTTATTTATTTATCTATTTATATAAATTTATATTTTTATCCACCATCATCGTTCATTATAAATTAGTAATCAATTTCATTCAGATTTATTATGATGTAATCTATTTGTGTGTTTTGATCGAATAAATTAGAAAATAATAATACATATAGTTGTGTTCAATAGAGGTAGTAAAATTGTGGTTGTGATTATAAAACGAATGTGAAAATGAGTTCTCTTGTCAGGAATATGATAAACAATTTAGTTGTAGCGGTAAATCGGTAGTACTTACAGTAGTAGACTTTGAGTTTTAGCAGCAGTTAAATATGATGGTGATTGTGGTTTGATTTTGGTTTTGTATTCTTAACAGTGAAGAACCAATCTGCAGTGTTGTCGAATCTCAATAACGAATAGAAGCAGCAGGTGCAGTTTGATGTGGTTGTAGGATGGTGTTTATTTATATTATTTGGTTCTTGCTTTGACTCAAGAGAATAGCAGCATGTACAGTTTGATGTGGTTGTTTTATTTTTCTCGAACCAGGCAGACAGATTAGTAGCAGGTGTGATCGATATTTAAATATGATAATGAGGAATGGAATAAGTTCTTCATAGCATAGAATAATTTGTTGGATTTATGGCAATGGTGTCGACAAGCAGGCTCAAAAGTCAGGAAAGAAAATAAAAGACAAATTGATGTGTAACTGATTTGTACTATAGTTAATGATAGGAAACTTTTTGAAGACAAAGAGTACTAATCCTCTACAGCCTTGAAAAGGACTGAAAACAGAATCATATATAATATCTGTATTTATATATGCGTACATATTTATGTATCTGTACCATATATATGTCTTTAATATAACTATATCTGTAATTTGTATATCTTTGTATCTATATTTGTATTTATTTATATAGATTATCTATATTCAGTGAATGTTTATGTACTTAGTTAAAACTGTATTTATATTTACCAATTATATATATATATATATATATATATATATATATATATATATATATATATATATATATATATATATATATATATATATATATATATATATATATATATATATATATATATATATATAATTCTTGCTTTTGATTATTAACTAATATATTAATATTAATATTACTAATACTAATAATACTAATAATAATATTACTAATAATATTTCTAATAAAGACTAATGATGATGAATGAAGAATAACAATATGATGTTATTAATACTAACAATAATAATGATTTTATTTACTAATAATGATAATAATAATATAAATGGTAATAGTAAATTTATTAGTGATACTAATACTATTTTTAGTTATAATAGTATTAATATCATTGATAATAATAATGTTAATAATAATTATAATAGTATATCAATTTATATTTATCAAATTTCGTATGTATATCTATATATACTTTATATAATAACAATAATGATACTAATATTAATATTAATATTAATAATAATACTGAAATAATGGTAATCATATTAACATTGAAATTTTTACTTTAATTTGTAGTTACATATAATATATTACCCTTTATTATCTCATATCCATCAATCATATAATTTACTGAATATTTAATATTTATATATATATATATATATATATATATATATATATATATATATATATATATATATATATATATATATATATATATATATATATACACACACACACACACACACACATTTAATTATAAACAGTTGTTCGTGAATCGTCAGGGATAGTCAAAGGGTAATTGAACACATGAACATAGTTTCAAAGTTTTCGAGACTCAACATTATAGACTTTGCTTATCGTGTCGGAAAACGTATAAAGATCAAGTTTAAATTTAGTCGGAAATTCCCGGGTCGTCACACAAAACACAAACATAGTTTCATCTCGTTGACTTGGGTGGTAGTGTTCCATGCTCGGACACTCTCCGGGATCAGCCAAAAGTTCATTCAAATCAATTTGTGTGTACTTTCTGAAAGGGGCTTGATGTTCATCCTCTTCAAGCTTAAAAAAAAATTCAATAAAAAAAAAGAAAATTGGAAGAGATGTTGATGATGTCATTAAAGAATAATATTAATTATTTAATTTAAACAAATCCTTATTAAAATAATATTAATGCAATTGTGTTAGTAAAAGAAAATTCAATTTAAACAAAACACGCATAAATTGTCTTGAAAAGTTCAGTTACTCTTCAGAGTACTTTATTTATTTATTTTTTCAATATTTGTCTGTCCAATGTAATACCACACTTATTTTTAATTGGCTCTACTGTCCTGTAAGTAACTAGAGGGGGGGGGGGAATAGTTACTTGATATGTTTTTAACACTTTTTCGATTGATCACCAAATTCGATTTAACTTTGATCAACCAACTCAACTCAAACTTGATGTGTGTGGTGTATATGTTCAAAATGATAAATGAAGTAATGTAAAGAACATAGACACAAGGATTTATAGTAGTTCGGGTGGATGTTAACTAATCCACCTTAATCCACTCCCCGATTACACTAATCGGAATTTGTTGCTTCACTAAGCACTTTTCTTCAAACCCGGTGGAGATCCGATTTACAAGTCTTCAATTTCTTTGGTAGACAACAAACCTAATCTTTCTATCATATTGAAAGATCAACTCCAACCTAGATCAACTTGTTTTCACCTTGGACAAGTATTAATCTCCAAATAAGATTAATCAACTTCCTAAGTCCCTTTAAGGAAGTAGATCACTAAGCTAGCATATGCTTCTACTAATTGAAGTTACAATACTTATACACTATGAAATGGTGATACTAAGACAATACTAAGACATACATTACATTAAGTAAACTCACAAGATAAATGATTTTTATTAGTAAGTTTACAACAACCCAATTCTATATCTATGAGATCATAGAATCTTCTCTTGCTTGATCACATTTGAGTAGTAATTGATGCACTTGTGATCACTGGAAATAAGCCTTTGAAATATGCAAGAGGGTAAGCTTCAAATGCTCTTAAATGTTTGCCTTTTATAGTGGGATTCAAAAAGTAGCTGTTGACACACGGTTGCCTTCACGGTCGACCGTGGTACGACCGTACGTGCTCCAGTTCAAATTTAGTATCCGTTGTATAGCCGTTTGACTCAAATTTGAACACCACATTTTGGCACCTTTACTTCTTCTAGCACCTGCAAAAGAAACCAAACATCCTATACAAGTACTATATGCATTAAGTGTGTGAGATTTGGTCTTAATGCATGAAAGTGACTAATCATTTCAAAAGTGGTAAACCCAACATTCTTGGAGAAGTGTCTTGATTGATATTTTGGGAAATCTCAATTTGGTCAAGACTTAGTTAGTCACTTTAATGCCATTGGTTCAATTCTAAAGACTAGTCACTATGTCATTAACTTTCTAGTTTCAATTAATCACAAGTCATGTTCTTTTTTAGTTTGGTTTAGTGATTAATTGAATAATGTCTCTATAAGATAATCATGAAGTATGTAGAGACATCAAGGTTAAGTCATAAGCAATCACCCTTAGTTACTTAGACTAGACCAAATAGACAATTGACTATACTTTCATTGTGAACCATTTTACACTTAATCTATTGGAGTAGGTTAGTTACTTGAATCTTAACTAGTGAGCACATGGCAAACATATTAATCAAGTTGACAAGTTTATGAGTATTAAGCACATTGGCAAGTAGCAAATAATACTCACACAGCAAGAGATAGTTATTCTAGGATCAATCATATAGATACTTGCACAACTTATAATTCAAACTTGAACAAATTTAAGTGCAATATAACATATTGCTTGATTAATGTGTAAGCACACATTAATGTCCAACACATGCACAAGGGAAGAGCAATCTCTAGTTGGGACTTGGTGACCATCTTAAATGTATCTAAGTGTGTTTTAGGATTACAAGTCATTACTAGTTAACCTTGAGAGCATTGTTCCTCATTTAGCCTTAATTAATCACTAAGTCATTTCTAATAGCAATTATTGTTCTAGTGACATTGGCTTAAGTGTGTTGGTACTTGATGATCATACTAAGGATATCTAGATAAGAATTAAGATCTCAAGTTGTTGATTAACACTTATGTGCTATGCCTCATCTTGGTTAATTTGTCATTAAGATGTCATTAGGCGTAATTAATCACAATTAGTGTTATTATGACCAAAACTCAATTGAGTATGGAGAAGGCATCTATTCTAAGCAGGTTGAGAAAGGTTTCATGAATTATAGATGTCGGGAACTAGTCAAACTTCATTTGGTCAAAAACGGTAACAGAGAAAACTGCAGTCGTACTGCGGTTGACCGTAATGGCGACTGTGCAACTTGTTTTCACAAAACGGCGTTGCAATTCAGTTTGGGGTTTCACGGTCGACTGTGCGGTCGACCGTACCTTGACTGTGTGTTTAGCTGAACTTTTAATTTCATTCTTTAACCTATGTTTGACTTGGTCATTTGCAAGATAAAGTATAGATTAGTGACCTTGCGTGTTTTATGTTAAGATGTCAGTCATCACTTATGCATATGTGTGTGTCATCATCAAAACATATTATTTTGGTTAATCATACTTGTTTATCGTTTAGTGCATTAACCAACATTCAACCAACATTCTCCCCCTTTTTGATGATGACAAACATACAAGTGATGAGGGACATTTTGCTATAAATACGCAAGTGTTAACAATCACTTGTATCCATCTTTCTCCCCCTTTTGTTGAAAATGTTAGCTCCCCCTAGAACTAAGCTCGCCCTTAGAGCAAAACTCTCCCTTAAATTGTGCACGTTGGAAAAATAATTATATTAAAACATAACAAGCACACATTTTATTCAAAGTAAGCAAGAAACATAGTGATGCATATATGAAAATATGCATGCAGGGTACAGTAGATGAATCCTAAGTTTATTCTACATGGGACGAGATGCGCTTGGGTGAGATGAGCATTTTCCACAAACATGATTGTTCAGAAAGCGTCGCAGGATCTTGTGAGTTCGACAATTCTGACAATGAAGGATGGACATTTGAGTGGAGGATAGTAGTGCAATGAATTGGTCATCTTCAACACTATCATCAGATCCCGTAACACTCCAGGCATGTGTGTTCTCACCTTCTGTTTCTTCGTTAAAAGGTCAAACCGAATCGTAATTGATTGGGAGGGAGGTTAGCCCAACAGGATGTACGTCATGAACGCACAGTTGTGTGAAGAGCTTCATTAAGTGTGCTCCATAGGGAAGGCAGAGAGATTCATTGTACACCAATCCATTCATCCTCTTTGCCATGAATAGTGCCATGTTGACTTGAATTCGGTGTTAGAGACACCAGAGAAGTGAGGCTTCACAAGCATGAACATTTGTGGATAGTGTTTCCCCCTTGCAGTATATGTTTTGACTTATGACTTTGAGCCAAAGGTCAAACTTAGGTGCAAGATGATTTGCCTTAAGACCATCACTTTGGATTTCAATGTGATTGATGGGCCTTTGACAAAAGGTGTTGATGATGTCACCTTTTGTGACAAATTCCGGAAGACAAAGGAGATATGGACTATAGGAGAAACATTCCACGCCTTCATCGGGAACATGAATGAATTTTCCAAAGTCTTTGAGAGACATGGAAAACCCTTTATCAAACAACCGAAATTTGATGTTATTTGGGGGAGTGAATTCATAGTTAGCGTAGAATTCACGAACAAGAGTGAATGGGACCTTTCAGAGTCAGGAATGAATCCCATTTTATGTAAGCAAAGTTTTCGAGAAGTTCTTTTGAAAAGTGCTCAATAGTAACCATACAACCTTCGACAATTGGTCTAGTGCTAACCATTTATCGGTTGTGATTGATCACATATCGTTCTTCTTGAGAGTTAGGAAGGAGATTGTCAAAGGAGTCTGAAACTGAAGAAGACAAGTCAATCACAAAAGGATTGTTGGGAGAGTTATTTGCTTGACTCATTTTGAGTGAGATGGTGTAGTGAGTTTTGCATCATAATCTACTCAATTTAAAGGGAAAAAAATGAACCTTTATTTAATCTTTCATTCCCTTTTGGAGTAATTGAATCTTTTGAGAATTTTGATCATATTCAAGTATGCTAGTTTGTGAATGATACTTTGAAAACAGATCCAATTAGATTTGAGAGGTTCAATGTGCATTTATTTTTCAAGGAGAGAGAAGAGGAAGTGTCAGACAGATACACGGTCGATGCTACGGTCGACCGTGTAGTTGACCATGTGAGGGCTGTCAGAAATAAAAATTAACTGATCTAAATTAAACAAATTCTAACCAAGAAATATTCAAATAGTCACATATTCAATTATTTCAAGCAAGTTATTCAACCAACATTTTAACTTCTCTCACTTCCTTCACCTTCCACTTCTCACATCGCTACTACTTCGACATGAAAAAGCCTTTTTCGCTTTCTTTAGTAGCAGGCGGATCTTGGATTGATACTTCTTTATTTTAGCTTGATTTAGGCAGATTCGTTCAGCTTTTGAATCACGATCCAAGCCATAAAAAGGATCATCAGCTTCATTCGAAAATTGTTCTTCATCACTGTCAGATATATCTTCCAAGTTGATTTGAGAGTTGGTCATGGCTTCATAAACCCTTTCAATCTCATCAGAGTCATCTTCATCATCCCACCCCATCAATGTTAATGTATGACTATTAAATATTTGATAGGTTGGATTTATGCGAATGTCATCTGTTGCCCTTAATTTTTCAAATAACTTTGTAAGATGCATTCCATAAGGAAGAGCTCTTGTTGAATCTTTTGGCACATTGCTCATTCGTATGGCCATAAAGTATGCCATGTTTACTGGTTCTTGCATTTCTAGACACCAAAGGAGAGCCATCTGAACAACATGGATATGTGAACGATTTCCCATTCTACAGTAAATATTGTAATCGATCACTGTGTTCCATGTCAGGAACTTCTTTCGCAGATGTTTGCTCAGTACTCCTCGACTAAGGATTTCTTCTCTTGGAGCATTGTCTTCACACAGTGTTCGAATAGTAGCATCTTTATTGATGAAATCAGGAAGATAGGTCAGACTGTATCCTGTATGGAAGAACCTGTGTCCACTTGCTGGAACTCCTAAAAGTTTTCCAAATTCTTGAAGTGATACAGTCGTTCTTGTTATTTTTAGCCTAAAGGAAACTGATCCGTTGGCATAGACGAAGCTAGAATAAAAGTCTCGAACGAGTGAAGGATAAATTGGTCCATTTAGATCAAGAAATACATCCGAGTTTAAGTCTGAGAAAGCTGCCACCATTTCAGGAAAATCTTTTGCTACAATTCTTCTTCCTTCTGCTATTTTTTGATTTTTCACTTTTTCTCTATTAAGTGTCGATTGGTGCGGACGAAAGTTGGATGAGCTTTCTCCTCGATTGGCCATTTTCTGCGCATTGATACTTCAAATTAATTCAAAGTGTACAATTCAATTGTAGGCAACAAGTTTTGCAAATTTTAATTATCATCAATACTTAGATGTTTTGATGTTAATGTTCGTCACATTTTCAATCTTCATTAGTGTCAATGAGTTTGCAATTAGATTAAGATTTTCACAAAGTTCATATGTGTTCTAGACTTTTGAGATCATCATCAACACATGTTTTGACATTCAACATTATCACACTCAATTAGCAACAATATCATTCATATCATATGAACAATGCTTCTATGAAAATTTAACCTAGATGTATAATGAACCCTAGAATCATTCAATGTTAAATTAACGCATAGATAGGTACTACTACAATCATTTTTAGGTTGTTCTTCAAGAACAATTTCGATTGTTTGCATCAATTTAGGTTTTGATTCATTCTAGTTAGGGTTTCTTTATAACCCTAATTCATCATACAAACATAATTGAATGCTAGGAAAGTAAGGATTAATCATACCGAAAGTAGGAATTGAAATTGAAGGAATGAGCGTTCTTCTTTGTGCGGTCGATCTCCTCAGCCTTGTGTAAGTGTGTGTGTTTTGAAGTGGGTTGAAAAGAAATAAAAGTGAGAGTTTAATTTAATTTAAAACAGAATCAGACCACGCACGGTCGAAGCGCGGTCGACCGTGGTGTTAGCCGTACATGAATTTTGTACACGTACAGGACAGGAATCTGCGATCGAGTATACGGTCAGCCGTGGTGCTGCCTTGGATCCTTCTGATCACTTATTTCTTCACTTCTTCTTTCTTCGAGCGCGTTTTGATGATTCTTAGGTTCTATAGAATACTTGAGGACAAGTTTTCTTTACCTAACATTGAATGATTACATCCTCCCGATGTTTAATCATCAATGACACGTAATATACTATATCTATATGTGTGTATATATATATATATATATATATATATATATATATATATATATATATATATATATATATATATTCAATCATTTATATAGTATACACAAAACGCATCAATATAATATTTAGCATGCAATACATATTTTCACATAAACACACAATCCTAAGGCAAGTAAGCTTCCTACACTAATCTTTTAAAATCACTTTTCAAAAACAATTTTGCATTTGTAAGAAAAACCTTTCATTAATACAAAGTCTTTTTGAGAATGTTATTCTCATTAGCATTTTGATCATTGATTTTGATTGATTTTAAGGTTACCTAATCCTTGACTTATCTCTACCATGGAATTGCTAGCTTGGTCCATTTTTCCCATATTTTCAATTTTCCTAATAATAGACAATGGACTTTGATTACAAGATTTGTGTTTGCTAGAGTCGTGACATATATTCATTTCATGTTTACCTCTTGATGAATCACAAGTAGTTATCCTTTCAAGTTTTCTCTTCAATGTGTTATTTTCATCAATTAAAACTTTGATAAGTTGTCTAACTTTATGTAATTCTTTCTCTAAAAGTTTTACTTTGTCACGACTACTATCATACACAAATTTAATAGTCTTGTAATCATCTAAAAATTCTTCATAATTAGAAGGATAGAATACATGTACCTCATTACAATCCATGCTTGAGACATCATCTTCTTTGAATGGAGATTCAACCTCTTCTTCACTTTGACCATCTTGATCCAAATCATTCCAAGAAATCATGAGGCAAACATCTTCATTTCCATTCAACCCTTTTGCTTGAAAATCACCAACCTTTTCCAAACCCTTCTCTATTCCTTTACTCTTTAAACTTCTAGAGTTTAAATCTTCTTGAGAACATAGTGAATCCCAACATTCTTTTGCACTTTCACATGAGATTATCTTTAATCTTTCTTCACTAGGAAGAATTCCATGAAGTAGTGAAATTGCATCAAATTGTTTCAAAACATCATTGTTTTGAAATGTTGACTTCACTAGTCTTGAACTTGTTTGTGGTACAAAGTCTCCTACTTTGATTATTCTCCACAAGTAGTAATCCTTGGATTTGAGATAAGACTCAAATCTTAATTTCCACACATCAATATTCATCTTATCAAAGATTGGTGCTTCTTTCACCAATTCTTCCAAGTATCTCATAGTTTGAGTTGATCCGAGAATCGTTGACTCAAGTTTTTACACAAAACGAATTTTGACGCTTTCGTAATCGTTTGTTGCGCAATAATTTGAGCGACTGCTCTGATACCAATTGTAAGTAACTAGGGGGGGTGTGTGACGATCCGGAAATTTCCGAGCAAATTTAAACTTTAATCTTATATGATTTCGACACGATAAGCAAAGTCTGTAAGGTTGAGCCTCGAAATTTTGGAACAAGTTACATAAATGCATTTGCCCGTTTGACTATTCCCGACGATTCACGAACCCTCAATTATAAACAAAAATGTAGATATAAATAATTAAATCTAATAGATTTAATAAATAAATGAACTATTAAATGATTTAGTTATTGGAAAATAACTTAAACCAATTAAAACTTTATATATAGGATATATTAAATATAAATAATTTTGAATATAATTTGTCAACAATAACAAAGTATTAAATGAGTACTTTGGGTTTATATATATATATATATATATATATATATATATATATATATATATATATATATATATATATATATATATATATATATAATAATTAAAAACATAATTATATATAAAGTAGTTAAAATATATATAGGTATATATAAATATATTAAAATTAGTAAATATGATATAATTAATAATTTGTAATTTCAAGTTTTAAAATATAAATACGGATAAATATAAATACATATACAATATACAAATATAGATATATATATATATATATATATATATATATATATATATATATATATATATATATATATATATAAACTTCAGTTAAATAAATATATATAACTATATAAAATTAAATATACATAAACACATATACATGTATATAATACGAATATATAGACATACTGCTATTTAAATATAACACTGTTATATACATAAATATACAGATACAGATAATACGTATTTCTGTTATATATATATATATATATCACATGCATGTTTAATTTAATTATCTGATATATAAAATCTAGATTTGGTGAGAATAGAATCAATGAATTTTAACCTGTTCTTAATTTTTCTTCCCTTTCTGTTCCTGATTTGCAAAGCTGTCTACTTCAACCTACATGCCATATCCAAGGCAATTGTTAACAATCCCATCCCATTTTATTTTATTCATTTTTTTCTGTATCTGGTAATTAAATTGTCGACTTTATTAGCTTTAAAATAAATCTGTTCTCTCACAAGTGATGAATTGAATCGATTACCTTCCTTCTCTATACTCTGTTACAGCCATTTTTTTTCTCTCTTTCAGAATCGAAATTATTAATTTCATCACTGTATATTTTTTCTGTCGATAGTCCTGTACGTACCATTTTTTTTTAAATCGAAATTGAATCCTACTTCTAAATCCTTAAATGCAGTTTGTTTAGGAATCAATCACTCAAACTATTTGAAAAATCTCAGGATCCAATTCCTTCGATTAAATCTTAATTTGAGAGTCAAAGTTAATCCTAAAAAGTCAAAGAATTTTGTTCAAGAAGAAATTAGAAAAATTTTCGATGTTTTGAATTAAATTGAGAGTCCAGGATGTTTATAGGATCGATTTAGGACATATTCCATTTAGGAATTGTGATCTATAACATTCTAAAATTTGAGTTTAATGATGGAGTTTAACCTGTATTTTTTTTTGTGTCTGTTACGATTTTTTTTTATATTGCTGTTTTAATCAACCTAATCGATTAAAACAAATTGATTATATTTTGGATTAGCGTTTTAAAAACTACAAACTTATTGGTAATATGTCTGGAGTATGAATTGAACGATGGTCGATTGAGTTGTTGATGAATGAGAAAATAGAAACTAATTGAAATCAGTATAAATAAAATAAAGCTTGGTATTTAATCAGAAAAGCTGGATAGATCAGCTGGTTACGTGTGTTTGTGAATATTCATAGGGTCTGGGGTTCGAGCCCGGTACGAGGCAGTATTTTTTTTAAGGCTATTTCTTGAAGGTAGTCATATTTTTATTAGTATTATTATTTTTATTATTATTATTGTTATTATTATTATTGTTAATTGTTATTACTAATTCTTGGTATTATTACTAAGTATTATAGTTATTATTATTATTAATGTTACAAATAAGTATTAGATACCTTTTATTGTTATCATAATTATAAATGTAATTATAATTACTATTATAATTAAGATTATGATTATCATTATCATTATTAGAATTATTATTATTATTATTAACATAAATATCATTCTTAGCAATATCATTATTATTGAAAGTATTACGATTATGATAATAAAAGTTTCAATGAGATTATCATTAAGATTATAAGAATATATATAAATGTATGGATTTAAAAACTATGGATAAAATTATAATTTTAGTGAATTACTAATTATTAGTATTATTATTAATAAAGTTATTATTATTATTATTATTATTATTATTATTATTATTATTATTATTATTATTATTATTATTAAAACATCATTATTACTATCAAAAACTATCTTTTTAAATAGATAAATATTTTATACATAAAATATACTTATTACATACGTTATAGTTATATTAATATTTCACATAACTATATAAATCAAACTTACTAATATTATTAATTTAAATACGTACATATAACAAGATATTGATTTTAAAAATAACACTAAACAATAATGTATATAAATAAATATGGATATATTAATATAGATATTAATCATTTTGAATATATATACACAAATTAATTATATAATATATAAATTAAGATACAATAAATAAATTTGTTCGACTACGATTATGTGTATTAATGTATATATAAATGATATAGGTTCGTAAATCCGAGGCTAACCCTGCATTTTTCAATTTAGTCATATGTATTTTTACTACAAAATACATTTGGTGAGTTCATTTGATTCCCTTTTACTCTTTACATTTTTGGGACTGAGAATACCTGCGCTACTTTTACAACTGCTTTATTAAATGCTTTTGAAATACATTTTGAACTGTGAATACATGAAATGCTTTTATAAATGTTTGACGAGATAGACACAAGCAAAACATTCCTCGAATGAATTATGTGGACGTGATAATTTCCACCATTGAATTATGTGGACGTGATAATTGCCACAATTGATATGAATATTTTTCCCCTGATTATTATTGCTTGGTAACCTAAGAATTAAGGAACATCACTAATTTTGAGAATTAGTGCACGTCTAATTGACGCGAATCCTAAAGGTAGCTACCGGGTTTAACACCCCACCCAGAATGTTCACTAGACGGAAGGGCTAGTGGGCGTGGTGTTTAGTACTTTGAAGTTATTATGATTATTATACAGACGAGATGTTCTGTTTTGGGGATATTATTATGCACATTATATGTTAAGGTCGGTTACCAAGCCAAGCTATGAAAGCAATGAAAAGTGAATATTATGCATCGAGAGAATGATTTTATACACAGGTTATGTGTATGTTATTTTTGTGCACAAGATATGTGTACGGTTACAAAGATTTATGAAAGATGATTTCATACACGAGAAGTATTTAAAAGATATCGCATGTACATTACAGGTGGGTATAGGATTCGGGCCCATTTGTACCATGCAGGATTTAAATCTTGTGGTCTATCAAAATGATAAATTTTATTGTTTTATGATAAACCTATGAACTCACCAACCTTTTGGTTGACACTTGAAAGCATGTTTATTCTCAGGTATGAAAGAAATCTTCCGCTGTGCATTTGCTCATTTTAGAGATATTACTTGGAGTCATTCATGACATATTTCAAAAGACGTTGCATTCGAGTCGATGAGTTCATCAAGATTATTATTAAGTTAATTATAGTTGGTTATATTATGAAATGGTATGCATGCCGTCAAGCTTCGATGTAATGAAAGTTTGTTTTTTTTTTAAAAACGAATGCAATGTTTGTAAAATGTATCATATAGAGGTCAAGTACCTCACAATGTAATCATATGTTATTGTATTCGTTCTTATGGATTAGGACGGGTCTTTACATGTGGTATCAGAGCGGTGGTCTTAGCGAACCAGGTATGCATTAGTGTGTCTAACTGATAAGTCGTTAGGATGCATTAGTGAGTCTGGACTTCGACCGTGTCTGCATGTCAAAAGTTTTGCTTATCATTTTTAGTCGGAAATCATCTGCTTATCATCCTTAGGAAATTACCTGCTTATCATTATTAGTCTAGACACGTCTGAAATATCCCGTTCAAATTGATTATAAACGTTCCATATTAATTGATTTCGTCGCGAGGTTTTAACCTCTATATGAGACGTTTTTCAAAGACTGCATTCATTTTTAAAACAACCATAACCTTTATTTTATCTATAAAGGTTTAAAAAGCATTACGTAGATTATCAAATAATGATAATCTAAAATATACCGTTTACACACGACCATTACATAATGGTTTACAATAAGAATATATTACATCAAAAATAAGTTTCTTGAATGCAGTTTTTACATAATATCATACAAGCATGGACTCCAAATCTTGTCCTTATTTTAGTATGCAACAGCGGAAGCTCTTAATAATCACCTGAGAATAAACATGCTTAAAATATCAACAAAAATGTTGATGAGTTATAGGTTTAACCTATATATTATCAAATCATAATAATAGACCACAAGATTTCATATTTCAATATACATCTCATACATAGAGATAAAAATCATTCATATGGTGAACACCTGGTAACCGACATTAACAAGATGCATATAAGAATATCCCCTATCATTTCGGAAAATCCTTCGAACATGATAAAAATGAATTCGAAGTACTAAAGCATTCGGTAGGCCCAATAGATCTATCTTTAGGATTCGCGTCAATTAGTAGATCGGTTTACTAATTCTTAGGCTACCAAGCAAAAGAGGCATATTCGGCTTCGATCATTCACCCATATAATGTAGTTCCATTTACTTGTGTCTATTTCGTAAAACATTTATAAAACTGCATGTATTCTCATCCCAAAATATTAGATTTTAAAAGTGGGACTATAACTCACTTTCACAGATTTTTACTTCGTCGGGAAGTAAGACTTGGCCACTGGTCGATTCACGAACCTATAACAAATATGTACATATATATCAAAGTATGTTCAAAATATATTTACAACATTTTTAATACGTTTTAATGTTTTAAGTTTATTAAGTCAGCTGTCCTCGTTAGTAACCTACAACTAGTTGTCCACAATTAGATGTACAGAAATAAATCGATATATATTATCTTGAATCAATCCACGACCCAGTGTATACACATCTCAGGCTAGATCACAACTCAAAGTATATATATATTTTTGGAATCAACCTCAACTCTGTATAGCTAACTCCAACATTACTGCATATAGAGTGTCTATGGTTGTTCCAAATAATATATATACATGGGTCGATATGATATGTCAAAACATTTGCATACGTGTCTATGGTATCCCAAGATTACATAATATATTAGAATACATGTATAATACAATATAAGTTTGCTAGGATATGATTTGTATAGAATTGTTACAATATTTCCCGTCGCTACAACAATCAAAAAATATCCAATCTTGTTTTACCCATAACTTCTTCGTTTTAAATCCGTTTTGAGTGAATCAAATTGCTATGGTTTCATATTGAACTCTATTTTATGAATCTAAACAGAAAAAGTATAGGTTTATAGTCAAAAATATAAGTTACAAGTCATTTTTGTAAGAGGTAGTCATTTCAGTCGAAAGAACGACGTCTTGATGACCATTTTGAAAAACATACTTCCACTTTGAGTTTAACCATGATTTTTGGATATAGTTTCATGTTCATAAGAAAAATCATTTTCCCAGAAGAACAACTTTTAAATCAAAGTTTATCATAATTTTTAATTATCAAACCCAAAACAGCCCGCGGTGTTACTACGACGGCATATGTCCGGTTTTACGGTATTTTTCGTGTTTCCAGGTTTTAAATCATTAACTTAGCATATAATATAGATATAGAATATGTGTTTAGTTGATTTTAAAAGTCAAGTTAGAAGGATTAACTTTTGTTTGCGAACAAGTTTAGAATTAACTAAACTATGTTCTAGTGATTTCAAGTTTAAACCTTCGAATAAGATAGCTTTATATGTATGAATCGAATGATGTTATGAACATCATTACTATCTCAAGTTTTGTGGATAAACCTACTGGAAAAGAGACAAATAGATCTAGCTTCAAAGGATCCTTGAATGGCTTGAAAGTTCTTGAAGCAGAATCATGACACGAAAACAAGTTCAAGTAAGATTTCCACTCGAAATAAGATTGTTATAGTTATAGAAATTGAATCAAAGTTTGAATATGAGTATGACCTTGCATTAGAAAGATATCTTACTATAAATAAGAAAGATTTCTTGAGGTTGGATGATCACTTTACAAAATTGGAAGTAAGCTAGCAAACTTGGAAGTATTCTTGATTTTATGAAACTAGAACTTATAGAATTTATGAAGAACACATAGAACTTGAAGATAGAACTTGAGAGAGATCAATTAGATGAAGAAAATTGAAGAATTAAAGTGTTTGTAGGTGTTTTTGGTCGTTGGTATATGGATTAGATATAAAGGATGTGTAATTTTGTTTACATGTAAATAAGTCATGAATGATTACTAATATTTTTGTAATTTTATGAAATATTTCATGCTAGTTTCCAAATGATGGTTCCCACATGTGTTAGGTGACTCACATGGGCTGCTAAGAGCTGATCATTGGAGTGTATATACCAATAGTACATACATCTAAAAGCTGTGTATTGTACGAGTACGAATACGGGTGCATACGAGTAGAATTGTTGATGAAACTGAACGAGGATGTAATTATAAGCATTTTTGTTAAGTAGAAGTATTTTGATAAGTGACTTGAAGTCTTTCAAAAGTGTATGAATACATATTAAAACACTACATGTAAATACATTTTAACTGAATCGTTAAGTCATCGTTAGTCGTTACATGTAAATGTTGATTTGAAACCTTTAAGTTAACGATCTTGTTAAATGTTGTTAACCCAATGTTTATTATATCTAATGAGATGTTAAATTATTATATTATCATGATATTATGATATATTAATATATCTTAATATGATATATATACATTTAAATGTCGTTACAACGATAATCGTTACATATATGTCTCGTTTCGAAATCCTTAAGTTAGTAGTCTTGTTTTTACATATGTAGTTCATTGTTAAATACATAATGACATGTTTACTTATCATGTATCATGATTAAACATAGTGTAACAATATCTTAATATGATTCATATATAATTAGTAAGACGTTGTTATAACGATAAGCGTTATATATATCGTTTCGAGTTTCTTAATTCAATAAAATCAATTTTATGTATATAACTCATTGTTAAAATACCTAATGAGATACTTACTTATCATAATATCATGTTAATTATATATATAATCATATATATATCATCATATAGTTTTTACAAGTTTTAACGTTCGTGAATCACCGGTCAACTTGGGTGGTCAATTGTCTATATGAAACCTATTTCAATTAATCAAGTCTTAAAAAGTTTGATTGCTTAACATGTTGGAAACACTTAATCATGTAAATAACAATTTCATTTAATATATATAAACATGGAAAAGTTCGGGTCACTACAGTACCTACCCGTTAAATAAATTTCGTCCCGAAATTTTAAGCAGTTGGAGGTGTTGACGTATCTTCTGGAAATAAATGCGGGTATTTCTTCTTCATCTGATCTTCTCATTCCCAGGTGAACTCGGGTCCTCTATGAGCATTCCATCGAACCTTAACAATTGGTATCTTGTTTTGCTTAATTCTTTTAACCTCACGATCCATTATTTCGACGGGTTCTTCGATGAATTGAAGTTTTTCGTTGATTTGAATTTCGTCTAACGGAATAGTGAGATCTTCTTTAGCAAAACATTTCTTCAAATTCGAGACGTGAAAAGTGTTATGTACAGCTGCGAGTTGTTGGGGTAACTCAAGTCGGTAAGCTACTGGTCCGACACGTTCAATAATCTTGAATGGTCCAATATACCTTGGATTTAGTTTCCCTCGTTTACCAAATCAAACACCGCCTTTCCAAGGTGAAACTTTAAGCATGACCATCTCGCCAATTTCAAATTCTATATCTTTTCTTTTAATGTCAGCGTAGCTCTTTTGTCGACTTTGGGCGGTTTTCAATCGTTGTTGAATTTGGATGATCTTCTCGGTAGTTTCTTGTATTATCTCCGGACCCGTAATCTGTCTATCCCCCACTTCACTCCAACAAATCGGAGACCTGCACTTTCTACCATAAAGTGCTTCAAACGGCGTCATCTCAATGCTTGATGAAATGTCCCGTTCTTATTGATTAAAAACGTTCCATATTAATTGATTTCGTTGCGAGGTTTTGACCTCTATAGGAGACGTTTTTCAAAGACTGCATTCATTTTTAAACAAACCATAACCTTTATTTCATCAATAAAGGTTTAAAAAGCTTTACGTAGATTATCAAATAATGATAATCTAAAATATCCTGTTTACACACGACCATTACATAATGGTTTACAATACAAATATGTTACAACAAAATAAGTTTCTTGAATGCAGTTTTTACACAATATCATACAAGCATGGACTCCAAATCTTGTCCTTATTTAAGTATGCGACAGCGGAAGCTCTTAATAATCACCTGAGAATAAACATGCTTAAAACGTCAACAAAAATGTTAGTGAGTTATAGGTTTAACCTATATATATCAAATCGTAACAATAGACCACAAGATTTCATATTTCAATACACATCCCATACATAGAGATAAAAATCATTCATATGGTGAACACCTGGTAACCGACAATAACAAGATGCATATATAAGAATATCCCCATCATTCCGGGACACCCTTCGGATATGATATAAATTTCGAAGTACTAAAGCATCCGGTACTTTGGATGGGGTTTGTTAGGCCCAATAGATCTATCTTTAGGATTCGCGTCAATTAGGGTGTCTGTTCCCTAATTCTTAGATTACCAGACTTAATAAAAAGGGGCATATTCGATTTCGATAATTCAACCATAGAATGTAGTTTCACGTACTTGTGTCTATTTTGTAAATCATTTATAAAACCTGCATGTATTCTCATCCCAAAAATATTAGATTTTAAAAGTGGGACTATAACTCACTTTCACAGATTTTTACTTCGTCGGGAAGTAAGACTTGGCCACTGGTTGATTCACGAACCTATAACAATATATACATATATATCAAAGTATGTTCAAAATATATTTACAACACTTTTAATATATTTTGATGTTTTAAGTTTATTAAGTCAGCTGTCCTCGTTAGTAACCTACAACTAGTTGTCCACAGTTAGATGTACAGAAATAAATCGATAAATATTATCTTGAATCAATCCACGACCCAGTGTATACGTATCTCAGTATTGATCACAACTCAAACTATATATATTTTGGAATCAACCTCAACCCTGTATAGCTAACTCCAACATTCACATATAGAGTGTCTATGGTTGTTCCGAAATATATGTAGATGTGTCGACATGATAGGTCGAAACATTGTATACGTGTCTATGGTATCTCAAGATTACATAATATATAATACAAGTTGATTAAGTTATGGTTGGAATAGATTTGTTACCAATTTTCACGTAGCTAAAATGAGAAAAATTATCCAATCTTGTTTTACCCATAACTTCTTCATTTTAAATCCGTTTTGAGTGAATCAAATTGCTATGGTTTCATATTGAACTCTATTTTATGAATCTAAACAAAAAAAGTATAGGTTTCTAGTCGGAAAAATAAGTTACAAGTCGTTTTTGTAAAGGTAGTCATTTCAGTCGAAAGAACGACGTCTAGATGACCATTTTAGAAAACATACTTCCACTTTGAGTTTAACCATAATTTTTGGATATAGTTTCATGTTCATAATAAAAATCATTTTCTCAGAATAACAACTTTTAAATCAAAGTTTATCATAGTTTTTAATTAACTAACCCAAAACAGCCCGCGGTGTTACTACGACGGCGTAAATCCGGTTTTACGGTGTTTTTCGTGTTTCCAGGTTTTAAATCATTAAGTTAGCATATAATATAGATATAGAACATGTGTTTAGTTGATTTTAAAAGTCAAGTTAGAAGGATTAACTTTTGTTTGCGAACAAGTTTAGAATTAACTAAACTATGTTCTAGTGATTACAAGTTTAAACCTTCGAATAAGATAGCTTTATATGTATGAATCGAATGATGTTATGAACATCATTACTACCTTAAGTTCCTTGGATGAACCTACTGGAAAAGGGAAAAATGGATCTAGCTTCAATGGATCCTTGGATGGCTCAAAGTTCTTGAAGCAAAATCATGACACGAAAACAAGTTCAAGTAAGATCATCACTTGAAATAAGATTGTTATAGTTATAGAAATTGAACCAAAGTTTGAATATGATTATTACCTTGTATTAGAATGATAACCTACTGTAAGACAAAGATTTCTTGAGGTTGGATGATCACCTTACAAGATTGGAAGTGAGCTAGCAAACTTGAAAGTATTCTTGATTTTATGAAACTAGAACTTTTGGAATTTATG
Source organism: Rutidosis leptorrhynchoides (assembly GCF_046630445.1). Taxonomy (NCBI): domain Eukaryota; kingdom Viridiplantae; phylum Streptophyta; class Magnoliopsida; order Asterales; family Asteraceae; genus Rutidosis; species Rutidosis leptorrhynchoides. The sequence goes on along the minus strand of NC_092336.1, from coordinate 394,013,147 downwards.
AAGAACACTTAGAACTTGAAGATAGAACTTGAGAGAGTTCAATTAGATGAAGAAAATTGAAGAATGAAAGTGTTTGTAGGTGTTTTTGGTCGTTGGTGTATGGATTAGATATAAAGGATATGTAATTTTGTTTTCATGTAAATAAGTCATGAATGATTACTCATATTTTTGTAATCTTATGAGATATTTCATGCTAGTTGCCAAATGATGGTTCCCACATGTGTTAGGTGACTCACATGGGCTGCTAAGAGCTGATCATTGGAGTGTATATACCAATAGTACATACATCTAAAAGCTGTGTATTGTACGAGTACGAATACGGGTGCATACGAGTAGAATTGTTGATGAAACTGAACGAGAATGTAATTGTAAGCATTTTTGTTAAGTAGAAGTATTTTGATAAGTGTATTGAAGTCTTTCAAAAATGTATAAATACATATTAAAACACTACATGTATATACATTTTAACTGAGTCGTTAAGTCATCGTTAGTCGTTACATGTAAGTGTTGTTTTGAAACCTTTAGGTTAACGATCTTGTTAAATGTTGTTAACCCAATGTTTATAATAACAAAAGAGATTTTAAATTATTATATTATCATGATATTATGATGTACGAATATCTCTTAATATGATATATATACATTAAATGTCGTTACAACGATAAACGTTACATATATGTCTCGTTTCAAAATCATTAAGTTAGTAGTTTTGTTTTTACATATGTAGTTCATTGTTAATATAATTAATGATATGTTTACTTATCATAATATCATGTTAACTATATATATAACCATATATATGTCATCATATAGTTTTTTACAAGTTTTAACGTTCGTGAATCACCGGTCAACTTGGGTGGTCAATTGTCTATATGAAACCTATTTCAATTAATCAAGTCTTAACAAGTTTGATTGCTTAACATGTTGGAAACATTTAATCATGTAAACATCAATCTCAATTAATATATATAAACATGGAAAAGTTCGGGTCACTACAGTACCTACCCGTTAAATAAATTTCGTCCCGAAATTTTAAGCTGTTGAAGGTGTTGACGAATCTTCTGGAAATAGATGCGGGTATTTCTTCTTCATCTGATCTTCACGCTCCCAGGTGAACTCGGGTCCTCTACGAGCATTCCATCGAACCTTAACAATTGGTATCTTGTTTTGCTTAAGTCTTTTAACCTCACGATCCATTATTTCGACGGGTTCTTCGATGAATTGGAGTTTTTCGTTGATTTGGATTTCATCTAACGGAATAGTGAGATCTTCTTTAGCAAAACATTTCTTCAAATTCGAGACGTGGAAAGTGTTATGTACAGCCGCGAGTTGTTGAGGTAACTCAAGTCGGTAAGCTACTGGTCCGACACGATCAATAATCTTGAATGGTCCAATATACCTTGGATTTAATTTCCCTCGTTTACCAAATCGAACAACGCCTTTCCAAGGTGAAACTTTAAGCATGACCATCTCTCCAATTTCAAATTCTATATCTTTTCTTTTAATGTCAGCGTAGCTCTTTTGTCGACTTTGGGCGGTTTTCAACCGTTGTTGAATTTGGATGATCTTCTCGGTAGTTTCTTGTATAATCTCCGGACCCGTAATCTGTCTATCCCCCACCTCACTCCAACAAATCGGAGACCTGCACTTTCTACCATAAAGTGCTTCAAACGGCGCCATCTCAATGCTTGAATGGTAGCTGTTGTTGTAGGAAAATTCTGCTAACGGTAGATGTCGATCCCAACTGTTTCCGAAATCAATAACACATGCTCGTAGCATGTCTTCAAGCGTTTGTATCGTCCTTTCGCTCTGCCCATCAGTTTGTGGATGATAGGCAGTACTCATGTCTAGACGAGTTCCTAATGCTTGCTGTAATGTCTGCCAGAATCTTGAAATAAATCTGCCATCCCTATCAGAGATAATAGAGATTGGTATTCCATGTCTGGAGACGACTTCCTTCAAATACAGTCGTGCTAACTTCTCCATCTTGTCATCTTCTCTTATTGGTAGGAAGTGTGCTGATTTGGTGAGACGATCAACTATTACCCAAATAGTATCAAAACCACTTGCAGTCCTTGGCAATTTAGTGATGAAATCCATGGTAATGTTTTCCCATTTCCATTCCGGGATTTCGGGTTGTTGAAGTAGACCTGATGGTTTCTGATGCTCAGCTTTGACCTTAGAACACGTCAAACATTCTCCTACGTATTTAGCAACATCGACTTTCATACCCGGCCACCAAAAATGTTTCTTGAGATCCTTGTACATCTTCCCCGTTCCAGGATGTATTGAGTATCTGGTTTTATGAGCTTCTCTAAGTACCATTTCTCTCATATCTCCAAATTTTGGTACCCAAATCCTTTCAGCCCTATACCGGGTTCCGTCTTCCCGAATATTAAGATGCTTCTCCAATCCTTTGGGTATTTCATCCTTTAAATTTCCCTCTTTTAAAACTCCTTGTTGCGCCTCCTTTATTTGAGTAGTAATGTTATTATGAATCATTATATTCATAGATTTTACTCGAATGGGTTCTCTATCCTTCCTGCTCAAGGCATCGGCTACCACATTTGCCTTCCCCGGGTGGTAACGAATCTCAAAATCGTAATCATTCAATAATTCAATCCACTTACGCTGCCTCATATTCAGTTGTTTCTGATTAAATATGTGTTGAAGACTTTTGTGGTCGGTATATATAATACTTTTGACCCCATATAAGTAGTGCCTCCAAGTCTTTAATGCAAAAACAACCGCGCCTAATTCCAAATCATGCGTCGTATAATTTTGTTCGTGAATCTTCAATTGTCTAGACGCATAAGCAATCACCTTCGTTCGTTGCATTAATACACAACCGAGACCTTGCTTTGATGCGTCACAATAAATCACAAAATCATCATTCCCTTCAGGCAATGACAATATAGGTGCCGTAGTTAGCTTTTTCTTCAATAACTGAAACGCTTTATCTTGTTCATCATTCCATTCAAATTTCTTCCCTTTATGCATTAATGCAGTCAAGGGTTTTGCTATTCTGGAAAAGTCTTGGATGAACCTTCTGTAGTAACCAGCTAGTCCTAAAAACTGGCGTATGTGTTTCGGAGTTTTCGGGGTTTCCCACTTTTCAACAGTTTCTATCTTTGCCGGATCCACCTTAATACCTTCTTTGTTCACTATGTGACCGAGGAATTGAACTTCTTCCAACCAAAATGCACACTTTGAAAACTTAGCGTACAATTCTTCCTTCCTCAATACTTCTAACACTTTTCTCAAATGTTCACCGTGTTCTTGGTCATTCTTTGAGTAAATAAGTATGTCATCAATGAAAACAATGACAAACTTGTCAAGGTATGGTCCACACACTCGGTTCATAAGGTCCATGAACACAGCTGGTGCATTAGTTAAACCAAACGGCATGACCATAAACTCGTAATGACCGTAACGTGTTCTGAAAGCAGTCTTTGGAATATCATCTTCTTTCACCCGCATTTGATGATACCCGGAACGTAAGTCAATCTTTGAATAAACAGACGAGCCTTGTAGTTGATCAAATAAGTCGTCGATTCTCGGTAGTGGGTAGCGGTTCTTGATGGTAAGTTTGTTCAACTCTCGGTAGTCGATACACAACCTGAATGTACCATCTTTCTTCTTGACAAACAAAACAGGAGCTCCCCACGGTGATGTGCTTGGTCGAATGAAACCACGCTCTAAAAGTTCTTGTAATTGGCTTTGCAGTTCTTTCATCTCGCTGGGTGCGAGTCTGTAAGGAGCACGAGCTATTGGTGCAGCTCCTGGTACAAGATCTATTTGAAATTCAACGGATCGATGTGGGGGTAATCCCGGTAATTCTTTCGGAAATACATCGGGAAATTCTTTTGCAATGGGAACATCATTGATGCTCTTTTCTTCCATTTGTACTTTCTCGACGTGTGCTAGAACAGCATAGCAACCTTTTCTTATTAGTTTTTGTGCCTTCAAATTACTAATAAGATGTAGCTTCGTGTTGCCCTTTTCTCCGTACACCATTAAGGGTTTTCCTTTTTCTCGTATAATGCGAATTGCATTTTTGTAACAAACGATCTCCGCTTTCACTTCTTTCAACCAGTCCATACCGATTATCACATCAAAACTCCCTAACTCTACTGGTATCAAATCAATCTTAAATGTTTCGCTAACCAGTTTAATTTCTCGATTCCGACATATATTATCTGCTGAAATTAATTTACCATTTGCTAATTCGAGTAAAAATTTACTATCCAAAGGCGTCAATGGACAACTTAATTTAGCACAAAAATCTCTACTCATATAGCTTCTATCCGCACCCGAATCAAATAAAACGTAAGCAGATTTATTGTCAATAAGAAACGTACCCGTAACAAGCTCCGGGTCTTCCTGTGCCTCTACCGCATTAATATTGAAAATTCTTCCACGGCCTTGTCCATTCGTGTTCTCCTGGTTCGGGCAATTCCTAATAATGTGGCCTGGTTTTCCACATTTATAACAAACTACATTGGCATAACTTGCTCCGACACTACTTGCTCCGCCATTACTCGTTCCGACACCATTTGTTCCTTTCGTTCTATTAACCCCTGGTCCGTAGACCTCACACTTCGCCGCGCTATGACCATTTCTTTTACACTTGTTGCAAAATTTGGTGCAGAACCCCGAGTGATTCTTTTCACACCTTTGGCATAGTTGCTTCTGATTGTTGTTGTTGTTGCGGTTATTATTGTTGTTGGGATGATTGTTGTAGTTGCTGTTGTTGTTGTTGTTGGGCCGTTTGTTGTAGTTGCGATTGATGTTGCGATTGTTGGGATAATTGTTGCGATTATTGTTGTAATTGCTGTTGTTGTTGTATTGGTGATTCTTATCACCGTTTTCCTCCCACTTTCTTTTGACTTGCTTCACATTGGCCTCTTCAGCAGTCTGTTCTTTAATTCTTTCTTCAATCTGGTTCACTAGTTTGTGAGCCATTCTACATGCCTGTTGTATGGAGGCGGGCTCGTGTGAACTTATATCTTCTTGGATTCTTTCCGGTAATCCTTTCACAAATGCGTCGATCTTCTCTTCCTCATCTTCGAATGCTCCTGGACACAATAGGCATAATTCTGTGAATCGTCTTTCGTACGTGGTAATATCAAATCCTTGGGTTCGTAACCCTCTAAGTTCTGTCTTGAGCTTATTGACCTCGGTTCTGGGACGGTACTTCTCGTTCATCAAGTGCTTGAATGCTGACCACGGTAGTGCGTACGCATCATCTTGTCCCACTTGCTCTAGATAGGTATTCCACCATGTTAACGCAGAACCTGTGAAGGTATGCGTAGCGTACTTCACTTTGTCCTCTTCAGTACACTTACTTATGGCAAACACCGATTCAACCTTCTCGGTCCACCGTTTCAATCCGATCGGTCCTTCGGTTCCATCAAATTCCAAAGGTTTGCAGGCAGTGAATTCTTTGTAGGTGCATCCTACACGATTTCCTGTACTGCTAGATCCAAGGTTATTGTTGGTATGTAGCGCAGCCTGTACTGCGGCTATGTTTGAAGCTAGAAAAGTACGGAATTCCTCTTCATTCATATTCACGGTGTGTCGAGTAGTCGGTGCCATTTCCTTCAAAATAGTTAAATGGAACAAGTTAATCATACAGAATATTAAGAGTAGTTAATAGTATTTCGTAGCATAATATGAACTCATTTATAAAAGCTTTTTCTTCATATTAGCGTTTTATAAGTTTAAATTCGGGTAGTACCTACCCGTTAAGTTCATACTTAGTAGCTAATATACAATTCAACTACTACAATTCTATATGAAAAACTGATTATAATAATATTTCGCGTTCAAACTTTTATACAATATTTTACAAACTTACAATACCGCTTGTTTTACATAAAGCATGAAATATAGCACACAATAACTTTGATACAAGATAGTTGTGAAGACAATTCTAGCTAGTACACAAGTCGTTCAGCAAAGGCAATAAAGACACGTAATTCATACGTCCAGAAACAAGTCATGCATTCTGGTTTTACTAGGACTACTTCCCATCCTTGGTCTTGTGCAACATAACCGTTATGGCCGTTGATAAGACAGCGTGTTGTAACGTCATCAAAGGGACGAGGGTTACGTAATGTCCAACAGTCCCGTAATAATCTAAAAACCTCATTTCTTACCCCAATTACCGACTCCGTCACTTGTGGAAACGTTTTGTTTAATAGTTGTAGCCCGATGTTCTTGTTCTCACTTTGGTGAGAAGCGAACATTACTAATCCGTAAGCATAACATGCTTCTTTATGTTGCATGTTAGCCGCTTTTTCTAAATCACGAAGTCCAATATTCGGATATATTGAGTCAAAATAATTTCTTAACCCGTTGCGTAAAATAGCATTTGGGTTCCCCGCAATATATGCGTCAAAGTAAACACATCGTAACTTATGGGTTTCCCAATGTGATATCCCCCATCTTTCAAACGAAAGTCTCTTATAAACCAAGACATTCTTGGAACGTTCTTCGAATGTCTTACAAACTGATCTCGCCTTAAATAGTTGTGCCGAAGAATTCTGGCCGACTCTAGACAAGATTTCATCAATCATGTCTCCGGGTAGGTCTCTTAAAATATTGGGTTGTCTATCCATTTTGTGTTTTTAAACTGTAAAATAGACAAGAGTTAGATTCATAAAAAAAAATACTTATTAATACAAGCAATTTTTACATATATCATAAAGCATAAGAACACTATATTCCATATATTACACCACACGAATACAACTATCTTATTCCGACTCGCTCGTTTCTTCTTCTTCGGTTTTGGTTCGTTTTGCCAAGTTTCTAGGGATATATGATGTTCCCCTAATACGAGCCGTCGTTGTCCACATTGGTTTAGAAAAACCTGGTGGTTTAGAGGTTCCCGGGTCATTGTTACAACTTAAGGACTTTGGGGGTTGACGATACATATAAAGTTCATCGGGGTTGGAATTAGATTTCTCTATTTTTATGCCCTTTCCCTTATTATTTTCTTTTGCCTTTTTAAATTCAGTTGGGGTAATTTCTATAACATCATCGAAATTCTCGTCGGAATCCGATTCATCGGAGAATTGGTAATCCTCCCAATATTTTGCTTCCTTGGCGGAAACACCATTGACCATAATTAACTTTGGTCGGTTGGTTGAGGATTTTCTTTTACTTAACCGTTTTATTATTTCCCCCACCGGTTCTATTTCTTCATCCGGTTCCGATTCTTCTTCCGGTTCCGATTCTTCTTCCGGTTCCGACTCTTCTTCCGGTTCCTCTTCGGGAACTTGTGAATCTGTCCACAAATCATTCCAATTTATATTTGACTCTTCATTATTATTAGGTGAGTCAATGGGACTTGTTCTAGAGGTAGACATCTATCACATAATATCAAACACGTTAAGAGATTAATATATCACATAATATTCATATGTTAAAAATATATAGTTTCCAACAAAAATGTTAAGCAATCATTTTTAAAGAAAACACGGTCGAAGTCCAGACTCACTAATGCATCCTAACAAACTCGATAAGACACACTAATGCAAATTTTCTGGTTCTCTAAGACCAACGCTCTGATACCAACTGAAATGTCCCGTTCTTATTGATTAAAAACGTTCCATATTAATTGATTTCGTTGCGAGGTTTTGACCTCTATAGGAGACGTTTTTCAAAGACTGCATTCATTTTTAAACAAACCATAACCTTTATTTCATCAATAAAGGTTTAAAAAGCTTTACGTAGATTATCAAATAATGATAATCTAAAATATCCTGTTTACACACGACCATTACATAATGGTTTACAATACAAATATGTTACAACAAAATAAGTTTCTTGAATGCAGTTTTTACACAATATCATACAAGCATGGACTCCAAATCTTGTCCTTATTTAAGTATGCGACAGCGGAAGCTCTTAATAATCACCTGAGAATAAACATGCTTAAAACGTCAACAAAAATGTTAGTGAGTTATAGGTTTAACCTATATATATCAAATCGTAACAATAGACCACAAGATTTCATATTTCAATACACATCCCATACATAGAGATAAAAATCATTCATATGGTGAACACCTGGTAACCGACAATAACAAGATGCATATATAAGAATATCCCCATCATTCCGGGACACCCTTCGGATATGATATAAATTTCGAAGTACTAAAGCATCCGGTACTTTGGATGGGGTTTGTTAGGCCCAATAGATCTATCTTTAGGATTCGCGTCAATTAGGGTGTCTGTTCCCTAATTCTTAGATTACCAGACTTAATAAAAAGGGGCATATTCGATTTCGATAATTCAACCATAGAATGTAGTTTCACGTACTTGTGTCTATTTTGTAAATCATTTATAAAACCTGCATGTATTCTCATCCCAAAAATATTAGATTTTAAAAGTGGGACTATAACTCACTTTCACAGATTTTTACTTCGTCGGGAAGTAAGACTTGGCCACTGGTTGATTCACGAACCTATAACAATATATACATATATATCAAAGTATGTTCAAAATATATTTACAACACTTTTAATATATTTTGATGTTTTAAGTTTATTAAGTCAGCTGTCCTCGTTAGTAACCTACAACTAGTTGTCCACAGTTAGATGTACAGAAATAAATCGATAAATATTATCTTGAATCAATCCACGACCCAGTGTATACGTATCTCAGTATTGATCACAACTCAAACTATATATATTTTGGAATCAACCTCAACCCTGTATAGCTAACTCCAACATTCACATATAGAGTGTCTATGGTTGTTCCGAAATATATGTAGATGTGTCGACATGATAGGTCGAAACATTGTATACGTGTCTATGGTATCTCAAGATTACATAATATATAATACAAGTTGATTAAGTTATGGTTGGAATAGATTTGTTACCAATTTTCACGTAGCTAAAATGAGAAAAATTATCCAATCTTGTTTTACCCATAACTTCTTCATTTTAAATCCGTTTTGAGTGAATCAAATTGCTATGGTTTCATATTGAACTCTATTTTATGAATCTAAACAAAAAAAGTATAGGTTTCTAGTCGGAAAAATAAGTTACAAGTCGTTTTTGTAAAGGTAGTCATTTCAGTCGAAAGAACGACGTCTAGATGACCATTTTAGAAAACATACTTCCACTTTGAGTTTAACCATAATTTTTGGATATAGTTTCATGTTCATAATAAAAATCATTTTCTCAGAATAACAACTTTTAAATCAAAGTTTATCATAGTTTTTAATTAACTAACCCAAAACAGCCCGCGGTGTTACTACGACGGCGTAAATCCGGTTTTACGGTGTTTTTCGTGTTTCCAGGTTTTAAATCATTAAGTTAGCATATAATATAGATATAGAACATGTGTTTAGTTGATTTTAAAAGTCAAGTTAGAAGGATTAACTTTTGTTTGCGAACAAGTTTAGAATTAACTAAACTATGTTCTAGTGATTACAAGTTTAAACCTTCGAATAAGATAGCTTTATATGTATGAATCGAATGATGTTATGAACATCATTACTACCTTAAGTTCCTTGGATGAACCTACTGGAAAAGGGAAAAATGGATCTAGCTTCAATGGATCCTTGGATGGCTCAAAGTTCTTGAAGCAAAATCATGACACGAAAACAAGTTCAAGTAAGATCATCACTTGAAATAAGATTGTTATAGTTATAGAAATTGAACCAAAGTTTGAATATGATTATTACCTTGTATTAGAATGATAACCTACTGTAAGACAAAGATTTCTTGAGGTTGGATGATCACCTTACAAGATTGGAAGTGAGCTAGCAAACTTGAAAGTATTCTTGATTTTATGAAACTAGAACTTTTGGAATTTATGAAGAACACTTAGAACTTGAAGATAGAACTTGAGAGAGTTCAATTAGATGAAGAAAATTGAAGAATGAAAGTGTTTGTAGGTGTTTTTGGTCGTTGGTGTATGGATTAGATATAAAGGATATGTAATTTTGTTTTCATGTAAATAAGTCATGAATGATTACTCATATTTTTGTAATCTTATGAGATATTTCATGCTAGTTGCCAAATGATGGTTCCCACATGTGTTAGGTGACTCACATGGGCTGCTAAGAGCTGATCATTGGAGTGTATATACCAATAGTACATACATCTAAAAGCTGTGTATTGTACGAGTACGAATACGGGTGCATACGAGTAGAATTGTTGATGAAACTGAACGAGAATGTAATTGTAAGCATTTTTGTTAAGTAGAAGTATTTTGATAAGTGTATTGAAGTCTTTCAAAAATGTATAAATACATATTAAAACACTACATGTATATACATTTTAACTGAGTCGTTAAGTCATCGTTAGTCGTTACATGTAAGTGTTGTTTTGAAACCTTTAGGTTAACGATCTTGTTAAATGTTGTTAACCCAATGTTTATAATAACAAAAGAGATTTTAAATTATTATATTATCATGATATTATGATGTACGAATATCTCTTAATATGATATATATACATTAAATGTCGTTACAACGATAAACGTTACATATATGTCTCGTTTCAAAATCATTAAGTTAGTAGTTTTGTTTTTACATATGTAGTTCATTGTTAATATAATTAATGATATGTTTACTTATCATAATATCATGTTAACTATATATATAACCATATATATGTCATCATATAGTTTTTTACAAGTTTTAACGTTCGTGAATCACCGGTCAACTTGGGTGGTCAATTGTCTATATGAAACCTATTTCAATTAATCAAGTCTTAACAAGTTTGATTGCTTAACATGTTGGAAACATTTAATCATGTAAACATCAATCTCAATTAATATATATAAACATGGAAAAGTTCGGGTCACTACACTTGAATGGTAGCTGCTGTTGTAGGAAAATTCTGCTAACGGTAGATGTCGATTCCAACTGTTTCTGAAATCAATAACACATGCTCGTAGCATGTCTTCAAGCGTTTGTATCGTCCTTTCACTCTGCCCATCAGTTTGTGGATGATAGGCAGTACTCATGTCTAGACGAGTTCCTAATGTTTGCTGTAATGTCTGCCAGAATCTTGAAATAAATCTGCCATCCCTATCAGAGATAATAGAGATTGGTATTCCATGTCTAGAGACGAGTTCCTTCAAATACAGTCGTGCTAACTTCTCCATCTTGTCATCTTCTCTTATTGGCAGGAAGTGTGCTGATTTGGTGAGATGGTCAACTATTACCCAAATAGTATCAAAACCACTTGCAGTCCTTGGCAATTTAGTGATGAAATCCATGGTAATGTTTTCCCATTTCCATTCCAGGATTTCGGGTTGCTGAAGTAGACCTGATGGTTTCTGATGCTCCGCTTTGACCTTAAAACAAGTCAAGCATTCCCCTACGTATTTAGCAACATCGGCTTTCATACCTGGCCACCAAAAATATTTCTTGAGATCCTTGTACATCTTCCCCGTTCCAGGATGTATTGAGTATCAGGTTTTATGAGCTTCTCCAAGTACCATTTCTCTCATATCTCCAAATTTTGGTACCCAAATTCTTTCAGCCCTATACCGGGTTCCATCTTCCCGAATATTAAGATGCTTCTCCGATCCTTTGGGTATTTCATCCTTTAAGTTTCCCTCTTTTAAAACTCCTTGTTGCACCTCCTTTATTTGAGTAGTAAGGTTAGTGTGAATCATTATATTCATAGATTTTACACGAATGGGTTCTCTGTCCTTTCTGTTCAAGGCGTCAGCTACCACATTTGCCTTCCCCGGGTGGTAACGAATCTCAAAGTCGTAATCATTCAACAATTCAATCCACCTACGTTGCCTCATATTCAGTTGTTTCTGATTAAATGTGTGTTGAAGACTTTTGTGGTCGGTATATATAATACTTTTGACCCCATATAAGTAGTGCCTCCAAGTCTTTAATGCAAAAACAACCGCGTCTAATTCCAAATCATGCGTCGTATAATTCTGTTCGTGAATCTTCAATTGTCTAGACACATAAGCAATTACTTTCGTTCATTGCATTAATACACAACCGAGACCTTGCTTTGAGGCGTCACAATATATCACAAAATCATCATTCCCTTCAGGTAATGACAATATAGGTGCCGTAGTTAACTTTTTCTTCAATAACTGAAACACTTTGTCTTGTTCATCCTTCCATTCAAATTTCTTCCCTTTATGCGTTAACGCAGTCAAGGGTTTTGCTATTTTAGAAAAATCTTGGATGAATCTCCTGTAATAACCAGCTAGCCCTAAAAATTGGCGTATGTGTTTTGGAGTTTTCGGGGTTTCCCACTTTTCAACGATTTCAATCTTTGCTAGATCCACCTGAATACCTTCTTTGTTCACTATATGATCGAGGAATTGAACTTCTTCCAACCAAAATGCACACTTTGAAAACTTAGCGTACAGTTTTTCTTTTCTCATCAACTCTAGCACTTTTTTGAAATGTTCTTCGTGCTCTTGATCATTCTTCGAGTAAATAAATATGTCATCGATGAAAACAATGACAAACTTGTAAAGATATGGCCCACACACTCGGTTCATGAGGTCCATGAACACAGCTGGTGCGTTAGTCAATCCAAACGGCATAACCATAAACTCGTAATGACTGTAACGTGTCCTAAAAGCAGTCTTTGGAATATCATCCTCCTTCACCCGCATTTGATGATATCCAGAACATAAATTGATCTTCGAATAAATAGATGAGCCTTGTAGTTGGTCAAATAAGTCGTCGATTCTCGGTAGTGGGTAGCGGTTCTTGATGGTAAGTTTGTTCAACTCTCGGTAGTTGATACACAACCTGAATGTACCATCTTTCTTCTTGACAAACAAAACAGGAGCTCCCCATGATGATGTGCTTGGTTGAAATGAAACCACACTCTAAAAGTTCCTGTAACTGACTTTGTAATTCTTTTATTTCGCTGGCTGCGAGTCTGTATGGAGCACGAGCTATTGGTGCAGCTCCTGGTACAAGGTCTATTTGAAATTCAACGGATCGATGTGGGGGTAATCCCGGTAATTCTTTCGGAAATACATCAGGAAATTCTTATGCGATGGGAACATCACTGATGTTCTTTTCTTCAGGTTTAACTTCCTCGATGTGTGCTAGAATGACGTAACAACCTTTTCTTATTAGTTTTTGCGCCTTCAAACTACTAATAAGATTTAATTTCGCGTTGTTCTTTTCTCCGTACACCATTAAAGGTTTTCCTTTTTCACGCATAATGCGAATCGCATTTTTGTAACAAACGACCTCTGCTCTCACCTTTTTCAACCAGTCCATGCCAATTATTACATCAAAACTCCCTAACTCGACTGGTATTAAATCATTTTTAAACGTTTCATCCCCCAGTTTAATTTCTCTCTCCCGACATATATTATCTGCTAAAATTAATTTACCGTTTGCTAATTCGAGTAAAAATTTACTATCCAAAGGCGTCAATGGGCAACTTAATTTAGCACAAAATTCTCTACTCATATAGCTTCTATCTACACCCGAATCAAATAAAACATAAGCATATTTATCATCAATCAGAAACGTACCCGTAACAAGCTCCGAGTCTTCCTGTGCTTCTGCCGCATTAATATTGAAAACTCTTCCACGGCCCTGCCCATTAGTATTCCCCTGATTCGGGAAATTTCTAATAATGTGGCCTGGTTTTCCACATTTATAACAAACAGCGTTGGTATTACTTGCTCCGACACTATTCGTTTTGGCATTACTTGTTCCGACATTATTTGTTCTTTTAGTTCTGTTAAATTTTGGTCCGTAGATCTCACACTTTATCGCGCTATGACCATTTCTTTTACACCTGTTGCAAAATGTCGTGCAAAACCCCTGATGATTTTCTTCACACCTATGACATGGCTGTTTTTGGTTTTTATTGTCGTTGTTGTTATTGAGGTTGTTGTTGGGATTGTTATTGTTGTTGAAATGGTTGTTGTAGTTGTTGTTGTTGTTGTTGGGATGTTTGTTGTAGTTATTGTTGGGATTGCGGTTATTGTTGCGATTGTTGTTGCGATTGTTGGGATAGTTGTTGCGATTGTGGTTGTAATTGTTATTGTTATTGTACTGGTGACTCTTTTTACCATTTTCCTCCCACTTCCTCTTGAGTTGTTTCGTGTGGGCTTCTTCGGCCGCCTGCTCTTTAATTCTTCCCTCAATCTGATTTATGAGTTTATGAGCCATTCAACTTGCCTTCTGTATAGAAGCGGGCTGGTGTGAACTCACATCTTCTTGAATCCTTACTGGTAACCCTTTTACAAATGCGTCGATCTTCTCTTCTTCATCTTTGAATGCTCCCGGACACAATAGGTACAACTCTGTGAATCGTCGTTCATATGTGGTAACGTCGAACCCTTGTGTTCGTAACTCTCTAAGTTCTGCCTTGAGTTTATTGACTTCGTTTCTAGGACGGTACTGCTCGTTCATCAATTGCTTGAATGCCGACCACGGTAATGCGTAAGCAGCATTTTGTCCTACCTGTTCAAGATAGGTGTTCCACCACGTTAACGCAGTACATGTGAAGGTATGCGTAGCATACTTAACTTTGTCTTCTTCAGTACACTTACTTATGGCAAACACCGATTTGACTTTCTCGGTCCACCGTTTCAATCCAATTGGTCCTTCGGTTCCATCAAATTCCAAAGGTTTGCAGGCAGTGAATTCTTTGTAGGAGCATCCTACACGATTTCTTGCGCCATTAGCTGCATTGCTAGATTCAGAGTTATTGTTGGTATGTAGCACAGCCTGTACTGCGGCTATGTTTGCAGTAAGAAAGGTACGAAATTCCTCTTCGCTCTTATTCATGGTGTGTCGAGTAGTCGGTGCTATTTCCTTCAAAATAGCCAACTGAATCAAGTTAATCATACAGAATATTAAGAGTAGTCAATAGTATTTCGTAGCATAATATGAACTTATTTATAAAAGCTTTTTCTTCATATTAGCGTTGTATAAGTTTAAATTCGGGTACTACCTACCCGTTAAGTTCATACTTAGTAGCTAATATACAATTCAACTACTACAATTCCATATGAAAAACTGATTATAATAATATATCACATACAATTATTCTTTAAACTTACAACTTCGCTATATTACATATAACATGAAATATAGTACACTTTGATACATGACAGTTTTGAAGATAATCCTAGTTAATACGCAAGTTGTTCAGCAAAAGAAATAAAGACACGTAATTCATAAGTCCAGAAACAAGTCATGCATTCTGGTTTTACTAAGACGACTTCCCATCCTTGGTTTTGTGGAAAGTAACCGTTATGACCATTGGCTAGGCAGCATGTTGTAATGTCGTCAAAAGGACGAGGGTTTCGTAATGCCCAACAGCCCGTAACAATCTAAAAACCTTGTTTCTCACCCCAACTACTGAATCCGTCACTTGTGGGAAGGTCTTATTTAAAAGCTGCAGTCCGATGTTCTTTTTCTCACTTTGGTAAGAAGCGAACATCACTAACCCGTAAGCATAACATTCTTCTTTATGTTGCATGTTAGAAGCTCTTTCTAATTCACGAAATCCTATGTTGGGATATGTTGAGTCAAAATAGGTTCTTCACCCGTAGCATAACTTACGGTCTCCCCAATGTGATATACCCCACCTATCAAAGGAAAACCTTTTATAAACTAAGGCATTTCTGGAAAGTCTTTCAAATGTTTGATAAGTTAATTTCGCCATAACTAAATGTGCTGATGAATTCTGACCGACTCTAGACAAGATTTCCTCAATCATATCCTCTGGTAGGTCTTCTAAAATATTCGGTTGTCTACCCTTAACGTCCATTTTGTTTTTATACTGTAAAATAGACAAGGATTAGATTTGTAAAAGATAATTAACAAACAATACAAGCAATTTTTACATAGAACATAAAAGTACAAGCACACTACAATACATATAATACACAACATGATTGCAACCCTCTAATCTGAATCACTGGTTTCTTCTTCTTCGGACTTGGTTCGTTTTCCTAATTTTCTAGGAATATATGTTGTTCCTCTAATGCGAGCCGTCGTTTTCCATAATAGTTTAGAAAAACCTGGTGGTTTAGAGGTTCCCGGGTCATTGTTACATTTTGGGAAATACGGATGTTGTCGATACATATAAAGTTCATCGGGGTTGGAATTGGGTTTCTCTATTTTTATACCTTTTCCCTTATTATTTTCTTTCGCTTTATTAAATTGGGTCGAGGTAATTTCTATAACATCATCGGAATCCTCATCGGGATCCGATTCATCGGAAAATTAGTAATCTTCCCAATATTTTGCTTCCTCGGCGGAAACACCATTGACCATTATTAACTTTGGTCCGTTAGTTGAGGATTTTCTTTTATTTAATCGATTTACTATAGGTATCAATATTTCTTCCTCCGGAACCTCTTCTTCTGGTTCCTCCTCTTCCGATTCCTCCTCTTCTAGTTCCTCTTCTTCCGGTTCCTCCTCTTCCGGTTCCTCCTCTTCTGGTTCCTCTTCGAGAATTTGTGAATCTTTCCAAAATATATTCGACTCTTCATTATTATTAGGTGAATCAATGGGATTTGTACTAGAGGTAGACATCTATCACACAATATTAAACACGTTAAGAGATTAATATATCACATAATATTTACATGTTAATAATATATAGTTTCCAACAACAAAAAGTTAAGCAATCGTTTTTGAAAAAAAACACGGTCGAAGTCCAGACTCACTAATGCATCCTAACAAACTCGGTAAGATACACTAATGTAATTTTCTGATTCTCTAAGACCAACGATCTGATACCAACTGAAATGTCCCGTTCATATTGATTATAAACGTTCCATATTAATTGATTTCGTCGCGAGGTTTTGACCTCTATATGAGACGTTTTTCAAAGACTGCATTCATTTTTAAAACAACCATAACCTTTATTTTATCTATAAAGGTTTAAAAAGCATTATGTAGATTATCAAATAATGATAATCTAAAATATACCGTTGACACACGACCATTACATAATGGTTTACAATAAGAATATATTACATAAAAAATAAGTTTCTTGAATGCAGTTTTTACATAATATCATACAAGCATGGACTCCAAATCTTGTCCTTATTTTAGTATGCAACAGCGGAAGCTCTTAATAATCACCTGAGAATAAACATGCTTAAAACGTCAACAAAAATGTTGGTGAGTTATAGGTTTAACCTATATTTTATCAAATCATAATAATAGACCACAAGATTTCATATTTCAATATACATCCCATACATAGAGATAAAAATCATTCATATGGTGAACACCTGGTAACCGACATTAACAAGATGCATATAAGAATATCCCCTATCATTCCGGGAAATCCTTCGGACATGATAAAAACGAATTCGAAGTACTAAAGCATCCAGTACTTTGGATGGGGTTTGTTAGGCCCAATAGATCTATCTTTAGGATTCGCGTCAATTAGTAGATCGGTTTACTAATTCTTAGGCTACCAAGCAAAAGGGGCATATTCAACTTCGATCATTCACCCATATAATGTAGTTTCATTTACTTGTGTCTATTTTGTAAAACATTTATAAAACTGCATGTATTCTCATCCCAAAATATTAGATTTTAAAAGTGGGACTATAACTCACTTTCACAGATTTTTACTTCGTCGGGAAGTAAGACTTGGCCACTGGTCGATTCACGAACCTATAACAAATATGTACATATATATCAAAGTATGTTCAAAATATATTTACAACATTTTTAATACGTTTTAATGTTTTAAGTTTATTAAGTCAGCTGTCCTCGTTAGTAACCTACAACTAGTTGTCCACAATTAGATGTACAGAAATAAATCGATATATATTATATTGAATCAATACACGACCCAGTGTATACACGTCTCAGGCTAGATCACAACTCAAAGTATATATATTTTTGGAATCAACCTCAACCCTGTATAGCTAACTCCAACATTACTTTATATAGAGTGTCTATGGTTGTTCCAAATAATATATATACATGGGTCAATATGATATGTCAAAACATTTGCATACGTGTCTATGGTATCCCAAGATTACATAATATATTAGAATACATGTATAATACAATATAAGTTAGCTAGGATATGATTTGTATAGAATTGTTACAATATTTCCCGTAGCTACAACAATCAAAAAATATCCAATCTTGTTTTACCCATAACTTCTTTGTTTTAAATCCGTTTTAAGTGAATCAAATTGCTATGGTTTCATATTGAACTCTATTTTATGAATCTAAATAGAAAAAGTATAGGTTTATAGTCGGAAATATAAGTTGCAAGTCGTTTTTGTAAGAGGTAGTCATTTCAGTCGAAAGAACGACGTCTTGATGACCATTTTGAAAAACATACTTCCACTTTGAGTTTAACCATGATTTTTAGATATAGTTTCATGTTCATAAGAAAAAATTATTTTCCCAGAAGAACAATTTTTAAATAAAAGTTTATCATAGTTTTTAATTATCAAACCCAAAACAGCCCGCGGTGTTACTACGACGGCGTATGTCCGGTTTTACGGTGTTTTTCGTGTTTCCAGGTTTTAAATCATTAAGTTAGCATATAATATAGATATAGAACATGTGTTTAGTTGATTTTAAAATTCAAGTTAGAAGGATTAACTTTTATTTGCGAACAAGTTTAGAATTAACTAAACTATGTTCTAGTGATTTCAAGTTTAAACCTTCGAATAAGATAGCTTTATATGTATGAATCGAATGATGTTATGAAAATCATTACTACCTCAAGTTTTGTGGATAAACCTACTAGAAAAAAGACAAATGGATCTAGCTTCAAAGGATCCTTGGATGGCTTGAAAGTTCTTGAAGCAGAATCATGACACGAAAACAAGTTCAAGTAAGATTTCCACTCGAAATAAGATTGTTATAGTTATAGAAATTGAATCAAAGTTTGAATATGAGTATGACCTTGCATTAGAAAGATATCTTACTATAAATAAGAAAGATTTCTTGAGGTTGGATGATCACTTTACAAAATTGGAAGTAAGCTAGCAAACTTGGAAGTATTCTTGATTTTATGAAACTAGAACTTATAGAATTTATGAAGAACACATAGAACTTGAAGATAGAACTTGAGAGAGATCAATTAGATGAAGAAAATTGAAGAATTAAAGTGTTTGTAGGTGTTTTTGGTCGTTGGTATATGGATTAGATATAAAGGATGTGTAATTTTGTTTACATGTAAATAAGTCATGAATGATTACTAATATTTTTGTAATTTTATGAAATATTTCATGCTAGTTTCCAAATGATGGTTCCCACATGTGTTAGGTGACTCACATGGGCTGCTAAGAGCTGATCATTGGAGTGTATATACCAATAGTACATACATCTAAAAGCTGTGTATTGTACGAGTACGAATACGGGTGCATACGAGTAGAATTGTTGATGAAACTGAACGAGGATGTAATTATAAGCATTTTTGTTAAGTAGAAGTATTTTGATAAGTGACTTGAAGTCTTTAAAAAGTGTATGAATACATATTAAAACACTACATGTAAATACATTTTAACTGAATCGTTAAGTCATCGTTAGTCGTTACATGTAAATGTTGATTTGAAACCTTTAAGTTAACGATCTTGTTAAATGTTGTTAACCCAATGTTTATTATATCTCATGAGATGTTAAATTATTATATTATCATGATATTATGATATATTAATATATCTTAATATGATATATATACATTTAAATGTCGTTACAACGATAATCGTTACATATATGTCTCGTTTCGAAATCCTTAAGTTAGTAGTCTTGTTTTTACATATGTAGTTCATTGTTAAATACATAATGACATGTTTACTTATCATGTATCATGATTAAACATAGTGTAACAATATCTTAATATGATTCATATATAATTAGTAAGACGTTGTTATAACGATAAGCGTTATATATATCGTTTCGAGTTTCTTAATTCAATAAACTCAATTTTATGTATATAACTCATTGTTAAAATACCTAATGAGATACTTACTTATCATAATATCATGTTAATTATATATATAATCATATATATGTCATCATATAGTTTTTACAAGTTTTAACGTTCGTGAATCACCGGTCAACTTGGGTGGTCAATTGTCTATATGAAACCTATTTCAATTAATCAAGTCTTAACAAGTTTGATTGCTTAACATGTTGGAAACACTTAATCATGTAAATAAAAATTTCATTTAATCTATATAAACCTGGAAAAGTTCGGGTCACTACAACGTTTTGCTACATTAATTGCATGAGTAGTGTATAGACAAAATTCATATCTTAGCGTATCTGCTAAATCATATCTTATCGTATCTGTTACTTTAAACTTTGACTGATATATTCCGTAAATTCCTCCGTAATTTATGAAATCTTTTGCTCTCTATATATAGATATTCTATGTAATTAGAATACCATTCGATAGCCGGAAGATCATTTCATATCGAAAAATTCTTTATTCAATCGTACGAAATGGAATTCGCCATTAGTTCAAGTTCTTCGGATTCTGAAATGGAATCCCACTCAAGCTCCGAAAGCAGTGTGACTGGAATGGATCAACCAATCTGTCATCATCTATTCTGGATGAATTGGGGATGGGTTCGTAGCCTCCTCAATCATTGGAGACAAGAAGAAGGAGATCCCTTCCATCCACCACATTGCCCTCTTGACGAAGAACCTGAAGCACTTACCGGCGAACCTGTCCGAAATACCATTTTCTCTCTCATTTCTAGAGTATCTCATCACGATTATATACTACATCAAATTCTAGATTTTATTTATCCACTCGTCCGAACCGACAATCACCCCGGTGTAATAGAAGAAGTCAACGAGCTTCGCGCTCGGGTAGTGGCTTTGGAGAATATGGTGCAAAACTTACCAGCTTCAACAACATCACCGACACTAACAGTACCACCAACATCAATACCAGTACCACCAAAAACCCAAGTTTCAATGTCACACGCCTCAACATCTCATTCTGTACCTCGAGCATAATCTTTGTTCTACATCTTGTTCTACCTCAATTAATTTTCGTTCTAAAAATCGTTCTATATCATTTATCTTCACTGAACATGGCGATTATGTAATATCTAAAGTCTTAGAGATTATTTATTCTAGTTCAAACCGAAAAGTAAATGAGATTAATATCATATTAATTCATTAAATCCATGATTACATCTAAAGAAAATATATATGTATATATATTTTCATAAAGATTGTAATTAAAAATTATTTAGTACAAACTGTTAATGGTAAAAATATTTTAACGGGTAGGTAATACCCGAGGAATATTTAGATTTCACCTTAATAAGTTACACTGTACATTCTTCGAAGCTGATTCAACAGTCATTTACTATTCTACTTACATCCACAGATATACGAATCCGTTCACCACAGAATAACCATTTTCATTCAATTTCATATTTAGATTTTGACCTATCAGGATCCAACAAGTGGCATAATGAAGAAAACATTGAACAAAAATAAAATTTGTTAGAAACAAACAAATTAACTATGAGAAAAAAAAATTTGTTAAGAATCCACGCTAACTGTTCCTAGCTATCTGTTAATTCCGTATTACCTTTTATTTATCGCAATTTATTTATCGCATTTTATTTATCGCAATTTTAATTCTCGCAATTTTATTTATCGTCATTTAATTTCTATTATTTATTTTACGCACTTTAAATATCGGGACACGTATACAAGGTTTTGACATATCATATCGACGCATCTATATATATTATTTGGAATAACCATAGACACTCTATATGCAGTAATGATCGAGTTAGCTATACAGGGTTGAGGTTGATTCTACAATAATATATATACTTTGAGTTGTGATCGAGTCTGAGACATGTACACGGGTCACGACACGTATTAATTAATTCGAATATTATATATTGCTAACTGTGGACTATCAACTGAGGACTAATAACATTGGACAATTAAAATGAATTAAAATATTGATTATAACATATGAAACTAAACATTTCTTCAAGTTTGCCACTTGATCTCATCTTAAACCTCATTTGTATCTTGACGATTACAATCTGCGTTCAAACCTTTCATGATTCTTGAAAATACCTCAATTGAGAGGATGAACCAACCGCACTTCATCTACGGAAGAAAAGATTGATACATATAGTTATGCACCTAAAACCACTCGAAATCTGAGTAAACGTTTAACACGTAGCTGTGCTAATTCCTTCATTACCCAAAATAACTTAGTAATCCCTTTCAAAATAGCAAATTTTGTCACAGCTTCAGCAAATCACCATCGACTTTTCGTTCGAAACAATCTTATTATAACTTTGATATATATGCGTACTGTTTATTATTACCGGGGAACCTTTCATATTTCACCATATTACCATCAGCGTTTAATCATCTAAAAACACAATTCTCCTGAAACCACCTCGAATTAATAATCGATGATTCAGATATCGTAGCATTAAATGCAGAGAAAACGGAAAAATGGTAGATGGTCTAAACGGCCAAAAGTTTGATGATAAAGAAAGGAGTGTTAGGAACGTTCGATAGAAAATTTGGTACTGAAAAACAGATTGAGCTAACCAGGAAGGAGACCAAGGACAAATACAAGGACCAAACCCTATATTCAAAGGATCCAGGTAATTCTGGATCCGATGAAATCTTTAGAGAATATCTTGCTCCGAGGTCATGTTAAAATCTTGCAGAAAATCTTTCTTCATCAACCATCTAACTTAGAAATCCCAAAATATCATCATAAATATCTTCGATATTTCTGAAGATAATTTCATAAATATTCTCGTCCGAAATTATCTATCTCCTCGTGCTATCTATGTTACATCATAAAAGAAACTGTTTTAGTTTCTATCATTCTGTAAAATTTGAGTTTAAATTATGAATGTTTCTGGAGTAGTGTTGGGAACTGATGCATGAGTTAGTATAATAGAATGACACTTGATCAACGTGATTATATTACAGTAAGTCATGTTGAGTTTCTAATGGAACGTGATGATTCACAGATCTTAACGTCATCATGTGCCATGTTACATAACTCTTTCATTCTGCTTAACCTTTGAACATATCAAGAAAGTATATTCTTGATAGTTCTATTCTCAGTGATTCTGGTAATTTGACAAATCAAATCGTGCTATTACGTTCTTTCTTGTTTAGAACATTAAGTTCATTCGAAACTCCATACTTACGAATTCTGGACCATTACTCGCTTTATTAGAGATCGAGAGGAGAATAAAAAGGCTAAGAGCTCCAAAATATAAGAGAAAATATAAAGCCCAATAACAACACGGATGTTACAAACCGTGGATATTAATACGAATAGCAATATAATGACACAGTAGAATTAAGAATAGTATCACCCCAAGGTAATAGTAGAAGTAAACAGATTTTTCTGGAGGAAGATTGAAAAGAAGGATGACAGAAATGATAATTAGGAAAAATATCGAGGATTAGAACGGGATTAAGCATTTTCACAATCTTTTGGATGTATGAATTAAGAAAGAAAGTATAGCAATGGTGAGAATAATGGAACGTAAGAGCTTAATTTATAACGGAAATATCAGACAGAGTAATCGAGGCAGATCACCGTATTTAATTATAGAGATCTTAATTTCCTTACTCGCCGAAGAATCAAATTTTTAGATTTCGAAGATTTTCTTTAAATCCCTTGAATTCCGGAATTCAACCAAGACAACGTCAAAAGTTAAGACGAAACTTTATTTATTCATTTCATTCTTTTGTGATAGCTTCATTTATACTCTCCGCGTAATCACATCGTTTTATCCATATTAAACAATAATGATAAAACTCTATTTATCAACTCATATGCGTCATGAAAACATTTTTATTGTTAACCATGATGACCACACTCAAATTTTGGGACGAAATTTCTTTAACGGGTAGGTACTGTGACGACCCGGAAATTTTCGAGCAAATTTAAACTTTAATCTTATATGATTTCGACAAGATAAGCAAAGTCTGTAAGGTTGAGCCTCGAAATTTTGGAACAAGTTACATAAATGCATTTGCCCGTTTGACTATTCCCGACGATTCATGAACCCTCAATTATAAACAAAAATGTAGATATAAATAATTAAATCTAATAGATTTAATAAATAAATGAACTATTAAATGATTTAGTTATTGGAAAATAACTTAAAACAATTAAAACTTGTTATATAGGATATATTAAATATAAATAATTTTGAATATAATTTGTCAACAATAACAAAGTATTAAATGAGTACTTTGGGTTTATATATATATATATATATATATATATATATATATATATATATATATATATATATATATATATATATATATATATATATATATATATATATATATATAATTAAAAACATAATTGTATATAAATTAGTTAAAATATATATAGGTATATATAAATATATTAAAATTAGTAAATATGATATAATTAATAATTTGTAATTTCAAGTTTTAAAATATAAATACAGATAAATATAAATACATATACAATATACAAATATATATATATATATATATATACATATATATATATATATATACAATATATAAATATAGATATATATATATATATATGTATATATATATAACAAATACATATATAAACTTCAGTTATATATATATATATATATATATATATAACTATATAAAATTAAATATACATAAATACATATACATGTATATAATACGAATATATAGACATACTGCTATTTAAATATAACATTATTATATACATAAATATACAGATACAGATAATACGTATTTCTGTTATATATATATCACATGCATGTTTAATTTAATTATCTGATATATAAAATCTGGATTTGGTGAGAATAGAAT
This sequence comes from Rutidosis leptorrhynchoides, assembly GCF_046630445.1. Taxonomy (NCBI): domain Eukaryota; kingdom Viridiplantae; phylum Streptophyta; class Magnoliopsida; order Asterales; family Asteraceae; genus Rutidosis; species Rutidosis leptorrhynchoides. The sequence continues at coordinate 393,988,336 of NC_092336.1, read as the reverse complement.
CAATGAATTTTAACCTGTTCTTAATTTTTCTTCCCTTTCTGTTCCTGATTTGCAAAGCTGTCTACTTCAACCTACATGCCATATCCAAGGGTTCTGTTAACAATCCCATCCCATTTTATTTTATTCATTTTTTTCTGTATCTGGTAATTAAACTGTCGACTTTATTAGCTTTAAAATAAATCTGTTCTCTCACAAGTGATGAATTGAATCGATTACCTTCCTTCTCTATATTCTGTTACAGCCATTTTTTTTCTTTCTTTCAGAATCGAAATTATTAATTTCATTACTGTATTATTTTTTTTCCTGTCGATAGTCCTGTACGTACCATTTTTTTTTATAAATCGAAATTGAATCCTACTTCTAAATCCTTAAATGCAGTTTGTTTAGGAATCAATCACTCAAACTATTTGAAAAATCTCAGGATCCAATTCCTTCGATTAAATCTTAATTTGGGAGTCAAAGTTAATCCTAAAAAGTCAAAGAATTTTGTTCAAGAAAAAATTAGAAAATTTTTCAATGTTTTGAATTAAATTAAGAGTCCAGGATGTTTATAGGATCGATTTAGGACATATTCCATTTAGGAATTGTGATCTATAACATTCTAAAATTTGAGTTTGATGATGGAGTTTAACCCGTATTTTTTTGTGTCTGTTACGATTTTTTTTATATTGCTGTTTTAATCAACCTAATTGATCAAAACAAATTGATTATATTTCAGATTAGCGTTTTAAAAACTACAAACTTATTGGTAATATGTCTGGAGTATGAATTGAACGATGGTCGATTGAGTTGTTGATGAAGGAGAAAATAGAAACTAATTGAAATCAGGATAAATAAAATAAAGCTTGGTATTTAATCAGAAAAGCTGGATAGATCAGCTGGTTACGTGTGTTTGTGAATATTCATAGGGTCTGGGGTTCGAGCCTGGTACGAGGCAGTATTTTTTTTAAGGCTATTTCTTGAAGGTAGTCTTATTTTTATTAGTATTATTATTTTTATTATTATTTTTATTATTATTATTGTTATTATTATTATTGTTATTACTAATTGTTGGTATTATTACTAAGTATTATAGTTATTATTATTATTAATGTTACAAATAAGTATTAGATACCTTTTATTGTTATCATAATTATAAATGTAATTATAATTAATATTATAATTAAGATTATGATTATCATTATCATTATTATAATTATTATTATTATTATTAACATAAATATTATTCTTAGCAATATCATTATTATTAAAAGTATTATGATTATGAGAATAAAAGTTTCAATGAGATTATCATTAAGATTATAAGAATATATATAAATGTATGGATTTAAAAACTATGGATAAAATTATAATTTAAGTGAATTACTAATTATTAGTATTATTATTAATAAAGTTATTATTATTATTATTATTATTAAAACATCATTATTACTATCAAAAACTATCTTTTTAAATAGATAAATATTTTATACATAAAATATACTTATTACATACGTTATAGTTATATTAATATTTCACATAACTATATAAATCAAACTTACTAATATTATTAATTTAAATACGTACATATAACAAGATATTGATTTTAAAAATAACACTAAACAGTAATGTATATAAATAAATATGGATATATTAATATAGATATTAATCATTTTGAATATATATACACAAATTAAATATATAATATATAAATTAAGATACAATAAATAAATTTGTTCGACTACGATTATGTGTATTAATGTATATATAAATGATATAGGTTCGTGAATTCGAGGCCAACCCTGCATTTTTCAATTTAGTCATATGTATTTTTACTATAAAATACATTTGGTGAGTTCATTTGATTCCCTTTTACTCTTTACATTTTTGAGACTGAGAATACCTGCGCTACTTTTATAACTGCTTTATTAAATGCTTTTGAAATATATTTTGAACTGCGAATACATGAAATGCTTTTATAAATGTTTGACGAGATAGAAACAAGCAAAACATTCCTCGAATAAATTATTTGGACGTGATAATTGCCACCATTGAATTATGTGGACGTGATAATTGCCACAATTGATATGAATATTTTTTCCCTGATTATTATTGCTTGGTAACCTAAGAATTAGGGAACATCACTAATTTTGAGAATTAGTGCACGCCTAATTGACGCAAATCCTAAAGGTAGCTACCGGGTTTAACACCCCCACCCAGAATATTCACTAGACGGAAGGGCTAGTGGGTATGGTGTTTAGTACTTCGAAGTTATTATGATTATTATACATACGAGATGTTCTGTTTTGGGAATATTATTATGCGCATTATATGTTAAGGTCGGTTACCAAGCCAAGCTATGAAAGCAATGAAAAGTGAATATTATGTATCGAGAGAATGATTTTATACACAGGTTATGTGTATGTTATTTTTGTGCACAAGATATGTGTACGGTTACTAAGATCTATGAAAGATGATTTCGTACACAAGAAATGTGTACTGTATTTAAAAGATATCGCATGTACATTACAGGTGGGTATAGGATTCGGGCCCATTTATACCATGCAGGATTTAAATCTTGTGGTCTATCAAAATGATAAATTTTATTGTTTTATGATAAACCTATGAACTCACCAACCTTTTGGTTGACACTTGAAAGCATGTTTATTCTTATGTATAAAAGAAATCTTTCGCTGTGCATTTACTCATTTTAGAGATATTACTTGGAGTCATTCATGACATATTTCAAAAGACGTTGCATTCGAGTCGATGAGTTCATCAAGATTATTATTAAGTTAATTATATTTGGTTATATTATGAAATGGTATGCATGCCGTCAAGCTTCGATGTAATGAAAGTTTGTTTTTTTTTAAAAACAAATGCAATGTTTGTAAAATGTATCATATAGAGGTCAAGTACCTCACAATTTATCATATGTTATTGTATTCGTTCTTATGGATTAGGACGGGTCTTTACAGGGTGAATAGTTACTTGATACGTTTTTAACACTTTTTCGATTGATCACCAGATTCGATTTAACTTTGATCAACCAACTCAACTCAAACTTGATGTGTGTGGTGTATATGTTCAAAATGATAAATGAAGTAATGTAAAGAACATAGACACAAGGATTTATAGTGGTTCGGGTAGATGTTAACTAATCCACCTTAATCCACTCCCCGATTACACTAATCGGGATTTGTTGCTTCAGTAAGCACTTTTCTTCAAACCCGGTAGAGAGATCTGATTTACAAGTCTTCAACTTCTTTGGTAGACAACAAACCTAATCTTTCTATCACATTGAAAGATCAACTCCAACCTAGATCAACTTGTCTTCACCTTGGACAAGTATTAATCTCCAAATAAGATTAATCAACTTCCTAAGTCCCTTTAAGGAAGTAGATCACTAAGCTAGCATATGCTTCTACTAATTGAAGTTACAATACTTATACACTATGCAATGGTGATACTAAGACAATACTAAGACATACATTACATTAAGTAAACTCACAAGATAAATGATTTTATTAGTAAGTTTACAACAACCCAATTCTATATCTATGAGATCATAGAATCTTCTCTTGCTTGATCACATTTGAGTAGTAATTGATGCACTTGTGATCACTGGAAATAAGCCTTTGAAATATGAAAGAGGGTCAGCTTCAAATGCTCTTAAATGTTTGCCTTTTATAATGGGATTCAAAAAGTAGCTGTTGACACATGGTTGCCTTCACGGTCGATCGTGGTATGACCTTACGTGCTCCGGTCCAAATTTAGTATCCGTTGTATAGCCGTTTGACTCAAATTTGAACACCACATTTTGGCACCTTTACTTCTTCTAGCACCTGCAAAAGAAACCAAACATCCTATACAAGTACTATATGCATTAAGTGTGTGAGATTTGGTCTTAATGCATGAAAGTGACTAATCATTCCAAAAGTGGCAAACCCAACATTCTTGGAGAAGTGTCTTGATTGATATTTTAGGAAATCTTAGTTTGGTCAAGACTTAGTTAGTCACTTTAATGCCCTTGGTTCAATTCTAAAGACTAGTCACTATGTCATTAACTTTCTAGTTTCAATTAATCACAAGTCATGTTCTTTTTTAGTTTGGTTTAGAGATTAATTGAATAATGTCTCTATAAGATAATCATGAAGTATGTAGAGACATCAAGGTTAAGTCATAAGCAATCGCCCTTAGTTACTTAGACTAGACCAAATAGACAATTGACTATACTTTCATTGTGAACCATTTTACACTTAATCTATTAGAGTAGGTTAGTTACTTGAATCCTAACTAGTGAGCACATGGCAAACATATTAATCAAGTTGACAAGTTTATGAGTATTAAGCACATTGGCAAGTAGCAAATAATACTCACATAGCAAGAGATAGTTATTCTAGGATCAATCATATAGATACTTGCACAACTTATAATTCAAGTTTTAACAAGTTTAAGTGCAATATAACATATTGCTTGATTAATGTGTAAGCACACATTAATGTCCAACACATGCACAAGGGAAGAGTAATCTCTAGTTGAGACTTGGTGACCATCCTAAATGTATCTAAGTGTGTTTTAGGATTACAAGTCATTACTAGTTAACCTTGAGAGCATTGTTCCTCATTTAGCCTTAATTAATCACTAAGTCATTTCTAATAGCAGTTATTGTTCTAGTGACATTGGCTTAAGTGTGTTGGTACTTGATGATCATACTAAGGATATCTAGATAAGAATTAAGATCTCAAGTTGTTGATTAACACTTATGTGTTATGCCTAATCTTGGTTAATTTGTCATTAAGATGTCATTAGGCGTAATTAATCACAATTAGTGTTTTTATGACCAAAACTCAATTGAGTATGGAGAAGGCATATATTCTAAGCATGTTGAGAAAGGTTTCATGAATTATAGATGTCGGGAACTAGTCAAACTCTATTTGGTCAAAAACGGTAACAGAGAAAACTGCGATCGTACTGCGGTTGACTGTGGTGGCGACCGTGCAACTTGTTTTCACAAAACTGCGTTGTAATTCAGTTTGGGGTTTCACGGTTGACTGTGCGGTCGACCGTACCTCGACCGTGTGTTTAGCTGAACTTTTAATTTCATTCTTTAACCTATGTTTGACTTGGTCATTTGCAAGATAAAGTATGGATTAGTGACCTTTCTTGTTTTATGTTAAGATGTCAGTCACCACTATACATATGTGTGTGTCATCATCGAAACATATTCTTTAGGTTAATCATACTTAAGTTTATCGTTTAGTGCATTAACCAACATTCAACCAACATGTCCAACACCCACCTCCATCCCCACGGTTCAAATTTATATTACGGGTTTTGAAGATGAATGTGATGACCCGGGAATTTCCGACCAAATTTAAACTTAATCTTTATATATTTCCGACACGATAAGCAAAGTCTGTAATGTTGAGTCACAAATATTTCGAACTGTTTTATATATTCGTTTGACTTTAGACCATTCTCGATGATTCACGAACAATTATTTGTAAATAGATAACATATATTTATATTTAAATAGGTATTTATAATTTGAAACATAATTTAAAATATTATATAGTATGTTTATTAGGAGTTATATTGTAAAATAAATAAAGTAAAATGCGATTAATGGAAACTATAAAATATATAGATATATGTATAAATATGTAAATAAATATTACTTGTAAATATATAAAGTTATATTAATTCTATTTATTTAAAAAATATATAATATAATTGTTTTAGTATTTAACTTTGCTATTTGAAAACTGTTTATATATAGAAAGGGAATATGAATGATTTCGAGCTTAAATAGTAAACGTCAGTACAACTCGGTTGACATTTCGCCAGCGTTCATATAGTTCTAATATGTGTTTAAAAAGATTGAAAATAAAAATTGAACTGTAAATTGATTACGAAGATTTTAGGTTTGATAAAAATATTTTTACCCTTTTAAGTTTAAATATTTGTACTCCGTATATATTAATTGGAACAGAAAATAAATATTTATCGAACCTTTTTGATCAGGTTTCAAACAGTTAATGAGTGAAATAATTAAATATGTTCAATCTAAAAATTTGAGATTGTTAGGGACACTTTTATAAATTAACCGTTTAGCAATGGACACACTTCACAAGGACTGTCGGTACAATAATTTAATGTTTGTGGCTGCTAAACTGTTCCTCCACATTATTGATCTTGCTTTATGATTTAATAATATATTATAATTATTAATATTATATTATTTTATGTATTAAAAAAACCCACTTAATACTCAACCACTTCTATTTAATTATTCCTACTATCTTCTTGATCGAGCAACACCGAACCTCCAGCCACCATGAACTTTCACACCACCTCTATTCGTTTCTTTCTTTCTCTGCTAAACCACCATCACCTTTATCACCATAACCGTAACCATCACCTGCGTTATTTTATCTTTCCTTGTTTCTCTTCGGACGCCACACCATCTTTAACCATCACTTCAATCACCACTGATGCTACAGGTATTTGCTTCTGTTTATGTTTCCAATCAAAAACAAACCGCCACCACTATAGTGCAAGTTCGGCTACCTTTTTAAACAAAGAAGAACCCATGATAAATATTGCTGCAAGTTGATGTCAATTAATAATAACTATTCTAAGATCACTTTACACATTTCTTCTCTTTTTCCTTTTAAACCGCAAATTACTAAACAATTCACCCACTTGATAATTTAAAGGATACGTTTATATGGGATTACGTTTATGGCCGACTGCTATCCTCTTCCTGTTATTCTTTCCTATTCTTTTCTTTATTCATCAAGCTTTATCATTAAATACCTCACTTGACAATCTATTAACTAGTGGAGAGAATATTTAATTACAAATGCTTATCAATATCTCAGACAAACTAAAATGCGTGGGACATTTTAACCCATTTAGCTGAAGAAAAAAAAAAGAGAATGAAACAACCCCACAAAGAATTTTAACCTTCCAACTCCTTTGATAGTCAACTATGAGCTGTAAAGAGGGACAAATTATACTTATTTTTTTCGTTTGGAACCACACTTTACAGCTACACATAAGGTTGCTTTCACAAATTCTATACACCATAAAATCTATCGTGAATTTAATATGATAATAGAGCCACGAGTTGTTAGTGGATTAAGTAGTGGTTCTTGTCCATGTGAGATGTGCAAAAGTAGATGGTAGGCCGCTGTTTTACTTATTAAATTGAGGCGTGATTTGTTGTGATTTGTTGAAATAATTGAGGCATGAATTGTTAAAGCATCGTGGGTCATTTTTGGGACTACTATATTCTATTTCTCTTTTTTGGCCGAACCTCATTTTAATTGGGATAAACATGATCGTAAGCTTAGGATGAAACCGAGATGATGATTATGATGGTGATGTTGTCGAACCAAGATAATGAAATAAAAAAATGAAGCATGATGATGATGGAAACAAAGAAAATTGATGATGATTATGATGTTAGATGATATGACTATGAATTTTTTTTTTAAAATGGAGATGATGTTGTTGGTGAATTGCTGCTACTGCAGCGTATTTTTTTCTATTTCTTCCAACAAACCAAACCCACTAATTTAATTAGTTTTGCTGCTGGGCTGGACTCATGAATCCCATATCTTTATTGGACTTAGTTGTTTGTTGCGCCGAAGGATTGGGCCAGAGTATAAGAAGAAACGGGTTATAAATAATCAAGTTGGGTTTAAACTAGGAAAACAAGGATAGTCGAATGGTATGAGATGATGGTGGGTTAACCAGAGGTCGCGGGTTCGAGTCCCGGCTTTGGTGCTTTATTTCTTTTTAGTCTTCAAAGGTAGTTTTCATCACTATTATTATTATTATTATTATTATTATTATTATTATTATTATTATTATTATTATTATTATTATTATTATTATTATTATTATTATTATTATTATTATTATCATCATTTTTTTTATTATCATTATTATTATTATTATCAATATTACTACTAATATTATTATCATTATAAGTATTATTATTTTTAGAATCATAGTTATTATTATTATCATTAATAAGTATAATTACTAATATTATTATTATAAAATAATACAACCTTTTATGTATTATTAATAATATTATTTTATCAAATGACTTTTAGTTACATAACACTATAGTTAAAACATATAACCTATCTATATTAACGTTTTATAATAACTACTAATTATTTAGTTAATGTACATAAAAAGAAATATTTAAATTATTTATTGATAAAATATATAATTTAACAATTATATTACTAATAATATGTAAATTTAGTTGTTAGATTACAAGTATATGTGTTAATATATAAAAATGATATAGGTTCGTGAATCCGAGGCCAACCCTGCATTGTTCAATGTCGTTATATGTATTTTTACTACAAAATACAATATGTGAGTTTCATTTGCCCTTTTTACTCTTTACATTTTTGGGCTGAGAATACATGCAAATGCTTTATTAATTGTTTTACAAAATTTATATGTGTGAGTTTCATTAATCCCTTTTTAAATGATTTTGCAATATATATTTTTGGGACTGAGAATACATGCGATGTTTTTATAACTGTTTTACAAAATAGACACAAGTAATCGAAACTACACTCTATGGTTGAATTATCGAAATCGAATATGCCCCTTTTATTAAGTCTGGTAATCTAAGAATTAGGGAACAGACACCCTAATTGACGCGAACTCTAAAGATAGATCTATCGGGCCCAACAAGCCCCATCCAAAGTACCGGATGCTTTAGTACTTCGAAATTTATATCATGTCCGAAGGAGGATCCCGGAATGATGGGGATATTCTTATATGCATATTGTGAATGTCGGTTACCAGGTGTTCAATCCATATGAATGATATTTTTGTCTCTATGCATGGGACGTATGATTATGAGAAATGAAAGTATGAAATCTTGTGGTCTATTAAAATTATGAAATGATTCTTTATGATAAACTAATGAACTCACCAACCTTTTGGTTGACACTTTAAAGCATGTTTATTCTCAGGTACGAAAGAAATCTTCCGCTGTGCATTTGCTCATATTAGAGATATTACTTGGAGTCATTCATGACATATTTCAAAAGATGTTGCATTCGAGTCGTTGAGTTCATCAAGATTATTATTAAGTCAATTATATTTGGATATATTATGAAATGCTTTACATGCCTGTCAACTGTCGATGTAACGAAAGTTTGTCTTTTAAAAACGAATGCAATGTTTGTAAAATTTATCATTTAGAGGTCAATTACCTCGCGATGTAATCAACTGTTGTGAATCGTTTGTAATCGATATGGACTTCGTCCGGATGGATTAGGACGGGTCTCTACAGTTGGTATCAGAGCGGTGGTCTTAGCGAACCAGGTCTTGCATTAGCGTGCCTAACTGATAGTCGTTAGGATGCATTAGTGAGTCTGGACTTCGACCGTGTCTGCATGTCAAAAGTTTTCTTATCATTTTTATCGGAAAACATCTGCTTATCTTCCTTAGGAAATTACCTACTCATTATTCTTAGTCTAGACACATTTTACTGCATTGACTGCATGAATAGTGTATAGACAAAATTCATATCTTAGCGTATCTGACAATTCATATCTTAGTGTATCTGTTACTGTAGACCTTGCCTGATATCTCTCGTAAATTTCTCCTTAATTTAAGGGATCCTGGTACTATATATATCTATGCAAATTATGCATTGAGAATACCATCTAACTATCAATTGATGCCACTAAACTCTTCATACCAAAAATCTTTCCTGAGATCGTTTAAGATGGCCTCTACGAATCGACCAAGTTCCTCTTACTCCGAAGACAGCGTGACAGGAGCACACCAACCAATCAACTACCGTAATTACTGGAGAAAATGGGGATGGGTTCGCGACATACTCACCCTATGGAGAAAGGAAGAAGGTACTCCATATCATGAATCAAATCTACCACCTAACCTTGGAGTACTTGACCCGCTCACCGGCGAACCCGTTCGTAATACCGTTTATACCCTATTTGCAAGAATTTTTCGTCTTGAAACTACCATTAATGGAACTAGAGAAGATATCCGACCTCTACCTCACATTGATAAACAACTCGGGTTAGTAGAAGAAGTTAGAGAACTCCGAGCTCGAGTATTAACTTTAGAGAGCACGGTATACAATTTGCAATCATCAACAGTATCACCAACACCAGTAACATCACCAGCCTTAGCACCAATGGCACCAGTACCACCAACAACCCAAGTTTCAACAATCCATGCCTCAACCTCTCATTCTGTACCTCGAGTATAATTATCATTCCACAAATCATTCTACATCATTTATCTTCGTTCGACATGACGATTATGTAAACTCTAACGTTTTAGAGATTATGTATCATAGTTCTAATCATAAATATGATGAGTTTAATATCACATTGACTCATTAAATCCATAATTACATCTGAAGAAAATATATATGTAAATATATTTTCATAAAGATTGTGATTAAAAATTCTTTCGTACAAACTGTTAATGGTAAAAATATTTTAACGGGTAGGTAATACCCGAGAAATATTTAAGATTTCACATTAATAAGTTACATTGTACAGTCTTCGAATCTGATTCAACGGTCGATTACCATCCTACCTACATCTATCGATATACGAATCCGTTCACCACAGAATAACCATTTTCATTCAAATTCAATTTCATATTTGGATTTTTACTTACCAGAATCCAACAAGTGGCATAATGAAGAAATAATGGACACAATAAAAATTGATTAGAAACAGACTAATTAACAATATGGAATTTTGTTAAGAAACCATGCTAACTGTTCCAGCTAACTGTTCCTAGCTAACTGATTACATTTTATTTATCGCATTTTATTTATTGCAATTTAATTATCGCAATTTACATTCCCGCAATTTTATTTATTGTCATCTAATTTCTGTTATTTACTTTACGCACTTTAGTTATCGTTATTTAATTCCTGTTATTTATTTTACGCACTTTAAATATAGGGACACGTATACAAGGTTTTGACATATCATATCGATGCATCTATATATATTATTTGGAATCACCATAGACACTCTATATGCAGTAATGATCGAGTTCTCTATACAGGGTTGAGGTTGATTCTATGATAATATATATACTTTGAGTTGTGATCGAGTCTGAGACATGTACACGGGTCCCGATACGTATTAATTAATTCGGATATTATATATTAAGCTATATATGTATTATCGGACTGTTAATTGTGGACTATCAAATATGGACTGTCGACATTGGATAATTAAAATGAATTAAAATATTGATTATAACATATGAAACTAAACATATCTTCAAGTTTGCCACTTGATCTCATCTTAAACCTCATCTATATCTTGACGATTACAATCTGCGTTCAAACCTTTCATGATTCTTGAAAACACCTCAATCGATAGGATGAATCAACCGCACTTCATCTACGGAAGGAAAGGTTTATGCATATAGTTATGCACCTGAGAAACTCTCGGCAACTGAGTAAAAGTTTAACACGTAGCCGCATCAGATCCTTTGGCATTTATTAGCAAAAATAACTTTACGATCTCTTTTCAAAGTAGCCAATTTTGTCACAGCTCCAGCAAGTCAACTTCGACTTTTCATTCGAAGTAGCCTTACTATAATCCTGATATATACAATTACCCTTTTTATAACGGAGAATTCTTTTATATTCCACCATATTACCAGAAGACGTACCAGCAGCCTCGTTGTTTTTTTTGGCTTAAATCTCTCTGACAAATCATTATATTTATTCATTAAAACCCCATCATATACTCATCCGCATCTTGTAACGAGAACTTCCATACCAATTACCGGGAATCAGCAAATTTGTATTTTGAGTCTCGCAACGTTTCCACATCAACAGTTATATGTATCCATATAACATTTATCTCTTAGAACTATGATCTTCCATTCTGAAATTTAGAAAAGCACCCAGTCTGTGAATTAATGCTCTAAATTTTGAAGAGTTGAATGAAGCAACAAAAACTATGGATGATTTTAACAGTCAAAAGTTTGATAAAAAAAAAAGATACGTTGGAAAAGCTCAAAAGGAAGTTTGGTACTGAAAAACGAATTGAGCAAACCAAGAAGGAGACTCTGAGCAAATCACAAGGACTAAACTTGTACATAAAGAACCCTGATGATTCTGTTTCTGATGAAGTCTTTAGTGAATATCTTGCTCCTTATTTATTCTAAATCCTTGCGAAAGGATTTTCTTCATCAACATTCGATCTCAGAAATTCTGAAAATATCATCATAAATATCTTTAATATTTTCGAGAATATTTTCATAACAATTCTTATCTGAAATCATTAATCTCTTCGTGATATCAGTGTTACATCATATAGAAACTGTTAGTTTCTATATTCTGTAAACTTTCGAGCTTGAAATATGAATGTTATTGAAGTAATGTTGGGAACTGATGCATGAGTTAGTATAATATAATGACACTTGATCAACGTGATTATATTACAGTAAGTCATGCTGAGTTTCTAATGGAACGTGATGATTCACAGATCATAACGTCATCATGTGCCATGTTACACGACTCTTACATTCTACCCAATCTCCAAGTATATCAAGAACATATATTCTTAATAGTTCTATCTTTTCAGATATTCCATTAATTTGAAAAATAAAGATCGTGCCATTACGATTTCCTTCTAGAACATTAACTATGTTCATTTCAAAATCCATATCTACGAATTCCGGACAATTATTCGCTTGACTTGAAGTCGGGAAGAGGAGACGAAAGTATGGAACTCTTGAATATAAAGAAAATATAAAGCTCAACAACAACACCGAAATTACAAACCGTGGATATCAGTGCGTATAGCAATATAAAGACACGGGAGGATTATAAATACAATAATCTCTAGAGCATAGTAGAAATAAACAGATTCTTCCGGTGGGAGTTGGAAAAGAAGAATGATCATTGCGATAGTCAGAATAAGAACAAGGATTAGAACTAGATTAAGCATTATTATAATCTTTTGGATATATGAATTGAGAAAGAAGGTATGGAAGTGGTGGAAACTAATGGAATGGAAAAGGTAAATTTATAATGGAAATATCAGACAGAGTAATCGAGGCAGATCACCGTATTTAATTATAGAGATCTTAATTCCCTTAGTCGCCGAAGAATCAAATCTTTTAGATTTCGAAAATTTTCTTAAAATTCCTTGAATTCCGGAATTCAAGCAAGACAACGTCAAAAGCTAAGACGCACCTTATCTTCTAAAATCAACTGTGACTACGTCAAAAGTTAAGATGAATCTTTACTTTCCTATTTCACTCTTTGGTGATAACTTCATTTGTACTCTTCGAATAATCGAATTGTTTTATCCACAAAACTCAATGATGACAAAACTCTATTTATCAACTCATATCCGTCATGAAAATAATTTTTTTTTATTAGCCATGACCACCTCACTCAAATTTCGGGACGAAATTTCTTTAACGGGTAGGTACTGTGATGACCCGGGAATTTCCGACCAAATTTAAACTTAATCTTTATATATTTCCGACACGATAAGCAAAGTCTGTAATGTTGAGTCACAAATATTTCAAACTGTTTTATATATTCGTTTGACTTTAGACCATTCTCGATGATTCACGAACAATTATTTGTAAATAGATAACATATATTTATATTTAAATAGGTATTTATAATTTGAAACATAATTTAAAATATTATATAGTATGTTTATTAGGAGTTATATTGTAAAATAAATAAAGTAAAATGCGATTAATGGAAACTATAAAATATATAGATATATGTATAAATATGTAAATAAATATTACTTGTAAATATATAAAGTTATATTAATTCTATTTATTTAAAAAATATATAATATAATTGTTTTAGTATTTAACTTTGCTATTTGAAAACTGTTTATATATAGAAAGGAAATATGAATGATTTCGAGCTTAAATAGTAAACGTCAGTACAACTCGGTTGACATTTCGCCAGCGTTCATATAGTTCTAATATGTGTTTAAAAAGATTAAAAATAAAAATTGAACTGTAAATTGATTACGAAGATTTTAGGTTTGATAAAAATATTTTTACCCTTTTAAGTTTAAATATTTGTACTCCGTATATATTAATTGGAACATAAAATAAATATTTATCGAACCTTTTTGATCAGGTTTCAAACAGTTAATGAGTGAAATAATTAAATATGTTCAATCTAAAAATTTGAGATTGTTAGGGACACTTTTATAAATTAACCGTTTAGCAATGGACACACTTCACAAGGACTGTCGGTACAATAATTTAATGTTTGTGGCTGCTAAACTGTTCCTCCACATTATTGATCTTGCTTTATGATTTAATAATATATTATAATTATTAATATTATATTATTTTATGTATTAAAAAAACCCACTTAATACTCAACCACTTCTATTTAATTATTCCTACTATCTTCTTGATCGAGCAACACCGAACCTCCAGCCACCATGAACTTTCACACCACCTCTATTCGTTTCTTTCTTTCTCTGCTAAACCACCATCACCTTTATCACCATAACCGTAACCATCACCTGCGTTATTTTATCTTTCCTTGTTTCTCTTCGGACGCCACACCATCTTGAACCATCACTTCAATCACCACTGATGCTACAGGTATTTGCTTCTGTTTATGTTTCCAATCAAAAACAAACCGCCACCACTATAGTGCAAGTTCGGCTACCTTTTTAAACAAAGAAGAACCCATGATAAATATTGCTGCAAGTTGATGTCAATTAATAATAACTATTCTAAGATCACTTTACACATTTCTTCTCTTTTTCCTTTTGAACCGCAAATTACTAAACAATTCACCCACTTGATAATTTAAAGGATACGTTTATATGGGATTACGTTTATGGCCGACTGCTATCCTCTTCCTGTTATTCTTTCCTATTCTTTTCTTTATTCATCAAGCTTTACCATTAAATACCTCACTTGCCAATCTATTAACTAGTGGAGAGAATATTTAATTACAAATGCTTATCAATATCTCAGACAAACTAAAATGCGTGGTACATTTTAACCCATTTGGCCGAAGAAAAAAAAAAGAGAATGAAACAACCCCACAAAGAATTTTAATCTTCCAACTCCTTTGATAGTCAACTATGAGCTGTAAAGAGGGACAAATTATACTTATTTTTTTCGTTTGGAACCACACTTTACAGCTACACATAAGGTTGCTTTCACAAATTCTATACACCATAAAATCTATCGTGAATTTAATATGATAATAGAGCCACGAGTTGTTAGTGGATTAAGTAGTGGTTCTTGTCCATGTGAGATGTGCAAAAGTAGATGGTAGGCCGCTGTTTTACTTATTAAATTGAGGCGTGATTTGTTGTGATTTGTTGAAATAATTGAGGCGTGAATTGTTAAAGCATCGTGGGTCATTTTTGGGACTACTATATTCTATTTCTCTTTTTTTGGCCGAACCTCATTTTAATTGGGATAAACATGATCGTAAGCTTAGGATGAAACCGAGATGATGATTATGATGGTGATGTTGTCGAACCAAGATAATGAAATAAAAAAAATGAAGCATGATGATGATGGAAACAAAGAAAATTGATGATGATTATGATGTTAGATGATATGACTATGAATTTTTTTTTAAAAATGGAGATGATGTTGTTGGTGAATTGCTGCTACTGCAGCGTATTTTTTTCTGTTTCTTCCAACAAACCAAACCCACTAATTTAATTAGTTTTGCTGCTGGGCTGGACTCATGAATCCCATATCTTTATTGGACTTAGTTGTTTGTTGCACCGAAGGATTGGGCCAGAGTATAAGAAGAAACGGGTTATAAATAATCAAGTTGGGTTTAAACTAGGAAAACAAGGATAGTCGAATGGTATGAGATGATGGTGGGTTAACCAGAGGTCGCGGGTTCGAGTCCCGGCTTTGGTGCTTTATTTCTTTTTAGTCTTCAAAGGTAGTTTTCATCACTATTATTATTATTATTATTATTATTATTATTATTATTATTATTATTATTATTATTATTATTATCATCATCATTTTTTTTATTATCATTATTATTATTATTATCAATATTACTACTAATATTATTATCATTATAAGTATTATTATTTTTAGAATCATAGTTATTATTATTATCATTATTAAGTATAATTACTAATATTATTATTATAAAATAATACAACCTTTTATGTATTATTAATAATATTATTTTATCAAATGACTTTTAGTTACATAACACTATAGTTAAAACATATAACCTATCTATATTAACGTTTTATAATAACTACTAATTATTTAGTTAATGTACATAAAAAGAAATATTTAAATTATTTATTGATAAAATATATAATTTAACAATTATATTACTAATAATATGTAAATTTAGTTGTTAGATTACAAGTATATGTGTTAATATATAAAAATGATATAGGTTCGTGAATCCGAGGCCAACCCTGCATTGTTCAATGTCGTTATATGTATTTTTACTACAAAATACAATATGTGAGTTTCATTTGCCCTTTTTACTCTTTACATTTTTGGGCTGAGAATACATGCAAATGCTTTATTAATTGTTTTACAAAATTTATATGTGTGAGTTTCATTAATCCCTTTTTAAATGATTTTGCAATATATATTTTTGGGACTGAGAATACATGCGATGTTTTTATAACTGTTTTACAAAATAGACACAAGTAATCGAAACTACACTCTATGGTTGAATTATCGAAATCGAATATGCCCCTTTTATTAAGTCTGGTAATCTAAGAATTAGGGAACAGACACCCTAATTGACGCGAACTCTAAAGATAGATCTATCGGGCCCAACAAGCCCCATCCAAAGTACCGGATGCTTTAGTACTTCGAAATTTATATCATGTCCGAAGGAGGATCCCGGAATGATGGGGATATTCTTATATGCATATTGTGAATGTCGGTTACCAGGTGTTCAATCCATATGAATGATATTTTTGTCTCTATGCATGGGACGTATGATTATGAGAAATGGAAGTATGAAATCTTGTGGTCTATTAAAATTATGAAATGATTCTTTATGATAAACTAATGAACTCACCAACCTTTTGGTTGACACTTTAAAGCATGTTTATTCTCAGGTACGAAAGAAATCTTCCGCTGTGCATTTGCTCATATTAGAGATATTACTTGGAATCATTCATGACATATTTCAAAAGATGTTGCATTCGAGTCGTTGAGTTCATCAAGATTATTATTAAGTTAATTATATTTGGATATATTATGAAATGCTTTACATGCCTGTCAACTGTCGATGTAACGAAAGTTTGTCTTTTAAAAACGAATGCAATGTTTGTAAAATTTATCATTTAGAGGTCAATTACCTCGCGATGTAATCAACTGTTGTGAATCGTTTGTAATCGATATGAACTTCGTCCGGATGGATTAGGACGGGTCTCTACAATGAATACCATGCTTCTTCTAGATTTAGGTTAATGAACTCGTTCATTACACAAAGCACGATTCTCTGTATCATTCATTCTTCAACCTCTGCTCTCTTCTTCAATCTCCAGGCGAAAGATGAGATAGTAAACACAACTGAAATTAACGAGAATTTTAGGGTTTTTTAGTTAAAAGATGAGATCATAAACAAATACAACAATGAAGAAATGGTGTTGCCGACAATCGTCGATTACCTGCAATTTTTTAGATCCTGAATTCGTTGGTTCTCAGGTAATAGTTTTTTAAATCTGGAATTGTATAGAATGTGGAATTTATCACATTTGTTAATGCTTTGCACTTGCACATGTGAGTAGTAATGAAATGAGTTTATGATTTCAGTTTGAAATTGATGTATTTTACAATCATGTTCTTCATCACTTATAGACTTATAGTGTTGGTATTATATTGAATATAAATATAAATATAAATATAAATGTATTGTAACTGATGTATTTTACAATAAATTTAGGGTAATATAAAGTGAAATTCGTGTTAAGAATCTGATTTTTTTAAAAATCATCTTTGTTGTTCATTGTGATTGTGCTATTGGAGGTTATCAAGAAGTATGCCAGGTTGTTGCAAAAGTCACACCATATGTGCTTACAGTAGTTCATAAAAGGTACTTTGTATTATCAAGTCATACAAATTTATTTCTTATTTGTTTCTTTGGGATAATTTAATGCTTATTAGACTTATATGTGCTCCAACGATGATGAAAAATTATTTGTGTGGATAAAAATTAAAAGGCGAAATTGACTCTGGAAATTAAGGGACTCGAAAGGTATGTGGTCGTTGAATACAATCTGTTGCCACAATGAGGGATGTTGTAAATTTTCTCAGGCAGCAATGGTGGAGTAGCAAGTGCTGACAGAAACTTAATTATATCTTAAACTTGAAGTGGTTTTTTATAGTCCAATGACGGAAAATTGTTTGATGAGGATGTTGTGGTTACATTGGAGTTACATTCAAAACAGTTGCTCAGGTATGACATGTATTCGAATAACTAGTATCAAGTTATCTATGTACTTACGTGGTTAGAAAAATGATCTATTCGACTTCGTTGTTAGTTTGTATAGACCCATTTTAATGGTCATGGTTACTTCAAAGGCTTGCTAATTTGGACCCATTTGATTCAATTTGGATAACATGAAATGGTTCATTTTAAGGTATTGTATGTTTTATATGATTTTGATTTAATTCTTAACAATTGATGCATTAATAAGTCTAACCGTTTTATATGTATAGTCTCTTTGAATGATAACTGCTCATAGGGTTATCTTCATGCAATTGTGTGACAATCCGGAAATTTCCGACCAAATTTAAACTTAATCTTTATATGGTTTTGACACGATAAGCAAAGTCTGTTAAGTTGAATCTCAAAATTTCGATCTATGTTCATGAATTCATTTAACCTCGACCAAATTTCGACGATTCACGAACGATTATATAAATGGATATGAATAGGTATATATATATATATATATGTGTGTATATATATATATATATTAAACTTGAAAACATAAACAAAGTATTAAATATATAATACTTTACATTAAACATATTTGTCTCAATATATGCTTAATATATTCATCTACGGAATTAAAAGATACTTATCAAATCTCTTATAGATTGTGTTATTGTTACGGGTCTCTGTTGTGAGATCCAATGTGATTTAAGAAAACTTTTCTTTTTAACGATATTCGAAATAAATGGTAGTGTAATCTACAAGTGAGAATAAAGTGTCAAAAAAATAATGAATTAGACAAAAGTAGTAGAGATTCCTGCTTAATTTTCAATGCATGCTTTACAATATTTTTCTCGTGATTCTTGATAAGTTAGTTATTTAACTATCATAATATTTAATGTAAGAAAACGTTTTCAATATAATAGAATTTTGATTATTAAAATGTTTTGTTAAAAGAACGTAATTTTGATATAAAACATTTTGATATTATTAAATATATTTTAATAGGTAACGAAAAGATGATTTATAGAAGAAAATGACCAAAACACTCAAATGTATAAGTTATACTTCGGGTAATATAGTTTATCATTGATTAAATCTAATTATTGAAAAAGGTACACGTCGCGAAACGTAAAGTGCTAGTTTTTTAAGCGTACGAAACGTCTTTCGAAAAACCGGAATCGGGACATAAGTCGGACGTCAACGTACAACTCAACAGAATTAAGATTACAAGTCAACTAGGCACGAGAATATAATATATTATATAATTAATTAATATAAATTATATATATTATAATTCAAATAATATGTCGACAAACTAGAAAACAAAGGACCCTGAGCTGGATTTCACTGCTCCGCGATTGCGAAGCATATAGGCACAACACCTCCGCGATCGCGGAGGTGTTAGTTTCAGGATTGGTGTATGAAGCTCACATTTTTCGGTCGAACCATCATTCAATCCATCTCTCTGATTTCATTGTACTCCGTAAAAATTTATATATTTATTTAAATTATTATTATTATTATTATTATTATTATTATTATTATTATTATTATTCAACTTATTATTAGTAGTAGTAGTATTATTAATTAATGTTAATATTAGTATTATACATAAAATACTACGACGGGGTGTTGCTCGAGTAATTTCAAAACAAGTTTTCAAGAAAGTTAAATCTAAGGAGATTATGGGTTATAGCTATGAAGGTTATGGGTAATGTTCGTAGGTATTGTTCGTGAGGTCAACCTAGTGTCTATCCGTCCTGTTGCGTCTACGTACTTTCCTGCAATATTGAATCACAATATTGATACGTGAGCATTCATATCTTATCTTTTATATATTAATAGGGTATCCATGTCTAGTGCTCGAGTATATATGTTTATGCATGTTTGTATGATAAATTTCGTCGTTAGATAGTTTATGATGAATCACGAATTTAATACATATGCTATTGATATAAGGTATATGATATACATGTTGTTGGAAAGCTGACGAAAAATTAATAACTTTTCATATAGAAATCGCGTGATTTCGATGAACGAATTAAAAGTTATGGTCAACTGAATTATGATTAACGTTAATTGAAATTGCTTTTGAATCTAAAATTAATATTTAACCAACTTGTTTATAAGATTAATAAATTGGATTTTTGGATACTGCTAGTCGAGTAAATGAATTCTTATATAAGACACGTCTCGTTTTGTTAAACAATTGCCAAAGTTGACTTTTTGAGATGACTTTTGTTAACTTTTGCATGTCGGTCTCGAGCATTAGGATTGTGATACACTATGACCCGACCTAGCTTGTTAGATATTTATTGACCAACATATATTCTCTAGGTTGAGATCTACGGTTATTTTGCATTCCGAGTTTCGGCACATTTCGGTGAATGACCTTATGTGCTGCTAAGGTGAGTTTCATATGCTCCCTTTTTAATTGCTTTTGCAATCTATATTTTTGGTCTGAGAATACATGCATTTTATTTTAAACGCAATGGACACAAGTACATACTAAATTCTACATTGAGTTTGAACCGAAAATCCCTTAGCTTTGGTAACTAGTAACTGCCGGTTATAAGAACCAGTGGGCGCGAGTAGTTGTATATGGATCCATAGGGCTTGACATCCCCGTCTGTTCCAGGTATAGAAACCCTAGCCTGAACTATAAAACAGACGTATGCTATTTGAGTTTAGTACATGTTGGATTACGTGTATTGTACATGTTGGTTGCATGTATGCTAAAATAGGGGTACTTATTATATATACGTTAAAGTTTAGTTACCAGGGTGCTCAATCTTGTAGAATATTTTGATAAATGTTTCTGGATGAAAC
This sequence comes from Rutidosis leptorrhynchoides, assembly GCF_046630445.1. Lineage (NCBI taxonomy): Eukaryota > Viridiplantae > Streptophyta > Magnoliopsida > Asterales > Asteraceae > Rutidosis > Rutidosis leptorrhynchoides. Next base: position 393,967,062 of record NC_092336.1, on the reverse strand, counting down.
AACTGAAATCTTGTGATCCACCTTTATACACAAATTACGCGTAACATTAAAACTATGAACTCACCAACCTTTGTGTTGACACTTTTAAGCATGTTTATTCTCAGGTTCCTAGAAGTCTTCCGATGTTTGCTTATATGTTATACAAGCTATGTGCATGGAGTCATACATGCTTTATTCGAGAAAACGTTGCATTCACAAATTCATCACCATGTATCTTATTTTGACTGCATTGTCAACGGATGTAGTATTGTAAACTATTATTTACGGTGATTGTCTATATGTAGAAATCATCAGACGTCAAAAACCTTGGAATTAAATATTCATTTATGGTGTGCCTTTTCAAAAGAATGCAATGTTTACAAAACGTATCATGTAGAGGTCAGTACCTCACTGTGAAATCGATGAATGATTTATTCATCCAAATGGATTCGGACGGGTCATCACAAATTGCAACCTACTACTATTTTCCATTTTAGTTTGTATTTAGTGTTAAAGATTGCAAATCAAGCCTATTTAGTTGAATTTTTGTTTTGATATTTGATAAAGTGGATAGACATAATTCAACGACCCATTTAGTTTCATTTGATACAATGGCAAACTCTAAAATTCAAATTTATGTTGTTTGTTATTCACGTACATTGTAATTATAAAGATTTATTTTAGTTACATCTTCATAAACACTTACACTCACTTTGTATATATTGGTAGTACTACAAAGGATAGTTATGAAGAATCGAAGGATAATTATGAAGAAACTCAAGAGGTTAATGTTACAACCAATGCAGTGTTGGTACAAAACCATGCAAATGAGGTATATGATTATGATTATTGCGCAATATACATATATATACATATATATATATATATATATATATATATATATATATATATATATATATATATATATATATATATATATATAATTTATTATTAAAATTTAACTTCTAAAAGTCAATGCTTATGATAGTTAAGATTAGTGTGCATTATTTCGTTATTAAAACATTATTATTTATATATTGCCATTAAATTGTAACTATAAACTTGGTCATGAAAGCTTCAATGTACTTCATAAACTAAAAATATCAACACTGAGATCACATAGTAGTAGTTTGTTTGACCTTCAAAAGTCAAATTTCTCATGTACCAAATGAACAGTTTTACACCTATCGAGTTAAAGCTTATCAAATCTTTGAATATCAAATGCTAAAATTAGTTCCAAGTTATTGACAAATTCATCATTATTGACACAATATCGAATTATTGAAGTGTGGCAGTCTTCTTGAGAGAGGAGCAACTGAACCAGGAGATGATAATGGCTTAACGGTTTGATCCAGGTTGTTTTGCATTCTGTTGTTGGAAATTAGGTGTATTGTTACCTTTTTATGTAAGATTTATTGTGATTTCATACATGTGTGTTTGTTGCATCAAAACTTTGCGGTGTTCTTCCCTTCTTTTCCCTTCTTTTCCCTTCTTTTCGCTTTATTTCCTCTTATTTCGTTACTAATTAAAGATTTTATAATGGGTTTTGTGTTTGTTTCCAGATTTCGTTAGGGATGCATTTGGTTAGCACTTGAAGGTAATGGTAGTTTTAACTATTTGGACACTTGACCGGTTAGGGTTAAATGAGGTCAATTTGGGTAACGATCATTTACAGCTATTAAAAAAGATAATTCTTTTATCTAGCCCGTGAAATCACGGATCATTAACTAGTTAGTCAAAAGTCACAAACAATTTTACGATGGTATTTTAGCCCATGACCTATATAGTAGCAATTTTATCTTACAATAACAATTTTAAAGTAGCAATAGCCTATACACTAGCAATTTTACAATAGTGTTTTAGCCCATGGCCTATACAGTAGCAACAATTCTACAATAGTATTTTAGCCTATATATAGTAGAAATTTTACACTAGCAATTTTAAATTGCAATTTTACAACCTATTATCAATATGAGTCGTATAAATTAACATTAGCTGTAAGTTTTCAGTTTTCCCTTTCTTTTCGATAAGAATAAGTGAGGTAGTTATGAGTGATGATATTATAGATTAATGATTGAGAGCGGAGAAATACTAGGAAGGATTCGAAGGATGTAGGTTGCATCATGAATGGTGATCGACTAGGATGAAGGATTGAAGATAGAATCGTAAGGAATTGTGATGTAGAAGGAAGTCTGACCGAAAGAATTTGAATTGGACAAGGGTTTGTTTATTTTTTATATTTAGTATATTCAATGGCCCATACTATAAAATCATAAGTGGGATAATTTCAAATACTTTAGTAGTCCAAACTATCGAATTATAATCTTTTAAAATTTACGGGGTCCCGATATTATATTTAGTGGTGTACTGTACAAAAAAAATATTTTTTTGTAATAAATTTCGAAAAACTAGTGGTGTCACAGGACCCCACTGGTCCTCACCTAAAGTTGCCACTGAATATAAGATACAAGTTTTAAGCTTGCATTCATCCTAAATTTATACTATAAAAAGTTACATATACTATTCATCTACAGACATGTTTGTCTACCAAATTGATCATCCATAAATACAAGCTAAAGCCATGTACTTAAAGACTTTTGTTTCTTCATATTATAACACTACCTCTTGAATAACAATTTTGTTTCATCAGTGATCAACTAGCGTTGCCTCGTTAAAAACCATGCTAAAGAAAATTCAGTGAAAAAATTTTTTTAGCTAAGGGAAAAAGAGTGCAGCGTAGAGTTGATTCCCCCTCAAGTAGTCATCATTAAGTTGTTAAAACTTTTGAACATGACTTATGCTAATATTGTAAATTTTCTAAAAATAGTAGTTGGGAATGCTTTGGTGAAAAGAACAACATAGTTATTGTTAAATTGAACATATCTCATTTAAATTAGGTTGTTCTTAATAAGATCTTGAGTATATCAGAAGAATCTATGAGGTATATTTGTTCGATCACTTTTGATATACCATTCTTTCATTTGTATTATGCAAGCTACATTATCTTTATACATAGTTGTTGGACTTTTATCGCGTTTTATTCCACACGTATCAACAATGAGTTGTGTCATTGATCTCAACCAAACACATTCCCGAGTAACTTCAAGTAATGCAATCATTTTGGCATGGTTTGATGATGTTGCAACGAGTGTTTTTTTTTAACGCCATCAAATTGTGGTACCTCTATTTAAGAATACATATCCAGTTTGAGATTTAGCTTTATGCGGTCAGATAAATAACATGCATCTGCATAACCAACCAAGTTTTATTTTGATTCGTTAGATAAAACCTAAATTAGTAGTTCCTCGAAGGTATTGATATATGTGTTTGATTCCATTCCAGTGTCTTTTGGTAGGAGCTGAGCTGAATCTTGCTAACAAATTAACTGCAAAAGAAATGTCGGGTCTTGTACAATTTATAAGATACATAACAACTCCAATTGCACTAAGATATGGAACTTCTGAACCAAAAATATCTTCAAGATCTTCACGAGGACGAAATGGATCAGTATTAACATTAAGTAATCTAACAATTGTAACACCCTCAGACCGGGCCTAGCTGTAAGATTACTATTTTGTCCTTAGAGTTTGATTAATCGTGGCTTATATGTTTTAATTTTACTATTATATTTATAATTATTTGAGTGTCAGACTAAGACTGGTTTGTGACAAGGGTAACATAATTGGTTTGTTTATTTATTTTGGACTCCTTTAGGGCCGTCTAACGAAGTACATATGAGTTCAGATATTGTTTAATACCCGGGTGTTGTGGAGTATGGATTTTAACCCCTTTTATGAGTTGTACCCGATTCATTTACGTTCCCCTTTCCAGAAAACTTCACACACACCCCGTACCTAACATCTTCATCAACCCTAAACCTTAATCCATCAAATCTTGTTCTTGGATGCTTTTGTGTGTTAGAAATCGATTCATTGTGTTTCAGTGAATCAAAAAAGGTAAGAATTACTCGTTTTCATAACCTAAATCTGTGTCAAAATGAGATTTTTGGTTAGGTTTTATAAATGTGCAAAAATCTTGCTAATTGATGTTGTTTTGTTATCAAGTGTGTGGGTTTAAGTCCCAAAACATGTTGTGGTTGATTTATGGTCAGTTTTAAGGTAAAAAACAAGTCCTAGAACAAGAATTAATGATTTTAGCTCAAAACCCGTCATGAATCTGTTGCTGCTGCAGATGAATTGCATCCGTACGAATGCATCTTGTATCCATACGGATGGGTGTCGTGTTCGTACGGATGGAGTATATACGAACGTATATGAACTCAGTGTATCCATACAGATGAGATTCTTATCCGTACGGATGAGCAGTGGATTCGTACGGATGTGCATCAGTTGTGTTATATTCATTTTAAGTGTCATTTTATAACCGTTGTGACGATCGCTCCAAATCCTTATGGACGAACACGTCATTCATTGATTTCATTGCGAGGTATTTGACCTCTATATGATACATTTTGTAAACATTGCATTCTTTTGAAAAGGCACACCATAAATGAATATTTAAATCAAAGGTTTTCGACATCTGATGATTTCTACATATAGACAATCACCGTATATAATAGTTTACAATAGTACTTCCGTTGACAATGCAGTCAAAATAAGGTACATGATGATGAATTGGTGAATGCAACGTTTTCTTGAAAAATATGCCATATAAGACTCCATGCACATAGCTTGTCTATCATATAAGCAAACAGCGGAAGACTTATAGGGAACCTGAGAATAAACATGCTAACAAGTGTCAACACAAAGGTTGGTGAGTTCATAGTTTGTATGTTTCACATAATCTGTATATAAAGATGGATCACAAGATTTCACTTGTTTCATCCAGAAACGTTTATCAAAATATTCTACGAAATTGAGCACCCTGGTAACTAAACTTAACGTATATATAATTTGTACCCTTTGTATAATCATCTTAATAATACACGCAAACCAACGTGTACGCTTCTCAAATAGCATACGTCCGTTAAAAGGCTAGTGCTCTAGCTCGGACGGGGATATCAAGCCCTATGGATCCATATACTACTACTCGCGCCCACCAGTTCTTATAACTGGCAGTTACTAGTTACCAAAGCTAAGGGATTTTCGGTTCAAACTCAGTGTAGAATTTAGTATGTACTTGTATCCATTGCGTTTAAAATAAAGTGCATGTATTCTCAGCCCAAAAATATATATTGCAAAAGCAATTAAAAAGGGAGCAAATGAAACTCACGCATATAAATATTGTAAAGCAGTTAATAAAATATTGCATGTATTCTCAGCCCAAAAATGTAAGGAGTAAAAGGGATCTTATGAAACTCACGCATATAAATATTGTAAAGTAGTTAATAAAATATTGCATGTATTCTCAGCCCAAAAATGTAAGGAGTAAAAGGGATCTTATGAAACTCACGCATATAAATATTGTAAAGCAGTTAATAAAATATTGCATGTATTCTCAGCCCAAAAATGTAAGGAGTAAAAGGGATCTTATGAAACTCACCTTAGCAGCACATAAAGTTGTTCATCGTAATGTGACCGAAACTCGGTATATCAAATAATCGTAGATCTCAACCTAGAGAACATATATTGGTCAATAAATGTCTATCAAGCTTGGTCAGGTCATAGTGTATCACAATTCTAATGCTCGAAATTGACATACAAAAGTTATTCAAGTTGTTTCAAAAAGTCAATTTTGACAATAGTTCAATAAACGAGACATACCTTATATAAGGATTCATTTACTCGGTTGATAATATTCAAAAATCTATTTTATCAATCTCGTAAACAAGTTGTTTAAGTATTAATTGCAGATTCAAAAAGCAATTCCAATTAATGTCAATTATAATTCAGTTGACCATATCTTTTGATTCGTTCCTCAAAACTATTCGATATCTAAATGAAAAGTTATTGATTTTTTGCCAGCTTTCCGAAAACATGTATATCATATACCTTTTACCCGTAATATATGTATTTAATTCGTGATTTATTATAAACTGTTTAATGACGAAATTTAGCATACAAGCATGTATAAATATATACACTCGAGCACTAGTATGTATACACTATTAATTTATAAAATATAAAATATAAATGCTTACGTATTAATATTGAGATTCAATATTGTAGAAAAGTACGTAGACGTAACGGAGATGATAAACACTAGGTTTGATTCATAAATATACCCCCGAACATTACCCATAATTTCCTTAGCTCTATCCCGCTCGAAAACCCATTTTGAAGGTGACACGCTCATAACCTCGTCGTAGTATTTTATGTATAATACTAATTAATAATACTAATAATAATAAGATTAATAATAATATTAATCTTAATAATAATAATAATAATAATAATAATAATAGTAATAGTAATAATAATAATAATAATAATAATAATAATAATAATAATAATAATAATAATAATAATAATAATAATAATAATAATAATATAAATAAATAAATACTTAGGAGTAATATTAAGAGTGTGAGAACTGAAATCGTGCAATTTATAGAACCTTTTCTGAAAAAGCACCCCATGCGATCGCATGGGATTTGTGCTTCAAGGCCATGCGATCGCATGGCCCTCTGATCCAGCTCACAAACTTTTAACTTTTTGTTTGTCGACATAATTTTATATAATATATATAATATATTTAATTTATATAATTAATTATATATTATATTAAATGCACATGCATAGTTGACTTGTAATTTTTGTTCCGATAAGTCGTACGTCATCACTCGACTTATGTCCCGGTTCCGGTTTTTCAAATGTCCTTTCGTACGCTGAGAAAACTTGTATTTTACATTTCGTGTCACGTACCTTTGTCAAAATATAGCCTTAAATTATCCCTAAACTATACCACTTAAAGTATATATTAAACTTTCGAGTATTTTGATCATTTACTTCTATAAATCATCGTCTCGCTATTTGTTAATATATATATAATAACAATTCGTTTTTATGACCAAGTTAATATTATATTTTATCGTATTGTTAAATATATATTTTCGATATTAATAAACACGTTTTAAAATACATATCGCAAGTTATTCATATATCTAATTCCAACAGTTGATATTCCTTATTATTGTATGTGTCCAAATTACGTTATTTAAACAAACACTTTACCATTTATTCCGAATACCGTTAAGAATGAATGATTTCCCAAATCAACGTGGACCTTACAACAGAGACCCGTAATAATATCGTAATCCTTAAGGGACTCAATAATTATCTTTTAATTCAATCGTTTGGCATAATCTTTAACTCTGTATCTAAATATATCAATCAGATAATCAAACCAATAAGTTTAATGCACAGTATCATATACTCAACACTTTGTTACGTTTTCAAGTTATGGTATATATATGTATCTATTTACCTATAATTGTTCGCGAATCATTGAGAACAATCGAAAGGTAATTGAATAGTTCAAAAATTTTGAGATTCAACTTTACAGACTTTGCTTATCGTGTCGAAAACGTTAAAGATTAAGTTTAAATTTGATCAAAAATTTCCGGGTCATCACAACCGTTATGATGCCCGTTTGTATAATTTTTCTTAAGACGTTATAACTAACTTGTGTGCATGTCTTTATCAGGTGAAAAGGAAAAAGAAAAGTCTCAATGAGTTAAGATAACTGAGTGCGTTTCTCAAATGCTGGTAATCGGTGAGTAGGACTAACTATGGACTTGTAGTATAGAGTAGCTAGTTATCCTAAGAATTCTATATTAGTTAGGATTATCATGCTACTATTACTAGACTTGGATTATCTGTTGTATGTACTATTTGTGGTTTCCTTATGTGTTGAAATCCTAGTGTGTCCCTAGCGTGCGGTGGACTTGAATCTGGTAGGAGAGATCAACCATGTGGGGGTTGGGTTCCTCATGTGGTAGCCGCCTAGTATAACTGAATGATGCATACATTGATTGTGTATAATTATACGTGTGGTATGTGGGAGTAACTTTCGGTAAACTCCATGCCGATCAACTGGTGGTTGCAGGTTGGGCCAGGCCGCCAGAGTCTCATTAGATGTTACTAGTAGTGGTTGTGTGTTGTACTATATGACATGATTAGTACCGTTTCTATATACTATAATCAGTAGTTAGCTTCATGCTAACCCCTCCATCTTCCCCCTGCATGTTGTTAGTTTTTTAGTCTTGCTATTTTGGGAGAAGGTGGGCGTGTCAGTGTTATGTTTGGACGTGTCTTTTAGTAAAAATACGTATCTCGCAAATTGATTTTAAGTGACACCTTGTACTGTAATAACGTTTAATATATATATATATATATATATATATATATATATACACACACACACACACACACACACACACATATATATATATATATAATGGTGTTTGAACTATTAAAAATATTTAATTATTACTTCTGTTGTGTATTTAAAAAATATGGGCGGTGTCACAAGTTGGTATCAGAACATAGGTTTAGCAGCATGTACATTGTGATTGAATATCATCTTCGAAAACCTTATGGAAGTCATGTCAAACATAATACGTAAGGGGATGGGTTAAATGAATGATATGACTGAGTGTATGTTAGTTGGTAAGGACTAACTGATTTTATACTAAGCTTTGGTGTGAGATGCTATGGTAGTGCAGAAATGGCAGATAATGAAGATAATGCCACAGACCCAATGCCCCCAGAACTTTCAGAGCCCTAGATGAGGATGAGCATGTGTCATCAGAGGAAGAGACGCCTCAGAAAATAATTGATCTTCAAAGTCAGTTGCAGGAAGCTCGAGAACGTATCAAAGAGCTTGAACAGCAAAAAGCACAATCAAATCCTAATACTACTGCATTGCATCCAGCAGTTTCTCTAACTCCTTACCGGCAGTACGGAAGGTCCTCATAGCAACAATTTCCACAAACTCAGTATCAATATCGTCCACCAAATCAGATGCCACCTCCGTTCAACCAGCCTTTCCCAAACCAAATGATGTACCCATTTCAGATGCCCATGTTTCAGCCATCAATGTTTGAAACAAATAAGAAGTGTACATACAAGCAGTTTCTCGACTGCAAACCTCCTGAATACAGTGGTCACTCAAACCCTACTATGACGTTTCAATGGCTCAGAGAAGTTGAGCTTGGTTTGGAGGCTTGTCATTGTGAGTCTGAATTTGGAGAATCTACACATGATTTAACCATCTTTTTAAGTTTCATTAAGAGTTATTTATGGTAAATTATTATAATGCTTTTATTATTTTTATTAACCTTATTTGATTAATGATATGATTGAGTAAAGAATGATGTATATTTTTATTTATTTATTTTCCATTTATATGAATTGTGGTGATAATGAACGTGGGAAACACAACGTGGAGACGTGTATGGGAATCTTTCTAGCGAAAGATTTTAATCAACGAGATTGCAATATCTTTCGCATTGTAATATCTTGCCACAAATCGGGTAAAAATGAATATCACTTCGTGTCAGAGTTAATAACGTTTTAGCATCTTATACGATGCCACTTATCTTTGACACATTTATGTGGTTGAAAAGAGCTACACCTTATAAAGATTAAATCATCTGATCAATTTATGATATTATTCTTCTTCAAGGCGTCAAAGACCTTGCTGGTAGTGTAGGTTTAAATATTGAACAACGAGAGCACTGGCCAAGTATTCATATCAATCATTCCACTACACGACGTGTCTTTATACAATTATTTACTCAAAAACATGATGGTGTTCATTTATGCTTAAATATTTTTGGTTGCAATAGATATGCAACATTTTCATTGAGTACATGCATCCGATGTTTTTTACATGAAATTCGGGACAATCCAATGTTATTAGGCACTCACGCTTCAACTTATTTGGGCTTGAAAAATGATCTTCCAAACATCCTTTTCAAGCTATACATAGCAGGTGAATTTGTTGCCAAAGCACAAAGGCTTTTCACCTAAATTGAAGCTGAAGGCTATGTTAATGAACTCAACTGGTAGGCTTACTATTCAGTACATACGAATTGAATTGAGATAGGAATGTTAATTGATTGACTTACTGGGTTAGATTGATTTATTATCACTCATGAGTTAATACCATGACGCTTGGTTATGAATACATTTGTGGCTTTTAGTACACGAATATTGCTATTATTAAGAGTCTTTTTAGGAGGTGTAGTAGTTGATTTGATATTGTTTCATTCATTATAATATTTTTACATATATCCTCTTAATGAATTTTTGATATTTCTTACCTTATTCAAGTAGCAAAGCAACCAAAAGTGTTGGCATTTATCCTATGAATATCTATGCAAATTGAAATACAAGATCATAATACTTTGTATAGCAAATAGAACTGGACTTGGAACTTTGACTTTACTGAAGATCTTGACACACAATTGTATCACTCTGATTTTGACTATTTTAGTTTTGAATTACTATCAATAATTCATTGTTGTATTCTAATGCTATTGATTCATATCGTTTAAGAAATTCATTTTCAACTTTATTTTTAGTTTCAATACATATACTACTAAAGTGTTCCGTTATTAAACTCCTATTAACAACAAACAATGTTGTACAAATAGTAATGATTACGAAAACTATTTTACATATTTTATTTCAATACCCATGCCACTAAAGTTACATCAATTACAAGTGAGACATGCATACGTTACATGACTCAGTAAACACACGACCGTAAAACCTATTGCATATAGAGACAATAACACAAAGGAATATAACTATACGTGCTATGATCCATTAGTGATTGTATATCAAACTTTTGTGTATGGGCATGACAAGTTGAATGATAATTACTTTAGGTTGAACGTAGAATTATTAGGTATGGGTAAATTTTTAAAATTTAGCACGGTCTTTTTAAAATTTAGAAATGACTTGCTCACTTAATTCTTACATAAAAGTATTCATAAAAGATCATGAAACATAAAGATATTTTTACATAAAAGTATTCATAAAAGATCATGAAACATAAACAGAGAGCAATGAGATAAAAATAAATTTAAATTATATTGTTAATTGAATAATTGATAATTGAAGTCATTGACATTGACCAACTCATTATGAATTTTGTTTTTTGAAATTTTATTCTCTAACATTCCCGAAATAATAACCTTTTAAACTTTTAGTGGACTAAAATTGTATTTCATAAATACTTGAGGGACAAAAAGTAACATTTCAACAAATACACGAACGTACAATACTGCAGATCAAACAATATCGTGTAGCAAAAGTTATCAGATTCATCCCTCAGTCTCACCACCGGAGCATCAATCAAATCGTCGTCTCAATATGAGCAATCAACCGGAATCTTCATCATCTGAACCGTAAGTTGACCGTGAATTATAAACTATTCAATTTACTTTACAATTTCACAGTTTTTATTTATTCAATCTAGATTTATTAAAGTAGAATTTAATAACCTAATTAGATGAGATGTTAATTGCTACAGAAAAGGTCAACCGGCAGCAAAAAAGGACTTTTCAACAGCTATTTTAGAGCGAAAGAAATCGCCTAATCGGCTTGTGGTTGATGAAGCAGTGAACGATGATAATTCAGTTGTTGCAATGCATCCAAACACTCTGGAGAAACTGCAGTTGTTTCGTGGTGATACTATCCTGCTTAAGGTTTTCATTTTATTCTCAATTTTCATGTAGCTAGATTTTAGATAGATATAAACTGCAGTTATTGCTCAAGGTTTAACTTTATTATTAATTATATATATATATATATATATATATATATATATATATATATATATATATATATATATATATATATATATATATATATATATATATATATATACTAGTTTTTAGAGCCCGTGCGTTGCACGGTGAGTAAAATAATCGTGTAAAATTAATTGATTTTTTCAAACAATTATTATTTTTAGTTTAAGAGCCAGTAGTGTTAACAAATTTTAAAAGTTCTTTTAAGTTTAAAAGTTCGTAGTGTTAACAAATTTTAAAAATTCATTTGAGTTTAAGAACCCGTGGTGTTGAAAATTATAAAAGGAGTTTTAGACGTTGTTAGTAACTTAACATCTACAAATTTTTTTATATTATAACAAAATCATATTTATATTATAACAGTTATTTAAATTGCTCGACTTGATATATGTAATATATGAGATCAAAAATACAAATATAATACCACACTTAAAATTTGTCATGCATAATAATATTAAGTAAAAAGAATGAAAAATGTATTATGCACTAAACTTAAATTTTACCATAATTCAAATTTTACAAATTCTAATAAACTCGCTAATTTATCAACTTCAAGTAACATTATCAAAGAATCAATTGAGGGTATTAGCTCGTGTTAGGATAGTCTCTCAATATTTATATTGTTGTTATATATGAGCCCGTATGACAATCATTTAAAAAATAGTGACATGTATAATTGTTTTGTTTACGAATATTATAAAGCTTTATATTAAGCAAAATACAATTATCATGGGATCTTAATATTTGTTCATAAACTTGAACTTGGACATTTTTATTGCTAGCTCGTAATGTAGTATAAATTTGAAAATATGGTAGTACATAAATTTGAGTAATTTATTTGTAAAAAATTCGTTGAGTGGTTAAGTGTAAATAGTATTTAACAATTTATTTGTGCAAAACATCATTAATAATTTTTTTAACCTAAAATAGTTGATTGCAATATTTTAACATTTATTTGTTTCACATTTTGATTTAAGTTTCGTAAATATATTTTAATAATTAAGATTACATATAATAAAGTAATATTAATTTTAAATTTACTAATATTTTATTCTTGTTAATTTGTTTCATCGTTACTATTATTTCGTGAGTCATTAAAATATATAAGGAAATTTATGGGACAGAATATGCATATACGTGAAGATAGAGATATTTTACTCCATATATATTGTTTATTATATGTGGAATATATGAAATATATGAAATATTTAATATATTGTAATTAAATTTTATTATGGATATATACGGAATTAGATTTAGCTATATTTATGAAAGATAAATATATTAAAAATTTTATTTACATACAATATATGCTATATATTAGGAATTGATATCAATCAAAACTTAACAAATTTTATCAATATCTTATTATTTAATGATATAGTGACATGTGGCAGAGTAAAATGTGAAGCTGACATGTGTCATAATTTAACCAGAAGTTGACACGTAGGATATAAAGCACGCGCTTTATAATAATGTATAGATATATATATATATATATATATATATATATATATATATATATATATATATATATATATATATATATATTAATTTTATATATATTTCAACTCTCATAGTCTTCTGTGCTTATGTAGCTAGATTTTAGATAGATATAATATAAAGAAGCAATATTTGAAGTTCCATTTAAAAGTACTGTTGAAATGTTTCGCAGGGGAAGAAAAGAAGAGATACAGTGTGTATCGCACTTGCTGATGAAAGTTGTGATGAACCCAAGATCAGAATGAATAAGGTTATCAGAACAAATTTGAGGGTTCGTCTGGGAGATGTTGTATCTGTGCACCAGTGCCCAGATGTGAAGTATGGGAAGCGTATACATGTTCTTCCTCTAGATGACACAATTGAAGGTGTCACAGGGGACTTATTTGATGCATTTCTGAAACGTAAGTTATTAGTATTATAAGTACCTTTGCCACATGAGACCCTTGTCATACAATATGTTACAAAATTGACGCAATTAGTGTTTGTTCATTTATGTTTTTAATTATATATGTTATTTGATATATTTTCTTAATAGAATTGTTGTCTAATTGAGCTTAATTGTGATGAATGCAGCCTACTTTTTGGAGGCGTATAGACCTGTAAGAAAAGGAGATCATTTTCTTGTTAGAGGTGGGATGAGATCTGTAGAGTTCAAGGTAATCGAGACCGACCCAGAGGAGTATTGTGTTGTTGCTCCAGACACTGAAATCTTTTGCGAGGGTGAGCCCATCAAAAGGGATGATGAAGACAGGTTGGATGAGATTGGTTATGATGATGTAGGCGGTGTCAGGAAACAAATGGCTCAGATTCGTGAGTTGGTTGAATTGCCATTAAGGCACCCTCAACTTTTTAAATCCATTGGAGTAAAACCCCCTAAAGGTATTTTACTCTATGGACCCCCTGGTTCTGGAAAGACACTTATTGCAAGGGCTGTAGCCAATGAAACGGGTGCGTTCTTTTTCTGCATTAATGGACCTGAAATTATGTCAAAAATGGCTGGAGAGAGTGAAAGCAATCTCAGGAAGGCGTTTGAGGAGGCTGAAAAGAATGCCCCGTCGATTATTTTCATTGATGAGATTGATTCCATTGCACCTAAGCGAGACAAGACTAATGGTGAAGTTGAAAGGAGGATTGTTTCACAACTATTGACACTCATGGATGGGTTAAAATCTCGTGCACATGTTATTGTAATGGGGGCCACAAATCGCCCTAACAGCATCGATCCTGCTCTCAGAAGGTTTGGCAGGTTTGACAGGGAAATAGACATTGGCGTGCCTGATGAAGTTGGACGTCTTGAAGTTATTCGTATCCACACCAAGAACATGAAACTTTCCGATGATGTAAGTTACTCCATTTAATTTAATTTTTTATTAGTTAGCCACAATCATTTGACTGACCTTCAGTTACAATGAAAAAATATTTATTATCAGGTTGATTTGGAGAAGATATCTAAAGAAACACACGGTTATGTTGGGGCTGACCTGGCTGCTCTCTGTACTGAAGCTGCACTTCAATGCATCAGAGAAAAAATGGACGTCATTGATTTGGAAGATGATTCTATTGATGCTGAGATACTGAATTCAATGGCTGTCTCTAATGAACATTTTCAGACGGCTCTTGGAACAAGCAACCCATCTGCTTTGCGTGAGACTGTATGTTGAACACCTCATACATACTTTATAATAAAGTCAGTTAAATGAACTATATTCAATTGTATCATAATCTCTCTTTGGACTATAATCAGGTTGTGGAGGTTCCCAATTGCAGCTGGGAGGATATTGGAGGTCTTGAAAATGTCAAGCGTGAGCTGCAAGAGGTAATGAATATTAAGGGTGGTCCTTTTTTGAATTTTTTATTATGGGTTTCATATGAACAGATAGTGTGTCAAATATGATACATAAATCATACTATACAAATACTAATCTATTTTTTCTTTTCTATTTTATAATACATGATGTAAGAGGTCTTATACCTTTATTAATTAAATGATTTCTTCTGTGTGAGATTGACATGTTAGTTCCGCTCGACCAATTTAAGCTGTATACTTTATAATTATTATGTTCAGAACAAATGTATATTTTACTCCATTTGTATACATGATACTTCTAATTTTTTGCGACAATAGGTTAGTAACCTTATGTAGCAGACTAGCAGGTATTGCTTTTCACAAAAAAATAAAAAATAGAAAAACTTATGCAGCAGGGTAAAATTGGTGATGTTGTACACACTGCCACATCACTGTTTTTACCAGAGTTGGAAGGTTGATCACATATATTACCTACAATGGAAAGTTTTTCTTACATACAATTACAAAAAGTTAAAATTATATTTGATTTTGGTGTTATACATAACCTGAATGGAAAAACTACTCTAGAAAAGAGTGCAGTTGGTTTAAAGTATACATCTTACCGCGTTTTCCTACTTCATTCAAGTTGTTTTTTTTTTTGTTGTTGTCAGACCGTCCAATACCCCGTGGAGCATCCAGAAAAATTCGAGAAATTTGGCATGTCACCTTCAAAAGGTGTTCTTTTCTATGGTCCACCTGGATGTGGTAAGACACTTTTAGCTAAAGCTATTGCAAACGAGTGTCAAGCCAACTTCATTAGCATCAAAGGACCCGAATTGCTTACCATGTGGTTCGGTGAGAGTGAAGCCAATGTTCGTGAAATTTTCGACAAGGCCAGAGGTTCTGCACCGTGTGTCCTCTTCTTCGATGAACTTGATTCTATTGCAACTCAGGTCATCATTTAGTTCATATCTTTAAATACAGAGATTGCCAGTTTTCAGCTAGGGTTTCATAAATATTTGTTATGATTTATTGCAGAGGGGAAGTAGTTCTGGTGATGCAGGTGGTGCTGCTGATAGGGTGCTTAATCAACTGTTGACTGAAATGGATGGAATGTCTGCTAAAAAGACGGTTTTTATAATCGGTGCTACTAATAGACCCGACATCATTGATCCTGCTCTACTACGTCCTGGGCGTCTCGATCAGCTAATTTATATCCCGCTACCAGATGAGGATTCCCGCCACCAGATTTTTAAGGCGGCAATGAGGAAGTCCCCTGTTTCCAAAGACGTTGATTTGAGAGCTCTTGCTAAATATACACAAGGCTTTAGTGGGGCTGATATTACAGAGATATGCCAACGCGCATGCAAGTATGCAATCAGAGAGAACATTGAAAAAGTAAGCTTTAATATATCATTCTAAAAACTATCTTTACCATTTTGTTTTGGAACTGATTATCTGATTGGTCCGCTTTAAGTGAGATGATAATTTTTCTGTAAGTGTTTACGTATAGTGACCGTAGGTGTGATCATTTGATTAGCTTGTCTTTTAAGCTGCATATAATTATGATTTGTAGTGCTTAGTGATATTGATAATGATTCTGATTGTCTAATTATTTAGCCGAAAGTTACTTTTAGGAGCAGCTACGATACTGATAATTATTAAAAGTTCCTATAGATACCACTATACATTTAAATCATGAAATATATATTATCTAAACACCCGAACGAATGATTGCCTTATCAGAGCCAATGTCATGGAATTGCAGCCAATTTATCTTGACCTTCTAAATTGACGAGTGCCCAATGTGGTGCCAAAAATAGGTAGCCAGATTATAACGATAGGCATATATGATTATCACAACTTCAAACAGTTAAAACACATCCAAACTTTTAATTTTTATTTTTGTAGGTTGTTTACAGCTGATTATTTGATTATACTATTTCATATTTCATATTCACTAATTAATATGTCATGCAAAACACACTTTGATTCGTGCAATTACTATTATATTTGGCATGAGTTGAACTTTTTTGTGTTGTGGTATGAAGGACATAGAGAAGGAAAGAAAGAAAAGTGAGAATCCAGACTCTATGGATGAGGATGAAGATGAGGTTGCGGAGATTAAGGCGGCTCACTTTGAGGAATCAATGAAGTATGCTCGTAGAAGTGTGAGTGATGCCGACATTCGGAAATACCAGGCATTTGCTCAGACATTGCAGCAGTCTCGAGGATTCGGGTCCGAATTCCGGTTCCCGGATGCTGCATCTGGGGCAGCTGCTGCTGATCCATTCGCTGCGTCTTCTGGCGGAGCTGATGATGATGACTTATACAGCTAGACTACATAAATTATGTTTTAAGTCATGATAATTCGACGTTATATATTTCTATCTGATATCTGTTGTTGATTGATCGATTTCTTGCAAACATTTTGTCATGCATATGGTCGAATGTCGAAACTTGCAACATTTCACGTTTTGAATCCTAAGTTATTTCAGCAGACTACTACCATCATGTTTCATTTCTTTCATATATAGATGGTTTTATGCTCTATTGTTTTACCAGGAGGAAAATGCGATACGAATCATTTGACATCATCAATTTGAAATAATTAAATTTGTATACTTTTGTCGAGAGTTGATTTTAGTCAACACCTTGAATAAGATGGCATATATTTATCTAATCTAAAAGATTCGGGATAAACCACATAAGATGGCTGCGCAGCACAAAGGCCAAGTCCTTGACAGCACAGCATAAAACCATGGCTCCACAGCCTAGCCCTATTGTTGTGCTGCCTAAACTCATGGCCATGCGGTATAAGTGCAAGTGCATGGCCGCGTACAGTAGCGGAACTAGGATTTTTTTTTTACCAGGGGTAAAAAAAAAAAATAAACTGTAACAATTTTTTTGGACAAAATATGGAGGTTTTGGGGCAAAAAATTGAGATTTTTAGGCAAATTATGAAGGTTTTTGGGCAAAAGTTGAAGGTTTTTGGACAAAATTTGAAGGTTTTGGGGCAAAAGTTAGAGAATTTTTGGCAAAATTTGAAGATTTTGGGGCAAAAAATGTAGGTTTTGGGGTAAAAAAAAATCCACCGGGGACAAAGTCGAAAAACCTAAAATTTTTACACTAAAAAAAATAAATCACTGCCCCCCCCCACCCCCCCCCCCCCCCACCCCACACACACATGTAGTTTCGCCTATGGCCGCGTAGTCTGAGTTCATGGCCATACATTTTAAGTCCATAGTCGCATCTCCTAATTCCATAACTCTGACAAATAAGCTCATGGCTGCATAGCCAAGGGTGCACCGAGATGGTCATATAAGTCCATGATCGCATACATGTTCGCACACTTCTCATGGCTGTGCAACACAACTTAAGGCCGCAAAGCTCATGGTAAAGTCCAGAGGCGAAGCCAGAATTTATAGATGGGGGTGGCTTAGTCGTTAATCGGATAATTACAAAAAAAAAAAAAAAAAAAAAAAAAAAAAAACTAACAAGTCATAACATTATATTTAATATTTGAGCCTTGAGGGGGGCTTACAATTATTTGTGCATAAAAATACAAATAAAACTTGGGTCTCGATTAGGCCTTGGGGGAGGCTGCGCACCCCTCTGTCCCCCTTGTCTCCGCCCCTGGTAAAGTCAATGGCAAAGCTCATGGCCGCAAAGGCATGATCGCACAACTCATGGCCAAGCCAAAATAGCTGCACAACCCATGCTGCAAAGCTCATCGCAACACCAATAAATTAGAATGTGTCATTTGCCGTGAGTGGTTGCACACCGTAAAACGTTTAAAATGTCGGTTAGGCCTGTATATATAACCTATTTTACTTTTTCGTGGAGTGGTTGCACACCATAAATTTACCCTTATATACTAAAAGAGATGGCCAAATGTGGTATAATCTGCAAAACCACCCCCTCAAATATGGTATAATCTGCAGCGTCTTCAGGGGTATAAAACATAAAATTATTATTTTGTCAAAAAAACTTGAAAAAAGTTCACCCAAATTTTTAACGGGTCCTATCTTTCCGCTCACCGCGAGTTAAATTTTTCTGCCGCCATCGATCAACTCGAAATAATTTTACGAACACAACGCAACTTCCTATAAGCGAAACGAATGCTTTTTGAAAAATGTTAAATATTTTGTGTCATCTTCCGTACACAACACACCCGCAGCAAAGCGTTTTTGATTCTGTAAATACATAACGTTACAATAAATATGAGTATGCAACTCGAAAGGTCCCGCCGCATCGCGCGGGCCGATCCAAATCTAGTATAATTACGATTTTTGATTTTGGATTTTCTCATATAAGTTTCCACATTTATGGTACAACCAAATACAAGAGACTTTAGTTGATATATATATATATATATATATATATATATATATATATATATATATAAACCATAAAGTAATTCTTGATTGTGGTTGAAAGTTATATATATATATATATATATATATATATATATATATATATATATATATATATATATATATATATATATATATATATATAGGGAGAGGATCCCCTGAGAACTCTGATCATGTGAGAACTCTGAGAACCGCCGGACGAACAAAAACAAAGAAATTCGAACAAAATTTCTGGCGGCCGAACAAAAAAAATTGGGTCGAACAAAAATTAAGATGCATTTAATCACATGTTCTACATTTTCTGTTTGGTTCTACAAAATTGTAGAACGAAAATTCGTTCGAATTGGGGCAATTTTGTTCGGCCGCCTGAATTTTTGTTCAATTCTACAACATTTTGGTTCGGTTCTACAAAATTGTAGAACTAAAATTGGTTCGAATTACTCCTTTTTTGTTCGAATTACTCCTGTTTTTTTTCAAAAATCATTTTTTTTTTGATTTAGCCCGATTTAGAGGTTAGGGTTGAGGGTTTACGGAGTAAACCCAAAAACCCCAAATCTAAACCCTAAATCTAAACCCCTAAACCCTAAAATCTAGACCCTAAACCCTAAAATCTAAACCCTAAATCTAAACCCTAACTTAATTTGATGAAAATTGATGTAAAACAAGTATAGAACAGCATGTTTGAAAGGACCCATTCATATACATTATAAACGATTCACAATAGTTGATTACATCGCGAGGTATTTGACCTCTATATGATACGTTTTACAAACATTGCATTCGTTTTTAAAAGACAAACTTTCTTTACATCTAAAATTGACGGCATGCATACCATTTCATATTACATCCAACTATAATTGACTTAATATTAATCTTGATGAACTCAACTACTCGAATGCAACGTCTTTCAAAGTATGTCATGAATGACTCCAAGTAATATCCTTAAAATGAGCTAATGCACAGCGGAAGATTTCTTTAATACCTGAGAATAAACATGCTTTAAAGTGTCAACCAAAAGGTTGGTGAATTCATTAGTTTATCATAATCAATCATTTTCGTAATAGTAATAGACCACAAGATTTCTGTTTATAAATATATGTACACTCGCAAGTGTATAAAAGTATTCTATAAGTTGTAGGCACCCGGTAACAAGCCTTAACGTTCATGTTTTACCCTCTGAAGTACACCAGATCAGGTGTGTTTAATATAACCTCGAAGTACTAAAGCATCCCATAGTCAGGATGGGGTTTGTCAGGCCCAATAGATCTATCTTTAGGATTCGCGCCTACCGTACATAGACAAGTAGTTTAATGTTACCAAGCTAAGGGTATATTTCTGGTTTAAACCCACGTAGAATTAGTTTTAGTACTTGTGTCTATTTCGTAAAACATTTATAAAACAGCGCATGTATTCTCAGCCCAAAAATATATATTGCAAAAGCAATTAAAAAGGGAGCAAATGAAACTCACAATACTGTATTTCGTAGCAATTATGTATATGACGGCACTGAACAAGTGCAGGGTTTGTCTCGGATTCACGAACCTATATTAAGTATATATATTTATATGTTGGTCAATACCTGTCTAACAATTTAGGTCAAGTCGTAGTGTATCACAATCCTAATGCTCGAGACCGACATGCAAAAGTCAACAAAAGTCAACTTGACCCAAAATGACTTCCAAAATCTATACATGTTTATTATATAACTTATATATAGTCGTTTTATATATTTAAATATATTTATCAGATCTTATTATACTAAATAATACAAGTCATTTATTAATAAATAAAAATTTATATTTAAATTCATATATGATAAAAATATACTTTTATATATCTCAAGTAATAAAATTTATAAAATTCACTTAATATCATAAAAATATAGTGGTATGTATTATTAATGTAATTATATTACGTGTGGTAAAAATATCTTTGTGCGCATATTTATTTGATTAAATAATATTGATAATAATAATAATGATAAAAATAATAAAATGATAGTTTCAATAAAAATATTAATTTTTAGTAATAAATATTAAAATTAATAATAATTCAGTTGACCATATCTTTTAATCCGTTCATCGAACCCACACGATTTCTAAATGAAAAGTTATTAATTTTTCTTTAGCTTTTCAACGACATGCATATCATATACCTTATCTCAGTAGCATATGTATCAAATTCGTGATTTATCATAAACTATTTAACGACGAAACTAAGCATACAAACATGCATAATTATATATACTCGAGCACTAGTCAAAGATACACTATTAATATATAAAAGATAAGATATGAATGCTCACGTATCAATATTGTGATTCAATATTGCAGGAAAGTACGTAGACGTAACGAAAATGATAAACGTTAGGTTGACCTCACGAGCAATACCCTCGAACAATACCCATAACCTCCATAGCTATAACCCATAATTTCCTTAGCTCTATCCCGTTTGAAAACTTATTTTGAAATCGTCTGAATATAACTCCGTCGTAGTATTTTATGTATACTAATAATATCTTGAAATAATACTAAGTAAATATATATATATATATATATAATTCGATTGAGAGAGTTTAGAGAAATATATTTTCAAGTTTCTATCAAATAATGAAACCTATTGAATTCTATTTATAATATATTTTTGAATTATTAAAGTGAATTATTAAAGTATGAATTATTAAAGTATGAATTATTAAAGTGAATTATTAAAGTATGAATTATTAAAGTGAATTATTAAAGTATGAATTATTAAAGTGAATTATTAAAGTGAATTATTAAAGTGAATTATTAAAGTTAAAGTAAAGTAAAAGTAAAATAAAAGTAAAGTAAAGGTAAAGTTAAAGTATAGTAAAAGTATAAAACTATGTACGTATAATACGCGTATAAATATATTTAATATTAATTTAAATCGTTATATCATAAAACATTTTAGAAAAGTAGAATTATATATATTCATAATAGGTTTCAAGTTTTTAAATTACAGTCTGTTGGTGAAGCATGTGATAAAGTCCAAAGGTTTAATAAACGTATGAAATCATCTTAATGAAAAATGTCGAGTTACTTAACTTATCGATATCCAACATCTAAGTTATTTACACTCCACGTTCTTACTTATAGATCACTTTACCATTTTCCGAATATTGTCAAAAAGAATATATTTCTTAAATCACAGTGGACCTCATAACATTGGCCCGTAATCATATCATAATGTATCTGATAATTCAATCATTTGATATTATCTCTTAATTCTGTCGATAAATATATCGAAACAAATACGTTCATGTAAAGTATCATATATATCAAATACTTTGTTAATGTTTTCAGTTATTATATATTATATATACATATCTATATACACATAATTGTTCGTGAATCGTCGAACACGGTCAAAGGGTAATTGATTACATGAATGTAGTTCCAAACTTTTTGAGATTCAACATTACAAATTCTACTTATCGTGTCGGAAACATATAAAGGTTAGGTTTAAATTTGGTCAGAAATTTCCAGGTCGTCACAGTACCTACCCGTTAAAGAAATTTCGTCCCGAAATTTGATCGAGGTCGTCATGGTTAACTTTAAAAATGTTTTCATGACGAATATGAGTTGATAAATAGAGTTTTATCATCATTGAGTAATATAGATAAAACAATTTGATTACGCGAAGAGTATAAGTGAAGCTATCGCAAGAGAGTGAAATGAGTAAACGTATATTCGTTTTAACCGATGACGTAGTTATGATTGATTTTCGGAATTCATGGAATTTAAAGAAAATCTTTGCAATAAGATTTGGTTCTTCGGCAATTAAGGAAATCAGGATCTTATTTGATTAAATGCGATAATCTGTCTCTATTTCTCTGTCTGATATTTTACTATAAATCCACCCCTTCGTTTCTTTATTTCCACAGCTCACACCTTCTAGTCTTTCTCCCCAATTCATACTTTAAAGCATTCGTTAATATGCTTCATCCAGTATTGATTCTTGATATACTCTTAACTTTCATATCTGTCATTCTTCTTTTTCATCTACCACCGGAGGAAGTTATTTTCTTCTACCATTACCTTGGGGTTATTGTGTTTTTCATTCTCCCGTGTCTTTATATTGCTATACGCATTGATATACAAGGTTTGTAATTTCGGGGTTGTTATCGGGCTTTATATTCTCCATTATATTTCGGAGCTTCATGCTTTCGTTTTCTCTTCCCGACCTTAAGTCAAGCGGATAATGATCCAGAATTTGTAGATATGAATTTTTGGATGAACATAGTTAATGTTCCAAGAAGAAAATCGTAATGGCACGATCTTGATTTGGCAAATTACCACAATATCCGAAAATATAGAGCTATCAAGATGATATGTTCTTAATATGTTTAGAAATTGGGTAGAATGTAAGAGTCGTGTAAATAGTACATGATGACGGTATGTTCTGCGAATCATCACGTTCCATTAGAAACTCAGTATGACTTACTGTAATATAATCACATTGATCAAGTGTCATTATATTATACTAACTCATGCTTCAGTTCCCAACACTACTTCAAAAACATTCCTATTTTAAATTCGATTTTTTTTTCTTCTTCAGAATTTAGAAACTAACACAGTTTCTTTTTATGTTGTAATGCAGATATTGCGAATAGATAGAAGATTTCGGATAAGAATAGTTGTGAAAATATCTTCAGGAATATCGAAGATATTTATAATAAAAGATACGATGATATCTTAGAATTCTTAACATAGATGGATGATGAAGAAGATTTGTCTGTGAAGGTTTAGAATAAGAAATAAGGTGTTTGCTAACGATTTCAGTAGACACTGAATCATTTGGATCCTTTGAAGGCAGGTTTAGTATTTGTGATTTGTCCACAGCCTCCTTCATGGTCTGCTCAATCCGTTTTCCAGTTTCAAACCTTCTCTTTTTCTCAGCTTTACCACCATACTATTCTTTATCATCAAACTTTTGACTCTTAAAGTCGTTTACAGTTTTTGCTACTTCATCAGCATTTTTCTAATTTTGGAGAACTAGTTCATAGTTTGGGATGTTTTTCAGAAAATTCACATTCGAAGTATGTAAGTCTAGGAGATAGACGTTATATGTATACATATAACTTTTTACGTAAAATTGTCGCAAAATTCAAAATACTAATTGCTAATTCCCAGTAGTTGGTGTGACAATTATTGTTACAGGATGTAGGTGAGTACATGATGGGGTTTTAATGAATAAGTATAGTGGCTTTTCGGAGAGGCTTAAGTCGAAGGTTAATGAAGTTGTTGATAAGTTTACTGCTAATGTGGCGAGATATGAAAGGTTCCCCGGTAACAATGATAAAGGGGTAATTGTTATAATAAGGTTTATTCGTATAAACAAATGAAGGTGATTTGCTGATGCTATGACAAAACTGTCTATTTTGGAAAAAGATTGAAAAATTATATTTGGTAATAAATATCAAAGGATCTGACACGGATACGTGTTAAACTATAACTTTGGTTTCGAGAGCTTTTCAGGTGCATGACAGTGGGTAATGTGTGGTTGGATCATCATCTCGCATGTCTTTAAGAATTTCGAAGTGTTTGAACACATAATGTAATTGTTAATATACATATGATGTTCTAAGATTTTGAATGATACAAATATTTTTGTGAGTTCCATGAATAGAAATGAGGTTCTAGGACAGTTTTGAAGTCAAAGTATAGTTTTGAAATATGTAGAAATCTAAGAGTGATGATTTCGGTTATTTCTTGAATCGAATTCTGAGATTTCAAAATCAGAATATGTAATTAGATTTTGAATGAGTATGGTTGTTTTGATTTCTATAAAAGAATGTATATTGTTGTGAAAGTAGGGAGTATAATGGATGATTTGCTGAATCAGATTCGAAGAATGTAACATATTAATTGTGAATTTATATATCTCTCGGGTATTACCTACCCGTTAAAAAAAAATTCACAATTAATATTTTGTACAAAAGAATTTTATTACAGTCTTTATGGAAATATATATGTGTATATATCTTCAGATGTAATATAGATTTAATGAGTTAATATTAAATTAAACTCATTTAATTTATGGTTAAGGCTAGGATAGATAATTTCTAAACTTTAGAAATTACATAATCGTCGTAGAATGTTTCCCCAATGAAGTTATGAATCAATACTTCATCGTTGTGGTATTCCTTGGTATCTACATGGCGTATGACGTCGATGCTCGTGGGACAGATTGTGAAGTTGAGGTTTGCGATGCGGTTGTTGTTGGTGGTGGTAATGGTACTGTTGATGTTGTTGATGGTGGTACTGGTTATGCTGCTGGTGCTGCTGCTGGTGTTTGTAACCTTTGCACCATATTCTCCAAAGCCACTATCCGAGCGCAAAGCTCGTTGACTTCTTCTATTACACCGGGGTGATTGTCGGTTCGGACGAGCGAATAGATAAGATCTAGAATTTGGTGTAGTATATAATCATGACGAGATACTCTGGAAATGAGAGAGAAAATGGTGTTTCGGACAGGTTCGCCGGTAAATGCTTCAGGTTCATTGCCAAGAGGGCAATGTGGTGGATGAAAGGGATCACCTTCTTCTTATCTCCAATGGTTAAGTAGATTACGAACCCATCCCCAATTCATCCAAAATAGATGATGGCTAATTGGTTGATCCATTCCGGTCACGCTGCTTTCGGAGCTCATGTGAAAATCCATATCGGCATAGCTGTCGAAATCCGAGGAACTCGAACTGGTTGAGGGATCCATCTTGTATGATCAGGGAAAGAATTTTTGGTATGAAATAGATTGTAGAATTTAGATATGGTATTCTTCAATACATAATTTACATATGTATATATAATACCAAAATCCCATAAATTACGGAGGAATCTTTGAAAGATGTCAATAAAAGTTCACAGTAACAGATATGCTAAGATAAGAATTCGTCTATACATTATTATGCAATAAATGTAGGAAAACGCGTCTAGACTTAAGAATGATAAGCAGGTAATTTCCTAAAGATGGTAAGTAGATGATTTTCGACTAAAAATGATAAGCAAAACTTTTGACATGTAGACACGGTCGAAGTCCAGACTCACTAATGCATCTTAACAACTATCAGTTAAACACACTAATGCAAGACCTGGTTCGCTAAGACCACCGCTCTGATACCAACTGAAAGGACCCGTTCATATACATTATAAACGATTCACAATAGTTGATTACATCGCGAGGTATTTGACCTCTATATGATACGTTTTACAAACATTGCATTCGTTTTTAAAAGACAAACTTTCTTTACATCTAAAATTGACGGCATGCATACCATTTCATATTACATCCAACTATAATTGACTTAATATTAATCTTGATGAACTCAACTACTCTAATGCAACGTCTTTCAAAGTATGTCATGAATGACTCCAAGTAATATCCTTAAAATGAGCTAATGCACAGCGGAAGATTTCTTTAATACCTGAGAATAAACATGCTTTAAAGTGTCAACCAAAAGGTTGGTGAATTTATTAGTTTATCATAATCAATCATTTTCGTAATAGTAATAGACCACAAGATTTCTGTTTATAAATATATGTACACTCGCAAGTGTATAAAAGTATTCTATAAGTTGTAGGCACCCGGTAACAAGCCTTAACGTTCATGTTTTACCCTCTGAAGTACACCAGATCAGGTGTGTTTAATATAACCTCGAAGTACTAAAGCATCCCATAGTCAGGATGGGGTTTGTCAGGCCCAATAGATCTATCTTTAGGATTCGCGCCTACCGTACATAGACAAGTAGTTTAATGTTACCAAGCTAAGGGTATATTTCTGGTTTAAACCCACGTAGAATTAGTTTTAGTACTTGTGTCTATTTCGTAAAACATTTATAAAACAGCGCATGTATTCTCAGCCCAAAAATATATATTGCAAAAGCAATTAAAAAGGGAGCAAATGAAACTCACAATACTGTATTTCGTAGCAATTATGTATATGACGGCACTGAACAAGTGCAGGGTTTGTCTCGGATTCACGAACCTATATTAAGTATATATATTTATATGTTGGTCAATATCTGTCTAACAATTTAGGTCAAGTCGTAGTGTATCACAATCCTAATGCTCGAGACCGACATGCAAAAGTCAACTTGACCCAAAATGACTTCCAAAATCTATACATGTTTATTATATAACTTATATATAGTCGTTTTATATATTTAAATATATTTATCAGATCTTATTATACTAAATAATACAAGTCATTTATTAATAAATAAAAATTTATATTTAAATTCATATATGATAAAAATATACTTTTATATATCTCAAGTAATAAAATTTATAAAATTCACTTAATATCATAAAAATATAGTGGTATGTATTATTAATGTAATTATATTACGTGTGGTAAAAATATCTTTGTGCGCATATTTATTTGATTAAATAATATTGATAATAATAATAATGATAAAAATAATAAAATGATAGTTTCAATAAAAATATTAATTTTTAGTAATAAATATTAAAATTAATAATAATTCAGTTGACCATATCTTTTAATCCGTTCATCGAACCCACACGATTTCTAAATGAAAAGTTATTAATTTTTCTTTAGCTTTTCAACGACATGCATATCATATACCTTATCTCAGTAGCATATGTATCAAATTCGTGATTTATCATAAACTATTTAACGACGAAACTAAGCATACAAACATGCATAATTATATATACTTGAGCACTAGTCAAGGATACACTATTAATATATAAAAGATAAGATATGAATGCTCACGTATCAATATTGTGATTCAATATTGCAGGAAAGTACGTAGACGTAACGAAAATAATAAACGTTAGGTTGACCTCACGAGCAATACCCTCGAACAATACCCATAACCTCCATAGCTATAACCCATAATTTCCTTAGCTCTATCCCGTTTGAAAACTTATTTTGAAATCGTCTGAATATAACTCCGTCGTAGTATTTTATGTATACTAATAATATCTTGAAATAATACTAAGTAAATATATATATATATAATTCGATTGAGAGAGTTTAGAGAAATATATTTTCAAGTTTCTATCAAATAATGAAACCTATTGAATTCTATTTATAATAGATTTTTGAATTATTAAAGTGAATTATTAAAGTATGAATTATTAAAGTATGAATTATTAAAGTGAATTATTAAAGTATGAATTATTAAAGTGAATTATTAAAGTATGAATTATTAAAGTGAATTATTAAAGTGAATTATTAAAGTTAAAGTAAAGTAAAAGTAAAATAAAAGTAAAGTAAAGGTAAAGTTAAAGTATAGTAAAAGTATAAAACTATGTACGTATAATACGCGTATAAATATATTTAATATTAATTTAAATCGTTATATCATAAAACATTTTAGAAAAGTAGAATTATATATATTCATAATAGGTTTCAAGTTTTTAAATTACAGTGTATTGGTGAAGCATGTGATAAAGTCCAAAGGTTTAATAAACGTATGAAATCATCTTAATGAAAAATGTCGAGTTACTTAACTTGTCGATATCCAACATCTAAGTTATTTACACTCCACGTTCTTACTTATAGATCACTTTACCATTTTCCGAATATTGTCAAAAAGAATAGATTTCTTAAATCACAGTGGACCTCATAACATTGGCCCGTAATCATATCATAATGTATCTGATAATTCAATCATTTGATATTATCTCTTAATTCTGTCGATAAATATATCGAAACAAATACGTTCATGTAAAGTATCATATATATCAAATACTTTGTTAATGTTTTCAGTTATTATATATTATATATACATATCTATATACACATAATTGTTCGTGAATCGTCGAACACGGTCAAAGGGTAATTGATTACATGAATGTAGTTCCAAACTTTTTGAGATTCAACATTACAAATTCTACTTATCGTGTCGGAAACATATAAAGGTTAGGTTTAAATTTGGTCGGAAATTTCCAGGTCGTCACAATGTTCTACATGTGTTCTTGTAAGACCCTATTATTTCATCGTACATATGTGTAAATACGGTATGGGTTGAGTGGGTGTTCGTTTCATATTTTAAATAAAAGGCAGAATCTGGACTGGGTGACTGGCACGCCGCGCAGCCATTTGGCGCGCCGCGCCGATATGCTGTGACAGCTCACTTCCTTTTAAAATTAGATATTTTGGGGGTAAATTGGTAAAATCACATGGGGTCCGACTTTAAGGCCCTAAACCAGTTGTTGGGGCCTCATTAACTCCATTTCCACCTACATCAACCTCATCCATTCAATTTTAGAGAGAGAGGATTTTTTAGAGTGAGAGAGCTCAAAATAAGGAAGAAGAAGGTTGAATCGGGTCTAAGTGCAAGCTTTAAAGTTGTTCATCTACCCTCTAGCTTCGTTTTGGTAGTAGTGGTATGCTTTAATCTTAACTTCCTTGTTTAATTGTATTAAGGGTTAGGGTTTGGGTAGTGTTGCACATAAAACCCATTTGTTAGTGAATTAGGGGCTTTTGGGTGGAATTGGGTCATGTAGACCCAAAGGTGACTAACTAGAGTTTTTAAAGTGTTAAATTGATGTTTATGAACTTAATTAGTTAGTAAATTGCTAGCACACCAATATGTATGTAAATGGGTGTTGTGTGGGTTAGTGAATGACCCAAAATGGGTGTGTTGACTTAAATTGGTCAAATGGGTCAAAATGGACCTAAGTTAATTAATGTTTGTGATTAATGCATAAACCTTGTTTTGAAATGTGTTTTAAACCTATCTTGGCTAATGTTAGGGTTTTGGTATGAGTTGACCCAAAATTAGGGTTAAGGGTGCAAATGGGTTGAAATTGCACTTTGGGTCAAAATGACTTTAGAATGGTGAAAGAATTGGTTGACCAACTTGAGTTTGTGATTGATAATATGTATAATGTGATAGGTACGTTACATTGAGGTTTTGCAAGCTCGGGTATCTTTTCACAAGAGATTTTGAGGTGAGTGGAATAATTATATGCGTAGGTATATAATGTATCTATTTGTTGTAGCGTGAAATGCGTAGTGTCGAGGTGTTAAGACACCACGTTTCACGTGATGAGTGAAGCATCGAGGTGTTAAGATGCCACTCGGGGTGAAGCATCGAGGTATTAAGATGCCACCTAGGGGTGTGGTGTCGAGGTGTTAAGACCTCACTCCGTAAAATAATGAGTGAAGCATCGAGGTGTTAAGATGCCACTCGGGGTGAAGTGCCGAGGTGTTAAGGTGCCACCCTAGGGGTTAGTGATACGAGGTGTTAAGTACCCTAACGGATGTTATGAACACCGACGGCGTTTTCGCGAACGCCATTCCCTTGTACGATTGGTTAACCATGGTTATTGTGTTGTAAGTGTAAGCATATTATATTATTCGAGTTATATTTATATGCGTTGCTATGCTAGCTTGTGGTATTGGAGATTTCTAGCTCGTATTCGAGATTATAAGCTAATTGTGTTGCTAGCATGTATGCGGTGTTTGTGTAAGTGATTGCAAGTAGGTATATTATATATGTATGTGTATATTATAGGTTCGGTTGTGGACAAGGGTAAGGGCATCATCTTGGATTAAAGATCCCGTTGTTGTTAGGGAACGCTTTTGAAGATATTAGCTTTTGGAGTTTGACCGAGACTTGGGTAGTTTAATCCCAAACACCATGCTCGTAGTGTAGTTTGGTACTTAAACTTTTGATGGTCGAAACTCATACTTTGTATTAAACTCGTAAAACGGCCGATGTGGGCCCCACTTGGTAAAACTCATTTTATTAATGGAATGTGTTAGTTTTACATATTTGAATATGTTGTTAAAAGCGTTTTGTCTAATTATGTCGGGAAGTGGCCAATCTTTTGAAGACTTTTTGGACAGACCAGATCGGCGCGCCGCGCCATTTGCTGAACAAACATATTTTTATTTTTTTTGGTATTTTCCGCGGGTTCGATGGTGGTTTGGTTTGGGTTGTTACAAGTGGTATCAGAGCATGGTCTAAGGGATTTAGGCGACTTGAGATAGGTGCCTAGACTTAGACTTTACTGTGTGTATGCTTTATGCGGGACTTGTAGGACTTTGGGTCGGAAAGGGAATTGTTAGTGCTAGTGTTTATGTGAATTAACCATGCACTAATTGCTTTATGTTGTTTTAGAAATCATCAAGCGAGATAGACGTGGTACTAGCGAGTTAATGCGACGTGCTCGCGCAACAATGATTAGCTACCGTTGTTACGGGTGCAAATCGTATCAAACAAACAATGTACGACGATTGTTGAGCAAGATGGGGTGGCGTGGTGTATATGTATACTTATGTGTTATGTCCTTTCGTTCTTTGTTTAACCTTTTCCGTTTTATAGAATGAAGACGAGAAACGGACACGATAACGATATCGGAGGTACAAGCGAGGACTCCGAATTCACGGCCAAGGTTGAGGCCATCTTGAAGAACTACAAGGCGGATTTTCTTGTTAGCGTGAGGAAAGTTTTTAAAGAATCGGTTGACGAGCAAATAACCGATTTAATTAATGAACGAATGAAGGCCACAGTCGAAGAGGCACTTGACGCTAGAAATGTTTATCCTCGTGGTGAAGGAGGCGAAGGGAGGCGGGACTTTCACTACAAGAACTTCAAGGACGCTCAACCCCCGATGTTTAATAGGGTGCGAGATCCGTTGAAAAGCACGTGTTAGATTTCTGATATCGAGGGGGCTTTCCGTACCGCGGAGTGTCCTCCCGAAAAGAAGGCGAGGTATGGTTCTAGTATGTTGAGGGAAGAAGCCAAGTTGTGGTGGGACGATAAAATCAATTTATATGGTGAAGAACAATGCATGAGCTTGACATGGGAGGAGTTTAAGAAGGAATTCTTTAGAGAATACCGAACTTCTTCCGACCTTGATAGAATCCGGGACGAGTTGCACCATTTGCAACAAGGTTCAATGGACTTGGTCACACTCAAGTCTACCTTTTTGGCAAAAACTCGTTTTTGTCCAGAATATGTGGGTGACGATCACAAGCTAATGAAAGATTTCTATCATACTTTGAATGATGAGTTCAAGGGCAAGATTAGTCAGGGTATGGCTAAGTCTTTTGATGAGTTATTTGAATTGGCTCGGGGTTTTCAGCCGGATGTTCCAAGAAAAAGCGATTTCACATTTTCCAAAAGAAAGTTCGAAGGTTCTAGTCATTCTAACTTTTCAAACAAGAAGAACAAGAACAAGAAGGGTTCCGAGAGTGTTAATAGCGTGAAGAAGGGCGCTTCCGGGGTTTTTCTTATGCGTGCTACAACTGTGGGCAACTGGGTCATATGGCTCGTGAATGTCCTAAACCATCTTTCGGAAACAAGGTCACTTTTTTTAATTGCGGTAAAGAAGGGCATAAGAAGCCGGAGTGTCCCGATTTGCGAAATGATAATGTGAAGCGGTTAGAGAAGGCGACGGGTACGGCTAGGGGTCGCAACTATTTGATGACCAATGATGAAGCCAAACAATCAAACGAAGTTGTTTCAGGTACTTTCATGGTCAATTCTAATCCGGCAAGGATTCTTTTCGATAGCGGTGCAAATTTGTCGTTTGTGTCTCCTAAATTTGTGCCTAAACTTAATAGACCGTTAGCTAAGTTAAGTCTTCTGGTAGAAGTCGAAATAGCGGACGGCAAGACGGTGATAGTAGTTGATGTGTGTAAAAATTGTAATGTTGTGTTTGGTGCCAAAAACTTTAAGATAGATCTCATTCCGATGACCTTGGGCGATTTTGATATTGTTGTGGGTATGGATTGGCTCGATCATAATAGAGCCGATATTGCATGCCATGAAAAATTTATTCGTGTGAAGACCCCAAGTGGGGGGGAGTTAATTATTCACGGTGATAAGCGTAGAAGACTTGTGCCGATATGCACTTTTGCACGGGCACGTCGTCTCCTCGATAGTGGTGGCATGGCCTTTCTTGCCCATGTTGTTGATACTCGTGATGAATCACCACCCATTCGTGAAATTTCGGTGGTTAGTGAATTCGAAGACGTTTTTTTGGACGAGTTACCGGATGTTCCGGCGGAAAGACAAGTTGAATTTCGCATTGAGTTGGTTCCGGGAGCTACTCCCATTGCTAAAACTCCTTATCGTTTAGCACCGACGGAAATGCAAGAGTTGTTAAATCAAACCCAAGAGTTGATTGAGAAGGGTTTTATTCGACCGAGTGCTTCGCCATGGGGCGCTCCAGTTTTATTCGTAAAGAAGAAGGATGGTAGTATGCGGATGTGCATCGATTATTGGGAGTTAAATAAAGTGACGATCAAGAATCATTATCCATTACCTCGGATTGACGATTTGTTTGACCAACTCCAAGGTGCAACGTATTTCTCTAAAATCGACCTACGATCCGGCTATCACCAAATGCGGGTCCGTGAGGAAGACATCGAGAAAATGGCTTTTCGAACGCGTTATGGGTATTTTGAATTCGTAGTTATGCCTTTTGGTCTTACGAATGCACCGGCGGCATTCATGGACCTTATAAACCGAGTGTGCCAACCTATGTTGGACAAGTAGGGAATTTGGTTCATCGACGATATACTTGTTTATTCGAAGAGTATGAATGAACATGAATGTCATTTGCGTGAAGTATTGAAGACGTTATGAAAGGAGAAGTTGTATGCTAAGTTCTCCAAATGTGAATTTTGGCTAAGGGAGGTTCAATTCCTTGGCCATATTGTGAACGAAGATGATATTCAAGTAGATCCGGGGAAGATAGAGACGGTGAAGAGTTAGAGACAACCGACTACGCCTACGAAAGTCCGAAGTTTTCTCGGATTGGCCGGTTATTATCGTCGGTTTATCCAAGACTTTTCTAAGATCGCTTCTTCATTGACGAAATTGACGAGGAAGAACGCGAGATTTACTTGGGAGAACGAGCAAGAAATTGCTTTTCAATTGCTAAAAGAGAAGTTGTGTCAAGCTCCGGTGTTAGTTTTGCCGGAAGGAGTGGAAGACATGACGGTTTATTGTGATGCTTCGCTAAATGGGCTCGGGTGTGTTCTTATACAAAGGGGTAAAGTCATCGCTTATGCCTCTCGACAATTAAAGGAACACGAGACGAGATATCCGACTCATGATCTTGAGTTGGCGGCGGTTGTGCATGCGTTGAAAATTTGGCGCCATTACTTGTATGATATTAAGAGTACAATTTATTCGGATCATAAGAGCTTGAAACATCTCTTTAATCAACGAGATTTGAATTATCGTCAACGTAGGTGGATAGATGTGGTAAAAGATTATGATTGTGAAATACTTTATCATCCGGGCAAGGCGAATGTGGTCGCGGATGCGTTAAGTCGAAAGAGTCATCACCCGGCGTTACGATTGGGATTGTTACGTATGATTATTACTAACGATTTTCTTGAAAAACTTGGTGTGATTCAAATAGAGGCTTACGTTCACAACAAGCATGCGGAGCGAATTGTAGGGCAATCGGAATTCATTACTATGAGTTCGCGTGGTTTGTTGTCCTTTCAAGGAAGAGTGTGGGTGCCTAAGATGGGTGAGTATCGACAAGTGCTACTTGATGAAGCACATAAGTCAAAGTATTCCATTCATCCGGGCGCAACGAAGATGTATCTTGATTTGAGGAAGGATTATTGGTGGCCGGGCATGAAACGTGATGTTGTAAAGTATGTTGAGCAATGCGTCACGTGTTTGCAAGTTAAGGCCGAGCACCAAAAGCCGTATGGTAAGTTACAACCATTAGAAATCCCGAAATGAAAATGGGAGCACATTACCATGGATTTCATTACAAAGTTACCTAAAACGGCGAGAACCCAATTTGATTCAATTTGGGTGATAGTTGATCGATTGACGAAAAGTGCTTTGTTTCTTCCCATTAAGGAAGCGATATCGTCGGAGACCTTGGCTAAGTTGTTTATCAAGGAAGTTATCTCTCGACACGGAGTTCCTATATCTATTATTTCGGATCGAGATACCCGTTTTACATCTCGGTTTTGGGAGAAATTTCATGAAGATATGGGTACGCAATTAAAATTAAGCACGGCGTATCCTCCTCAAACGGACGGTCAAACCGAATGTACGAATCAAACTTTGGAAGATATGTTACAAGCGTGCATTATTGATTTCGGTGGTAGTTGGGATGTGCATTTGCCTTTGATGGAATTCTCGTACAATAATAGTTATCATACTAGTATCGGGATGCCGCCATATGAGATGCTTTATGGGCGTAGGTGCAAACCCCGATTTGTTGGGGTGAAGTGGGACAGAAGAAAATCGGGAGTACCGATTTGGTCTTAGAGACGAATAGCAAAATTGATATGATTCGAGAGCATTTGAAAAAGGCTCAAGATAGGCAAAAGTCGTATGCCGACAAACGTAGACGAACGATCGAATTTCAAGAAGGTGATGTGGTGATGCTTAAGGTTTCGCCATGGAAGGGTATTATTCGATTTCGAAAACGGGGAAAGTTAGCTCCTCGGTTTATTGGACCATTTAAGGTTTTAGCTCGGGTTGAAGAAGTCGCGTATCGTTTGGAATTACCCGAAGAGCTTGCGGGGATCCATAATACATTTCATGTTTCCCATCTCCGTAAGTGTCTCGCGGATGATTCATCTTGGGTACCATTAGACGAGATTGAGCTAAATAATAAGTTAGAGTATATTGAGGAACCGATTGCCATACTCGATGAGAAGGTCAAAAGGTTGAGACATAAAGAGGTTAGGACCTTTAAAGTTCAATGGCGTCGTAGTAAAGGTTCCGAGTTTACTTGGGAGCCCGAAGAGTTCGTGTTGGTTTATCTTCCCTCTTGTCATGCGGCTTGGATTGCGAGGACGCAATCCGAATAAGTGGGGAAGAGTTGTAAGACCCTATTATTTCATCGCACATATGTGTAAATACGGTATGGGTTGAGTGGGTGTTCGTTTCATATTTTAAATAAAAGACAGAATCTGGACTGGGCGACTGGCGCGCCGCGCCGATATGCTGTGACAGCTCACTTCCTTTTAAAATTAGATATTTTGGGGGTAAATTGGTAAAATCACATGGGGTCCGACTTTAAGGCCCTAAACCAGTTGTTGGGGCCTCATTAACTCCATTTCCACCTACATCAACCACATCCATTCAATTTTAGAGAGAGAGGGTTTTTCTAGAGTGAGAGAGCTCAAAATAAGGAAGAAGAAGGTTGAATCGGGTCTAAGTGCAAGCTTTAAAGTTGTTCATCTACCCTCTAGCTTCGTTTTGGTAGTAGTGGTATGCTCTAATCTTAACTTCCTTGTTTAATTGTATTAAGGGTTAGGGTTTGGGTAGTGTTGCACATAAAACCCATTTGTTAGTGAATTAGGGGCTTTTGGGTGGAATTGGGTCATGTAGACCCAAAGGTGACTAACTAGGGTTTTCAAAGTGTTAAATTGATGTTTATGAACTTAATTAGTTAGTAAATTGCTAGCACACCAATATGTATGTAAATGGGTGTTGTGTGGGTTAGTGAATGACCTAAAATGGGTGTGTTGACTTTAAATTGGTCAAATGGGTCAAAATGGACATAAGTTAGTTAATGTTTGTGATTAATGCATAAACCTTGTTTTGAAATGTGTTTTAAACCTATCTTGGCTAATGTTAGGGTTTTGGTATGAGTTGACCCAAAATTAGGGTTAAGGGTGCAAATGGGTTGAAATTGCACTTTGGGTCAAAATGACTTTAGAATGGTGAAAGAATTGGTTGACCAACTTGAGTTTGTGATTGATAATATGTATAATGTGATAGGTACGTTACTGATGTGCAGCGGGGTAGTATATAAAATAGTTATTATTTTACTAGGAAAATACTATTAAATACGATACAATTTTACACAAGATATTTATTTATTTATAGAATGGATATACTTAAACCTTGCTACAACACTTATAGGCAGTGTACCTAATCGTACAGTAGTGTAGTTTTTAGTAAGTCCGGTTCGTTCCACAGGGAAATCTTTAAACAAAGCTCAACGCTATATTAGTTTACTTTTATAAAAATACAAATATATATATAAGTAATATTATTATTATAAAGGGGGGTTTTTACCGTTTAATGACCGGTTTGTCGATTTTAAAACTTTAGTCGCAGTTAAAACCTAATGTAAAATATTAAATAAATACAAGACTTTAAATTAAAGCGTAAAGTAAATAACGATAATGAAATTGCGAATAATAAAAATGCGATAAAATTAAATTGCGATAATTAAAAGTACGATAATTAAAAGTGCGATTAAATAACAATAAATAAAAGTGCGATAATTAGAAGTGCAATTAAATATAAAATAAAGGAAATTAAATATGAAATAAAAGAATTATGCTTATTTAAACTTCCGTAATCATGATGTTTGACGTGTTGATTTTAGTTTTATGCCCATGGGTTAATTGTCCTTTGTCCTGGATTATTCAATATGTCCGTCTGGTTTTTGTCCATAACAGTCCATCAGTCATAAATATAAATTGCAAGTGTCCTTGTCAAATTATTATTATACCCGAAGATAAATATTCCAACTAATTGGGGATTCGAATTGTAACAAGGTTTTAATACTTTGTTTAATGAATACACCAGGTTATCGACTGCGTGTAAACCAAGGTTTTACTACTTTGTTAACAATTACACCAATTACCCTTGAATGTAATTTCACCCCTGTTTTAATTATTCTAGTGGCTATTAATCCATTCCCGTGTCCGGTTAAATGAACGATTATTCGTACATATAAATACCCCGCCCATCGTGTCCGATCGAGTGTATATGGTAATTTATAGGGACGCCCAATTGTAAATCTTTATATTAACATTAACAAACTTTCATTTAATTAAACAAATATAAAGCCCATTAATAGCCCATAGCCTAGTTTCCACAAGTGTCGTTCCTTTATCCAAACCCCAATTATGGTACAAAGCCCAATTACCCAATTTTAGTAATTAGCCCAACATCATGATTACTTCGTTTTAAATAAGCATAATAATAACTTAGCTACGAGACATTAATATAAAAAGGTTGAACATAACTTACAATGATTAAAAATAGCGTAGCGTTACACGGACAGAATTTCGACTTACACCCTTACAACATTCGCTAACATACCCTTATTATTAGAATTATAATTAAAATTAAAATATAAATTATAAATATAAATATATATTACTTCGTATGAATGAGAAGAAAAAATGATGATGATTTTGATCAGAATTCGGGTTGATTTATAGCCAGACTTGAAATTTGGGGCTCCGCGAGTCGCGGCCAAATACCCTTAAAACTCCGCGAGTCGCGGAGAGGTATTTACAGTTTACACCCTTGGAGTTTCCTGCTGCCGACGGTTTTAAATATATATATATAATATATATATAATTAATATAATTAATTATATATTATATTATATTTATATATATAGTTAACTTGTAATTTTTAGTCCGTTGCGTCGAGCGTTAAGAATTGACTCTGGTCCCGGTTCCGGATTTTCGAACGTCCTCGCGTACAATTTAATATCTTGTACTTTGCGTTTTGAATCTTGTACTCTTGTGATTTCGAGACGTTTCTTATCAATAATTGGAACCTTTTTGATTGTCTTTTGTACTTTTGAGCTTTTTGGTCGTTTGCGTCTTCAATTCGTCGAATCTGTCTTTTGTCTTCACCTTTTATTATTTAAACGAATATCTCTTGTAAATAGAACAATTGCAACTAAAAGCTTGTCTTTCTTGAGGAATAATGCTATGAAATATATGTTCGTTTTTAGCATTATCAAATATTCCCACACTTGAGCGTTGCTTGTCCTCAAGCAATATTGTCTTGAAATACTAGAATCACTTTTTTATTCTTCACACTTTGTACATCAGTGATTTCTATACGGCGGTATAAATAATGGTAGTAACGATATGGTTTACAGTCCCACATGACTATAAAAATTTAGATCCATTAAGGAAATTGGATCTTTATGAAAACATTTGATCTTTTGAAAATTAAATCTAGTTTTTACCCTAGATAAGTTTTCCGGAATAACCCTTTACCGGTGTTTGCAAAATATTTTTGTGGGTTTGGTGGGTTTCAGATTTGAAAATTTTAGCTCAAAACTTGCGGTTTTTGTGTCACCCACTTGCTAACCTTGTATTTGGAAAGCAACACGTCCAGTTTACTTGTTCCGTATATTACCTTTCGGCAAACTACCGTCCGGTTGTAAAGGAAAGCGTTGAACAAGCAACTGTTTAAGGCAATGTCCCGTGACATGCTTTTGATTATGGTCTATAACGTGTCGGACGCAATTACTATCCTTGGTAGGAGCAATAGTAAAGCTCACCCTTATAATTTGTCGGTCTGGCACAAGGTCCTGTCTTTGACCATGTTATGCAACCACCGTTCTTACGGTTGACACCCGATTTAGTTCAGGTGACCTAATGAATTCCAGGTGAATTCCTAGGATTTTACGTTCAATGGTAATGAACGCATTGAAAATAGGGTTTTCAGAAAACAAATCGGTTTATAATTTTGATCAAAATATTTTCTCGTTCAAGCTCGAGTTTAGATATCATTGAATTCCATGAGTTTGTAATTCTCAATCTTTAAGGTCAATCTCTAGGATTGAGTAATATCAGTCTTAAAAGCTGATTTTTAATCTTTAAGGAGATTATTCTTTCTGGGGATCTGATTCATTAGTCTTATCCAGCTAATTTGCACGGTGCCTCCCCATTGTACGAGATAAATCCTTCTCATGGTTAGGATAAATCTGACCACTTGGCGACCCTGTTTAATGCTGAGGTCCGTGGATTTCCTGCTGATTTTAGTGATGACTTTTCTAGATTTTTCGTCAACCTACAGCTGGTCTGAACGACAACTTCATGACCTAAATCAAGAAGCGCGTGTCTTTTTCGGAAGACTTTACTTCCTTTTAATGATGGAATTGATTCATCGTGTAGATCCATCTCTTCTTTTCTTTCATCGGGTAAAACAGTTTAGTTTAGTTCAAAGCAAAAGTATTTTCAGTTATTTGTTACAAATATATGTGACATATGTTTAAAATAACTTGGTAAATTTTCCCACACTTGGCTTTTTATTTTTCTTTTTATCGTCCTCTATTCCATTTTAAATGAATTTTAACATTTTAGTTTGTTTCTTAATTTATGTCCTTTCCGAGGTAACAATAATTTCGGTGTTAAAACCTAGTTTTATCGTCCATAAATATGTATAAACATGATTTGAATTCATTTAATTGAAAAATTTTACTAGAATTGGGTAGTCAGTATATAAGACTAGTGCTGTTCTTTTTTATCAGAGAGCACTAGATTCTAATACAACTACTGCTTTACTAGTATTTTAATGGTAACCAAGTGTTTAATAAAAATTTTTAAAATCCGAAAGAATTTAACCCCTTCCCACACTTAAGATCTTGCAATGCCCTCATTTGCAAGAAATCAGTAACAATTTAAATTATTGAGGGTGATTTGTGTGAAAATGATTAAATTTTTACCAAAGTTTCCAAATATATTGGCGTTTGTTTGCTGAATGATAAATGGTGCACGTCATTTGTTCATTCCATCTTGTTGTTATTTCACATATATTTAGCATCATTGTCGTCAAAATTAGTTGCTTTTGCTGAACTTAATGCCAGTCTTTGAAAATGCGTTGTTTTACCCTGTTGTGTACATAAGATAAACTGCAAACATATATACATATTTTTGAAGTTTGGTTTATTACCCCACATTCAAAAATTATTAAAATCTAAGAATAAAAGTTAGATAATTATAAAAATGATTACAATATTAACAAAAATATTAAATATATCAATAATTACAAATTACAAAATAATAAAACAAAATAAGTAAACTAAGGATGATATTGGTACCAATAGGGGTTCCACGCATAACCATAAGTGCTATAGAATGCTTCGGCAGGGTCATACGTAGGATATGGTGGCTGCATCTCTATCGACCAAGGAGGGAAGACGGGTTTCGGAGTAGGAATATAGTTTCTACCTATATGTTGGCAATGCGCTATGATCTGGTTCTGATGAACTTGCCAATCTTCAAATGCTCTCTGTCTAGCATTTTCGTATTCCTGAGAAGCTATAAACCTATGCATTTCTTGCATCTCATTCCCCCCTCCTACATTACCTTGTTCCTGGTTTCTCTCTACCTGTGGATGTCTACCATTGTATCGTACTGCGGCGTTATTTCGCCGCTTCAACACTTTCGCACCATGGTATACATTTAAACCTATAGTGTCGCGGGGTTCCGGCTCTTCTACTAATAATCCCCCCCGACTTATATCCACACCGAGATATTCACCAATCAAAGTAATAAAAATACCACCTCCTATTATGCTATGTGGACGCATCCCTCGAACCATAGCTGATAAATAATAACCCACACAATATGGTATACTTACAGCGCTGTGTGGGTCTCGAATACACATATGGTAAAACAAATCTTGTTCATTTACCTTTTCTTTGTTTTTACCCCTTTGTGTAATCGAATTAGCTAAAAACCTATGTATTACTCTTAATTCGGCTCTATCTATATCCAAATAAGAGTAGTTTCCCCCTTTGAAACGGTGGTGGCTTGTCATTTGACTCCACACACCGTGTGTATCAAAATTCTCATCTATTTTCCTACCGTTTAGTATCAATCCTCTACAATCGGCAGACGCTAATTCCTCAGGCGTATATATACGTAAAGCCTGAGCCATGTCCAGTAAAGACATGTGGCGCATCGAACCGCCTAACAAAAATCTAATAAAAGAACGATCGGTTAAACTAGCTACCCGATCATTCAACTCTATACTACATAACAACTCTTCACACCATACTTTATATACAGGTCTGCGTATGGTGAATAAACATATCCAGTCATTAAAATAAGAATTACCATACCTCTGTACCAGTAATTCCCTAATTGGCCCGGCCAATTCTACAGCTTCCAAGGGTCCCCATTCTATGACCCTCGGTACCTCAACAACCTTGGAATGAAGAGTATGCAAACCCCGTTGATATTTTGGATAATCTATCCAAAGTCTGTCAAATCGCAGGTTCGGGTGCAACTGTTCCAAGTGCATATCTGAAAAGGTCATGACTGGATGAGGTACATCCTGCTTGTAGTAGTTATCTACCTCCTGTTGTTCCAAGTTCTCAGCAGGAGCATGGCGGGCTTGGGATGAAGATTCACCCCTTTCATTCTGCAAAACACATCAAACACAAATTTTGTGCATCCAAATATGCATTAGTGTCAGCAAAATCATCAATCAAAATAATTACAATGACATTATCAATTTATATCAAACTTAAGCTTATTTTCATATTTTTATCAAATCTACACTTTTTCAAATAAGCATATACGAAAATTTTCGCCAAGTTCATAAGCATTCAACTCAAATAACATGTCAAAATAATCATTACTAGCAAATAAACAAGTCTCAAATGGCATTATCTTTCAAAAATCAAGTTCATGAATTTTGGACTTGAAAAAGTCCACTTTAATTCTCAAAATCATGTTTAGGCTCAAAGTTTGGATCATTTAACTACCTAGACATGTTACACTACTCAATTTAGCAACAATTCATGACAAAAATCGGCCATAACCTGTTTATATCAAAAAGCCCCAAATTGCTCAAGAACACTAAAATTCGAATTAAATGGTGTTTAGGTGTAGAAATTTACCGTTTTTCTTGAGTAGTTCCTAGATATCATCCTTCTCAACATGATTTTAGCAAAAAATTTGGTGATTAACGGTTAAAAATTGAGATTTTTGGGGTGTTTTTGGGTGTATTTTCGGGTTCTTTTTCGAGCTGTATTTGGGTGTTTTTGTGTGGGGGAGGTAAACTGATCGTGCAGCTGTTTTATTTTTTTTTTCTGTGTTTTGGTCTCTCCGCGAGTCGCGGAGGTTTGCACTGCAAACTCCGCGAGTCGCGGAGTTTACCCTTTTTTTTTTTTTTTTTTTTTTTTATAATCTTTAACTTTATAAAACAATTAAGAAATTAATTTTAAAATTTTGTTTCCCTTGTTATTTAGGACGAGGTCATTTCGGATCGATGTCCTAGTCCGTCCTTCGACAAAATTTTAAAATTTGTCTTTTTGTAGCGATTGTTTTAAAAGCTAAGATTTTTGGGTTTTTTAATGTTTTTGGCATACTTTAAATCAACAAGATTAAAAATATTGATAATAAAAGTTCTCGTCCCTCCCTCGGGTAAAGCAATTTCGGTTCAAAGACCTAGTCTTCAACTTACGACGAATTTTAAAAATCATATTTTTAACTTAATGAGATAAAGTAAATTTTTGTTTTTAAATTCACACAACTTAAATATAAAATTCAAAATTAAAAATTAAAAATTCACACCAAACTCAAAATTTGAAATGCATAAAATTAAAATTTCATATTTTAAAAATAATTAAAAATTCACACCAAACTTAATTTTAAAAATTTATAAATTCATATCAAACTTATATTAATTTTTCAAATATTTACAATTTTAAAAATATTGTTTTTACAAAGTTTACAATATTAATTTAAGATTTAAATATTAAGATTAAAAACATAATAAAATTAAAAATCTTTTTGTCTTTTTATCCCACTTTAATCAATCAAATATTATCAAAAATATGCGCCCCTCTTTTCGGTAAAGTAATTTCGGTTCCAAGACCTAATTTAACTCATGACGAATTTTTAAAATATTTTGGGTTGATTGATTAAAGATATTTATACCTTAAGAATAAACGTTAAATTTCGCAGTGATGTAATAAATTTTTGAACGATATCAATAATTTCGGTCGCCAAACCTAATTTTATTTAATACCAATTTAATACTTTTTAGCGAACAAATTAGCGTTTATTATCAAAAGGTTAAAAATAAAAATAAAAATAAAAACTGTACAGACATACCTGTGAAATAGATTTCTTAGTTATATGATCTATTATATTCATAAGATAGCCGGTTTAATTGGTCTTCCATGGCTGCATAGGCGTAACCTCGAGCATTCATTGTCTTTTCTTCTAAACATATGAACGGTCCGTCTCTGCATAAAGTAACAAATTCGGTATTTGAATAGGTTTGATTATTTGAACATTTACCTCCATGTGACCATTTTCCGCATTTGTGACATTTTTCTAGGTGTCGTGCT
The DNA here is from genome assembly GCF_046630445.1 of Rutidosis leptorrhynchoides. Taxonomy (NCBI): domain Eukaryota; kingdom Viridiplantae; phylum Streptophyta; class Magnoliopsida; order Asterales; family Asteraceae; genus Rutidosis; species Rutidosis leptorrhynchoides. The sequence goes on along the minus strand of NC_092336.1, from coordinate 393,922,620 downwards.
CTTCTTTTCGCTGCGGATTTTGATTTTCCTTTACCAAATTGTAACTTATTATCTTCGCATCTGGATCCTTTTCTAACTCCGTCCATTCTTTCTCTGATTACTGATACTATTTCACTCGGGAGTATGTCATTATTTCGTTTAGTGATCAAAGCGTGTAGCATTAGACCATGGTTTAGTTCACAGGCAGTCTTCATTTCGTAAAAACCTAAAAAAATAAAAATTCAGAATGGGGGGAGAAGACTAGTTCTTTAGGGTCTGCTAGGGAAAGACCATACGTGTTCTATTTTCGAGAACTACACGAAAACAGACAATCTAACTCTAACAGAAATACATATTATCCTTTACAGACTTGATTCTCCCCACACTTAGTTAGCTGTGGTGTCGAAATTGTGATTAACTTCGTTGTCGACTTCCATCGGACCATGTATGTAATGTTTAACTCTGTGACCATTAACTTTAAATTCAATCCCATTTGAATTTATTAATTCTATCGTTCCGTATGGGAAAACTCTTTTGACTATGAATGGTCCAGACCATCTTGATTTCAATTTTCCAGGAAATAGCTTGAATCGTGAATTGAAAAGAAGAACTCTGTCTCCTTCTTTGAATTCTTTTGAACTTCTGATTCTTTTATCATGCCATTTCTTCGTTCTTTCTTTATAGATTAACGAATTTTCGTATGCTTCATGTCTTAATTCTTCTAATTCGTTTAGTTGACTTAATCGTAGACGTCCGGCTTCATGTAAATCAAGATTACATGTCTTCAAAGCCCAAAATGCTTTGTGTTCAATTTCTACTGGAAGATGACATGCTTTCCCATAAACAAGTCTAAAAGGTGTGGTTCCAATTGGAGTTTTGTAGGCTGTTCTAAAAGCCCAGAGTGCATCCTCCAATTTAATGGACCATTCCTTCGGATTTGATCCTACGGTTTTCTCTAGAATACGTTTTAAAGCTCGGTTGGTATTTTCAACTTGTCCACTTGTTTGTGGATGATATGCGGTGGAGATTTTATGAGTTACTCCATATCTTTTAAGAACTTTCTCAAGTTGATTATTACAGAAATGAGTACCCCGATCACTTATTAAAGCTTTCGGTGTTCCAAACCTTGCAAAAAGACGTTTTAAAAAGTTGACTACAACTCGTGCATCGTTAGTTGGGAGAGCTTGTGCTTCCGCCCATTTAGATACATAATCAATGGCTACGAGTATATATAGATTATTATGAGATTTTGGAAATGGACCCATAAAGTCAATACCCCAAATGTCAAATACTTCACATACTTGGATGACATTTTGTGGCATTTCATCACGTTGACTTATTTTTCCGGCCCTTTGACATGCATCGCAGGATTTGCAAAGAAGGTGTGCGTCTTTGTAAATTGTAGGCCAATAGAATCCAGCTTCATAAACTTTTCTTGCTGTTAGTTGAGGCCCATAATGCCCTCCTGTTGGTCCTGTGTGACAATGGTTTAAAATTTTACTAGCTTCATCTCCAAATACACATCGGCGTATTATTCCATCGGGACAACTTTTAAACAGATGTGGATCTTCCCAGAAATAGTGTTTTATATCACTGAAGAATTTCTTTCGTCTTTGGTACGATAATCCTTTTTCAAGGAATCCACAAACTAAGTAGTTTGCATAGTCTGCAAACCATGGGATTTCTTTATAATCTATCTTCAATAGATATTCATCAGGAAAGTTGTCTTGTATGGCCGATTCATTTAGAACTTCTAATTCGGAATTTTCAAGACGAGAAAGATGATCAGCGGCGAGATTTTCTGCTCCTCTTTTATCTCGGATTTCAATATCAAACTCTTGTAAGAGTAAGATCCAACGGATTAATCTTGGTTTAGCATCTTGTTTTGAAAATAGGTATCTAAGAGCAGAATGGTCGGTATAGACCACCGTTTTTGCTAGAACGAGATATGATCGAAATTTGTCAAAAGCAAAGACAATAGCAAGGAGTTCTTTTTCAGTAGTTGTATAGTTCGTTTGTGCTCCTTGTAACGTCTTACTAGCATAATATATAGGTTGAAATCGTTTTTCAATCCTTTGTCCTAAAACGGCTCCCATTGCAAAATCACTTGCATCGCACATTAGTTCAAATGGTAGATTCCAATTTGGTGTTATCATGATTGGTGCATTAGTGAGTTTTTCTTTAAGAATATTAAAAGATTTGATACATTCATCTGAAAAGATGAATGGCGCATCCTTTTCTAGGAGTTTATTCATAGGAGTGGCAATTTTAGAAAAATCTTTTATGAAACGTCGGTAAAAACCGGCATGCCCTAGAAAACTCCTAACTCCTCTAACATTGGAGGGATGTGGAAGTTTAGCAATTACATCTACTTTAGCTCTATCCACTTCAATTCCTTCTTTTGAAATTTTATGTCCAAGAACGATGCCTTCTTTAACCATGAAATGGCATTTCTCCCAATTAAGTACTAGATTTGATTTTTCGCATCTAATTAGCATTCGTTCCAGATTTACTAGACATGATTTAAATGTATCCCCGAAGACTGAAAAGTCATCCATGAATACTTCCATGCATTCTTCTATCATGTCATGAAAAATCGCCATCATGCACCTTTGAAAGGTTGCAGGGGCGTTACAAAGTCCAAATGGCATGCGTTTGTAAGCAAAAGTACCATAAGGGCACGTGAATGTGGTTTTCTCTTGATCTTCGGGTGCTATTGGAATTTGAAAATATCCGGAAAATCCATCTAGGAAACAATAGTAACTATTTCCGGCTAATCTTTCCAACATTTGATCTATGAAAGGTAAGGGAAAGTGATCTTTTCTGGTGGCGTCATTTAATTTTCTATAATCAATACACACACGCCATCCTGTTACAGTCCTAGTAGGAATAAGCTCATTTTTCTCATTTGTAATGACAGTCATGCCACCCTTCTTAGGCACGCATTGAACTGGACTTACCCATGGACTATCAGAAATTGGATATATCAAACCTGCATCTAGCAGCTTAATAATCTCTTTCTTAACTACATCTTGCATATTAGGATTTAGTCTTCGTTGGCGTTGCACATACGTTTTATGACCTTCTTCCATAAGGATTTTATGTGTGCAATACGAAGGACTTATTCCTTTAATATCATGAATCTTCCATGCAATGGCTGGTTTATGAGCTTTCAACACAGAAATGAGTTGTGATTTCTCATTTTCAGTAAGAGAAGACGATATTATTACAGGTAATTCAGATTCACCATGTAAATAAGCGTATTCCAAATGGTTTGGAAGTGGCTTTAACTCTAATTTCGGAGGTTCTTCTATCGATGATTTATATCGATATCTGTCTTCTTCTTTTAGCATTTGAATTTCTTCTGTTGTTGGTTCATATCCATTAGCTATAAGTGTAGCTAACATTTCGGCTTCATCAATTGGTTCATTACCTTCTCCTAAAGAACATTCTCCTGTTCCTTGTAATTCTGGAAATTCTTCTAATAATTCTGCATGTGCATCTATAGTTTGAATATAATAACATGTATCATCTGCAGATTGTGGTTGTTGCATTGCTCTATCAACTGAAAAGGTAACACTCTCATCCTCTATACTTAGGGTCAGTTTCTTACCGAACACGTCTATCATTGCTTTAGCCGTGTTTAAGAATGGTCTTCCTAATATGAGAGGAACTTGAGAATCTTCTTCCATGTCTAAAACAACAAAATCTACTGGAAATACTAAAGTACCAACTTTAACTAGCATGTTCTCCATTATCCCTCTAGGATATTTTATTGATCTATCGGCTAGTTGTATGCTTATTCTGGTTGGTTTCAATTCTCCAAGGTCTAGTTTAGCGTATAGTGAATACGGCATTAGATTTATACTAGCACCTAAATCAGCCAATGCTTCTATTGAACTAAGACTACCCAGAAAACATGGAATTGTGAAACTTCCTGGATCAGATAGTTTTTCTGGTATCTTATTCAACAGCACTGCTGAACAATTAGCATTCATAGTAACAGCCGAGAGTTCTTCCATTTTCTTTCTATTCGTGATTAGATCTTTCAAGAATTTAGCATATCTTGGCATTCCTGAAATCACATCAATGAAAGGAAGATTTACATTTATCTGTTTAAACATATCCAAGAATTTGGATTGCTCGGCTTCAAGTTTTTCCTTCTTCATTTTACTCGGATAAGGAAGTGGTGGTTGGTATGGTTTAACATAAGGTTTATTCTTAACTGTGTTATCTTCATTAACCTTTTCAACTACCGGTTCTTTTTCCTTATCTTGATCAGGTTGTGGTTCTTGTGTAGTAGGAATAGTTTCATCAGAAGTTACAGGTATTTCAGGTAGTTTAAGTGTTGTACCACTTCTTGTGGTAATAGCTTTAGCTGTTTCATTCCGGGGGTTAGCATTTGTATCACTAGGTAGACTTCCCGGTTTTCTTTCACCTATTAACCTTGCTAGGTTACTTACTTCTTGTTCCAGATTTTGAATAGAAGCTTGTTGATTTCTAAATGCTTGAGCATTTTGTTCATTGGTTTGTTTTTGAGATGTGAAAAACTGCGTTTGAGTTTCAACTAGCTTCGTCATCATATCTTCTAAATTCGGCTTTTTATCATCGGTTTGTTGTGGTGGTTTGTTTTGAAAATTCGGTCTTTGCTGATTGTAAGTATTGTTGGATATTTGTTGATTGCTAGGACCTTGTTGGTTGTTGTATGGAATATTTCGGTTATAATTCTGGTTTTGATTGTAAATCGGTCTTGGCGGTTGATAATTATTCTGATAATTATTTCCAGGCCTTTGGTTTATGTATGAAATATTCTCTCTTTGTTCCATTGTTAATTCAATACTTAGACAATCTTTTGTCAAATGTGGTCCTCCACACTGCTCACAACTAATTCGTATAGCATGAATATCCTTAGTCATCTTTTCCATTCGTCTCTCGAAAGCATCTATCTTTGCGGAAATGGAATCTAAGTCATGGCTAGAATCGGCTCTAGCTGCTTTAGATGATCTAATGATATCTTTTTCTTGGTGCCACTCATGTGAGTGGGAAGCAGTGTTATCAATAATTTTGTAAGCATCAGTTTCGGTTTTCTTCATAATCGAACCACCAGCTGCTATATCTATGTCTTTTCTTGTAGTGATGTCGCATCCTTGGTAGAATATTTGTACTATTTGACAGGTGTCTAAACCATGTTGCGGACATCCTCTTAACAACTTTCCATATCTTGTCCATGCCTCATATAGAGTTTCATTTGGCTTCTGTGTGAACGTAACAATTTCTGCTTGAAGTCTTACGGCTTTAGATGCAGGAAAAAATTGTTTAAGAAATTTATCAATTAAAACGTCCCATGTGTCAATCGCCCCTTCAGGTAACGATTCCAACCAATCTTTGGCTTCTCCCTTTAAAGTCCAGGGAAATAACATGAGATATATCTGTTCATCCTCCACTTCTCGTATTTTAAATAGTGTGCAGATCCTATTAAAGGTACGTAGATGTTCATTTGGATCTTCCTTCGGCGCACCACTAAATTGGCATTGATTAGTTACCATGTGTAGAATTTGTCCTTTGATTTCATAATCTGGCGCATTAATGTCTGGATGAGTAATTGCGTGACCTTGGCCAGTGCGTTTAGCTCTCATTCGGTCTTCCATACTTAAAGGTTCCAGATTCTCCATAATTGAATTTGTTGAATCGGTATCACTAGATGATTCTGATTTAATGGTTCGTTCCTCAACAATCTCTGTTTGAATGATTGGTGGTTCCGGAGGAAAGTTTAATGGTTCAGGATCTATGAACCGTTCCTGAATATTTTCTGGATTCTCAATTGTGAGGTCGGGTTCAAAAAAATGGATTATCGGTATTTTGAACTGAAGTACTTGGTCGACTGGATGACGATTCTAAAGAAAAATCAACGGCTGTTATATTTGTTAAACGATGTCTTGATCGAGTTACAGGTGGTGAACGTACAAAAGGTGATGAACGTCTTGCTCGGTGCATTCACTGAATATCCTATTAGTTTTTAAAAAGGAAAGAAAAATTATAATAAGTTATCCAATCAATAGACTTTTCTGATTTTGCCCACGTTTCGAATAGCCAAAAGATGCAGCAGAGGGGCAGGATTCGTTTGGTCTCAATATAATTGAGGACTGTTTGGCTCCAATAACCCGGTCCACGTACAAATCCAACTATTACTACGAACCAGAAAATTTTGATGTCTATCAATTTAACCACTCAAAATAAATTTTCGTAATTTTAAGAAATTTAGATAAGAAGTAGAAAAAAATTCTATGTCCTATAAACTAGAATGGCGAGAAATAAGAAAGACAAAGAGTTCGTCGCAAAAGGTCGAAAAAGAAAAAAAATGGTTGAAAAATAAAAGGTGACGGAAAAATAAAAGAAACTTATAAAAACTTAAAAATACTTAATTAATTTAACCTTATTACTACAACTAACTTAAAATTATAATCGCAAATTGAAATTACTAATTGGAATGATAATTGATACATAGTAAAAGGTCTAAAAATATTAAAGCTTACAAGGAAAAACTAAATCCCAAATGAAAATAACTTAAAAAGAAACTAAAACTTAAAAAGGCGTCGCAAAATTCTAAAGCACCTAAATCTTAGTCTAAAGAAAAAGCACTTAAGGAATTCTACGGCAAAGCCTAAAAATATAGGAGTAAAAATAACTATAGCAAAAACTAAGTTTAAAATTAATTATGAGCTAAAAAATACAAAAGTTACGCTACAACGATTAAAAAGTACAAAATATCAAAATATATAAAAAGTTGTAAAAAAGTACAATTTTTATAAAAATATTATTTTTATGTTATTTATTTAATAAACTATTAATTTTACAATTTTAATAAAACTAATTAAACAAAATACATAAATATAAAGTAAAAAGTAAAAATAAAACTAAAATTAATAATAATAATAATATTTAGGTTTTAATAATAATAATAATTAAAAATAACCCGTGATTAGGGTTTTTGTCCGTGTGTCAGAGGGTCTCCGCGAGTCGCGGCAAATAAAGAGGAAAACCCCGCAAGTCGCGGGGTTCAGGAATTCAGTTGACAGCTTTGTCTTTTTACGCGTTTTTCTTTTTTTTTTTTTTTTTATTATTTTGTTTTCTGTTTTTTTTTTTTAAATAAAAGATATTAAAATTAAAACTTATATTTTTATAAACTAAAATAAAAATAAAGAAACTTATAAAACTTAAATATTTAACAAAATCTTAAAAATGCTTATATTTTTGTTTTTTATATTTTTGAATAATTAAAACGTATTTCTACAAAAGCAAATTTTTAATAAAAGTAACTAAAAATCTTGTTTTTTTTTTTTTTTTTTTTTTATTAGCGTTGCGCTTCCGGCTTTTAAGATATATCCCCGGCAGCGGCGCCAAAAATACTTGATGTGCAGCGGGGTAGTATATAAAATAGTTATTATTTTACTAGGAAAATACTATTAAATACGATACAATTTTACACAAGATATTTATTTATTTATAGAATGGATATACTTAAACCTTGCTACAACACTTATAGGCAGTGTACCTAATCGTACAGTAGTGTAGTTTTTAGTAAGTCCGGTTCGTTCCACAGGGAAATCTTTAAACAAAGCTCAACGCTATATTAGTTTACTTTTATAAAAATACAAATATATATATATAAGTAATATTATTATTATAAAGGGGGGTTTTTACCGTTTAATGACCGGTTTGTCGATTTTAAAACTTTAGTCGCAGTTAAAACCTAATGTAAAATATTAAATAAATACAAGACTTTAAATTAAAGCGTAAAGTAAATAACGATAATGAAATTGCGAATAATAAAAATGCGATAAAATTAAATTGCGATAATTAAAAGTACGATAATTAAAAGTGCGATTAAATAACAATAAATAAAAGTGCGATAATTAGAAGTGCAATTAAATATAAAATAAAGGAAATTAAATATGAAATAAAAGAATTATGCTTATTTAAACTTCCGTAATCATGATGTTTGACGTGTTGATTTTAGTTTTATGCCCATGGGTTAATTGTCCTTTGTCCTGGATTATTCAATATGTCCGTCTGGTTTTTGTCCATAACAGTCCATCAGTCATAAATATAAATTGCAAGTGTCCTTGTCAAATTATTATTATACCCGAAGATAAATATTCCAACTAATTGGGGATTCGAATTGTAACAAGGTTTTAATACTTTGTTTAATGAATACACCAGGTTATCGACTGCGTGTAAACCAAGGTTTTACTACTTTGTTAACAATTACACCAATTACCCTTGAATGTAATTTCACCCCTGTTTTAATTATTCTAGTGGCTATTAATCCATTCCCGTGTCCGGTTAAATGAACGATTATTCGTACATATAAATACCCCGCCCATCGTGTCCGATCGAGTGTATATGGTAATTTATAGGGACGCCCAATTGTAAATCTTTATATTAACATTAACAAACTTTCATTTAATTAAACAAATATAAAGCCCATTAATAGCCCATAGCCTAGTTTCCACAAGTGTCGTTCCTTTATCCAAACCCCAATTATGGTACAAAGCCTAATTACCCAATTTTAGTAATTAGCCCAACATCATGATTACTTCGTTTTAAATAAGCATAATAATAACTTAGCTACGAGACATTAATATAAAAAGGTTGAACATAACTTACAATGATTAAAAATAGCGTAGCGTTACACGGACAGAATTTCGACTTACACCCTTACAACATTCGCTAACATACCCTTATTATTAGAATTATAATTAAAATTAAAATATAAATTATAAATATAAATATATATTACTTCGTATGAATGAGAAGAAAAAATGATGATGATTTTGATCAGAATTCGGGTTGATTTATAGCCAGACTTGAAATTTGGGGCTCCGCGAGTCGCGGCCAAATACCCTTAAAACTCCGCGAGTCGCGGAGAGGTATTTACAGTTTACACCCTTGGAGTTTCCTGCTGCCGACGGTTTTAAATATATATATATAATATATATATAATTAATATAATTAATTATATATTATATTATATTTATATATATAGTTAACTTGTAATTTTTAGTCCGTTGCGTCGAGCGTTAAGAATTGACTCTGGTCCCGGTTCCGGATTTTCGAACGTCCTCGCGTACAATTTAATATCTTGTACTTTGCGTTTTGAATCTTGTACTCTTGTGATTTCGAGACGTTTCTTATCAATAATTGGAACCTTTTTGATTGTCTTTTGTACTTTTGAGCTTTTTGGTCGTTTGCGTCTTCAATTCGTCGAATCTGTCTTTTGTCTTCACCTTTTATTATTTAAACGAATATCTCTTGTAAATAGAACAATTGCAACTAAAAGCTTGTCTTTCTTGAGGAATAATGCTATGAAATATATGTTCGTTTTTAGCATTATCAGTTACATTGAGGTTTTGCAAGCTCGGGTATCTTTTCACAAGAGATTTTGAGGTGAGTGGAATAATTATATGCGTAGGTATATAATGTATCTATTTGTTGTAGCGTAAAATGAGTAGTGTCGAAGTGTTAAGACACCACGTTTCACGTGATGAGTGAAGCATCGAGGTGTTAAGATGCCACCTAGGGGTGTGGTGTCGAGGTGTTAAGACCCCACTCCGTAAAATAATGAGTGAAACATCGAGGTGTTAAGATGCCACTCGGGGTGAAGTGCCGAGGTGTTAAAGTGCCACCCTAGGGGTTAGTGATACGAGGTGTTAAGTACCCTAACGGATGTTATGAACACCGATGGCGTTTTCGCGAGCGCCATTCCCTTGTACGATTGGTTAACCATGGTTATTGTGTTGTAAGTGTAAGCATATTATATTATTCGAGTTATATTTATATGCGTTGCTATGCTAGCTTGTGGTATTGGAGATTTCTAGCTCGTATTCGAGATTATAAGCTAATTGTGTTGCTAGCATGTATGCGGTGTTTGTGTAAGTGATTGCAAGTAGGTATATTATATATGTATGTGTATAATTATTGCATTCACTAAGCGTTAGCTTACCCTCTCGTTGTTTACCTTTTTATAGGTTCGGTTGTGGACAAGGGTAAGGGCATCATCTTGGATTAAAGATCCCGTTGTTGTTAGGGAACGCTTTTGGAGATATTAGCTTTTGGAGTTTGACCGAGACTTGGGTAGTTTAATCCCAAACACCATGCTCGTAGTGTAGTTTGGTACTTAAACTTTTGATGGTCGAAACTCATACTTTGTATTAAACTCGTAAAACGGCCGATGTGGGCCCTGCTTCGTAAAACTCATTTTATTAATAGAATGTGTTAGTTTTACATATTTGAATATGTTGTTAAAAGCGTTTTGTCTAATTATGTCGGGAAGTGGCCAATCTTTTGAAGACTTTTTGGACAGACCAGATCGGCGCGCCGCGCCATTTGCTGAACAAACATATATTTTTATTTTTTTTTGGTATTTTCCGCGGGTTCGATGGTGGTTTGGTTTGAGTTGTTACAGTTCTACATCATGTTCTACATAAAAATGTAGAACCAAGAAACAATGCATCTAATAACTAAAAATTAAAAATTGTTCGACTATCAATTTTTTTGTTCGGCCGCGTCCCAATTTTTGCTCGAATTTGTGAGTTCTCAGGGTTCTCAATGCAAAATTGGTTCTCATTTGATCCCTCTACTATATATATATGTATATATATATATATATATATATATATATATATATATATATATATATATATATATATATATATATGATTTTATATCTAAGGAAGTCGGCAACTACTCTTAAACTAATTAGTATATATGACCCGACCCAAGATCCGTGAATATGTCAATAGTATATAGACTTTCCCTAATTTATTTACATGTATGTATCTTCTTAATATTATACAGTAACTTATTTCTTTTAGAAAAGTCTAATAGACATGAATGCCAAGATTTTGTTTTTTTTTCTGACATATATTTTATCAAACTCACGGATTTTTAGGTTATACGTAGTATTTTTTTATTATTAAAAAATATTTAAGTAATGAGAAATTTATATTTTTTATCAATCTATTTATATCTGTTTTTTACTTTCAAATAATTGAAACAATGCTTATTGTATATAACGGAACCTATATTATTGTAAAGGATTAACCGTATAAAAAATGATACTTTTTAACGGTATTTTTAACATCAAATTATATTAAAAAAAATTTGATTTAAACCCTGCACAATAACATGTTCACAAACTTCAACGAGAATTAAAAATATATGTATATATTTTCGTATGTATTCTAAAACAAAGAAGCTAACATTTAGTACATATATATTAAATTAAATATTAAGAATTCTTTTGTCAATGTTGGATGATAAAATTTATTAACACCACGAGCTCTTATACTCAAAAGAACTTTTGAAATCTTTTAAATTTCACAGGCTCTTAAACTAAAAAAATAATTGTTTGAAAAAATCAGGTAATTTGTATTACGGGCTCTTAAACTAAAAAGAATAATTATTTGAAAAAATTAATTAATTTTGCACGATTTATTTAATTAATGTATGTCGACCAATTATATGATGTATCTTTGCCTAATATATAGATTTGTAATTCAAATGAGTTTGTCAAACAATTTACGCTCCTAATATATGAATTTTTATAATGATTAATGATTAATATTAACAAATGATTAAATTATATATATCATCTTAATAAAATAATAATTTCACACCTTCTTTAATCTTTATTTTCATCGTCCAATTCTACTAAAATTATAATCATATATCATATATTATAATTTATAATAATAACAATTATTATTATTATAAAACAAATTAGCTACATCAAATTTTGTTTAACATCTAATCACCTTACATATGTTATACGTTGGTGATTTACTTGGATTTAAATTATAAATTTTTTTTGTCACTGTTGGATGATAAATTTTGTCAACATCACGAGCTCTTAAACTCAAATATTTTTTAAAAAATTTTCAACATCACGGGCTCTTAAATAATTTTTATATTTTTCCTATTTTTTTATATCACTATTTTCATATCAATATTAACTGCAAAATACATTTTTTTGCACAGTTCTTTACACACCCGTGCAACGCACGGGTTCAAAAACTTAATATATATATATATATATATATATATATATATATTTTATTTGATCGGTGAAAAGTGTAGTTAGTGTAGAAATTAACATTCTTATATTACTAAAAGAGATAACCATTCGGGCATAGCTTGGATGGCCACTGAGTTGCTCCACCCAGCAACCCACCCGGGTTCAAGTCTGGCTTCGGTCGCTTGTTCAAAAAGGGAGGTTGTTGTGAGGGGTGTCTTCACAGGCAATTCACCAGGTAGCGGGTCTGGCGCTCAGCGGGCTCGTTCCCCCAGGTTTACCCTCTGCGGGGGAGTCCAAAGGATTCGTTCGTAGGGGGTCCTGAGTCACCAAAAAAAAAAAAAAAAAAAAAAAAAAAAAAAGATGGGAATCTAAGTCGTTTAAGGTTTCTCACGCAACACTAACAAATTTACAAAACTGTTCCCAAACAATGCTACATTTGTCAACTTCTTAGGGGTAAAAATTGTAACATTCTTATTTTATTAAAAAAACTTAAACAAACTTCACCCAAAATTTCAACGGTCTATATCTGGCCGCTCGCCACACGTTAAGTTTTTTCGACACCACCGTTCAACTCGAAATAATTTTACGAACACAATGCAACTAGCTATGCGCGAAACAGACGTTTTTTAAAAATCGTTAAATATTTCGGGCTATTTGTTATACACTTATACATATACATACACGTATAATGAACAACTCATATTACGCGATTTTTCTGACGTTAAAAACGTGCATGCCGTTAGATATACTAAGTACTAATCACGTGTATCCAAACACACCCGACGCAACTCATTTTTAACTCTATAAATACAAAACGCTACGTTAAATATGAATATACAATCCGGAAAGCCACGCGGCATCGCGCGGGCCGATCCGGATCTAGTTTTAATCAAAGTTAACACTTTAACCTGGATATACGGAGTATTTAACTACAATTATTTTGAGCCAAATTAATGTGAAGCAATCATCGGTCAATATAAATTAACACAAACATAAATATTATATCGTGTTTAATATGCGCTCACAGACATAAAAGAAAGAAAGAAAAAAAACTCTAAACCAGGTTATAAATTCATTTAACCAAGTTTTATTAGTTACGGAGTAAATGTAAAATTCTTTTAGATTGTTCAACTATGATACTCCCTCCGTCCCACTACAAGTGTCCACTTACTTTTTACACACAGTTTTAGGAAATCCCACTAACTTCATTCTCCACCAATCAGAATTCTTCTCTCTCCAGAATAACCTCTTCTCATTGGTTGATATACAAAGTGGACACTTGTAATGGGACATCCCAAAATGAAAATTTGAACACTCAAATGGGACGGAATACGACTTTTTAACAGCTTTCAGCACTCTAATTGACTTACAAACACTAAGACCATTCGTAATGGTGAGTGGTGTCACTTTTGGTGTCACTTGCCTTTTTGCACTTTTTTGCTGAGTATGACGTGTTACTTTTCTGAGTGGAGTAGTTGTGGTGTTACTTTTCTGGTGTTACTTTTAGTGGAATGATGAGGTGACATTTTATTTTTCTTTTTTCTGTTTTATTTAATTTTATTTATATTATTATATGATTATATTTATTTTTTAAAAATATTTTCAAATTCTAACGGCTATATTTATAACGGGTTTTTTTTTTTTAAACGGTTAGTTTTTTACCCCTATGTATACAACCACTTTTGAAGAATCGTCAAACTTTGACGACCTGTTGCATCGGGACGTTCCCGAAAAAACAAAAAATATTCAGGAATATTGGTACTATTAAAATTAGATATACCTTCCACAATTCGGAGAAATAATTGATGACTCATTCGATAACGTCTCTTAAATTTATTTTCGGGATACATTGGTGTCTCCGAAAAATAATCATTATATAATCTTATAGCAGCATTTCACGATCCCTAGCAATATAAACCCGGTTTCGAGGGAATCGCGAACTGCTTGCTTCTCCATCGACTTCTTCTTCAGTTAAACTATTAATAAAACTAACAATTTTTTCATCATCGGAATCATCATCAAGAATCTCGAGCCTCTTGTAAGTATCTTCCATTTAAAAAATAAAATAAAATTGATGTTTGTATGTTATTTGATTAAAATAAAAGAATGGAAGTAGGATTGATAAAAGTTTGGGTGTTAAAAAATCAAATAAATGTACATGTATATATAGAAAAAAATAATTACTGAATTTTTTTTTTTTTTTTTTATTACCAACGGCTATTTTAAACAGACGAACCAGAACCCGCCGCGTGTCACTAACACCCGTTACCCTCCCCGTTTCTTCTCCCCAAACGCCGAAGTGACGGCACCAAGTGCCGCCTTGTTACTTCATTTTCCGGCGTCACTTCCGGTACACGTCACCAAGTGACGGCGTGACTCTAGTCCGATACAAATGGTCTAATAAAAAGGTAGACAAAATCATCGACACAAACTGCAAAAGACCATAATGGAAAGAAATAAATCATCAGTCTCTAATGAAATAACTTTGTTGAATCCAAATTCAAAGCTTGAAATGTAGTTACAAGTTTCGAAAACAGAAGTGTCAACCATATTCATCACAAGAAGTTTTCATGAAATCGGTGAATCATCAACTGATATCGGATATAAATACACAAGACCACATTAACAACACGATTCATATGAATCTAGCTGTATAAGTCATCATCATCAGCTCCGCCAGCGGATGCAGCAAACGGGTCAGAAGCAGCCGCACCTGCTCCAGATGCAGCTTCCGGGAACCGGAATTCGGACCCAAATCCTCGAGACTGCTGCAATGTCTGAGCAAATGCCTGGTACTTTCGAATGTCAGCATCACTCACACTTCTACGAGCATACTTCATTGATTCCTCAAAGTGAGCCGCCTTAATTTCCGCAACCTCATCTTCATCCTCATCCATAGAGTCGGGATTCTCACTTTTCTTTCTTTCCTTCTCTATGTCCTTCATACCACAATCAACACAAAAAGTTTATTAAATCATGTCAAGCATTATAATAAATTAATAATTGCATGAATCAAAGTGTTTGTCATGACAAATTAATTACTGATTATGAAATATGAGATTGTATAATCAAATAATCAACCGTAACAAAACAAGCTGCAAAAAATTAAGTATGGATGTGCTTCGTTAACAGAAGCCAATGTTAAAAGGATAGCAATATATTTATGGAAGAATAATCTGTACAATGACAAACGTACACATCGCTGCTATTATATGACATGTGGATTGATATTTCCAATTTCATAATTGATAAATCCACTATAACTGTGCATAAGTACTTGTATAATACAACTAACCTAATGCACAATTGTAGTGGATTTATCAATTTTGTTAGTAGAAATATCACCATCTATATGATATTGGTCCGAATGTTTGTGTGTTTAAGTTGACTCCGGTTAAAGATCGACAGGTAAAATGACATCCAAATAATCATTTAATCATAATCAATTTCGTTGCAGCCACTCCTAACTAAATACTTGCCTAAACAATCAGATAATTACAATCACTTTCACTATACCTTAACACTACAAAAATTAATCTGCAACTTGAAAAAAATCCAATCAGATAATAAACCTCATATTCACGAACCTAAACACTACATAATATTATTCTTTACGGCTTATAAGCAATCCGATTAGATAATCACTAAAAAGAGATATTGTAGCTTACCTTTTCAATGTTTTCTCTGATTGCATACTTGCACGCGCGTTGGCATATCTCTGTAATATCAGCCCCACTAAAGCCCTGGGTATATTTAGCAAGAGCTCTCAAATCAACATCCTTGGAAACAGGGGACTTCCTCATTGCCGCCTTAAAAATCTGGTAGCGGGAGTCCTCATCTGGTAGCGGGATATAAATTAGTTGATCGAGGCGCCCGGGACGTAGTAGAGCAGGGTCAATAATGTCGGGTCGATTAGTGGCGCCGATTATAAAAACTGTCTTTTTAGCAGACATTCCATCCATTTCAGTCAACAGTTGATTAAGAACCCTATCAGCAGCACCACCTGCATCACCAGAACTACTTCCCCTCTGCAATAAATTATCATAATAACAAATATTCATGAAACCATAGCTAAAAAACTGGCAATCTTTGTGTTTGAAATAGAAATGGAGTAAATGATGACCTGAGTTGCAATGGAATCAAGTTCATCGAAGAAGAGGACGCACGGTGCGGATCCTCTGGCCTTGTCGAAAATTTCACGAACATTGGCTTCACTCTCACCGAACCAC
Organism: Rutidosis leptorrhynchoides; assembly: GCF_046630445.1. Classification (NCBI taxonomy): domain Eukaryota; kingdom Viridiplantae; phylum Streptophyta; class Magnoliopsida; order Asterales; family Asteraceae; genus Rutidosis; species Rutidosis leptorrhynchoides. Next base: position 393,906,336 of record NC_092336.1, on the reverse strand, counting down.
ATGGTAAGTAGTTCGGGTCCTTTGATGCTAATGAAGTTGGCTTGACACTCGTTTGCAATAGCTTTGGCTAAAAGTGTCTTACCACATCCAGGTGGACCATAGAAAAGAACTCCTTTTGAAGGTGACATGCCGAATTTCTCGAATTTTTCTGGATGCTCCACGGGATATTGGACAGTCTATAACATTTCAAAGAGACAAATAAATTCAATTGAAGGGAAAAGTATGGCGATGATGTATAGTTTAAACCTATGTCACATGTTTATTGAAGTGGCACTTCACTCTGTGTTATGTATTTACTGCACCAAAATGCATCTTACTTTCAACCAATTGTCATAGTATGTAAAAAGAATTTTTTATTTCCCACTTTAGGCAACACACTTTCAATTTTCGACTGTCATATGCAACCAACCTTACAAAGCAGGTCAGACAGTAACATCGCACATCATCACTGTCGTATGCTATATAACGTTAATTACATACAGCGGTGATAAATTAGAAGTATGTCGGAAGCAATTGGATAAAAAAAAGTTTTTACATTTTGGTGCAACTAACCATGAAAATATGAGTTATTAGTCTATAAGGAAAACAGCTCTGAATTGGAAGAATGGAGCAAACAAGTCAAATCTGACCCAGAGGCAATTTTAATGCATGAAGGTATAGAACCCCCTGGTTCGTATCAAAACACAGAATACTATTTGCATAGTAAAAATATGGTAAGCTGTATCAAAACACACACTAATGTTTATATTAACTCAAAAGGTTTAAGAAAAAAATAATTCGATCAACCCGACACAGATCAAACCATTTTGATAGGCCACAACAAAATGCCCTTCTTACCTCTTGCAGTTCACGCTTAACATTTTCAAGACCTCCAATATCCTCCCAGCTGCAATTGGGAACCTCCACAACCTGTTTACAGTCCAAAGACAGTAATTTTAGTAGAACAAAAATAGAATTCACTCTTATGTGTGGTTAATATAAATGACATTATGAAGTATAAATAATTTATCGCGAATTGACATACAGTCTCACGCAAAGCAGATGGGTTGCTTGTTCCAAGAGCAGTTTGGAAATGTTCATTGGAGACAGCCATGGAATTCAGTATCTCAGCATCAATAGAATCGTCTTCCAAATCAATGACGTCCATTTTTTCTCTGATACACTGAAGTGCAGCTTCAGTGCAGAGAGCAGCAAGGTCAGCACCAACATAACCGTGTGTTTCTTTAGATATCTTCTCCAAATCAACCTGATGATTTATTTTTCATTGTAACTGATGATCAGTCAACTAATTGTGGCTACTTAATAAAACAAAACATTTGGACAAAGTAACTTACATCCTCAGAGAGTTTCATGTTCTTGGTGTGGATACGAATAACTTCAAGACGTCCAACTTCATCAGGCACGCCAATGTCTATCTCTCTATCAAACCTGCCAAACCTTCTAAGAGCAGGATCAATGCTGTTTGGGCGATTTGTGGCCCCCATTACAATAACATGTGCACGGGATTTTAACCCATCCATGAGTGTCAATAGTTGTGAAACAATCCTCCTTTCAACTTCACCATTGGTCTTGTCTCGTTTAGGGGCAATGGAGTCAATCTCATCAATGAAAATAATTGACGGGGCATTCTTTTCAGCTTCCTCAAACGCCTTTCGTAGATTGCTTTCACTCTCCCCAGCCATTTTTGACATAATTTCTGGTCCATTAATGCAGAAAAAGAATGCTCCTGTTTCATTTGCTACAGCCCTTGCTATAAGCGTCTTTCCAGAACCAGGGGGGCCATAGAGCAAAATACCTTTAGGGGGTTTCACTCCGATGGATTTGAAAAGTTGAGGGTGCCTTAACGGCAATTCAACCAACTCACGAATCTGAGCCATTTGTTTCCTGACACCACCTACATCATCATAACCAATCTCATCCAACCTGTCTTCATCATCTCTTTTAATGGGCTCACCCTCACAAAAGATTTCAGTGTCTGGAGCAACAACACAATACTCCCCTGGGTCGGTCTCGATTACCTTGAACTCTACAGATCTCATCCCACCTCTAACAAGAAAATGATCTCCTTTTCTTACAGGTCTATACGCCTCCAAAAAGTAGGCTGCATTGATCAATATAAGTTCAGTAAGACAACACTTCCATGGATTATATATATAAATAACATATAAATAAACAAACACTAAGTGCATACATAAATTGTATGACATATTGTATGACAAGGGTCACATGTAGCAAAGGTACTTAAAACACTAATAACTTACGTTTCAGATATGCATCAAATAAGTCCCCTGTGACACCTTCGATTGTGTCATCTAGAGGAAGAACATGGATACGCTTCCCATACTTCACATCTGGGCACTGATGCACAGATACAACATCTCCCAGACGAACCCTCAAATTTGTTCTGATAACCTTGTTCATTCTGATCTTAGGCTCATCGCAACTTTCATCAGCAAGTGCGATACAGACTGTATCTTTTCTTTTCTTACCCTGTAAAACAGATTAAGATAACTTTTATAACAACATTTCAAATATTTACATTTATCACCATCGCCAAGCAAGATACATAACAAGTTATAATACTCATATGTTAATAAACTAATGTGACTACTGACGCTTCATCTCTTAACATCTACTACATATTTCTGATAACGTTGCTACAAATCATGATTCCAACAAATCTAATATAAATACTCAATAAAACCCTAACATCAAAAATAAACATGAAAATTGAGAATAAATTGAAAACCTTGAGCAGGATAGTATCACCACGAAACAACTGCAGTTTCTCCATAGTGTTTGGATGCATTGCAACAACTGAATTATCATCGTTCACTGCTTCATCAACCACAAGCCGATTAGGCGATTTCTTTCGCTCTAAGATAGCTGTTGAAAAGTCCTTTTTCGCCGCCGGTTGACCTTTTCTGTAACGATCACCATCCAATTAGGTTATGAAAAGTCCGATTAAGCTATATACTGTATATCTCAAAATACTGTGAATTTGTATCTATTTATATGTATATATAAATTATAAATATAATGTAAAGTAATAGAGGTAATTTTGGTTGATAGTTGACTTACGGTTCCGATGATGAGGATTCCGGTTGATTGCTCATACTGAAACGACGACGTTTGATGCTCCGGTGAGGTGTGAATCTGATAACTTATTGAACACGATAGATGTGGTATATTGTTTGATCTCAAGTACTGTAGATTTCGTAATTTATTTATACGGAGTAATTGTAAAATGGTGTAAGGCTATAATTTCGCTAAACGACTGTTTCAGCCCTTCAAGTATTTAAGATATGCAAGGTTAGCTCAGTTTAAAGTTTTTTTTTCGTGACTCATTCACTTTTTTTTGTATCATTTTAGTTGTCGTGTGACCAAAATGTTATCTCAACGAGTATTTTTTATGGAGTGCCTTTTTCAACATAATTTTTATGCGTGGATCTTTAACAACAATATATACGAGCTAGATCGATTAATTACTAGATGGAAGCAATTAAACACCAAATCAATGTTACACATCCCTAGAGCCGCAGCTCCAGAGAGAGGGTTTCACAAAATGCTTAACCCTAAAATATGCATAAACTGGTGTATATAGGCCATGAATGACTTTATTCGTACGAACAAGCCTTCAATCACATATGCTTCTACAACTAACCAGTTTCATGCATATACATCAACCTAGGTGTATAACATAAATATGACAATATCCTAAACTATTCGCCAAGCGACGTACATGCATCGATAAATTCCCCCTTGAACGTTACTTGTGAATTGTTATAAACACCTCTTGCGAGCTTCAGTCAATCTCTGCAGTGATACTATATCTTCTTATTCTCAAGCTTCATTAAAGTTATTCTCGAATAAACGTTATGCAAGAACTTTGCACTTCAATAATTTTTAGTCATTGAATCCGATTTGGCGAATTGTTGTTTGATATTCTTGAAGAACCTTCAAATCTACTTGAATTTTATTACCCATAGCACCCTAGCTTCAAGATTCCACCTATGACTTAACATGATTGTAATCTTGATGAAATCTTCATACTCGATGACTCATTCAAAATCTTCAACTGTAAATCTTCCCCCTCACGGTTAGCCATATTCTAATATACGTTAATAGATTCCGTCTACATGTATAGGCGAAAGATGTAGAGGAGTCCAATCCATAAACAACAAATCCAAACAAATCATCACACATTCAAATTCACCAAGAATAACGTTCTAGTATCCTGTGATTGCATATCCAAAGCTATCAATAGATTCCGTCTACAAAGTGAAATCAACAATATATGCGGAAGATAAAAATTTAACTTTGTTGCCCATAAATAGTTGTATGCTCCCGACTACCCCATAATACTTCTCAAAAGCCTCATGTTCTTCATATTCACTCTCTTAAACTTATGAACTAAGGAGGTTGTATACAAGTTTTCAACATTTAAGCTTAAAGTAAAAAATAAAAATATGAAGAACAAATACCTTTAATTAACCCTAAAAAAACTTCTAGAATCTAATGAAATTTCGAAATTACATAGCTAAAAATTCAACTGTTTGATCATGACCAAAATTACACCACATCTATATCTGTATATCTGTTACCTTCATTTAAAATTTCAAGTCGATCCAACGGTAGACGAAGCCGTGGTGATTTTTCTTTTTTTTCGCAGCAAAGTCATGCCCTTCAAGACGGCTGACAACTTCGAAAACTTATATTTCCAGATTCAACAGCACGATCGCTACAACATTTTGACCACTGATAGATCTATATGTATAACATCTACAGTCCAATAATCAAGGAGATCCAACGGTTAACGAACATGTTACGAATTTTCTACCACAGTAGCTCCAGAACCTCCGAATTTTTAACAATTCTTTAACGTCTTCAACTTTAAACGATCGATTAGCTCGATTGTACCGCTCTGATACCAATTTGATAGCCATTATGCATGGATCTTTACAATAATATATAAGAGCTAGACCGATTAATAACTAGACGGAAAAAATTAAACACCAAATCAATGTTAACCAAATGATTTATTGATAACTAAACATTGTCGAACGATTACAATCGATAAATAGATAAACAGTGGTTGGCAAGGGATGATTTGAGGAATAAATAATCCCTTACACGTCCCTAGAGCCGCAGCTCCAGAGAGAGGGTTTCACAAAATGCTTAACCCTAAAATATGCATAAACTTAGGCCACGAATGGGCTTTATTTGTACAAACGGGTCGTCAGTCACATATGCTCCTGTAACTGACCAGTTTCATGCATATACATCAACCTAGGTGTATAATATAAATATGACAATACCCTAAACTATTCGTCAAGCGACGGACATCCAGAAAATGCATCAACAATTATTCATATTACTATTACTAATTACTATTTTATTAGTACAAAAATTATTTAATTATAAAATTTTAGCACGTATTAATTAAACTTCTCAACTTTCTCAAGTTACAAGTATTACCCGTAATGATTCATTTATTAATATGTATCAATACGACATCATTTTGAAAATAAAAATATGGTAGCATTGTAGTATTTATCCAACATATCTTAAATTTAGACGTTTGTTTGGACAAACGGAGTACATCTTTTATTCTTGTTATCGGGTCTTGTTCTAATTGTTATTTCAGTTCGTCAGAGTCCATAATTCCTTTAGAATTCAATTAAATGCAATGATGTATTTCACAGTTACTCCGTATCAGGATCATGTTCATCAAGGAGTGTAGCTGTACAAGTCATGTGTTACATCTCTCTCTCTCTCTACACACACACACACATACATACATACATACATACATACATACATACATACATACATATATATATATATATATATATATATATATATATATATATATATATATATATATATATATATATATATATATATATATATATATATATATATATTTATTATAACAAAAGCAATATTAGCAAAGCAATCTATTTAAAAGTTAACATGTCAAAAAAGTAACCCTTAGATTTAAAAGAAACATGTATTAAGAACCAATGAATTATATTAAATAGCATTAAATTAAATGCTAATATAAATCCAAAACCGACATAGTTTTCTTTAATACCCTTCCTAATTTCCGTAAATTAAAATTAAGTTTATCAAATGTGGAACCACAATTCCTTTTCCTATAACTACTTCAAATTTAGATTCTTATAATAGTTTCCAATTATATTACCATTCACCAATCCCATTTAACAAACTAAAATTACAGTTATAAATACATACAAATTATGATTTTTACATTATATAACCAAAGTTTATGTTTATTAATTACAACTCAATTATATACTACTACATGTCAATTAATTTACACCACCATTGAAGATATGGTGTATCCAATTTAGTCTCCAATTTAGTTGGTACTAACTTCACTCCCCGCCATTGACAAACACACATGTCTATGTAATAACTTGAACTGTTCATTACAATTCCAATATACTCAAGTATAATCGTTGGTCGTTACTTACAATTGATATACTATCTACGCAGTATACTAAATTTGCACACCGTTATTAACTTAGATTTAAATAAATGTATGATACAAAACACATTTCATCGTCGACTTCTCACAACAAAAGGAAACGTCAATGCAATAACGACAATGAAGATTCATAATTAGGTCTCACATGCAGTGAAAGATCACCAGCTGATTTTCTTCTTATTTAAAACGTTTTTCATCACTATTCTATATACAAGGGTGATATTATTAATTAATGTATATTAGTTTACATTCTATTTATGTTTATAATATTTATTTGTTTAGGTAACATAATTAATTATAGGGTTTCATTAGCATTATTGAAAATTCACGATTACTTTCATAGACTAATGACGTTAAGTAGTCTATTATCAAGCTTTGACAATCTCATCTTTATCGTAAACATGTTGCTACGATTATGTCTTTTGCGTAAACAAACAATTACTATATACAACTTTAAATGTTATATGCTAATTAAAAAACTATATTATTAAGTGTTACTATATTTGAATTTGTCTCCCATACTACAAACTTACAAAATTTATACCTATCTGTAGCTAATATAAACTTATATTTTGTCACCAAATAAATTTCATACAATAAATACAAGTATATGTCAACAAACAAACCATGTTTACAACACCGCAAAATTGCTTATAACCTTGTATATATGTTATAACAAAGCTAATATTAGTAAAGCGATCTTAATAAAAGTTAGACTTGGCTAAATATGAACCCTTAGATAAAAAAAATCAAATTTAATTAGGACCCTGTTGAGTCCCCAAAATAATTAAGGATTTAATTATGACAAAACAACAATTATGTACACTAGAATGTTATGTGCAACTAACATAGGTTTATTTTTGTATAGACAGCAATTGTTGATGTATCATGTGTTTTAGTATGCTGCCTAGTCTACCACCACAAGGTAGACAGTATTCTTCATTGAGCACAGAATGAGTACCTAACAAATCATAAAGATCAAGTGAACCGGTATAGAAGAGCCAGCATAGCTGGTAGCAGCATACAACACAAGACAGCTATGCTCCATTACAAACATAGTAGTATCCTGAGTGGTCTATATCAAGTGTACTATTCAAAAGAAGTCGAAGACAAAGTTGAACAGAAAAGGACACGTGTCGACGACTGACAAGTGACCTTACAAGACCACGTGGGAATGCAGAAGTTTAACGCATGTGTAGACATGTGTAATACTTTGTCAACACCTAGGGAACCCAACATTCTATTTGTTTAATCAAATAGTGTTGCCAAACCGAATTGAGGTGTTCCTGCAAATAGCTACTAAAGAGGAAAGAAGAGAGCACGCTCGCTGATGCAGTTGTCCCCACAAGTACAGACATCCTATGTACCAATGGACAATAGATCAATTACACGGATAAAAGGATTACTATAAATAGAAGTATTCACTATTGTAACAAGTAGTGGTTTGGGTTTATTTAAATAGAGTCTAAAACGTGTAATAGCTTAAGATATCCTCTATAGCTATAATCTAGGTGTAATCTGTATTCAACCAACTGTTATTCCGCCAAGAACAGTTGTGATTCTTTGTAATTCATATCAATAAAGAATAACCGTTGAATATTACTTTTGACTCTTATTTAAATTGCATGTTTGAATACTAAACTGTGATAACACTTAAGTTAATTATAAAGAATTGTATTCACCCTCTCTAGAATACTCCTGTTGTTAATCAAGGGACCAACAACTGGTATCAGAGCTTCAGTCTTGATAATCTCATATCTTGGATCTGAATTCTCTCATGGCTGTATATTCGAACTCAGCTTACCTTGAAAATGGTTCAACCAATAGACCACCTAAATTTGATGAAGATGAATATGAAACCTGGAAAGCAAGGTTCATGTTCCACCTTGAGTCTATTGACACACTCATGCCTGATATTGCAACAGATGGTCCATTTATCCCTACTGAAACACTTGAAAGTGTTCCTACTACAGCAGATACTCCTGCTATCCCTAGCAGAGTAGTTGTTCTTCCCCTATTTAGATGGGTAGATGAGGACAAACATCGTGTTGGACTTGACCCTAAGATCAAAACCATGATAGCTATAACTTTACCTAACCATGTGTTCAAACTGATTAAGGGAAAACCAACTGCTAAGGCCATTTTAGACTATCTAGATGTAACATATGATGGTAAGGAGGAGGTTAGGCAAAATAAGATCATTGCCTTGAAAATAGAATATGAAATGTTCTTTGCCTATAAGAGTGAAACCCTTAAGCAAACCTTCATTAGGTTTAACTTCTTAATTGCTGACCTGGATACCTTGAAAATCAAGTTTACTGATTTTGAACAGGTCAACAAATTCATTGACTCACTGCCTGCTAAATGAAAACCCGTTACTGACCCTTTAAGAAACACACAGACTTTAAAGAATTTTGACATGTCATCTTTGTATGATACACTTTGGAACCATGAGAAGGCAGAGGCCAAACTTGAACTTAATTTGAAAGAAAATTTTAAGTCTACCCCCACCACTTCAAAATCTGTAAAATCAGATGATACTGCTCTTGTTGTTGTTGTTGCTAAAAAGAAAGTTTAAAAAGCTTTACTGGTTCAAAAGTTGATGGCAGAAGAAGAAGAGGCAGCTGAAGATGATGAGAGTAGTGGTACTGGGTTTGAAGAAAGCAGTGATGATGATGATGTTGAAGGGTTTGCTGAAGGTATGGCTTTGCTGGCTAGGCAGTTCAAAAAAATTCAATCGTAATAGAACCAGCAAGCCATACAAAGTGAGAAAGAAACTAAGTGCTAGGTATGGTAGTAAATTAGTTAAGGGCCCCAAATCTGAGTGTTATAATTGTGGGAAGGTAGGACACTTTGCATCTGAATGCATGTCAAGAAAACCTTCATCACATGCTAACTCTTTTTCAAAAGCTGAAAAGTACAAGAACAAGTACAAGGCAATGAAGGCTCAAATGAAGGAAAAATCAAAGACTGATAAGAAGGAGAAGAACCAGAAAAGGTGCTAGTTACTGAACATCATGATTGGGATGAGACCAGCTCATCTTCATCTTCTGATAGTGAAACTGATGAAAAGTGTGCTGGTTATGATACTGGTAAAAAGCTGTGTTTAATGGCCAGAGAATTAGGGGAGTTGGTAGAGGAAGAAAATGGTAGTACATTTTTAGCTGAAATGAGGGAAGCTGATCTGAAAAAGGATTCACCTCAATGAAAATCTGAAATGCTGTATAAGGTTGATAACTTTCGAACTTATACTGATAATGAAAAGGCTGAAATGTTTGACTACCCGAGAATTGACTTAAGCAGAGGCAGCAAACGTGAAGAAGTTTTCAAAAATGAGATTAAATCTTTAAATGAAAAACTTAAATGCAAATCTGATGAAATCAAGATTTTGAAAGATGAATTTTCTAAACTGGAAAAACAAAATTATGCTTTAAAATCTCTTCATTCAGATGTAGCAGTAGTTCAGAACCAACTTACTGACCTTAAAAAGGTATTAGCCTCTTAGTGTACATCTGCTCAATGCATATCCAAGTGCATTAATGAGCAGATATCTGCCCAGATTGAGGCATTCTTTGCTGGTGCTGCTGCTGCTGCTCATGCTGAAGTCACTTTCATGGACACTTTTCTTGAAACTGATCCTAATGCTATCTTACCAAATACTTTTGCTAAGATAGTTAATGGAAACAAGGTCTCACAAATAAGTTTGTGAGATCCACTGCTATCACACCACCTACCATAAAAGAGATTATGGAGGATGAAGAAAGAGCAAGAGAAGTCAGTACCTCAACTGATGAGATTACTGACCCCTCTAGCATCTACTACATGACTCCAAAAGAAAGACGTATAAAAAGGGAAATCACTGAAAAAATCGAAAAAGTTAAAAATAACTAATTCCCCTTCATGTTCGAGTTCCACCAATGTTGAGCCAGCTGATGAAAATCGTACTGGTCAACCAGTAACTGCAGACAAGCCAGCAAAACGCAATACTGGTAAGTCCAAGGCAGCAATTAAAATTCATACTGGTCAACCAGTAACAGCAGACATGCCAGTAACTTCCCACATTGGCTCGTCAAATGACAAAGGCAAAGCAGTATACCATGATTATGGTACTGGTTCCAAGAAGAAAACTGCTCATAAGGGAAAAGCTAAAGTGGACCAAATTGTGGAATCATGTGCTGGGTAGTCTATCACTGAGATAATGATTGTTAAGCTTGACCAGCTCATAGCGGCTATATCCCAAAGTAGGTCTGTTCTTACTGCACCTATTAAGTCTGTGTATGACCAGTCACCAAGACCGAAAGTGAGAAAGTGCTACAAACGTGGCAGCAAATTTCACTTGGCCAACCAGTGTACTCAAACCTAGACACCCCTCTGCTACTGCCTCTTCAAGCAGACCAGCAGAAAGGAAGAGATCATAAAAAATGACCCTTCCAGAACCCATCCTCGGATGGGTTCCCAAAAAGAACTAATCTCTTATCTACTGTGCAAGGCATTCGAAACAAGCATATTTGGTATCTCGACAGTGGATGTTCGAGACATATGACCAGATGTAAGTCCCTGCTAATGGACTATCATGAAAAAGATGGTCCAGTTGTTTCATATGGAGATAATTCATTGGGTTACACAAAGGGTTTTGGTACTTTAACAAATGAAAATGTTACATTCTCAAATGTGACATATGTCGTTGGGCTTAAACACAATTTTCTCAGCATAAGCCAACTGACAAGCAAAAGTAAAATAGTCCAATTCAGAAGGAAAATTGGCACTATTTTGTATAAGACATGGAAGCCACTGCTGACAGCAAAAAGACATGAGAACATGTATCAAATTTACATGAACACAGCAGTCACAACAACTGATACTTGCTTTTACTCAAAGGCGACAGACAACCTCAAGTGGTTATGGCATAAGAGACTCTCACATCTTAACTTCAAAGATATTCACAAATTATCAAGTAAAAGTTTGGTATCTGGGCTACCCACAATGTCTTATGTGAAGGACAGATTGTGTCCTGGTTGTGAAAAAGGGAAGCATCATCATGCATCATTCAAGTCAAAGCAAATTTCTTCTATTGAGAAACCATTTCACTTACTTCATATGGATCTTTTGGTCCTGTTAATATAGCCAACTGTAGTGGGCGAAAGTACACACTGGTTATTGTTGATGAATATTCCAGATACACTTGGGTATTCTTTTTGAAGTAAAAGAGTGAAGTTGATGATGAAATTATCAATTTTATCAAAAGAATGGAATTATTGAATGGGCAATTAGTGAAGCAGCTGAGAACTGATCATGGTACAGAATTCAGAAATGCAACATTGGAAGAATTTTGTGCCGACAAAGGTATTTCACAAAACTTTTATGCTGTGAGAACACCTCAACAAAATGGTGTTGCAGAAAGAAGAAACATAACTCTCATTGAAGCAGCAAGATCTATGTTGGCTGAGTCTGGGTAGAAGAATTGGTATTGGGCAGAAGCTGTGAATACTATCTGTTTTACCTAGAATAGATCTTTAATAGTGAAAAGACATCAGAAAACTGCTTGTGAAGTTCTCAAAGGAAGAAGACCCTCAATTTCATTTCTTCATGTATTTGGCACTCCATATTACATTCTAAATAATAGGGACCAGCTTGGCAAATTTGAAGCTAAAGCTGATGAAGGAATATTTTTTGGATATTCCAACATGTCAAAGGCATATAGGGTCTACAACAAAAGAAGGGGTTGTTTTGAAGAATCTATTAATGTTACATTTGATAAAACTGTCCCCACTTCATCTTATAATCAAGAAGACGAGGAGTTATTGTGTGAAGAGCCTACCCAGCAAGCTCTTGATGATGGAGTAGAACCAGCAACAATTCCCTCTCCAATCCATGTTGCTGGGTTCTCTGAAGATGAGATGGAATATTCTGTTTCATCTGTGTCTAAACCATGTGGACCTACTGGCTCTACTGATCTTGAAGGATCACAAGCTGGTACTGGTTCCAATAGTAATGAACAGTTGTCTTCTATTGTTGTACATACAGATGAACCAGCTGATGATCAAGATGATGTGTGTTCAATGACAAGCTCACCTGTTTATAACACTAGATGGACAAGGGAGCATCCAATTGAGTAGATTATTGATAATCTGGCTAATGGTGTTAAGACAAGGAGACATGCAACTAGCAATTTTTGTATGCATGTGAATTTTGTGTCTACCATTGAACATACTTGTCCTGAAGAAGCAATGAAAGATCCTAGCTAGGGCAGGAGCTATGCAAGAAGATATCTCCCAGTTTGATAGGAATAAAGTATGGACTTTGGTACCCAAACCTGATAATGAAATAAAGAAAATCATTGGTACCAAGTGGGTGTTTAAGAATAAGATGGATGACGATGGGATTGTGGTTAGAAACAAAGCTAGATTGGTAGCTCAAGGGTTTAGACAGGAAGAAGGGTTGGATTATGGAGAGACATATACACCAGTGGCTAGGATGGAAGCAATCAGATTATTCTTGGCATATGCTGCTAAGATGAACTTTAGAGTATTCCAGATGGATGTTAAATTTGATTTTCTTAATGGGAAGCTGCAAGAAGAAGTTTATGTCAAGAAGCCACCTGGTTTTGTAAGCAGTAAATATCCAGACCATGTCTACAAGTTAGACAAAGCTCTTTATGGCCTGAAATAGACACCAAGAGCATGGTATTAGACACTTCATGTGTATCTCACTGGTTTAGGTTTTAAAGTTGGAACAATTGATACCACTCTATTCTCAAAAGAGATAGATGGTGATCTCTTGCTGGTACAGATATATGTGAATGATATTTTTTATGGTTCTATAAATGAAAAAACATTGTCAAAGGTTTTCAAAACTTATGTCAAAGACATATGAAATGAGCTTACAAAGAGATTTGCAATACCTTCTAGGATTGCAAATTAAATAACTTGATGATGAGATTTTTATAAGTCAAGAAAAATATATCAATGATATGTTAAAGAAATTTGGTCTAACCTTTTTAAAAGACATAGGGACTCCAATGGTAGCATCCATCAAAATAGATGCTGATCCCAATGGTGAACCAGTCAATATCACTAAATATAGAGGTATGATTGGGTCCCTACTTTATCTTACAGCCAGCAGACCAGATATTATGTTTGCCACATGTCTCTGTGCCAAAAATCAAGCTCATCCGAAAGAGTCACATTTGCTGGCAGTGAAAACGATATTTAGGTATCTAAAAAGTACTGCCAAACGTGGTCTTTGGTATACCAAAGACCAGGATTTTGAACTAATTAGGTATTCAGATGCTGATTTTGCAGGGTGTAAAATAGACAGGAAAAGTACTACTGGTGGTTGCCAGTTACTGGGTGGTAGGCTAGTCAGCTGGACAAGCAAAAAGCAAAATATGTTTCTGCTGGTAGCTGTACTGCTCAAGTATTGTGGATGCAAAGCTAGCTAAAAGACGATGGTGTTCATGTTATAAAAACTCCAATCTACTGTGACAACACCAGTGCAATTGCCATTACCAACAATCCTGTGATGCACTCAAGTACAAAGCACATTGATGTTCTATATCATTTCATAAGGGATCATGTTCAAAAAGGAGATGTGGAGCTTCACTTCATTTCTACAGACCAGCAGTTAACAGATCTTTTCACAAACCCTTAGATAAGAAACATTTTAACTACCTCATCTCTGAGCTGGGTATGCTTGAACTTTTAAAAAATAAAAGACAACTTTGTTGGTGTGCTGGTTCAACATCATATAGGGCAAACCAGTAAGACACAATCTTTTGTTTATTGTTGTAACGACCCGGAAAATTTCGACTAATTTTAAACCAAACTCTCGATACGATTTCGTAATCTCGACACGATAAGAGAAATTTGTTAGGTTGAGTCTCAAAAATGTTGGAACTATGTTCATATAATAAATTACCTTTGACTGTGTCCGAAGATTCACGAACAATTAATTGTAAATAGATAAGTGTGTGTATATATATATATATATATATATATATATATATATATATATATATATATATATGAAATATACACTTAATTGATAATTATATGTATATTGTTATATATTAAAATCAGTATTATTAATGGTATTACTATTATTAATATTTGTTTATTAATTAGATATAATATAATTTATAAAAGTAAATAGTTACGTGTAAACAGATATATATATATATATATCACAAACATATATTATCATTATTGTTCTGCTTTTTCTTTTTCTGTTTTGCCCGTGAACCAGTGTCAACTAATTTCTGTATAAAACAAAAAATCATCTTTTATTAAGGATAGGAAGTCAATCAATTGTTCCATCTGCATAAAATACAAAATATACAATTAAGTGACATCATCTGACATCATCATCTAATGATTTAAACGAAAACAAGAACCACCATGTTCACCACTTTTAAACCAACAACTCTCTCCCTACCTCACTCATCTTCTTTCTCCCTCTCTAAATCCTTGTGACCAAATACACCATCGGATTTCTTCAGTTCTATCACCCAAATCACTACATCCATCGGCTAACCATCACCTTTTAATCACTAATCTTCAAACACCAACGTAGACTAACACTTTTAACTACTTTCTGTTTCTTCCACAATGAATAAAACCACCATTATTTTAAGTTACACAAAATCGAACACAACCAATCTAACAACTTCAATCACCACTACTATCTATTTCTCTATCATCACCGTAGCTTCACCTCTGTCGCCAAACACCACCGTGATCATTTTAATCTTAGCCGGCTACCACCAACATGGTCACGATCACCACCACCTTCATCTAAACTGAAACTCATTAACTATCATCACATAACCACCATTGTCAATCTCTTGTTTTCTGTTTTCTTTCAACCTGTCGACCACCAAAAACCTCACCACCATTTTCTTTATTACTACTAGTTAATATGAATTGCTGCTGCATATAGTTTCATTTTTTTTTCCTGCTATTATCGTTACCAAAACCCAACCACAAACACCTTTGCCAACACTTCATCCGAACGAGGCATCACCATCTAAACAACCATAGTAAACCATTCTCACCCATTACCTTTCGAACCACGATCAGACATCACCTCTAACTAAACCATCTCTCTCTCTCTCTCTATATATATATATATATTCGTTCGAAGACCACCAAGACAACCTTATCACAGCCACCTTGATATTTGGTTAGCACCACCTCTACCACCACTCTTCATATTCTTCCTTCTCATTCTCTTTAGATTCGGCCACCACCTTTTCATCACCATCGATAATCAACAACCCAGCTGCTAATTTCTTCTGTTCTGAACGAAAATAAACACCACCATCATCTCACACTTTTGTTTGTAACCGTTGCCCACACATTTTTTTTCTCTCTTAAACTCGCCCCACACATAAACCCACTTGTTAAATGGTTAAATGAAATTATTGTGGTTACGTTATATGGAGTAGTAGTAGGGTACAAACCCAAACAATAACCCACTAGTTCACAAATTGCTCCATGAAAAGGTACATGTTGAAAAATGAGTGAGCTGCAAAGTTATGGAATAATTTAGTCTCCACTATGAATTTTTTTTTTTCAAACAAATTAAATCATGGACTATTGTTTAATAGTAGAAGAAGGCCACTATATATTGTTGTCTATTATATTTCTGTCAGCGATAACCAACTGCTCCAAACCTTTGTGGCATTTAAACAATTTAAATCTATTTGGCTGCTATTACATTCGAGTATTCTTTCTTTTCTGAGTAACCGACACCCTAATCGAACCCCACAACCTATTCAGTTTCGATTTTGAAATGTAATAAAACTTAGTGCTGCATTTCGATGAGCTGGAGTAATAAAGTGATACTAGTGGAGTTAGTATACATGTTGTCAAGTTCCTACATTATTTCAACTGCCACGATTACTAAATAAGGTTTGAGGTGGGCTTCATCAAATGAATAAATAAAGTGAAAGCAAGTTTGCCACTTGCGAATTCATTTTCCTTTCCTAGAACCGACATGAACCAAAAGAATAACCCCACTAATTAAAGAGAAATCGTGTGCTGCTGTGTACCAGACGAACCCCACCACAATATTTTTTTTTCCATCGAGCTTGCTTATGATGTCCCAACTGCATTCCTTGTTTCCAACAATAAACTGTGAAAGTACTTTAATGATTGGGCTGGGTATTTAATTTCCTTATTGTTGGGCTGATTAAATGGATTTGCAATAGGGGATTTGTTTGGGCCGTGAACTGGGTTAGATCTGTTGGGCCAAGATGATAAGAAAATACGGGGTATATATCTTTTAGTTGGGTTTAATTCAGAAAATTTGAATTGAATGGATGGTTAATGGTGTTGGTGTGGAACAAGAGGTCCCGAGTTCGAGGCCGGGTGGTGGCAATATTTTTTTTATTAAAGCTATTTGGAAGGTAGCAAATCTAATTTTTATTTATTATTATTATTATTATTATTATTATTATTATTATTATTATTATTATTATTATTATTATTATTGTTATTATTATTATTTTGAAAACAATACAAATTATTATTATTTTCATTAGTATTATTATCATTTTTATTATTATTAGTAATATTATTATGGATATTATAATTATTATTATTATTACTATTATTATTATAAAATACAACCTTTTATTATTAGCAGTAATTTTACCAAATAAAATATTAGTTACATAAAAATATATTTAGTACATATAACATAAATATATTAATATGTTATAATAAATAATAATTTTTATATTTAAAGTATATATAAAATAAATGTACTTAATTAATTAATAAAACCTATAAATTATTAAATATAACAATTATATTAACATATCACTAATAATATATAAAGTTGTTCGATTACCATTATATGTGTTAATATATATATAAATGATATAGGTTCGTGAATCCGAGACCAACCCTACTTTTGTTCAATGTCGTTATATGTATTTTTACTACAAAATACAGAATGGTGAGTTTCATTTGCTCCCTTTTTAATTGCTTTTGCAATATATATATTTTTGGGCTGAGAATACATGCGCTGCTTTTATAAATGTTTACGAAATAGACACAAGTACTAAAAAAAATATATTCTATGTTGAGTTGTACCACTGGCATACTTCCCTGTAGCTTGGTAACTACTATTTACATGTGGTATTGTAAACGCGAATCCTGTTGATAGATCTATCGGGCCTGACAACCCCAACCGGACTGGACGACCAGTATTCAACGGTTGCACAGTACTTCGTTTTGGTGACTACACTTGGTACGGTGTAGTGAGATTTCATAATAAAGGGAATATGCGACATTGATTAAATGTTAAGTATGGTTACCAGGTGCTCAACCACTTAGAATGCTTTACATACACTTGCGAGTGTATTATGTTTATGATTATGAAATCTTGTGGTCTATTAACATATTTAAATGATTGTTATGATAAACCTATGAACTCACCAACTTTTTGGTTGACACTTTTAAGCATGTTTATTCTCAGGTACGAATTAAGTCTTCCGCTGTGCATTTGCTCATTTTAAGGACATTACTTGGAGTCGAACATCGCAATGGGACCAAATGTTGATGACTTCGTCCAGGAGGATTAGGACGGGGTCTCTACAATTGCCTATATGCAAAACATTCAGCACAACAAGGCCTTTTATAAATGGTTATACTATGTGTAAAATGAAGCAATAAATAGCTCAACATTAATTTGATACCTTAAAAATATACCTCATTTAACTCCAATGATTTAAATTAAATACATGACACATTAAATGTAACAAAGGAATTTTTTTATTTAATACAAAATTTATTTTGTGGTTTTTAACTTCAAATTTGAATTAAAACCTACTACATTTAATGCCTAATGGGAGTGATGAGTGTCCACGCCGATTAAACGTCATGTCAATAGTCTGATGTCCCTCAAGAGCATGCCAGTCTGTCAAATCTGCCCACGTGCCTG
Source organism: Rutidosis leptorrhynchoides (assembly GCF_046630445.1). Lineage (NCBI taxonomy): Eukaryota > Viridiplantae > Streptophyta > Magnoliopsida > Asterales > Asteraceae > Rutidosis > Rutidosis leptorrhynchoides. The sequence goes on along the minus strand of NC_092336.1, from coordinate 393,887,873 downwards.
CAGATGACAGTTGCCATTTTCTCTCTTCTGTACTTTTTCCACCAATCCGAAAGGTTAAATAAGGTGATCCATTTTTCATAATAACATTCGATTATTAAACTTTCAAAATTCCCATTATCTCTCACTATCCCCAAATCTTCAGACTTTCAAAGCATTCCTCATTTTCTCTTCAATCTTCAACAATGGCAGACCAACCACAACAACCAATTGAGAACCAACCTGAGAAACAATAACAGCAACAACAGTAACCAAAACAACTACAACAGCAGCAGCAACCACAACCTCAACCAGAAGAGCACAATGAACCAGAATCATTATTTGCCTTGCATCCAAGTCTTGTAAAGGCTGAATCTGCACCAGCCCATGATCAAATTTGCCTTTCTAGAGGCAATGCTGCTCATTCACTTCCTATTCTAAAATCTAAAGCTAACATGGGCTATGACACTATGATCGATTATGTGAGGCAATCCCCAACTGCTAGATCCATCACTGGCGTTCCTTCACGATTTTATCCAGCCTGTTTAGGTAGATTCTGGTATACGGCAAGGATGGCCAACACTCAAGAGGGTACTCAATGTGTTCGAGGCACAGTTACTAAAACCCTAACTTGCTCCATAACCATTGATGCTATTAGACGAGCCCTACAACTGCTAGGTGGACCATTCGTTGATTCACTTCCAAGCAATGATTTTAGGAGCGAAGTACTGGAATTCATTGGTTATGCTGGTCCAAATCGTAGTAGTTGAATTGTATAGTAGCTACTAAGTATGAACTTAACGGGTAGGTACTACCCGAATTAAAACTATAAAATGCTAATATGAAGAAAAAGCTTTTATAATGAAATGTCCCGTTCATATTGATTATAAACGTTCCATATTAATTGATTTCGTTGCGAGGTTTTTGACCTCTATATGAGACGTTTTTCAAAGACTGCATTCGATTTTAAAATAAACCATAACCTTTATTTTTATCGATAAAGGTTTAAAAATTATTACGACGATTATCAAATAATGATAATAAAAAATATAGCGTTTTCACACGACCATTACATAATGGTTTACAATAATATTACACAACAATATATGTCTTCGAATGCAGTTTTCAAACAATATAATACAAGCATGGACTCCAAATCTTGTCCTTAATTTAGTATGCAACAGCGGAAGCTCTTAACAATTACCTGAGAATAAACATGCTTAAAACGTCAACAAAAATGTTGGTGAGTTATAAGTTTAACTTATATATTTATCAATCATAATAATAGACCACAAGATTTCATATTTCCATTTTTCATAAACATCATCCTATACATAGAGATAAAAATCATTCATATGGTGAACACCTGGTAACCGACATTAACAAGATGCATATAAGAATATCCCCATCATTCCGGTACATTCATCGGACATGATATAAAACTCGAAGTACTAAAGCATCCGCTAAAACGAATGGGGTTTGTTGGGCCCAATAGATCTATCTTTAGGATTCGCGTCAATTAGTAGACTGGTTTACTAATTCTTAGGTTACCAAACAAAAGGGGCATTTCGGCTTTGATCATTCAACCATAGAAAGTAGTTTCACGTACTTGTGTCTATTTTGTAAAACATTTATAAAATTGCATGTATTCTCATCCCAAAGATATTAGATTTTTAAAAATGGGACTATAACTCACTTTCACAGATTTTACTTCGTCGGGAAGTAAGACTTGGCCACGGGTTGATTCACGAACCTATAACAAATATGTACATATATATCAAAGTATGATCAAAATATATTTACAACATTTTTATTACGTTTTAATGATTTGAGTTTGTTAAGTCAGCAGTCCTCGTTAGTAACCTAAAACTAGTTGTCCACAGTTAGATGTACAGAAATAAAGCAATATATATTATCTTGCATCAATCCACGACCCAGTGTCTACAAATCTCAGACTCGATCACTACTCAAAGTATATATATTATTTTGGGAATCAACCTCAACCCTGTATAGCTAACTCCAGCATTACTGCATATAGAGTGTCTATGGTTGTTCCAAATAATATATATAGATGGGTCGATATGATATGTCAAAACATTGTATTCATGTCTATGGTATCCCAAGTTTAAATAATATATGTTAGAATACATGTATAATACAATATAAGTTAGTTAAGTTATGATTTGTATAGATTTGTTACAAATTTCACGTAGCTACAACAAGCAAAATTATCCAATCTTGTTTTACCCATAACTTCTTCGTTTTAAATCCGTTTTAAGTGATTCAAGTGGCTATGGTTTCATAATGAATTGAAATTTATGAAACTAAACAGAAAAAGTATAAGTTTATAGTCAGAAATACAGGTTACAAGTCAATATTGTAAGAGGTATACTTCCACTTTGAGTTTAACCATGCTTTTTGGATATAGTTTCATGTTAATAAGAAAAATTATTTTCCCAAAAGAACAACTTTTAAATCAAAGTTTATCATAGTTTTTAATTATCAAACCCAAAACAGCTCGCGGTTTTACTACGACGGCGTATGTCCGGTTTTATGACGTTTTTCGTGTTTCCAGGTTTTAAATCATTAAGTTAGCATATCATATAGATATAGAACATGTGTTTAGTTGATTTTAAAAGTCAAGTTAGAAGGATTAACTTTATTTGCACACAAGTTTAGAATTTACTAAACTATGTTCTAGTGATTACAAGTTTAAATCTTCGGATAAGATAGTTTTATATATATGAATCGAATGATGTTATGAACATCATTAATACCTCAACTATAGTAGGTAAACCTACTGGATGAAAGGACCCGTTCATATACATTATAAACGATTCACAATAGTTGATTACATCGCGAGGTATTTGACCTCTATATGATACATTTTACAAACATTGCATTCGTTTTTAAAAGACAACTTTCTTTACATCGAAAATTGACAGGCATGCATACCATTTCATAATATCCACTATCTAATTATAAATTGACTTGACAATATCTTTGATGAACTCAATGACTCGAATGTAACGTTCTTCGAAATATGCCATGAAAGACTCCAAGTAATATCTTTAAAATGAGCAAATGCAGAGCGGAAGATTTCTTTAACACCTGAGAATAAACATGCTTTAAAGTGTCAACCAAAAGGTTGGTGAGTTCATTAGTTTATCATAATCATTCATTTTCATCATTTTAATAGACCACAAGAATTTCATTTCCAGTTCTCATAAATATACGTCCCATGCATAGAGACAAAAATATCATTCATATGGATTGAACACCTGGTAACCGACATTAACAAGATGCATATAAGAATATCCCCTATCATTCCGGGAAATCCTTCGAACATGATAAAACAACATCGAAGTACTAAAGCATCCGGTACTTTGGATGGAGTTCGTTAGGCCCAATAGATCTATCTTTAGGATTCGCGTCAATTAGTAGATCGGTTTACTAATTCTTAGGTTACCAAGTAAAAAGGGGCATATTCGGCTTCGATCATTCAACCATATAATGTAGTTTCGATTACTTGTGTCTATTTCGTAAAACATTTATAAAAGCAGTGCATGTATTCTCAGTCCCAAAAATTAAAGGGTAAAAAGGCAAATGAAACTCACCTATTGTATTTCGTAGTAAAAATACATATAACGTCATTGAACATGTGCAAGGTTGGCCTCGGATTTAAGAACCTATATTAATTATATGTTTTGATGTGTTGGTTAATATTTGTCTAAAAATATTAGGTTAAGTCATAGTGTACCACAATCCTAATGCTCGAGACTAACATGCGAAAGTCAACAAAATTCAATTTGACTTAAAATAATTTCCAAAATTTATACATGATTATAATATATTTTAAATATCGTCGTTTTATATTTTTAAATATTTTCAAAAGATTTATTAGAGTAAATAATATAATTCATTTATTAATAAATAAAATTTTATATTAAAATTTATATAATAAAATATACTTCCAAATATATCAAGTAATAAAATTTATAGAGTTCATTTAATATCATAAAGATAATATGATAGGTATTATTAAAGTAATTTATTACTCGTAGTAAAATATGTTTGTATCACATATTTATTTGATAAAATAATATCTATAATAATAGTAAGCAAAAGTTGTATTTATATTTTAATAATAATAATTATTATAAAAATATCAATATTTATAATTACTAAGATGACATTATGAATAAACGACAATTCTAATTATGATAACCTTAATATTTACTCATTATTTCTTAATCGTTTCGTTTAATAGCTTTTAATTGTCTTTTATAACGTGTTCATTTTAATGATAATAATAGTAATCATAAAAATTAAGTGTTACTAATATTAGTTTTAATAATATTAATGATAATAAATATTATGATAATCTTAATGATAATACTTAATAACTATTTTAATGATAATAATAATAATAATAATAATACTAATTATAATTTTAACGATAAATACGATAGTAATAATAATAAAAATAACAATTTTTAATGTTAACACTTTTTATTGATAAAAATAATAATAATAATAATAATAATAATAATAATAATAATAATAATAATAATAATAATTAGATAAAAGTTATAACGACGATAGTAATAATCATTTTTAATAATAATACAAAGATTTTATTGACTATAACTTCAAATCCGTTCATCGAAACTGTTCGATATCTAAATGAAAAGTTCTTAATTTTTCGCTAGCTTTCCAACGACATGCATATCTTATACCTTATCTCAACCGCATACGTAACTAATTCAGAATTCAACATATCCTATCTAATGGCAATATCAAAAGTAAAAGCATGCATAATCCTATATTCTCGAGCACTAGTCAGGGATACACTATTAGTATGTAAAAATTAATTTACGAGTACTCACGTATCAATATTGAGATTCAATATTGCAGGAAAGGTACGTAAACGCGGCGGAGATGATAAACACTAAATTGACCTCACGAGCATACCCATGAACCATACCTATCACCTCCATAGCTATAACCCATAATTTCCTTAGCCCTATCCTACTCATAAAACCCGTTTCGAAATAGCTCGCTCATGACCTCGTCGTAATATTTTATGTATAATACTTAATAATATCACTCCTAACACTACTAATACTAATAATAATAAGATTAATATTTAATAATCTTAATATTAATAATAATCATAATATAAATATAAATATATAATATAGAGAGAGTACGAGAAGATGGATGAATGAAAAAATAAACTGGAACCGGAATCGTGATTTTAAACAACCTGATCCTCACCTACCCCCATGCGATTGCATGGGGTTTGTGAGGTAATTCCATGCGAGTTCATGGTTAAAAAATCATGGCCACATTCGCATAATAAGGCTGCCGCCATTTCTTTCCTTTACACAATATACGTTTATTTATATATTAATTAATATATAATATATTTAATCTTTAGAATTAATTAAATATTATATTATATTTACGCTCATGGTAAAAATATAATTTTTATAAAAATGACACGTTCGTGGTCTCACGACTCATGTACCACTTTCGGTTTTTCGAGCGCACTTTCGTACGTTTAGAAAACTAGCCTTTTACGTTACGCGACGTGTACCTTTAGTAATAGTTTGATTTATTCATCAATAAATTACTTTGTAAAAATGTATCTTATAAAATTTGAGCGTCGTGGTCATTTGCTTCTATAAATCAGTGACTCGTTGTTTACCAAAATATATTAATTTAAATTGGGACGTTTTATAACTAAGTTAAAAAATATATATATGTTTTTATTTAAAATTGTAAGTTTGTACAATATATATATATATATATATATATATATATATATATATATATATATATATATATATATATATATATATATATATATATATATATATATATATATTTGAAATATTTATCAAATGATATAATATTTAGTCTTTCAAAACCAAATAGATTTCAAAGTTCGTTTTAACTCGTTTTTAAATAATAGTAGTTATTTTACCAAATAATGTTTTTAATATGAAAACTAAAAGGGTTGCTTTATATAGAACACGAATTAATCAAGTAAAGTATATTTTTGAAATTTAAACGGAAATGATTACTAACTTTTGACTAACTCACGTTAATGACACTTTTGTAAATCACTTTTATCAAATATTCCGGATATCGTTAAAAAGGAAAGGTTTTCAAAATCAAAGTGGACCTCTTAACAGAGACTCGTAATCCTAATTCAATGTAACTGTTAAATCACTCATTTGATAACATCTTCTAATTCCATCAATAACTATTTGAATATATATTTTGAAATGATTACGTTTATGTAAAGTATTATATGTTTAATACTTTGTTGACGTTTTCAAGTTATAACATTTACATAAACCAATCTATTCATATATGTTCATTTAGTGGTTCGTGAATCATTGAAATTTGGTCGAGGTTGAATGAATGTATGAACATAGTTTAAAATTCTTGAAATTTAACTTAACAAATATTGCTTATCGTGTCGGAAACATAATAAGATTAAAGTTTAAATTTGGTTGAAAATTTCCGGGTTGTCACAGTACCTACCCGTTAAAGAAATTTCGTCTCGAAATTTGAGTGGAAAGGTCGTGAATGATAATAAGTATGTTTTCATGATGCATACGGGCTAAAAATTAGAGTTTTATCATCAGCGAATAATTTGGATAAACAATCCATTTATATGAAGAGTACGAATGAAACTAACATAGAAGAGTGAAATGAGTAAGTGTAGATTCATCTTATCATTTGACGTAGATATGATTGATTCCCAGATTTCAAGGGATTTGAAGAAAATCTTCTTAATAAGATTTGACTCTTCGGTAACCAAGGGAATTAGGATTCGCTTTAAATGCGATCGTCCATTTTAATTGTTCTATCGGAGATTTTCTTATAAATTCACCTCATTCGTTTCCTTACAACTCACACCTTCTGTTGATGCATTTTATACAAGTCCCTAGACATCTACCCACGTCCATTGCCGGTACATAAGTTTACAGGCCACCATGATTGCTCGTTATTATCCTATCCATGTTTGTATGTGGTTACAGGAGCTGCAGGAACGAGATTTGGATGTTTGACTATGTTAGACTTAGTCAGACGTATGAGTGAAGCCTCACTAGTACGGCTGACAGGCTCATACGCACGGTTGATGCTGAGCTAAGTCACAATTATAACCTAAATGAGAAGACACGAGTGAGTGATCACTCGTACGGCTGATGAAGCCAACTCGTACATGTGATGGATGAATCGTATGGGTGAGTCAACAGTAGGGGTATATAAAGTCTTATGTTCTTCATTTTAGGTTAAGCCTCTCATTTGTTACACACACTCAGATCTGGTGAGTTCCTCCAATTTTCTCTCAGCCCAAATCACCTAGGTGGTGAATAATAGCTCTAGGTGTTGATCTAATCATACTTGATTTAGTTGTGGTTTGACTAAATTAATCCCAAAAAGCTTAACCTATTCACTAGAGGGTTTGATTCGCTTATTCCGCCATTGTGTGAGTTAAATCTGTTGATTTCTAAGTTCCTAGTCATGTTTCATCACCTTCTATTCTTTCCCCCTCAACTCATATTTTAAAGTATTCATCAATATGCTCCATCCAGTTCTGATTCTCGATATACTTCTAACCTTCATATCGGTCATTTTTCTTTTTCATCTACCGCCAGAAGAATCTATTTACTTCTACTATACACTTGGTTTTATAGTGTTTATAGTTCTCCCGTGTCTTTATATTGCTATATGCATCGATATATATGGTTTATAATTTCTGGTTTGACGTTGGGCTTTATATCTTCCCTTATATTTCAAAGTCTCTGCTTCTATCTTCTATAATTATTGTCATCTACAGTTAATGCTCTCTTTTATTTGCTGCAATTTATACCCCAATTTCTATTTCGAAGTTTTGTCCTTTCGTTTCTTCTTCTTGCGATTAAGCACCGCTTGTAATAGTCCAGAATTCACAGATATGAATTTCGGAATGAACATTGTTAATATTCTAGGAAAAAAATTGTGATGGCACGATCTTGACTTGTCAAATTAATAGAATACCTTGGAAAAGGCCGAATCATCAAGAAATATTTTCTTGATATTTTAGAGGTTAAATAGAATACAAGAGTCGTATAACATGGCACATGATGATGTTATGATCTGTGAATCATCATGTTTCATTAAGAAACTCAGCATGACTTACTGTAATATAATCACGTTGATCAAGTGTCATTATATTATACTAATTCATGATTCAGTTCCCAACACTACTTCAAAATATTCCTATTTTAAACTCGAATGTTTCAGAATTTAGAAACTAAAATAGTTTCTTTTATGATGTAATACAGATAGCGCGAAGAGGTAAATGATTTCTGATAAGAATAATTATGAAAATATCTTCAGAAATATGGAGGATAGAAAAAATACGATGATATCTTAGAATTTCTAATATCAGAGGATGATGCAGGATATTGTCTGCAGGGGTTTAGAGTCAGAAGCAAAGTATTCGTTAATGACTTCAGCAGGTACTGAATCATTTGGATCCTTTGAAGTCAGGTTCAGTCTTTGTGATTTGTCCACAGCTTCCTTCATACTTTGCTCAATCCGTTTTCTAGTTCCAAAACTTCTCTTTTTCTGCGCTTTGCCAGCACACTTCTTCATTATCATCCAGCTTTTACCGTTTAAAGTCGTTTATAATTTTTGCTGCTTTATCAGCATTTTTTCCATTTTCGGAGAACCAATTCGTAGTTCGGAGTGTTTTTCAGAAACTTCACATTCAAATTAAGTCCAGAAGATAGACGTTATATATACACATATAACTGTTGGCGTAGAAATGCTGCGAGATTTCAAAATACTGATTGCTAATTCTCAATGATTCGTATGGCAATTCTCATTACAAGATGCGAATGAGTAAATGATGGAGTTCCAATAAATATAATGATTCTTCGGAAGGTCAAAGATCAGTGAAATTGTGAATAAGTTTATTGCTAATGTGGTTGAATATGAAAGGTTCCCTAGTAACAATAAAAGAGCACGCATATATACCAGGGTTATAATATGGTTGTGTCGAATGAAGAGTCGAAGTTGACTTGCTGGAGCTGTGACAAAACTGACTACTTTGAAAAGGAATTGAAAAGTCATTTTTGCTAATAAATGTCAAAGGATTTGACACAGATATGTGTTGAATTATGACTTTGGTTTCGAGAGCTTTTTAAGTACATAACTGTGGGTAATTTGTGGTTGGGTCATCATCTCGATTGCTCATTATTTGAAGTGTCTTCAGAAATTTTTGAAGGGTTTGAACACAGATTGTAATCGTTAACATACATTTGATGTTCTAACACAGTTTTGAAGTCAAAGTATAGCTTCGAAAGATGTAGGAATCTAAAAGTGATGGTACCGGTTATATCTCGAATTAAATTCTGAGGTTTTAAAATCAGAATATGTAATTGAGTTTGAATGAGTATGGTTGTTTTGATTTCTATAAAAGAATGTGTATTGTTGAGAAAACAGTGTGTATAGTTGATGATTGCAGAATCAGATTCGAAGAATGTACCACATTAATTGTGAATTTATATATCTCTCGGGTATTATCTACCCGTTAAAAAAAATTTCACAATTAATATTTTGTACACAAGAATTTTATTACAATCTTTACGAAAATATATATGTATATATTCTACTCAGATGTAACATAGATTTAAATACTAAATTAAACTCATTCGATTTACGGTTGGAACCAGAATTGAATAATCCCTTGAAGGCTTTAGAGATTACATAAGTATTTCTTCAATAATATTGAAATTATGAATCGATACTTCGTTATTTGTTGAGGCGTGATGTTGTTTTTCGTTAAATTCTTGTGAACTTCGCAAAGTACGAATGATGTTATCTGAAAAGTTTCAGTTACATCGATGATGAAAGTGTAAAATCAAATATATACTTGATTTATTAGAAATTGGAATTTGTTGAATTGAGACAGAGATTGTAGTTAACGATAGTTAAGTTGCGGGTGAAGGATGTACATTATTGCATATTTGTAATATGAATTAACCGAGTAGTTAAGATTCACACACAATAGCTTAGCACGAAAAGATTTATTTTTATTTCAATATATATATATATATATATATATATATATATATATATATATATATATATATAAAATATACATATAATTTCTTCAGAGGAAATGAGTTAATTCTTCATAACTCGTTGATACAATATATGCATTATTGATTCGTAATGATGTCCACAGTGATTCTTGAACTGACGGAGTTTGTGATGTTATTGGTGTTGTTGATTCTGATGTTGACTGTACTGACGATACTAGTGACGCTGACAGTACTGTTGATGCTGTTGGTAAAACAAGTTTAGCTTGTTAATCACACACCATTTTTGTCAGGGTTTCTACTCTTCCTTCTATCATTTTGGTTCGCTTAACGGATTTATGGTTAGGGCTAGATTAGATAATCTCTAAGACTTTAGTGATTACATAATCACCGCGGAATGTTTCTCCAATGAAGTTATGAATTAATATTTCATCAGTTATTGTTGTTGGTACTCCTTGGTATCTATGGTGCGTATAACGTTGATGCTCGTGGGACAGATTGTGAAGTTGAGGTTTACGACGCGGTTGTGGTTGGAGGTGGTAATGGTACTTTTGGTGGTGATGATGGTGGTACTGGTTATGCTGCTGGTGCTGCTGCTGGTGTTTGTAATCTCAGCACCATATTCTCCAAAGCCACTACCCGAGCGCGAAGCTCGTTGACTTCTTCTATTACACCGGGGTGGTTGTCGGTTCGGACGAGCGGATAAATAAAATCTAGAATTTGATGTAGTATATAATCGTGACGAGATACTCTGGAAATGAGAGAGAAAATGATATTTCCGACAGGTTCGTCAGTAAATGCTTCAGGTTCTTCGTCAAGAGGGCAATGTGGTGGATGAAAGGGATCACCTTCTTCTTGTCTCCAATGATTGAGGAGGCTACAAACCCATCTCCAATTCATCCAAAATAGATGATGGCTGATTGGTTGATCCATTCCGGTCACACTGCTTTCGGAGCTGGAGTGGGATTCCATTTCAGAATCCGAGTGACTTGAACTAATGACGAATTCCATTTCGTACGATTGAATAAAGGATTTTTCGATATGAAATGAGTTTTCGGCTATCGTATGGTATTCTAATTATATAGAATATCCATATATATAGAACAAAAGATTTCATAGTTTACGGAGGAATTTACGGAATATTTCAGGCAAAGTTTACAGTAATAGATACGATAAGATATGATTTAGCAGATACGCTAAGATATGAATTTTGTCTGTACACTATTCATGCAATCAATGCAGCAAGACGTGTCTAGACTTAAGAATGATAAGCAGGTAATTTTCTACGGATGATAAGTAGATGATTTTCGACACAAAATGATAAGCAAAACTTTTGACATGCAGACATGGTCGAAGGCCAGACTCACTAATGCATCCTAACGACTTATCAGTTAGACACACTAATGCATACCTGGTTCGCTAAGACCACCGCTCTGATACCAACTGAAAGGACCCGTTCATATACATTATAAATGATTCACAATAGTTGATTACATCGCGAGGTATTTGACCTCTATATGATACATTTTACAAACATTGCATTCGTTTTTAAAAGACAACTTTCTTTACATCGAAAATTGACAGGCATGCATACTATTTCATAATATTCATTATCCAATTATAAATTGACTTAACAATAATCTTTGATGAACTCAATGACTCGAATGCAACGTTCTTCGAAATATGCCATGAAAGACTCCAAGTAATATCTTTAAAATGAGCAAATGCACAGCGGAAGATTTCTTTAACACCTGAAAATAAACATGCTTTAAAGTGTCAACCAAAAGGTTGGTGAGTTCATTAGTTTATCATAATCATTCATTTTCATCATTTTAATAGACCACAAGAATTTCATTTCCAGTTCTCATAAATATACGTCCCATGCATAGAGACAAAAATATCATTCATATGGATTGAACACCTGGTAACCGACATTAACAAGATGCATATAAGAATATCCCCTATCATTCCGGGAAATCCTTCGGACATGATAGAACAACATCGAAGTACTAAAGCATCCGGTACTTTGGATGGGGTTCGTTAGGCCCAATAGATATATCTTTAGGATTCGCGTCAATTAGTAGATCGATTTACTAATTCTTAGGTTACCAAGTAAAAAGGGGCATATTCGGCTTCGATCATTCAACCATATAATGTAGTTTCAATTACTTGTGTCTATTTCGCAAAACATTTATAAAAGCAGTGCATGTATTCTCAGTCCCAAAAATTAAAGGGTAAAAAGGCAAATGAAACTCACCTATTGTATTTCGTAGTAAAAATACATATAACGTCATTGAACATGTGCAAGGTTGGCCTCGGATTCACGAACCTATATTAATTATATGTTTTTATGTGTTGGTTAATATTTGTCTAAAAATATTAGGTTAAGTCATAGTGTACCACAATCCTAATGCTCGAGACTAACATGCGAAAGTCAACAAAATTCAATTTGACTTAAAATAATTTCCAAAATTTATACATGATTATAATATATTTTAAATATCGTCGTTTTATATTTTTAAATATTTTCAAAAGATTTATTAGTGTAAATAATATAATTCATTTATTAATAAATTAAATTTTATATTAAAATTTATATAATAAAATATACTTTCAAATATATCAAGTAATAAAATTTGTAGAGTTCATTTAATATCATAAAGATAATATGATAGGTATTATTAAAGTAATTTATTACTCGTAGTAAAATATGTTTGTATCACATATTTATTTGATAAAATAATATCTATAATAATAGTAAGTAAAAGTTGTATTTATATTGTAATAATAATAATTATTATAAAAATATCAATATTTATAATTACTAAGATGACATTATGAATAAACGATAATTCTAATTATGATAACAATAATATTTACGATGCTTTTTAATATTATTTTTAAAATAATAATTCTATTTAAAATAATAATAATAATGATATTTTATAATAACAATGACATTTCGTTAAAATGATAATTTTTGTTAAAATGACATTTAATAATGGTAATGATAAAAATACTAAGCACGATAGTTTTATCTAAATCAATATCTTATAATATTTTAATTTCATCATGATACTCATACTCATTATTTCTTAATCGTTTCGTTTAATAGCTTTTAATTGTCTTTTATAACTTGTTCATTTTAATGATAACAATAGTAATCATAAAAATTAAGTGTTACTAATATTAGTTTTAATAATATTAATGATAATAAATATTATGATAATCTTAATGATAATACTTAATAACTATTTTAATGATAATAATAATAATAATAATACTAATTATAATTTTAACGATAAATATGATAGTAATAATAATAAAAATAACAATTTTTAATGTTAACACTTTTTATTGATAAAAATAATAATAATAATAATAATAATAATAATAATAATAATAATAATAATAATAATTAGATAAAAGTTATAACGACGATAGTAATGACGATAGTAATAATCATTTTTAATAATAATACAAAGATTCGATTGACTATAACTTCCAATCCGTTCATCGAAACTGTTCGATATCTAAATGAAAAGTTCTTAATTTTTCGCTAGCTTTCCAACGACATGCGTATCTTATACCTTATCTCAACCGCATACGTAACTAATTCAGAATTCAACATATCCTATCTAATGGCAATATCAAAAGTAAAAGCATGCATAATCCTATATTCTCGAGCACTAGTCAGGGATACACTATTAGTATGTAAAAATTAATTTACGAGTACTCACGTATCAATATTGAGATTCAATATTGCAGGAAAGGTACGTAAACGCAACGGAGATGATAAACACTAAATTGACCTCACGAGCATACCCATGAACCATACCCATCACCTCCATAGCTATAACCCATAATTTCCTTAGCCCTATCCTACTCATAAAACCCGTTTCGAAATAGCTCGCTCATGACCTCGTCGTAATATTTTATGTATAATACTTAATAATATCACTCCTAACACTACTAATACTAATAATAATAAGATTAATATTTAATAATCTTAATATTAATAATAATCATAATATAAATATAAATATATAATTTAGAGAGAGTACGAGAAGATAGATGAATGAAAAAATAAACTGGAACCGAAATCGTGATTTTAAACAACCTGACCCTCACCTACCCCCCATGCGATTGCATGGGGTTTGTGAGGTAATTCCATGTGAGTGCATGGTTAAAAAATCATGGCCACATTTACATAATAAGGCTGCCGACATTTCTTTCCTTTACACAATATACGTTTATTTATATATTAATTAATATATAATATATTTAATCTTTAGAATTAATTAAATATTATATTATATTTACGCTCATGGTAAAAATATAATTTTTACAAAAATGACACGGTCGTGGTCTCACGACTCATGTACCACTTTCGGTTTTTCGAGCGCACTTTCGTACGTTTAGAAAACTAGCCTTTTACGTTACGCGACGTGTACCTTTAGTAATAGTTTGATTTATTCATCAATAAATTACTTTGTAAAAATGTATCTTATAAAATTTGAGCGTCGTGGTCATTTGCTTCTATAAATCAGTGACTCGTTGTTTACCAAAATATATTATTTTAAATTGGGACGTTTTATGACTAAGTTAAAATATATATATATGTTTTTATTTAAAATTGTAAGTTTGTACAATATATATATATATATATATATATATATATATATATATATATATATATATATATATATATATATATATATATATATATATATTGAAATATTTATCAAATGATATAATATTTAGTCTTTCAAAACCAAATAGATTTCAAAGTTCGTTTTAACTCATTTTTAAATAATAGTAGTTATTTTACCAAATAATGTTTTTAACATGAAAACTAAAAGGGTTGCTTTATATAGAACACGAGTTAATCAAGTAAAGTATATTTTTGAAATTTAAACGGAAATGATTACTAACTTTTGACTAACTCACGTTAATGACACTTTTGTAAATCACTTTTATCAAATATTCCGAAAATCGTTAAAAAGGAAAGGTTTTCAAAATCAAAGTGGACCTCTTAACAGAGACTCATAATCCTAATTCAATGTAACTGTTAAATCACTCATTTGATAACATCTTCTAATTCCATCAATAACTATTTGAATATATATTTTGAAACGATTACGTTTATGTAAAGTATTATACGTTTAATACTTTGTTGACGTTTTCAAGTTATAATATTTACATAAACCTATCTATTCATATATGTTCATTTAGTGGTTCGTGAATCATTGAAATTTGGTCGAGGTTGAATGAATGTATGAACATAGTTTAAAATTCTTGAAATTTAACTTAACAAATATTGCTTATAGTGTCGGAAACATAATAAGATTAAAGTTTAAATTTGGTTGGAAATTTCCGGGTTGTCACACTGGAAGTGACAAAAATTGATCTAGCTTCAAAGGATTATTGGATGGCTTGAAAGTTCTTGAAGTAGAATCATGACATGAAAACAAGTTCAAGTAAGATTTCCACTCGAAATAAGATTGTTATAGTTATAGAAATTGAACCAAAGTTTGAATATGATTATTAGCTTGAATTAGAGAGATAACCTACTGTAAATAACAAAGGTTTCTTGATCCTAGATGATTGCTTGGAATGGATTAGAAAGCTTAGAAGTAGACTTGCAAACTTGAATGTGTTCTTGAAGTTTACTTGAGTAGTTGTTTTGAAAGTTAATCTATGTTAGGATTTATGAACTAGATTGAGCTAGATTTTGTTGAATATGATGAAGAACACTTAGAACACTAAGAGAGAACTTGAGAGAGAGTAGTTTGATGCATAAAAGTTGGAATTAAAATGTGTTTGTGATGGGTTCATGAATTCGTGAATGAGGGAGTCAAATATAGGCTCCATTAGTTTGATATTTAGTGAAATCATTCATGCTAGTTGCCAAATGGTTGGTTCCACATGTTTTTTGACTATCTAGGGCTGCTAAGAGCTGAATTATTATGTGTATATACCAATAGTATATACGTCTAGGAGTTGGGTATTGTACGAGTACGAATACGGGTGCATACGAGTAGAATTGTTGATAAAAATGAATGAGAATGCAATTGTAAGCATTTTTGTTAAGTAGAAGTACTTTGATATGTGTCTTGATGTCTTTCAAAAGTGTACTAATACTTCTTAATATACTACATGTATATTCATTTTAACTGAGTCGTTAAGTCATCGTTAGTCGTTACATGTAAATGTTGTTTTTAAATCTTTAAGTTAACGATCTCATTTAATGTTATTAACTCATTGTTATTATATCTAATGAGATGTTAAATTATTATATTTTCATGATATTAAGATGTATGTGTGACGACCCAGAAATTTCCGACCAAATTTAAACTTAAACTTATTATGATTCGACGATAAGCAAAGTCTGTTATGTTGAAGTCTTAAAAATTTTGAACTGTGTTCATGTATTCAATTACCATTCGACCAGTCCCGACGATTCACGAACATTAATGTGTAAATAAAAATGTAAATATAGATATATATGTATTTATGTATATAAATAAATATAAACAAAAGTTTATATAATAAATTGAAATAATAAAACATAATATATTATACAGAATAATGAAGTATTGTTAAAATGAATAAACATTAAATATTCAACATATGTTATCATGTAATATATAATTGTAATTTAACGATATATTTGCTATAATATTATTATCATTATTTTCTTATCATTATCTGTAGTATTAATATTATTATATGAAATTGGAAATATGTAACATGTTATACCTTAATTATAAATTGTATTATTAATAGATATTATTGTTACATTATCATTAATAATAATAATAATTATTATAGTTATCCTTATTATTATTATTATTATTATTATTATAAAGTAAGACAAATTATTATTATCATTAATAATATTATTATTATTAGCATCATTATTATTAATTATTATCGAACTTATCTTTTTATTAATATTACCATAATAGTATTATTATTTCTTTTCATTATTTTAATATTATAATTATTGATATTATCAAAACTAGTATTTCGATATTATTATTAATAATTTTATTATTATTATTAAAACTATTATTATTGTTATCATTTTTACTAATACAGGTAATAAATATTATTTATTTATAATTACAAAAATGAGTATTATTATTATTAATGTAAGTATTAGTATTATTAATATTACTTGATACATTTGAATCGTTATATTAATATTATTGTTATCATTGCTAATATTATTATTATTATTAGTAACTATTATTGCCATCATTAACATTATTATTAATATTATGAGTATAATTAGTTTTACTAAAAATCATTAAATTATTATAATTATTAATATTATTATAATATAACTTATTATTATTCTCATTAATAATATTAATAATTATCATTATACTTGTTGTTAATATTATTGTTGTTATTTTTAATATTATTATTAGTATTATTTTTATATTTGTATTTGTTAATTATTAATATTAATTATATATAAATTATAATAGATAATATAGTTTCGATAGCTATCAACATCTGCTCTTTTAAATTTATCTGCTGGATTAAAAATTATCTACAGCAAACTAGTACGATTCAGTTGCAACTCGTTATCAGCTTTTCATTATTCTATATTTTTATTTATTTATTTACTTCTTATTTTGATTCGTTCTGATTCTCTTCTACTATAAAAAAAAAACTGATTACCTCACACTATTAGACAAGTATCATTCAATTATTCCAACATCACTATCAAGTATCAATTATTTGTTTCTGTTATATGAAAAATTACACAGAAGTTGGAAACAACCAGACGACACCCTGTGCGAATACTTTTTTTTTATCAAAAGCTCGATTGTGAATGAAATTTTAAAAACTAAAAATTCAGTTTTGTTAGGCTTATTTTACTCAAACTTTTTATGAAATTTCAAATTCTAATTCCTAATATCGAGTATGAATTTCTGAGTCAAAGGTTCAAACCAAAAAGTCAAACTGTATGAATTTGGGTTAAATTCGAATTGTCTGTTGTGTTTTAAGTCCAATTAATAATTTCTAAAGTTTTTGAGAATGATTTACTACATATTTCGTGTAGAAATCATAACCTAAAACTGCTTGAATTTTAAAATCGAATTATTAGTTATTTATGTTCTTCGTGAGGTTGCAGATGCCATTTAATTAATTTCTACTTTTTGTCAATCAAAATCACCCAACCAGTTGCTTTCTATTTCACTTAAAGGCTCAAATAAAATTTGAAATTTGCTTTTATGAAGTTGTCTAGTCTCTGGTCGATTTATTCGTTGAGAAGAAGAAGAAGTAGAGGGAAACAAATAGGATATAAATAAATAAAAATTGGGATGCAATACGTTTGGGAAAAACATAGATGGAGCCGTGGTTAGGGGGTTTGCGTATAAGCGGGAGGTCTTGGGTTCGATTCATGCTGGCGACAACTATTTTTTTTAAACCCTTTATGAGGTAGTTCTTTTTTTCTAAAAATTATTATTATTATTATTGTTATTATTATTAATTTTAAAATTCTTATTATTGTCATTTATCAATTATTATTATTACTACCTTATTATTGTTATTATTATTATATTTGTTATTATTATTATTATTATAATTATTATTATTTATGATTGTTGTTATTTAGTAATATAAGTAATAAGATTACTAGTAAAATTAATATTATTATCATTAAAAATGTAATTTTATCACTAATATAAGTATTAATTATCATTTATTATTATTATTATTATAGTACAATTATGATTATTATTATTATTATTAAGTATTATACATTTAAGAACTAAATTTGGAAATTATGGAAACTCGTAAAATCTTGAATAAGATAAGTATTTAGGTAAATATAAGATTCATATTGATTAGGATATAACTATGATCGTGCATATTGTAAACAAAGTATCTCTACATATGTAAGTATAAGTATAAAACTGTTAAGTTCTTAAGATATTAATAAGTATTATTATTAATAGTATTATTATTATTATGATAATTGCTAATATTATATTATTATTATCATTATTATCATTACTATTATTATTATTATTATTATTATTATTATTATTATTATTATTATTATTATTATTATTATTATTATTATTATTATTATTATTATTATTATTATTATTATTATTATTATTATTATTATTATTATTACTATCACTATCACTGTTATTATTATTATTATTCCAATTAAATATTTCAAATATATCAATATAAAGTTTTAATACCTAATATAATATTTTTCTAAACATCAATATAGGATAATTATAATACATAACATATCTATTACTTTAAATTTATTATATATATATGGATATAGTTATACAAATTTTTAAGTATTTAAAATATATAAATAAATAGTCAATAAATTACTAATATAAGAAATATATTGATATACAAATTTGTTCGAGCACATGTATATGTTTTAATATATATATGAATGATATAGGTTCGTGAATCCAATGCCAACCCTCCACTTGTTCAATGTCGTCATATGTATTTTTACTACAAAATACAGTATTGTGAGTTTCATTTGCTCCCTTTTTCAATGCTTTTGCGATATATATTTTTGGGACTGAGAATACATGCGCTTTTATAAATGTTTTACGAAATAGACACAAGTAATCGAAACTACATTATATGGTTGAATGGATCGAAGCCGAATATGCCCCTTTTAGCCTGGTAATCTAAGAATTAGGGAACATCACTAATTTTGAGAATTTGTGCACCCCTAATTGACGCGAATCCTAAAGATAGATCTATCGGGCCCAACAAGCCCCATTCTGGAATTTGGAATGCTTTAGTACTTCAAAATAATCATGTCCGATGGGTGTCCCGGAATGATGGGGATATTCTATATGCATCTTGTTAATGTCGGTTACCAGGTGTTCAATCCATATGAATGATTTTTATGCACATTGCATGTTATTGAAAAATGGAAATATGAAATCTTGTGGTCTATTAAAATTATGGAAATGGTTGATTATGATAAACTAATGAACTCACCAACCTTTTGGTTGACACTTGAAAGCATGTTTATTCTCAGGTATGAAAGAAATCTTCCGCTGTGCATTTGCTCATTTTAGAGATATTACTTGGAGTCATTTATGACATATTTCAAAAGACGTTGCATTCGAGTCGTTGAGTTTATTAAGATTATTATTAAGTCAATTATAGTTGGATATATTATGAAATGGTATGCATGCTGTCAACTTTTGATGTAATGAAAGTTTATCTTTTAAAAATGAATGCAATGTTTGTAAAATGTATCATATAGAGGTCAAGTACCTCGCGATGTAACCAAATGTAATGTATTTGTCCAGGTAGATTTAGACGGGTCATGATAGTATGAATATATCTTAATATGATATATATACATTAAAATGTCGTTACAACGATAATCGTTACATATATGCCTCGTTTCGAAATCCTTAAGTTAGTAGTCTTGTTTTACATGTGTAGTTCATTGTTAACATACATAATGATATATATAATTATCATTTTATCATGTTAAATATAGTGTAACAATACCTTAATATGATACATATGTATTTAGTAAGGCGTTGTTATAACGATAATCGTTATATATATCGTTTCGAGTTCCTTAACTTAGTAATCTCATTTTTTATGTATATAACTCATTGTTAAAATACCTAGTGAGATACTTACTTATCATAATATCATGTTAACTATATATATATATATATATATATATATATATATATATATATATATATATATATATATATATCCATATATATATCATCATATAGTTTTTACAAGTTTTAACGTTCGTGAATAGCCGGTCAACTAGGGTGGTCAATTTGTCTACATGAAACTCATTTCAAATAATCAAGTCTTAACAAGTTTTATTGCTTAACATGTTGGAAACATTTAATCATGTAAATACCAATTTCATTTAATATATATAAATATGGAAAAGTTCGGGTCACTACATATAAATAAGTTCATATTATGCTACGAAATACTATTGACTACTCTTGAATTCTATATGATTAATGTGAAGACCCGTCCTAATCCATCCGGATGAAGTCCATATTGATTATAAAAAATTCACAACAGTTGATTACTTCGCAAGGTACTTGACCTCTATATGATACATTTTACAAACATTGCATTCGTTTTTGAAAAGACAATCTTTCATTACATCGAAAGTTGACAGGTATGCATACCATTTCATAATATATCCAACTATAATTGACTTGATGATAATCTTGATAATCTCGACGACTCGAATGCAACGTCTTTTGAAATATGCCATGAATGACTCCAAGTAATATCTATAAAATGAGCAAATGCACAGCCGAAGATTTCTTTCGTACATGAGAATAAACATGCTTTAAAGTGTCAACCAAAAGGTTGGTGAGTTCATTAGTTTAACTTAAACAATCGTTTCCATCATTTTAATAGACCACAACATTTCATATTTCCATTTCTCATAAACATACGTCCCATACATAGAGACAAAATATCATTCATATGGATTGAACACCTGGTAACCGACATTCACAATATGCATATAAGAATATCCCCATCATTCCGGGATCCTCCTTCGGACATGATATAAATTTCGAAGTACTAAAGCATCCGGTACTTTGGATGGGGCTTGTTGGGCCCGATAGATCTATCTTTAGAGTTCGCGTCAATTAGGGTGTCTGTTCCCTAATTCTTAGATTACCAGACTTAATAAAAAGGGCATATTCGATTTCGATAATTCAACCATATAATGTAGTTTCGATTACTTGTGTCTATTTCGTAAAACATTTATAAAAACAGCGCATGTATTCTCAGTCCCAAAAATATATATTGCAAAAGCATTTAAAAAGGGAATAATGAAACTCACACATGTAAATATTGTAAAATAGTTAATAAAGCATTTGCATGTATTCTCAGCCCAAAAACGTAAAGATAAAAAGGGCAAATGAAACTCACACATGTAAATATTGTAAAATAGTTAATAAAGCATTTGCATGTATTCTCAGCCCAAAAACGTAAAGAGTAAAAAGGGCAAATGAAACTCACCTAATGTATTTTGTAGTAAAAATACATATGACTATATTGAACAACTGAACAATGCAGGGTTGGCATCGGATTCACGAACCTATATCATTTGTATATATATTAAAACATATACTCATATTCGAATAAATCTATATATTATTTTTAATAATATACTTGTTAAATTAGTTGTTATATAGGTATGGATATAGATATATTTGATTTAATTAGTGTTTATCTTTCATTATAAAATAATAATAATTTATATTAGGGTTTATATATAAAAAATATATATATGTATTTATTAATTGATATATTTCATATATATAGCTTAGTTACGATCTTGTTAATAATAAAATTATAGGGATATGTGATTTTAACGTTCTAGTAATGTATTTTTATATAAATATAATTATTTGTATTAATACTAATAATAATAATAATAATAATAATAATAATAATAATAATAGTAATAATAATAATAATAATAATAATAATAATAATAAAATAACAAAATTACTACCTCATAAAAATGGACCTCAAAAAGAATAGAACGCGGTTGCCAAGACTCGAACCCGTGACCTCTTGCTAAACACGAACTCCCTTAACCATTAAGCTATTGGTTTCTTTCTAAAATTAACTCGCGTGACTATTTATTTATTATGTACGAAATTGTTTATCCCCTTCAACATAAATTCATCATCATCATTTTCATTATTTCATGTATCTTAATATTATAAGTTCATCATCATGAATCATAATTATCATGAACTTGATATCATCCTACATCCGTCATCATCATATCACATAAATTCATAATCGTTTTCATCTCTATTCGTTTCAACATCAACGATTATTATGACACCATAATCCACATCTTTACTTTCGAACCATCATCATTTTCATCATCTTTTAACAGCGTATAGATACAGAAATAGAAATAGCGAAGTGGCAAGAGCTGCAACATCACGACATCATTATTCTTTGTTTACACCGCAGGCCGTTGGATTTGTGTTTTTAAAAAAAAAAAATTGTAGCAGCTAATTGTGATGGTATTCATGGTGTTCTAGTGGGTAACTTCTAACAGTAACGAATAGAGAGAAATATATATATATATATATATATATATATATATATATATATATATATATATATATATATATATATATATATATATATATATATATATACAAAACACAGCTGCAGTCGTGACAAACTAAGGTTATGGAAATGGTTTGGGTTTGTAACATAAATAATAGAGTAGCAACAGTGCGTAGTAATCAAAAGGAAACTGGTTCAAGTGGTTCTTCTTGGTGGTATTAATGAGGTTCTAACAAACCGAAATTAGAAGAAATTAAGTGCAGTAACAGTAAACAGAAAGTTAGCAGGTTGTAGTAGGTATACGCTTTTCTTATTGTGGATTCTTTTGGGTGACAGGTTGCGAAAAGAAAAACAAACACACAATATATTAACCGGTCATATTCTACCCACTAGCCCCTACAATTCGACATTTAATTGGCTTCTTCCTTACCACTTGCAAGTCGATAGTCACAAAGGAAATGAAAAGAGCACATTCCTTTGGCCTACCATGAAGAGAATTTGTCCAAAAGCAAAGAAAGATGTCATGTGAATTGAGTTCACTTTTCCTTCTTTTTGTTTTTATATTCGTACCATACACCTAAACAATTCACTGTACAGCACACCACATATTCATCATCTTATATATCATCAACTTTGTATCATCATTATCATTAATGCTGGACTGGAACAGAAATAAACACGCATCAGCCTGATGTTAAAGCTAAGGGGTATAAAATACTATTAAATTTTAGCAGAAAATACTATTAAATACGATACAATTTTACACAAGATATTTATTTATTTATAGAATGGATATACTTAAACCTTGCTACAACACTTATAGGCAGTGTACCTAATCGTACAGTAGTGTAGTTTTTAGTAAGTCCGGTTCGTTCCACAGGGAAATCTTTAAACAAAGCTCAACGCTATATTAGTTTACTTTTATAAAAATACAAATATATATATAAGTAATATTACTATTATAAAGGGGGGTTTTTACCGTTTAATGACCGGTTTGTCGATTTTAAAACTTTAGTCGCAGTTAAAACCTAATGTAAAATATTAAATAAATACAAGACTTAAATTAAAGCGTAAAGTAAATAACGATAATGAAATTGCCAATAATAAAAATGCGATAAAATAAAATTGCGATAATTAAAAAGTACGATAATTAAAAGTGCGATTAAATAACAATAAATAAAAGTGCGATAATTAGAAGTGCAATTAAATATAAAATAAAGGAAATTAAATATGAAATAAAAGAATTATGCTTATTTAAACTTCCGTAATCATGATGTTTGACGTGTTGATTTTAGTTTTATGCCCATGGATTAATTGTCCTTTGTCCTGGATTATTTAATATGTCCGTCTGGTTTTTGTCCATAACAGTCCATCAGTCATAAATATAAAGTGCGAGTGTCCTCATCAAATTATTCTTATACCCGAAGTTAAATATTCCAACTAATTGGGGATTCGAATTGTAACAAGGTTTTAATACTTTGTTTAATGAATACACCAGGTTATCGACTGCGTGTAAACCAAGGTTTTACTACTTTGTTAACAATTACACCAATTACCCTTGAATGTAATTTCACCCCTGTTTTAATTATTCTAGTGGCTATTAATTCATTCCCGTGTCCGGTTAAATAAACGATTATTCGTACATATAAATACCCCGCCCATCGTGTCCGATCGAGTGTATACGGTAATTTATAGGGACGCCCAATTGTAAATCTTTATATTAACATTAACAAACTTTCATTTAATTAAACAAATATAAAGCCCATTAATAGCCCATAGTCTAATTTCCACAAGTGTCGTTCTTTTGTCCAAACCCCAATTATGGTACAAAGCCCAATTACCCAATTTTAGTAATTAGCCCAACATTATGATTACTTCGTTTTAAATAAGCATAATAATAACTTAGCTACGAGACATTAATGTAAAAAGGTTGAACATAACTTACAATGATTAAAAATAGCGTAGCGTTACACGGACAGAATTTCGACTTACACCCTTACAACATTCGCTAACATACCCTTATTATTAGGATTTAAAATTAAAATTAAAATTAAAATATAAATTATATATATATATATATTACGTATATATTGAGAGAGAGATTGAAAAATAGAATATGAAATTTGATCAGAATTCGGTTTGCTTTATAGCCAGAAGTGAAATTTGGGGCTCCGCGACTCGCGGCAAAAGCCTCTCCAAACTCCGCGAGTCGCGGAGATAGAAATTACAGCTCAGTCCTTGAAGTTTTCTCTGCCGACGGTTTTTAATATATATATATAATATATATATATAATTAATATAATTAATTATATATTATATTATATTTATATACATAGTTAACTTGTAATTTTTAGTCCGTTGCGTCGAGCGTTAAGAGTTGACTCTGGTCCCGGTTCCGGATTTTCGAACGTCCTCGCGTACAATTTTATATTTTGTACTTTGCGTTTTGAATCTTGTACTCTTGTAATTTCGAGACGTTTCTTATCAATAATTGGAACCTTTTTGATTGTCTTTTGTTCTTTTGAGCTTTTTGGTCGTTTGCGTCTTCAATTCGTCGAATCTGTCTTTTGTCTTCACCTTTTATTATTTAAACGAATATCTCTTGTAAATAGAACAATTGCAACTAAAAGCTTGTCTTTCTTGAGGAATAATGCTATGAAATATATGTTCGTTTTTAGCATTATCAAATATTCCCACACTTGAGCGTTGCTTGTCCTCAAGCAATATTGTCTTGAAATACTAGAATCACTTCTTTATTCTTCACACTTTGTACATCAGTGATTTCTATACGGCGGTATAAACAATGGTAGTAACGATATGGTTTACAGTCCCACATGACTATAAAAATTTAGATCCATTAAGGAAATTGGATCTTTATGAAAACATTTGATCTTTTGAAATCTAGTTTTTTTTTCTAGATAAGTTTTCTGGGATAACCCTTTACCGGTGTTTGCAAAGTATTTTTGTGGGTTTGGTGGGTTTCAGATTTGAAAATTTTAGCTCAAACTTGCGGTTTTGTGTCACCCACTTGCTAACCTTGTATTTGGAAAGCAACACGTCCAGTTTACTTGTCCCGTATATTACCTTTCGGCAAACTACCGTCCGGTTGTAAAGGAAAGCGTTGAACAAGCAACTGTTTAAGGCAATGTCCCGTGACATGCTTTTGATTATGGTCTATAACGTGTCGGACGCAATTACTATCCTTGGTAGGAGCAATAGTAAAGCTCACCCTTATAATTTTTTTCGGTCTGGCACAAGGTCCTGTCTTTGACCACTATGCAACCACCGTTCTTACGGTTGACACCCGATTTAGTTCAGGTGACCTAATGAATTCCAGGTGAATTCCTAGGATTTTACATTCAATGGTAATGAACGCATTGAAAATAGGGTTTTCAGAAAACAAATCGGTTTATAATTTTGATCAAAATATTTTCTCGTTTAAGCTCGAGTTTAGATATCATTGAATTCCATGAGTTTGAATTCTCAATCTTTAAGGTCAATCTCTAGGATTGAATAATATCAGTCTTAAAAGCTGATTTTTAACCTTTAAGGAGATTATCCTTTCTGGGGATCTGATTCATTAGTCTTATCCAGCTAATTTGCATGGTGCCCCCCCATTGTACGAGATAAATCCTTCTCATGGTTAGGATAAATCTGACCACTTGGCGACCCTGTTTAATGCTGAGGTCCGTGGATTTCCTGCTGATTTTAGAGATGACTTTTCTAGATTTTTCGTCAACCTACAGCTGGTCTGAACGACAACTTCATGACCTAAATCAAGAAGCGCGTTTCTTTTTCGGAAGACTTTACTTCCTTTTAATGATGGAATTGATTCATCGTGTAGATCCATCTCTTCTTTTCTTTCATCGGGTAAAACAGTTTAGTTTAGTCCAAAGCCAAAGTATTTTCAGTTATTTGTTATAGATATATGTGACATATGTTTAAAATAATTTGGTAAATTTTCCCACACTTGGCTTTTTATTTTTCTTTTTATCGTCCTCTATTCCATTTTAAATGAATTTTAACATTTTAGTTTGTTTCTCAATTTATGTCCTTTCCGAGGTAACAATAATTTCGGTGTTAAAACCTAGTTTTATCGTTCATAAATATGTATAAACATGATTTTAAATTCATTTAATTGAAAAATTTTACTAGAATTGGGTAGTCAGTATATAAGACTAGGGCTGTTCTTTTTTATCAGAGAGCACTAGATTCTAATACAACTACTGCTTTACTAGTATTTTTAATGGTAACCAAGTGTTTAATATAAAAATTTTAAAATCCGAAAGAATTTAACCCTTTCCCACACTTAAGATCTTGCAATGCCCTCATTTGCAAGAAATCAGTAACAATTTAAATTATTGAGGGTGATTTGTGTGAAAATGATTAAATTTTTACCAAAGTTTCCAAATATATTGGCGTTTGTTTGCTGAATGATAAATGGTGCACATCATTTGTTCATTCCGTCTTGTTGTTATTTCACATATATTTTGCATCTTGTCGTCAAAATTAGTTGCTTTTGCTGAACTTAATGCCAGTCTTTGAAAATGCGTTGTTTTACCCTGTTGTGTACATAAGATAAACTGCAAACATATATACATATTTTTGAAGTTTGGTTTATTACCCCACATTCAAAAATTATTAAAATCTAAGAATAAAAGTTAGATAATTATAAAAATGATTACAATATTAACAAAAATATTAAATGTATCAATAATTACAAATTACAAAATAATAAAAAAAATAATAAGTAAACTAAGGATGATATTGGTACCAATAGGGGTTCCAGGCATAACCATAAGTGCTATAGAATGCTTCGGCAGGGTCATACGTAGGATATGGTGGCTGCATCTCTATCGACCAAGGAGGGAAGACGGGTTTCGGTGTAGGAATATAGTTTCTACCTATATGTTGGCAATGCGCTATGATCTGGTTCTGATGAACTTGCCAATCTTCAAATGCTCTCTGTCTAGCATTTTCGTATTCCTGAGAAGCTATAAACCTATGCATTTCTTGCATCTCATTCCCCCCTCCTACATTACCTTGTTCCTGGTTTCTCTCCACCTGTGGATGTCTACCATGGTATCGTACTGCGGCGTTATTTCGCCGCTTCAAAACTTTCGCACCATGGTATACATTTAAACCTATAGTGTCGCGGGGTTCCGGCTCTTCTAGTAATAATCCCCCCCGACTTATATCCACACCAAGATATTCACCAATCAAAGTAATAAAAATACCACCTCCTATTATGCTATGTTGGCGCATCCCCCGAACCATAGCTGATAAATAATAACCCACACAATATGGTATACTTACAGCGCTCTGTGGGTCTCGAATACACATATGGTAAAACAAATCTTGTTCATTTACCTTTTCTTTGTTTTTACCCCTTTGTGTAATCGAATTAGCTAAAAACCTATGTATTACTCTTAATTCGGCTCTATCTATATCCAAATAAGAGTAGTTTCCCCCTTTGAAACGGTGATGGCTTGTCATTTGACTCCACACACCGTGTGTATCAAAATTTTCATCTATCTTTCTACCGTTTAGTATCAATCCTCTACAATCGGCAGACGCTAACTCCTCAGGCGTATATATACGTAAAGCCTGAGCCATGTCCAGTAAAGACATGTGGCGCATCGAACCGCCTAACAGAAATCTAATAAAAGAACGATCGGTTAAACTAGCTACCCGATCATTCAACTCTATACTACATAACAACTCTTCACACCATACTTTATATACAGGTCTGCGTATGGTGAATAAACATATCCAGTCATTAAAAGAAGAATTACCATACCTCTGTACAAGTAATTCCCTAATTGGCCCGGCCAATTCTACAGCTTCTAAGGGTCCCCATTCTATGACCCTCGGTACCTCAACAACCTTAGAGTGAAGAGTATGCAAACCCCGTTGATATTTTGGATAATCTATCCAAAGTCTGTCAAATCGCAGGTTCGGGTGCAACTCTTCCAAATGCATATCGGAAAAGGTCATGACTGGATGAGGTACATCCTGCTTGTAGTAGTTATCTACCTCCTGTTGTTCCAAATTCTCGGCAGGAGCATTGCGGGCTTGGGATGAAGATTCACCCCTTTCATTCTGTAAAACACATCAAACACAAATTTTGTGCATCCAAATATGCATTAGTGTCAGCAAAATCATCAATCAAAATAATTACAATGACATTATCAATTTATATCAAACTTAAGCTCATTTTCATATTTTTATCAAATCTACACTTTTTCAAATAAGCATATACGAAAATGTTCGCCAAGTTCATAAGCATTCAACTCAAATAACATGTCAAAATAATCATTACTAGCAATCAAACAAGTCTCAAATGGCATTATCTTTCAAAAATCAAGTTCATGAATTTTGGACTTGAAAAAGTCCACTTTAATTCTCAAAATCATGTTTAGGCTCAAAGTTTGGATCATTTAACTACCTAGACATGTTACACTACTTAATTTAGCAACAATTCATGACAAAAATCGGCCATAACCTGTTTATATCAAAAAGCCCCAAATTTGCTCAAGAACACAAACCCTAGATTATTCAAAATTTGAAGTTTAAGGCTTCTAATCATGTTAAACAGCATCAATCTAGGTTATACAAGCATAATACATAAACAATTTAAGTCTAATTACACTAAAAAGCATCAAAATCAAATTGGGGAAAAAATAGCTCAAGAACACCTAATTTCGAATTAATGGTGTTTAGGTGTAGAAATTTACCGTTTTTCTTGAGTAATTCTTAGATAGCATCCTTCTCAACATGATTTTAGCAAAAAATTTGGTGATTAACGGTTAAAAATTGGGATTTTTGGGGTGTTTTTGGGTGGTTTTTCGTGGGTTTTTCGCAGTGTTTTCGAGTTGTTTTTGTGTGTGGGAGCTGATCAGTTCGTGCAGCTCTTTTATTTTTTTTTCTGGGTTTTGGTCCCTCCGCGAGTCGCGGGGATTTACCCTCCAAACTCCGCGACTCGCGGAGTTTGGTATTTTTTTTTTTTTTTTTTTATATAATCTTTAACTTATTAAAACAATTTAGTAATTAATTTTAAAATTTTGTTTCCCTTGTTATTTAGGACGAGGTCGTTTCGGATCGATGTCCTAGTCCGTCCTTCGACAAAATTTTAAAATTTGTCTTTTTGTAGCGATTGTTTTAAAAGCTAAGATTTTTGGGTTTTTTCAATGTTTTTGGCATACTTTAAATCAATAAGATTAAAAATAATGATAATAAAAGTTCTCGTCCCTCCCTCGGGTAAAGCAATTTCGGTTCAAAGACCTAGTCTTCAACTTACGACGAATTTTAAAAATCATATTCTTAACTTAATGAGATAAAGTAAATTTTTGTTTTTAAATTCACACAACATAAATATAAAATTCAAAATTAATATTAAAAATTCACACCAAACTCAAAATTTAAAATGCATAAAATTAAAAATTAATATTTTAAAAATTAAAAATTCACACCAAACTTAATTTAAAAATTTATAAATTCATATCAAACTTATATTAATTTTTCAAATATTTACAATTTTAAATATATTGTTTTTACAAAGTTTACAATATTAATTTAAGATTTAAATATTAATTTTAAAAACATGGTAAAAATAAAATTAAAAATCTTTTTGTCTTTTTATCCCACTTTAATCAATCAAATATTATCAAAAATATGCGCCCCTCTTTTCGGTAAAGTAATTTCGGTTCCAAGACCTAATTTAACTCATGACGAATTTTTGAAATATTTTGGGTTGATTGATTAAAGATATTTATACCTTAAGAATAAACGTTAAATTTCGCAGTGATGTAATAAATTTTTGAATGATATCAATAATTTCGGTCGCCAAACCTAATTTTATTCAATACCAATTTAATACTTTTTAGCGAACAAATTAGCGTTTATTATCAAAAGGTTAAAAATAAAAATAAAAATAAAAACTGTACAGACATACCTGTGAAATAGATTTCTTAGTTATATGATCTATCCCATTCATAAGATAGTCGGTTTAATTGGTTTTCCATGGCTCCAAAGGCGTAACCTCGAGCATTCAGTGTCTTTTCTTCTAAACATATGAACGGTCCGTCTCTGCATAAAGTAACAAATTCGGTATTTGAATAGGTTTGATTATTTGAACATTTACCTCCATGTGACCATTTTTCGCATTTGTGACATCGTTCTAGGTGTCGTGCTCTTCTTTTCGCTGCGGATTTTGATTTTCCTTTACCAAATTGTAACTTATTATCTTCGCATCTGGATCTTTTTCTAACTCCGTCCATTCTTTCTCTGATTACTGATACTAATTCGCTCGGTAGTATGTCATTATTTCTTTTAGTGATCAAAGCGTGTAGCATTAGACCATGGTTTAGTTCACAGGCAGTCTTCATATCGTAAAAACCTAAAAAAATAAAAATTCAGAATGGGGGGAGAAGACTAGTTCTTTAGGGTCTGCTAGGGAAAGACCATACGTGTTCCATTTTCGAGAACTACACGAAAACAGACAATCTAACTCTAACAGAAATATATATTATCCTTTAAAGACTTGATTCTCCCCACACTTAGTTAGCTGTGGTGTCGAAATTGTGATTAACTTCGTTGTCGACTTCCATCGGACCATGTATGTAATGTTTAACTCTGTGACCATTAACTTTAAATTCAATCCCATTTGAATTTATCAATTCTATCGTTCCGTATGGGAAAACTCTTTTGACTATGAATGGTCCAGACCATCTTGATTTCAATTTTCCAGGAAATAGCTTGAATCGTGAATTGAAAAGAAGAACTCTGTCTCCTTCTTTAAATTCTTTTGAACTTCTGATTCTTTTATCATGCCATTTCTTCGTTCTTTCTTTATAGATTAACGAATTTTCGTATGCTTCATGTCTTAATTCTTCTAATTCATTTAGTTGACTTAATCGTAGACGTCCGGCTTCATGTAAATCAAGATTACATGTCTTCAAAGCCCAAAATGCTTTGTGTTCAATTTCTACTGGAAGATGACATGCTTTTCCATAAACAAGTCTAAAAGGTGTGGTTCCAATTGGAGTTTTGTAGGCTGTTCTAAAAGCCCAGAGTGCATCCTCCAATTTAATGGACCATTCCTTCGAATTTGATCCTACGGTTTTCTCTAGAATACGTTTTAAAGCTCGGTTGGTATTTTCAACTTGTCCACTTGTTTGTGGATGATATGCGGTGGAGATTTTATGAGTTACTCCATATCTTTTAAGAACTTTCTCAAGTTGATTATTACAGAAATGAGTACCCCGATCACTTATTAAAGCTTTCGGTGTTCCAAACCTTGCAAAAAGACGTTTTAAAAAGTTGACTACAACTCGTGCATCGTTAGTTGGGAGAGCTTGTGCTTCCGCCCATTTAGATACATAATCAATGGCTACGAGTATATATAGATTATTATGAGATTTTGGAAATGGACCCATAAAGTCAATACCCCAAATGTCAAATACTTCACATACTTGGATGACATTTTGTGGCATTTCATCACGTTGACTTATTTTTCCGGTCCTTTGACATGCATCACAGGATTTGCAAAGAAGGTGTGCGTCTTTGTAAATTGTAGGCCAATAGAATCCAGCTTCATAAACTTTTCTTGCTGTTAGTTGAGGCCCATAATGCCCTCCTGTTGGTCCTGTGTGACAATGATTTAAAATTTTACTAGCTTCATCTCCAAATACACATCGGCGTATTATTCTATCGGGACAACTTTTAAACAGATGTGGATCTTCCCAGAAATAGTGTTTTATATCACTGAAGAATTTCTTTCGTCTTTGGTACGATAATCCTTTTTCAAGGAATCCACAAACTAAGTAGTTTGCATAGTCTGCAAACCATGGGATTTCTTTATAATCTATCTTCAATAGATATTCATCAGGAAAGTTGTCTTGTATGGCTGATTCATTTAGAACTTCTAATTCAGGATTTTCAAGACGAGAAAGATGATCAGCGGCGAGATTTTCTGCTCCTCTTTTATCTCGGATTTCAATATCAAACTCTTGTAAGAGTAAGATCCAACGGATTAATCTTGGTTTAGCATCTTGTTTTGAAAATAGGTATCTAAGAGCAGAATGGTCGGTATAGACCACCGTTTTTGCTAGAACGAGATATGATCGAAATTTGTCAAAAGCAAAGACAATAGCAAGGAGTTCTTTTTCAGTAGTTGTATAGTTCGTTTGTGCTCCTTGTAATGTCTTACTAGCATAATATATAGGTTGAAATCGTTTTTCAATCCTTTGTCCTAAAACGGCTCCCATTGCAAAATCACTTGCATCGCACATTAGTTCAAATGGTAGATTCCAATTTGGTGTTATCATGATCGGTGCATTAGTGAGTTTTTCTTTAAGAATATTAAAAGATTTGATACACTCATCTGAAAAGATGAATGGCGCATCCTTTTCTAGGAGTTTATTCATAGGAGTGGCAATTTTAGAAAAATCTTTTATGAAACGTCGGTAAAAACCGGCATGCCCTAGAAAACTCCTAACTCCTCTAACATTGGTGGGATGTGGAAGTTTAGCAATTACATCTACTTTAGCTCTATCCACTTCAATTCCTTCTTTTGAAATTTTATGTCCAAGAACGATGCCTTCTTTAACCATGAAATGGCATTTCTCCCAATTAAGTACTAGATTTGATTTTTCGCATCTAATTAACATTCGTTCCAGATTAACTAGACATGATTTAAATGTATCACCGAAAACTGAAAAGTCATCCATGAATACTTCCATGCATTCTTCTATCATGTCGTGAAAAATCGCCATCATACACCTTTGAAAGGTTGCAGGTGCGTTACAAAGTCCAAATGGCATGCGTTTGTAAGCAAAAGTACCATAAGGGCACGTGAATGTGGTTTTCTCTTGATCTTCGGGTGCTATTGGAATTTGAAAATATTCGGAAAATCCATCTAGAAAACAATAGTAACTATTTTCGGCTAATCTTTCCAACATTTGATCTATGAAAGGTAAGGGAAAGTGATCTTTTCTGGTGGCGTCATTTAATTTTCTATAATCAATACATACACGCCATCCTGTTACAGTCCTAGTAGGAATAAGCTCATTTTTCTCATTTGTAATGACAGTCATGCCACCCTTCTTAGGTACGCATTGAACTGGGCTTACCCATGGACTATCAGAGATTGGATATATCAAACCTGCATCTAGCAGTTTAATAATCTCTTTCTTAACTACATCTTGCATATTAGGATTTAGTCTTTGTTGACGTTGCACATACGTTTTATGACCTTCTTCCATAAGGATTTTATGTGTGCAATACGAAGGACTTATTCCTTTAATATCATGAATCTTCCATGCAATGGCTGGTTTATGAGCTTTCAACACAGAAATGAGTTGTGATTTCTCATTTTCAGTAAGAGAAGACGATATTATTACAGGTAATTCAGATTCACCATGTAAATAAGCGTATTCCAAATGGTTTGGAAGTGGCTTTAACTCTAATTTCGGAGGTTCTTCTATCGATGATTTATATCGATATCTGTCTTCTTCTTTTAGCATTTGAATTTCTTCTGTTGTTGGTTCATATCCATTAGCTATAAGTGTAGCTAACATTTCAGCTTCATTAATTGGTTCATTACCTTCTCCTAAAGAACATTCTCCTGTTCCTTGTAATTCTGGAAATTCTTCTAATAATTCTGCATGTGCATCTATAGTTTGAATATAATAACATGTATCATCTGCAGATTGTGGTTGTTGCATTGCTCTATCAACTGAAAAGGTAACACTCTCATCCTCTATACTTAGGGTCAGTTTCTTACCGAACACGTCTATCATTGCTTTAGCCGTGTTTAAGAATGGTCTTCCTAATATGAGAGGAACTTGAGAATCTTCTTCCATGTCCAGAACAACAAAGTCTACTGGAAATACTAAAGTACCAACTTTAACTAGCATGTTCTCCATTATCCCTCTAGGATATTTTATTGATCTATCGGCTAGTTGTATGCTTATTCTGGTTGGTTTCAATTCTCCAAGGTCTAGTTTAGCGTATAGTGAATACGGCATTAGATTTATACTAGCACCTAAGTCTGCCAATGCTTCTATTGAACTAAGACTACCCAGAAAACATGGAATTGTGAAACTTCCTGGATCAGATAGTTTTTCTGGTATCTTATTCAACAGCACTGCTGAACAATTAGCATTCATAGTAACAGCCGAGAGTTCTTCCATTTTCTTTCTATTTGAGATTAGATCTTTCAAGAATTTAGCATATCTTGGCATTCCTGAAATCACATCAATGAAAGGAAGATTTACATTTATCTGTTTAAACATATCCAAGAATTTGGATTGCTCGGCTTCAAGTTTTTCTTTCTTCATTTTACTCGGATAAGGAAGTGGTGGTTGATATGGTTTAACATAAGGTTTATCCTTAACTGTGTTATCTTCATTAACCTTTTCAACTACCGGTTCTTTTTCCTTATCTTGATCAGGTTGTGGTTCTTGTGGAGTAGGAATAGTTTCATCAGAAGTTACAGGTATTTCAGGTGATTTAAGTGTTGTACCACTTCTTGTGGTAATAGCTTTAGCTGTTTCATTCCGGGGGTTAGCATTTGTATCACTAGGTAAACTTCCCGGTTTTCTTTCACCTATTAACCTTGCTAGGTTACTTACTTCTTGTTCCAGATTTTGAATAGAAGCTTGTTGATTTCTAAATGCTTGAGCATTTTGTTCATTGGTTTGTTTTTGAGATGTG
Source organism: Rutidosis leptorrhynchoides (assembly GCF_046630445.1). Taxonomy (NCBI): domain Eukaryota; kingdom Viridiplantae; phylum Streptophyta; class Magnoliopsida; order Asterales; family Asteraceae; genus Rutidosis; species Rutidosis leptorrhynchoides. The sequence continues at coordinate 393,851,937 of NC_092336.1, read as the reverse complement.
AAAAACTGCGTTTGAGTTTCAACTAGCTTTGTCATCATATCTTCTAAATTCGGCTTTTTATCATCGGTTTGTTGTGGTGGTTTGTTTTGAAAATTAGGTCTTTGCTGATTGTAAGTATTATTGGATACTTGTTGATTGCTAGGACCTTGTTGGTTATTGTATGGAATATTTCGGTTATAATTCTGGTTTTGATTGTAAATCGGTCTTGGCGGTTGATAATTATTCTGATAATTATTTCCAGGCCTTTGGTTTATGTATGAAATATTCTCTCTTTGTTCCATTGTTAATTCAATACTGAGACAATCTTTTGTCAAATGTGGTCCTCCACACTGCTCACAACTAATTCGTATTGAGTGAATATCCTTAGTCATCTTTTCCATTCGTCTCTCGAAAGCATCTATCTTTGCCGAAATGGAATCTAAGTCATGGCTAGAATCGGCTCTAGCTGCTTTAGATGATCTAACGATATCTTTTTCTTGGTGCCACTCATGTGAGTGGGAAGCAGTGTTATCAATAATTTTGTAAGCATCAGTTTCGGTTTTCTTCATAATAGAACCACCAGCTGCTATATCTATGTCTTTCCTTGTAGTGATGTCGCATCCTCGGTAGAATATTTGTACTATTTGACAGGTGTCTAAACCATGTTGCGGACATCCTCTTAACAACTTTCCATATCTTGTCCACGCCTCATATAGAGTTTCATTTGGCTTCTGTGTGAACGTAACAATTTCTGCTTGAAGTCTTACGGCTTTAGATGCAGGAAAGAATTGTTTAAGAAATTTGTCAATTAAAACGTCCCATGTATCTATCGCCCCTTCAGGTAACGATTCCAACCAATCTTTGGCTTCTCCCTTTAAAGTCCAGGGAAATAACATGAGATATATCTGTTCATCCTCCACTTCTCGGATTTTAAATAGTGTGCAGATCCTATTAAAGGTACGTAGATGTTCATTTGGATCTTCCTTCGGCGCACCACTAAATTGGCATTGATTAGTCACCATGTGTAGAATTTGTCCTTTGATTTCATAATCTGGCGCATTAATGTCTGGATGAGTAATTGCGTGTCCTTGGCCAGTGCGTTTAGCTCTCATTCGGTCTTCCATACTTAAAGGTTCCAGATTCTCCATAATTGAATTTGTTGAATCGGTATCACTAGATGATTCTGTTTTAATAGTTCGTTCCTCAAAAATCTCTGTTTGAATGATTGGTGGTTCCGGAGGAAAGTTTAATGGTTCAGGATCTACGAACCGTTCCTGAATATTCTCTGGATTCTCAATTGTGAGGTCGGGTTCAAAAAATGGATTATCGGAAATTTGAACTGAAGTACTTGGTTGACTAGATGACGATTCTAAAGAAAAATCAACGGCGGTTATATTTGTTAAACGATGTCTTGATCTAGTTACAGGTGGTGAACGTACAAAAAGTGATGAACGTCTTGCTCGGTGCATTCACTGAATATCCTATTAGTTTTAAAAAGGAAAGAAAAATTATAATAAGTTATCCAATTAATAGACTTTTCTGATTTTGCCCACGTTTCGAATAGCCAAAAGATGCAGCAGAGGGGCAGGATTCGTTTGGTCTCAATATAATTGAGGACTGTTTGGCTCCAATAACCCGGTCCACGTACAAATCCAACTATTACTACGAACCAGAAAATTTTGATGTCTATCAATTTAACCACTTAAAATAAATTTTCGTAATTTTAAGAAATTTAGATAAGAAGTAGAATAAAAATCTATGTCCTAAAACTAGAATAGCGAGAAATAAGAGAGAAAAAGAGTTCGTCGAAAAAGGTCGAAAAAGAAAAAATGGTTTTTAAAAAAAAAAAAAAAATAAAAAAAATAAAATAAAAGGTGACGGAAAAATAAAAGAAACTTATAAAAACTTAAAAATACTTAACTAACCTAACCTTATTACTACAACTAACTTAAAATTATAATCGCAAATTGAAATTATTAATTGGAATGATAATTGGTACATAGTAAAAGGTGTCTAAAAATATTAAAGCTTACAAGGAAAAACTAAATCCCAAATGGAAATAACTTAAAAAAAAACTAAAACTTAAAAAGGCGTCGCAAAATTCTAAAGCACCTAAATCTTAGTCTAAAGAAAAAGCACTTAAGGAATTCTACGGCAAAGCCTAAAAATATAGGAGTAAAAATAACTATAGCAAAAACTAAGTTTAAAATTAAATATGAGCGAAAAATATAAATATTACGCTACAACGATTAAAAAGGGACAAAATATAAAAATATACAAAAAGTTGTAAAAAGTACAATTTTTATAAAAATATTATTTTTATATTATTTATTTTATAAAACTACTAATTTTACAATTTAATAAAACTAATTTAACTAAAATATATAAATAAAAAGTAAAAGTAAAAATAAAACTAATAATAATAATAATAATAATTAGGTTTAAATATTAATAATAATTAATTAAAAACCGTAATTAATGCTGAATTAGGGCTTCCTGTGCGCGTGTCAGATGATCTCCGCGAGTCGCGGCAATTAAAGAAGAAAACCCCGCGAGTCGCGGGGTTCAGAAATTCTGTTGACAGCTTTCAATTTTTACGCGTTTTTCTTTATTTTTTTTTTATTTTATGTTTTCTGTTTTTTAAATAAATAAAAGATTTTAAAATAAAACTTATATTTTTATAAACTAAAATAGAAATAAAGAAACTTATAAAACTTAAATATTTAACAAAATCTTAAAAATGCTTATATTTTTGTTTTTTTTTTTTATATTTTTGAATAATTAAAACGTATTTTTACAAAAGCGAATTTTAATAAAAGTAAACTAAAAAATCTTTTTTTTTTCTTTCTTATTATTAGCGTTGCGCTTCCGGCTTTTAAGATAGTTCCCCGGCAGCGGCGCCAAAAATACTTGATGTTAAAGCTAAGGGGTATAAAATACTATTAAATTTTAGCAAAAAATACTATTAAATACGATACAATTTTACACAAGATATTTATTTATTTATAGAATGGATATACTTAAACCTTGCTACAACACTTATAGGCAGTGTACCTAATCGTACAGTAGTGTAGTTTTTAGTAAGTCCGGTTCGTTCCACAGGGAAATCTTTAAACAAAGCTCAACGCTATATTAGTTTACTTTTATAAAAATACAAATATATATATAAGTAATATTATTATTATAAAGGGGGGTTTTTACCGTTTAATGACCGGTTTGTCGATTTTAAAACTTTAGTCGCAGTTAAAACCTAATGTAAAATATTAAATAAATACAAGACTTAAATTAAAGCGTAAAGTAAATAACGATAATGAAATTGCCAATAATAAAAATGCGATAAAATAAAATTGCGATAATTAAAAAGTACGATAATTAAAAGTGCGATTAAATAACAATAAATAAAAGTGCGATAATTAGAAGTGCAATTAAATATAAAATAAAGGAAATTAAATATGAAATAAAAGAATTATGCTTATTTAAACTTCCGTAATCATGATGTTTGACGTGTTGATTTTAGTTTTATGCCCATGGGTTAATTGTCCTTTGTCCTGGATTATTTAATATGTCCGTCTGGTTTTTGTCCATAACAGTCCATCAGTCATAAATATAAAGTGCGAGTGTCCTCATCAAATTATTCTTATACCCGAAGTTAAATATTCCAACTAATTGGGGATTCGAATTGTAACAAGGTTTTAATACTTTGTTTAATGAATACACCAGGTTATCGACTGCGTGTAAACCAAGGTTTTACTACTTTGTTAACAATTACACCAATTACCCTTGAATGTAATTTCACCCCTGTTTTAATTATTCTAGTGGCTATTAATTCATTCCCGTGTCCGGTTAAATAAACGATTATTCGTACATATAAATACCCCGCCCATCGTGTCCGATCGAGTGTATACAGTAATTTATAGGGACGCCCAATTGTAAATCTTTATATTAACATTAACAAACTTTCATTTAATTAAACAAATATAAAGCCCATTAATAGCCCATAGTCTAATTTCCACAAGTGTCGTTCTTTTGTCCAAACCCCAATTATGGTACAAAGCCCAATTACCCAATTTTAGTAATTAGCCCAACCTCATGATTACTTCGTTTTAAATAAGCATAATAATAACTTAGCTACGAGACATTAATGTAAAAAGGTTGAACATAACTTACAATGATTAAAAATAGCGTAGCGTTACACGGACAGAATTTCGACTTACACCCTTACAACATTCGCTAACATACCCTTATTATTAGGATTTAAAATTAAAATTAAAATTAAAATATAAATTATATATATATATTACGTATATATTGAGAGAGAGATTGAAAAATAGAATATGAAATTTGATCAGAATTCGGTTTGCTTTATAGCCAGAAGTGAAATTTGGGGCTCCGCGACTCGCGGCAAAAGCCTCTCCAAACTCCGCGAGTCGCGGAGATAGAAATTACAGCTCAGTCCTTGAAGTTTTCTCTGCCGACGGTTTTTAATATATATATATATAATATATATATAATTAATATAATTAATTATATATTATATTATATTTATATACATAGTTAACTTGTAATTTTTAGTCCGTTGCGTCGAGCGTTAAGAGTTGACTCTGGTCCCGGTTCCGGATTTTCGAACGTCCTCGCGTACAATTTTATATTTTGTACTTTGCGTTTTGAATCTTGTACTCTTGTAATTTCGAGACGTTTCTTATCAATAATTGGAACCTTTTTGATTGTCTTTTGTTCTTTTGAGCTTTTTGGTCGTTTGCGTCTTCAATTCGTCGAATCTGTCTTTTGTCTTCACCTTTTATTATTTAAACGAATATCTCTTGTAAATAGAACAATTGCAACTAAAAGCTTGTCTTTCTTGAGGAATAATGCTATGAAATATATGTTCGTTTTTAGCATTATCACAGCCGTAGCTACAAATCAAGCAAGTTCAACAATGGTTTTGGCGGTTTACGATGGAACAAAACTGAAGCATGCAGTGCAGCAGTAAACAGAAACATTGAGTAGGTTTGGTGTGTTTTAAAGTGATTATAGTGTGGTGATCAATGTCATTCATATTCGAATATGGTAATCGTTTGATTTAGAAGAAGATCGAAGGTGTCCAATTGAGGGTTGTCTTCGATGGGGATATATATAATAATAGTGGAATAAAAGAAGATATGAGAAAAGATAGGGTAGTATGAACATAAACGAATAAGTTGGTGAGTGAGAGTGTGACATTTAACCAGGAAGTAAGAAACAAAAGTTAGTGGGTTTCCTTTTTGACTTTCATAATGCATACAATATGTATATATTTACAACTTCGGTTATTGATCATATCAATATCAATAAATAAAATAATATATTAAAAATTAGTAATCATGTGAAAAGAAGAAATAAGATAGCAGCCGGATCAGTTGGATGGACATGATAAGTTCGGACTCCGTTGTTAATTAGTGGCGGATAAAAAGTACTCAGATAAATTCCAAATTTTTAATTTAACTATATGTATTTATTTTAGTCATTATGGTATAAAATTCGATCATTAACTATTAAATAAAAATTACATTAATTATTCACTCCCAACCCTAAGTAAAATATAAAAAGTTTTAAAATTTAACAAATAGTTCCTAAATATATTTTTAATGAGCCTATAATTGATATCACTCATTTTCGGATCACCGTTTATTTTAAAATAATATGAGTTTGAAATTTAGTTTGCTTAATATCAATCGGAACATCAATTAGTATTAAAATAATTTAATATTTATTTTTAATATACTTTATTTGTATATAGATATGTTTTATATATTAATTATTATTTTTACATAATTAATTTCTAACAATTACATCATAAATTATATTTCAAATCATATATATATATATATATATATATATATATATATATATATATATATATATATATATATATATATATATATATTTAAATATATACATACCTATTTACAAATAGTTGTTCGTGAATCGTCGGAAATAGTCAAAGGGAAATTTAAATATATGAACATAGTTTCCAAAATTTTCGAGACTCAACATTACAGACTTTGCTTATCGTGTCAAAACATATAAAGATTTAAGTTTAAATTTGGTCAAAAATTCCCGGGTCGTCACAATTAACTCAATTCTTTTGGCTATTTTTGAAGGAAATGGCACCGACGACTCGTCAGAACATGAACATGAGTGAGGAAGACTTCCGTGTTTTCCTTGCTGCGAACATAGCCGCAGTACATGCCGCAATGCAAAATAACAACAATAACTCTGGTTCTAGCAGTGGAACTAATTCCACAAGAAATCATGTAGGATGCTCCTACAAAGAATTCACTGCTTGTAAACCTTTGGAATTCGATGTAATGATACGCATATCCGCAAGGTTGTGCGGATGCGCATCCAAATCATTTAATCACACACAAAGGTATACATTACGGGTATAGCCGCACGCTATGCGCCTATACCATCTGGTGCGAGTTTCGTATACTTGCACAGGGGTCCGGTACATTCTAGAAGAGTGTACGGTATAATCAAGTCGGATTCTCTTCCTTAAATAACGAAAGTTAGTTAAGGATGAGATTGCATTTAATTAGGGAAAAGATTCTACCGAAACCCTAATTCGTGAGCCTATAAATATATAGCTCATAAACCCTAAAAACATATACGTTCACTTGTTTACTCATACGTAAACTACGGCGTACAAATCTCTATCGTACGAACAAAGCTTCTTACTATCTCTAAAGACTTTCAGGTATGTATTGAACTATAAAACCTTCATGTCTTTGGGCTACTCAACCTCGTATGCTAGGTTGTTGGTGGACTCTCAAATCGGCCACCCTGTCAGAATCGAAACGATACCGATGTGGGTTATCCACGACTAAGCGTCGGAGGTTCGAATATTGTTAGTCCTTAAACCCCTTTTATGCACTCAAGTGTAGGTTCACCTTGACCCCGTGAAAATATGTTTGATCATTTGGCGCCATCCGTGGGACCGGTTATATGAAACAAAGAAGATTGGAATTTATGTTGTATATGATTTCGTACCTTTTTTCCATAAAACTTTTTTGTTTAACTAATCGGTCACTTTCAGGTTTTTCTTTATTGTCAGCAAGAATGGGTGGAGGAAGTAAGAATGCAAAGAATCAAGGGCGATTTGACTCTCCAGGAAGTCCAGGGTTTCAAACACCTAAGGCGAATATTACGAACACACCGTCGACGCCGCCAGCACCAACCAAAGGCACATCAAAGCCTCCATCAACACCAAGTGTTGGAACAGGGCCGGTTACATCAGAAACTGTCCTGAATGAGTCATCTAAGGGATGGTGGCACACTGCCGATGGAAGTTTACTGGAAACAGGAACTGGCTTTAAACCATTCGAGGATCTGTCACTAAAAATCCTGAGCTTTGGTTTTCCAAGCGAAACGGTTCCACCAGGCTTTAAAGTTAAAACTACATGTGTGGTTACAATACCAATTATCTCCTCGATTGAACCCAAAACACCGATTGAAAGGGTTACTACCGAGAAAGCCCAGGAAAGAATCAGGCAGATGGGTCTGAGAAATCCAGATCGTTCATACATCATGCTGACACCACAACAAAGATCAACGGCACGTGCGTTTCCGCAATCAGTCCATACTGTTGCAAGCAATCAATATAGCGGAACGCACTATGCCGCAACCCAGTCAAATAGCTTCATATCTCAATTACAGTAAGTCGCGCCACCACACTTGGCACCCGCTTTCAATGAGCCAGCGCGGGTACAAGAGTTTATGAGCAATTGGTTCGCAGTGATGCAAGGGCAAAAAGCTAAGCAAAGTCTTGAGCTAGCTCCTACAACAGAAAAGTTTGTGCCACACATCGCCAATCATCCCTTCACAATTGCACCGGTGTTGCCTCTAACACTCGGAAGTTATGATGGGTTATCTGATCCGGATGACTTTTTACAAAAATTTGAAGGAACTGCAAGAACACACAGTTGGAGTGATGCAGTAGCATGCCATATGCTACCAATAGTGTTGCAAGGAGTGGCAAGGGAATGGTTCAATAATTTGCCAGCCCAAAGCATTACAGGTTTTGCGGATTTGCGCTCAAGGTTTTTATTGAACTTTCACAATTTGCGCGCACGCAAAAGAACACATGTCGAATGTCACGACATTAAGCAGAAATCGAAAGAGAGCTTGGGAGAAATAATAGACAGATATACTAAAGAGGTGGCTAAGATACAAAACTTGCCAGAAAGCCAGAAGGTATCCGGCTTTATTCATTGTATAGATGCTGACAGACACCTGTCTTTGTGGCAACGGTTACAAAGAAGAGTGCCTGAAACTTTCGCGGAAGCCGTAAAAGAAAAGCATGACTACATGCGGGCACAAGAAGATATAAAGCATAATTGCGGAAATACCTCTTCAAACATGGACATCGATGATGATTATTATCGAGTGCAGGGAAGAGGTTCGGAGCTGGGTAAACGTTATGGTGGTAATGGCCAACCTAGGGGTGGTACCTATCATAATGATAAGTATCGCAAGTTCAACAACAATAAAGGGGGAGGAAGCCAGAGGTTCAAAAGCAGCCATGCTGAAAATGTTGCATTAATAAAAGACCTCACCAAAACACCAAAAGAAATTTTGGCTACAGAGGCAGTGTGCAAAAGCTTTGATCCCCCAGTGCCTTTGTCAAAGTATTATGGAAACAGAGACAGAAGCAAATTTTGTGATTTTCACGATGATTACGGTCATGAGACCAATGAATGTCGGCACTTAATTGAAAAAGTTGTTGCTGAACTCAAAAAAGGAAGATTGCAACACTTGAAGAAAAGCGCAAGAGCACAAGCTGACAAGCCAAAGGGAGAAAAAGAATATCCGTGGCAAAAGAAGAATGAGGGAAATGAAATGGATAAAACCATAAACATGGCAACCAGCGGACGGATATATCAGAGGCGCAAGTTTGAGGTATCTGAGGAATGGGAAAATACTCCCATCACATTCTCGACCATAGCACAGGAACCCTCGGATGCGCCCATTACAATTAAAGGACGTGTCAAAAGTTGCAGGTACATCATCAAGCGATTGAATGTAGACACCGGTTGCGGTGTTGATATAATGTACGAGCACTGTTTTCGCTTGTTACCAGGGGCTGTCACAGCCAATCAAGTGGCTCCTAACACTGCGTTATCAGGATTTTCTGGTGAGTCCGCATGGGCAATCGAGATCATTGAATTAGAGTTGGAGCTGGTGGACGATGATAATAAGGAATTAGTGAGAAGTACGACAGTAGAATTTGCCGTCGTAAGGTCGTACTCAAAGTATAATGCGCTCTTGGGTCGCACGACTTTGCAAAAATTAGCAGCTATCCTTATCAAATTCCCAACACCATTGGGAATTGCAACGATCAGGTCAGAAAAGCAAGATGCAAGCGTTGCGGCCGTGGAACATGCAGAGCAGCAGCCGAGTGAGGCAGAGCAACTTAGAAGCTGCATGATCATTGCAAACCCAGGGTATCCAGAGCAGAAAATTAAAATTGGCGGAGGATTGTCTGATGAGACGAAGTTTAAGCTTCGCAATATATTAGCTTCTAACACAGACGTATTTTCTTGGAAAGAAGCAGACATGACGGGTGTACCAAGGGAAATTGCTGAGCACAAGCTTAATGCAAATCCTAGTCTGACGCCAGTACCACAAAAGAAATGCGGCATGGCTCCTGAAAGAAGCGAATGGTTGAAAGCAGAAGTCGACAAGTTGATCAAAGTAAACATCTTGCGAGAAGTAAGGTATCCAACATGGGTAGCAAACTCAGTGTTGGTAAAAAATCCTGATGGGTCTTGGTGTATGTGTGTTGACTTCACGGATATTAATAAAGCTTGCCCTAAGGACAATTATCCACTGCCAGAAATAGACTGGAAAGTTGAATCGTTAGCTGGCTTCCGATACAAATGTTTCCTAGATGCGTACAAAGTATACCATCAAATACAGATGGTAGCGGACGATGAGGATAAGACTGCTTTCCACACAAGTCAAGGCATATACTGTTATACAAAGATGCCATTTGGTTTAAAAAATGCTGTAATGACCCGGAATTTTCTGACCAAATTATACTTATGAGATTAATATTTACATAAATTAAACCATACCAACATGATAAGCAATCCAAATTGTTGAGACTTGTGTTTTTGAAAAGAGTTTTACACAACGTTTGACCGTCCAATATGACCGATGATATCATGAACTATATAACATACGATAATTATACGTTTGTGTATATATATGTATTTATATATATTTAACATGATCTAAGGATGGTTTAACATCTCATTGTGTACTAATGACAATGAGTTATAAGTATATTTTGAAACTACTAACTTAAGTTTTCAAAACGATAACTATACGTAACATTCTTTGATATATATACTTATAATCTATAATGCTTATACATGTATCGTATATATAATGTATTTAATTACTTTTTAAGGACTTAAATACATAAAACAATATAAGTATATTCACAAAAGATAGCTATATTTGAATTCTTGTTCCGTTTCCTCAAGATTTCTATACGTATATCTAGGGTATATGTACCCGTATCATACCCAGCTTCTATACGTATTTACTATTGGTATATACACATCAAATCAACATCTTAATCAACATTATTACTGCCCTGAATATGAGGTAACTAGAATTTGTCAAGTAGTATGAATTATTAGTAAGAAAAACAAAATTAGGAATCCTTTTCTTTCTTTATAAACTAAAAACGTTTTTATAAATGAACACCATTTCTTCACTCCATTTTCCCATACCTACACTCTCATTTATCTCTCAAAATACTCCTAACTTCATACTTGATCATCTCCAAGCATTTTCCCCATCATTTAGCTTCAATTACAAGCCTTAAACACCATAAGAAAACTCTTTCAAGAACATATCAAAATAACCACCCATTTGAAGAAGTTTACTTCCAACCTTTTGATCTAACTCCACCACTCTTTGATTCCAAGATTATTTCTTATATTTTGCAGTAACTTTGTCCAAGTAACTTGAGGTAGTAACCTTGTTCATAATCTTATTCAATTCATATTCATATAGCTATCTTATTTTGTGGTATAAAATTTTAACAACAAGAACATAGTTTGAATGATTTCAAACTTGTTCGCAAACTAACTAGATCCTTCTAACTTGACTTTTAAAACACTTCAAGACCTGTAATATATCATAATGATATGCTAACCTAACAAGATATAACTTGGTTTTACAAAGAACATCTTAAAAACTGAATCTACGTCGTCGGAGTGCAACCGGGGGCTGTTTTGGGTTGGATAATTAAAAACCATCTTGAACTTTGAATTGGAAGTTCATGTTCTGGAAAAATGATATTTCTTATGAATATGTTAACACATAAAAATTTCATGGTTTAACTCAAAGTGTAAGTATTTTTAGAAAAATGATCATTAAATGTTGTTTTTATGATGGAAAATGATCACTTTCATAAGTTTCACCAAAGTTTGACCTATAACCTATGATTTCGAATACAAACTAAGGTATTTTCAGTTCATATTCTTAAAATTTGACTCGATCCAAGGAAGTGGCAAGTTGAACCAACAAAAACGGAGTTGTAATGAAGAAACTACGACTAAAACAAGATTGGGTATCCGAAGCTAGTTTAGCTACGAAAATATTTGGAGAAAAAGTAAATTAATCATATCTTTTCTAATTAATATGATATTTTATATATAATTACTTATGATTTGATTTTATATATTTCAGGACCACCCGTAAACAACACGAGAAGATTAATCATAAGACCTCATGATTGTACGCAACACGTCATTTGACAACACGGTACTTTATGTACGCAACACGTCATTTGACAACATGGTACCATGGGTCGAGATTAATTCTGATAAATACGAATATGATGGGGTCTTTATTTATTTTATTTAAGCAACTAATTGTGGACTGCTAACTACGGACTAAGAAAATATTAAAAGTATTAAAAGTACATATATATGTAACGATTACTTAAAAAGAAAATATGTTAATATATTATATATATGGTTAGGTTCGTGATATCTATCGGAGACCAAGTCGAATTAAATACCTTCAAGGAAAAAGTGAGTTTCATTTGCTCCCTTTTTAATTGCTTTTGCAATATATATTTTTGGGCTGAGAATACATGCGCTGCTTTTATAAATGTTTACAAAATAGACACAAGTACTTAAAAATATATTCTACGTTGAGTTGTACCACTGGCATATTTCCCTGTAGCTTGGTAACTACTATTTACATGGGTATTGTAAACGCGAATCCTGTTGATAGATCTATCGGGCCTGACAACCCCAACCGGACTGGATGACCAGTATTCAACGGTTGCACAGTACTTCGTTTTGGTGACTACACTTGGTACGGTGTAGTGAGATTTCATAATAAAGGGAATATGCGACGTTGATTAAATGTTAAGTATGGTTACCAAGTGCTCAACCAATTAGAATGCTTTACATACACTTGCGAGTGTATTATGTTTATGATTATGAAATCTTGTGGTCTATTAACATATTGAAATGATTGTTATGATAAACCTATGAACTCACCAACCTTTTGGTTGACCCTTTAAAGCATGTTTATTCTCAGGTACGAATTAAGTCTTCCGCTGTGCATTTGCTCAATATAAGGACATTACTTGGAGCCGATCATCGCAATGGGACCAAATGTTGATGACTTCGTCCAGGTGGATTAGGACGGGTCCTTTCAGTTGGTATCAGAGCGGTGGTCGTAGCGAACCAGGTCTTGCATTAGTGTGTCTAACTAGTAGTTGTTAGGATGCATTAATGAGTCTGGACTTCGACCGTGTCTACATGTCAAAAGTTTTGCTTATCATTTCTAGTCAGAAATCATCTGCTTATCATCCTTAGGAAATTACCTGCTTATCATTCATAAGTCTAGACATGTTTTACTGCATTTACTGCATTGATAGTGTATAGACAAATTCTTATCTTAGCATATCTGTTATTGCGAACTTTGACTGATATCTTTTCAAAGATTCTCCGTAATTTACGGGATTTTGGTATTATATATACATATGTAAATTATGTATTAAAGAGTACCAAATCTAACTCCTATAATCTATTCCATACCAAAAATTCATTTTCCCCATTATACAAGATGGATTCCGCATCTAGTTCGAATTCTTCAGATTCTGACAGTTATGCCGATATGAATTTCCATTCGGGCTCCGAAAGCAGCGTCACCGGAATGGATCAACCAATTTCCCATCATCTATTCTGGATGAATTGGGGATGGGTTCGTAATATACTAAATCACTGGAGACAAGAAGAATGTGATCCATTCCATCCACTAAATTGCCCTCTTGGCGATGAACCTGAAGCACTTACCGGCGAACCTATTCGAAATACCATTTTCTCTCTCATTTCTAGAGTATCTCGTCACGATTATATACTATCCCATATTACAAATCTTGTTCATTCGCTCGCTCCAACCGCCAATCATCCCGGTGTACTAGCAGAAGTTAACGAACTTCGCACTCGCGTGACGGCTTTGGAGAACATGGTGCGAAGGTTGCAAACACCAGCAGCAGCACCAGCAGCATAATCAGCACCACCATCAATAACATCAACAATACCATCATCACCACTAACAAACAACATCCGCATCACACGTCTCGACATCATAATCTGTCCCACAAACATCAACATCATACGCACCATAGATACCAAGGAGTACCAACAATAATGAACGATGAAGTATTGATCCATAACTTCATTGATATTCTGCGAAGAATATGTGGTTTCAAAAAGTTTTAGAGATTTCTTATTCTAGCTCAAACCGAAAAGCAAATGAGATTAATATCATATTAACTCATTAAATTCATGATTTCATCTGAAGAAAATATATATGTATATATGTTTTCATAAAGATTGTAATTAAAAGTTCTTCTGTACAAAATATTAATGGTGAATTTTTTTTTAACGAGTAGGTAATACCCGAGGAATAATTAGATTTCATCTTAATAAGTTACATTGTACATTCGTTGAATCTGATTCAACAGTCATTTACTATCCTACTTATATCCACCGATATACGTATCCGTTCACCGCAGAATAACCATTTTCATTCAATTTCATATTTGGATTTTGACTTCCCAAAATCCAACAAGTGGCATATGAAGAAAACATATGACAAAATAAAATCTGTTAGAAACAAACAAATTAACTATGAAAAATTTTGTTAAGAATCCACGCTAACTGTTCCAGCTAACTGTTCCTAGCTAACTGATTACATTTTATTTATCGCAATTTAATTATCGCACTTTTATTTATCGTCATTTAATTTCTGTAATTATTTTATGCACTTTAAATATCGGGACACGTATACAATGTTTTGACATATCATATCGACGCATCTATATATATTATTTGGAATCACCATAGACACTCTATATGCAGTAATGATCAAGTTCTCTATACAGGGTTGAGGTTGATTCTACAATAATATATATAGTTTGAGTTGTGATCGAGTCTGAGAGGTATACGGGTCACGACACGTATTAATTAATTCGTATATTATATATTAAACTATATATGAATTATTGGACTGTTACTATGGACTATCGACTGTGGACTAATGACATTGGACAATTAAAATGAATTAAAATATTGATTATAACATATGAAACTAAACATTTCTTCAAGATTGCCACTTGATTTCATCTTAAACCTCATTGTATCTCGACAATTACAATCAGCGTTCAAATCTATCATGATTCTTAAAAACATCTCAATCGAGAGGATAAACCAACCGCACTTCATCTACAGAAGAAAAGATTGATGCATATAGTTATGCACCTGAAAAACCCTCGGAAACTGAGTAAACGTTTGACACGTATCTGTTCTAGTTCCTTTGACATTGTTATTACCGAAGATCGTTTGCAATCCCTTTCCAAAGTAGCTAATTTTGTCACAGCTCCAGCAAGTCAACTCCGACTTTTCATCCGAAACAACTTTATTATAACCGCGATATATATGCGTACTCTTTATTGCTACTGGGGAACCTTTTATATTCCACAATATTACCATCAGCGATTAATCATTCTAAAAACACAATTCTCCTGAAACTACCTCGGTTTGATAACCGATGACCCAGATCAGTTAACTTTGAAAATGCTGACGAAGCAGCATGTTGTAGATGATCTTAATGGCCAAAAGTTTGATGATAAAGAAAGGAGTGTTAGGAATGCTCGATAGAAAATTTAGTACCGAAAAGCGGATTATGTGAAACTATGAAGAAAGCTGTGGACAAATCACAAAGAATAAGTTTGCCTTCAAAGAATCCAAATGATTCTGTGACTGTTGAAATCGTTAGCAAACATCTTATTTCTCATTCTAAACCTTCACAGACAAATCTTCTTCATCATCCATTGATATTAGAAATTCTAAGATATTCTCGTATGTCCTATTATAAATATCCTCCATATTTCTGGCAATATTTTCACAACTATTCTTATCTGAGATCATTTATCTCTCCGTAATATCTGCAACATAAAAGAAACTGTGTTAGTTTCTAAATTCTGAAACCTTCGAGTTTAAAATATGAATGTTTTGATGTAGTGTTGGGAACTGAAGCATGGATTAGTATAATATAATGACACTTGATCAACGTCATTATATTACAGTAAGTCATGCTGAGTTTCTAATGAAGCATGATGATTCACAGTACCGTCATCATGTGCCATTTACACGACTCTTACATTCTATCTAATCTCTAAACATATCAAGAGAATATTTTTCTGGATGACTCGGTCTTCTTCAGGGTATTCTGGTAATTTAACAAATCAAAATCGTTCTATTACCATTTTCTTCTTAGAGCATTAGCTATGTTCATTCTGAATTTCATATCTACGAATTTTGAACCATTACTCGCTTGACTCGAAGTCGCGAAGAGAAAACGAAAGCATGAAGCTCCGAAAAATAATGAAGAATATAAACTTCGATAATAACCCCGAAATTACAAACCATGTATATCGATGCAGATAGCAATATAGAGACACGGGAGAATTAGAAACACTATAAACACAAGAGTATAGTAGAAGTAAATAGATTCTTCTGGTGGTAGATGAAAAAGAAGAATGACAGATATAAAAGTTAGGAGTATATCAAGAATTAGGACTGGATGGAGCATATTGATGAATGCTTTAAAGTAAGAATCAAGGGAGAAAGAATAGAAGGTGGGAGTCGTGGAAAATAAGGAAACGAAGGGGTGAATTTATAGTGAAATATCCGACAGAGCAATCGAAACAGATTATTGCATATAATCAAAGAAGATCCTGATTTCCTTAATCACCAAAGAACCAAATCTTATTACGTAAGATTCTCTTTAAATCCCTTAAATCCCAGAAATCAATCATAACTACGTCATCGGTTAAGACGAATATATTTTACTCATCTCACTCTTTTACGATAGTCTCATTTATATTCTTCGCATAATTGAATCGTTTTATCTACATTACTCAATGATGATAAAACTCCATTATCACCTTATATTTTTCATGAAAACCTTCTTATTGTTATCCATAACAACCTCTATCAAATTTCGGGGACGAAATTTCTTTAACGGGTAGGTACTGTAATGACCCGGAATTTTCCGACCAAATTATACTTATGAGATTAATATTTACATAAATTAAACCATACCAACATGATAAGTAATCCAAATTGTTGAGACTTGTGTTTTTGAAAAGAGTTTTACACAACGTTTGACCTTCCAATATGACCGATGATATCACGAACTATATAACATACGATAATTATACGTTTGTGTATATATATGTATTTATATATATTTAACATGATCTAAGGATGGTTTAACATCTCATTGTGTACTAATGACAATGAGTTATAAGTATATTTTGAAACTACTAACTTAAGTTTTCAAAACGATAACTATACGTAACATTCTTTGATATATATACTTATAATCTATAATGCTTATACATGTATCGTATATATAATGTATTTAATCACTTTTTAAGGACTTAAATACATAAAACAATATAAGTATATTCACAAAAGATAGCTATATTTGAATTCTCGTTCCGTTTCCTCAAGATTTCTATACGTATATCTAGGGTATATGTACCCGTATCATACCCAGCTTCTATACGTATTTACTATTGGTATATACACATCAAATCAACATCCTAATCAACATTATTACTGCCCTAGATATGAGGTAACTAGAATTTTTAAAGTAGTATGAATTATTAGTAAGAAAACAAAATTAGGAATCCTTTTCTTTCTTTATAAACTAAAAACGTTTTTATAAATGAACACCATTTCTTCACTCCATTTTCTCATACCTACTCCCTCATTTCTCTCTCAAAATACTCCTAACTTCATACTTGATCATCTCCAAGCATTTTTCCCATCATTTAGCTTCAATTACAAGCCTTAAACACCATAAGAAAACTCTTTCAAGAACATATCAAAATAACCACCCATTTGAAGAAGTTTACTTCCAACCTTTTGATCTAACTCCACCACTCTTTGATTCCAAGATTATTTCTTATATTTTGTAGTAACTTTGTCCAAGTAACTTGAGGTAGTAACCTTGTTCATAATCTTATTCAATTCATATTCATATAGCTATCTTATTTTGTGGTATAAAATTTTAACAACAAGAACATAGTTTGAATGATTTCAAACTTGTTCGCAAACTAACTAGATCCTTCTAACTTGACTTTTAAAACACTTCAAGACCTGTAATATATCATAATGATATGCTAACCTGACAAGATATAACTTGGTTTTACAAAGAACATCTTAAAAACTGAATCTACGTCATCGGAGTGCAACCGGGGGCTGTTTTGGGTTGGATAATTAAAAACCATCTTGAACTTTGAATTGGAAGTTCATGTTCTGGAAAAATGATATTTCTTATGAATATGTTAACACATAAAAATTTCATGGTTTAACTCAAAGTGTAAGTATTTTTAGAAAAATGATCATTAAATGTTGTTTTTATGATGGAAAATGATCACTTTCATAAGTTTCACCAAAGTTTGACCTATAACCTATGATTTTGAATACAAACTAAGGTATTTTCAGTTCATATTCTTAAAATTTGACTCGATCCAAGGAAGTGGCAAGTTGAACCAACAAAAACGGAGTTGTAATGAAGAAACTACGACTAAAACAAGATTGGGTATCCGAAGCTAGTTTAGCTACGAAAATATTTGGAGAAATAGTAAATTAATCATATCTTTTCTAATTAATATGATATTTTATATATAATTACTTATGATTTGATTTTATATATTTCAGGACCACCCGTAAATAACACGAGAAGATTAATCATAAGACCTCATGATTGTACGCAACACGTCATTTGACAACACGGTACTTTATGTACGCAACACGTCATTTGACAACATGGTACCATGGGTCGAGATTAATTTGACAACATGGTACCATGGGTTGAGATTAATTCTGATCAACATCGGACTGCTAACTACGGACTAAGAAAATATTAAAAGTATATATATATGTAACGATTACTTAAAAAGAAAATATGTTGATATATTATATATATGGTTAGGTTCGTGATATCTATCGGAGACCAAGTCGAATTAAATACCTTCAAGGCAAAAGTGAGTTTCATTTGCTCCCTTTTTAATTGCTTTTGCAATATATATTTTTGGGCTGAGAATACATGCGCTGCTTTTATAAATGTTTACAAAATAGACACAAGTACTTAAAAATATATTCTACGTTGAGTTATACCACTGGCATATTTTCCTGTAGCTTGATAACTACTATTTACATGGGTATTGTAAACGCGAATCCTGTTGATAGATCTATCGGGCCTGACAACCCCAACCGGACTGGACGACCAGTATTCTGTGAAGACCCATCCTAATCCATCCGGACAAAGTCCGTATCGATTATACACGATTCACAACAGTTGATTACATCGCGAGGTACTTGACCTCTATATGATACATTTTACAAACATTGCATTCGTTTTTGAAAAGAAAATCTTTCATTACATCGAAAGTTAACGGCATGCATACCATTTCATCATACATCTAACTATAATTGACTTAATAATAATCTTGATGAACTCAACGACTCGAATGCAACGTCTTTTAAAATATGCCATGAATGACTCCAAGTAATGTCTCTAATATGAGCTAATGCACAGCGAAAGATTTCTTTCATACCTGAGAATAAACATGCTTTCAAGTGTCAACCAAAAGGTTGGTAAGTTCATTAGTTTAACATAAATAATCATTTTCATCATTTTAACAGACCACAAGATTTTCATTTTTCCATTTCTCATAAACATACGTCCCATGCATAGAGACAAAAATATCATTCATATGGATTGAACACCTGGTAACCGACATTCACAATATGCATATAAGAATATCCCATCATTCCGGGATCCTCCTTCGGACATGATATAAATTTCGAAGTGCTAAAGCATCCGGTACTTTGGATGGGGATTGTTGGGCCCGATAGATCTATCTTTAGGATTCGCGTCAATTAGGGTGTCTGTTCCCTAATTCTTAGATTACCAGACTAAATAAGGGGCATATTCGATTTCGATCATTCAACCATATAATGTAGTTTCGATTACTTGTGTCTATTTCGTAAAACATTTATAAAAATTGCGCATGTATTCTCAGCCCAAAAATATATAGGGTAAAAAGGTAAATGAAACTCACCTAATGTATTTTGTAGTAAAAATACATATGACGTCATTGAACAAGTATAGGGTTGACCTCAGATTCACGAACCTATATCATTTGTGTATATATATTAATACACATAATCATAATCGAACAAGTTTATATATATAACCTATTAATGATATTATTATTTTTTATATTAAAAATATATTTATATTTCATATATTCTTCTTATATAATAAAATATTTTGTTATGTTATATGTGTTTAATATATATATTTATGTGTCTCATTTGTTTATCAAAACAGTAATTCAAATTATACTAAGTTATTATTAGTAAAAATAATGATGACAACATTAATCATATAATTATGTTAATAATAACTCTATTAGTAATAATAACAATGATACTAATATTAATGCTTGTAAAAATATTAATTTACTATTAATGATAGTTATGATATTGATTTTAATAATTACATAATAATAATACTCATGATAATATAAATAATAATACTTATTTCTTTAAAATAATAATAATTATAAAAAAAATATCTATTTTACTACTAATGTTAATAATGATAATAAGTTTAATTATACTCGTACTAATAATTGTACTGACAATACTAATGATATCCTTACTAATACTTTTGTTGATAATACTGATAATAATACTAACAACTTATAAAATGATACTAATAATGATATATAAAATAATAAATTGTATTATATTCATATTAATGATGTTAATAATAATAATAATAATAATAATAATAATAATAATAATAATCATAGTTATAATAATAATAATATATATATTAATATTAGTAATAATATTAATGATAATACCAAGTACTGATAATAGTATTAGTAATAATAATAACAGTTATAACAATAATAATTAATACTTGCAATAACAACAACAATAATAATAATAATAATAATAATAATAATAATAATAATAATAATAATAATAATAATAATAATAATAATAATAATAATAATAATAATAATAATAATAATAATAATAATAATAATTAATAATAATAATAATAATAATAATAATAATAATAATAACAAGTAAGAGTAATAATTATAACTACCTCTCAAGAAAAGTTCCAAAAATAATTGCTAATGCCCAGGCTCGAACCCGCGACCTCCCGCTCACTCCACAAACACCAAACCACTAAACCACTCGATATCTTCTTGCAATAACCCGAATACTTATTTATTTAACATGTAAAATATTCGGTGTTATAAACTGGCCCAAGATTTGTTTCGGCCCAACTGCAGTTTACAAATTCAAACAATTTCTCAAGCCCGATTTAAACTCATTTAAACCCAAATAATCACGGTAGCCCGATAGTTAAAATCTTAATGTTTCGTGGTCTATTCCAGTCGACCTGCACAACACACCCAGCTAGGTTTTGGTCCTCCATCGATCATCAAGGCTTACTGTTATCATCATAATCGGTAATCATCATAACTAACCTACATGTATCGTGATCTCGTCATGATCATCATCATCATCAACATCATATTCGTGATCATCATCTATTATTCCTATGTTATTGCGGTACTACCATAATCATCCTCATCGTCGCCGTTAAACTAGGGTTATCATTATCAAGATATAGGTACTACTTACATCACCAAATATTACTATTACGGTTCATAGTAGCAATTGAGTTTATGGAACCCATAAAAAGCTTATCCCCACTCGGCACTTGTACTCATCAATATCTAGGCCGACACCTTTAATAAAGCTTGAGAATATTAATCAAAAGGAACGTGGGGTATCAGTTTAATATGTTTTTTTTAGATAGCAAGTGGATGGCAAAAAAAAAATATATTCGGTGGTGGTGGGGAAATTAATCATATATGACCAATAGCTCGATTACATTAACACATGGGGTTCTTTACTTTATAAATTGTCGGCTGATACAAATATATATAGCGAGTGGTGTTGCAGGTTTTTAAAAAGAAAAAGAAACGAGTTGTATAGAGAGGGAGAGAGAAAGGTGACGGATATGATGATCATGGTGGTGTTGCAGGTTTAAAAAAAATATATATAGCGAGTAGTGTTCGGTTGTTTCTGTATTGGATTTTATCGAACCTAAGGCTGCTGTGTGGGGCTCGGTGACCAAAGATGATTAGTTGTGATGATGATTGGAGGTGGTGAAATGGTGATTCAAGGGTGATCAATGATGGTGGTGGTTTCGTGGTTTTGATGGGTGTTGAAGCTCGACCAAGACAGTAGCAACAAACAGTCGACTTTTATGGTGGTCCGGGACTCGTCGAACAACAGCTAAGTCGAGTGGGTCTTCGGTTTGGAGCTCGGAAACTGAACACAGTAGCAGCAGCAAATAATCGACTCATAACTACATGGTTCAATCATGTGGGATGTTGTGGACTTAATGTTTAGAGAACAAGAACCTAAAGTGGTTCGGTTTTGTTTTGAGATTGACTAAAGTCTATTTGTGTGAGGTGTTGAGCACTCACGAGGAAGAAGAAGATGGGTGTTGATGTTTTTAGACGTGGCAGTTTAGTGATGTTTAGAGGTGCTTACGGTGGTGGCATGGTGACGAAGGAAGGAGAAAACAAGGTGGTGATTTGTTGTATGGTTTGAGTTGCAAACCATGAGCGATGTTCGGGTTTTGTTTTGGGATGTTTGTGATTGAGGTTTGATAATGTAAAGTCGATTGTTATCAATTAACACTGAATGTGATCTCTTATAATATGAATTGAGGTTGATAGAATGATTCCCTCGGGAAGATAAAACAAAGAGCAAAAGAAAAAAAAATAAACAGATAAAGACATCGATCATTAACAGCTTCTTGGATTATTCCCTTGGTTGTATTGTGATTGGTACGAATTTTGGAAATCAAAAAAATAGTATGATAGCAATGTGAAACGAATTTGAGACACAAACAAATTCATTTACAAGCAGATAGTGATGGACAATGAATTGTAACAAACTATAAGCGTAAATTATTTGTCATTATAATCCTGTTTTAAATCCTTAATTATTATAAATTTACTGATTATGTTATTAAATCAAACATACTGATTTGTATATTGAATCAGTATATTATATGTACCTGTGTATATATATATATATACATATTAGTATATAACTGTAATTATATAGCTATATATATATATATATATATATATATATATATATATATATATATATATATATATATATATATATATATATTATATAATATAACTAATCTTATTAATTTATAAATATAACTATAATATTAATACTCTTAATGTTATAATTAATAATAATAACCATTTAGAATAAAAATAATAATATTATTGAAAATAATAATATCTATGAGATTTATAATAATATTATTATTAAAGATAATAATATTAAATACTAAATAATACTAATATTATTAATGATAGTAATAATGAATTGTATCATTTTAATAATAATAATAATAATAATAATACAATAATACTTAATAATGATATTACTAGTAATAACTTTAATAACAACAATATATATTTCCAATTTATATTTCAAATTATTATTATATATTCATATATTCAAATATATATGTATTTAATTACAAATATTGGTTCGTGAATCGTCAGGCACAGTCAAAGGGTAATTGATTACATAAATATAATTCAAAGTTTTCGAGACTCAACATTATAGACTTTGCTTATCGTGTCGCAAACATATAAAGATTAAGTTTAAATTTGGTCGGAAATTCCCGGGTCATCACAGTACCTACCCGTTAAAGAAATTTCATCCCGAAATTTGAGTGAGGTCATCATGGCTAACAATAAATATGTTTTCCTGACGAATATGAGTTGATAAAAGAGTTTTATTACTATAGAGTAATATGGATAAGATAATTCGATTACTCGAAAAGTATTAATGAAGCTATCACTAAATGGTGAAACGAGAAAGACTAGTTTCATCATAACTTTTGACTAGTCATGGTTGGATTTAGAAAATAAGATGTATTTCAACTTTTGACGTTGTCTTGGTTGAATTCCGAAATTCAAGGGATTTAAATAAATCTTCGAAATCTGAGAGATTTGATTCTTCGGCTAATAAGGAGATTAAGATCTCTATAATTAAATACGGTGATCTGTCTCGATTACCCTGTCTGATATTTCCATTATAAATTAAACTCTTCCGTTCCATTATTCTCACCATTCCTATACTTTCCTTCTTGTTTCATACATCCAAAAGATTCTGAAAATGCTTAATCCAGTTCTGATCCTTGTCCTCATCCTTACTATCGCAACAATCATTCTCCTTTTCCAACTTCCACCAGAAGAATCTGCTTTCTTCTACTTTGCCCTCGGGATTATAATGTTTTTATTTCTCCCGTGTCTTTATGTTGCGATAAACATTGATATACACGGTTTGTAATTTATGTGTTGTTATCGAGCTTTATATTCTCCCTTATATTTCAAAGCTCTATGCTTTTGTTTTCTCTTCCCGACTTCAAGTCAAGCGAATAATGGTCCAGAATTTGTAGATATAGAGTTTCGAATGATTATAATGTTCTAAGCAGGAATGAACGTGATTGCACGATTTGATTTTTAAATTTATCAACATCACGGAAGATAGAACCATCAAGAATACATTTTCTTGATTTGTTCCGGAGTTAAGTAGGATGAAAGAGTTTTGTAACATGGCGCATGATGACGTTATGATCTTTGAATCATCACGTTCCATTTAGAAACTCAGCATGACTTACTGTAATATAATCACGTTGATCAAGTGTCATTATATTATACTAACTCATGCATCAGTTCCCAACATTACTTCAATAACATTCATATTTTAAGCTCGAAAGTTTACAGAATATAGAAACTAACAGTTTCTATATGATGTAATACTGATAGCACGAAGAGATTAATGATTTCAGATAAGAATAGTTATAAAAATATCTCCAGAAATATGGAGGATATTTATAATGAAAGATACGATGATATCTTGGAATTTCTAATATCGATGGGTGATGAAAAAGATTTATCCGTAAGGGTTTAGATTCGAAAGCAAGGTATTCACTAAAGATTTCATCAGAAACAGAATCATTTGGATTCTTTGAAGTCAAACTTATTCTTTGTGATTTGTCCACGGCTTCCTTCATAGTTTAGCATAATCCGCTTTTCGGTACTAAATTTTCTATTGAATGTTCCCAATATAATGATACACAGGAAGCACGAGGAGGTATATAATTTCGGACGAGAATATTTATGAAAATATCCTCAGAAATATCGAAGATATTGATGATGATATTTTGGAATTTCTAAGTTCGATGGTTGATGGAGAAAGATTTTCCGTAAGATTTTAACATGACTTCGGAGCAAGATATTCTCTAAAGATTTTAACGGGTCCAGAATTACTTGAATCCTTTGAATGTAGGGTTTGGTCCCTATATTTGTCCTTGGTCTCCTTCATGGGTAGCTCAATCTGTTTTTCAATACCCAATTTTCTATCGAGCGTTCCTAACACTCCTTTCTTTATCCTCAAACTTTTGGTCGTTTAGACCATCTACCCATTTTTTGTTTCCTCTGCATTTATTGCTATGATATCTGAATCATCGGTTATTAATCCGAGGTGGTTTCAGGAAAATTGTGTTTTTAGATGATTAAACGCTGATGGTAATATGGTGGAATATGAAAGGTTCCCAGGTAACAATAAAAGAGCACGCGTACATATCAACATTATAATAAGGTTATTTCGTATGAAAAGTCGAAGTTGTCTTGCTGGAGCTGTGACAAAACTGGCTATCTCGAACAGCAGATGCAAAGTTATTTTCGGTAATAATAACGCTAAAGGAATTAGTACAGTTACGAGTTAAACGTTTACTCAGGTTCTGAGTGTTTTCAGGTGTATAACTATATGCATCTCTCTTTCCTTCCATAGATGAAGTGCGGTTGATTCATCCTATCGATTGAGGTGTTTTCAAGAATCATGAAAGGTTTGAACGCAGATTAGAATTGTCAAGATACAAATGAGGTTTAAGATGAAATCAAGTGGCAAACTTGAAGAATTATTTAGTTTCATATGTTATAATTAATATTTTAATTCATTTTAATTGTCCAATGTTGATAGCCCACAGTTAGCAGTGTACAAATAATAATTCATATATAAGTTACTATATAATATTCGAATTAATTAATACGTATTGTGACCCGTATACGTCTTAGACTCGATCACAACTCAAAGTATATATATTATTTGAGAATCAACCTCAATCCTGTATAGAGAACTCGATCATTACTGCATATAGAGTGTCTATGGTGATTCTAAATAATATATATAGATGCGTCGATATGATATGTCAAAACCTTGTATACGTGTCCCGATATTTAAAGTGCGTAAAATAAATACAGAAATTAAATGACGATAAATAAAATGCGTAAAGTAAATAACACAATTTAAATGACGATAATTAAAATTGCGATAAAATAAATTGCGAATAATAAATGGTAATACGGAAATAACAGTTAGCTTGGAACAGTTAGCTAGGATTTTGTTAGCGTGGATTCTTAATAGAATTTCATATTGTTAATTAATCTGTTTCTAGTCAATTTTTATTGTGTCCATTATTTCTTCATTATGCCATTTGTTGGATTCTGATAGGTCAAAATCCAAATATGTAATTGGATGAATATGGTTACTCTGTGGTGAACGGATTTGTATATCGGTGGATGTAAGTAGGATAGTATATGACTGTTGAAACAGATTCGAAGAACGTACAATGTAACTTATTAATGTGAAATTTAAATAGTCCTCGGATATTACCTACCCGTTAAAATATTTTCACCATTAACAGTTTGTACAAGAGAATTTTTAATTACAATTTTTATGAAAACATATATACATATATATTTTCTTCAGATGTATTCATGGATTTAATGAGTTAATATGATATTAAACTCATTTGCTTTTCTGTTGGAGCTAGATTAAATAATCTCTAAAACTTTAGAGATTACATATTCGCCATGTCGAACGAAGATAAATAAGGTAGAACGATACGTAGAACGAAAATCATACTCAAAGTACAGATGATGATATTGAAGCATGGATTATTGATGGTACTGGTGCTGTTATTGATGGTACTATTGGTGCCGGTGATATTGTTGAAGCTGGTACATTTTGCACCATATTCTCCGAATTGATTATTCGAGCGCGAAGTTTGTTGACTTATTACTCCAGGATGATTGTCGGTCAGAACGAGCGGATGAATAAGTGTTCAGAATTGTGGATAGAATATAATCTTGTTGAGTTACCCTAGAAATGAGACTGAAAATGATGTCTCGAACAGGTTCGCCGGTAAACGCTTCAGGTTCATTGTTAAGAGGTGAATTCGGTTGGTGGAAGGGATTGCCTTCTGCGCGTTTCCATTAATTAAGTTGACTACGAACCCATCAGATGAATTGATAATGGCTGATTGGTTGATTCCTGCCGATGACGATGTTTTCGGAGCTTAGGTGAACATCTATGTCAGAATAGCTGTCGGAATAACTATCGGAATAGCTATCGGAATCTGAGGGACTCGAACTGGTTGCAGGATTCATCTCGTACGATCAGATGAAGGATTTTCGATAAGAAATAGATTATAGGATGTAGATTAGTACCCTGCAATACATAATTTACAAATGCATATATAATACTAAAATCCCATAAGTTACGGAGGAATCTACGGAAGTTGTCAGGCAAAGTTACAGTAACAGATACGCTAAGATATGAAGTAGCAGATACGCTAAGATATGAATTTTGTCTATACACTATTCATGCAGTCAATGCAGTAAAACGTGTCTAGACTAAGAGTGATAAGCAAGTGATTCTCTAAGAATGACAAGCAGGTAATTTTTGACACAAAATGATAAGCAAAACTTTTGACATGGAGACACGGTCGAAGTCCAGACTCACTAATGCATCCTAACGACTTATCAGTTAGACACACTAATGCAGACATGGTTCGCTAAGACCACCGCTCTGATACCAACTGTGAAGACCCGTCCTAATCCATCCGGATGAAGTCCATATCGATTATACACGATTCACAACAGTTGATTACATCGCGAGGTACTTGACCTCTATATGATACATTTTACAAACATTGCATTCGTTTTTGAAAAGACAATCTTTCATTACATCGAAAGTTAACGGCATGCATACCATTTCATCATACATGTAACTATAATTGACTTAATAATAATCTTGATGAACTCAACGACTCGAATGCAACGTCTTTTAAAATATGCCATGAATGACTCCAAGTAATGTCTCTAATATGAGCTAATGCACAGCGAAAGATTTCTTTCATACCTGAGAATAAACATGCTTTCAAGTGTCAACCAAAAGGTTGGTGAGTTCATTAGTTTAACATAAATAATCATTTTTATCATTTTAATAGACCACAAGATTTTCATTTTTCCATTTCTCATAAACATACGTCCCATGCATAGAGACAAAAATATCATTCATATGGATTGAACACCTGGTAACCGACATTCACAATATGCATATAATAATATCCCCATCATTCCGGGATCCTCCTTCGGACATGATATAAATTTCGAAGTGCTAAAGCATCCGGTACTTTGGATGGGGCTTGTTGGGCCCGATAGATCTATCTTTAGGATTCGCGTCAATTAGGGTGTCTGTTCCCTAATTCTTAGATTACCAGACTAAATAAGGGGCATATTCGATTTTGATCATTCAAACATATAATGTAGTTTCGATTACTTGTGTCTATTTCGTAAAACATTTATAAAAATTGCGCATGTATTCTCAGCCCAAAAATATATAGGGTAAAAAGGTAAATGAAACTCACCTAATGTATTTTGTAGTAAAAATACATACGACGTCATTGAACAAGTATAGGGTTGACCTCAGATTCACGAACCTATATCATTTGTGTATATATATTAATACACATAATCATAATCGAACAAGTTTATATATATAACCTATTAATGATATTATTATTTTTATATTAAAAATATATTTATATTTCATATATTCTTCTTATATAATAAAATATTTTGTTATGTTATATGTGTTTAATATATATATTTATGTGTCTCATTTGTTTATCAAAATAGTAATTCAAATTATACTAAGTTATTATTAGTAAAAATAATGATGATAACATTAATCATATAATTATGTTAATAATAACTCTATTAGTAATAATAACAATGATACTAATATTAATGCTTGTAAAAATATTAATTTACTGTTAATGATAGTTATGATATTGATTTTAATAATTACATAATAATAATACTCATGATAATATAAAAAATAATACTTATTTCTTTAAAATAATAATAATTATAAAAAAAATATCTATTTTACTACTAATGTTAATAATGATAATAAGTTTAATTATACTCGTACTAATAATTGTACTGACAATACTAATGATATCCTTACTAATACGTTTGTTGATAATACTGATAATAATACTAACAACTTATAAAATGATACTAATAATCATATATAAAATAATAAATTGTATTATGTTCATATTAATGATGTTAATAATAATAATAATAATAATCATAGTTATAATAATAATAATATATATATTAATATTAGTAATAATATTAATGATAATACCAAGTACTGATAATAGTATTAGTAATAATAATAACAGTTATAACAATAATAATTAATACTTGCAATAACAATATTAATAATAATAATAATAATAATAATAATAATAATAATAATAATAATAATAATAATAATAATAATAATAATAATAATAATAATAATAATAATAATAATAATAATAATAACAAGTAAGAGTAATAATTATAACTACCTCTCAAGAAAAGTTCCAAACATAATTGCTAATGCCCAGGCTCGAACCCGCGACCTCCCGCTCACTCCACAAACACCAAACCACTAAACCACTCGATATCTTATTGCAATAACCCGAATACTTATTTATTTAACATGTAAAATATTTGGTGTTATAAACTGGCCCAAGATTTGTTTCGGCCCAACTGCAGTTTACAAACCCAAACAATTTCTCAAGCCCGATTTAAACTCATTTAAACCCAAATAATCACGGTAGCCCGATAGTTAAAATCTTAATGTTTCGTGGTCTATTCCAGTCGACTTGCACAACACACCCAGCTAGGTTTTGGTCCTCCATCGATCATCAAGGCTTACTGTTATCATCATAATCGGCAATCATCATAACTAACCTACATGTATCGTAATCTCTTCATGATCATCATCATCAACATCATATTCGTGATCATCATCTATTATTCCTATGTTATTGCGGTACTACCATAATCATCCTCATCGTCGCCGTTAAACTAGGGTTATCATTATCACGATACAGGTACTACTTACATCACCAAATATTACTATTACGGTTCATAGTAACAATTGAGTTTATGGAACCCATAAAAAGCTTATCCCCACTCGGCACTTGTACTCATCAATATCTAGGATGACACCTTTAATAAAGCTTGAGAATATTAATCAAAAGGAACGTGGGGTATCAGTTTAATATGTTTTTTTTAGATAGCAAGTGGATGGAAAAAAAAATATATTCGGTGGTGGTGGGAAAATTAATCATATATGACCAATAGCTCGATTACATTAACACATGGGGTTCTTTACTTTATAAATTGTCGGCTGATACAAATATATATAGCGAGTGGTGTTGCAGGTTTTTAAAAAGAAAAAGAAATGAGTTGTATAGAGAGGGAGAGAGAAAGGTGACGGATATGATGATCATGGTGGTGTTGCAGGTTTAAAAAATATATATATAGCGAGTAGTGTTCGGTTGTTTCTGTATTGGATTTTATCGAACCTAAGGCTGCTGTGTGGGGCTCGGTGACCAAAGATGATTAGTTGCGATGATGATTGGAGGTGGTGAAATGGTGATTCAAGGGTGATCAATGATGGTGGTGGTTTCGTGGTTTTGATGGGTGTTGAAGCTCGACCAAGACAGTAGCAACAAACAGTCGACTTTTATGGTGGTTCGGGACTCGTCGAACAACAGCTAAGTCGAGTGGGTCTTCGGTTTGGGGCTCGGAAACTGAACACAGTAGCAGCAGCAAATAATCGACTCATAACTACATGGTTCAATCATGTGGGATGTTGTGGACTTAATGTTTAGAGAACAAGAACCTAAAGTGGTTCGGTTTTGTTTTGAGATTGACTAAAGTCTATTTGTGTGAGGTGTTGAGCACTCACGAGGAAGAAGAAGATGGGTGTTGATGTTTTAAGACGTGGCAGTTTAGTGATGTTTAGAGGTGCTTACGGTGGTGGCATGGTGACGAAGGAAGGAGAAAACAAGGTGGTGATTTGTTGTATGGTTTGAGTTGCAAACCATGAGCGATGTTTGGGTTTTGTTTTGGGATGTTTGTGATTGAGGTTTGATAATGTAAAGTCGATTGTTATCAATTAACACTGAATGTGATCTCTTATTATATGAATTGAGGTTGACAGAATGATTCCCTCGGGAAGATAAAACAAAGAGCAAAAGAAAAAAAAAATAAACAGATAAAGACATCGATCATTAACAGCTTCTTGGATTATTCCCTTGGTTGTATTGTGATTGGTACGAATTTTGGAAATCAAAAAAATAGTATGATAGCAATGTGAAACAAATTTGAGACACAAACAAATTCATTTACAAGCAGATAGTGATGGACAATGAATTGTAACAAACTATAAGCGTAAATTATTTGTCATTATAATCCTGTTTTAAATCCTTAATTATTATAAATTTACTGATTATGTTATTAAATCAAACATACTGATTTGTATATTGAATCAGTATATTATACGTACCTGTGTATATATATACATATTAGTATATAACTGTAATTATATAGCTATATATATATATATATATATATATATATATATATATATATATATATATTTTGTATAATATAACTAATCTTATTAATTTATAAATATAACTATAATATTAATACTCTTAATGTTATAATTAATAATAATAACCATTTAGAATAAAAATAATAATATTATTGAAAATAATAATATCTATGAGATTTATAATAATATTATTATTAAAGATAATAATATTAAATACTAAATAATACTAATATTATTAATGATAGTAATAATGAATTGTATCATTTTAATAATAATAATAATAATAATACAATAATACTTAATAATGATATTACTAGTAATAACTTTAATAACAACAATATATATTTCCAATTTATATTTCAAATTATTATTATATATTCATATATTCAAATATATATGTATTTAATTACAAATATTGGTTCGTGAATCGTCGGGCACAGTCAAAGGGTAATTGATTACATGAATATAATTCAAAGTTTTCGAGACTCAACATTATAGACTTTGCTTATCGTGTCGCAAACATATAAAGATTAAGTTTAAATTTGGTCGGAAATTCTCGGGTCATCACATATTCAACCGTTGCACAGTACTTCGTTTTAGTGACTACACTTGGTACGGTGTAGTGAAATTTCATAATAAAGGGAATATGCGACGTTGATTAAATGTTAAGTATGGTTACCAAGTGCTCAACCACTTAGAATGCTTTACATACTCTTGCGAGTGTATTATGTTTATGATTATGAAATCTTGTGGTCTATTAACATATTGAAATGATTGTTATGATAAACCTATGAACTCACCAACCTTTTGGTTGACACTTTAAAGCATGTTTATTCTCAGGTACGAATTAAGTCTTCCGCTGTGCATTTGCTCAATATAAGGACATTACTTGGAGCCGATCATCGCAATGGGACCAAATGTTGATGACTTCGTCCAGGTGGATTAGGACGGGTCCTTTCAAATGCTGTAGCAACTTACCAACGGGTAATAGATGAAGCTTTCAAAGGTCAGATTGGAAGAAATTTAGAAGCATATGTTGACGACCTGGTCATAAAAAGCACAACAGAACAAGGTTTGTTGGAGGACATATTAGAAACGTTTGCTTCGTTAAGAAAAATTAATATGAAGCTTAACCCATCGAAGTGCAGTTTTGGGGAAGAAGAAGGGAAGTTTTTTGGTCATATAATAACTGAGCGAGGGATACGTGTAAATCCAAAGAAAATAGAGGCAATCGAGAATATGTCGTCACCAAGAAATAAAAAAGAAGTGCAAAGCTTAATGGGTAAGTTGGCGGCCTTGACAAGGTTCCTATCCAAATCCGCAGAGCGGTCACTCCCCTTTTTCAGAACATTGAAGAATTGCTTGAAGAAAATGGACTTCAAGTGGACGGAGGAAGCAGAAGTGGCGTTTCAAGAAATAAAAAATTTGCTAAAAGAGCTGCCAACAATGACTGCGCCAATTGCTGGAGAAACGTTGATACTGTACTTAGCGGCATCGAAGGAAGCAATAAGTTCAGTGTTGATAGCGTACAGAGGATAGGTACGCACTATAAAAATTAAATATAGCTAATTTTCAATCAATAGGAATTTAAAATTATATAAATATGCTGTGCGAACAGGTGTAAATGCCTGTGTATTTTGGTAGCAAAGCTTTGACAGGGAGCGAATTAAATTATCCTGCAATCGAAAAACTGGTTTATGCACTCGTGCATACGACTAGGCGCTTACGGAGATATTTCTAAGTGCACCCAATAAGGGTCCTAACAGATCAGCCGATAAAGTAGGTATGACAAACAACTATTTGTTGTCAATAAACACAAAATTGCTTGATAAGTTCTAGCAAATTCACATTCGCTGATAGTTGTTGAGCAGGTGCTATATAAACCAGAAAATTCTGGTCGCATGGCCAAATGGGCTATTGAATTGGGAGAGCATGAAATAAGCTTCTCACCACGAAGTGCGGTAAAAGGACAAGTCGTAGCAGATTATCTGGCTGAAACAGCAGGAGATATCGAAGTCTCGCATGAATCTAAAGAAATACCACCTCCGCCCGAACAGCTGTAGGAAATGCACACAGATGGGGCTTGTGGTCCAGAAGGCGCAGGGGCAGGAATAGTCCTAAAAAGTCCAGAAGGGGAAGAGTATACCTTCGCACTACGATTTAGCTTCTCTGTCACAAATAATGAAGCTGAATATGAATCATTGTTATCTGGGATGCGGGAAGAAAAATATCTGGAGGTTAAAGAACTATCAGTATATGTTGATTCGCAGTTGGTTGCAAACCAATTTAACGGAATATTCGAAGCACACGATGAGTCGATGAAAAAATACTTAAAGCTTGTGCAAGAGCTAGCAGTCGACTTCGATTTATTCCAGATAACTCAGGTTTCGAGGACGCTGAATAAAAAGGCAGTTGCGCTAAGTAAGTTAGCCGCATTAACATTCAGTCATTTTAAGAAAGAAATTTGGGTTGAGGAAGTTAAAGTAAAATCTATTGAAGAAGACAGTGTTTCGGCTGCGGTTGAAGAAGAAGATTGGAGTTGGATGACACCAATTATAGAATTTCTAACCAAAGGTATGTTTCCGATAGATTCAAGTGAAGTAAGAAAGATTAAGATGAAAGCACCAATGTATCTGTTAGACAAGGGAGTCCTATACAGAAAATCTTTTCTGGGGCCTCACTTGCGGTGTCTCAATCCAACTCAAGCGGAGTCAATTATAAGGGAAGTACACGAGAGAATGTGCGCACTGCGTCCAAAATAATGCGGATTGGATATTACTGGCCGTCAATGTACAGAGATGCCGCAGAGGTAATACGTAAGTGTCAATCGTGTCAACTTCATACACCAGTAAGCAAGGCTCCGCGACATCCTATGATACCGGTCGTGTCTCCATGGCCATTCTGCAAGTAGGCAATCGACATAGTGGGGCCATTCCCCGCAGGACCAGGGGGTGTAAAATTCCTGGTAGTGGCCATTGATTATTTCACGAAATGGGTAGAGGCCAAACCGCTAAAGACAATTTCGGGCAAGAAAATTCGAAATTTTGTGTGGGAAAACATCGTCTGTCGGTTTGGAATACCAAATGAAATAGTAAGCGACAATGGTACGCAATTCGAAGGAAATCCATTTAGTGGTTGGTGCCAAGAATTGAATATAAAGCAAACATTTACATAAGTCGCACACCCTCAGGCGAATGGTCAATGTGAAGTTACGAATCGGGATATCGTTTTAGGAATCAAAGCAAGGCTGGGATTGTGTCGAAGGGGTTGGATAGATGAATTGCCTAACGTTTTGTGGGCGCACCGCACAAATCCGAAGGGTGTAACTAATGAAACACCCTTTAGTTTGGTGTACGGGTCCGAGGCTGTAATACCCGCCGAAATAAATGTGCCAACCTTGCGCATAACATCCTTCGATGAAAGTAGCAACATCGAAGAACTGTGTGAAAATCTAAACTTAGTTGAAGAACGCAGAGAAATGGTGGCAATAAAAGAAGCAATCAACAAACAAAGAATCGCAAGCTACTATAATAAGCGCGTCCAACCATTATCCTTCCAATTGGATGATCTGGTGTGGCGAAAAAACGAAGCAAGCAGGGCAGAGGATACGGGTAATCTTGGGCCTAAGTGGGAATGACCTTACAAGGTTATTGGCGTAAGCGATACAGGGGCGTATCGACTAGCAAATTTGGATGGAAGAGCAATAAAGCACACTTGGCATGCGCAGACACTAAAATGGTGCTACATATGAAAAACTGCAAAAGGACTGATCACCCCACATAACTGTTTAAAGTTTTTATTATGTGAATTTTTTTATTTTCCATTGTAAACATGACAGCTAAGTGCTGGTCAAAAGACATATTTGAAATAAATTGAATGCTGCAATTTAAGCCAATAACTTGTGTATTTTTTTACATTTGTTGATTGCATGCTCCTTAAGCTGCACAGGGACACACTCCGAGTCTCAAGTGGCATAGTTTAGTTTGGTTACTAATACTATTTTTAATGGTGACAGTAGTAAAACATTGGTTTGTTTCAAACGCTTGTACACCGCGCAAGACGGAGACTTGCACAGTCTAGACTATAAATTACAAGTTTAGTTACTTGTTTAAATAACCCGGACATTGGTGTGGCCGGAAGACTCTTGAGTATAGACATTGGTTTGTCTATAGTACGGGTAATTTGCATTGGATTGTATACGCATACATACTTATAAATTTTTTTATAAAAGTCTTGAGTATAAACTTATAAGCATTGGTTTGCTTACTTTTGCGTACAATATTGGATTGTTGACGCAAGAATAAAAAGATCATGAAATGATTGAAGGGTCGCTCCCGTTATGAAATCATGGCATTTATTGTACATATGAGTTATTGAATGCATCATATTGTAACAAATCATTATAACCGCCATTTTGATTTCGTAAAAACACAATAAATGCACCTTAACCAAAAAAGTCATCAAAATTATATTCAATCAAAATATAGCATATTACAGTTGGAGAATATTAAAATCAACCGCTTAGCATAAAAGCGGGACAAACACTAAAATTTGACCTAATATATGTCAATATACGCTATAAGCTAATAAAAAAAAGGGGGTGGCAATTGGCGAGAACGTTTGCCCTACACTAAGGAGAGTATGCCATCCTCGCACGCAGCAATCAGATGCATACTTCGCTGTAAACATAAAAAGAAAATATATTATAGGGATGCGAAACCTCCGAGACTGCAAGGCCCATCCCTCGCTGGCAAAAAACAAGCCACCATGAATGGTAAAAAGTAACCACCCAAGGTAGCTTCACAAACTCAGTCGAGTTTGTCAGAAATTATCTCCTGAGAGGAGATGCTGGGATCATTGACAAGAACTTTGAGACGGGGGATTGAAATATGTTGGAGTTGGGAACAAGCTTCATCACACTTTTCTTTAGCTCTATCAATAAGCAACTCATCAGTATTGGGGGGAATTACTGGAGGTACGCACATCTCCCAGCAAATGACATTCCAAAACAAGGTCCGCTCATAGGCGCGAGCAGCTACCATCGCTGCACCAAAACGTTGCTCGACCGCTTTGCAGTCGAGAGCGTGTTGGACAATTGTCGGAATGCCCTGGCGGAGAATGTCGTATTGCGCTTTTATAACACCGTTTTTTGCACCCCAGGACTCCCGTGCTGAAATCCAGTCACTAAAGCTCTCTTTCAAAAACATGACATGGCTCTCTGCCTCTTTAAGCTTTGCAGAAAGAGCCGTAATTTCAGACTCCATGAATGCCTTCTCAGCCATGTGCTGATCTTCCTCTTGATGCCTCTTGAACATCATCACATTAATTCACTCCTCCGCTTGCTTGTGCGCAGTTACATCAACCGCAAGTTGAGCAGTGAGTTTGGCATTTTCCTGTTGTAGTGTAGTCTCTGTTGGTGATGGCTGAGGTGGATGTGCAAGCGCAGTAGATTTAAGCTGCAAGCGGTTGAGATCTTTTGCAAAATTGAACAATGTTGTTTACGTGTCCATATATAGTTCCTCGGTGGGAGAAAGTGAAGAAAGCTTCTGAATCAATGACTGGGGGCACACGATTGTAGGAAAGAAAACTGTTGGGCAAATGTTGGTAGAGAAACCTTCATAAGTTCATAGATATTTGGAATTAGTTGAGAAAAATCTTCCAGGTTGAGGCACACACGCTTTGATGGATGAGCTGAACAGCTTGGACCTGCAAAAGCAATAAACATGGTGTATAAATATCATAACTTCACAAGTAAACTGAACGGTCGTCGGATGAAATTCATACCTTCGTCGGGTAACCTTTTTTGGTTACACAACCCTCTTGAACCAGGCGTATGGTACAATGACGGTAGCAAATTTGACCGGCTGGCTGGTGAACTTGACGGGTTACTAGAGTTGACGGTCGGGTTTGGCGTGTACGATTCCAACTTATCTGCAGCGACAATAGTCAAAACAATGAGTTAGAAAAATTTATGGCTGGGGTTACATTATGCAAAAGCGTAAAAGTATAAGATATACCTTTTTTGAGTATTGGCGGAGAAGATGAATAGGGAAGATTGTCTTGAAAAGCAAAAAGATTGTGGGATGCGAAAAAGCCAAAAGGCTATTTATAGAGAAAATTTGAGAGTTAAAAGGCGACACGGGTATAATGACAGCCGTACACGTGTATCAATCTCAAGTTAATTACCTTGTTAAGAGGTCCAGTGCACGTTAGCATCAACAGGCGGTTGTATAATTACAATCATTACCTTTTCGATAAACAGTGACAGTTATCACCTCGGGTGCAGGAATTGCAGCCGAAAAGACATGTTGGTGACTGCACGCATACATTGCATTTAATGCTAATACAGTATCCGGTTACGCAAATATATTTAAATAACCTCACAAACTGTCCGGTTACATTTGAAATCCGACTAGGAATCATATTGGCACTATTAAGTATGCTTATCTGATTTAAAGAAATTGTTAAGAGTCATTGTGTATCCATTTTTCTTTTCTTGCTAGTTCGACGTCATATACTATATTTCATTGTATATAACATCGAACTGGGGGGGCTTAATGGTACGCATATCCGCAAGGTTGTGCGGATGCGCATCCAAAGCATTTAGTCACACACAAAGGCATACGTTACGGGTATAGCTGCACACTATGCGCCTATACCATCTGGTGCGAGTTTTGTATACTTGCACAGGGGTTCGGTACATTCTAGAAGAGTGTACGGTATAATCAAGTCGGATTCTCTTCCTTAAATAACGAAAGTTAGTTAAGGATGAGATTGCATTTAATTAGGGAAAAGATTCTACCGAAACCCTAATTTGTGAGCCTATAAATATATAGCTCATAAACCCTAAAAACATATATGTTCACTTGTTTAATCATACGTAAACTACAGCGTACAAATCTCTATCGTACGAACAAAGCTTCTTACGATCTCTAAAGACTTTTAGGTATGTATTGAACTATAAAACCTTCATGTCTTTGGGCCACTCAACCTCGTATGCTAGATTGTTGGTGGACTCTCAAATCGGCCACTCTATCAGAATCGAAACGATACCGATGTGGGTTATCCATGACTAAGCGTCGGAGGTTTGAATATTGTTAGTCCTTAAACCCCTTTTATGCACTCAAGTGTAGGTTCTCCTTGACCCCGTGAAAATATGCTTGATCACGATGGAACTGAGGGTCCAATCGGATTAAAACGGTGGACTGAAAAGGTTAAATCGGTGTTTGCATAAGTAAATGTACTGAAAAAGACAAAGTAAGTACGCTACGCATACCTTCACAGGTACTACGTTAACATGGTGGAACACCTATCTCGAGCAGGTGGGATAAGATACTGCTTACGCATTACCGTGGTCAGCATTCAAGCACTTGAAGAACGAACAGTACCGTCCCAGAAACGAGATCAATAAGCTCAAGGTAGAGCTTAGAGGATTACGAACGTAAGGTTTTGACATTACCACGTACGAACGACGATTCACAGAGTTGTGCCTATTGTGTCCAGGAGCGTTCGAAGATGAAGAAGAGAAAATCGATGCATTTGTAAAAGGGTTACCGGAAAGGATTCAAGAAGATGTGAGTTCACACGAGCCCGCCTCTATACAAAAGGCAAGTCGAATGGCTCACAAACTCATAAATCAGATTGAGGGAAGGATTAAAGAACAGGAGGCCGAAGAAGCCAACACGAAACAAGTCGAGAGAAAGTGGGAGGAAAACAATGACAAGGGTCACCAATACAACAACAACAACAACAATTACAACCACAATCGCAACAACTATCCCAACAACCGCAACATTAATCGCAACAACAACCGTCCCAACAATAACAACAACCGTCCCAACGACAACAACAATCGTCCCAACAACAACAATAATGACAACATAAGGCAGAAAACCAGGTGCTTAAGGTGCGAGAAATACCATCAGGATAATTACTGTAGGGAGTTATGCACAAAATGCAAAAGAACGGGTCACAGTGCTGCAAAGTGTGGAATCTATGGACCGAAGATTAACAGGAGTAAAGGAACAAATAATGTCGGAACATTTAATGCCGCCATTACTTGTTTTGGGTGCGAAAAGATGGGCCATTACAAAACTGCATGCCCGAATGAAGTAAATAATAATGCCCAAAACCATGGAAGAGTCTTCAACATTAATGCGGTTGAAGCGCAGGAAGACCCGGAGCTTTTTACGGGTACGTTTCTTATTGACTATAAACCTACTTATGTTTTATTTGATTCGAGTGCGGATAGAAGCTATATGAGTAGATATTTTTGTGCTAAATTAAGTTGCCCATTAACGCCATTGGAGAATAAGTTTTTACTCGAATTAGCAAACGGTAAATTAATTACAGCAGATAAAATATGTCAGAATCGAGAAATTAAACTTGTTAATGAAACGTTTAAGATTTATTTGATACCAGTAGAGTTAGGGAGTTTTGATGTGATAATCGGCATGGACTGGTTGAAAGAGGTGAAAGCAGAGATCGTCTGTTACAAAAATGCAATTCGCATTGTACGAGAAAAAAGGAAACCCTTAATGGTGTACGGAGAAAAGAGCAACGCGAAGCTAAATCTTATTAGTAATTTGAAGGCTCAAAAACTAATAAGAAAAGGTTGCTATGCCATTCTAGCACACATCGAGAAGGTACAAACTGAAGAAAAGAACATCAATGATGTTCCCATCGCAAAAGAATTTCCCGATGTATTTCCGAAAGAATTACAGGGACTACCTCCACACCGATCTGTTGAATTTCAAATAGATCTTGTGCCAGGAGCTGCACCAATAGCTCGTGCTCCATACAGACTCGCACCCAGTGAAATGAAGGAACTCCAAAGTCAATTACAAGAACTTTTAGAGCGTGGTTTCATACGACCAAGCACATCACCGTGGGGAGCTCCTGTTTTGTTTGTCAAAAAGAAGGATGGTACATTCAGGTTGTGTATCGACTATCGAGAGTTGAACAAACTTACCATCAAGAACCGTTATCCACTGCTAAGAATCGACGACTTGTTTGATCAACTCTAAGGTTCGTCAGTTTATTCGAAGATTGATTTACGTTCTGGGTATCATCAAATGCGGGTGAAGGAGGATGATATTCTGAAGACTACTTTTAGGACGCGTTACAGTCATTACGAGTTTATGGTTATGCCTTTTGGTTTGACTAATGCACCAGCTGTGTTCATGGACGTCATGAACCGAGTGTGTGGACCATACCTTGACAAGTTTATCATTGTTTTCATCGATGACATACTTATTTACTCAAAGAATGATCAAGAGCACGAAGAGCATTTGAGAAAAGTGCTAGAATTGTTGAGGGAAAAAAAACTGTATGCTAAGTTTTCAAAGTGTGCATTTTGGTTGAAAGAAGTTCAATTCCTCAGTCACATAGTGAACAAAGAAGGTATTCATGCAGATCCGGCAAAGATTGAAACCGTTGAAAAGTGGGAAACCCCGAAAACTCCGAAGCATATACGCCAATTTTTAGGATTGGCTGGTTACTACAGAAGATTCATCGAAGATTTTTCCAAAATAGAAAAACCCTTGACTGGATTAATGCATAAATGGAAGAAATTTGAATGGAAGGATGAGCAAGAGAAAACATTTCAATTGTTGAAGAAAAAGTTAACTACGTCACCTATATTATCATTGCCTGAATGGAATGATGATTTTGTGATTTATTGTGACACTTCAAAGCAAGGTCTCGATTGTGTATTAATACAACGAATGAAGGTAATTGCTTATGCGTCCAGACAATTGAAGATTCACGAACAAAATTATACGACTCACGATTTAGAATTGGGCGCTGTTGTTTTTGCATTAAAGACTTGGAGGCACTATTTATATGGGGTCAAAAGTATTATATATACCGACCACAAAAGTCTCCAACATATATTTAATCAGAAACAACTGAACATGAGGCAGCGTGGGTGGATTGAGTTGTTGAATGATTACAAATTTGAGATTCGTTACCACCCGGGGAAGGCGAATGTGGTAGCTGACGCTTTGAGTAGAAAGGACAGAGAACCTATACGGGTAAAATCTATGAATATAATTATTCGTACTAACCTTACTACTCAAATAAAGGAGGCGCAACAGGGAGTTTTAAAAAAGGGAAATTTGGAGGATGAAATACCCAAAGGTTCGGAGAAACATCTTAATATTAGGGAAGACGGAACCCGGTATAGGGCTGAAAGAATTTGGGTACCAAAGTTTGGAGATGTGAGAGAAATGGTACTTAAGGAAGCACATAAAACCAGATACTCAATACATCCTGGTGCGGGAAAGATGTACAAAGATCTCAAGAAACACTTTTGTTGGCCGGGTATAAAAGCCAATATTGCTAAATACGCAGGAGAATGTTTGACGTGTTCTAGGGTAAATGCTGAACATCAGAAACCATCAGGTCTACTTCAACAACCTGAAATCCCAGAGTGGAAATGGGAAAACATTACCATGGATTTCATTACTAAATTGCCAAGGACTGCAAGTGGTTATGATACTATTTGGGTAATAGTCGATCGTCTCACCAAATCAGCACATTTTCTACCAATGCGAGAAGATGATAAAATGGAAAAGTTAGCACGACTATACTTGAAGGAAGTTATCTCCAGACACAGAATACCAATCTCTATTATCTCTGATAGGGATGGCAGATTTGTTTCAAGGTTTTGGCAGACATTACAACAAGCATTGGGGACTCGTCTAGACATGAGTACTGCTTATCACCCACAAACTGATGGGCAGAGTGAAAGGACGATACAAATGCTTGAAGACATGCTACGAGCATGTGTTATTAATTTTGGAAACAGTTGGGATCGACATCTACCGTTAGCAATTTTTTCCTACAACAACAGTTACCATTCGAGTATTGAGATGGCGCCATTTGAGGCACTTTATGGTAGAAAGTGCAGGTCTCCAAATTGTTGTAGTAAAGTGGGGGATATAAAGATTACGTGTCCAGAAATTATCCAAGAAACAACAGAGAAAATCATTCAAATTCAACAACAGTTGAAAACCGCTCAGAGTCGACAAAAGAGCTACGCAGACAGTAAAAGAAAAGATATAGAATTTGATATTGGAGACATGGTCATTCTTAAAGTATCACCTTGGAAAGGCGTTATTCATTTTGGAAAACGAGGAAAACTAAACCCGAGATATATTGGGCCATTTAATTATCAACTTGAATTACCACAACAATTAGCCGGCGTACATAATACCTTTCATGTCTCGAATATGAAGAAATGCTTAGCCAAAGAAGATCTCACTATTCCTTTAGACGAAATCCAAATCAATGAAAAACTTCAATTCATTGAAGAACCCGTCGAAATAATGGATCGTGAGGTCAAACAACTTAAGCAAAATAAAATACCAATCGTTAAGGTTCGATGGAATTCCCGTAGGGGACCCGAGTTCACCTGGGAACGTGAAGATCAGATGAAGAAGAAATACCCGCACTTATTTCCAGAAGATGCGTCAACACCTTCAACAGCTTAAAATTCCGTGACGAAATTTATTTAACGGGTAGGTACTGTAGTGACCCGAACTTTTCCATGTTTATATATTAAATGAAAACTATATTTACATGATTAAATGTTTCCAACATGTTAAGCAATCAAACTTGTTAAGACTTGATTAATTGAAATGAGTTTATGTAGACAATTGACCACCCCGTTTGCCTGATGATTCACGAACGTCATAACTTGTGATGATTATATAATCATTTTATTTTTTTTATGATGTAAGTTTTTATTATATATATATATATATATATATATATATATATATATATATATATATATATATATATATATATATATATATATATATATATATAAGAAGAAATACAATTAAATCAAAGATGTACAAGTAAAACACTATTTGCTACAGTAAAACACCATTTGCTACGGTAAAACACTATTTGCTACAGTAAAACACTATTTGCTACAGTAAATTTTCACTTAACTACAGTTAAATACTATTTACTACATTAAAATACTATTTGCTACAGTAAAATACTATTGCTACAGTAAAATACTATTTGCTACAGCAAATACTATTTACTACAGTACACTATTTACTCATATTCAATCCGTATTCGTATTCGTACAATACCCAGCCTCTAGACGTATATACTATTGGTATATACACTCAATGATCAGCTCCTTAGTAGCCTTAATGAGTCATCAAACATGTGGGAACCATCATTTAGCAACTAGCATGAATGATTACACTAAAAATCAAACTAATGGAGCCTATATCTTGACTCCATATTCACATTTTCTTTCACCCACCACAAACACATTTTCATTCCAACTTTTCTGCATCAAACACATCTCTCTCAAATTCTCTCTTGATGTTCTAAGTGTTCTTCATCATCTTCATCAGAATCTACATCAATCTAGCTCATAAATCCATACATAAACCAACTTACAAAATAACAACTCAAGAACACATCAAGAACACTTTCAAGTTTACTAGCTTACTTTCAATCTTGCAAATCCATTTCGAGTGATTATCCAATCTCAAGAAATCTTTGTTATTTATAGTAGGTAATCTTTCTAATTCAAGGTAATACTCATATTCAAACTTTGATTCAATTTCTATAACAATAACAATCTTAATTCGAGTAGTAAACTCACTTGAATTTGTTTTCGTGTCATGATTCTACTTCAAGCACTTTCAAGCCATCCAAGATCCTTTGAAGCTCTAGATCATTTCTTGTCATTTCCAGTAGGTTTACCTACTATACTTGAGGTAGTAATGATGTTCATAACATCATTCAATTCATATATATATTCGAAGATTTAAACTTGTAATCACTAGAACATAGTTTAGTTAATTCTAAACTTGTTCGCAAACAAAGTTAATCCTTCTAACTTGACTTTTAAAATCAAATAAACACATTTTCTATATCTATATGATATGCTAACTTAATGATATAAAACCTGGAAACACGAAGAACACCGTAAAACCGGACATACTCCGTCATAGTAAAATCGGGGGCTGTTTTGGGTTAGATAATTAAAAACTATGATAAACTTTGATTTAAAAGTTGTTCTTCTGGGAAAATGATTTTTTTTACGAATATGAAACTATATCCAAAGATCATGGTTAAACTCAAAGTGGAAATATGTTTTTCAAAATGGTCATCAAGAAGTCGTTTTTTCGACTGAAATGACTACCTCTACAAAAATGACTTGTAAACTGTATTTCCGACTATAAACCTATACTTTTTATGTTTAGTTTCATAAAATACAGTTCAATATGAAACCATAGCAGGTTGATTCACTCAAAACGGATTTAAAACGA
Source organism: Rutidosis leptorrhynchoides (assembly GCF_046630445.1). Classification (NCBI taxonomy): domain Eukaryota; kingdom Viridiplantae; phylum Streptophyta; class Magnoliopsida; order Asterales; family Asteraceae; genus Rutidosis; species Rutidosis leptorrhynchoides. The sequence goes on along the minus strand of NC_092336.1, from coordinate 393,807,086 downwards.
AGAAGTTATGGGTAAAACAAAATTGGTTAAAAATGGTTAATATGACTATGGGATGAATTGACAAAAATCTATACTAACCATATCCTAACTAACTTATATTGTATTATACATATATTCTAACATATATTATGTAATCTTGATAGACCATAGACACGTATACTATGTTTTGACATATCATATCGACGTCATCTATATATATTATTTGGAACAACCATAGACACTCTATATGCGGTAATGTTCGATTTAGCTATACAGGGTTGAGGTGGATTCTAAAATAATATATATACTTTGAGTTGTGATCGATTCTGAGACTTGTATACACTGGGTTGTGGATTGATTCGAGATAATAGATATTGATTTACTTCTGTACTACTAACTGTGGACAACTAACTGTAGACTACGAACGTTGGACAGTTAACTTAACAAACTTAAACCGTTAAAACATAATAAAACATATTGTGAATATATTTCAATCATACTTTGATATATATGTATATATTTGTTATAGGTTAGTGAATCGACCCGTGGCCAAGTCTTATTTCCGACGAAGGAAAAATCTGTGAAAGTGAGTTATAGTCCCACTTTTAAAATCTAATATTTTTGGGATGAGAATACATGCAGTTTTATAAATATTTTACAAAATAGACACAAGTTCTTGAAACTATATTCTATGATTGAATCATTATATCGGATATCACCCTTTCAGCTTGATAGCCTAAGAATTTGGGAACAGACCCCCAAATTGACGCGAATCCTGAAGATAGATCTATGGGCCTAACGAACCCCATCCATGTTATGGATGCTTTAGTATTTCGATTTTATATACAGATGAGTGTACCTGTATATTGGGGATATTCTAGATGCATTTGTTAATGTCGGTTACCAGGTGTTCATTATATGAATAATTTTTATGCAGATTGCATGTTGTTTATGAGAAATGGAAATATGAAATCTCGTGGTCTATTATTACGATTTGATAAATATATAGGTTAAACCTATAACTCACCAACATTTTTGTTGACGTTTTAAGCATGTTTATTCTCAGGTGATTATTAAGAGCTTCCGCTGTTGCATGCTAAATAAAGACAAGATTGGAGTCTGCATGCTTGTATAATATTGTTTAAAAACTGCATTCGAAGACTTAAGTTGATGTGTAATATTATTGTAAACCATTATGTAATGGTCATGTGATAACGCTATATTTTAGATTATCATTATTTGATAATCGTCGTAATGTTTTTAAAACCTTTAACGATAAAATAAAGGTTATGGTTGTTTTAAAAATCGAATGCAGTCTTTGAAAAATGTCTCATATAGAGGTCAAAACCTCGCAACGAAATCAATTAATATGAAACGTTTATAATCATTATGAACGGGACATTTCAGATGGTGGTGTTGATAATGTTTTTGAGACCTTATGATCGTCTTTCACTTAGATTCAAGTGATCAATCACCATGTCCCGGTCTTGATTGCATTACCTTGGCTTGATTATGATTAAGGCTTGGGCGTATTCACAAGCGAACCATAAAAACCTTAGCAATTGCACAAAATCAACAACCTAAAATGAGAGGCCAAGCTCCCTATTTATAGGCTTCGGATTTCCGCGGAGCTAACAACCGCGCATTACCGACATATCCGCAGTAATTGTGCGGGACACTTTCGCAGATATTCTTTGCGCATGTTCCTGAGAGTTTAAACACAGCGCAAAGTTACTTGTTTACTTCTGCGCATCTGTTTGCTTTTGCACTTAAAATATACATATATATGCCTATATATATGATCAATTCCCCTCAGATTATTGTGATATATTTACGTAGAAAATATAACATAATAAACTCTAAAAATGTAGTTTAAAATGCACTTCTCAAACGATCCACAAAATTTTATTCCATTACGCATACAACATATTATATTGCGTCTGACAAACTGTACGTGGCCAATCAGGATTGCCTAACTGCTCTTTTCTAGCCGTTGATAGAATGCTGCTACATTATAGTTGTTGATTATAATCATTGCGAATAAATTTGATCCCTTCAATTACCACTATAAATAGGATCGATTGTAATTCAATTTTCCTTTTACTCATTTGCATTCAACTATCTTTCTATTAAAGCATTAATCACGCAGATCAATACTCGCAACTTTCTGACGATTATCATTCACTTTCTTCCTTCATTATCTCCTTTAGCACTTTTAAATTTAATTCTTTTATACATTCAATATGGCATCTCCATCTACTCATCAGTCTTCTTTCGCCGTATCTGCGGATAAGTTTTCATTATACATGACTGATGAGAAGATTGAGCAATTAAAAATCAACTATCCATTACTGGATCAGTTTATGTGTGACGACCCAGAAATTTCCGACCAAATTTGAACTTCATCTGATTTCGACACGATAAGCAAAGTCTGTAATGTTGAATCTCAAAATTTTTGAAGTGTTTACATTTATGCAATTACCCTTTGACTACTCCCGACGATTCACGAACAATTGTGTGTATATATATATATATATATATATATATATATATATATATATATATATATATATATATATAAAAGTGTATATATAATTGGGAATTAATAAAGTACACTTTAAAAATGAAAAAAATAATAATAATTAGAATAATTAGGTTACTGTTAAAATAAATAAATAAATAAATAAATAAATAAATATATATATATATATATATATATATATATATATATATATATATATATATATATATATATATATATATATATATATATATATATATATATATATATATATATATATATATATATATATATATATATATATATATATATATATGTGTGTGTGTGTGTGTGTGTGTGTATGTGTGTGTGTGTGTGTGTGACGCCCCGTACTAAATCAACATGTACGGACCATCAACAACAGGATCATTACAAGGTCAAATACTATATGCTGTTTCAAAATAAGTTTGCTTTCATGAATAAAGGTGACGTTTTAACCAACGTCAAATGTTTAACAACCAAAGTATGCTTCTACGAATAGCAAGCAAAAATAATAGTATGTGACCCATAGGTCGTTACAAATACATTGTTTCAAAAATAACATTGTTTGAATGCAAATTAAACGTTTCATGCGGTGACATCTCTAATAAGCGCAGCGGGTGTCTACAAAGCATGACTAGTACAGCGGAAGCAAGCAAACCTTAAGCACCTGAGAAAAACATGCTTAAAAACGTCAACACAAAGGTTGGTGAGCTATAGTTTAAGCATAACAGTAATGTAAGGTAGGCCACGAGATTTCAGTGCTTCAAAAGCGTTTCAAAACAGTATGAAAAGTATATGTATAACCGTGGGCACTTGGTAACTAACTTAACGTTTATCACCCCCTAAAAGTACACTTGGCGAGTGCGTATGTTTACAAAGTATTAAACACCCGTTAAATGCTAGCGCTACTAGCCCGAGTGGGGATGTCAAACCCTATGGATTCATATCTAAGATGCGCGTTCACCGGTTCAAAGACCAATGACTAAACGTTACCGAGCTAAGGGGAAAGTTTATGCCGTTGTATAACCCACACATATATAAAGTTTAAGTACTCGTGCCTAGTATGTAAAATGTAAAATGCACATGTATTCTCAGTTCCCAAAATAGTTAAAGTAAAAAGGGATGCTATAACTCACAGTGGAAAGTAGTAAAAGTCGATACGCGGGAATAGTAAGCAAGTGGTTGGTCCGAAAGGTCCTCAACCTAAGTCAAAAGTTACTAAGTCAGTAAATCGTTCCCAAAGGTTTAAATGTATGTAAATTAGGTCTTAATTATCATCATCATTCATCATTAAATAAAAAGTGTAAAGTAAGTTTTAAGTCAAGACTAGGGTTTGAAACAAGGGCTGACTTCGTTCAGTCGCCACGACCTCTAAACAAACTGAAATGAGGTGAAACCAGTGGCCGTGGCTCCATATATGAGTCCCCTAGAGGCTGACCAATTTCCAAAACCAAACTCGTCTTTTTTTGACCGTGGTGACGGTTTAAGTGCGAGTAGGTCAGAAATTTCAGCACAACGTTAATAGGGTGTAGTGACTTTCAGGAGGCCATAGATCCTAAACCGTAACTCGGATTAAGACGAGGTCTAAATGGAAAATCATCTAATCCAACTGAACTAACTGAAAATCAACTTTCCAGTATCCCAGGTAGTCTAATCAGTTCCAGAAATAGTAAGAAATATGTTCCGGTGGGTTCTTGGTGCTTGATGCTCATCACGGTTCTCATCCTTGATGCGTATAGCTTCAAGTGTACAACTCGTTGATGGGTTTGCATCATATTAACCAAGGTTTGACCATCATAACACTAGTGTAAGTCTAAGATATGTAGCACAACTCACTTAAGAGTTGTATGTAGTTTGATGAACCAAAGTTACATCAAGATCTTAGATCCGACACATACATGAGTTCTAATAGTAATATTAAGCTACAAACTTGAAAGTAAACTAAATAATCAAGATCTTAAGTTGTAGAACTTAGATCTTAGCTTGATCTTAAAGATCCTAGACTAGAAAGTCTAGATCTAGTGTTCTTAAGTTTGATCCTAAGTTACAAAACTTGGATCTACACTTTAATGAAACCATAAGTTATGAAACTTAGATTTTCAACTTGAAAAATGTATGTAAGCTTGTAAGCTCTTATTTACAACAAAATTAGAAGACCATAAGCTATAGAAACTTAGATCCAACATAAGTATATGAAGTTATAACTAGAAAGTTATACTTCCATGTTCTTGAACTTATAAAGTTAACTTTTAGTTTCAAGAAAGAGATCAAGATTAACTAGTAATACTTGACCAATTTAACAACATCACAACTTTAAAGTACATAAAATGAAGAAATAAATTAAATCTACAAGTAATAAGTTCATGGTTGTTCATACTTAGAAAGATTCAAGCCAAGGCTTTGATCTTTTAAGAAAGTAAACCTTAAGTTTACAAACATGAATACAAGTATGATTTTAAAACTCATGAACTTTATTTCTTTTAAAACATTAAGTGTAGAACCATAAACTAGAAAGTAACCAAGATTACATGAAGATTCAAGTTAAAGAACTTGATCCTTAACAACAACAAACAACTACAAGTAATTAAACAACAACAAAGAACAAGTAATGATGATGATGATGTGTTTATATTTCGGTTTTAAAGAAAAGAAAGAAGAGAAAAATAGTTCATGTTACTTACAATAAATAAGAGAAAGTTGAGAGAAAAGTGTAGTAAGTTGTGTGTATAAAATGAAATGAGACTAGTGAATAAGTAATACAAAAAAATAAACTTGAACTCCTCCCTCCTACCACTTTGGCCGACGGTTTTCAACAAAAAAAAAAGGAAGGAATCAAATACACTTTCATATGTGGGAGAATGGTGTGAGCTAGAAGTGGTATTAAAGTAAAATGGTGTTGGAAAATGGTGTAAGTATGCATGTAACTAGTCTCCAACAAGTTGATTAATTCAAGTTTAAACTTAATGTGATATTAGCTTAATACATGGGCTTACAAGTCCATTAAGAGTGTAGGGTGGGCTTCCAAGTCCATGTTCAAATAATAAAAGCCCAAGTCCAAGTATGTAACAAATTAAATAAATAAGCCCAAGTAATTAACTACTTACACTAGTTAATTAAAAATGATTAATATTAATTAATCATGAATGTAAATAATATTCAAAAATATTATTCGTGTAAAGTACGTGTGTCACAAAGACAAAGCGGGCATGTAAAGTTAAATACGGTAACAAGTAACACGTATAAGAACACGTTTATTAAAATGCAAGCATTAATAATAAATTATTAATAATTAAACGTCAGAAAATCCAGGGTCGTTACATTACCCACCTGTTAAAGAAAATTTCGTCCAGAAATTTTAAGCTGAGGTAGATGGAGGAGTCGGGAAAAGGTGAGGATACTTCCGCATCATTTGATCCTCTCGTTCCCAGGTAAACTCAGGTCCTCGTTTGGCATTCCATCGTACTCGGATGATCGGAATCTTGTTGTGCTTCAAAGTTTTGACCTCACGGTCCATAATTTCAACAGGCTATTCCACGAAGTGGAGTTTGTCATCAATCATAAGTTCCTCCAATGGTATGACATGTTCCGATTCAGCAAGACACTTCTTCAAATTCGATACATGAAAGGTAGGATGAACTGAGCTCAATTGTGTTGGAAGATCCAAACGGTAAGCAACGGGTCCAACACGCTCCAAGATTTCAAAAGGACCAATGTATTGAGGGTTTAACTTTCCACGTTTTCCAAAACGAATTACACCCTTCTAAGGTGCAACCTTCAACATTACACGGTCACCCACGTTGAATTCGAAGTCCTTACGTTTAAGGTCTGCATAACTTTTTTGGCGATCACGGGCCGTCTTAAGTCTCGCTTAAATTTGGACAATCTTCTCAGTTGTTTCATGGACTATCTCGGGTCCGGTGATTTGCGTTTCGCCTACTTCGGCCCAACAAATAGGAGATCCGCACTTGCGGCCATACAACGCTTCAAAAGGTGCAACATTAATACTCGAATGATAACTGTTGTTGTAAGAGAATTCGGCTAGCGACAAATTCCTTTCCCAAGCCTTTCCAAAGTCAATAACACAAGCACGCAACATGTCCTCTAAAGTCTGAATCGTGCGTTCGCTTTGTCCATCGGTCTGTGGGTGATACGCAGTACTCATGTCTAGATGAGTCCCCAAGGCTTCTTGCAAAGAAAGCCAAAATCTGGAACCGAAACGGGGATCGCGATCTGAGATGATCGATAAGGGCACACCATGAGGAGACACAACCTTTTTGATGTATAGTTGAGCGAGTCTCTCCATCGTATCAGTTTCTTTCATGGCTAAAAAGTGTGAAGATTTGGTGAGACGGTCAACAATAACCCAGATGGTATCGTATCCGCCCACCGTTTTTGGTAACTTCGTAATGAAATCCATTGTTATCCTTTCTCACTTCCCTTGCGGGATTTTCAGTTGTTGAAGTAATCCAGAGGGCTTCTGATGTTCGGCCTTAACTTTCGAGCAAGTCAAACACTTCCCAACATAAGTTGCAACATCCTTCTTAAGATTAGGCCACCAATACTGTTCCTTAAGATCGTGGTACATTTTACCGGCTCCTGGATGAATCGAATATCTCGACTTGTGGGCTTCATCTAATATAAGGTTCCGTAAATCTCCATAACAGGGTACCCAAATTCTTCCGGCATAGCATCGGAGTCCAGTCTCCTTAACTTCGAATCGAGAGACGAGAATGTTCAAGTATTCATGAGATATGTTCTCCTCCTTGAGAGCCTCTTCTTGGGCTGCTCGGATCTGGCTATTTAGGTTAGAATGAATGGTGATGTTCAGTGCCTGAACACGAAGAGGTGTCATCCTCTCCTTTCGGCTCAAAGCGTCAGCTACAACATTTGCCTTGCCCGGGTGATAACGAAGTCCACAATCATAGTCGTTCAGTGTCTCGATACATCGACACTATCTCATATTCAGTTGCTTCTGATCGAAGATGTGCTGGAGGCTTTTATGATCGGTGAAAATAGTGCTCTTAGTTCCATAAAGATAGTGTCTCCACAGCTTTAATGCAAAGACAACGGCTCCAAGCTCGAGATCGTGAGTAGTGTAATTTCGCTGGTGAATCTTCAGTTGTCGAGAGGCGTAAGCGATAATCTTTGTACATTGCATCAGTACACAACCAAAATCACTTTTCGAAGCATCGCAATAAACGACGAAATCGTCACTGCCTTCAGGAAGTGATAAGATAGGTGCGGTGGTTAACTTCTTTTTCAAAGTTTGAAATGCTGATTCCTGTTCGGGTTCCCAAATGAACTTCTTCCCTTTATGAGTCAGCGCGGTCAAAGGACGCGCAATCAGAGAGAAACCTTCAATAAATCTTCGGTAGTAACTGGCAAGGCCTAAAAAATTGGCGGATATGAGTCGGAGTAGTGGGGGTTTCCCACTTGCTGATAGCTTTAATTTTTGCGGGATCAACTTTGATACCCTGGTCGCTCACAACATGACTCAAAAATTGGACTTCCTTCAACCAAAACTCACACTTGGAGAATTTGGCGTAAAGTTGCTCTTGTCTCAAGAGTTCCAACACTAGATGAAGATGTTGCTCATGTTTTTCTTCGCTTTTGGAGTAGATGAGGATATCATCTATGAAGACGATAACGAACTTATCTAGCTATGGCTTGCAGACACGATTCATGAGGTCCATAAACACGGCAGGTGCATTGGTTAAACTGAATGGCATCACGAGAAACTCATAATGACCATAACGGGTTCTGAATGCAGTCTTCATCACGTCGCTCTCTTTCACCCTCAACTGGTGATAACCGGATCGCAAATCGATCTTAGGGTAAACGCTCGATCCTTGTAGTTGGTCAAAAAGATCGTCAATTCGGGGAAGAGGATATCGATTCTTGATCGTCAATTTGTTGAGTTCACGGTAGTCGATACACATGCGGAAGGATCCGTCCTTCTTCTTCACAAATAAAACAGGTGCGCCCCAAGGCGAGAAACTTGGTTGGATAAATCCACAATCTAGTAGTTCTTGTAATTGGCTCTGCAACTCTTGTACTTCGGAAGGTGCGAGTCGATAAGGTGCGCGAGCTACAGGTGCAGCTCTTGGCACTAAATCGATCTGAAACTCTACTGCTCTCGGTGGCAGTAATCCAGGAAATTCCTCTGGGAAGACATCGGGAAATTCGTTCACAATTCGTACATCATCCACGCTCTTATCTTCAGTTTCTAACGTTTTCACATGTGCCAAAACAGCAAGACGTTCTTTCTTCATGATCTTTTGCGCTTTCATGCAACTAATGAGATTCAGTTTCGAGCTACATCTCTCTTCGTAAATAATCAGTGGCTCACCGTCTCCGTGGGGTATACGAAGAGCTTTATCTCCACAGATAATGTCAGCCCTTATCTTGGTCAACCAGTTAATACCGACAATAACATCAATGCTTCCCAACTTAATGGGTATCAAGTCAATCTTGAAATCCACACCAGCTATGTTGATAATAGCTCCTCGTCTAACTTGGTCAACTTTCTCAAGTTTTTCATTGGCTACCTCTACAAGCATACTCTCCTTTAAAGGAACTAACGACCAATTTATCTTAGAGCAAAAGTGTCTACATACATATCTTCTATCGGCACCAGTATCAAATAGGATAGAAGCTAATAGATTGTTGATAGTGAATATACATGTGACCAAGTCGAGGTTCTCACGGGCATCCCTTGCATTTACATTGAAAGCTCTGCCACGCGCTGGTCTGCCATCCTTTCGCTTGTTGGGACACTCATTTTTGAAGTAGCCCATCTGTCCGCATTCATAGCACTTTCTCGGTCCCGTGGGGTTCAGCTTCCCAGTCATGGTGGTGATCTTGCAGTCTCTGCCAATATGCCCGGTCTTTTTGCATTTTTCACAAACAACATTAGAAAGGACCCGTTCATATACATTATAAATGATTCACAATAGTTGATTACATTGCGAGGTATTTGACCTCTATATGATACATTTTACAAATATTGCATTCGTTTTTAAAAGACAATCTTTCTTTACATCGAAAATTGACAGGCATGCATACCATTTCATAATATCCACTATCCAACTATAAATTGATTTAATAATAATCTTTGATGAACTCAATGACTCGAATGCAACGTTCTTCGAAATATGCTATGAAAGACTCCAAGTAATATCTTTAAAATGAGCAAATGCACAGCGGAAGATTTCTTTAACACCTGAGAATAAACATGCTTTAAAGTGTCAACCAAAAGGTTGGTGAGTTCATTAGTTTATCATAATCATTTATTTCCATCTTTTTAATAGACCACAAGAATTTCATTTCCAGTTCTCATAAATATACGTCTCATGCATAGAGACAAAAATAATCATTCATATGGTGAACACCTGGTAACCGACATTAACTAGATACATATAAGAATATCCCCTATCATTCCGGGATCCTCCTTTGGACATGATATAAATTTCGAAGTACTAAAGCATCCGGTACTTTGGATGGGGTTTGTTAGGCCCAATAGATCTATCTTTAGAATTCGCGTCAATTAGGGTGTCTGTTCCCTAATTCTTAGATTACCATACTTTAATAAAAAGGGGCATATTCGATTTCGATAATTCAACCATAGAATGTAGTTTCAATTACTTGTGTCTATTTCGTCAAACATTTATAAAAGCGCATGTATTCTCAGTCCCAAAAATATAAAGGGTAAAAAGGCAAATGAAACTCACCATACTGTATTTCATAGTAAAAATACATATAACGTCATTGAACAAGTGCAAGGTTGGCCTCGGATTTACGAACCTAAATTAATTATATATATTTATGTGTTGGTCAATATTTGTCTAACAAATTAGGTCAAGTCATAGTGTACCACAATCCTAATGCTCGAGACTAATATGCAAAAGTCAACAAAAGTAAATTTGACTCAAAATAATTTCCAAAAATCAATACATGATTAATATATAGTTTAAATATCGTCGTTTTATATTTTTAAATATTTTTACAAGATTTATTAGAGTAAATAATATAATTTAGTTATTAATAAATAAAATTTTATATTAAATTTATATAATAAAATATACTTTTATATATATTAAGTAATAAAATTTATAGGGTTCATTTAATATCATAAAGATAATATGATAGGTATTATTAAAATAAGTTATTACACATAGTAAAATATGTTTGTATCACATATTTATTTGATAAAATAATATCTATAATGTTAGTAAGTAAAAGTTGTATTATTTTGTAATAATAATTATTATTATAAAAATATCAATATTTATAATTACTAAGATGACATTATGATAAAACAATAATTCTAATTATGATAACTTTAATATTTACAATAATTTTTAATATTATCTTTAAAATAATAATTCTATTTAAAATAATAATAATAATGATATTTTATAGTAACAATGATATTTCTATTAAAATGATAATTTTTGTTAAAATGATAGTTTTAATACTAACGATACTTTTAATAATAATAGTAATGATAAAAATAATAAGAACGATAATTTTATCTAAATCAATATCTTATAATATTTTAATTTCATCATGATACTCTTACCCATTATTTCCTAATCGTTTCGTTTAATAGCTTTTAATCATCTTTTATATCGTGTTCATAATAATGATAATAATAGTAATCAAAATAATTAGGTGTTACAAATATTTGTTTTAATTACACTAATATTAATAATGATAGTTACTATAACATTATTAACGATAATACTAATAATTATCTTAATGATAATATAGTAATAATAATAATAACAATAACAATAACCATTTTTAAATAATGATATATATATTAATAATGATAATAATAATAATAATAATTGGAGGATAATAATAATACTAATTATAACTTTAACGATAATAACGATAGTAATAATAAAAAAAATAACATTTTTTAATGATAAATCCCTTTTATTGATAAAGATAATAATAATGATAATAATGAGATAAAACTAGAACGACGATAAAAACGACGATAATAATAATCATTTTTAATAAAAATATTGAAAATTCAATTGATTATAAGTATGTTTTCATGATGCATACGGGCTGAAAATTAGAGTTTTATCATCAGCGAATAATTTGGATAAACAATCCATTTATATGAAGAGTACGAATGAAGCTAACATAGAAGAGTGAAATGAGTAAGTGTAGATTCATCTTATCATTTGACGTAGATATGATTGATTCCCAGATTTCAAGGGATTTTAAGAAAATCTTCTTAATAAGATTTGACTCTCCGGTAATCAAGGAAATTAGGATCCGCTTTAAATGCGATCGTCCATTTTAATTGTTCTATCGAAGATTTTCTTATAAATTCACCCCCTTCGTTTCCTTACAACTCACACCTTCTGTTGATGCATTTTATGCAAGTCCCTAGACATCTACCCACGTCCATTGCAGGTACAACAGTTTACAGGCCACCATGATTGCTAGTTATTATCCTATCCATGTTTGTATGTGGTTACAGGAACTACGGGAACGAGATTTAGATGTTTGACTATGTTAGACTTAGTCAGACGTACGAGTGAAGCCTCACTAGTACGGCTGACAGGCTCATACGCACGGTTGATGCTGAGCTAAGTCACAATTACAACCTAAATGAGAAGACACGAGTGAGCGATCACCCGTACGGCTGATGAAGCCAACTCGTACGTGTGATGAATGAATCGTATGGGTGAGTCAACAGTAGGGGTATATAAAGTCTTATGTTCTTCATTTTAGGTTAAGCCTCTCATTTGTTACACACACTCAGATCTAGTGAGCTCCTCCGATTCTCTCTCAGTCCAAATCACTCAGGTGGTGAATAATAGCTCTAGGTGTTGATCTAATCACACTTGATTTAGTTGTGGTTTGACTAAATTAATCAAAAAAAAACTTAACCTATTCACTAGAGGGTTTGATTCACTTATTCCGCCATTGTGTGAGTTAAATCTGTTGATTTCTAAGATCATAGTCATGTTTCATCACCTTCTATTCTTTCCCCCTCAACTCATATTTTAAAGTATTCATAAATATGCTCCATCCAGTTTTGATTCTCGATATACTTCTAACTTTCATATCGGTCATTCTTCTTTTTCATCTACTGCCGGAAGAATCTATTTACTTCTACTATATTCTTGCGTTTATAGTGTTTCTAGTTCTCATGTGTCTTTATATTGCTATATGCATCAATATATATGGTTTATAATTTCTAGTTTATCGTTGGGCTTTATATGTTCCCTTATATTTCAAAGTCTCTGCTTCTGTCTTCTTTAATCATTATCATTCACAGTTAATGCTCTCTTTTATTTGCTGCAATTTATATCCCAATTTCTATTTCGGAGTTTTGTCCTTTCGTTTCTTCTTCTTGCGATTAAGCACCGCTTGTAATGGTCCAGAATTCACAGATATGAATTTCGGAATGAACATTGTTAATGTTCTAGGAAGGAAATTGTGATGGCACGATCTTGACTTGTCAAATTACTAGAATACCTTGGAAAAGGCCGAATCATCAAGAAATATTTTCTTGATATTTTAGAGGTTAAATAGAATACAAGAGTCGTATAACATGGCACATGATGATGTTATGATCTGTGAATCATCACGTTCCATTTAGAAACTCCACATGACCTACTGTAATATAATCACGTTGATCAAGTGTCATTTTATTATACTAATTCATGCTTCAGTTCCCAACACTACTTCAAAATATTCCTATTTAAACTTGAATGTTTCAGAATTTAGAACTAAAATAGTTTCTTTTATGATGTAATACAGATAGCGCGAAGAGGTAAATGATTTCAAATAAGAAAAATTAAGAAAATATCTTCAGAAATATGGAGGATATTTATAATGAAAGATATGATGATATTTTAGAATTTCTAATATCAGAGACTGATGAAGAATATTGTTCGCAGGGGTTTAGAGTCAGGAGCAAGGTATTCGTTAATGACTTCAGCAGGTACTGAATCATTTAGATCCTTTGAAGTCAGGTTCAGTCTTTGTAATTTGTCCACAGCCTCCTTCCTACTTTGCTCAATCCGTTTTCCAGTTCCAAAACTTCTCTTTTTCTGCGTTTTGCTAGCACACTTCATCATTATCATCCAGCTTTTACCGTTTAAAGTCGTTTATAGTTTTTGCTGCTTCATCAGCATTTTTTCCATTTTCGGAGAACCAATTCGTAGTTCGGAGTGTTTTTCAGAAACTTCACATTCAAATTAAGTCCGGAAGATAGACGTTATATATACACATATAACTGTTGGCGTAGACATGATGCGAGATTTCAAAATACTGATTGCTAATTCCCAATGATTCGTATGGCAATTCTCATTACAAGATGCAAATGAGTAAATGATGGGGTTTCAATAAATAATTATAATGACTTTTTGGAGAGGCTAAAGTCAAAGGGTAATGAATTTGTTGGTACATCTGCTAATAATGTGGTGGAATGTAAAAGGTTCCCTGGTAACGATGGTGTATATCTCAAGGTTATAATAAGGTTAGTCTGATTGAAAAGTCGAAGTTGACTTGCTGGAGCTGTGACAAAACTGGCTACTTTGAATAGGAGTCGCAAAGTTATTTTTGCTAATAAATGCCAAAGAATCTGACGCGGATACGTTGTTTAAACTTTTACTTTGGTTTCAAGAGTTTTTCGGGTACATAACTGTGGATAACATGTGGTTGGATCATCATCTCGATTGCTCATCATTCGAAGTGTCTTCAGAAATTTTCGAAGGGTTTGAACACAGATTGTAATCGTTAACATACATTTGATATTCTAACATAGTTTTGAAGTCAAAATATAGCTTGTGAAAGATGTAAGGATCTAAGAGTGATGATTTTGGTCATATCTCGAGTTAAATTTTGAGATTTGAAAATCAGAATATGTAATTAAATTTTGAATGAGTATGGTTGTTTTGATTTCTATAAAAGAATGTATATTGTTGTGAAAGTAGGGAGTATAATGGATGATTTGCTGAATCAGATTCGAAGAATGTAACATATTATTTGTGAATTTATATATCTCTCGGGTATTACCTACCCGTTAAAAAAAAATTTCACAATTAATATTTTGTACAAAAGAATTTTATTACAGTCTTTATGAAAATATATATATGTATATTTTCTTCAGATGTAACATAGATTTAATGAGTTAATGTTAAATTAAACTCATTTGATTTACGGTTGAAACTAGAATTGAATAATCCCTAAAGGCTTTAAAAAGTACATAACTTTTACGCAGTATTTCTTTAATGACATTGAAATTATGAATCAATACTTCGTTATTTGTTGATGTATGATGTTCGGTTCGTGGAATTCTTGTGAATTTCGCAAAGTACGAATGATGTTATCTGAAAAGTTTCGGGTACATCGATGATGAAAGTGTAAAATCAAATATATACTTGATTTATTATGAATTGGAATTTGTTGAATTGCGACAGAGATTGTAGTTAACGCTGGCTAAGTTGCGGTCGAAGGACGTACATTATTGCATATTTGTAATATGAATTAACCGAGTAGTTAAGATTCACACATAATAGCTTAGCACGGAAAGATTTATTTCAAAATATATATATATATATATATATATATATATATATATATATATATATATATATGTATATATATATGTATATATGTATATATATATGTATATATGTATATATATATATATATATATATATATATATATATATATATATATATATATATATATATATAATTTACATATAATTTCTTCAGAGGGAATGAGTTAATTCTTCATAACTCGTTGATACAATATACACGTTATTGATTCATAATGATGTCCACAGTGATTCTTGAACTGACAGAGTTTGTGATGTTATCGGTGTTGTTGATTCGGATGTTGACTGTACTGACGATGCTGGTAACGCTGACGGTACTGTTGATGTTGTTGGTAAAGCAAGTTTAGCTTGTTAATCACACACCATTTTTGTCAGGGTTTCTACTCTTCCTTCTATCATTTTGTTTCGCTTAACTGATTTTTGGTTAGGGCTAGATTATATAATCTCTAAGACTTTAGAGATTACATAATCGCCGCGGAATGTTTCTCCAATGAAGTTATGAATTAATACTTCGTCAGTTATTGTTGTTGGTACCCCTTGGTATCTATGGTGCGTATGACGTTGATGCTCGTGGGACAGATTGTGAAGTTGAGGTTTACGACGCGGTTGTGGTTGGAGGTGGTAATGGTACTGTTAGCGTTGATGATGGTGGTACTGGTTATGCTGCTGATGCTGTTGCTGGTGTTTGTAATCTCTGCCCCATATTCTCCAAAACCACTACCCGAGCGCGAAGCTCGTTGACTTCTTCTATTACACCGGGGTGATTGTCAGTTCGGACGAGAGGATAAATAAAATCTAAAATTTGATGTAATATATAATCGTGACGAGATACTCTGGAAATGAGCGAGAACATGGTATTTCGGACAGGTTCGCCGGTAAGTGCTTCAGGTTCTTCGTCAAGAGGGCAATGTGGTGGATGGAAGGGATCACCTTCTTCTTGTCTCCAATGATTGAGGAGGCTATGAACCCATCCCCAATTCATCCAGAATATGTGATGACTGATTGGTTGATCTATTCCGGTCACACTGCTTTCGGAGATTGAATGGGATTCCATTTCGGAATCTGAGTGACTTGAACTGATGACGAATTCCATTTCGTACGATTGGATAAAGGATTTTTTTTTATATGAAATGATTTTGGCTAACGGATGGTATTCTAATTACATAGAATATGTATATATATATATATATATATATATATATATATATATATATATATATATATATATATATATATATATATATATATATATAGATCAAAAGATTTTGTAGATTACGGAGGACTTTGCGAGATATGTCAGGCAAAGTTTAAAGTAACAGATACGATAAGATAAGATTTAGCAGATATGCTAAGATATGAATTTTTGTCTATACACTATTCATGCAATCAATGCAGCAAGACGTGTCTTAGACTAAAAATGATAAGCAGGTAATTTCCTGAGGATGATAAGTAGTTAATTTTTGACACAAAATGATAAGCAAAACTTTTGACATACAGACACAGTCGAAGTCCAGACTCACTAATGCATCATATCGACTTATCAGTTAGACACACTAATGCAGACCTGGTTCGCTAAGACCACCGCTCTGATACCAACTGAAAGGACCCGTTCATATACATTATAAATGATTCACAATAGTTAATTACATTGCGAGGTATTTGACCTCTATATGATACATTTTACAAATATTGCATTCGTTTTTAAAAGACAATCTTTCTTTACATCAAAAATTGACAGGCATGCATACCATTTCATAATATCCACTATCCAACTATAAATTGATTTAATAATAATATTTGATTAACTCAATGACTCGAATGCAATGTTCTTCGAAATATGCTATGAAAGACTCCAAGTAATATCTTTAAAATGAGCAAATGCACAGCGGGAGATTTCTTTAACACCTGAGAATAAACATGCTTTAAAGTGTCAACCAAAAGGTTGGTGAGTTCATTAGTTTATCATAATCATTTATTTCCATCATTTTAATAGACCACAAGAATTTCATTTCCAGTTCTCATAAATATACGTCCCATGCATAGAGACAAAAATAATCATTCATATGGTGAACACCTGGTAACCGACATTAACTAGATACATATAAGAATATCCCCTATCATTCCGGGATCCTCCTTCGGACATGATATAAATTTCGAAGTACTAAAGTATCCGGTACTTTGGATGGGGTTTGTTAGGCCCAATAGATCTATCTGTAGGATTCGCGTCAATTAGGGTGTTTGTTCCCTAATTCTTAGATTAATAGACTTTAATAAAAAGGGGCATATTCGATTTCGATAATTCAACCATAGAATGTAGTTTCAATTACTTGTGTCTATTTCGTCAAACATTTATAAAAGCGCATGTATTCTCAGTCCCAAAAATATAAAGGGTAAAAAGGCAAATGAAATTCACCATACTGTATTTCGTAGTAAAAATACATATAACGTCATTGAACAAGTGCAAGGTTGGCCTCGGATTCACGAACCTAAATTAATTATATATATTTATGTGTTGGTCAATATTTGTCTAACAAATTAGGTCAAGTCATAGTGTACCACAATCCTAATGCTCGAGACTAATATGCAAAAGTCAACAAAAGTAAATTTGACTCAAAATAATTTCCAAAAATCTATACATGATTAATATATAGTTTAAATATCGTCATTTTATATTTTTAAATATTTTAAAAAGATTTATTAGAGTAAATAATATAATTTATTTATTAATAAATAAAATTTTATATTAAATTTATATAATAAAATATACTTATATATATATTAAGTAATAAAATTTATAGGGTTCATTTAATATCATAAAGATAATATGATAGGTATTATTAAAGTAAGTTATTACACGTTGTAAAATATGTTTGTATCACACATTTATTTGATAAAATAATATCTATAATGTTAGTAAGTAAAAGTTGTATTATTTTGTAATAATTATTATTATTATAAAAATATCAATATTTATAATTACTAAGATGACATTATGATAAAACGATAATTCTAATTATGATAACTTTAATATTTACAATAATTTTTAATATTATATTTAAAATAATAATTCTATTTAAAATAATAATAATAATGATATTTTATAGTAACAATGATATTTCTATTAAAATGATAATTTTTATTAAAATGATAGTTTTAATACTAACGATACTTTTAATAATAATAGTAATGATAAAAATAATAAGAATGATAATTTTATCTAAATCAATATCTTATAATATTTTAATTTCATCATGATACTCTTACCCATTATTTCCTAATCATTTCGTTTAATAGCTTTTAATCGTCTTTTATATCGTGTTCATAATAATGATAATAATAGTAATCAAAATAATTAGGTGTTACAAATATTTGTTTTAATTACACTAATATTAATAATGATAGTTACTATAACATTATTAACGATAATACTAATAATTATCTTAATGATAATATAGTAATAATAATAATAACAATAACAATAACCATTTTTAAATAATGATATATATTAATATTGATAATAATAATAATAATACCAATAATAATAATAATAATAATTGGATAATAATAATAATACTAATTATAACTTTAACGATAATAACGATAGTAATAATAAAAAAAAATAACATTTTTTAATGATAAATCCCTTTTATTGATAAAGATAATAATAATGATAATAATAAGATAAAACTAGAACGACGATAAAAACGACGATAATAATAATCATTTTTAATAAAAATATCGAAAATTCAATTGATTATAACTTCTAATCCGTTCATCGAAACTATTCGATATCTAAAGGAAAAGTTCTTAATTTTTCGCTAGCTTTCCAAGGACATGCATATCTTATACCTTATCTCAACCGCAAGTGTAACTAATTCAAGATTCAACCTAACCTGTCTAAGGGCAATATCAAAAGTACAAGCATGCATAATCCTAAATACTCGAGCACTAGTCAGGGATACACTATTAGTATGTAAAAGTTAAATTATGAGTACTCACGTATCAATATTAAGATTCAATATTGAAGGAAAGGTACGTAGACGCAACGGAAATGATAAACACTATATTGACCTCACGAGCATACCCATGAACCATACTCAATCACCTCCATAGCTATAACCCATAATTTCCTTAATCCTATCCCACTCGAAAAACAATTTCGAAATCACTCGGACAGCACTCCGTCGTAATATTTTATGTATACTAATAATATCTTGAAATAATACGGAGTAAATATATATATATATATATATATATATATATATATATATATATATATATATATATATATATATATATAAATCGATTGAGAGAGTTTAGAGAAAAATATTTTCAAGTTTCTATGAAATAATGAAACCTATTGAATTCTATTTATAATAGAATTTTGAATTATTAAAGTGAATTATTAAAGTATGAATTATTAAAGTGAATTATTAAAGTATGAATTATTAAAGTGAATTATTAAAGTATGAATTATTAAAGTGAATTATTAAAGTATGAATTATTAAAGTGAATTATTAAAGTATGAATTATTAAAGTGAATTATTAAAGTTAAAGTAAAGTAAAAATAAAGTAAAGGTAAAGTTTAAGTATAGTAAAAGTATAAAACTATGTACGTATAATACGCGTATAAATATATATAATATTAATTTAAATCGTTATATATATTTAATAAAATAAAATATAAATATCGTTATCTTTATCATACTAGTTAAGTAATGAGTTGTCAAAAGTGGTTCTAGATATTTATAAAAGTTATATACGTTTTAATAATAAAGTTCTTTTTAAACTGAAAACATTTTTGTACGTTTGAAACTAAATAGATCAATCGAGTCTTTATGAGATTCAATCTTCCACTATCCTTTGTCTAGTTCTCAATGATTGACAATTTGTTCTTATTTATAAATCACTTTACCATTTTCCGAATATTGTTAAAATGGAAAGATTTCTCAAATCAACGTGGGCCTTTCAACAGAGACTTGTAATCATAATTCAATATATCTGATAATTCAATCATTTGATCTTATCTTCTAATTCCACTGATAAACATTTTGAAACAGATACAATCATATAAAGTATTTAATCTAATATTTTGTTTACGTTTCAAGTTATAATATATATACACATATACATATATAATCATATTCGTTTAATGGTTCGTGAATCGTTGGAACTTGGTCGAGGTTGAATGAATGTATGAACATAGTTTAAAATTCTTGAAATTTAACTTAACAAATATTGCTTATCGTGTCGGAAACATATAAAGATTAAAGTTTAAATTTGGTTGGAAATTTTCGGGTTGTCACAACAGTACAGTACCCGGTATGGTGCTTGTAGCACCTCTTGCACTGTGGTAGAGTACCCTTGTAGTTGGGGTTTGAGCCAGTATTCGGGTTGGGGTTCCTCCCATCGTTGTGCCTCTTTGCGGGGGTTTGATCATTGGCTCTCCCCTTGTTGTTGTCCCACTTACGCTTATCACTACTACCCGCTTCGGATTTTGCCTTCTCTGGTTCATCGCTGATAATTTGGTTCATTAAGGTGTGCGCCATGCACATTGCTTCCGGGACGTTTGGTGGCTTAGATGAGGTGACATTTCCCTTAATGGACTTAGGAAGTCCCCACAAGTACCTTTCCATGCGCTTAAACTCCGTGGTAACCATGGTAGGACACATCAGGGCTAATTCCAGATACCTACGGTTGTAACCATCGAGATCGTTTCCCACAACCTTCAACTGCCCAAACTTAATCTCCAGTTTCTGGATCTCTGTTCGGGGACAGTACTCTTCAATCATGGCCCCCTTGAATTCTTCCCACGGCGTAGCATACGCCTCGTCAATACCCTTTGCTTGAGCCAATGTGTTCCACCAGGTTAGTGCGCCGTCTGACAGCGTACAAGAGGCATACTTGGTTTTGTCCGTCTCTGAGCAGTTACTAACACGGAACACAGATTCTAATTTCTCAAACCACCTAGTGAGACCAACCGGCCCCTCAGTACCACTAAAGTTGTGGGGCTTGCAGCTTTGAAACTCTTTGTATGTGCACCCATTACGAATGGGCTGGTTAACTGGTGGAGCTTGGGGGTTCCTTTTCGCTAAAGCTGCGGCCACACGTTCAGCGATCATTTCCTCGATCTGTGCTGCGGTTGGTGTTGATCTTCCGTTGGCCATTGATGTTCTAAACAAAAATTTTGACTCAAGTCAAAATCCAGTATTCAAATAATAGTAATACAGTATATGGTAACCAACATGGAATCAACACATCACATGTTAATTAAGTAACACAAATAGATTCAGATACTACAAAGTCATCACACTGTAACGTAAATAGAACATCGTACAAAGATTAAACAACAAAAAGTTCCATTCATTAATAATAAGTTGCATACATCTGCATAGGTTCGTACAATACATAAGTAAAACATGAAACTACAAACGAGATTACATAATGAAATCTAATACAAAAATTCCTATGGTGACGGTGGGTGAAGGATGTCCATTACGTGGGACATCTGATCCTCGAGCTCAGTTACCCAAGCACGGAGGATCTCCACCTCCCTCGCCAGTTCCTCGACAGAGGGAGAGGCTGGTGGTGCAGGTGGTACCGGTGGTGCAGACGGTCCAGCTCCAGAAGTAGATGCTGCGTATCGGGGAGCCTTACGTATGAACGGATCAGCAGGATACAACACAAGCCGCTTACGGGCGGTAACTCTAGTCCTCAGTCCATGTACGTTAACGGACGATCTCCTCCTTTAACCCCAGGAATAACAGTACCGTCGAAACGATACCGCTTCTTCGGCGGGGTAGAGGGTGGCTGCACGGGTGTTTCCTCGAGATCCTTGTCAGAATCCTCGTCACTGGAGTCATCAGAGGATGAGTCGTCGGATGATGAGTCATCGGAATCATCTGGGGGTGGCTGCACGGGTGGCTCTGCTCGGCCGGCTATCATCAGTCAGTATCTGAAAGGCGGGATTGGCACGAGACATCCATCAGGAAGGCGTCGGCACCAATGGTTATGCTCGTTACGGAACGGACCTTCCCAAGTTCCGCGGGAATCACAGCTCCACCGGAATGGTGATGTGGCTCCGAGGGTCCTGGGACAAGTGGAGCTGGAATCTCCTGTAGGTCCTCAGCTCCATCTGAGGTGATCACTGGGTCAGGTGCATGGCTACTGGCTCCAGAGGATGAAGCGCCAGAGTCGCTGGAGGGTGTCGACAACGGGATCTGAGAATCGGCAACAATGGCAGGCGAGGTGGCGGATGAGTCCGAGTCGCTCTCCAAAATGATAACAGGTGGAATATCCGACATCTGAACAAGGAAAAATAACTTTTTCCATGTCAGTAAGTCATAAAGCAAGCACGTATTAGGCAATGTAACTACGACAGTCTAGATCATGTATAGCGGTAAGTAGCATGGCAATAACGACAAGTATCATGCAATCGAAAGCAGATAGTAGCATTCAGTAGTGAAAGCAAGTAACAATATACGGCATATAGCAGTAAAAGTAAGCAGCAGCATGCAGCAAGTTCCGCAGAAACAAGTAAACTAGCAAGTTGTAGATTAGTCCTATTAGTAAATCCTACTCGGTCAGGTCTTGACTCACTAATGCAACCTAATTCC
The DNA here is from genome assembly GCF_046630445.1 of Rutidosis leptorrhynchoides. Taxonomy (NCBI): domain Eukaryota; kingdom Viridiplantae; phylum Streptophyta; class Magnoliopsida; order Asterales; family Asteraceae; genus Rutidosis; species Rutidosis leptorrhynchoides. The sequence continues at coordinate 393,784,350 of NC_092336.1, read as the reverse complement.
CTACAACCAATGCTCTGATACCAAATGTGATGCCCCGTACTAAATCAACATGTACGGACCATCAACAACAGGATCATTACAAGGTCAAATGCTATATGCTTTTTCAAAATAAGTTTGCATTCATGAATAAAGGTGACGTTTTAACCAACATCAAATGTTTAACAACCAAAGTATGCTTCTACGAATAGCAATAAAAAATAATAGTATTTGACCCATAGGTCGTTACAAATACATTGTTTCAAAAATAACATTGTTTGAATGCAAATTAAACGTTTCATGCGGTGACATCTCTAATAAGCGCAGCGGGTGTCTACAAAGCATGACTAGTACAGCGGAAGCAAGCAAACCTTAAGCACCTGAGAAAAACATGCTTAAAAACGTCAACACAAAGGTTGGTGAGCTATAGTTTAAGTATAACAGTAATGTAAAGTAGGCCACGAGATTTCAGTGCTTCAACAGCGTTTCAAAATAGTATGAAAAGTATATGTATAACCGTAGGCACTTGGTAACTAACTTAACGTTTATCACCACCTAAAAGTACACTTGGTGAGTGCGTATGTTTACGAAGTATTAAACACCCGTTAAATGCTAGCGCTACTAGCCCGAGTGGGGATGTCAAACCCTATGGATCCATATCTAAGATTCGCGTTAACCGGTTCAAAGACCAATGACTAAACGTTACCGAGCTAAGGGGAAAGTTTATGCCGTTGTATAACCCACACATATATAAAGTTTAAGTACTCGTGCCTAGTATGTAAAACGTAAAATGCGCATGTATTCTCAGTTCCCAAAATAGTTAAAGTAAAAAAGGGATGCTATAACTCACAGTGGAAAGTAGTAAAAGTCGATACGCGGGAATAGTAAGCAAGTGGTTGGTCCGAAAGGCCCTCAACCTAAGTCAAAAGTTACTAAGTCAGTAAATTGTTCCCAAAGGTTTAAATGTTTGTAAATTAGGTCTTAAGTATCATCATCATTCATCATTAAACAAAAAGTGTAAAGTAAGTTTTAAGTCAAGACTAGGGTTTGAAACCAGCGCTGACTTCGTTCAGTCGCCACGACCTCTAAACAAACTGAAATGAGGTAAGACCAGTGGCCATGGCTCCGTATATGAGTCCCCTAGAGGTTGACAAATTTCCAGAACCAAACTCGTCTTCGTTTGACCTTGGTGATGGTTTAAGTGCAAGTAGGTCAGAAATTTCAGCACAACGTTAATAGGGTGTAGTGACTTTCGGGAGGCCATAGATCCTAAAACGTAACTCGGATTAAGACGAGGTCTAAATGGAAAATCATCTACTCGAACCGAACTAACTGAAAATCAGCTTTCCAGTAGCCCAGGTAGTCTGATCAGTTCCAGAAACAGTAAGAAAGGTGTTCCGGTGAGTTCTTGGTGCTTGATGCTCATCACGGTTATCATCCTTGATGCGTATAGCTTCAAGTGTACAACTCGTTTAAGGGTTTGCATCATTTTAACCAAGGTTTGACCATCATAACACTAGTTTAAGTCTAAGATATGTAGCACAACTCACTTAAGAGTTGTATGTAGTTTGATGAACCAAAGTTACATCAAGATCTTAGATCCGACACATACATGAGTTCTAATAGTAATATTAAGCTACAAACTTGAAAGTAAACTAAATAATCAAGATCTTAAGTTGTAGAACATAGATCTTAGCTAGATCTTAAAGATCCTAGACTAGATAGTCTAGATCTAGTGTTCTTAAGTTAGATCCTAAGTTATAAAACTTGGATCTACACTTTAATGAAACCATAAGTTATGAAACTTAGATTTTCAACTTGAAAAATGTATGTAAGCTTGTAAGCTCTTATTTACAACAAAATTAGAATACCATAAGCTATAGAAACTTAGATCCAACATAAGTATATAAAGTTATAACTAGAAAGTTATACTTCCATGTTCTTGAACTTATAAAGTTAACTTTTAGTTTCAAGAAATATGAGATCAAGATTAACTAGTAATACTTGACCAATTTAACAATATCACAACTTTAAAGTACATAAAATGAAGAAATAAATTAAATCTACAAGTAATTAGTTCATGGTTGTTCATACTTAGAAAGATTCAAGCCAAGGCTTTGATCTTTTAAGAAAGTAAACCTTAAGTTTACAAACATGAATACAAGTATGATTTTAAAACTCATGAACTTTATATCTTTTAAAACATTAAGTGTAGAACCATAAACTAGAAAGTTTAGGTTCTTGTTCTTGGTTCTTTACAAACAAAAGATGAAAGTAACCAAGATTACATGAAGATACAAGTTAAAGAACTTGATCCTTAACAACAACAAACAACTACAAGTAATTAAACAATAACAAAGAACAAGTAATGATGATGATGATGTGTTTATATTTTGGTTTTAAAGAAAAGAAAGAAGAGAAAAATAGTTCATGTTAGTTACAATATTTGAGAGAAAAGAAATGAGAGAAAGTTGAGAGAAAAGTGTAGTAAGTTGTGTGTGTAAAATGAAATGAGACTAGTGAATAAGTAATACAAAAAAATAAACTTGAACTCCTCCCTCCTACCACTTTGTTACGGTTTTCAACAAAAAAAAAAAAGGAAGGAATCAAATACACTTTCATATGTGGGAGAATGGTGGGAGCTCGAAGTGGTATTAAAGTAAAATGGTGTTGGAAACTGGTGTAAGTAAGCATTTAACTAGTCTCCAACAAGTTGATTAATTCAAGTTTAAACTTAATGTGATACTAGCTTAATACATGGGTTTACAAGTCCATTAAGAGTGTAGGGTGGGCTTCCAAGTCCATGTTCAAATAATAAAAGCCCAAGTCCAAGTATGTAACAAATTAAATAAATAAGCCCAAGTAAAATTAACTACTTACACTAGTTAATTAAAAATGATTAATATTAATTAATCACGAATGTAAATAATATTTAAAAATATTATTCGTGTAAAGTACGTGTGTCACAAAGACAAAGCGGGCATGTAAAGTTAAATACGGTAACAAGTAACACGTATAAGAACACGTTTATTAAAACGCAATCATTAATAATAAATTATTAATAATTAAACGTTGGAAAATCCAGGGTCGTTACAATATATATATATGTGTGTGTGTGTTATTAAGAATCTATATATGATTTCTATTAAATATATAAAATATATAAATATTAACTATCCAGTAAATGTCATCATTTAAAATAATATTACATAAATAATAAAGGGTATTATATTAAATTACAAGTTTGAATATAATTGATATATTAATAGAATCATTACTTTCATTATTATTATTATTATTGTTAATATTAATATTAATATTTGTATTAATAATATTATTATTTTTAATATAAAATATATATATATATATATATATATATATATATATATATATATATATATATATATATATATATATATATATATATATATATATATATAATTTGATATGTTTAAATTGTATTATTATTACTATTAATGTTATTTTTATCATTAATAACATTAATATTGTTATAACTAGTATTATTTTAAATATCATGAAAAAGATTATTATTATCATTTTTATTATCATTATTATTAATTAAATTTATTAAAATTATCATTATCATATTATTATTTATCATATATTTTTACTAGTCTATTTATCAATAATAATATTATTATTAGTAATATTATTAATTATTAATAATATTATTAATAGTATTAATATATTTGTTAATTATCAACACTTATGAATTATGTATGTATATAAACAGATATATATATATATATAAATAGATATATAAAAATCAAATACATATACAGCTATTTATATATAATACTGTATTATACATATATATACACACACACATATATATATATATATATATATATATATATATATATATATATATATATATATATATATATATATATATATATATATATATATATATATATAAGATAATTACGTATTCTATTATATATCACAATCAGGTTTAATTTAATTATCTGATATTCAAAATCTTGATTGGTACGAATGGAATCAGAGAATTTTAACCTATTCTTATTTTTCTTCCCTTTCTATTTCTGATTTGCAAAACTGTCGACCCAATTGTTGATACAAAACAAAACTTAATGAATCTGGTACTGTATTAGTATCTCATTTACACTTTATATAAGAGTAGACTCGATTCAGTAGAAAGAAGAAAAAAAGAAAAATCAAATAAACATATAAAGAAACCGTTCATCTCTGTTCTTCACTCTTTTTAGCCAAATTTCGAATTAGAGCTTCATTCAAAAATCTATAAGTGTAGTGTTATTGGAAATCATGTGTTTAATCTATCTACAAGGTTTCAAGTTTAAATTTTTAAAATCAAGTTCGAATTTGGGAGTCAAACCTTTATCTCAAAAAGTCAAACGAGCGTTCTAAGATCAAATTGGAGTTTTAGAAGTCGTTTCTGTTGGAATTGAGGATTCAAAAAGTTTTAATTGATGATTTAAAACATGTTTCATATTGTAATTATTTTGTAAAACGGTCTTGATTACAAAATTAGGATTTGAGTTTAGAGAGTGTTCTTACGAGCTGCTACAGCTGTTATTTTTTTATTTTTTTTTCTCTTTTCTGTTGATTTGTTAACAAGCACAAACAAGTTGGTTATATTCAATTTAAGTTTTAAATCAAATTTGTAATTCAATTTTGGTTGAGGTCTGGTCCTGGTTGAGTTCACGATTGAAAGGAAGAAGATGAAAAGGGAATAGACAAATATACGGGTTATGTTTTAAAAAAGATAGAATAGAGTAGATAAACATAAACAGAGCAATGGTTAACGGAGTTTTCGGTTGAGCGAGAGGTCATGAGTTCGAGCCTGGTTTGCGACATTTCTTTTTAAAAGCTTGTTTGGAAGGTAGTTTTTTATTACAAAAATTATTATTATTATTGTTATTATTATTATTATTATAATTATTATCATTATTACTATTATGATTTTGATTTTGATTATTATTATTATTATTAGTATTATAATTATTTATCATTTATTATTATCATAGATATAGAAATTATAATTATTATTAACATTGTTATTACTAATATTATTATCATGTTAGTATTTTTCTTAAGTATTATTATTATTATTATCATTATTATTACTAAAATATGTATTATTATTATTATTATGTTTATGAGTATTATTATTATTATTACTATTATTATGAAAATAATAAAAATTATTATTATTTTCATTAAAATTAATACTAGTATCATTTTATAATTATTAATATTATTAATATTATTATTAATGACATGAGAATAATTATTAATAATATCATTTTTATTATTAACATGATTGTTAGGATTGTTATTATTAAACTTATTATCATTATTATCATTAGTAGTAAAATGGATATTTTTATGATTATCATTCTTATCAGTATTATTATTGTTACCATTAATATTAAAAATATCATTTCTTTTAATCTATCATGTTACTAAAAGTAGTATTATTATTGAAATTAACATTATTACTATTACTATTATTACTATCATTATTATCCTTAACTTAGTATTATTACAATTATTAACTTTTACAACCAAAAAGTATTTTTATAAAATATATTTATTACAAGGAATACTAATATTACATAATATTATGTTTTAACTAATATAATATTATAATGTGAATTAGATTATATATCAAATAAGTATCATAACAAAATATATATATTTACGATTACAAGTATGTGTGTTAATATATATACAAATGATATAGGTTCGTGAATTCGAGGCCAACCTTGCAATTGTTCAGTTCAGTCGTATGCATATTACAAAATATCGTATTATGAGTTTCATTATTCCCTTTTTAAATGCTTTTGCAATATATATTTTTGGAACTAAGAATACATGTGCTGCTTTTATAAATATTTTACGAAATAGACACAAGTAATCGAAACTACATTCTATGGTTGGATTATCGAAATTGAATATCACCCTTTTAGCTTGGTAGCCTAAGAATTAGGGAACAGACCCCCTAATTGACACGAATCCTGAAGATAGATCTATGGGCCTAACAAACCCCATCCAGGTTATGGATGCTTTAGTACTTCAATTTTATATACAGATGAGTGTACCTGTATATTTGGGGATATTCTATATGCATTTGTTAATGTCAGTTACCAGGTGTTCACCATATGAATGGAGTTTTATACAGATGAGTGTTCCTGTATTATAATTTTTGCAGATGAGTGTTCCTGCAGTTAACTATGAAAATGAAATCTTGTGGTCTATTAAAATTATGAAAATGATTGATTATGATAAACTAATGAACTCACCAACCTTTTGGTTGACACTTGAAAGCATGTTTATTCTCAGATATTAAAGAAATCTTCCGCTGTGCATTTGCTCATTTTAGAGATATTACTTGGAGTCATTCGTGGCATATTTCAAAAGTCGTTGCATTCGAGTCGTTGAGTTCAACAAGATTATTTTTAAGTCATTGATAGTTTCATATAATATGAAATGGTATGCATGTCTGTTAACTTTCGATGTAATGAAAGTTTGTCTTTTAAAACGAATGCAATGTTTGTAAAATGTATCATTTAGAGGTCAAATACATCGCAATGTAATCATATGTTGTTGTATTCGTCCTTATGGATTAGGACGGGTCACTACATGTGGTATTAGAGCGGTGGTCTTAGCGAACCAGGTCTTGCATTAGTGTGTCTAACTGATAGTTGTTTAGATGCATTAGTGGGTCTGGACTTCGACCGTGTCTGCATGTCAAAAGTTTTGCTTATCATTTCGTGTCAAAAATTATTTGCTTATCATCCTTAAAGTCTAGACACATTTTACTGCATTGATTGCATGAATAGTGTAGAGACAAAATTCATATCTTAGCATATCTGCTAATTCATATCTTAGCGTATCTGTTACTGTAACCTTTGCCTGACATATTCCGTAAATTTCTCCGTAATCTATGAAATCTTTTGTTCTATATATATAGATATTCTAGGTAATTAGAATACCATTCGATAGCCGGAAATCATTTCATATCGAAAAATCCTTTATTCAATTGTACGAAATGGAACTCGCCACTAGTTCAAGTCCCTCGAATTCCGATATGGAGTTTCACTCGAGCTCCGAAAGCAGTATGATCGGAATGCATCAACCAATTAGATATCATCTATTCTGGATGAATTGGGGATGAGTTCGTAGTCTACTTAATCATTGGAGGCAAGAAGAAGACGATCCCTTCCATCCACCACATTTCCTCTTGGCGAAGAACCTGAAAGACTCACCGGCGAACCTGTCTGTAATACCATTTTCTCTCTCATTTCCAGAGTATCTCGTCATGACTATATACTATCTCAAATTCAAGATCTTATTCATCCACTCGTCCGAACCGACAATCACCCCGGTGTAATAGAAGTAAGTTAATGAACTTCGCGCTCGGGTAGTGGCTTTGGAGAATATAGTGCAAAGGTTACCAGCACCAGCAGCAGCACCGGCAGCAATAATACGACTGATAATGCTAAAAACGAATATATATTTCATAGCATTATCCTTCAAGAAAGACAAGCTTTTAGTTGCAATTGTTCTATTTACAAGTGATATTCGTTTAAATAATAAAAGGTGAAGACAAAAGACAGATTCGACGATTCGAAGACGCAAACGACCAAAAAGCTAAAAAGTACAAAGTACAATCCAAGTGGTTCAAATTATTGCTGAGAAACGTCTAAAAGTTACAAGATTACAAGCCGCAAAACGCAAAGTACAAGATATTAAATCGTACGAAAGGACGTTTGAAAATCCAGAACCGGGACATGAACCAACTATCAACGCACGACGCAACGGGCCTAAAATTACAAGTCAACGGTGTACAAGAATATAATATAATATATATAATTATATAAAATTATATATATTATATTATATATTAAATAAATCAAGCAGCCGCCCACGTTTTGGAAGCAAATGGAGCAGGAAAAGCAGGCCATACGATCGCATGGCCTGGGTGCCTTATTCCCATGCGATCGCATGGGCCAAAATATCTGGTCAGGTCTATAATTAGCACAAGAATTCGACGAGTTTATACACACCTTCATCAACTGATCTCTTACTCTCTCTCAATATATTTATATTTATATTTTATAATTATAATTTTAATATTAAGTTAATAATAATAAGGTTATAGTGGCGCATGTTTTAAGTTTGTAAGTCGAAAGTCTGTCCGTGTAATACTACGCGATTAATACTCATTGTAAGTTATGTTCAACATTTTTAAATTAATGTCTCGTAGCTAAGTTATTATTATGTTTATTTAAGCCGAAGTAATCGTGATGTTGGACTAACTATAAAGACTGGGTTATTTGGCTTTGGACCATAATTGGGGTTTGGACAAAAGACCGACACTTGTGGAAATTAGACTATGGGCTATTAATGGGCTTTATATTAATTAAATGATATCTCGTTGATTTAATATAGAGATTTATAATTTGACGTATTTATATTTAACCACATACGCTTGACTGGGTACGGTGGGTGGGATATCTATAAATACTAATAATTATTCATTTGACTAGACACTGGGATGAATTAATACTCACTAGACACATTAAAACAGGGGTGGATTACATTCAAGGGTAATTGGTGTAATTGTTAACAAATTATTAAAACATTGGATTACACGCAGTCGATAACCTAGTGTATTCATTAAACAAAGTATTAAGACCTTGTTATAGTTTAAGTCCCCAATTAGTTGGAATATTTGACTTCGGGTATAAGGTTAAATTGGCGAAGACTCTCGCACTTTATAATTATGACCGATGGACTATTATGGACAAAACCAGATGGACATATCAAATAATCCAGGACAAAGGACAATTAACCCATGTTAATAAATTAAAATCAACACGTCAAAAATCATGATTACGAAAGTTTAAATAAGCATAATTCCTTTAATTTATATCTCATCGTACTTTTACTTACCGTCATTTTATTTATCGTCATTTTATTTATCGTACTTTAAATTATTGCACTTTTATTTATCACACTTTTATTTATCGTCATTTACTTTACACTTTAAATTAAGTTATATTTATATTTAATATTTTACATTAGGTTTTAATTGTGACTTAAGTTCTAAAATTGACAAACCGGTCACTAAACGGTAAAACCCCCCTTTATAAAATAATAATAATACTACTATATTACTTATATATATATATATATATATATATATATATATATATATATATATATATATATACATACAAATATAGTTTAAAATAAATATAGCGTTAAACTCAGCTAGCTCCCTGTGGAACGAACCGGACTTACTAAAAACTACACTACTCTACGATTAGGTACACTGCCTATAAGTGTTGTAGCAAGGTTTAGGTATATCTCATTCTATAAATAAATAAATAAATAACTTGTGTAAAATTGTAGCGTATTTAATAGTATTTCGTAGCAAAATATAATAAATTTCGTACTACACTTCGCACACAACAACTACCATCAACAACAACATCCACATCCCACACCTGAACATCACAAGCTGTACCTCGAGCATCAACGTCATACGCACCATAGATACCAAGGAGTACTAATAAAAACCAACGATGAAGTATTGATTCATAACTTCATTGGAGAACTATTAGACGGCGATTATGTAATCTCTAAAGTCTTAGAGATTATTTATTCTAGTTCAAATTGAAAAGCAAATGAGATTAATATCATATTAACTCAGTAAATCTATGATTACATCTGAAGAAAATATATATGTATATATATTTTCATAAAAATTGTAATTAAAAATTCTTTTGTACAAATTGTTAATGGTGAAAATATTTTAACGGGTAGGTAATACCCGAGGAATATTTAAATTTCATATTAATAAGTTACACTGTACATTCTTCGAATCTGATTCAACAGTCAATTACTATCCTACTTACATCCTCAGATATATGAATCCGTTCACCACAGAATAACCATTTTCATTCAATTTCATATTTGAATTTTTACCTATCAGAACAAGTGGCATAATGAAGAAAATATTTGACAAAATAATATTTGTTAGAAACAAACAAATTAACTATGAAAAATTTTGTTAAGAATCCACGCTAACTGTTCCTAGCTAACTGTTCCTAGCTAACTGATTACATTTTAATTTATCGCAATTTAGTTATCGCAATTTTATTTATCGTCATTTAATTTCTGTTATTTATTTTACGCATTTTAAATATCGTCGGGACACATATACAAGGTTTTGACATATCATATTGACGTTATCTATATATATTATTTGGAATAACCGTAAGTCACTCTATATCACAGTAATGATCAAGTTAGCATATAAAGGGTCGAGGTTGATTCTAAATAATATATATACTTTGAGTTGTAATCGATTCTGAGACATGTATATAATGGGTCACGACACGTATTAATTAATTCGAATATAATATATTAAACTATATATGAATTATTGAACTGCTAATTGTGGACTACTAACAGTGGATTACTAACATTGGACAATTAAAATGAATTAAAATATTGATTATAACATATGAAATTAAACATTTCGTCAAGTCTGCCACTTGATTTCTGTAGTGACCCGAACTTTTCCATGTTTATATATATTAATTGAGATTGATATTTACATGACTAAATGTTTCCAACGTGTTAAGCAATCAAACTTGTTAAGACTTGATTAAATGAAATAAGTTTCATATAGACAATTGATCACCCAAGTTGACCGACGATTCACGAACGTTACAAAATTGTAAAAACTACATGTTCTGGTATATATAGACATATATATATGGTTGATATGAGATTATGATGAGTAAGTATCTCACTAAGTATATTAACAATGTGTGATATACATAAGAAATGAGATTACTAAGTTAAGAAACTCGAAATGATATATACAACGATTATCGTTATGATAACGTCTACTAAATATATATGTATCATATTAAGATATTGATATGCTATATTTAACATGATAAAATGATATTTAAATATATTATTAAGTATGTTAACAATGAACTACATATGTAAAAACAAGACTACTAACTCAAGAATTACGAAACGAGACTTATATGTAACGATTATCGTTGTAACGATATTTTAATGTATATATCATATTAAGAGATATTCATATATCATAATATTATGATAATATAATAATTTAAAATCTCATTTCATATAATAAACATTGGGTTAACAACATTAATTGAGATCGTTAACTTAAAGGTTTCAAAACAACACTTACATGTAACGACTAACGAAGACTTAACGACTCCATTAGAATGTATATACATGTTATGTTTTGTTATGTATTCTTACACTTTTGAAAGACTTCAAGACACATATTAAAGTACTTCTACTTAACAAAAATGCTTACAATTATATCCTCGTTCAGTTTCATCAACAATTCTACTCGTATGCACCCGTATTCGTACTCGTACAATACACAGCTTTTAGATGTATGTACTATTGGTATATACACTCCAATGATCATCTCTTAGCAGCCCATGTGAGTCACCTAACACATGTGGGAACCATCATTTGGCAACTAGCATGAAATATCTCATAAAATTACAAAAATATTAGTAATCATTCATGACTTATTTACATGAAAACAAAATTACATATCCTTTATATCTAATCCATATACCAACGACCAAAAACACCTAAAAACACTTTCATTCTTCAATTTTCTTCATCTAATTGATCTCTCTCAAGTTCCATCTTCAAGTTCTTAGTGTTCTTCATAAATTCCATAAGTATAGTTTCATAAAAATCAAGAATACTTCCAAGTTTGCAAGTCTACTTCCAAGCTTTCTAATCCATTCCAAGTAATCATATAAGATCAAGGAACCTTTGTTATTTATAGTAGGTTATCTTTCTAATTCAAGGTAATATTCATATTCAAACTTTGATTCAATTTCTACAACTATAACAATCTTATTTCGAGTGAAAATCTTACTTGAACTGTTTTCGTGTCATGATTCTGCTTCAAGAACTTTCAAGCCATCCAAGGATCCTTTGAAGCTAGATCTATTTTTTTCATTTTTAGTAGTCTTATCCAGAAAACTTGAGGTAGTAATGATGTTCATAACATCATTCGATTCATACATATAAAGCTATCTTATTCAAAGGTTTAAACTTGTAATCACTAGAACATAGTTTAGTTAATTCTAAACTTGTTCGCAAATAAAAGTTAATCCTTCTAACTTGACTTTTAAAATCAACTAAACAAATGTTCTATATCTATATGATATGCTAACTTAATGATTTAAAACCTAGAAACACGATGAACACCATAAAATCGGATATACGCCGTCGTAGTGAAATCGGGGGCTGTTTTGGTTTGGATAATTAAAAATTATGATAAACTTTGATTTAAAAGTTGTTCTTCTGGGAAAATGATTTTTCATATGAACATGAAACTATATCCAAAAATCTTGGTTAAACTCAAAGTGAAAGTATGTTTTTCAAAATGGTCATCAAGATGTCGTTCTTTCGACGGAAATTACTACCTCTTTAGTAATTGACATGTAACTTAAATTTCCGACTATAAACCTATACTTTTTCTGTTTGGATTCTTAAATTAGAGTTCAATATGAAACCATAGCAATTTGATTCACTCAAAACGGATTTAAAATGAAGAAGTTATGGGTAAAACAAGATTGGATATTTTTGATCTTTTTAGCTACGGGAAATGTTTAACAAATCTATACAAATCATATCCTACCTAACTTATATTGTATTATACATGTATTCTAATATATTATGTAATCTTGGGATACCATAGACACGTATGCAAATGTTTTGACATATCATATCGACCCATGTATATATATTATTTGGAACAACAATAGACACTCTATATGCAGTAATGTTGGAGTTAGCTATACAGGGTTGAGGTTGATTCCAAAAATATATATACTTTGAGTTGTGATGTAGCCTGAGACGTGTATACACTGGGTCGTGGATTGATTTAAGATAATATATATCGATTTATTTCTGTACATCTAACTGTGGACAACTAGTTGTAGGTTACTAACGAGGACAGCTGACTTAATACACTCAAATCTTTAAAACATAATAAAAATGGTTGTAATTATATTTTGATCATACTTTGATATATATGTATATATTTGTATAGCTTCGTGAATTGATCCGTGGCCAAGTCTTATTTCCGAGGAAGGAAATATCTGTGAAAGTGAGTTATAGTCCCACTTTTAAAATCTAATATTTTTGGGATGAGAATACATGCAGGTTTTATAAATGATTTACAAAATAGACACAAGTACGTGAAACTACATTCTATGGTTGAATTATCGAAATTGAATATGCCCCTTTTTATTAAGTCTGGTAATCTAAAAATTAGGGAACAGGCACCCTAATTGACGCGAATCCTAAAGATAGATCTATTGGGCCTAACAAACCCCATCCAAAGTACCGGATGATTTAGTACTTCGAAATTTATATCATATCCGAAGGGTGTCCCGGAATGATGGGGATATTCTTATATATGCATCTTGTTAATGTCGGTTACCAGGTGTTCACCATATGAATGATTTTTATCTCTATGTATGGGATGTGTATTGAAATATGAAATCTTGTGGTCTATTGTTACGATTTGATATATATAGGTTAAACCTATAACTCGCCAACATTTTTGTTGACGTTTAAAGCATGTTTATTCTCAGGTGAATACTAAGAGCTTCTGATGTTGTATACTAAAATAAGGACAAGATTTGGAGTCCATGTTTGTATGATATTGTGTAAAAACTGCATTCAAGAAACATATGTCGATGTAATATATTTCTATTGTAAACCATTATGTAATGGTCGTGTGTAAACAGTATATTTTAGATTATCATTATTTGATAATCTACGTAATGCTTTTAAAACCTTTATTGATAAAATAAAGGTTATGGTTGTTTTAAAAATGAATGCAGTCTTTGAAAAACGTCTCATATAGAGGTCAAAACCTCGCAACGAAATCAATTTATATGGAACGTTTATAATCAATATGAACGGGACATTTCAGTTGGTATCAGAGCGTTGGTCTTAGAGAACCATAAAATTTGCATTAGCGTGTCTTATCGAGTTTGTTAGGATGCATTAGTGAGTCTGGACTTCGACCGTGTTTTCTTTAAAAATGATTGCTTAACATTTTTGTTGGAAACTATATATTATTAACATGTAAATATTATGTGATATATTAATCTCTTAACATGTTTGATATTGTGTGATAGATGTCTACTTCTAGCACAAATTCCATTGACTCACCTAATAATAATGAAGAGTCGAATATATATTGGCAAGATTCACAAGTTCCCGAAGAACCGGAAGAAGAGGAAACGGAACCGGAAGAAGAGGAACCAGAAGAAGAGGAACCGGAAGAAGAAGAGATTCCGGAGGGGGGAATAGTAGGAACCACAGAAAACCGGTCAAATAAAAGAAAATCCACAACCAATGGACCAAAGTTAATAATGGTCAATGGTGTTTTCGCTAAGGAAGCAAAATATTGGGAAAATTACCAATTTTCCGATGAATCGGATCCCGATGAGGATTCCGATGATGTTATAGAAATTACCCCGAACCAATTTAATGAGGCAAAAGAAAATAATTAGGGAAAAGGCATCAAAATAGAGAAATCTAATTCCGACCCCGATGAACTTTATATGTACCGTCAACACTCGTATTTTCAATATCGTGACAATAACCCGGGAACCTCTAAACCACCAGGTTTTTCTAAACCAATGTGGAAAATGACGACTCGTATTAAAGGAACATCATATATCCCTAGAAGATTAGGAAAAAGAACCAAGTCCGAAGAAGAAGAAACCAGTGATTCAGATTAGAGGGGTGTGAGCATGTTGTGTAATAAATGTATTGTGGTGTGCTTGTACTTTTATGTTCTACGTAAAAATTGCTTGTATTGTTTGTTATTACAAATCTAATCCTTATCTATTTTACAGTATAAAAACAAAATGGACGTTAAGGGTAGAAAACCGAATATTTTAGAAGACCTACCAGAGGATATGATTGAGGAAATCTTGTCTAGAGTCGGTCAGAATTCATCAGCACATTTAGTTATAGCGAAATTAACTTGTCAAACATTTGAAAGACTTTCCAGAAATGCCTTAGTTTATAAAAGGCTTTCCTTTGATAGGTGGGGTATATCACATTGTGGAGACTTTAAGTTACGCCGTGTTTTCTTTAAAGCGTTAAATGCGGGGAACCCAAATGCAATTTTACGCTACGGGTTAAGACCCTATTTTGACTTCACATATCCCAACACAGGATTTCGTGAATTAGAAAGAGCTTCTAACATGCAACATAAAGAAGCATGTTATGCTTACGGGTTAGTGATGTTCGCTTCTTACCAAAGTGAGAAAAAGAACATCGGATTGCAGCTTTTAAATAAAATTTTCCCACAAGTGACGGATTCAGTAGTTGGGGTGAGAAACAAGGTTTTTAGATTATTACGGGGCTGTTGGACATTACGAAACCCTCGTCCTTTTGACGACATTACAACATGCTGCCTAGCCATTGGTCATAACGGTTATTTTCCACAAGACCAAGGATGGGAAGTCTTCTTAGTAAAACCAGAATACATGACTTGTTTCTGGACTTATGAATTACTTGTCTTTATTTCCTTTGCTGAACAACTTGCGTATTAACTAGATTTATCTTCAAAACTGTCCTGTATCATAGTGTACTATATTTCATGTTATATGTAATATAGTGAAGTTGTAAGTTTGAAGAATATTTGTATGTGATATATTATTATAATTAGTTTTTCATATGGAATTGTAGTAGTTGAATTGTATATTAGCTACTAAGTATGAACTTAATGGGTAGGTAGTACCCGAATTTAAACTTATAAAACGCTAATATGAAGAAAAAGCTTTTATAAATGAGTTCATATTATGCTACGAGATACTATTGACTACTCTTAATATTCTGTATGATTAACTTGTTTCATTTGACTATTTTGAAGGAAATGGCACCGACTACTCGACACACCTTGAATATGAGCAAAGAGGAATTTTGTGCCTTTCTTGCTTCAATCATAGCCGCAGTACAGGCCACGCTACATACCAACAATAACTCTGAATCTAGCAATACAGCTAACGGCGCAAGAAATCGTGTAGGATGCTCCTACAAGAAATTCACTGCCTGCAAACCTTCAGAATTTAATGGGACCGAAGGACCAATCGGATTGAAACGGTGGACCGAGAAAGTTGAATCGGTGTTTGCCATAAGTAAGTGTGCTGAAGGAGACAAAGTGAAGTACGCTACGGGTATTGCGTTAACATGGTGGAATACTTATCTAGAGCAAGTGGGACAAGATGCTGCTTACGCGCTACCGTGGTCAGCATTCAAGCACTTGATGAACGAGAAGTACCGTCCCAGAACCGAGGTCAATAAGCTCAAGTCAGAACTTAGAGGGTTACGAACACAGGGATTCGATATTACTTCGTACGAAAGACGATTCACAGAATTGTGCCTATTGTGTCCGAGAGCATTCGAAGATGAGGAAGAGAAGATCGACGCGTTTGTGAAAGGGTTACCGGAGAGAATCCAAGAAGATATAAGTTCACACGAGCCTACCTCTATACAAAAGGCATGTAGAATGGCTCATAAACTAGTGAACTAGATTGAGGGAAGAATTAAAGAACAGGCGGCCGAAGAGGCCAACGTGAAGCTAGTCAAAAGAAAGTGGGAGGAAAACGGTGATAAGAGTCACCAAAACAACAACAACTATCCCAACAATCGCAACATCAATTACAACTACAACAAACGGCACAACAACAACAACAACTACAATAATCATCCCAACAACAATAACAGCCGCAACAACAACAACAACAATCAGAAGTAGCTATGCCAAAGGTGTGAAAAGTATCACTCGGGGTTCTGCACCAAATTTTGCAACAAGTGTAAAAGAAATGGTCATAGCACGGCGAAGTGTGAGGTCTACGGACCAGGGGTAAACAGAACGAAAGGAAGAAATGATGTCGGAACGAGTAATGGTGGAGCAAGTAGTGTCGGAGCAAGTTATGCCAATGTAGTTTGTTATAAATGTGGAAAACCGGGCCACATTATTAGAAATTGCCCGAACCAGGAGAACACGAATGGACAAGTCCGCGGAAGAGTTTTCAATATTAATGCGGCAGAGGCACAGGAAGACCCGGAACTTGTTACGGGTACGTTTCTTATTGACAATAAATCTGATTACGTTTTATTTGATTCAGGTGCGGATAGAAGCTATATGAGTAGAGATTTTTGTGCTAAATTAAGTTGTCCATTGACGCTGTTGGATAGTAAATTTTTACTCAAATTAGCAAACGGTAAATTAATTTCAGCAGATTATATATGCCGGAATCGGGAAATTAAACTGGGTAGCGAAATATTTAAGATTGATTTGATACCAGTAGAGTTAGGGAGTTTTGATGTAATAGTTGGCATGGACTGGCTGAAGGAGATGAAAGCAGAGATCGTATGTCACAAAAATGCAATTCACATTGTACGAGAATAAGGAGAACCCTTAATGGTGTACGGAGAAAAGGGCAACACGAAGCTACATCTTATTAGTAATTTGAAGGAACAAAAACTAATAAGAAAAATTTGCTATGCTATTCTAGCACACGTCGAGAAAGTACAAACTGAAGAAAAGAGCATCAATGATGTTCCCGTCAAAAGAATTTCCCGATGTATTTTCCAAAGAATTACTGGGACTACCTCCACATCGATCTGTTGAATTTCAAATAGATCTTGTACCAGGAGCTGCACCAATAGCTCGTGCTCCTTACAGACTCGCACCCAGCGAGATGAAAGAACTGCAAAGCCAACTGCAAGAACTATTAGAACGTGGTTTCATTCGACCAAGCACATCACCATGGGGAGCTCCTGTTTTGTTTGTCAAGAAGAAGGATGGTACATTTAGGTTGTGTATTGACTACAGAGAGTTGAATAAACTTACCATCAAAAACCGTTATCCACTGCCGAGAATTGACGACTTATTTGATCAACTACAAGGCTCGTCGGTTTATTCGAAAATCCATTTACGTTCTGGATATCATCAAATGCGAGTAAAAGAGGATGATATTCCAAAAACTGCTTTTAGGACGCGTTATGGTCATTACGAGTTTATGGGTATGCCGTTTGGATTGACTAATGCACCAGCTGTGTTCATGGACCTTATGAACCAAGTGTGTGGGCCATATCTTGACAAGTTTGTCATTGTTTTCATCGATGACATACTTATTTACTCAAAGAATGATCAAGAGCACGAAGAACATTGAGAAAAGTGCTAGAACTATTGAGGAAAGAAAAACTGTACGCTAAGTTTTCAAAATGTGCATTTTGGTTGGAAGAAGTTCAATTCCTCGGTCACATATTGAACAAAGAAGGTATCCAGGTGGACCAGGCAAAGATCGAAACCGTTGAAAAGTGGGAAACCCCAAAAACTCCGAAGCATATACGTTAATTTTTAGGATTGGCTGGTTACTACAGAAGATTCATCCAAGATTTCTCCAAAATAGCAAAATCCTTGACTGCATTAACGCATAAAGGGAAGAAATTTGAATGGAAGGATGAACAAGAGAAGGCGTTTCAGTTATTGAAGAAAAAGCTAACTGCGGCACCTATATTGTCATTGCCGGAAGGGAATGATGATTTTGTGATTTATTGTGACGCATCAAACAAGGTCTCGGTTGTGTATTAATGCAACGAATGAAGGTGATTGCTTATGCGTATAGACAATTGAAGATTCACGAGCAAAATTATACAACTCACGATTTGGAATTGGGTGCTGTTGTTTTTGCATTAAAGACTTGGAAGCATTATTTATATGGAGTCAAAAGTATTATATATACCGACCACAAAAGTCTCCAACATATATTTAATCAAAAGCAACTGAATATGAGACAACGCAGGTGGATTGAACTGTTGAATGATTATGATTTTGAGATTCGATACCACCCGGAGAAGGCGAATGTGGTAGCCGACGCTTTGAGTAGAAAGGATAGAGAACCTATACGGGTAAAAGCTATGAATATAATTATTCGTACTAACCTTATTACTCAAATAAAGGAGGCACAACAGGGGGTTGTAAAAGAAGGAAAGTTGAAGAATGAGATACCCAAAGGATCAGAGAAACATCTTAATATTCGGGAAGACGAAACCCGATATAGGGCTGATAGAATTTGGGTTCAAGGTTTGGAGATGTGAGAGAAATGGTACTTAAAGAAGCACATAAAACCAGATATTCAATATATCCCGGAGCGGAGAAGATGTATAAAGATCTCAAGAAACACTTTTGGTGGCCGTGTATGAAAGCCGATATTGCTAAATATGTAGGAGAATGTTTGACGTGTTCTAAGGTCAAAGCTGAACATCAGAAACCATCAGGTCTACTACAACAACCTGAAATCCCGAAATGGAGATGGGAAAACATTACCATGGATTTCATTACTAAATTGCCAAGGACTGCAAGTGGTTATGATACTATTTGGGTAATAGTTGATCGTCTCACCAAGTCAGCACACTTCCTGCCAATGAGAGAAGATGACAAAATGGAGAAGTTGGCGTGATTGTATTTGAAGGAGGTTGTCTCCAGACATGGAATACCCGTCTCTATTATCTCTGATAGGGATGGTAGATTTGTTTCAAGGTTCTGACAGACATTGTAACAAGCATTGGGGACTCGTCTAGACATGAGTACTGCCTATCATCCACAAACTGATGGGTAGAGTGAAAGGATGATACAAACGCTTGAAGACATGCTACGAGCATGTGTTATTGATTTCGGAAACAGTTGGGATCGACACCTACCGTTAGCAGAATTTTCCTACAACAACAGTTATCATTCTAGTATTGATATGGCGCCGTTTGAGGCACTTTATGGTAGAAAGTGCAGGTCTCCGATTTGTTGGAATGAAGTGGGGGATAGACACATTACGGGTCCGGAGATAATACAAGAAACTACCGAGAAAATCATCCAAATTCAACAACAATTGAAAACCGCCCAGAGTCGACAAAAGAGCTATGCGGACAGTAAAAGAAAAGATATAGAGTTTGAAATTGGAGAAATGATCATGCTTAAGGTTTCACCTTGGAAAGGCGTTGTTCGATTTAGTAAACGGTGGAAACTATATCCAAGGTACATTGGACCATTCAAGATTATAGATCGTGTCGGACCAGTAGCTTACCAACTGGAGCTACCTCAACAACTCGCGGCTGTACATAACACTTTCCACGTCTCGAATTTGAAGAAATGTTTTGCTAAAGAAGATCTCACTATTCCGTTGGACAAAATCCAAATCAATGAAAAACTTCAATTCATTGAAGAACCCGTCGAAATAATGGATCGTGAGGTTAAGAGACTTAAGCAAAACAAGATACCGATTGTTAAGGTTCGATGAAATGCTCGTAGAGGACCCGAGTTCACCTGGGAGCATGAAGATCAGATGAAGAAGAAATACCCGCATCTATTTCCAGAAGATTCGTCAACACCTTCAACAGCTTAAAATTTCGGGACGAAATTTATTTAACGGGTAGGTACTGTAGTGACCCGAACTTTTCCATGTTTATATATATTAATTGAGATTGATATTTACATGACTAAATGTTTCCAACGTGTTAAGCAATCAAACTTGTTAAGACTTGATTAAATGAAATAAGTTTCATATAGACAATTGATCACCCAAGTTGACCGGCGATTCACGAACGTTACAAAATTGTAAAAACTACATGTTATGGTATATATAGACATATATATATGGTTTACATGAGATTATGATGAGTAAGTATCTCACTAAGTATATTAACAATGTGTGATATACATAAGAAATGAGATTACTAAGTTAAGAAACTCGAAATGATATATATAACGATTATCGTAATGATAACGTCTACTAAATATATATGTATCATATTAAGATATTGATACACTATATTTAACATGATAAAATGATATTTAAATATATTATTTAGTGTGTTGACAATGAACTACATATGTAAAAACAAGACTACTAACTCAAGAATTACGAAACGAGACTTATATGTAACGATTATCGTTGTAACGATATTTTAATGTATATATCATATTAAGAGATATTCATACATCATAATATCATGATAATATAATAATTTAACATCTCATTTGATATAATAAACATTGGGTTAACAACATTAATTGAGATCGTTAACTTAAAGGTTTCAAAACAACACTTACATGTAACGACTAACGAAGACTTAACGACTCCATTAGAATGTATATACATGTTGTGTTTTGATATGTATTCTTACACTTTTGAAAGACTTCAAGACACATATAAAATTTCTTCTAATTAACAAAAATGCTTACAATTACATCCTCGTTCAGTTTCATCAACAATTCTACTCGTATGCACCCGTATTCGTACACGTACAATACACAGCTTTTAGATGTATGTACTATTAGTATATACACTCCAATGATCAGCTCTTAGTAGCCCATGTGAGTCACCTAACACATGTGGGAACCATCATTCAGCAACTAGCATGAAATATCTCATAAAATTACAAAAATATTAGTAATCATTCATGACTTATTTACATGAAAACAAAATTACATATCCTTTATATCTAATCCATATACCAACGACCAAAAACACCTACAAACACTTTCATTCTTCAATTTTCTCCATCTAATTGATCTCTCTCAAGTTCCATCTTCAAGTTCTAAGTGTTCTTCATAAATTCCATAAGTATAGTTTCATAAAAATCAAGAATACTTCCAAGTTTGCAAGTCTACTTTCAAGCTTTCTAATCCATTTCAAGTAATCATTTAATATCAAGGAACCTTTGTTATTTACAGTAGGTTATCTTTCTAATTTAAGGTAATATTCATATTCAAACTTTGATTCAATTTCTACAACTATAACAATCTTATTTCGAGTGAAAATCTTACTTGAACTGTTTTCGTGTCATGATTCTGCTTCAAGAACTTTCAAGCCATCCAAGGATCCTTTGAAGCTAGATCCAATTTTCTCATTTCTAGTAGTTTTATCCAGAAAACTTGAGATAGTAATGATGTTCATAACATCATTCGATTCATACATATAAAGCTATCTTATTCGAAGGTTTAAACTTGTAATCACTAGAACATAGTTTAGTTAATTCTAAACTTGTTCGCAAATAAAGTTAATCCTTATAACTTGACTTTTAAAATCAACTAAAAACATGTTCTATATCTATATGATATGCTAACTTAATGATTTAAAACCTGGAAACACGATGAACACCATAAAATCGGATATACATCGTCGTAGTGAAATCGGGGGCTGTTTTGGTTTGGATAATTAAAAATTATGATAAACTTTGATTTAAAAGTTGTTCTTCTGGGAAAATTATTTTTCATATGAACATGAAACTATATCCAAAAATCTTGGTTAAACTCAAAGTGAAAGTATGTTTTTCAAAATGGTCATCAAGATGTCGTTCTTTCGACGAAAATGACTACCTCTTTAGTAATTGACATGTAACTTAAATTTCCGACTATAAACCTATACTTTTTCTATTTTAATTCTTAAATTAGAGTTCAATATGAAACCATAGCAATTTGATTCACTCAAAACGGATTTAAAATGAATAAGTTATGGGTAAAACAAGATTGGATATTTTTGATCTTTTTAGCTACGGGAAATGTTTAACAAATCTATACAAATCATATCCTAGCTAACTTATATTGTATTATACATGTATTCTAATATATTATGTAATCTTGGAATACCATAGACACATATTCAAATGTTTTGACATATCATATCGACCCATGTATATATATTATTTGGAACAACCATAGACACTCTATATGCAGTAATGTTGGAGTTAGCTATACAGGGTAGAGGTTGAATCCAGAAATATATATACTTTGAGTTGTGATCTAGCCTGAGACGTGTATACACTGGGTCTGGATTGATTCAAGATAATATATATCGATTTATTTCGGTACATCTAACTGTGGACAACTAGTTGTAGGTTACTAACGAGGACAGCTGACTTAATACACTCAAATCTTTAAAACATAATAAAAATGGTTGTAATTATATTTTGATCATACTTTGATATATATGTACATATTTGTATAGGCTGGTGAATTGATTCGTGGCCAAGTCTTATTTCCGAGGAAGGAAATATCTGTGAAAGTGAGTTATAGTCCCACTTTTAAAATCTAATATTTTTGGGATGAGAATACATGCAGGTTTTATAAATGATTTACAAAATAGACACAAGTACGTGAAACTAAATTCTATGGTTGAATTATCGAAATCGAATATGCCCCTTTTTATTAAGTCTGGTAATCTAAAAATTAGGGAACAGACACCCTAATTGACGCGAATTCTAAAGATAGATCTATTGGGCCTAACAAACCCCATCCAAAGTACCGGATGATTTAGTACTTCGAAATTTATATCATATCCGAAGGGTGTCCCGGAATGATGGGGATATTCTTATATATGCATCTTGTTAATGTCGGTTACCAGGTGTTCACCATATGAATGATTTTTATCTCTATGTATGGGATGTGTATTGAAATATGAAATCTTGTGGTCTATTGTTACGATTTGATATATATAGGTTAAACCTATAACTCACCAATATTTTTGTTAAAGTTTAAAGCATGTTTATTCTCAGGTGAATACTAAGAGCTTCTGATGTTGCATACTAAAATAAGGACAAGATTTGGAGTCCATGTTTGTATGATATTGTGTAAAAACTGCATTCAAGAAACATATGTCGATGTAATATATTTCTATTGTAAACCATTATGTAATGGTCGTGTGTAAACAGTATATTTTAGATTATCATTATTTGATAATCTACGTAATGCTTTTAAGACCTTTATTGATAAAATAAAGGTTATGGTTGTTTTAAAAATGAATGCAGTCTTTGAAAAACGTCTCATATAGAGGTCAAAACTTCGCAACGAAATCAATTAATATGGAACGTTTATAATCAATATGAACGGGACATTTCAATTTCATCTTAACCCTCAATTGTATCTTGACGATTACAATCTGCGTTCAAACCTTTCATGATTCTTGAAAACACCTCAATCGAGAGGATGAACCAACCGCACTTCATCTACGGAAGGAAAGATTTATGCATATAGTTATGCACCTGAAAAACTCTCGGAAACTGAGTAAATGTTTAACTCGTAGCTGTGCTAATTCCTTTAGAGTTATTATTATCGAAAATAACTTTGCAACTCCTGTTCGAGATAGCTAGTTTTGTCACAGCTCCAGTAAGTCAACTTTGACTTTTCATTCGAATAAGTCTTATTATAACTTTGATATATACGTTTTCCCCTTCATCATCGTTACCGGAGAACTGTTTATATCCCACCATATTAGCAGTAAACTTACCAGCAACCTCCTTGCTCCTAGGCTTAAATCTCTCTGAAAATTTTTTATACTTATTTATTGAAACCCTATCATGTACTCATCGACATATTGTAACGATAATTGCCATACCAAATACCGGGAAGCATCAATCATTAATTCTCGAATTTCACAGTGTTCCTACGTCAACAGGTATATATCTATATATAACATATATCTTCTGGACTGATGAATTTCAATTCGGAATCTCTGAATTCCTGAAAAGCACTTTAGCTTACGCATCAGATCTCTGAGTTCTGAAAAAGCTGATGAAGCAGCAAAAACTAAAGACTATTTAAACAGTCAAAAGTTTGATAATAAAGATAGACATACTGAAAAAGCTCAAAAGTTTTGATACTGAAAAACGAATCGAGCAAACCATGAAGGAGACCAAGGACAAATACAAGGACCAAACCCTGTATTTAAGAATCTTGATAATTCTGTTTCTGATAAATCTTTAGCGAATACCTTGCTCCTTAATCGCTCTAAATCATTGTGAATGAATTTCTTCATCACACTTTGAATCTAAAATTCTAAGATATTATCGTATCTTTCATTGTAAATATCCTCAATATTTCTGAAGATATCTTCATAAATATTCTTGTATGATATTAATTATCTCTCCTCTTTATCTGTGTTATATCATAAAAGAAACTGTTTTAGTTTCTAAAATTCTGAAAAATTCGAATTTGAATTTTGAATGATTTTGAAGTAGTGTTGGAAATTGATGCATGAGTTAGTATAATATAATGACACTTGATCAACGTGATTATATTACAGTAAGTCATGCTAAGTTTCTAATGGAACTTGGTGATTCACAGACTATAACGTCATCATGTGCTATGTTACACGACTCTTACATTCTACCAAATCTCCAAAAAATCAAGAACATATTTTCTTGAAAGTTCTATCCTTTCCCGTAACTTTTGGTAATTTAACCAATCCAGATCGTACTATTACAATTTCTCTCTTAGAACATTAGTTATGTTCATTCGAAACTACATACCTACGAATTCTGGACCATTATTCGCTTGACTTAAATTCGGAAAGAGAAAAACAAAAGTATGGAACTCCAAAATATAAAGGAAATGAAGAGGGTGGATTTATAGTAAAATATCCGACAGAGCAATCGAGGCAGAAGATCCTGATTTTCTTAATTACTGAAGAATCAAATCTTATTACAAAGATTTCCTCTAAAATCCCTTATATTCCGGAAATTCACCGTGACTACGTCAAAAGTACTTCAATTCAAATTTCTGATAATCCATTTTTTGAGCCCGACCTCATAATTGAGAACCCGGAGGATATCCAAGGACAATTCAGAGATCCTGAACCACTAATCATTCCTCCTGAACCACAAATCATACCACCAGAGATTGTCGAGGAAGAAACCATTAAATCAGAATCATCTAGTGATTCAGATTCAACAAATTCAATCATGGAAAATCCGGAACCTTTAAGTATGGAAGACCGAATGAGAGCTACACGCACTGGCCAAGGTCATGCGATTACTCAACCAGACATTAATACGCCAGATTATGAAATCAAAGGACAAATCCTACACATGGTAACTAATCAATGCCAATTTAGTAGTACGTCGAAAGAAGATCCAAATGAACATCTGCGAACCTTTAATAGGATCTGCACTCTATTCAAAATTAGAGAAGTTGAGGATGAACAGATCTATCTCATGTTATTTTCCTGGCCTTTAAACAGAAAAGCCAAAGATTGGTTAGAATCGTTACCTGAAGGGGAGATTGACACATGAGATGTTTTAGTTGAGAAATTTCTTAAAAGATTCTTTCCGGCATCTAAAGCCATGAGACTTCAAGGAGAAATTGTTACGTTCACACAAAAGCCAAATGAAACTTTATATGAAGCTTGGACAAGATTTGGAAAGTTGTTGAGAGGATGTCCTCAACATGGTTTACACACTTATCAAATAGTACAAATATTCTATCAAGGATGCGACATTACTATACGAAAAGACATCGACATAGCAGCTAGTGGTTCCATTATGAAGAAAACCGCAACTGAAGCTTACAAAATTATTGATAACACAGCCTCCCACTCACATGAGTGGCATCAAGAAAAAGACATCGTTAGATCATCTAAAGCGTCTAGAGCCGATTCTAGCCATGACTTTGATTCCATTTTCGCAAAGTTAGATGCTTTCGAGAGACGAATGGAAAAGATGACTAAAGATATTCACGCAATACGAATTAGTTGTGAGCAGTGTGGAGGACCACATTTGACAAAAGATTGTCTCAGTATTGAACAAACAATGGAACAAAGAGAGAATGTTTCATACATGAACCAAAGGCCTGGAAATAATTATCAGAATAATTATCAACCGCCAAGAACAAACTACAATCAAAATCAGAATTATAACGGAAATATTCCATACAACAACCAACAAGGTCCTAGCAATCAACAAGTATCCAATAATACTTACAACCAGCAAAGACCTATTTTTCCAAATAAACCACCACAAACCGATGATAAAATGCCAAATTTAGAAGATATGATGTCGAAGCTAGTTGAATCTCAAACGCAGTTTTTCACATCTCAGAAACAAACCAATGAACAAAATGCTCAAGCATTTAGAAATCAACAAGCTTCTATTCAAAATCTGGAACAAGAAGTGAGCAACCTAGCAAGGTTGATAGGTAAAAGAAAACCAGGGAGTCTACCTAGCGATACAAATGCTAACCCCCGAAATGAAACAGCTAAAGCCATTACCACGAGAAGTGGTATCACACTTAAACCACCTGAAATGTCTGTAATTTCTGATGATTCTATTCCTGCTAAACAGGCACCACAGCCTGATCAAGAGAAGGAAAAAGAACCGGTAGTTGAAAAGGTTAATGAAGATAACATAGTTAAGGTGAAACCTTATGTTAAACCATACCAACCACCGCTTCCTTACTCGAGTAAAATGTGAAAAGAAAGACTTGAAGCTGAGCAATCCAAATTTTTAGATATGTTTAAACAAATAAATGTCAATCTTCCTTTCATTGATGTGATTTCAGGAATGCCAAGATATGCTAAATTTCTAAAAAATCTAATCATAAATAGAAAGAAAATGGAATAACTCTCGGCTGTTACAATGAATGAAAATTGTTCTGCAGTGCTGTTGAATAAACTACCAGAAAAACTCTCAGATCCAGGAAGTTTCACAATTCCATGTTTTCTGGGTAGTCTTAATTCAATAGAAGCATTGGTAGACTTAGGTGCTAGTATAAATTTAATGCCGTATTCACTATACGCTAAACTAGACCATGGAGAATTGAAACCAACACGAATAAGCATACAACTAGCAGATCGATCAATAAAATATCCTAGAGGGATAATGGAGAACATACTAGTTAAAGTTGGTACTTTAGTATTTCCAGTAGATTTTGTTATTCTGGACATGGAAGAAAATTCTCGAGTTCCTCTCATATTATGAAGACCATTCTTAAACACGGCTAAAGCAATAATAGACGTGTTTGGTAAGAAACTGACCCTAAGTATAGAGGATGAGAGTGTTACCTTTTCGGTTGATAGAGCCATGAAACAACCGCAATCTGCAGACGATACATGTTATTATATTCAAACTATAGATTCACATGCAGAATTATTAGAAGAATTTCCAGAATTACAAGGAACATGAGAATGTTCTTTAGGAGAAGGAACTGAACCAATTGATGAAGCTGAAATGTTAGCTACACTTATGGCTAATGATTACGAACCAACAACAGAAGAACTTCAAATGTTGAAAGAGGAAGATAGATATCGATACAAATCATCGATAGAAGAACCACCGATATTAGAGTTAAAGGCACTTCCAAACCATTTGGAATACGCTTATTTACATGGTGAATCTGAATTACCTGTAATAATATCGTCTTCTCTTACGAAAAATGAAAAATCTCAACTCATTTCTGTGTTAAAAGCTCACAAATCAGCTATTGCATGGAAGATTCATGACATTAAAGGCATAAGTCCTTGGTATTGCACACATAAAATCCTTATGGAAGAAGGTCATAAAACATATGTGCAACGCCAATGAAGACTAAATCCCAATATGCAAGATGTTGTTAAGAAAGAAATTATTAAACTGCTGGATGCAGGATTAATTTATCCAATCTCTGATAGTCCATGGGTAAGCCCAGTTCAATGCGTACCTAAGAAGGGTGGCATGACTGTCATCACAAATGAAAAAGATGAGCTTATTCCTACTAGGACTGTAACGGGATGGCGTGTTTGTATTGATTATAGAAAATTAAATGACGCCACTAGAAAAGATCACTTTCCCTTACCTTTCATTGATCAAATGTTGGAAAGGTTAGCTGGGAACAGTTACTATTGTTTTCTTGACGGTTTCTCCGGATATTTTCAAATTCCAATCGCACCCGAGGACCAAGAGAAAACCACCTTCACGTGCTCTTATGGTACTTTTGCTTACAAACGCATGCCATTTGGACTATGCAACGCCCCTGCAACCTTTCAAAGGCGCATGATGGCAATTTTTCACGACATGATAGAAGAATGCATGGAAGTTTTCATGGTTGACTTTTCAGTCTTCGGTGATACTTTTGAAACATGTCTAGTTAATCTTGAACGAATGCTTATTAGATGCGAGCAATCAAATCTAGTTCTTAATTGGGAGAAATGCCATTTCATGGTTAAAGAAGGCATCGTTCTTGGTCATAAAATTTCAAAGGAAGGAATTGAAGTGGATAGAGCTAAAGTAGATGTAATTGCTAAGCTTCCACATCCCACCAATGTTAGAGGAGTTAGAAGTTTTCTAGGGCATGCCAGTTTTTACCGACGTTTCATAAAAGATTGTTCTAAAATTGCCACTCCTATGAATAAACTCCTAGAAAAGGATGCTCCATTCATCTTTTCGGATGAATGCATCAAATCTTTTAATATTCTTAAAGAAAAACTCACTAATGCGGCGATCATGATAACTCCAAATTGGAATCTACCATTTGAACGCATGTGCGATGCAAGTGATTTTGTAATGGGAGCCGTTTTAGGATAAAGGATTGAAAAACGATTTCAACCTATCTATTACGCTAGTAAGACGTTACAAGGAGCACAAACGAATTACACAACTACTGAAAAAGAACTCCTTGCTATTGTCTTTGCTTGTGACAAATTTCGTTCATATCTCGTTCTAGCAAAAACGGTGGTCTATACTGACCATTCTGCTCTTAGATACCTATTTTCGAAACAAGATGCCAAACCACAATTAATCCGTTGGATCTTACTCTTACAGGAATTTGATATTGAAATCCGAGACAAAAAGGGAGCAAAAATCTCGCAGTTGATCATCTTTCTCGTCTTAAAAATCCTGAATTAGAAGTTCTAAATGAATTGGCTATACAAGATAACTTTCCTGATGAATATCTATTGAAGATCGATTATAATGAAATTTCATGGTTTGCAGACTACGCAAACTACTTAGTATGTGGATTCCTTGAAAAAGGGTTGTTGTACCAAAAACGAAAGAAATTCTTTAGTGATATAAAACACTATTTTTGGGAAGATCCACATTTATTCAAAAGTTATCTCGATGGAATAATACGCCAATGTGTATTCGGAGATGAAGCTAGTCAAATCTTAAACCATTGTCACACAGGACCAACAGGAGGGCATTATGGGCCTCAACTCACAGCAAGAAAAGTTTACGACGCTGGATTCTATTGGCCTACAATTTTCAAAGACGCACACCTTCTTTATAAATCATGTGATGCATGTCAAAGGGCCGAAAAAATAAGTCAACGTGATGAAATGCCACAAAATGTCATTCAAGTATGTGAAGTATTTGACGTTTGGGGTATTGACTTTATGGGTCCATTTCCAAAATCTCATAATAATCTCTACATTCTCATTGCCATTGATTATGTATCTAAATGGGCAGAAGCACAAGCTCTCCCAACTAACGATGTACGAGTTGTAGTCAACTTCTTAAAACATCTTTTTGCAAGGTTCAGAACACCGAAAGCTTTAATAAGTGATCGGGGTACTCATTTCTGTAACAATCAACTTGAGAAAGTTCTCAAAAGATATGGAGTAACTCATAAAATCTCCACTGCTTATCATCCACAAACAAGTGGACAAGTTGAAAATACCAACCGAGTTTTAAAACATATTCTAGAGAAAACCGTAGGATCAAATCCGAAGGAATGGTCCATGAAATTGGAGGATGCACTCTGGGCTTTTAGAACAGCCTACAAAACTCCAATTGGAACCACACCTTTTAAACTTGTTTATGGAAAAGCATGTCACCTACCAGTAGAAATTGAGCACAAAGCATTTTCGGCTTTGAAGACATGTAATCTTGATTTGCATGAAGCCAGACGTCTACGGTTAAGTCAACTAAACGAATTAGAAGAATTAAGACATGATGCATATGAAAATTCGTTAATCTATAAGGAAAGAATGAAAAAATGGCATGATAAAAGAATCAGAAGTTCAAAAGAATTCAAGGAAGGAGACAGAGTTCTTCTTTTCAATTCACGATTCAAGCTATTTCCTGGAATATTGAAATCAAGATGGTCTGGACCATTTATAGTCAAAAGAGTTTTCTCATACGGAACAATAGAGTTAATAAATTCAAATGGGATTGAATTTAAAGTTAATGGTCACAGAGTTAAACATTACATACATGGTCCGATGGAAGTTGATAATGAAGTTAATCATAATTTCACCACCCAAGAAAACCCCCATAATGAAAACATAAATATGTTGTCAACGACATATGAAAAACCAAAATTAGAAGATATAGAGGCTTCAAATTGGAGTGATGAAGAAGAATTTCTATACAAACCTCCCATTCCAAGAAATGAAGAAAAATGTGAACAAGAAGTTCAAGCAGAAGTGAAAGAACCAAGAAAAGATCACACGGAAAAGGTTAACAAACCAACTCTACTTACTAAAGTAGGAGACCCAGGTGAATTTATCATTTCTTGCTTGCTTAATGATGGTGCTATGTATAATGGGCTTGCAGATTTAGGAGCGAGTGCGAATGTTATGCCTCTTTCCTTATACAAAAGATTAGGTGTCGGTAAATTAAGACCAACCAGAATAGGTGTTCAATTATTTGATCAAACCATTAAACACCCGGTTGGAATAGCCAACAATTTACTTGTTAAAGTGGGAAGTTTGACCTTTGCTACAAACTTCATAGTTATTAATATGGAGGAAGACCTTGATATTCCTCTAATTTTAGGTCGCCCATTTTTAGCAACCACCGAGGCGTTCTTTGATGTAAAAGAAGGTAGAATGACACTTAGGCATGGTGATAAATCGGTCACCTTTGTGAATTAAAAGTTTCAATCTCCACCAACCAAAATAGTTGAACCAATAAAAATGCCTAAGTGTGGGAAAGATGAAGAAACACCCAATGATAACCTGATAACAAAGAACCCTGTTGTTGATACAAAATTAGATGAACCCGTTTTTAACAGTGCAACGAAGAAACTTTATAAACGGATTCAAGATGCTAGGATTAAGGGGAACTTTAAGTAATGTAACAGATTAGTATCCAATTTTTCGCCTAAAGAAAAGGCGATATTAATTGAATTTGTAAATGTTACAGAGGAAATCAACAAATGGCTTGAAGCAAAAGTCAGAGATATGCAAGTTGTTGATGTTCCAATTGAAGTTAATAATGAAGTTAATCACAATTTCGATACCACAGGTAACTAAGTGTGGGGAGATTCAAATGTTTTAAAGGATAATATAATGCTGTCTAGGGTTAGATTTTCTATTTTTGTGTAGTTCTCGAAAATGGAATCCGAATGGTCTTTCCCTAGCAGACCCTAAAGAACTAGTCTTCTCCCTCCATTCTGAATTTTTATTTCTTTTAGGTGTTACGAGATGAAGAATTCCTTTGATCTGACCCATGGTCTACTACTACACGCTATGATTACTAAAAGTAATAATAACACTTTCCCGAGTGAACTGGTATCATTCATAAGAGGCAAAATGGACGAAGTGAGGAAAGAACTCGAGAAGAATCATCATAAGACACATTTTGGTAAAGGAAAATCAAAATTCGCAACAAAAAGAAGAGCACGACACCTTGAAAGATGTCATAAATGCGGAAAATGGTCACACGAAGGGAAATGTTTGAACAATCAGACACATTCCAATTCTGAATTCGTTACTCTATGCAAAGAAGGACCATTCATATGTTTAGAAGAAAAGTTATTGAAAATTCGAGGTTACGCTTATGTAGCTATGGAAAACCAAATCGAACGACTCTCCTATGAGTCAACTAAAGCAGGTCTCTGAGAATTCTATCTCACATGTGAGTATGTACAGTTTTTATTTGTTTTTATTTCTTTTAACCTTTTTGATAATAAACTCTGAATCGTTCGCTATAAAGTATTAAATTGATATTCAATAAAATTAGGTATGCGAAACCGAAATTATTGATATCATACAAAAATTTAATTCATCACTGCAAAATTTACCATTTATTCATACGGTATAAATATCTTTAATCAATCAATCCAAAATATTTCAGAAATTCGTCAGTAGTAAAACTAGGTAATATAGCCGAAATTACTTTACCCAAAAGAGGGACGTATATTTTTGTTAATATTTGATTGATTAAAGTATGATAAAAGACCAAAAAGATTTTTTTATTTTTCCCTTGTTTTTAAAATTAATATATAACTATATTATTTCCAAATGTAAAATTGTAAAATTAATGTTTATAAATATTATTAATATTTATATGAAATTTTATGCATTTTAAATTTAAGTTTGGTGTGAATTTAAAAACAAAAATGTACTTTATTTCATTAAGTTAAAAATTTGATTTTTAAAATTCGTTGTGAGTTGAAGACTAGGTTGTGGAACCGAAATTGCTTTACCCGAGGGCGGGACGAGAAATTTTATTATCATTATTTTTTCTTATTGATTTAAAGTATGCCAAAACATTAAAAAAAATTCTTTGCTTTTAAAACAACGCTTCAAAATGACAAAGTTTAAAATTTAGTCGAGGGACGAACTTGGTAAACGTACCGAAATGCCCTCAATCTAAAAAGAAACAAAATTTTAAATTTATTCAATTTTTGTTTTTATAAGTAAAACCTTTTTATAAAAAAAAGAGAGAGAGAGAGAGAAAGAGAGAAAATACACCCCATGCGATCGCATGGGGTTTGCAAGGGGAACCCATGCGATCGCATGGGCACCCTGACCTGATCAGATTCATAAAACCATTCGAGCTGCTCTCTGTCTCTCATAATACACACACACATCCACGAATAAACACACTAAAACACCCCTAAAATCACCATTTTTTCATCAAAATCAACCAAATTTCGTGCTACAATTCGCTATAAACATGCCTTTCTTCAGATGGAGAAGCAAAAAGGTAGAAATTTCACCCCTAAACTCCTAAATTTCCTAATTTTTGTGATAATTATAATCAATTGTCCTAATTTAATTTTGATGATTTCTAGCTTAATTAGAGTTAAATTGTTAGTATATTATACTTGTATAACCTAGATTGATGCTATTTGTCATGATTTGAAGCCTTAAACTTCAATTTTTTTTTAGAAATCTAGGGTTTGTGTTCTTGAGCAATTTGGGGCTTTTTGATATAAACAGGTTATGACCAATTTTTGTTATGAATTGTTGCTAAATTAAGTAGTGTAACATGTTTAGGTTGCTAAATGATCCAAACTTTGATCCTAAACATGATTTTTGAGCATCAAAGTGGACTTTTTAAGTCTAAAATTCATGAACTTGATTATTTTGATATAAATGCCATTTGAAACTTGTTTAATTGCTAGTAATGGTTATTTTAACATGTTATTTGAGTTGAATGCTTATGAACTTTGTATACCTTTTCATATATGCTTATTTAAAAAATTGTAGAATTGATAAAAATATGAAAATGAGTATAAGTTTAATATGGATTAAACATGTTATTGTAATTGTTTTAATTTGTTATTTTGCTAACACTAATGCATATTTGGATGCAAAAATTTTGTGTTTAATGTGTTTTGTAGAGAAATACATATACGGATTGTGCATCATCGTCTAGACATCATGAACAAGAACCTGATCAAGAACCACAACCGGAACCACAACCTAAACAACAACAACATTATGATCAACACATGCTATATTATGAGCCGGAACCACTGTTTTACGCTCATTATCGTCAATTTCAGCCTCACCCGAGGATTATGCACCCACTTATCGATGACCAACAGTTACATCTAAACCTAAGATTCGATCGTTGTTGGACTGAATACCCAAAATTTCAAAAGAACATGCACATTCTTTACCACAAAAATATTGAAATGCCTCGGGTAATCGATTGGGAGCGTTTAGAAGCGGTTCACCTAGCCAAACCGGTTAGGGATTTACTTGTTCAGAGGTATGGTAGCTCTACATTTAACGACTGGATCCGCTTATTTACTACACGTAGAACTATATATAGAGAATGGTGTGTTGAATTGCTTAGCACTATAGAGTTAAATAATGAAGTTACTATGATAGGAGATAAAAGTTTTATTAGATTTCTTTTAGGAGGTACAATGTACAGAATGTGCATGTTGGACATGGCTAGAGCTCTATTAATCTACACTCCCGCTGAGATTATTACACCTGATTGTAATAGTTTAATTACTGAAGGTGAAAGAGTAGATAGGAATTTTGACACTAACGCCATATGGAGGCGTATGTCACAATTTAGGGAATTTACATGGGGTGGAAAAAACTCCTACTTAGATATTGATAGAGCAGAGCTTCGGATAATACAAAGATTCTTAGCGAACTCGATTACACAACGGGGTAGAAACAAAGAAAAAATGACCCTAAACGATTTATTCTATCTTAAGTGTATTCGAGACCCGAGGAGCTTTGTTAACATTCCTTATTACGTAGGCCACTATTTATCTAAAGTCGTTGAGAGTATGCAAGCAGGAAGTATTATAGGGGGAGGTATTTTTGTTACTCTCATTGGAGAGTACTTAGGTGTAGATAAAGAGTATGGGGGTCCGATAGTAGAGATTGGGGAACAAGCCGAGAGCATAGGCTTGCAGGTTTATCAAGGTACAAAGGTACTAAAACGGAGGCACAATATGCCAATACCATATCAGGGCACCCATCTACAGGTAGAGAGAGGTTCGGATGAGGAAATAGAGGAAGTAGATGACATTAGGGATGTCATTAGGGATAGTTATACTGATGTCTTCCAGCATGTAGATGAGGTGGAAATGAATAATCAGGCTAGGCATCATCATTATGAGTAGTGGAGAGCCGCGAATGAGTATGAGCAATCCAGGCAACGCCAAAACGATAGCTAGCAAGTTCATCAGCACCAGATCATGAGCCAGCTATCATATCAGGGTAAAACATCGCATTTTCAAAGACTGGCATTAAGTTCAGCAAAAGCAACTAATTTTGACGACAAGATGCAAAATATATGTGAAATTATAAATAACGGAATGAACAAATGAAGTGCACCATTTATCATTCAAAAAACGACAATATGTTTGGAAACTTTAATAAAAATTTAATCATTTTTCTACGCTAATCACCCTCAATAATTTAAATTGTTACTGATTTCTTGCAAATGAGGGCATTGCAAGATCTTAAGTGTGGGAAGGGATTAAATTCTTTCGGTTTTAAAATTTTTGACTTATACACTTGGTTTAATAGCCACCGTTAAACTTTACTAGTAACGCAGTAGTTGTATTAGAATCTAGTGCTCTCTGATAATAAAGAACAGCCCTAGTCTTATATACTGACTACCCACTTCTAATAAAAAATTTAAAAAAATTTCAAATAAATGAACTCAAAATCATGTTTATACATATTTATGAACGATAAAACTAGGTATTAACACCGAAATTATTGTTACCTCGGAAAAGACATAAATTGAGAAACAACCCAAAACGCTTGAATTCATTTAAAATGGAATAGAAGAGAATAAAAAGGCAAAGAAAGAAATATAAAACCCAAGTGTGGGAAAAATTTACCAAGTTATTGAAATCATATATCACATATTTTTGTACAAATAATTGAAGGTACTTTTGTTTTGGACGATTTTAATCAGTTTTACCCAATTTCTTATAATATATTTGAAAGAAATGTGCCACTTGATTTAAAAGGAAGTAAAGTCTTCCGAGAAAAAAGACACGCGCTTCTTGATTTAGGTTAGGAAGTTGTCGTCCAGACCAGTTGTAGAGTCTACGAAAAACCTTGAAAAATTTCTCGAAAATCAGCTGGAAATCTACGGACCTCAGCATCAAACAGGGTCGCCAAGTGGTCAGACTTATCCTAACCATGAGAGGATCTGTCTCGTACAATGGGGAGGCACCGTGCAAATTAGCTTATAAGACTAATGAATCAGATCCCCAGAAATGATAATCTCCTTAAAGATCAAAAATCGGCATTTAAGCCTGATATTACTCAATCCTTGAGATTGACCTTAAAGATTAAGAATTCAAACTCATGGAATTCGATGATATCTAAACTCGAGCTTGAACGAGAAAATATTTTGATCAAATTACAAACATATTTGTTTTCTGAAAACCTATTTTCAATGCGTTCATTATCATTGAACGTAAAATCCTAGGAATTCACCTGGATTCATTAGGTAACCTGAACCAATTCAGGTGTCAACCGTGAGAACGGTGATTGCATAGCATGGTCGAAGACAGGACCTTGTGTCAGATCGAAAAACTATAGGGTGATCTTTACTATTGCTCCTACAAAGGATAGTAATTGCATCCGACACGATATAGACCATAATCAAAAGCATGTCATTATACATTGCCTTAACCATTGCTTGTTCAACGCTTTTCTTTACAACTGGATGGTAGTTTACCAAAAGGTAATATACGGAGCAAGTATACTGGACATGTTGCTTTCCCAATACAAGATTAGCAAGTGGGTGACACAAAATCGCAAGTTTTGAGCTAAAATTTTCAAATCTGAAACCCACAAAACCCACAAAAATATTTTGCAAACACCGGTGAAGGGTTATTTCGGAAAACTTATCTAGGGTAAAAGCCATATTGAAATTTCAAAAGATCAAGTGTTTTCATAAAGATCCAATTTCCTAAAGGATCTAAATTTTTATAGTCATGTGGGACTGTAAACCACAACGCTACTATCATTGTTCATACCGCCGTATTAAAATCACTGATGTACAAAGTGTGAAGAATAAAGAAGTGATTCTAGTAAAGTTATATTCAAGTTCTATATTGCTTGAGGACAAGCAACGCTCAAGTGTGGGAATATTTGATAATGCTAAAAACGAACATATATTTCATAGCATTATTGTTAACACCTATTTCCTTATGAGGTAAGGATTAGTGTATCAACAGGATACTAGAAGTAATCTAGCTTTAAGTGGGCGAGTGTTTCCGATTGATGTTTGCCCTTGGGAAATAATCCCTGTAGACCCGGTTCACAAGTGTAGAAACTTGTGGGGTGGCTTAATCAATCTTTCGTTTGTAGAGCGTAAAGTGCTAACCGGATGACTTCTAGTGAGAGAAAGTGTTAGAGAGAGAGAGATGAAGTCTCAGCTCTCAAATTTGACAGAAAATGTCTGAACCCCGTAAAATGACGACCCAAGGGGTCTATTTATAGTGTCAGATCCATCAGATTGTTCGGGGACACGTGTCAGATGATGATACGTTCTGTTACTTGTGTTCCGAAATTTACGCTGAAAGTGGCGTTCTTCGGCCAGGACTTATGCGCTAGGTGGCCTTCAGGGATTACGCATGACGGAGCAGCCTGTACAGCAGAGAACGCTGGACGGACAGTCTCATAAAACCATTATTCTCAATGCTTCTGATGGTAATTTTATGTGATCATTATGCCTTTTATGCGTGTATACGATAGGATACACCATTAAGTCCCCCCAGTTTAATGACTTAAGCGTTTGAAAAATGATTATGTTATTAAACTTTTGATAACTCTTCCGAAACAAGCCTTCACGTTTCCCTTTTTGCATCGGGAAGCACATTACAGGCATTAAATGATAGGCTAAATTTACTGACATTGTGATGATTGCTTTTTGCATGGCTACAATAACCCACGCGCCTCTAGCTGTAAAAAGGCATTTCGATGTACTCGCTTTTTAATCGTGTCCATACACGTATGTGGTTGAAATTAAAACCCCCAAAATCTCCACCAAACACAGCTGTTACAACTTTTTCCCTTTTTAACCATCATAAACCCTAATCGAACATTCACCTTCACAGCTTCCCTCTACAATGTTCATCTCTTACCATCAATACCCTCTTTACTTCCTGTTTCATTAAAACTTTAATGGCAGCCTTAAAGGATGTCACAACTATTCATAGCAGAGTAAATGAGAAGTATTTAGGCGAGCTACTGCAACGTTTTCCAAGATTAGCTGGTGTTGAACCAATAATTCCTGCATTCAATGCCAGGGCCTGCTCACCACCTCCTGGCAAGGTTGCTATTTATTGCCATTCAATTTTCAACTTTTGTCTGCGACTGCCATTTACGCCGTTCTTTTTAGAAGTTTGTAAGTTCTACGGTGTTGCCGTTGGGCAATTCAAACCTGCATCAATTCGAAAGATTCTTATTTTTGAAATGTATTGCCACGCAAGGAATATAGAGCCATCTATTCGTATATTTTGCCATTTAGTGCGTATAGCATCCCACGAAAAAGGTTGGTTTACCTTCAACAAAGTTCATGGTTTCCTGAGAACTGCACTTGATCATCCCAGCAATGATTGGCATGCTTCATTTATCTTTATAAATGAAGATGCAATTGATGATAAATACTCAGCTACCCGGGTTTGGCGTAAATACTTGCATACCGTATCATTTACCTTTCCAAGACTAAAGAACAAGGAAAACATTTTGTTTATGAGAATTAAAGCTGAACAGATCAACGACGTTAAATATGGGGAACATATGCTTTCATTGACATCTGTAAGTCAGGATTGGGATATCACACAAGGTTATGCCTGTGTTCTTGCTTGGAGGAAGAGTAAGTGCTTACTTTTGCTATATATACTTAATAAGATGCTTCCCTTTATTTATCCAATTAACCACTGTAACTTTTAAACTTCTACAGAAATTACTCCGCTTACCGCCATGCGATCGTCGTCTTACTCGCAACTTACCTTTACCACTCAAAAAATTAGTGACGATACTCCCGTTCCTGAAGAAGATGCTGTAAGGGAGGAGGAACATGAAGAAGAAGAAGTAGAAGACATAGGTATGAACCGAGTTGCTTCTAGGGAATGTCGTGCCTCAGGTAATAAGAATGATAACACTGAATTTAGTAAAATACCAGACCACAACCTGTATTTGTTTTCTTTTAGGGCCAGTACTGGTGGATTTTATAATCCAGACCCTTCTTTATACGTTATGCCACCCTTGAAATCTTGTGAAGCATATTGGAACTCTTTTATAAGTAATAATTTCCCTTTATCTCCAACAGCTAGTGCATCACACCAAACACTTCATTAGTGACTCTTCCGTCCTCCGCCAAGAGAAGAAGAACTGGTCAAAATCCTCCGTCATCCGCTCAACAAGGAGCTAGCACTAGTTCTTCTCAGCAACAAATTACGCTTCCCAATCTTGAATCAAATATACTTTCCTCCTTTTTAAAGGGACCACTACACTCTTACCAGGATTTCATGAATTTTTTGAATGCCATGGTGTGTCCTTCATTAGCCCAATTTTTTAGCAGCCTATCTGATGCAGATGCGAAGAAGGTAAATGCACAAAGTATCATTCTTAACATTGCTTCTGGGTTAAAT
Source organism: Rutidosis leptorrhynchoides (assembly GCF_046630445.1). Classification (NCBI taxonomy): domain Eukaryota; kingdom Viridiplantae; phylum Streptophyta; class Magnoliopsida; order Asterales; family Asteraceae; genus Rutidosis; species Rutidosis leptorrhynchoides. Next base: position 393,744,164 of record NC_092336.1, on the reverse strand, counting down.
GACCTTCAACGCCTATCTGAGTTGAAAAGCAACGAAATTACCACAAATAATGAATTATCTGCTGAAAAAGAGAAAGTAGCCAAGATTGAACAAGTAGCTACATCCTTAAAGAGGGAATATGAGATGATGAAGAGGCTTTATGATAATAGCAACAAACAGAGGACTGAATATAAGGAACAAGTCAAAGAATTATCCTTCAGAGAAAAGCAACACTTGAGAAAATTGATGAACTAGTAAAGGAGAATGAAAAAATACTTGAGCAGAATAACGCGCTGAAAGAACAGCTTAAAGCTAAAGAAGAGAATGAAAGACGGATGATAACTAGGATCCCTGACCTTGTAGAGCGTATCTTTAATTGTCAAGCTCTGTCTCACAGAATACGCGAGTTTGTCCGTCTTGCGAAGTCTGCTGAACGACTAAATTTTTTCAACTTTATGAAAAGAAAACTGCCAGAATTGCCAAATCCAATGCCTGTTGTTATTATATCAAAGATTAATTAAAATGCCATGAAAGAAGCTGATGCAGCTGGTGCACTGATAGAAAATATGAAGTTTGCTGATCTTGAAAATCTTTGTAAAAGACCATATGTAACAATAGATAATGTACTGAATTATACTCCTCAAGATGAATGAAATACTATGTTTATATTCATATGCTTTGCATAACGTTTAATATTGTATTTGGTTGTAATTATTAGAAAGATGCTGCAAGTTAGTAAGATTTTTGGAGTGAACAATGCACAAGATATTGATATTGTACTTTGCAACCGTTATGCTTGTAAATATTAAAATTATATTCTCCGTTATACGCTTTCCGTCATGAAACTTGTGAGGAAAAGTTATGAATTATTTTCGCCTTTAAATGTTTTGCTGGATGCCATGGTCCGTTATCCGTTTTGCTCTGCATTTTGTGTATATAAGTTGTGTCATGACATTTTTTTTGTAGATTCATTTCATCGCTTCGATGCTTTAGTGAGTTCTACATGTCTCACTATCGATACAACCATTTTGAGTATGATTGCACTTCTACCACCGAAAGGCTATATTTCTTTCTGTGGGTAGGGATGACACACAGCTATGTGTCACCTGGGCTAAAAAATCCTTAGCCGGATAAAATTTATGAAAAATATTGCCATAAGAATAATTGCTATTATTCATATTCTTAAAGAAATTTTTACATTTATGACTATATCTCATGCATTTGACAGTTGATCAAGCTATCCATGCATATAGTGCTACGCGTAAACTTTCTTTAAATTCATTGCATTCCAAGCTCTTTCGTATTGCTTGCCGGAAGGCGCAGCAAGCATGTATGATCCGTTCTGATTTACTTTTGTGACCTTATAAGGTCCTTCCCATTTTAAGGCTAGCTTTCCAAATTTGATTTGCCTGCTTGCCTCATTATCACGCAGCACCAGATCACCTACTTCAAACTGCACATGCTGCACTTTCTTGTTGTAATATTTTGCCATTTTATGCTTGTGATCTGCTTACCGGATGGCGGCCATCAACCTTCTTTCTTCCAACAAGTTGAGATTCTCCCTTAATGCTTCAGAATTAGCCTCAACATCAAATGCCATAATGCGTTGCGTTGGCACACATATTTCAGGCAGTATTACTGCCTCTGTACCATACACTAGACTGAAAGGTGTTTCCCCGTGCTCCGCTTTGGCGTTGTCCGGTGTGCCCACAACACATTTGGTAGCTCGTCCACCCATCCAGTTTGACTCAGACCCAACCGTACCTTAATGCCAGCAACGATTTCCTTGTTGGTAACCTCCACTTGTCCGTTCGTTTGAGGATGAGCAACAGATGTAAAGTTTTGCTTTATGCCTAGCTCTTCACACCAACTCCGGAATGGATTTTCTGCAAATTGCTTGCCGTTATCGCTGACTATTTCATTTGGCACCCCATAACGGCATACGATATCATGCCAGACAAACTTCTTGACAAACTTCAAGAAAGACAAGCTTTTAGTTGCAATTGTTCTATTTACAAGTGGTATTCGTTTAAATAATAAAAGGTGAAGACAAAAGACAGATTCGACGATTCGAAGACGCAAACGACCAAAAAGCTAAAAAGTACAAAGTACAATCCAAGTGGTTCAAATTATTGCTGAGAAACGTCTAAAAGTTACAAGATTACAAGCCGCAAAACGCAAAGTACAAAATATTAAATCGTACGAAAGGACGTTCGAAAATTCGGAACAGGGACATGAACCAACTATCAACGCGCGATGCAACGGGCCTAAAATTACAAGTCAACGATGTACAAGAATATAATATATATATATATATATATATATATATATATATATATATATATATATATATATATATATATATATATATATATATATATATATATATATATATATATATATATATATAAAATTATATATTATATTATATATTAAATAAATCAAGCAGCCGCCCACGTTTAGGAAGCAAATGGAGCAGGAAAAGCAGACCATGCGATCGCATGGCCTGGGTGCCTTATTCCCATGCGATCTCATGGGCCAAAATATCTGGTCAGGTCTATAAATAGCACAAGAATTCGACGAGTTTATACACACCTTCATCAACTGATCTCTTACTCTCTCTCAATATATTTATATTTATATTTTATAATTATAATTATAATGTTAAGTTAATAATAATAAGGTTATAGTGGCGAATGTTTTAAGTTTGTGAGTCAAAATTCTGTCCGTGTAATACTACGCGATTAATACTCATTGTAAGTTATGTTCAACCTTTTTAAATTAATGTCTCGTAGCTAAGTTATTATTATGTTTATTTAAGCCGAAGTAATCGTGATGTTGGACTAACTATAAATACTGGGTTATTGGGCTTTGGACCATAATTGGGGTTTGGATAAAAGACCGACACTTGTGAAAATTTGACTATGGGCTATTAATGGACTTTATATTAATTAAATGATATCTCGTTGATTTAATATAGAGATTTATAATTTGACGTATTTATATTTAACCACATACGCTTGACTGGGTACGGTGGGCGGGATATCTATATGTACTAATAATTATTGATAATGCAAAAAATGAACATATATTTCATAGCATTATTCCTCAAGAAAGACAAGCTTTTAGTTGCAATTATTCTATTTAAAAGGTGAAGACAAAAGACAGATTCGACGAATTGAAGACGCAAACGACCAAAAAGCTCAAAAGTATAAAATACAATCAAAGAAGTTCCAATTATTGATAAGAAACGTCTCGAAATTACAAGAGTACAAGATTCAAAACGCAAAGTACAAAATATAAAATTGAACGCAAGGAAGTTCGGAAATCTGGAACCGGGACCAGAGTCAACTCTCAACGCTCGACGCAACGGACTAAAAATTACAAGTCAACTATGCACATGAATATAATATAATATATAAATAATTCTTAAAAATTATGTATATATTATATTAATATTTAAAACCGTCGGCAGACTAAGATCCAATTTGGAGTGAGCTGTATTTTCAAACTCCGTGACTCGCGGAGTTTGAAGGCAAAAAATGCCGCGAGTCGCGGAGTATCCCTGAACTCAATTCCCTATAAAGCCAACCGAATTCTGATCATTTTTCACACTCATATATCCATCCTCTCTATATCTATACGTAAATATTTATATTTTAATTTTAATTTTAATTTTAATTTTAATTTTAATCCTAATAATAAGGGTATGTTAGCGAATATTGTAAGGGTGTAAGTCGAAATACTGTCCGTGTAATGCTACGCTATTTTTAATCATTGTAAGTTATGTTCAACCTTTTTAACTTAATGTCTCGTAGCTAAGTTATTATTATGCTTATTTAATCCGAAGTAATCATGATGTTGGGCTAATTACTAAAATTGGGTAATTGGGCTTTGTACCATAATTGGGGTTTGGACAAAGGAACGACACTTGTGAAAATTAGACTATGGGCTATTAATGGGCTTTATATTTGTTTAACTAAATGATAGTTTGTTAATGTTAATATAAAGATTTACAATTGGGCGTCCCTATAAATTACCATATACACTCGATCGGACACGATGGGCTGGGTATTTATATGTACGAATAATCGTTCATTTAACCGGACACGGGAATGGATTAATAGCCACTAGAATAATTAAAACAGGGGTGAAATTATGTACAAGGACACTTGGTATAATTGATAACAAAATATTAAAACCTTGGGTTACACTCAGTCGACATCCTGGTGTAATTATTAAACAAAGTATTAAAATCTTATTACAGTTTAAGTCCCCAATTAGTTGGAATATTTAACTTCGGGTATAAGGATAATTTGACGAGGACACTCGCACTTTATATTTATGACTGATGGACTGTTATGGACAAAAACCAGACGGACATATTAAATAATCCAGGACAATTAACCCATGGGCATAAAACTAAAATCAACACGTCAAACATCATGATTACGGAAGTTTAAATAAGCATAATTCTTTTATTTCATATTTAATTTCCTTTATTTTATATTTAATTGCACTTCTAATTATCGCATTTTTATTGTTATTGTATTTAATTGCACTTTTAATTATCGTACTTTTTAATTATCGCAAGTTTATTTTATCGCATTTTCATTAATCGCAATTTCATTATCGTTATTTACTTTACGCTTTAAATTAAGTCTTGTATTTATTATTTTACATTTGGTTTTAACTGCGACTAAAGTTTTAAAATCGACAAACCGGTCATTAAACGGTAAAAACCCCCCTTTATAATAATAATATTACTTATATATATATTTGTATTTTTATAAAAGTAAACTAATATAGCGTTAAGCTTTGTTTAAAGATTTTCCCTGTGGAACGAACCGGACTTACTAAAAACTACACTACTGTACGATTAGGTACACTGCCTATAAGTGTTGTAGCAAGGTTTAAGTATATCCATTCTATAAATAAATAAATATCTTGTGTAAAATTGTATCGTATTTAATAGTATTTTCTGCTAAAATTAATAGCTATTTTATATACACCCCGCTGCACACATCAAGTTATTTTTGGCGCCGCTGCCGGGGAACAATCTAGCTTAAAAGCCGGAAGCGCAACGCTAATTAAAAAAAAAAAGATTTTTAGTTTACTTTTATTAAAATTCATTTTTATAAAAATACGTTTTAAATATTCGAAAATATAAAAAGAAAAACAAAAATATAAGTATTTTTAAGATTTTGTTAAATATTTAAGTTTTATAAAGATTCTTTATTTTTATATAAGTTTTATTTAAGTATTTTGTTTTTATTTAAAACATATATAAAAAAAATATATATATAAATCTAGTTTTAAGATTTTTATTTATAAAATTATAAAGTAGTTCTATTTTTATTCTAATTTTTAAAATATAAGTTTTTATTATATAAATATTTTAGATTTGAAAACAGAAAATATATAAAAAAAAAAACGTCGAATTAAAAACTGTACCTGAGTTGAATTCTGGAACCCCGCGACTCGCGGAGTTTTCTGCTTCGGGCACCGCAACTCGCGGAGACACTCTGATACCGACAGAACCCTAATTCAGCATTAATTACGGGTAATTATTAATTATTATTATTATTAACCCTAATTAATTATTAACATTATAATTAGTTTTACTTTTTATTTAATTTATATTTTAGTTAAATTAGTTTAATTAAATTGTAAAATTAATAGTTTTAATAAATAAATAATATAAAAATAATATTTTTATAAAAATTGTACTTTTTATAACTTTTTGTATATTTTTATATTTTGTCCCTTTTTAATCGTTTTAGCGTAATATTTGTATTTTTAGCTCATATTTAGTTTTAAACTTAGTTTTTGCCATAGTTATTTTTACTTCTAGATTTTTAGGCTTTGCCGTAAAATCCCTTAAGTGCTTTTTCTTTAGACTAAGATTTAGGTACTTTAGAATTTTGCGACTCCTTTTTAAGTTTTAGTTTCTTTTTAAATTATTTCCATTTGGGATTTAGTTTTTCCTGTAAGCTTTAATATTTTTAGACGACTTTTACCTATGTATCAATTATCATTCCAATTAGTAATCTCAATTTGCGATTATAATTTTAAGTTAGTTGTAGTAATAAGGTTAGGTTAGTCAAGTGTTTTTAAGTGTTATAAGTTTCTTTTATTTTTCCGTCACCTTTTATTTGTCAACCATTTTTCTTTTTCGACCTTTTCTGACGCGCTCTTTTTCTTTCTTATTTCTCGCTATTCTAGTTTTAGGACATAGATTTTTATTCTACTTCTTATCTAAATTTCTTAAAATTACGAAAATTTATTTTAAGTGGTTAAATTGATAGACATCAAAATTTTCTGGTTCGTAGTAATAGTTGGATTTGTATGTGGACCGGGTTATTGGAGCCAAACAGTCCTCAATTATATTGAGACCAAACGAATCCTGCCCCTCTGCTGCATCTTTTGACTATTCAAAACGTGGGCAAAATCAGAAAAGTCTATTGATTGGATAACTCATTATAATTTTTCTTTCCTTTTAAAAACTAATAGGATATTCAGTGAATGCACCGAGCAAGACGTTCACCACCTTTTGTACGTTCACCACCTGTAACTAGATCAAGACATTTAGCAAATATTACTGCCGTTGATTTTTCTTTAGAATCGTCATCCAGTCGACCAAGTACTTGTAGTGACCCGAACTTTTCCATGTTTATATATATTAATTGAGATTGATGTTTACATGATTAAATGTTTCCAACATGTTAAGCAATCAAACTTGTTAAGACTTGATTAATTGAAATAGGTTTCATATAGACAATTGACCACCCAAGTTGACCGGTGATTCACGAACGTTAAAACTTGTAAAAAAACTATATGATGACATATATATGGTTATATATATAGTTAACATGATATTATGATAAGTAAACATATCATTAATTATATTAACAATGAACTACATATGTAAAAACAAGACTACTAACTTAATGATTTTGAAACGAGATATATATGTAACGTTTATCGTTGTAACGACATTTAATGTATATATATCATATTAAGAGATATTCGTACATCATAATATCATGATAATATAATAATTTAAAATCTCTTTTGTTATTATAAACATTGGGTTAACAACATTTAACAAGATCGTTAACCTAAAGGTTTCAAAACAACACTTACATGTAACGACTAACGATGACTTAACGACTAAGTTAAAATGTATATACATGTAGTGTTTTAATATGTATTTATACACTTTTGAAAGACTTCAATACACATATCAAAATACTTCTACTTAACAAAAATGCTTACAATTACATTCTCGTTCAGTTTCATCAACAATTCTACTCGTATGCACCCGTATTCGTACTCGTACAATACACAGCTTTTAGATGTATGTACTATTGGTATATACACTCCAATGATCAGCTCTTAGCAGCCCATGTGAGTCACCTAACACATGTGGGAACCATCATTTGGCAACTAGCATGAAATATCTCATAAGATTACAAAAATATGAGTAATCATTCATGACTTATTTACATGAAAACAAAATTACATATCCTTTATATCTAATCCATACACCAACGACCAAAAACACCTACAAACACTTTCATTCTTCAATTTTCTTCATCTAATTGAACTCTCTCAAGTTCTATCTTCAAGTTCTAAGTGTTCTTCATAAATTCCAAAAGTTCTAGTTTCATAAAATCAAGAATACTTTCAAGTTTGCTAGCTCACTTCCAATCTTGTAAGGTGATCATCCAACCTCAAGAAATCTTTGTTTCTTACAGTAGGTTATCATTCTAATACAAGGTAATAATCATATTCAAACTTTGGTTCAATTTCTATAACTATAACAATCTTATTTCAAGTGATGATCTTACTTGAACTTGTTTTCGTGTCATGATTTTGCTTCAAGAACTTTGAGCCATCCAAGGATCCATTGAAGCTAGATCCATTTTTCTCTTTTCCAGTAGGTTCATCCAAGGAACTTAAGGTAGTAATGATGTTCATAACATCATTCGATTCATACATATAAAGCTATCTTATTCGAAGGTTTAAACTTGTAATCACTAGAACATAGTTTAGTTAATTCTAAACTTGTTCGCAAACAAAAGTTAATCCTTCTAACTTGACTTTTAAAATCAACTAAACACATGTTCTATATCTATATGATATGCTAACTTAATGATTTAAAACCTGGAAACACGAAAAACACCGTAAAACCGGATTTACGCCGTCGTAGTAACACCGCGGGCTGTTTTGGGTTAGTTAATTAAAAACTATGATAAACTTTGATTTAAAAGTTGTTATTCTGAGAAAATGATTTTTATTATGAACATGAAACTATATCCAAAAATTATGGTTAAACTCAAAGTGGAAGTATGTTTTCTAAAATGGTCATCTAGACGTCGTTCTTTCGACTGAAATGACTACCTTTACAAAAACGACTTGTAACTTATTTTTTCGACTAGAAACCTATAATTTTTTTGTTTAGATTCATAAAATAGAGTTCAATATGAAACCATAGCAATTTGATTCACTCAAAACGGATTTAAAATGAAGAAGTTATGGGTAAAACAAGATTGGATAATTTTTCTCATTTTAGCTACGTGAAAATTGGTAACAAATCTATTCCAACCATAACTTAATCAACTTGTATTATATATTATGTAATCTTGAGATACCATAGACACGTATACAATGTTTCGACCTATCATGTCGACACATCTATATATATTTCGGAACAACCATAGACACTCTATATGTGAATGTTGGAGTTAGCTATACAGGGTTGAGGTTGATTCCAAAATATATATAGTTTGAGTTGTGATCAATACTGAGATACGTATACACTGGGTCGTGGATTGATTCAAGATAATATTTATCGATTTATTTCTGTACATCTAACTGTGGACAACTAGTTGTAGGTTACTAACGAGGACAGCTGACTTAATAAACTTAAAACATCAAAATATATTAAAAGTGTTGTAAATATATTTTGAACATACTTTGATATATATGTATATATTGTTATAGGTTCGTGAATCAACCAGTGGCCAAGTCTTACTTCCCGACGAAGTAAAAATCTGTGAAAGTGAGTTATAGTCCCACTTTTAAAATCTAATATTTTTGGGATGAGAATACATGCAGGTTTTATAAATGATTTACAAAATAGACACAAGTACGTGAAACTACATTCTATGGTTGAATTATCGAAATCGAATATGCCCCTTTTTTATTAAGTCTGGTAATCTAAGAATTAGGGAACAGACACCCTAATTGACGCGAATCCTAAAGATAGATCTATTGGGCCTAACAAACCCCATCCAAAGTACCGGATGCTTTAGTACTTCGAAATTTATATCATATCCGAAGGGTGTCCCGGAATGATGGGGATATTCTTATATATGCATCTTGTTATTGTCGGTTACCAGGTGTTCACCATATGAATGATTTTTATCTCTATGTATGGGATGTGTATTGAAATATGAAATCTTGTGGTCTATTGTTACGATTTGATATATATAGGTTAAACCTATAACTCACCAACATTTTTGTTGACGTTTTAAGCATGTTTATTCTCAGGTGATTATTAAGAGCTTCCGCTGTCGCATACTTAAATAAGGACGAGATTTGGAGTCCATGCTTGTATGATATTGTGTAAAAACTGCATTCAAGAAACTTATTTTGTTGTAACATATTTGTATTGTAAACCATTATGTAATGGTCGTGTGTAAACAGGATATTTTAGATTATCATTATTTGATAATCTACGTAAAGCTTTTTAAACCTTTATTGATGAAATAAAGGTTATGGTTTGTTTTAAAAATGAATGCAGTCTTTGAAAAACGTCTCATATAGAGGTCAAAACCTCGCAACGAAATCAATTAATATGGAACGTTTTTAATCAATAAGAACGGGACATTTCAGTTGGTATCAGAGCGTTGGTCTTAGAGAACCAGAAAATTTGCATTAGTGTGTCTTATCGAGTTTGTTAGGATGCATTAGTGAGTCTGGACTTCGACCGTGTTTTCTTTAAAAATGATTGCTTAACATTTTTGTTGGAAACTATATATTTTTAACATATGAATATTATGTGATATATTAATCTCTTAACGTATTTGATATTATGTGATAGATGTCTACCTCTAGAACAAGTCCCATTGACTCACCTAATAATAATGAAGAGTCAAATGTAAATTGGAATAATTTGTGGACTGATTCACAAGTTCCCGAAGAGGAACCGGAAGAAGAGTCGGAACCGGAAGAAGAATCGGAACCGGAAGAAGAATCGGAACCGGATGAAGAAATAGAACCGGTGGGGGAAATAATAAAACGGTTAAGTAAAAGAAAATCCTCAACCAACCGACCAAAGTTAATTATGGTCAATGGTGTTTCCGCCAAGGAAGCAAAATATTGGGAGGATTACCAATTCTCCGATGAATCGGATTCCGACGAGAATTCCGATGATGTTATAGAAATTACCCCAACTGAATTTAAAAAGGCAAAAGAAAATAATAAGGGAAAGGGCATAAAAATAGAGAAATCTAATTCCAACCCCGATGAACTTTATATGTATCGTCAACCCCCGAAGTCCTTAAGTTGTAACAATGACCCGGGAACCTCTAAACCACCAGGTTTTTCTAAACCAATGTGGACAACGACGGTTCGTATTAGGGGAACATCATATATCCCTAGAAACTTGGCAAAACGAACCAAAACCGAAGAAGAAGAAACGAGCGAGTCGGAATAAGATAGTTGTATTCGTGTGGTGTAATATATGGAATATAGTGTTCTTATGCTTTATGATATATGTAAAAATTGCTTGTATTAATAAGTATTTTTTTTTATGAATCTAACTCTTGTCTATTTTACAGTTTAAAAATACAAAATGGATAGACAACCCAATATTTTAAGAGACCTACCCGGAGACATGATTGATGAAATCTTGTCTAGAGTCGGCCAGAATTCTTCGGCACAACTATTTAAGGCAAGATCAGTTTGTAAGACATTCGAAGAACGTTCCAAGAATGTCTTGGTTTATAAGAGACTTTCGTTTGAAAGATGGGGGATATCACATTGGGAAACCCATAAGTTACGATGTGTTTACTTTGACGCATATATTGCGGGGAACCCAAATGCTATTTTACGCAACGGGTTAAGAAATTATTTTGACTCAATATATCCGAATATTGGACTTCGTGATTTAGAAAAAGCGGCTAACATGCAACATAAAGAAGCATGTTATGCTTACGGATTAGTAATGTTCGCTTCTCACCAAAGTGAGAACAAGAACATCGGGCTACAACTATTAAACAAAACTTTTCCACAAGTGACGGAGTCGGTAATTGGGGTAAGAAATGAGGTTTTTAGATTATTACGGGACTGTTGGACATTACGTAACCCTCGTCCCTTTGATGACGTTACAACACGCTGTCTTATCAACGGCCATAACGGTTATGTTGCACAAGACCAAGGATGGGAAGTAGTCCTAGTAAAACCAGAATGCATGACTTGTTTCTGGACGTATGAATTACGTGTATTTATTGCCTTTGCTGAACGACTTGTGTACTAGCTAGAATTGTCTTCACAACTATCTTGTATCAAAGTTATTGTGTGCTATATTTCATGCTTTATGTAAAATAAGCGGTATTGTAAGTTTGTAAAATATTGTATAAAAGTTTGAACGCGAAATATTATTATAATCAGTTTTTCATATAGAATTGTAGTAGTTGAATTGTATATTAGCTACTAAGTATGAACTTAACGGGTAGGTACTACCCGAATTTAAACTTATAAAACGCTAATATGAAGAAAAAGCTTTTATAAATGAGTTCATATTATGCTACGAAATACTATTAACTACTCTTAATATTCTGTATGATTAACTTGTTCCATTTAACTATTTTGAAGGAAATGGCACCGACTACTCGACACACCGTGAATATGAATGAAGAGGAATTCCGTACTTTTCTAGCTTCAAACATAGCCGCAGTACAGGCTGCGCTACATACCAACAATAACCTTGGATCTAGCAGTACAGGAAATCGTGTAGGATGCACCTACAAAGAATTCACTGCCTGCAAACCTTTGGAATTTGATGGAACCGAAGGACCGATCGGATTGAAACGGTGGACCGAGAAGGTTGAATCGGTGTTTGCCATAAGTAAGTGTACTGAAGAGGACAAAGTGAAGTACGCTACGCATACCTTCACAGGTTCTGCGTTAACATGGTGGAATACCTATCTAGAGCAAGTGGGACAAGATGATGCGTACGCACTACCGTGGTCAGCATTCAAGCACTTGATGAACGAGAAGTACCGTCCCAGAACCGAGGTCAATAAGCTCAAGACAGAACTTAGAGGGTTACGAACCCAAGGATTTGATATTACCACGTACGAAAGACGATTCACAGAATTGTGCCTATTGTGTCCGGGAGCATTTGAAGATGAGGAAGAGAAGATCGACGCGTTTGTGAAAGGATTACCGGAAAGAATCCAAGAAGATATAAGTTCACACGAGCCCGCCTCCATACAACAGGCATGTAGAATGGCTCACAAACTAGTGAACCAGATTGAAGAAAGAATTAAAGAACAGACTGCTGAAGAGGCCAATGTGAAGCAAGTCAAAAGAAAGTGGGAGGAAAACGGTGATAAGAATCACCAATACAACAACAACAGTAATTACAACAATAATCGCAACAATTATCCCAACAATCGCAACATCAATCGCAACTACAACAAACGGCCCAACAACAACAACAACAACAACAACAACAACAACAGCAACTACACCAATCATCCCAACAACAATAATAACCGCAACAACAACAACAATCAGAAGCAGCTATGCCAAAGGTGTGAAAAGAATCACTCGGGGTTCTGCACCAAATTTTGCAACAAGTGTAAAAGAAATGGTCATAGCGCGGCGAAGTGTGAGGTCTACGGACCAGGGGTTAATAGAACGAAAGGAACAAATGGTGTCGGAACGAGTAATGGCGGAGCAAGTAGTGTCGGAGCAAGTTATGCCAATGTAGTTTGTTATAAATGTGGAAAACCAGGCCACATTATTAGAAATTGCCCGAACCAGGAGAACACGAATGGACAAGGCCGTGGAAGAGTTTTCAATATTAATGCGGTAGAGGCACAGGAAGACCCAGAGCTTGTTACGGGTACGTTTCTTATTGACAATAAATCTGCTTGCGTTTTATTTGATTCGGGTGCGGATAGAAGCTATATGAGTAGAGATTTTTGTGCTAAATTAAGTTGTCCATTGACGCCTTTGGATAGTAAATTTTTACTCGAATTAGCAAATGGTAAATTAATTTCAGCAGATAATATATGTCGGAATCGAGAAATTAAACTGGTTAGCGAAACATTTAAGATTGATTTGATACCAGTAGAGTTAGGGAGTTTTGATGTGATAATCGGTATGGACTGGTTGAAAGAAGTGAAAGCGGAGATCGTTTGTTACAAAAATGCAATTCGCATTATACGAGAAAAAGAAAAACCCTTAATGGTGTACGGAGAAAAGGGCAACACGAAGCTACATCTTATTAGTAATTTGAAGGCACAAAAACTAATAAGAAAAGGTTGCTATGCTGTTCTAGCACACGTCGAGAAAGTACAAACTGAAGAAAAGAGCATCAATGATGTTCCCATTGCAAAAGAATTTCCCGATGTATTTCCGAAAGAATTACCGGGATTACCCCCACATCGATCCGTTGAATTTCAAATAGATCTTGTACCAGGAGCTGCACCAATAGCTCGTGCTCCTTACAGACTCGCACCCAGCGAGATGAAAGAACTGCAAAGCCAATTACAAGAACTTTTAGAGCGTGGTTTCATTCGACCAAGCACATCACCGTGGGGAGCTCCTGTTTTGTTTGTCAAGAAGAAAGATGGTACATTCAGGTTGTGTATCGACTACCGAGAGTTGAACAAACTTACCATCAAGAACCGCTACCCACTACCGAGAATCGACGACTTATTTGATCAACTACAAGGCTCGTCTGTTTATTCAAAGATTGACTTACGTTCCGGGTATCATCAAATGCGGGTGAAAGAAGATGATATTCCAAAGACTGCTTTCAGAACACGTTACGGTCATTACGAGTTTATGGTCATGCCGTTTGGTTTAACTAATGCACCAGCTGTGTTCATGGACCTTATGAACCGAGTGTGTGGACCATACCTTGACAAGTTTGTCATTGTTTTCATTGATGACATACTTATTTACTCAAAGAATGACCAAGAACACGGTGAACATTTGAGAAAAGTGTTAGAAGTATTGAGGAAGGAAGAATTGTACGCTAAGTTTTCAAAGTGTGCATTTTGGTTGGAAGAAGTTCAATTCCTCGGTCACATAGTGAACAAAGAAGGTATTAAGGTGGATCCGGCAAAGATAGAAACTGTTGAAAAGTGGGAAACCCCGAAAACTCCGAAACACATACGCCAGTTTTTAGGACTAGCTGGTTACTACAGAAGGTTCATCCAAGACTTTTCCAGAATAGCAAAACCCTTGACTGCATTAACGCATAAAGGGAAGAAATTTGAATGGAATGATGAACAAGAGAAAGCGTTTCAGTTATTGAAGAAAAAGCTAACTACGGCACCTATATTGTCATTGCCTGAAGGGAATGATGATTTTGTGATTTATTGTGACGCATCAAAGCAAGGTCTCGGTTGTGTATTAATGCAACGAACGAAGGTGATTGCTTATGCGTCTAGACAATTGAAGATTCACGAACAAAATTATACGACGCATGATTTGGAATTAGGCGCGGTTGTTTTTGCATTAAAGACTTGGAGGCACTACTTATATGGGGTCAAAAGTATTATATATACCGACCACAAAAGTCTTCAACACATATTTAATCAGAAACAACTGAATATGAGGCAGCGTAGGTGGATTGAATTATTGAATGATTACGATTTTGAGATTCGTTACCACCCGGGGAAGGCAAATGTGGTAGCCGATGCCTTGAGCAGGAAGGACAGAGAACCCATTCGAGTAAAATCTATGAATATAATGATTCATAATAACATTACTACTCAAATAAAGGAGGCGCAACAAGGAGTTTTAAAAGAGGGAAATTTAAAGGATGAAATACCCAAAGGATCGGAGAAGCATCTTAATATTCGGGAAGACGGAACCCGGTATAGGGCTGAAAGGATTTGGGTACCAAAATTTGGAGATATGAGAGAAATGGTACTTAGAGAAGCTCATAAAACCAGATACTCAATACATCCTGGAACGGGGAAGATGTACAAGGATCTCAAGAAACATTTTTGGTGGCCGGGTATGAAAGCCGATGTTGCTAAATACGTAGGAGAATGTTTGACGTGTTCTAAGGTCAAAGCTGAGCATCAGAAACCATCAGGTCTACTTCAACAACCCGAAATCCCGGAATGGAAATGGGAAAACATTACCATGGATTTCATCACTAAATTGCCAAGGACTGCAAGTGGTTTTGATACTATTTGGGTAATAGTTGATCGTCTCACCAAATCAGCACACTTCCTACCAATAAGAGAAGATGACAAGATGGAGAAGTTAGCACGACTGTATTTGAAGGAAGTCGTCTCCAGACATGGAATACCAATCTCTATTATCTCTGATAGGGATGGCAGATTTATTTCAAGATTCTGGCAGACATTACAGCAAGCATTAGGAACTCGTCTAGACATGAGTACTGCCTATCATCCACAAACTGATGGGCAGAGCGAAAGGACGATACAAACGCTTGAAGACATGCTACGAGCATGTGTTATTGATTTCGGAAACAGTTGGGATCGACATCTACCGTTAGCAGAATTTTCCTACAACAACAGCTACCATTCAAGCATTGAGATGGCGCCGTTTGAAGCACTTTATGGTAGAAAGTGCAGGTCTCCGATTTGTTGGAGTGAGGTGGGGGATAGACAGATTACGGGTCCGGAGATTATACAAGAAACTACCGAGAAGATCATCCAAATTCAACAACGGTTGAAAACCGCCCAAAGTCGACAAAAGAGCTACGCTGACATTAAAAGAAAAGATATAGAATTTGAAATTGGAGAGATGGTCATGCTTAAAGTTTCACCTTGGAAAGGCGTTGTTCGATTTGGTAAACGAGGGAAATTAAATCCAAGGTATATTGGACCATTCAAGATTATTGATCGTGTCGGACCAGTAGCTTACCGACTTGAGTTACCTCAACAACTCGCGGCTGTACATAACACTTTCCACGTCTCGAATTTGAAGAAATGTTTTGCTAAAGAAGATCTCACTATTCCGTTAGATGAAATCCAAATCAACGAAAAACTCCAATTCATCGAAGAACCCGTCGAAATAATGGATCGTGAGGTTAAAAGACTTAAGCAAAACAAGATACCAATTGTTAAGGTTCGATGGAATGCTCGTAGAGGACCCGAGTTCACCTGGGAGCGTGAAGATCAGATGAAGAAGAAATACCCGCATCTATTTCCAGAAGATTCGTCAACACCTTCACCACCTGTAACTAGATCAAGACATTTAGCAAATATTACTGCCGTTGATTTTTCTTTAGAATCGTCATCCAGTCGACCAAGTACTTGTAGTGACCCGAACTTTTCCATGTTTATATATATTAATTGAGATTGATGTTTACATGATTAAATGTTTCCAACATGTTAAGCAATCAAACTTGTTAAGACTTGATTAATTGAAATAGGTTTCATATAGACAATTGACCACCCAAGTTGACCGGTGATTCACGAACGTTAAAACTTGTAAAAAAACTATATGATGACATATATATGGTTATATATATAGTTAACATGATATTATGATAAGTAAACATATCATTAATTATATTAACAATGAACTACATATGTAAAAACAAGACTACTAACTTAATGATTTTGAAACGAGATATATATGTAACGTTTATCGTTGTAACGACATTTAATGTATATATATCATATTAAGAGATATTCGTACATCATAATATCATGATAATATAATAATTTAAAATCTCTTTTGTTATTATAAACATTGGGTTAACAACATTTAACAAGATCGTTAACCTAAAGGTTTCAAAACAACACTTACATGTAACGACTAACGATGACTTAACGACTAAGTTAAAATGTATATACATGTAGTGTTTTAATATGTATTTATACACTTTTTAAAGACTTCAATACACATATCAAAATACTTCTACTTAACAAAAATGCTTACAATTACATTCTCGTTCAGTTTCATCAACAATTCTACTCGTATGCACCCGTATTCGTACTCGTACAATACACAGCTTTTAGATGTATGTACTATTGGTATATACACTCCAATGATCAGCTCTTAGCAGCCCATGTGAGTCACCTAACACATGTGGGAACCATCATTTGGCAACTAGCATGAAATATCTCATAAGATTACAAAAATATGAGTAATCATTCATGACTTATTTACATGAAAACAAAATTACATATCCTTTATATCTAATCCATACACCAACGACCAAAAACACCTACAAACACTTTCATTCTTCAATTTTCTTCATCTAATTGAACTCTCTCAAGTTCTATCTTCAAGTTCTAAGTGTTCTTCATAAATTCCAAAAGTTCTAGTTTCATAAAATCAAGAATACTTTCAAGTTTGCTAGCTCACTTCCAATCTTGTAAGGTGATCATCCAACCTCAAGAAATCTTTGTTTCTTACAGTAGGTTATCATTCTAATACAAGGTAATAATCATATTCAAACTTTGGTTCAATTTCTATAACTATAACAATCTTATTTCAAGTGATGATCTTACTTGAACTTGTTTTCGTGTCATGATTTTGCTTCAAGAACTTTGAGCCATCCAAGGATCCATTGAAGCTAGATCCATTTTTCTCTTTTCCAGTAGGTTCATCCAAGGAACTTAAGGTAGTAATGATATTCATAACATCATTCGATTCATACATATAAAGCTATCTTATTCGAAGGTTTAAACTTGTAATCACTAGAACATAGTTTAGTTAATTCTAAACTTGTTCGCAAACAAAAGTTAATCCTTCTAACTTGACTTTTAAAATCAACTAAACACATGTTCTATATCTATATGATATGCTAACTTAATGATTTAAAACCTGGAAACACGAAAAACACCGTAAAACCGGATTTACGCCGTCGTAGTAACACCGCGGGCTGTTTTGGGTTAGTTAATTAAAAACTATGATAAACTTTGATTTAAAAGTTGTTATTCTGAGAAAATGATTTTTATTATGAACATGAAACTATATCCAAAAATTATGGTTAAACTCAAAGTGGAAGTATGTTTTCTAAAATGGTCATCTAGACGTCGTTCTTTCGACTGAAATGACTACCTTTACAAAAACGACTTGTAACTTATTTTTCCGACTAGAAACCTATACTTTTTTTGTTTAGATTCATAAAATAGAGTTCAATATGAAACCATAGCAATTTGATTCACTCAAAACGGATTTAAAATGAAGAAGTTATGGGTAAAACAAGATTGGATAATTTTTCTCATTTTAGCTACGTGAAAATTGGTAACAAATCTATTCCAACCATAACTTAATCAACTTGTATTATATATTATGTAATCTTGAGATACCATAGACACGTATACAATGTTTCGACCTATCATGTCGACACATCTATATATATTTCGGAACAACCATAGACACTCTATATGTGAATGTTGGAGTTAGCTATACAGGGTTGAGGTTGATTCCAAAATATATATAGTTTGAGTTGTGATCAATACTGAGATACGTATACACTGGGTCGTGGATTGATTCAAGATAATATTTATCGATTTATTTCTGTACATCTAACTGTGGACAACTAGTTGTAGGTTACTAACGAGGACAGCTGACTTAATAAACTTAAAACATCAAAATATATTAAAAGTGTTGTAAATATATTTTGAACATACTTTGATATATATGTATATATTGTTATAGGTTCGTGAATCAACCAGTGGCCAAGTCTTACTTCCCGACGAAGTAAAAATCTGTGAAAGTGAGTTATAGTCCCACTTTTAAAATCTAATATTTTTGGGATGAGAATACATGCAGGTTTTATAAATGATTTACAAAATAGACACAAGTACGTGAAACTACATTCTATGGTTGAATTATCGAAATCGAATATGCCCCTTTTTTATTAAGTCTGGTAATCTAAGAATTAGGGAACAGACACCCTAATTGACGCGAATCCTAAAGATAGATCTATTGGGCCTAACAAACCCCATCCAAAGTACCGGATGCTTTAGTACTTCGAAATTTATATCATATCCGAAGGGTGTCCCGGAATGATGGGGATATTCTTATATATGCATCTTGTTATTGTCGGTTACCAGGTGTTCACCATATGAATGATTTTTATCTCTATGTATGGGATGTGTATTGAAATATGAAATCTTGTGGTCTATTGTTACGATTTGATATATATAGGTTAAACCTATAACTCACCAACATTTTTGTTGACGTTTTAAGCATGTTTATTCTCAGGTGATTATTAAGAGCTTCCGCTGTCGCATACTTAAATAAGGACGAGATTTGGAGTCCATGCTTGTATGATATTGTGTAAAAACTGCATTCAAGAAACTTATTTTGTTGTAACATATTTGTATTGTAAACCATTATGTAATGGTCGTGTGTAAACAGGATATTTTAGATTATCATTATTTGATAATCTACGTAAAGCTTTTTAAACCTTTATTGATGAAATAAAGGTTATGGTTTGTTTTAAAAATGAATGCAGTCTTTGAAAAACGTCTCATATAGAGGTCAAAACCTCGCAACGAAATCAATTAATATGGAACGTTTTTAATCAATAAGAACGGGACATTTCAGTACTCTAGTTCAAATTTCCGATAATCCATTTTTTGAACCCGACCTCACAATTGAGAATCCGGAGAATATTCAAGGACGATTCGTAGATCCTGAACCATTAAATTTTCCTCCGAAACCACCAATCATTCAAACAGAGATTGTTGAGGAACGAACCATTAAATCAGAATCCTCTAGTGATTCCGATTCAACAAATTCAATTATGGAGAATCTGGAACCATTAAGTATGGAAGACCGAATGAGAGCTAAACGCACTGGCCAAGGTCACGCAATTACTCATCCAGACATTAATGCGCCAGATTATGAAATCAAAGGACAAATTCTACACATGGTGACTAATCAATGCCAATTTAGTGGTGCGCCGAAGGAAGATCCAAATGAACATCTACGTACCATTAATAGGATCTGCACACTATTTAAAATCCGAGAAGTGGAGGATGAACAGATATATCTCATGTTATTTCCCTGGACTTTAAAGGGAGAAGCCAAAGATTGGTTGGAATCGTTACCTGAAGGGGCGATTGATACATGGGACGTTTTAGTTGAAAAATTTCTCAAACAATTTTTTCCTGCGTCTAAAGCCGTAAGACTTCAAGGAGAAATTGTTACGTTCACACAGAAGCCAAATGAAACTCTATATGAGGCGTGGACAAGATTTGGAAAGTTGTTGAGAGGATGTCCGCAACATGGTTTAGACACCTGTCAAATAGTACTAATATTCTACCAAGGATGCGACATCACTACAAGGAAAGACATAGATATAGCAGCTGGTGGTTCTATTATGAAGAAAACCAAAACTGATGCTTACAAAATTATTGATAACACTGCTTCCCACTCACATGAGTGGCACCAAGAAAAAGATATCGTTAGATCATCTAAAGCAGCTAGAGCCGATTCTAGCCATGACTTAGATTCCATTTCCGCAAAGATAGATGTTGTCGAGAGACGAATGGAAAAGATGACTAAAGATATTCACTCAATACGAATTAGTTGTGAGCAGTGTGGAGGACCACATTTGATAAAAGATTGTCTCAGTATTGAATTAACAATGGAACAAAGAGAGAATATTTCATACATAAACCAAAGGCCTGGAAATAATTATCAGAATAATTATCAACCGCCAAGACCGATTTACAATCAAAACCAGAATTATAACAGAAATATTCCATACAACAACCAACAAGGTCCTAGCAATCAACAAGTATCCAATAATAATTACAATCAGCAAAGACCTAATTTTCAAAACAAACCACCACAACAAATCGATGATAAAAAGCCGAATTTAGAAGATATGATGACGAAGCTAGTTGAAACTCAAACGCAGTTTTTCACATCTCAGAAACAAACCAATGAACAAAATGCTCAAGCATTTAGAAATCAACAAGCTTCTATTCAAAATCTGGAACAAGAAGTAAGTAACCTAGCAAGGTTAATAGGTGAAAGAAAACCGGGATGTCTACCTAGTGATACAAATGCTAACCCCCGGAATGAAACAGCTAAAGCCATTATCACAAGAAGTGGTACAACACTTAAACCACCTGAAATACCTGTAACTTCTGATGAAGCTATTCCTACTCCACAAGAACCACAACCTGATCAAGATAAGGAAAAAGAACCGGTAGTTGAAAAGGTTAATGAAGATAACACAGCTAAGGATAAACCTTATGTTAAACCATACCAACCACCACTTCCTTACCCGAGTAAAATGAAGAAAGAGAAACTTGAAGCCGAGCAATCCAAATTCTTGGATATGTTTAAACAGATAAATGTAAATCTTCCTTTCATTGATGTGATTTCAGGAATGCCTAGATATGCTAAATTCTTGAAAGATCTAATCTCAAATAGAAAGAAAATGGAAGAACTCTCGACTGTTACCATGAATGCTAATTGTTCAGCAGTGCTGTTGAATAAGATACCAGAAAAATTATCTGATCCAGGAAGTTTCACAATTCCATGTTTTCTGGGTAGTCTTAGTTCAATAGAAGCATTAGCAGATTTAGGTGCTAGTATAAATCTAATGCCGTATTCACTATACGCTAAACTAGACCTTGGAGAATTGAAACCAACCAGAATAAGCATACAACTAGCCGATAGATCAATAAAATATCCTAGAGGGTTAATGGAGAACATGCTAGTTAAAGTTGGTACTTTAGTATTTCCAGTAGATTTTGTTGTTCTGGACATGGAAGAAGATTCTCAAGTTCCTCTCATATTAGGAAGACCATTCTTAAACACGGCTAAAGCAATGATAGACGTGTTCGGTAAGAAATTGACCCTAAGTATAGAGGATGAGAGTGTTACCTTTTCAGTTGATAGAGCAATGCAACAACCACAATCTGCAGATGATACATGTTATTATATTCAAACTATAGATGCACATGCAGAATTATTAGAAGAATTTCCAGAATTACAAGGAACAGGAGAATGTTCTTTAGGAGAAGGAACAGAACAAATTAATGAAGCTGAAATGTTAGCTACACTTATAGCTAATGGATATGAACCAACAACAGAAGAAATTCAAATGCTAAAAGAAGAAGACAGATATCGATATAAATCATCGATAGAAGAACCACCGAAATTAGAGTTAAAGCCACTTCCAAACCATTTGGAATACGCTTATTTACAAGGTGAATCTGAATTACCTGTAATAATATCGTCTTCTCTTACTGAAAATGAGAAATCACAACTCATTTCTGTGTTGAAAGCTCATAAACCAGCCATTACATGGAAGATTCATGATATTAAAGGAATAAGTCCTTCGTATTGCACACATAAAATCCTTATGGAAGAAGGTCATAAAACGTATGTGCAACGCCAATGAAGACTAAATCCTAATATGCAAGATGTAGTTAAGAAAGAGATTATTAAACTGCTAGATGCAGGTTTGATATATCCAATCTCTGATAGTCCATGGGTAAGCCTAGTTCAATGCGTGCCTAAGAAGGGTGGCATGACTGTCATTACAAATGAGAAAAATGAGCTTATTCCTACTAGGACTGTAACAGGATGGCGTGTATGTATTGATTATAGAAAATTAAATGATGCCACCAGAAAAGATCACTTTCCCTTACCTTTCATAGATCAAATGTTGGAAAGATTAGCCGGAAATAGTTACTATTGTTTTCTAGATGGATTTTCCGGATATTTTCAAATTCCAATAGCACCCGAGGACCAAGAGAAAACCACATTCACATGCCCTTATGGTACTTTTGCTTACAAACGCATGCCATTTGGACTTTGCAATGCCCCTGCAACCTTTCAAAGGTGTATGATGGCGATTTTTCATGACATGATAGAAGAATGCATGGAAGTTTTCATGGATGACTTTTCAGTCTTCGGTGATACATTTGAAACATGTCTAGCTAATCTGGAACGAATGCTCATTAGATGCGAACAATCAAATCTAGTTCTTAATTGGGAGAAATGCCATTTTATGGTTAAAGAAGGCATCGTTCTTGGACATAAAATTTCAAAAGAAGGAATTGAAGTGGATAGAGCTAAAGTAGATGTAATTGCTAAACTTCCACATCCCACCAATGTTAGAGGAGTTAGGAGTTTTCTAGGGCATGCCGGTTTTTACCGACGTTTCATAAAAGATTTTTCTAAAATTGCCACTCCTATGAATAAACTCCTAGAAAAAGATGCTCCATTCATCTTTTTAGATGAGTGTATCAAATCTTTTAATATTCTTAAAGAGAAACTCACTAATGCGCCAATCATGATAATACCAAATTGGAATCTACCATTTGAACTAATGTGCGATGCAAGTGATTTTGCAATGGGAGCCGTTTTAGGCACTGTTGTAAACGGCGTCCGTTGCATCCGTTGCAACGCCCGTTACGACGTTTTGGTGACTAAACCGTTTCGACCCAGTCCCGTTTTCTTATAAGCCGGTCAACGATCAAAAGTCAGGTAAAATGCAGGAAAAATTGGGTCAACGTCGGTCAATAGTCAGAAATTCTGTTAAAATCGGTCATAAGTCGGTCAAATCAATCAAAATTGACTTAGTTTAGTATTACATTTTGTATTATATTAACGCTAATAGCAATTATAGGTACAAACTTGTCAACGAAGGTTTTTTAGCTCTAAAATATGTGTAAATATATATTTATATATATAAAAGTCAACATTAGTCAACATCCGTTTCGACCCCGTCTCGGCCCCGTTTTTTCCGTTGCGACGTTTTGAGGTCGCTACCGTTTCGGCCCCGTCTCACGTCTTTTTCAACCTTGGTTTTAGGACAAAGGATTGAAAAACGATTTCAACCTATATATTATGCTAGTAAGACGTTACAAGGAGCACAAACGAACTATACAACTACTGAAAAAGAACTCCTTGCTATTGTCTTTGCTTTTGACAAATTTCGATCATATCTCGTTCTAGCAAAAACGGTGGTCTATACCGACCATTCTGCTCTTAGATACCTATTTTCAAAACAATATGCTAAACCAAGATTAATCCGTTGGATCTTACTCTTACAAGAGTTTGATATTGAAATCCGAGATAAAAGAGGAGCAGAAAATCTCGCCGCTGATCATCTTTCTCGTCTTGAAAATCCTGAGTTAGAAGTTCTAAATGAATCGGCCATACAAGACAACTTTCCTGATGAATATCTATTGAAGATAGATCATAAAGAAATTCCATGGTTTGCAGACTATGCAAACTACTTAGTTTGTGGATTCCTTGAAAAAGGATTATCGTACCAAAAACGAAAGAAATTCTTCAGTGATATAAAACACTATTTTTGGGAAGATCCATATTTGTTTAAAGGTTGTCCCGATGGAATAATACGCCGATGTGTATTTGGATATGAAGCTAGTAAAATATTAAACCATTGTCACACAGGACCAACAGGAGGGCATTATGGGCCTCAACTAACAGCAAGAAAAGTTTATGATGCTGGATTCTATTGGCCTACAATTTACAAAGACGCACACCTTCTTTGCAAATCCTGTGATGCTTGTCAAAGGGCCGGAAAAATAAGTCAACGTGATGAAATGCCACAAAATGTCATCTAAGTATGTGAAGTATTTGACATTTGGGGTATTGACTTTATGGGTCCATTTCCAAAATCTCATAATAATCTCTATATTCTCATAGCCATTGATTATGTATCTAAATGGGCGGAAGCACAAGCTCTCCCAACTAACGATGCACGAGTTGTAGTCAACTTTTTAAAACGTCTTTTTGCAAGGTTTGGAACACCGAAAGCTTTAATAAGTGATCGGGGTACTCATTTCTGTAATAATCAACTTGAGAAAGTTCTTAAAAGATATGGAGTAACTCATAAAATCTCCACCGCATATCATCCACAAACAAGTGGACAAGTTGAAAATACCAACCGAGCTTTAAAACGTATTCTAGAGAAAATCGTAGGATCAAATCCGAAGGAATGGTCCATTAAATTGAAGGATGCACTCTGGGCTTTTAGAACAGCCTACAAAACTCCAATTGGAACCACACCTTTTATACTTGTTTATGGAAAAGCATGTCATCTTCCAGTAGAAATTGAACACAAAGCATTTTGGGCTTTGAAGACATGTAATCTTGATTTACATGAAGCCGGACGTCTACGATTAAGTCAACTAAACGAATTAGAAGAATTAAGACATGAAGTATACGAAAATTCATTAATCTATAAAGAAAGAATGAAGAAATGGCATGATAAAAGAATCAGAAGTTCAAAAGAATTTAAAGAAGGAGACAGAGTTCTTCTTTTCAATTCACGATTCAAGCTATTTCCTGGAAAATTGAAATCAAGATGGTCTGGACCATTCATAGTCAAAAGAGTTTTCTCATACAGAACGATAGAATTAATAAATTCAAATGGGATTGAATTTAAAGTTAATGGTCACAGAGTTAAACACTACATAGATAGTCCGATGGAAGTCGACAACGAAGTTAATCACAATTTCGACACCACAGCTAACTAAGTGTGGGGAGAATCAAGTCTTTAAAGGATAATATGTATTTCTGTTAGAGTTAGATTGTCTGTTTTCGTGTAGTTCTCGAAAATGGAACCCGAATGGTCTTTCCCTAGCAGACCCTAAAGAACTAGTCTTCTCCCCCCATTCTGAATTTTTATTTTTTTTAGGAAATGAAGACTGCCTGTGAACTAAACATGGTCTAATGCTACACGCTTTGATCACTAAACGTAATAATGACACACTTCCGAGTGAAATAGTATCAGTAATCAGAGAAAGATTGGACGGAGTTAGAAAAGAATCCAGATGCGAAGATAATAAGTTACAATTTGGTAAAGGAAAATCAAAATCTGCAGCGAAAAGAAGAGCACGACACCTAGAAAGATGTCACAAATACGGAAAATGGTCACATGGAGGTAAATGTTCAAATAATCAAACCTATTCAAATACAGAATTTGTTACTTTATGAAGAGACGGACCGTTCATATGTTTAGAAGAAAAGACACTGAATGCTTGAGGTTACGCCTATGTAGCCATGGAAAACCAATTAAACCGACTATCTTATGAATGGGATAGATCATATAACTAAGAAATCTATTTCACAGGATTGTTTGTACAGTTTTTATTTTTATTTTTAACCTTTTGATAATAAACGCTAATTTGTTCGCTATAAAGTATTAAATTGGTATTGAATAAAATTAGGTTTGGCGACCGAAATTATTGATATCATTCAAAAAATTATTACATCACTACGAAATTTAACGTTTATTCTTAAGGTATAAATATCTTTAATCAATCGACCCAAAATATTTCAAAAATTCGTCATGAGTTAAATTAGGTCATGGAACCGAAATTACATTACCGAAAAGAGGGGCGCATATTTTTGATAATATTTGATTGATTAAAGTGAGATAAAAAGCCAAAAAGATTTTTAATTTTATTTTTACCATGTTTTTAAAATTAATATTTAAATCTTAAATTAATATTGTAAACTTTGTAAAAACAATATTTTTAAAATTGTAAATATTTGAAAAATTAATATAAGTTTGGTATGAATTTATAATATAAATTTTTAAATTAAGTTTGGTGTGAATTTTTAATTTTTAAAAATATGAATTTTATTTTTATGCATTTTAAATTTTAAGTTTGGTGTGAATTTTTAATATTAATTTTGAATTTTATATTTAAGTTGTGTGAATTTAAAAATAAAAATTTACTTTATCTCATTAAGTTAAAAATATGATTTTTAAAATTCGTCGTAAGTTGAAGACTAGGTCTTTGAACCAAAATTGCTTTACCCGAGGGAGGGACGAGAACTTTTATTATCATTATTTTTAATCTTATTGAATTAAAGTATGCCAAAAACATTAAAAAACCCAAAAATCTTAGCTTTTAAAACAATCGCTACAAAAAGACAAATTTTAAAATTTTGTCGAAGGACGGACTAGGACATCGATCCGAAACGACCTCATCCTAAATAACAAGGGAAACAAAATTTTAAAATTAATTACTTAATTGCTTTAATTAGTATAAGATAAGATGTTATAAAAAAAAAAAAAAAAAAAAAAAAAAAAAAAAAAAACTCCGCGAGTCGCGGAGTTTGAAGGGTAATATACCGCGACTCGCGGAGTTCCTAAAATCCAGAAAAAAAATATAAACGCAGAACAGCTCAGTCCACACCACAAACTCAAAAATACTGCGAAAATAATACCCGCAAAAACCAGAAAAAACACCCCCAAAATCACAATTTTTAACCGTTAATCATCAAATCTTTTACTAAAATCATGTTGAGAAGGATGCTATCAAGGAATTACTCAAGAAAAACGGTAAATTTCTACACCTAAACACCATTTAATCCGAAAATTAGTGTTCTTGAGCAATTTTTTCCCCAATTTGATTTTGATGCTTTTTAGTGTAATTATGCTTAAATTGCTTATGTATTATGCTTGTATAACCTAGATTGATGCTATTTAACATGATTAGAAGCCTTAAACTTCAAATTTTGAGTAATCTAGGGTTTGTGTTCTTGAGCAAATTTGGGGCTTTTTGATATAAACAGGTTATGGCCGATTTTTGTCATGAATTGTTGCTAAATTAAGTAGTGTAACATGTTTAGGTAGTTAAATGATCCAAACTTTGAGCCTAAACATGATTTTGAGAATTAAAGTGGACTTTTTCAAGTCTAAAAATTCATGAACTTGATTTTTGAGAGATAATGCCATTTGAAACTTGTTTAATTGCTAGTAATGATTATTTTGACATGTTATTTGAGTAAAATACTTATGAACTTGGCGAACATTTTCGTATATGCTTATTTGAAAAAGTGTAGATTTGATGAAAATATGAAAATGAGCTTAAGTTTGATATAAATTGATCATGTCATTGTAATTATTTTGATTGATGATTTTGCTGACACTAATGCATATTTGGATGCACAAAAATTGTGTTTGATGTGTTTTGCAGACTGAAGGGGGTGAATCTTCATCCCAATCTCGCAATGCTCCTGCTGAGAATGCGGAACAACAGGAGGTGGATAACTTCTATAAACAAGATATACCTCATCCAGTCATGACATTTTCTGATATGCACTTGGAAGATTTGCACCCAAACCTGAGATTTGACAGACTTTGGATAGATTATCCAAAATACCAAAGGGGTTTGCATACTCTTCATTCTAAAGTTGTTGAGGTACCTAGGGTCATAGAATGGGGACCATTAGAAGCTGTAGAATTGGTCGGGCCAATTAGGGAATTACTTGCACAGAGGTATGGTAATTCTACTTTTAACGACTGGGTACGTTTATTCACCATGCGTAGACCTGTATATAAAGTATGGTGTGAAGAATTGTTGTGTAGTATAGAATTAAATGATCGGGTAGCTAGTTTAACCGATCGATCTTTTATTAGATTTTTGTTAGGAGGTTCGATACGCCACATGTCTTTACTAGACATGACTCAGGCTTTACGTATATATACGCCTGAGGAGTTAGCATCTGCCGATTGTAGAGGGTTGATACTAAATGGTAGAAAGATAGATGAAAATTTTGATACACATGGTGTATGGAGTCAAATGACAAGCCATCACCGATTCAAAGGGGGAAATTACTCTTATTTGGATATAGATAGAGCTGAATTAAGAGTGATTCATAGGTTTTTAGCTAATTCGATTACACAAAGAGGTAAGAACAAGGAAAAGGTACATGAACAGGATTTGTTTTACCATATGTGTATTCGAGACCCACAAAGCGCTGTAAGTATACCTTATTGTGTGGGTTATTATTTATCAGCTATGGTTAGGGGGATGAGACTGCATAGCATAATAGGAGGTGGTATTTTTATTACTTTGATTGCTGAATATCTCGGTGTGGATATAAGTCGGGGGGGGGGGGGATTATTAGTCGAAGAACCAGAACCCCGCGATACAATAGGTTTAAATGTATACCATGGTGCGAAAGTTTTGAAGAGGCGAAATAACGCCGCAGTACAATACCATGGTAGACATCCACAGGTTGAGAGAAACCAACAGCAAGGTAATGTAGGAGGGGGAAATGAAATGCAAGAAATGCAAAGGTTTATAGCTTCACAGGAGTACGAAAATGCTAGACAGAGAGCATTTGAAGATTGGCAAGTTCATCAAAACCAAATCATAGCTCATTGCCAACATATAGGTAGAAACTATATTCCTACTCCAAAACCAATATTCCCTCCCTGGTCTATAGAGATGCAACCACCGTATCCTACGTATAACCCAGCCGAAGCATTCTATAGCACCTATGGTTATGCTTGAACCCCTATTGGTATCAGTATCATCCCTAGTCTACTTAGTTTTATTTATTTTGTAATTTTTAATGTTGATACGTTTAATACTTATGTTAATATTGTAATAGTTTTTATAATTTTCTAACTTTTATTCTTAGATTTTAATAATTTTTGAATGTGGGGTAATATACCAAACTTCAAAAATATGTATATATGTTTGCAGTTTATCTTATGTACACAACAGGGTAAAACAACGCATTTTCAAAGACTGGCATTAAGTTCAGCAAAAGCAACTAATTTTGACGACAAGATGCAAAATATATGTGAAATAACAACAAGACGGAATGAACAAATGATGTGCACCATTTATCATTCAGCAAACAAACGCCAATATATTGGAAACTTTGGTAAAAATTTAATCATTTTCACACAAATCACCCTCAATAATTTAAATTGTTACTGATTTCTTGCAAATAAGGGCATTGCAAGATCTTAAGTGTGGGAAGGGGTTAAATTCTTTCGGATTTTATAATTTTTATCTTAAACACTTGGTTACCATTAAAAATACTAGTAAAGCAGTAGTTGTATTAGAATCTAGTGCTCTCTGATAATAAAGAACAACCCTAGTCTTATATACTGACTACCCAAATCTAGTAAAATTTTTCAAAATTTTCAATTAAATGAACTCAAAATCATGTTTATACATATTTATGAACGATAAAACTAGGTTTTAACACCGAAATTATTGTAACGTCGGAAAGGACATAAATTGAGAAACAAACCAAAATGTTAAAATTCATTTAAAATGGAATAGAGGACAATAAAAAGGAAAATAAAAGCCAAGTGTGGGAAAATTCTCCAAGTTATTCAAAACATATATCACATATTTTTGTACAAATAACTGAAAATACTTTTGCTTTGGACTAAACTAAAAAGTTTTACCTGATTTACTGTAAGAGAGATGGATCTACAAGATGAATCAATTCCATCATTAAAAGGAAGTAAAGTCTTCCGAAAAAGACACGCGCTTCTTGATTTAAGTCAGGAAGTTGTCGTCCAGACCAGCTGTAGGTTGACGAAAAATCTAGAAAAGTCATCACTAAAATCAGCAGGAAATCCACGGACCTCAGCATTAAACAGGGTCGCCAAGTGGTCAGATTTATCCTAACCATGAGAAGTATTTATCTCGTATAATGGGGGGGGCACCATGCAAATTAGCTTGATAAGACTAATGAATCAGATCCCCAGAAAGGATAATCTCCTTAAAGACTAAAAATCAGCTTTTAAGCCTGATATTACTCAATCCTTGAGATTGACCTTAAAGATTGAGAATTACAAACTCATGGAATTCAATGATATCTAAACTCGAGCTTGAACGAGAAAATATTTTGATCAAAATTATAAACCGATTTGTTTTCTGAAAACCCTATTTTCAATGCTTTCATTACCATTGAACGTAAAATCCTAGGAATTCACCTGGAATTCATTAGGTCACCTGAACTAAATCGGGTGTCAACCGTAAGAACGGTGGTTGTATAGTGGTCAAAGACAGGACCTTGTGCCAGACCGAAAAATCATAAGGGTGAGCTTTACTATTGCTCCTACCAAGGATAGTAATTGCGTCCGACACGTTATAGACCATAATTAAAAGCATGTCAGGGGACATTGCCATAACAGTTGCTTGTTCAACGCTTTCCTTTACAACCGGACGGTAGTTTACCGAAAGGTAATATACGGGACAAGTAAACTGGACGTGTTGCTTTCCAAATACAAGGTTAGCAAGTGGGTGACACAAAACCGCAAGTTTTGAGCTAAAATTTTCAAATCTGAAACCCACCAAACCCACAAAAATATTTTGCAAACACCGGTAAAGGGTTATTTCGGAAAACTTATCTAGGGTAAAAACTAGATTTAATTTTCAAAAGATCAAATGTTTTCATAAAGATCCAATTTCCTTAATGGATCTAAATTTTTATAGTCATGTGGGACTGTAAACCATATCGTTACTACCATTGTTTATACCGCCGTATAGAAATCACTAATGTACAAAGTGTGAAGAATAAAGAAGTGATTCTAGTATTTCAAGACGATATTGCTTGAGGACAAGCAACGCTTAAGTGTGGGAATATTTGATAATGCTAAAAACGAACATATATTTCATAGCATTATTCCTCAAGAAAGACAAGCTTTTAGTTGCAATTATTCTATTTAAAAGTGATATTCGTTTAAATAATAAAAGGTGAAGACAAAAGACAGATTCGACGAATTGAAGATGCAAACGACCAAAAAGCTCAAAAGTATAAAATACAATCAAAGAAGTTCCAATTATTGATAAGAAACGTCTCGAAATTACAAGAGTACAAGATTCAAAACGCAAAGTACAAAATATAAAATTGTACGCAAGGACGTTCGGAAATCCGGAACCGGGACCAGAGTCAACTCTCAACGCTCGACGCAACGGACTAAAAATTACAAGTCAACTATGCACATGAATATAATATAATATATAAATAATTCTTAAAAATTATATATATATATATATTATATTAATATTTAAAACCGTCGGCAGACTAAGATCCAATTTGGAGTGAGCTGTATTTTCAAACTCCGCGACTCGCGGAGTTTGAAGGCAAAAAATGTCGCGAGTCGCGGAGTATCCCTGAACTCAATTCCCTATAAAGCCAACCGAATTCTGATCATTTTTCACACTCATATATCCATCCTCTCTATATCTATATGTAAATATTTATATTTATATTTTAATTTTAATTTTAATTTTAATTTTAATCCTAATAATAAGGGTATGTTAGCGAATATTGTAAGGGTGTAAGTCGAAATTCTGTCCGTGTAACGCTACGCTATTTTTAATCATTGTAAGTTATGTTCAACCTTTTTAACTTAATGTCTCGTAGCTAAGTTATTATTATGCTTATTTAATCCGAAGTAATCATGATGTTGGGCTAATTACTAAAATTGGGTAATTGAGCTTTGTACCATAATTGGGGTTTGGACAAAGGAACGACACTTGTGGAAATTAGACTATGGGCTATTAATGGGCTTTATATTTGTTTAACTAAATGATAGTTTGTTAATGTTAATATAAAGATTTACAATTGGGCGTCCCTATAAATTACCATATACACTCGATCGGACACGATGGACGGGGTATTTATATGTACGAATAATCGTTCATTTAACCGGACACGGGAATGGATTAATAGCCACTAGAATAATTAAAACAGGGGTGAAATTATGTACAAGGACACTTGGTATAATTGATAACAAAATATTAAAACCTTGGGTTACACTCAGTCGACATCCTGGTGTAATTATTAAACAAAGTATTAAAATCTTGTTACAGTTTAAGTCCCCAATTAGTTGGAATATTTAACTTCGGGTATAAGGATAATTTGACGAGGACACTCGCACTTTATATTTATGACTGATGGACTGTTATGGACAAAAACCAGACGGACATATTAAATAATCCAGGACAAAGGACAATTAACCCATGGGCATAAAACTAAAATCAACACGTCAAACATCATGATTACGGAAGTTTAAATAAGCATAATTCTTTTATTTCATATTTAATTTCCTTTATTTTATATTTAATTGCACTTCTAATTATCGCATTTTTATTGTTATTGTATTTAATTGCACTTTTAATTATCGTACTTTTTAATTATCGCAAGTTTATTTTATCGCATTTTAATCGCAATTTCATTATCGTTATTTACTTTACGCTTTAAATTAAGTCTTGTATTTATTATTTTACATTTGGTTTTAACTGCAACTAAAGTTTTAAAATCGACAAACCGGTCATTAAACGGTAAAAACCCCCCTTTATAATAATAATATTACTTATATATATATTTGTATTTTTATAAAAGTAAACTAATATAGCGTTAAGCTTTGTTTAAAGATTTTCCCTGTGGAACGAACCGGACTTACTAAAAACTACACTACTGTACGATTAGGTACACTGCCTATAAGTGTTGTAGCAAGGTTTAAGTATATCCATTCTATAAATAAATAAATATCTTGTGTAAAATTGTATGGTATTTAATAGTATTTTCTGCTAAAATTAATAGCTATTTTTTATACACCTCGCGTAACATCAATTATTCATTTGACCGGACACGGGGATGGATTAATAGTCACTGGACTCATTAAAACAGAGGTGGATTACATTCAAGGGTAATTGGTGTAATTGTTAACAAAGTATTAAAACCATGGATTACACGCAGTCGATAACCTGGTGTATTCATTAAACAAAGTATTAAGACCTTGTTACAGTTTAAGTCCCCAATTAGTTGGAATATTTGACTACGGGTATAAGGTTAAATTGGCAAAGACTCTCGCACTTTATAATTATGACCGATGGACTATTATGGACAAAACCAGATGGACATATCGAATAATCCAGGACAAAAGACAATTAACCCATGGTAATAAATTAAAATCAACACGTCAAACATCATGATTACGGAAGTTTAAATAAACATAATTCCTTTAATTTATATCTCATCGTACTTTTATT
Organism: Rutidosis leptorrhynchoides; assembly: GCF_046630445.1. Lineage (NCBI taxonomy): Eukaryota > Viridiplantae > Streptophyta > Magnoliopsida > Asterales > Asteraceae > Rutidosis > Rutidosis leptorrhynchoides. Next base: position 393,710,160 of record NC_092336.1, on the reverse strand, counting down.
TACCGTCATTTTATTTATCGTACTTTAAATTATTGCACTTTTATTTATCACACTTTTATTTATCGTCATTTATTTTACTCTTTAAATTATGTTATATTTATATTTAATATTTTACGTTAGGTTTTAATTGTGACTTAAGTTCTAAAATCGACAAACCGGTCACTAAACGGTAAAACCCCCCTTTATAATAATAATACTACTATATTACTTATATATATATATATATATATATATATATATATATATATATATATATATATATATACAAATATATATATATATATTTATACAAATATAGTTTAAAATAAATATAGCGTTAAACTCAGCTAGCTCCCTGTGGAACGAACCGGACTTATTAAAAACTACACTACTCTACAATTAGGTACACTGCCTATAAGTGTTGTAGCAAGGTTTAGGTATATCTCATTCTATAAATAAATAAATAAGTTGTGTAAAATTGTAGCGTATTTAATAGTATTTCGTAGCAAAATATAATCTATTTCGTACTACACCTCGCACACATCAACTACCATCAACAACAACATCCGCATCCCACACCTGAACATCACAAGTTGTACCTCGAGCATTAACGTCATACGCACCATAGATACCAAGGAGTACTAATAAAAACCAACGATGAAGTATTGATTCATAACTTTATTGGAGAACTATTAGACGGCGAATATGTAATCTCTAAAGTCTTAGAGATTATTTATTCTAGTTCAAATTGAAAAGCAAATGAGATTAATATCATATTAACTCAGTAAATCTATGATTACATCTGAAGAAAATATATATGTATATATATTTTCATAAAAATTGAAATTAAAAATTCTTTTGTACAAACTGTTAATGATGAAAATATTTTAACGGGTAGGTAATACCCGAGGAATATTTAAATTTCACATTAATAAGTTACACTGTACATTCTTCGAATCTGATTCAACAGCCAATTACTATCCTACTTATATCCTCAGATATACGAATCCGTTCACCACAGAATAACCATTTTCATTCAATTTCATATTTGAATTTTTACCTATCAGAACAAGTGGCATAATGAAGAAAACATTTGACAAAATAAAATTTGTTAGAAATAAACAAATTAACTATGAGAAATTTTGTTAAGAATCCATGCTAACTGTTCCTAGCTAACAGTTCCTAGCTAACTGATTACATTTTAATTTATCGCAATTTAGTTATCGCAATTTTATTTATCGTCATTTAATTTCTGTTATTTATTTTACACATTTTAAATATCGTCGGGACACATATACAAGGTTTTGACATATCATATTGACGTCACCTATATATATTATTTGGAATAACCGTAAGTCACTCTATATCGCGGTAATGATCGAGTTAGCATATAAAGGGTCGAGGTTGATTCTAAATAATATATATACTTTGAGTTGTGATCGATTAAGAGACATGTATATAATGGGTCACGACACATATTAATTAATTCGAATATAATATATTAAACTATATATGAATTATTGAACTGCTAATTGTGGACTACTAACAGTGGATTACTAACATTGGACAATTAAAATGAATTAAAATATTAATTATAACATATGAAACTAAACATTTCTTCAAGTCTGCCACTTGATTTCATCTTAACCCTAAATTGTATCTTGACGATTACAATCTGTGTTCAAACCTTTCATGATTCTTGAAAACACCTCAATCGAGATGATGAACCAACCGCACTTCATCTACGGAAGGAAAGATTTATGCATATAGTTATGCACCTGAAAAACTCTCGGAAACTGAGTAAATGTTTAACACGTAGCTATGCTAATTCCTTTAGCGATATTATTACCGAAAATAACTTTGCAACTCCTGTTCGAGATAGCCAGTTTTGTCACAGCTCCAGCAAGTCAACTTCGACTTTTCATTCGAATAAGTCTTATTATAACTTTGATATATACGTTTGCCCCTTCATCATTGTTACCAGAGAACTGTTTATATCCTACCACATTAGCAGTAAACTTACCAGCAACCTCATTGCTCCTTGGCTTAAATCTCTCCGAAAAATTTTTATACTTATTTATTGAAACCCTATCATGTACTCATCGACATCTTGTAACAATAATTTCCATACCAAATACCGGGAAGCATCAATCATTAATTCTCGAATTTCACAGTGTTCCTACGTCAACAGGTATATATCTATATATAACATATATCTCTGAATTCCTGAAAAGCACTTTAGCTTACGCATCAGATCTCCGAGTTCTGAAAAAGCTGATGAAGCAGCAAAAACTAAAGACTATTTAAACTGTCAAAAGTTTGATAATAAAGATCGACATACTGAAAAAGCTCAAAAGTTTTGATACTGAAAAACGAATCGAGCAAACCATGAAGGAGACCATGGACAAATACAAGGACCAAACCCTGTATTTAAAGAATCCTGATAATTCTATTTCTAATAAATCTTTAGCGAATACCTTGCTCCTTAATCGCTCTAAATCATTGTGAATGAATTTCTTCATCACACTTTGAATCTAAAATTCTAAGATATTATCGTATCTTTCATTGTAAATATCCTCAATATTTCTAAAGATATCTTCATAAATATTCTTGTACGATATTAATTATCTCTCCGCTCTATCTGTGTTATATCATAAAAGAAACTGTTTTAGTTTCTAAAATTCTGAAAAATTCGAATTTGAATTATGAATGATTTTGAAGTAGTGTTGGAAATTGATGCATGAGTTAGTATAATATAATGACACTTGATCAACGTGATTATATTACAGTAAGTCATGCTGAGTTTCTAATGGAATGTGGTGATTCACAGACTATAACGTCATCATGTGCTATGTTACACGACTCTTACATTCTACCAAATCTCCAAACAAATCAAGAACATATTTTCTAGAAAGTTCTATCCTTTCCCGTAACTTCTGGTAATTTAACCAATCCAGATCGTGCTATTACAATTTCTCTCTTAGAACATTAGTCATGTTCATTCAAAACTACATACCTACGAATTCTGGACCATTATTTGCTTGACTTAAATTCGGAAAGAGAAAAACAAAAGTATGGAACTCCAAAATATAAAGGAAATGAAGAGGGTGGATTTATAGTAAAATATCCGATAGAGCAATCGAGGCAGATCATCACATTTAACTAAAGAAGATCCTGATTTTCTTAATTACCGAAGAATCAAATCTTATTACAAAGATTTCCTCTAAAATCCCTTATATTCCGTAAATTCACCGTGACTACGTCAAAAGTCAAATCCTATCTCAACCTTTTGTGATAGCTTCACTTATACTCTTCGCGTAATCGAATTGTTTTATCCATATTACTCAATGATGATAAAACTCTAATTTCCAACTCATATAAGTCATGAAAACATTCTTATTGTTATCCATGACGACCTCGATCAAATTTTGGGGACGAAATTTCTTTAACGGGTAGGTACTGTGACGACCCAGAAATTTCCGACCAAATTTGAACTTCATCTGATTTGGACACGATAAGCAAAGTCTGTAATGTTGAATCTCAAAAATTTTGAAGTGTTTACATTTATGCAATTACCCTTTGACTACTCCCGACGATTTACGAACAATTATGTGAAAATAAATATGTATATATATATATATATATATATATATATATATATATATATAAATAAATAAAAGTGTATATATAATTGGAAATTAATAAAGTACACTTTAAAAATGAAAAAATAATAATAATTAGAATAATTAGGTTACTGTTAAAATAAATAAATAAATAAATAAATAATTATATATATATATATATATATATATATATATATATATATATATATATATATATATATATATATATATATTATTAAGAATCTATATATGATTTCTATTAAATATATAAAATATATAAATATTAACTATCCAGTAAATGTCATCATATAAAATAATATTAAATAAATAATAAAGGGTATTATATTAAATTACAAGTTTGAATATAATTGATATATTAATAGAATCATTACTTTCGTTATTATTATTATTGTTAATTTTAATATTATTATTTGTATTAATAATATTATTATTTTTAATATAAAATATATATATATATATATATATATATATATATATATATATATATATATATATATATATATATATATATATATATATATATATATATTTTATAAATAATAATATATAAAATTTGATATGTTTAAGTTGTATTATTATTACTATTAATATTATTATTATCATTAATAATATTAATATTATTATAACTAGTATTATTATAAATATCAAGAAAAAGATTATTATTATCATTTTTATTATCATTATTATTAATTAAATTTATTAAAATTATCATTATCATATTATTATTTATCATATATTTTTACTAGTCTATTTATCAATAATATTATTATTATTAGAATATTATTAATTAATAATAATATTATTAAGAGCATTAATATATTTGTTAATTATCAACACTTATGAATTATGTATGTATATAAACAGATATATATATATATATATATATATATATATATATATATATATATATATATATATATATATATATATATATATATATATATATATATATATATATATATATATATATATATATATATATATATAAATAGATATATAAAAATCAGATACATAAATACCTATATATTTAAAATACGAATATGTATATATATCATTACATATACAGCTATTTATATATAATAATGTATTATACATATATATACAAGATAATTACGTATTCTATTATATATCACAATCATGTTTAATTTAATTATCTGATATTCAAAATCTTGATTGGTACGAATGGAATCAGAGAATTTTAACCTATTCTTATTTTTCTTCCCTTTCTATTTCTGATTTGCAAAACTGTCGACCCAATTGTTGATACAAAACAAAACTTAATGAATCTGGTACTGTATTAGTATCTCATTTACACTTTATATAAGTGTAGACTCAATTCAGTAGAAAGAAGAAAAAAACAAGAAAAATCAAATAAACATATAAAGAAACCGTTCATCTCTATTCTTCACTCTTTTTAGCCAAATTTCGAATTAGAGCTTCATTCAAAAATCTATAAGTGCAGTGTTATTGGAAATCATGTGTTTAATCTATCTGCAAGGTTTCAAGTTTAAATTTTTAAAATCAAGTTCGAATTTGGGAGTCAAACCTTTATCTCAAAAAGTCAAATGAGCGTTCTAAGATCAAATTGGAGTTTTAGAAGTCATTTCTGTTGGAATTGAGGATTCAAAAAGTTTTTATTGATGAGTTAAAACATGTTTCATGTTGTAATTATTTTGTAAAACGGTCTTGATTACAAAATTAGGATTTGAGTTTAGAGAGTGTTCTTACGAGCTGCTACAGCTGTTATTTTTTTATTTTTATTTTTCGTTTCTGTTAATTTGTTAACAAGCATAAACAAGTTGGTTATATTCAATTTAAGTTTTAAATCAAGTTTGTAATTCAATTTTGGTTGAGGTCTGGTCCTGGTCGAGTTCACGATTGAAAGGAAGAAGATGAAAAGGGAATAGACAAATATACGGGTTATGTTTAAAAAAGATAGAATAGAGCAGATAAACAGAAATGGAGCAATGGTTAACGGAGTTTTCGGTTGAGCGAGAGGTCATGAGTTCGAGCCTGGTTTGGGGCATTTCTTTTTAAAAGCTTGTTTGGAAGGTAGTTTTTTATTACAAAAATTATTATTATTATTATTGTTATTATTATTATTATTATTATAATTATTATCATTATTACTATTATGATTTTGATTTTGATTATTATTATTATTATTATTATTATTATTATTATTATTATTATTATTATTATTATTATTATTTGTATTATAATTATTTATCATTTATTATTATCATAGATATAGAAATTATAATTATTATTAACATTGTTATTACTAATATTATTATCATGTTAGTATTGTTCTTAAGTATTATTATTATTATTATCATTATTATTACTAAAATATGTATTATTATTATTATGTTTATGAGTATTATTATTATTATTATTATTACTATTATTATGTAAATAATAAAAATTATTATTATTTTCATTAAAATTAATACTAGTATCATTTTATAATTATTATTATTATTATTATTATTATTATTATTATTATTATTATTATTATTATTATTATTATTATTATTATTATTATAATTATTATTATTATTATTAATGACATGAGAATAATTATTAATAATATCATTTTTATTATTAACATGATTGTTAGGATTGTTATTATTAAACTTATTATCATTATTATCATTAGTAGTAAAATGGATATTTTTATGATTATCATTATTATCAGTATTATTATTGTTACCATTAATATTAAAAATATCATTTCTTTTAATCTATCATGTTATTAAAAGTAGTATTATTATTGAAATTAACATTATTACTATTACTATTATTACTATCATTATTATCCTTAACTTAGTATTATTACAATTATTAACTTTTACAACCAAAAAGAATTTTTATAAAATATATTTATTACAAGGAATACTAATATTACATAATATTATGTTTTAACTAATATAATATTATAACGTGAATTAAAATATATATGAAATAAGTATCATAACAAAATATATATATTTGCGATTACAAGTATGTGTGTTAATATATATACAAATGATATAGGTTCATGAATCCGAGGCCAACCCTGCAATTGTTCAGTTCAGTCGTATGCATATTACAAAATATCGTATTGTGAGTTTCATTACTCCCTTTTTAAATGCTTTTGCAATATATATTTTTGGGACTGAGAATACATGTGCTGCTTTTATAAATGTTTTACGAAATAGACACAAGTAATCGAAACTACATTCTATGGTTGGATTATCGAAATTGAATATCACTCATTTAGCTTGGTAGCCTAAGAATTAGGGAACAGACCCCCTAATTGACGCGAATCCTGAAGATAGATCTATGTGCCTAACAAACCCCATCCAGGTTATGGATGCTTTAGTACTTCAATTTTATATACAGATGAGTGTACCTGTATATTTGGGGATATTCTATATGCATTTGTTAATGTCGGTTACCAGTTATTCACCATATGAATGGATTTTTATACAGATGAGTGTTCCTGTATTATTATTTTTGCAGATGAGTGTTCCTGCAGTTAACTATGAAAATGAAATCTTGTGGTCTATTAAAATTATGGAAATGATTGATTATGATAAACTAATGAACTTACCAACCTTTTGGTTGATACTTGAAAGCATGTTTATTCTCAGGTATTAAAGAAATCTTCCGCTGTGCATTTACTCATTTTAGAGATATTACTTGGAGTCATTCATGGCATATTTCAAAAGTCATTGCATTCGAGTCGTTGAGTTCAACAAGATTATTTTTAAGTCATTGATAGTTTGATATAATATGAAATGGTATGCATGTCTGTTAACTTTTGATGTAATGAAAGTTTGTCTTTTAAAATGAATGCAATGTTTGTAAAATGTATCATTTAGAAGTCAAATACCTTGCAATGTAATCATATGTTATTGTATTCGTCCTTATGGATTATGACAGGTTGCTACATTATGCCCATTGCTCCTGCTCAAAATGAGAGAGCTAACAATTCTCTCGCAGGGATGATTGTCGTCTATGAAACATCTATGTATCCAGGAAATCTGAGATTTCCACCAACTGACTTCTTCTTGGGCATCTGAGATTCGTACAACATCGCCATCGCCCAATTACATCCATACGCTATTGCTAAAATCATTTTATTTGAAATGTATTGCAGGGCGATCAACAAACAACCCTTAATTGATGTATTCCGCAATTTTAACACCATGATACCATCCGACCGTGGATGGTTTACATTCAAGTCACGCTGTGGAGTTATTACAACTCCCAAGGCGTCAATTGGGAAATGGCGCAGGTCATTCTTTTTCATTAAGGCGGAAGCGATTCGTGGTTATAAAAATCTACTTTGCTGGACAATGGAGCTGAATCAGAGTGCTCATGAACGCAATGATCTTGATCAGATCGGCAAAGAGCTATTGGTTGAAGTTTAAAAGTACATTTGGCCGTTCGCCAATACAGCCATATTCCACTGTCTTTAGGGTGCGTATCTACATATTAGCCATGGAGTAATTATAATGTTACTCTCCACGATGCAACCAATAGAGGTATAACACTCTGGCATTATTTTTGCACAACACTTATGCACTTTTCTGCGCATTATATATTAATGCATTTTACTTTTTGTAGAGATCTTTCTTTCTGATCTAATGGTACTAGAGGATGCATCTCGCTGCAAAGACATCTGTCGCCTTAAAGAAGGCAGCAGTACTACTGTCGCTGTTGAAGAACCAGTTCTAAATTCGCTAATTATTGCAGAAGGCAAGCGAAAAGGTAGCAGCACAAGTGCCCCTTCTGTGCAAGAAAGTAGTCGTAAATTTCCACGCATTACTCCTATTGCAGAGGAAGTTTCAGGCAAAGGCAAAAATCAAGGTATGTTTCCTTTTCCGTCATATATGTACGCTACTATATTTGATATTTTGCTGTTATATCAATTGATTTTATTCATTATATTGCAGCAGATCCTGTTGATCTAACAGCAGATACAGAAGAAACCGTAGAGGAACCATTCATTGGCCATGATCTTCCAGATGAAGAATTCAGTGATCCACAATTTCAAAACATCTTTTCGTCACCATTTAACCCTATCCAATCAATTCATATTGATAATTTCATGGCGAGTTTAAATGTTAGCGATGACGCAGCTGCAGATCAGCTCAAGCGTTTACAAGATGCAATATCGTAAGATATTCAAAATGAATATCGGAGGCTTAATAATCTTACCGCAGAAAATACAAATATTCAAATTGCTTTAATTTTGTTTGCTCAACAGTTAATAGCATTAGACGCCACGAAGCTACCTTAGCAGCACTTGGCGCTGAAAAAGCAACCAGTGATATTTTACGCTCTAAAATTTGCCAACTTGAGCAAGATAAAGCACAACTAGCTTGGGACCATGAAAAGTCTCAAACCGCGCTAAAAGAAACTCAAGAAGCTAATGCGCTGCTTTCTACCACTATTCCTCAACCATCCGAGGAAACAGAGCACACAGAAGAACAATTTAGCAAGCTAGTCAAGCATCTACCTGAGCTAAGCCAAAAAATCATGGATTCGGCGTCTGTAACCGAAAAATTTCACAGCTATGTGCAGGCTTCAAACATCATTGCAAAATGCGAGTTTTTAGAGCTTCTGTTTAAGTTTACGGACCTCTCAACTCCTTTGCCTAAAGAAGTGCAAGACGAAATATGCGCATTAGAGGATGCTCGTGAAGCATATAAGAACTGCACAGCTGATATTGAGAAGCTTATCATTCCTGTGCTATCAGAAGTCTGCCACAGAGAAGACATAATCGCAGAAGATATTATAAATTTGAAAATGTAAACTTTTATGATGTTTTGTGCTGTTACCTGCGCGTATATTCGCTCTTTTTTTTTGTAACAAACTTTTTGACGCAATTCTTTTGCGTTATTGTTAAATAAAGTTTCTCCTTTCTTAAATTTCAGTTGCAACTGTTATATTTATATAGCGCTTAGTTCTCTTTAATATTCGCAATCTCTTGGCTTGTCTTTTGCATTTTCAATCATTTATTATTGTGCACATAATAAAGACTTACTTTAGCGAAACAAACTTTTACTTGTATAAATATCAATATACCTTGCGAATCTTCCAAGTCCGCCGAAATGATCCTTGGGTAAAATATTGAATTTAAAATACGCTAACTGTGTCATTGCGAAGCATCTAAGTTGGCCAGATTCACAACTTAGGAATTTAATATACATAAGGTTCCTTCATTTCGCAAACACTTAATTAAAATATTTGTTCCAATTTTAGCGGGTTTTTTCATCGCTATATTACCACTACTGCACTTTAATATGCAGAGCTTATTATGAGAGTAATACACAATAATGATTGCCAAACACTTTCTTTATTATTCATACGTGCCTTAAGCACAAAATTCTTACATCAATCATGAAAAAAAATCATACAAATACCCCTCACATAGGATAACAATTTTCAAAAAATTTCACAAGTATTTTCTTTTCTGCAACAATGCTGCCAAGTTTTTGCGTATACCGCAAATGAAATGCAAAACCCTGCCATTGTTACTCATCAATTTTTCAACTCATGTATGACCATGCAAATGAACCTTTTAAATCTGCGTAATCTTTCTGCAGAATTATGCATCATACACATAAAAGCTGTCACTGCTAAACTATTACTGCCATCTATTCGTGGCACATTTTTGGAAGAGTTAATCGTATTACGCATGGTATGCTCAATTTCCATTTCTTGTTGGCGCATATTCTCACTTGAGCTATCATCACTTTGCTTTAGAACAATGCAGTTGGTCACAACCCCATGACCTTCAATACTCACATTTTCCTGCGCAGTAATTAACGTACAAATTGGTTCGCTTTCTGCAGATGTTACTGTCGCTATGCCTTTGCACATTGCAAACTTAACCATTCCATGAATTGTGGATGAAATAACACCCAATTTACATAGCGCGGTGGGTTTCAATAGTATATTAAAACGTGAAGTGGACCGCATAACATATAAATTTAAAGTCGCCTTTCGCGCCCTTTTTGCTTCCACCTCATCAGTTAATTAAACATCTAATTCCAATTGCCCCAAAGGCCATGTTGTTTTGCCCGAAAATCCAGAGAGCGATACTGCGGTTGGTAGCAGTTTTGATTTAATGTTGTCTGGCAATTTACTGAAACATTGCTCATACATGACATCAACACTACTTCTAGTGTCAATATGCACTTTTCGGATTAGAATTGTTGAATCCGCAATCTTACATGAGATGATTACAGGCTCATCTGACAATCTGCAGTGTTGCACTGGCGAAAAAGTTATTGGCGCAAATTGCCATTTTTCAAGAACTTCATCAGCTTTTATTTTCTGCGCGACATTGTTTATTTGCACCATATTAATCACTTTAATTTCCTACAAATTTTCCTTCTTTCCAACAACTTTTGCGCCCAAATTTTTGACAACGGGAGCCTTTCGCTCTTGTTGAACAGTTGCGCAGACATTTGGCGTCTTGGGTGTGTTATTCAAACATGGTGCAATCATTGCGTCTGTAGAACTTGTTGTTTTATCAATTAGTAAATATATATATATATATATATATATATATATATATATATATATATATATATATATATATATATATATATATGTATATATGTATATATACATATATTCAATTTGCCTTTCGTTGTTGCTTCTGCAATTAATTCAAGCAGATCGCAGCATCTGTTTGTGTCATGACCGTAATCATCATGAAAAACACAAAACTTGGATTTACCACGTCTGTTGTTTTCTGGCAGCGGTGGTGGATCTGGGAAAGCTTTCACAATCCTTTCTTGCATCAAAATCTCTTTTGGCGTTTTAGATAATGCCTGAATTATATTGTATGAATCATTACTCTACTTTCTTGATGAATTGCGATTGTTGTACCCATGATTACCATTATCACCATTATTACGTTGTCGATCATTACACTGATAACGGCCATTATTGTTTCTTCACTGATAGCCTGATCCACGATTGTTATCACGGTAATTTTCTTGATTACCATCTCGATAATAATCATGATCATCTCGCCAGCCTCTTTCCTTTCCCCAATTACAGTTTTGCGTAATGTTGCTGTCTTCCCCACAGCGTATATAATCATAAGTTTCTTGCATAGCCTTTGCAAAGGTTTGCGGCACATCTCTACGCAATCTCCGCACTAATGTGGGGTGTTTCAGTGGGTTAATTGCATGAACAAAACCAGAGATTTTTTGGTTTTCAAACAGATTTGGTATCTTCTGACATTCGTAAACATAGCGCGTAAGCAAGCCACCTAGCATTTCTTTAAACCCTTGCTTGATATCATGGCACTCAATGTGCGTCTTTTTCTACGGCAGCAAGTTTTGAAACTGAAAAAGAAATTTTTCACGCATATCAATGAAGCCAGCAATGCTTAGCGCATTCAAATTGTGGAACCATTCTCGCGCTAAGCCTTGTAAAACCATAGGGAAAATTCTACATGCGACAGGTTCATCCCAATTATATGTACTCACGACTCCTTCAAACCGCTGTAAGAAATTCAGCGGATCAGTTAAGTCGGAATACACGCCCAAAGTTGCAGGCACAATTGGCGGTGTTGTGATTGGATAATCAGAAATATGCGGGACAAATTTATCTGTCACCGAAGTAATTTATGTCACGGTTTTAGTGCGCGTTTTTTTTCCACACAATATCTCTCAATCATCTTTTGAATCACATCAGGTTGATCAAATTTATGTTGAATATCCTTCGGCGCAATTTTGCGAAATATGTCTGCTAAAAACAATTGTGTATTTTCCTTATCTGCAACATGTGAAGTTTCGCCTTCTTCCATATATTGTGGAATTGGCGTCCCAGGCCTTCTGCGTTTTAACTTTATTACTTCAATGATTTCAGGATCACATTATGAATTATCAGAGAGCTGGCGTTGTATTTTTGAATGCTTTGTTTTCTTTAAAAGCAGCACAGGTGACCCAAACGCGTTACAATCACGCACATCTTCAGTTAAAGCATCACTGCTATTTATGACCAATTGTTGTTTTTGCGACAAGGTATCATTTAGTGGCCATTCATAGTTTACGGTATGTGAAGATCAAGACCTTTCTCTTGAAGCAATTGCCTTGCCTCTAAAGGCAGTATTACGCGCTTTGCAGTTTTACTTGCTGCATCTTTTTCTGCATTTTTATTAGCAACATTCGTAGTGCTTTCATTCGCCAAATTTTTATCTACATTCCCTTGAGGATTTGTAGAAATGACTTTCGCGGTATTTTCTTCGCGATTATTTATAACTTGATGAGCATTGCATTTAGCTGCAATCGCTTTTTCAACTACAACATTTTGCTGTGTTCCTTCATTAGTAATGGCATTTCCTGATGATTTAGCAAGCAAATCTTTTGTTTGCTTGCTGATCTCAGGACTTGTTTGAAAATCGAACGTGGTAAAATTTCTAAAATCACAGATATCAGCTGTGTTATTGCTCTTCTTTTTGCTGTGTGTTGTCATTTTAGCTTAGCACTTTCAATTAAATCATAGAAACCTGCAAATCATGAAACAAGAACATGACTATAATTGAATTCGAAATTAAATCATTCGATTACACAGAATAGATTTATTGAATTCAATTTTAATTCATGTCCCACGGATGGTGCCAATTGATCAATCCTAAATTAGATGCTAAGATCTAATTTAGGAGTTGAGTGCAATGAGGGGTGGATGGTGGTTTTGATAATGTTTTTGGGACCTTATGATCGTCTTTCACTTAGATTCAAGTGATCAATAACCATGTCCCGGTCTTGATTGCATTACCTTGGCTTGATTATGATTAAGGCTTGGGCGTATTCACAAGTGAACCATAAAAACCTTAGCAATTGCACAGAATCAACAACCCAAAATGAGAGGTGAAGCTCCCTAATTATAGGCTTCGGATTTTCGCGGAGCTAAAAACCGCGCATCACCGACATATCCGCGGTAATTGTGCGGGACACTTTCGTAGATATTCTTTTCGCATGTTCCGCAGAGTTTAAACATAGCGCAAAGTTACTTGTTACTTCTGCGGTTCTGTCATACCCCCAAATAGGGCCGGGGAAATATGACTTCATAATATCACAACACAAGTATGTATAAATGAGAACGACTCTATATGAGACGTTTTAATTGATAACCAATGTATTAAAGCAGCAGAAAGTATTATGTCATTACAATAACTGTTTTAATGCAATACATGAATATTAAAATGCGGAATCCAAATGCAGCAAAGTCCAAATAACACACAATCTTTAGCAATCTTCACCTGAGACAAAACATGCCTAAAGTGTCAACCAAAAAGGTTGAGTGAACAACATAGGTTTAATATATATAGTTTTAGACCACAAGATTTAGTTATCAAAAGTAAATGCTGAAGTTATGGTATCGAGACATAAACAAAGTTACCCCAGGACACCTTGAACTGTCAGTGTCGTTTAATCATTATTATGTAACCAAAGACCAACGCTCAAATGGTTAGAGACGTCACTCTCGATAGGCCTATTCACAATAACTAAGTTTGCCTTTATACATAGCAATTAACGATATCATGGTAGGGATTTAGCATGAATCAAAGCATGTCAGCACAGTTAAACAGTTTTTAGGTACTTATGTCTAAGCGTAAAACAGTTTGAAAGCAAGCATGTGTCTCACCCCAAAAGTTATAAAATAAGTAATAGAGAAAGTTAAAAAGTGGGGCTATGAATTTCACCTTAATAGCAGATAGATATTCCACGCAAGTTAAATGATCGGAGTGTTGAACACGGAGATCTCAACCTAGAGATATAATGTTCAATTAATTAATGTCTAATAGACATAAAGTTTGTTTATTAATATAGCAAACTATATTAACAGTGACCGTTTTCAAGAAAGTTATATTTATATAAGTGATAATATACTTAGTGTACTTAAGTGTTACTATATTGATAAGTGTATAGGTTATACAAATAATAGTATTATTATTTAATTAATCAACTATTATGTATACTTATCATTATATAATTATACCTATGCAATGGCGGAGCTAGTAGGGGGGTTTGGGGGTGTCTAGCCACCCCCAACTATGGTGATAAATATAATACTGATTAGTACTTAAAAGATGAAAAAATGAAGTTGCAAATTGTTAAATCCAAGTTTGCAGGTTAGGTGGGTGAAAACGTTGAAGAAGATGAATTCTTTTACATTAAATTTCATTTAGGACCCTAGACTAATATCTTTCGTACCATTTTAACCCCTAAAGTTTGATAAATAGCATTTCTGAATATTATTAGCAAACATGTTCAAAACATCGTAACAAAACCCGATGTTGCAATGAGTCTATAAATTATAAATATCATTTCTTATGATTAGATCAATAGAACTATATTAATCTATTATCTCATGAATATAAATTTTAAACAAATATTATTTCATTAGATAAATCTTGCAAATACCACCGATGTATTGTAGCCTCAAATACTAATTTAAAATATCAAATGATTGTTAAGTAAAGATTTTATACAATATATTTTTCTAGACAAATGTAACTTTAATATTAGAATAAACTACTACTGTACTAATATTTTTCTAGACAAAATGTAACTTTATGTATACAATAAGCTCCGAGAATTAATTATTATAAGTAACTCATATATGAGTTTGAGATGTAGGTTTTATATACATTCAAAAGAATTTCTCACTTTACTTTTTTTTAGCTATGAAATTTTTTTAACTTATAATAATTTCTATTTCTATTTCACAATAAATCAAGCCACCCCTAATTCTAATTTCTAGCTCCGCCTCTGTACCTATGTGATACATACATATATATATATATATATATATATATTCTTTATTATTATTATACATGTATGTGTTCATAACTTTACAATATATATATATACATTAGGTGTAGGTGTTACATATACATAAGTGTAAGATGATACATACATATATATATATATATATATATATATATATATATATATATATATATATATATATATATATATATATATATATATATATATATATATATATACACTAATTACTTTTTATTACTATGTTTGCTAACTTATATACCTTGCACAATACACATTCATACATACATAGACACGTACATATACATACATATATACACATACATATACACATATGTATATATCTAAATATACACACATATATACATAAAGTGTATACATGCACATACGTACGTATGCATGCATGCATGCACATGTATATCACCAACCATTAATCAACCTCACATAAAATCATACCTTATTCATCAATCCAAATCTTAATATTCATAAACAATTATTTTTCATAATCTATATCATTAAACTTATCACTAACACACCAACATACTTAATCTTATTAACATTACAACTAATCAAGATCATTCTTCATATCAATTCATAATTCATAACTCTAATCCTTATTATCCATATGTATTATCCAAACTTATAACCCTAATACATAAACAATTCCTTTTCATCATCTATATCATAACCATTATTATTTACTAATCAACTATTATTAACCCTAATCTTACATTATCAATATTCATTCATAAACTTTTAATCTTTTAATCTAGCTTATTAACTTTTCACATAAAATCATAACTAATTCATAATACTTTTAAGTTTAACAATCTTATTAATCAATTTGTAACCCTTATTCATAACCTTTTTGCAACATCATTAACTTATTCATAATCCACTTTCATAATTTATTCATAATCTTAATCATAATTCATACTTGATTCATTATCATCTTATTAACCATTAATCATAATACTTGATCAAAATCTTTATCATTATTCATTATATTACATCTAAACTCAACATGAAATCATAAACTTTTATCTTAATACATATAATTATTATCTAAGAGATTTAAGTAGGATTAAATAGGGTTTAGGACTACCTCAAGAGAATGAAATCAAGGATTTGGTGATGAGTATAGTGCGAATAGAAAACAGACTACAGTAGCAGCAACAATCGACCCAATTGAGGGTCTTCTTGGGTCCTCTTGATCACGAAAAGGAATCAACAACAATCCAGAAACAAAAACGCAGCAATTATGGAACCCTTGGGCTGCTTGATCACGACAGGAAACCAGGAAGTACAGCAACGATTGGACCAGGAAACAGGAGGGATCTTGCAGCAGGTTTAATGGCGAATGATGGCTGTGATGGTGGGGTTTATGTCCACTTGCAGCAGGCTGATTGAAAGGCTAATTGCAGTCGATATAGGAGGCTGTTTTGGTGGCTATGTTGTCGACAGAAAAAGGAGCTTGGAAGTTATTGTTAGTCGACAACAGGTGAGGGTTATTGATCGACGGAAATACTGGAGGGAAAGCAGGAGATAGGATCGACTAAATTTGGCAGATGGTTTGGTGAATAACTGGGAAATCACGAGAGATTATATAACAAATGTTGGTTTCCTAATTTCTCTTGGATTCAAGGATTAATTAGAGGTTAACTAGGACTAAAAGACTTAGAGCTCAAGTTACATGGTGATCAAGGACTAAATTGAGTTAAACTAGGATGAGAAACTTATGGATCAAGTCTAAAAAAACCCTACAGAACTATACAGTCGATCTTATTTTATGATTATGTATTCTTATTATTATTTTTTTTATTACGGTATTACTTATTTATTTAAGTATTTTATATATTTTTTTATTATTATTAATATTATTAATATTAGGGTTACGTTTATTTAAATACATTTTATTTATTTATTTATTTGTCCCTAACTTTTATTAGTTTGAATTGGTTCCAATTAATTTCTATTAAATTTTTAAAGGTTAAGAAATATCATTTTTTTAATAATACTAATAGCTTTATAAATATAAAACACAAATGCATAAACTTTACATTAGCAAAAATATTGATCAAAAGTTAATATTTAATCAAAGTTTATTAAATAAAGTTCATGAGTACAAGTAATCCTAATAATGGAACAATTAAAACAGAAATGAAAAATTGAGGGTCGTCATAGTACCTCCCCGTTAATAAAAACTTCATCCCGAAGTTTTGGGTGGACTTCTCGGATGCATCTGCGGTTGAGAAGAGATGGGGATATTTCCGTCTCATTTGGTCTTCACGTTCCCAGGTATACTCGGGGCCTCATCGCGAATTCCAACGGACTTTAACAATAGGTATAGTGCTTTGTTTCAAGCATTTCTCGGTTTGATCAACGACCTCAATTGGTTCTTCAATGAAGTGCATCTTTTCATCAATGCGAATGTCATCCAAAGGAATAACGAGTGTGTCATCAACAAGACACTTTTTCCGATTTGAGAAGTGAAACACGTCGTGTACCTTACTAAGCTCAACTGGTAGTCCTAATCGATAAGCCACGTGACCAATTCTTTTGATAATCTTGAAAGGTCCAACAAAACGCGAACTTAGTTTGCTTCGTTTACCAAAATGAACGACTCCTTTCCAAGGAGATACTTTCAACATAACTTTATTACCAACTTGAAATTCTAAATCTTTCCGATGAATATCAGCATAGCTCTTTTGTTGGCTACGGGCAGTTTCTAATCGTTTCTTAATTTGAACGATCTTCTCGGTAGTTTCATGAATGATTTCCGGACCAGTTAATTGTCTATCCTCTAGTTCATCCCAGCTCAGTGAAGATCTACATTTACGTCCGTATAAGGCTTCAAAAGGTGTAGCCTTAATACTTGAATGATAACTGTTGTTGTAAGAAAATTCGGGTAAAGGCAAGTGTCTATCCCAACCTTTGCCAAAATTGATAACACAAGCATGAAGCATATCTTCCAATGTTTGAATGGTTAGTTCACTTTGACCATAGATTTTCGGATGATAAGCAGTACTCATGTCGAGTTGGGTTCCAAGAGCAGATTGTAAAGTTTTCCAAAACCTAGAGATGAACCGACTGTCGTGATCTGAAATAATTGAAATAGGAACTCCATGACGTGAGACAATCTCTTTGATATAAAGTTGTGACAATTTCTCCATCTTTTCGGTTTCTTTGATCGGTAAGAAGTGTGCAGATTTAGTAAGACGATCCACTATGACCCATATAGTATCATTGCCATTTGAAGTCTTGGGCAACTTGGTAATAAAATCCATAGTGATACATTCCCACTTCCACTGCGGAATATCCGGTTGTTGAAGTAACCCAGACGGATTTTGATGCTCGGCCTTAACTTTTAAACAAGTAAGACACTTGCTCACATAATCAGCAATATCAGATTTAAGATTAGGCCACCAATAAAACTCTTTCACATCGTAATACATTTTACTAGAGCCCGGGTGAATAGAATACCTAGTCTTATGTGCTTCATCCAAGACTAGTTCTAGAAAATATCAAAAAATTGGGACCCAGATTCGATTATTGAAATACCTTATTCCGTTTCCCTTAAGTTCAAGTTGCTTTACGAGGCCTTTAAGTCCCTCGAGTTGGACATTCTCTTCCTTCAATGCCTCAAGTTGTGCTTCATGGATTTGAGATGTAAGATTCGTACGAATACGTATGTTTAAAGCTCGGACTCAGATCGGTTTGGCACGATATTTTCTACTAAGGGCATCGGTAACAACATTCGCCTTACCGGGATGATATTTAAGCTCACAGTTCTAGTCATTTAATAACTCGACCTAACGCCTTTGTCTCATGTTTAGTTGCTTCTGATCAAAGATATGTTGAAGACTTTTATGATCGGTAAACACCGTGAATTTAATTTTGTAGAGATAATGTCTCCACATCTTCAATGCGAATACCACGGCTCCTAACTCTAGGTCATGCGTGGTATAGTTCTTCTCATGTTTCTTCAATTGTCTAGATGCATAAGCTATAACTTTGTTACGTTGCATTAAGACACATCCGAAACTTTGGTTCGAGGCATCCCAGTAAACTACAAAATCGTCGTTGCCATCGGGTAATGATAGAATCGGGGTTGTGGTCAATTTATCCTTTAGAACCTTAAAAGCAGATTCCTATTCTTCGGACCACTCAAACTTCTTCCCCTTGTGAGTTAGCTTAGTGAGAGGCTTGGCTAGGATAGAAAAATCTTTGATGAATCTTCGGTAATAACCAGCAAGTCCTAAAAATTGGCGAATATGTTTCGCACTCTTAGGTACTTTCCAGTTTCGAATAGCAGTGATTTTCGCCGGATCGACATGTATTCCTTCACTATCAACTACATGTCCGAGAAATTGTACGGTTCGTAACCAAAATTCACATTTAGAGAACTTGGCATACAGTTGTTCCTTCTTTAAGAGCTCTAGAATCAATCGCAAATGTTGCTCATGCTCTTTATCGTTCTTGGAATAGATTAGAATATCGTCAATGAAAACGATTACGAATTTATCAAGATAAGGTTTTCATACTATACAGCAGGAGTATTGGTTAAACCAAAAGGCATGACAAGAAACTCATAATGCTCATAACGGATTCGGAAAGCAGTCTTAGAAAAGTCAACTTCATTGACTCTCAATTGATGATAACCCGACCTAAGATCAATCTTCGAATTGAGACTTGATCCTTGTAGTTGGTCAAACAGGTCATCAATATACATGAATGGATAACGATTTTTGATGGTTAGCTTGTTGAGTTCTCGGTAATCAATACACATTCCCAATGTGCCATCTTTCTTCTTGACGAATGAATGAAACCTTTCTCCAAAAGTTCTTGGAGTTGATTGGATGATTCCTTCATTTCGGATGGAGTTAAGCGGTATGGTACCTATGCAATAGGTACAGCACCGGGCGTGGATAGTTTACAAGTAAAGGATAATATGATATCTAGGGTTGATATTTTTGGTTGACAATATAGTGATAAAGAGTATGTAATGGTACACAATGGTCCTAAGGTTGATCAAATCTTATTCCCATCATGATCCATTAGAATTTATGTATGACTTATCATAATATAATGACGTTGATCAAGTGTCATTATATTATTCTAAATCATATTTTTATCACTCCATAAGGTTACTACTATGTCATCTAGTCAATATGCATCTTCTTCGAGACGAATAATTCAATGGAAAAATGAATAAAAAGAAAATAACATCATTCATTCATTTAAAAGAAATTAACCAGAGTATTACAGAAACTTAGCGAAATCTTCCAAAATGTAAAAGTACTAAATGGTAACATAAAGAACACTATGAAAATGAAAAGTTTAAATGTCTCTAGTGGTTTCCGAAAACTCTTCATTATGCCTCTTCATTCTTCTTCTTATCTGAACATTGATTTTTGAAATGCCCTACTCCTCCGCAGTTATAGCAAGTAGGAACGGTTGCATTTGCTGGAGTTTTGATTGATGGGATAACAACTCTACAATTCTTGGCTACGTGACCCACCTTCTCACACTTGGTGCACCTGGCCTTACACCATCCTTCATGATGTTTCTCACATCTCTTGCAATAAGGACGTTTTCCCTTATACAACTTGTTGAATTTGCTTTTAGAATTTTCTTGCCCCATTCCTTCTCTTTTCCTTTTTGCACCTTCTTTCTCCTTATGTTTGTCGATGAAATAGCTTGCCATGCAAGCAGCTTCTTGTATGGTTCCCGGGTTCTCCAAGATAACATCTCTTCGGACTTCATTAGGCAATCCATTGATGTAGCATTGGATCCCTAGATACTCGGGAGTAGCCATGAGAGCAAACTCTTGAAATCGATTGGTGTAGCTCATGAGATCAACATTCACCATTTCTATATTACTGAGCCCATGTCTTATGTACGGGGTGGGTAGCTTATAAAACTTTGATGAGAACGAATAGTCGAAAGGTTTCGCGGTACGCCTTTGTTGCCATTGCCTTGAATAGAGGGCTCGGACTTGGATTCTTACTCAACTTCTTCTTCTTCAATCATCTCCTCCACAAACTCTTCCTCATCGTCATCCCCATCATAGTTATCATTAGTGTGGGATACTTCCAAATGAGGGGAGTGTGGTGGACTAGCAGGGACATAGTTTGGGTGAGTTGGTGAAAATGGCGGGGAAACGGGTCCATAAGTCGGTGTGCGGACAGATATTTCGGAGTAGGATTCCTCGAAGTCAGAAATGATGATCGGGTTGAGGTGAGACATCCTAAATGAAAAGAAAGAAAGATGATTAGGTAGGTTCTAAGGATGATGGAAAAGCACGAATAAAATGTAAGGGGAAAATGCACTAGAAACTAAAACAAGAAAGGTTATAGTCCTATAGATTGCTAAGGCACCTAACTAACACATAAGGCACACATAATATGAAATACTGGTTCTCTATAACAACCTGACTCTGATACCAATCTGTCATACCCCCAAATAGGGTCGGGGAAATATGACTTCACAATATCATAACACAAGTATGTATAAACGAGAATGACTCTATATGAGACGTTTTAATTGATAACCAATGTATTAAAGCAGCGAAAAGTATTATGTCATTACAATAAATGTTTTAATGTAATACATGAATATTAAAATGCGGACTCCAAATGCAGCAAAGTCCGAATAGCACACAATCTTTAGCAATCTTCACCTGAGAAAAAACATGCTTAAAGTGTCAACCAAAAAGGTTGAGTGAACAATATAGGTTTAATATATATAGTTTTAGACCACAAAATTTAGTTATCAAAAGTAAATGCTGAAGTTATGATATCGAGACATAAACAAAGTTACCCCAGAACACCTTGAACTGTCAGTGTCGTTTAATCATTATTATGTAACCAAAGACCAACGGTCAAATTGTTAGAGACGTCACTCTCAATAGGCCTATTCACAATAACTAAGTTTGCCTTTATATGTAGCAATTAACGATATCATGGTTGGGATTTAGCATGAATCAAAGCATGTCAGCACAGTTAAACAGTTTTCAGGTACTTGTGGCTAAGCTAAAACAGTTTGAAAGCAAGCATATGTCTCACCCCAAAAGTTATAAAATAAGTAATAGAGAAAGTTAAAAAGTGGGGCTATGAAGTTCACCTTAATAGCAGATAGATATTCCACGCAAGTTAAATGATCGGAGTGTTGAACACAGAGATCTCAACCTAGAGATATAATGTTCAATTAATTAATGTCTAATAGACATAAAGTTTGTTTATTAATATAGCAAACTATATTAACAGTGACCGTTTTCAAGAAAGTTATATTTATATAAGTGATAATATACTTAGTGTACTTAAGTGTTACTATATAGATAAGTGTATAGGTTATACAAATAATAGTATTATTATTTAATTAATCAACTATTATGTATACTTATCATTATATAATTATACCTATGTGATACATACATATATATATTCTTTATTATTATTATACATGTATGTGTTCATAACTTTACGATATATATATATATATATATACATTAGGTGTAGGTGTTACATATACATAAGTGTAAGATGATATATATATATATATATATATATATATATATATATATATATATATATATATATATATATATATATATATATATATATTTATACATATATATATATATATTTATATACTTATTACTTTTTATTACTTTGTTTACTAACTTATATACCTTGCACAATACACATTCATACATACATACACACGTATATATACATACATATATATACATACATATACACGTATGTATATATCTAAATATACACACACATATACATACAGTGTATACATGCACATACGTACGTATGCATGCATGCATGCACATGTATATCACCAACCATTAATCAACCTCACATAAAATCATACCTTATTCATCAATTCAAATCTTAATATTCATAAACAATTCTTTTTCATAATCTATATCATTAACCTTATCACTAACACACCAACATACTTAATCTTATTAACATTACAACTAATCAAGATCATTCTTCATATCAATTCATAATTCATAACTCTAATCCTTATTATCCATATGTATTATCCAAACTTATAACCCTAATACATAAACAATCCCTTTTCATCATCTATATCATAACCATTATTATTTACTAATCAACTATTATTAACCGTAATCTTACATTATCAATATTCATTAATAAACTTTTAATCTTTTAATCTAGCTTATTAACTTTTCACATAAAATCATAACTAATTCATAATACTTTTAAGTTTAACAATCTTATTAATCAATTTGTAACCCTTATTCATAACCTTTTTACAACATCATTAACTTATTCATAATCCACTTTCATAATTTATTCATAATCTTAATCATAATTCATACTTGATTCATTATCATCTTATTAACCATTAATCATAATACTTGATCAAAATCTTTATCATTATTCATTATATTACATCTAAACTCAACATGAAATCATAAACTTTTATCTTAATACATATAATTATTATCTAAGAGATTTAAGTAGGATTAACTAGGGTTTAGGACTACTTCAAGAGAATGAAATCAAGGATTTGGTGATGAGTATAGTGCGAACAGAAAATAGACTGCAGTAGCAGCAGCAATCTACCCAATTGAGGGTTTCTTGGGTCCTCTTAATCACGAACAGGAATTAACAACAATCCAGAAACAAAAACGCAGCAATTAAGGAACCCTTGGGCTGCTTGATCACGACAGGAAACCAGGAAGTACAGCAGCGATTGGAGCAGGAAACAGGAGGGTTTTTGCAGCAGGTTTAATGGCGAATGATGGCTGTGATGGTGGGGTTTATGTCAACTTGCAGCAGGCTGATTGAAAGGCTAATTGCAGTCGATATAGGAGGCTGTTTTGGTGGCTATGTTGTCGACAGAAAAAGGAGCTTGGAAGTTGTTGTTAGTCGACAACAGGTGAGGGTTATTGATCGACAGAAATACTGAAGGGAAAGCAGGAGATAGGATCGACTAAATTTGGCAGATGGTTTGGTGAATAACTGGGAAATCACGAGAGATTATATAACAAATGTTGGTTTCCTAATTTCTCTTGAATTCAAGGATTAATTAGAGGTTAACTAGGACTAAAAGACTTAGAGCTCAAGTTACATGGTGATCAAGGACTAAATTGAGTTAAACTAGGATGAGAAACTTATGGATCAAGTCTAAAAAAACCCTACAGAACTATACATCCGATCTTATTTTATGATTATGTATTCTTATTATTTTTTTTATTACGGTATTACTTATTTATTTAAGTATTTTATATATATTTTTTTATTATTATTAATATTATTAATATTAGGGTTACTTTTATTTAAATACATTTTATTTATTTATTTATTTGTCCCTAACTTTTATTAGTTTGAATTGGTTCCAATTAATTTCTATTAAATTTTTAAAGGTTAAGAAATATCATTTTTTTAATAATACTAATAGCTTTATAAATATAAAACACAAATGCATAAACTTTACATCAACAAAAATATTGATCAAAAGTTAATATGTAATCAAAGTTTATTAAATAAAGTTCATGAGTACAAGTAATCCTAATAATGGAACAATTAAAACAGAAATGAAAAATTGAGGGTCGTCATAGGTTCTGTTTGCTTTTGCACTTAAAATATACATATATATGCCTATATATATATATATATATATATATATATATATATATATATATATATATATATATATATATATATATATATATATATATATATATATATATATATATATATATATATATATATATATATATATATATATAATATATAACAACAACAATAACAACAACAACAACAACAATAACAACAACAACAGCAGCAGCAGCAAAGTTTAAATTTTTATTTAGAAAAAGTTGTGGGTCCATTAAGGGGAAGTCATTGTTGGGAAGAAAATATCTTGGATTAGTGATGAAAAAAAAATAGTAATGTAGCGATGATGTGAAAGTATGTTAATTAATACATGAGCTTCTGGTAGAGACTGGTTTAATAGATTAATATATCCTACATCATTCACATTTTAAAAGTAAAAGGATGAGCTTTCATGTTTCAACTACCATAAGTAAAAGGATGAGCTTTCATTTTTCAACTACCACAAAATTGTACGTACGACCGTACTATAACTTACTATTTAGTCATAAACTTGATATTAATAACATGGATTTTGTTAAGGAAAACCCTTAGAGTTGTCGTTAACACGCATAAAAATCATGTACAATATATTAACTTCTATCATGCAATGACATTTTTCCATAACGGCAAAAATTATAGAAAAAAACTAGCAAGGAGCTAGGGATACATTACAAAGAATATTACGACGAGTGTAACCACAAACTCCAATCAAGAGAGGACATGCGGTACTCTAAATAGTCTATGTAAAAACAGAGAGGACATGCGGTACTCAAAATAGTCTATGTAAAAACGGAAAGTACTATATAATCAAAATCATAAGATTTCTGAATGTTATAATCTTTGAACATAATGACGTTCTTGAGCCGCCAAATGTTACAAAGAATCGAGAATGCAACAATTTGAAGGATGAAACGTTTGGATCCATTCGATGGGAAAGAATCAATCCAAGCCCATAACTCCTCTATCAAATCCATAACGGAAATTGAGATGCCTAACCAAACACCAATCTTGCACCATAAATGATAGCTTGTGTCATGACGAATAAAGAGATGATCCCGAGTTTTTTCATAAACATCACATAACGCGCAACATTCTATCAACAAGAATGTTCCTGGACTCCAAATTAGGCACTTTAGGCAACCTGTTAAGATTAAGTCTTCAAATAAAGATATTGATCTTGATGGGAACCGTAACTTCACATGACATTGACATGTAACCGTCGTGTCTAATAATTTAGTGCATACTAACGACATCCAAAAGTTGTAGTTTTGATTGTTTCTTTTTTTGTTTTAAAGGCCACTAAGCTTTATTTCAATTTTTGAAAAAAAAACATTTTAAAGTATATTTTTTTACTAAATTTCGATATGCATATTGTAATTATAAACTACTGAAAGAGTGTTTAATGTATATAGGGAATCATATATTGCTACAAACGTTTTTTCAGTCGCAATGCGAGTCACACCTACTATTGCTTAATGTATAGAGCGAAATCATTTTCGCACCAATTACGCATGCCATCTCACCACTTTTATTTTATACTGTAATAGATATGTACCCAATCTCGATGTATTGCTTCATTTTGTGCGTGTCATTTTTACCACAAAAATAATATTTAATGTATTGCGCGAAGTCATATCTTGCAGCAACGTGGCGAGTCATCTATTAACTTGCAGCAACGTGCGAGTCATCTATTAACTTGTTAATGTATAGTGGAACCATTTATTGCTGCAAAACGATTTCCTTTGTGTTTTTCCATTTGGGTCCCAAAAACTTGTTTTTTCATCAGCCTAAGAAAAAAACTGTAATTTTTTTATTTGCTTGTTGATTTCTTTATATCGCATCGAGTATATAATACTACTACATTGTACCCGCTTAACAAAGGTTTTAGAGTTAGGAAGTGGTACGTATTTGTATCTCCTATAACTAGGTTTGTGATTTGTTTCGGCTTTTTCCCTAATTACCTTAAGATGTGTTGATAGTGTGGTTCGAATGTAAGATTTTTTGTGAGGAAATGTAGATACCGAGTAAGTTATTTTGTTATTATTATTATTTTAATTTAATAAAAACAAAAATATATGTAGGAGAATTATATTCATTCTCTAATTGAATAAAAATACCGTTACTTGATTCTTTATGAATATCTAAGTTATATACACACAGTATTTGATATCTGATTAAAAAAAAAAAAAAAAAAAAGTTTAAATGAAAATTTTTATATTTATTTTAATTTTCCCGATAATAGTTGTAGAGTAATTTTAAAAATTTAGTAAAAGCATCATTTTTTTTATTCATTTTAAGTACTGTATGTAACGATTAGTTTTGGGCATAACACGTTTTGGCGCCTTTTCATAAAACCGTTTAAACCACATCAACCTTTAATCAACTGTCATACCTTTTCACCAATAACCACCATTTGACATCACCATAAACGTCAACCGTCACCACCATACCTATATATTCAACTTCCATTTTCCATCACAATCTCATTAAAAAAAACGTTGCAAACACAACAATGACTAAAGATAAAGACGGCAGTAAAACACCACCACCACCACCGGTGACGGGTGGTAAACCCGCCACCCCACCACCATCATCATCCACCACACCGCCGCCGCCTCCAACACCGCCAACTCCTCAATCCGAACACACAAAGTTGGCCGCACCAACAAGTGGTCCTTCGGGCACAAAACGGCCCATGGTCACGCCTAAAAAGAAATCCGCTATTTGTCCCGTTTGTAACAAGGAAATGTATCACGAAAAGGCCTTAAATGGACACATTCGATGGCACTCGCATGAAGAAAGGGAAATGGCAAATCAAGTTGCGCGAGCGCTTGCGCTAACCGTTAATGTGAATCCGGAAGATCAGGGTTCTTGTTCTAATAAGAGGATGAAAGTTCCCGATCTTAATAAACCGCCCCCACCGGAAGAATAGGATGCATGGGATCGTATCTTGAGCGTCTTTTTTACATAAAATAAATTTATGTGTGTGTTGGGAGATTATGGTATGTTCATGTATTGGAATTTAAATTCAAGTTAAATAATGTTGCAAACAAGTTATACGCAATTTGACTTATGGATTGTTTGTAATATTTTATGATCATAATTATTTGCACCAATGGAATTTGCTTGGATTTGGTTGATTATGTTATACGTATTAATCATATATTAGTAGTATCATTTTATTATGAATGATGATAGTGCATGGTTATATATATGTTCTTCTGAAAGTATTAACTTTTGAAATGATTTTGAAGTACAATTGATTTGAAATTTTCTGTGTTGTATCGATCATTTTGTTTGCTTGTTTGTTGATGATCATTTGAATGTTTGGCGGATTAATGTCGAAAATCTGAACTTTTAACGTACATAAATAAACTTTGATATGATATGATGATGATTTTGTTAGATGATTGATAATGGCCCAACCCGATTATGGGTTTGGGTCCGTTAGGGTTTCAGGTTATTATGGTTTCCAGAATGTTCTATGTACTCTATAAATAGTGTTTAATATTATCAATAATATTCATGGGGGTTTACATTCTATAACATGGTATCAGATTAGGTTTCTCTAACCCTCTGACCTACCGCTTCCACTTCAAGTTAGTTATCCTCCGGTCACCGACTACTCGTTGGTGATCCGGTACTCATCGATCGATTTCAAATCTTTACGTACAAAATTGAAGTAATTTTTACCCCTACATTGCACCAGTATGTAAAATTTACAGTAGTTTTAATTTCTGTGGATGGATGTTTACTTTTTACTAACTAATTTTCCAGAAACAACTACCAAAAATATTATCTGGTAGAATTTTACTTTCGATTTCAAATGATGAATATGATATGTGAATTGGCCTATAAATCATTGAATTGAAATTTATTTTTGTGTATTTGGTCCAGACAAACTCGAAACCCGAAAATATAGACAAGTATGGACCGACGACCGATCCACAAATTTTCAAATATAATCGGTTTTGGTTGTTCATCTAGGTCCTCTCAGGTATAAATATCTTATACCCGAAAAGTGGAAGAACTCAATACTAAGATGACATGGTCAACAAAAGAAAACATTTTGAATAGATAATGAAATTGTTAATCCCAAATGACATTGCATGTTTCTATGCTGGTATAATCTTTGTTGTGTAGTCAATAAAGGAATTTTGTAAAACAAGATGTTAAAAGGTAGACAAGTCGCTATTAACAAGTTTAAGAGGATGTACAGTACAATTTACTCAGGTATATTTCCTAAACCAATAATTATGATCATCAACTAATATTCGCTACTACACACAAGAGTATACAAACTTTTCAAAATCGGTTTTGTGGATAAGAGATAAAAACCGGTTCAGCAAGAGTATTGGAACCGGTTTTTAATAACACGGAAATGGGAGATCGGTTTTTACAAAAACCCCGGTTCCGAATGTTTATTTTCCAAACCGATTTTCCATAAAAACCAGTTCCAACTTTGCAAACCTGTTTTTTCATGAAACCGGTTTCTTTACTAGACTTTGCAAACCTGTTTTTTTATGAAACCGGTTTCTTAGAAACCAAAATTTCAAACACGCTAATAAAAATCAAGCGGGAAACGAAATTTACTTGTGGGAAACGAAATTTCCAAAATTTCAAACAATTTCTTCACCAACATCCTTTACTTATCCCATTGTCATCCATAGAAACCTGTTTTTTGATGAAAAAAAGGTTTCCAAAGTTATGTTTGGAAACCGATTTTAAAACCGGTCTGGACTTTCTAAACTCCTATGAATACAAACCGGTTATAAAACTGGTTTCGAAGCCCCTTAACAGCGGTTTGCAATTCCCTTTTTTGTAGTAGTGATTAATTAAAGTTGAATAACAACCAAATTCCCAGAATGACATACCAAGTAAGGTACAATATATCTTTACAAACAAAAATGCAAAAACAATTTGCAACAGGATTAAACACAAAAATCTCTAGATGTTTTTTCGACTAATAGCTTAGCTTTCCACTACCATCACATGAATTACAAGATCGAGCCGACACACAGAAGCGTGTTTAATTTCAGTATATATGCAAATCAGGAGTTGATAAATATATATATGCGTACCCGTCTGTGTATCTAGTTGCCATATACTTCGCATACAATCTAGCTTTTTCAGCACTACCATCTGACATTCTTTAAAGCACAAATCCTTCACCTTTTCATTCAGGACACAGCCCTGAACCACCACAATCGTCACATGTCCTTGTTGAAACTGCATGTCAACAATATAATGATGCAACTCACCCCCACAATCAACAACAAAAAAAGATGTAGAATATGCTTTTAGGAGGTACATGATGACCGATACATGTGTTGTCTCTATAGACTTGGTTCTTCTAGTCAAAAGTGTGGCTGATGCACCCACATTAGTAGCAGCCAGCGCCACAGAAGCGGCTGTTTTCGGCAATCCGTATGGTACTATTGTTTCTTTTGGTTTTGTGGGGAACAACAAAACATACGAACTTCTATGAAACGTGTTGTTGTCTTTAAACGTCAGTTCTATTGCTTTTTCATACACCAGAAGTGGATCAATATATGATGTGACTAATGAGTAACCAAATTATGTTATTTTTTCATACATGTTTAATCAATACTTCGTAGAATAATTACTGCAAAAATATCCTTAATTTACTGAAAATTGTCTCTGTTTACCCGAATACATAATCCCTTATACAGTTATATAGAGGACACTGGAGACATATCCTTAATATACTAAAAAATATGTGGTACAACCTACTAATTCGGATTCTTAAATCATATATACAGCATACATATATGAGGAGAAACTGTGAAAAGAAATGGCGTTAATGATCTTAGAAGAAGATAATGAAGCAACCACTACAACAAAAATGTAGTTTCTTCACATATTTTTTCACGCTTGCCTCAAGTGTGTACTTAATTTTTATATATATTCACCCCCATAAATGTTGTAACATTTTATACGCTTTTAAATATGTACTAACAGATTTTTCACATTTATTAGTGTGTTTAAATATGAATACAGTTAGAAACGTGAATTAAATTAAAGCAAAGTACACATACAAAAATGTGAATAAAATGTAAGGAAAATACACGCTAAAAAGTGTGTTTAAAAGAAATATATGTTTAAAAGCGTGAACAAAGAAAACAAATTTACATGCTTAGAATCGTGAACAAATTTAAACGCAAGTATATGTTTACAAGCGTGAAGAAAATTTAAGGAAATTACAAGTGAACCCCTTACAAATAACAATACCAAATACTGCCGTAATTTAAATCTAATGCCCACATAAACAATTAATCTTCGTTCAAATAAGCTAAGAAGACTCGTCGTTCATTAATTCTGCTTTCACAACTTCCAATTCCGGCAGCCACCATCTTAAAACTGTGGCAATACTTTCGAAAACAATCGTCATTCTGTCGTTCATTTATCCGGTAACCTGATTTTCTTCGGTACTCCTAATTTTATATATACACTACGACTTGTGCTAATCGTTCATTGATATGGAATAAACCTAGGGTTTCAGCGGATCATACTCATGAATTAGTGTTGTTAGATGTTCGATTTGTGTTAAATCATGATGTTAGCTGTTCAATATCTCAAATCATTATGTTAAGTGTTTAATAAACCTAGGGTTTATGCGTTATCATATTTATGATTTTGTGTTGTTAGCTATTAAATTTGTGTAAAATCATGGTGTTAGCTATTCAATATCTCAAATCATTGTGTTAAGTGTTTAATAAACCTAGGGTTTGTTCGTTATCATATTTATAATTTAGTGTTGTTAGCTGTTCAATTTGTGTAAAATCATTATGTGTTAAATCAATGTGCTAAGTATATAATAAACCTAGGGTTTCTGCGTATCACATACTTTTAAGTTTGTGTTGTTAGCGGTTCAATTTGTGTAAAATCATTATGTTAGCTATTCAATTTGTGTAAAATTATTGTGTTAGGTGTTTATTAAACCTAGGGTTTCTGTTTATCATACTATTTGATGCATCTGTTACTTGTAAATTATGTGTTTAATAAAATAGTGATTTTCTTACAGAATTTGTTGAAAAACTGATCATATATTGGAGTTTTAAGACCTTCTTACTTTCAATTTAATGCATTGAATGTCAAAGGAGACCTTAAATTTATAAGTCGAGTCCTTTATTGACTTTTGCTCGTGTTGGATTTATAACAAGGTGACCTCTACCTGATAGATTTTCCTAACCTGATAGATTTTCCTAACAAGGAATCATACTTTCTCCCAACATGCTATAATATGTGTAATCGTTGTTTACAAATCTGTTACAGCTCATCGTCAAGATTGGACTACATTGTTGTACTTACCGAGTAAATTGCTCATAATGTGTTCTACTTTCTCGTGCAGGGACTCTCTGCTTTCTATGATCTAGTCCGTCTTGATGGTGCACTTGAGCTGGCCTGGTTGAGAAACATGATCAATTTTACCTTCCCATATTTGTTTAAGGTAAATAAATATGACTTTTTATACTCTTTACAGCTATTGGAGCTTAATGTCATCAGATAGTAAACCCTTCGTACAGTTTACCTGTAAGGAATCCCGTCTTAGATCACCCAAAATGTTCTTTTTTCACCATCATATGATGTTCGTTATGCCATTATTTTCTTATACATCCACAATTATGTTTTACAGCATGGGTGACTTTGTCGGAAACATGGTTGGATTTGCATGACAACTTGGGCTTTTGGCTGATGCATTGGCTATGTCCTTGCAAGTTAAATACATGGATGATTTTGTGTCAGGTCAACTTAATTCCCTGTATATTTGACTATTTGTGTGAGCAATAGTCTACAAATTATGCTTATGGCTAACTGTTCTTTAATGCTTTTTCACTGTTGAAACATCGTGATCTGACATATTAAAGTCATCTGTAATAGTTCCTCCTCCAACAGTTCTTGATCGTGTGCTCAAAGATCTTTTTCTTGAGGTTACGTTTCTAGATTAAAAGAAAACTTTGGCCTGAACAGTTAAACTTGTTCAACATAGTAGCTTAAGCGGTATATCTTTGCATTTTCTTTTATCATAGTAGCTGCTTTTATTAGTGATCATGTTCTAAAATATGATTATGTTTTATGGTTTGGTTGTGATAATTTTTCGTTGTCATAATCAAGTTAACTATTAATAGATGTTCATATTAGGATCCAACGAATGTTGGTCACCCACTGGAAAATATTTGATGACTACTAGCCTGGTGTTAACATTACTTTTTTATTCACATGAGCATAGGTTATTTAAGTAATAGATGTTCATTGAAAATGTTTGTTGCCTCTGTTGATAATTTAACTGTTGTAATCAGAATAACATAATATAACAATGACGAATGCAACACAGCGCAACGTAGCGCGTGCACCTATATCTTGTTGTTGAATACACATTGTATGCACACCTCATGTCTTCATATAAATATATTCAAAAGTAAAAATTTGGTGAATTTTACATAGTTTAGATGATGTCGGATTGTTGATTACTGTCATCATCACAGGACCAGGAGTCATATCTCCTGAAGTAGACATTAGAGTTCGAGAATTATCACGGGTGCATCATTGGAAACTCTGTTTGCTCAGTTTTGCTTATACTCATAATGGTTCGGAGACTGCAACATACATGGTAAGCATAGTAAACTTATTTAGTTGATCAAATAATTAAAGTCTACTTTTGTTTGCTTTTTTATCATTATATGTTAGCCATTGCGGTGCTATGGATAGAGCTTATTAGAGAAATTCGTTGGTGTTGGGAAGAGTCACAACCATTGCCACGAATGCCAGTTAATAGCACTTTTTGAGCTGCAAATTGTCATCAGTCCTTCAATTAAATTTTTTTCACATGAGGTACACTAATTTGAGCTGAAGGTACAACAATTCATCTGTTTTACATTGGTGTCAAATAGCCTTAACTTTTGTTAACATCAGATATAATATCGATTGTGGTATTGGCCAATAATATGCATCTTTGTTGCCTCTCAGCTTGTAATTTGTATTGAGAAAAAACGCCAGCTGGACAGCCTCCAACATAATATTCTGAAACTGATGAGCAGTTTGGATTATAGCAGTTAAAGGTGTTATATCATTTTGGATACTTCATGTAATATCATTTTGTTGAAACTTAATGAAATACTATTATAATTCTGTAACTGCTCTTACTCTCTTGGTGTTGAAATCTTGTTGTCGTACATTTCGTTATAAATCCAGTTTATTTTATAGTTTCATGATATATTGGAGAATTCTATTATTCTATATGGCCATATGGGTGCGTGCAATATATATATATATATATATATATATATATATATATATATATATATTATTCAAAATAGAATCTATTATTGGAAATGTTCACACTTACAAATGTGGATGATTAAATAGAATCTTCACTTTCACAAGCGTGAAGATTTATATGAAATCCTCACACTTCTAAGCGTGACTGAGAAAAATAAATCCCCACACTTAAAGATGTGAACAATTAATTCATATCCCCACACTCAAAAGTGTGAGGACTCTGTAAGTATAGTCACACTTAAATTTGTGCATGATTTTGTTACGGCCAGTTTCCTCACGGCTCTGCCAAACGTGAACTAAAGTTTTCTTCACATTTTTAAATGTTTACATCAACGTTAAAATGTGTGTATATGTATACTTGATCATTTTGTTGTAGTGAACGTGACTTATATTGACTACAAAGAAAGCTCCATTATTTAAAAAATTATTTGTGAATTTAAAATTCATATTTAACTTTAGATATTTGTTAATTATACTCTAGCTAGGAAATGACATTATACCTTTTAACCACAGTATTTAACTAATACAGTTTTTACCTTTGAAGTGAATACAAACAAACTCTAGTTTAAAAGGAAAAGAATAATTTCTACACTAACTTCAGATAACTTTCAAAAGGGAGGAGATAAATTGTTAAAATGTTATAATTTTAACAAGCTTAGTTTAGATAATTTATGTTTAAGATCTCATTTGTGGTTTCTAGACAATGCAGGTACTTCCTTCCTTTATTGATGAAATTGGAGGACTGAAACCGTCAAAGATTGAAAGGCTGGATACTTGGGCTTTGTTAGAA
Organism: Rutidosis leptorrhynchoides; assembly: GCF_046630445.1. Lineage (NCBI taxonomy): Eukaryota > Viridiplantae > Streptophyta > Magnoliopsida > Asterales > Asteraceae > Rutidosis > Rutidosis leptorrhynchoides. The sequence goes on along the minus strand of NC_092336.1, from coordinate 393,674,987 downwards.
GAGCATAAGAGTTGTGGGTTTGGATGTTTGGGCTGAAAGTTCAAGAGCCGGTATGTATTTCTTGCATCAGTATATGAGTGCATACTACAGATTAGGATTTTCAGTTGTTACATTCGTTCATCTGATCTCTGATATTTTCTCTCATTCATCTTCATCATTCGTAGTTATAAGGAAATCATCATGTTGATGTTTCTTATGTTTCTGCTTTATATTTTCTGAGTATTTGAGAGTTCTGAAGCTGTTATAGCTTTGTTATTTTCGTAGATTTTAGTATTTTGAGAGAATTTGGAATATTTGAAGTTATGCAATCTTGATGATCGTTTTTTGGTTGAATTAATTGGTTATGGTTTTGTTATTTTGATATGGTATCAGAGTTATAACTTAGTATCTGATTCGAGTTCTCAAATAGTTCGATTTAGAACCCTAAAATTTAGGGTTTCTTTTTCTTGAATTTCTGGTTTCTGATCATCTTCTGAAGGGTGATTTTTGTCGTTTGGGTTTGAGGACGAACTGTGGTGTTGCAGATTATAAATCTTAGATAATTTTTTGAAAACCCTAAATTCTTTAATTGATAGGTAGATTGTATATATCTGACCTTAACCAAACCTGATATCTCTTTTGTTGTACAAATTTGCAATCGCATTTAAATCTTGCTTTTAGAACATTAAAATATCTTAAAGGTTCTCCAGGTAAAGGTGTTTATCTTATATACACACCCTAAAGTCAAAATTAAGAAATAAAGACTTTGAAAAGTCAAAACAGAGTTATTAATTTTGGACAGATGTAGTAATAGGAACACATATAAAAATAATATATTCTTAAATGTTCATAGAAAAAAATTAAATATTTCTAATATTGCAAATCATAGAGTTTAAGTAACGGCTGTTAAATATTTAACCGAAAAATCGAGATCGTTACAGATTATCGTTTAAAAAGTGACGGACGTTACCATGGAGTACCAACCACGAAAATTCAGCAAAGCATATTTACCAGCGATGCAAAAAACAAAGTTAAGGTTTTCACATGAAATTGTATACAAACCACATGTATCAACGACGTAATTTTTTGTTACTTAGTAGAGTGGTACGTTTTTAAGCTACTGCTATTGAGTTCGAGCTCTTCATTGGGCTTTTTATTATTTCATTTTGTTTTTAGTTTTCACATTTTGTTTTGTTTTTTTTTTTTTTGTTTTTTTTTTTTTGGACCTCTCGCTAAGAGAAGCAGATCACTACCAGCTGAGTTACAACTCAATGTTTAACTTCTTCTATACATGTAATGTATCCAGCTTAATAAGTTTGGGTCGAGTCCAACGAAAGAAAAGTCATTAATTTTTTTATTAGAGTGCAACTTCCTTTTTATATTTTGTATCGAACAAGCATATGGTTAGCCGGGCGTTGCGGCGGCCGACCATTTAAACGTTTTGTGCGAACAAAATTTAGACGTTCTAATTGCATGTACTAACTATACATTAAGTAGTGTTGTCCTTCCAAAACTTTGGGTCACTTCCAACTCTTTTGATGGGTTTCCCCTTTAGGCTGAAGCATCAGTAGCAGCACTTAATAGCAGATTTAGAAGTTAGAAGCAGCTTAGGACACAGCAGCGGCAGCAACGAAATGCATAACAATGTAAACAATAATATTACGTCAATGAATAGATAAAACAAGTTAAACTTGTTGATAGTGGAATCACATTTCAGCCATGTAAACACCTCATAAACATTGGTCTCATCTCTACTCTGTAGTATAGATGTACAAAAAAACCGGATCCAGATCCGATCAGAAGACCCGATCCGGGACCGGACACACCCTGAACCGATCCGACTCAAAACCGGATCCGGATCCGAGATCCGATCCGGTTCCAACTGGATCCAGATTCTCAGGAAAACCGGATTTTTTCCGGATAAATACCGGATCCAATCCGATCCGGTTTGGAATCCGATCTGGATTCGATCCGGTTTTTAAAAAAATTTGACCCTTTTTTTTTTTGAATTTTTCTACAGTTTTTTGAGTTTTTTTTACCATTTGAACCCCACAAAGTCCATTATAAATACATGGTAATGTTTTGGTTGAAAATGCACCAACAAACATTCTCATATTTCTTTCTAAATCACTAAATATTCTCTAATCACACTATAATTACTCTTTAATCTCTACTTACTTATCCCATAATGGATAATTCACAAACTTCCGGTTCTGGTTCCGTAGCAACATCTTCCAGAGAATACACTACGGCCGATATTGATTACAAAAAAGAAACAAAGCGAAAAGGTGACGTTTGGTCCAAATTCGAGTTGTGTGTAATGAAGGATGGTGTAGAAAAAGCTAGTCCAAAAAAATCCGAAAAAATCCGATTGAGATCCGAAAAAGAACCGGTTCCGAAAAAAATCCGAAAAAAATCCGACGCCAAGAACCGGTACCGGATCCGTAACCGGTTCTGAAAAATCCGGACAAAAAAAACCGTTTTTTTTTGTCCGAATCCGGTTTTTTATCCGGTTTATGCATCTATACTCTGTAGTAATAGCTACTATTTTAACTTTTACCAAAAGCCCAAATATTTTATCCTATTAGTTATGTGACATACTTCTAAAATCATTGCATTTGTATTTGTGTTATTAAAATACAGTAAGAATAATGGGTTGTCCACTTGCATACACACTATATTCTACTTACCTTTTACTTCCTTTTACTTGAATGAATAACCTGAAAGCAAGTAAACGCAGATGCCATGAAACAAAAATAGCATTGTGCAGACTGGAATAAACCGAATTTGAAACTAACAAAATTATATTTAGTGTGAATCCTTCATCCATTGTTTGTTGCATTTCTTTCTTTGTGGTATTTGATCGAGCAGTAGGCGTGCACCATTTAAATGTGAATTGGTTCACTTCATTATCATTTGTCTTCTCCTGCATCATCTAAAACAAAGCTAAACAATCACAAATCAAATATTAAAGCTTAATACACTTGAAGGAAGAGTGCAGTTTACTATTGCGATGAATCAATGTGTTATTAAATTTGAGATAAGTCAAAACAGAATGTGTATTCATATTAGAGTTAAACATATACTACAACAAATACTACATAAAAAAGTGATTAAAAAGATTAACTCAACTTTGTTCAGTACTCTAGAGATTCTAAGCATAAAAAACATGTGAATATAAGTTATGTATTAGATTACTGGCATATAATTTTGCATATATACACATATTCAAAAAGGATCCTATATGTCTCACAATACAATAAGAATAGCTAGTTTGATTACATGCACATCCTTTAATTGAAGTTGCAAGTTACCTTGACATTGTTGGGGTGCAAACCTATCCTACATAGGAGGGAGACAAAAACAAATGTATGTATATAAGTCTAAGGGGAAGTCCCTCTAATACCAATTGGTTTTCGAAAAGGATGGACTCTTGGACTTATATTGCAGGACATTGTGTTTGGGCAATGCGAGATCTTACATCATGTATTCTAAAATACTTAGAAACCCAATTTATTTGAAGATCACTCACCGATAGTAATTCTACAAGATTACTAACCCACTTAATGAACGAAAGATTATAAATGCAAGAAATGTAAATCGACACAAGAGATAATGTGGTTATATGCAATCGTTGTGATTGCTTTAGTCCACGGACCAACTAGAGAATGTATATACTGAATATTTGTGGTGTGTTTACAATGAGTTACAAGAGGGTCTATTTATAGAATGGTTTAAGGAGTAAGCTAAAAACAATTCCTTGAAGCTTCATGTGAGTTTCCTGACAGCTTCATGGAGGCTACATGTGAGTTTCCTGACAGCTTCGTGGAAGCTACATGTGAGTTTCCTAACAACTTCGTGGAAGCTTCGAGTGAGTTTCCTGGAATCTTCCCTCTAATTGTTTAAAGTTCTCCATATCTCCAACAATCTCCCACTTGGAGACTTTGAACAAACCCAACCTTCGTCAACCCAAAATATCAACGATCTAACCAAGAACGTTAAATCACCATTATACCGCCAAACTCCATTTGGGACAAGCACACTCAACACATACTTCGGATGAGCTGACTTTCGATACAAGGTCTTCAACACTACTTGTTAGAATTGAAACATTAACTCTCTAATTCTCTAGTTGGGGTCTTATCTCATCAATTCATTAGAAGACCAATTGAGGTAATGCAAAACCTCAATTTCTCTGTCGTAACAACCTTAGTAAACATATCAGCAGGATTCTTCGTACCAAGGATTTTCTCCAATAATAAAGTACCATCATTTATATGTTGTCGAATAAAATGATACCTTATCTTGATGTGTTTCGTACGACTATGAAACACCGGATTCTTCCCAAGATGTATTGCACTTTGATTATCACAATACAAGACGCAATAGTCTTGTCTTTTACCCAACTCGCCTAAGAAGTTCTTCAACCAAACAAGCTCTTTAGAAGCTTCTGCAATAGCCATATATTCGGCCTCGGTAGTTGACAAAGCAACACTCTTTTGTAGTCGAGACATCCAACTAACCGCCGTCTTACCTATTGTGAAAACATAACCCGTAGTGCTTTTCCCCGAATCATCACATCCACCCAAATCAGCATCCGCATAACCCCTAAGTATGAGATTGCTTTTGGAGAAACACAATCCCATATTAGAAGTACCTTTCAAATAACGAAGCAACTATTTGACCGCTTCCCAATGCTCTTTCCCCGGATTAGACATATAACGACTTACAACTCCCACTGCTTGAGCAATATCGGGTCTTGTACAAACCATGGCATACATAATACTACCCACAGCCGATGCATATGGAACCTTTTCCATCTTCATTTTGTCTTCTTCCATTTTAGGTGATTGACTTTTTGATAGCTTTATCGTGCTACTCAAAGGCATAGAACGAGCCTTTGAATTTTCCATGTTAAACCTCTCTACAACTTTCTCAATATATTTGGATTGAGACAAGTATAGAGTACCCTTCACACGATCACGCACAATATTCATGCCAAGTATTTTCCTAGCACCACCAAGATCTTTCATCTCGAATTCACGGGAAAGTAATCCCTTCAACTTGTTAATTTCGGACATGTTGGAACCTGCAAGTAACATGTCATCAACATACAACAATAAGATTATATAAGAAGACTTGAGTTTCTTCAAGTAGCAACAGTGATCCGCTTCACATCTTAAGAAACCAATCTTCTTCATAAAATCATCAAACTTCAAGTACCATTGCCGAGGTGCTTGCTTCAATCCATACAAACTTTTCTTTAGCTTACAAACCCACTTCTCTTTACCCTTTACCTCAAAGCCCTCGGGTTGCCTCATATAGATCTCTTCATCAAGGTTACCATGTAAGAATGCGGTCTTCACATCTAGTTGCTCTAGATGTAAGTCCTCGGATGCAACCATAGAAAGTACCAAACGAATAGTAGTCATCTTCACCACCGGTGAAAATATGTCTTGGTAGTCAACTCCTTTCTTTTGTTGAAAGCCTTTAACCACCAAACGAGCCTTGTACCTTTTCTTGTCATCCAACTCATTCTTGATTCGATACACCCATTTACTTTGCAACGCCCTTTTATCATGAGGTAATTTCACTAGTGACCAAGTTTTATTCTTCTCAAGTGACCCCATCTCTTCTTTCATGGCAAGCTCCCATTGTATGGATTCTTTTGTCTTCCTTGCCTCAAAGTAACTTTCGGGTTCACCATTCTCGGTATAGAGCAAGTAGTTTGCTGATGGAGAATACCTAGGATTAGGTTTGGGCACTCTAGTCGAGCGTCTTAGTGTAGGAGCAACCGAAATGGTTGGACCGGTTTCATTTGTGTCCTCCTCATCACTAGAACTCGCACTATGTTCGGAATCATAACCGCTTTCTGAAACATTTCCATCATTAGCATTTTCTGACGCCTCACCGTTAATTGGCAATTCATTGTTACCCGTACTCCCACTAGAACCTGCAAGATCATCAATAGAAACATCGTCAAAAGTAACATGACCCGGTTTAGGACTTCCCGTTTCCGGTTTGCCATAAACCGAATCTTCATCAAAGGTAACATCACAAGAACGAATCACTTTTCTAGCCTCGTTATCCCAACAACGATAACCCATTTCATCCGACCCGTAACCTATGAAAGTACACTTCTTTGACTTAGCTTCAAGCTTGTCTCTATTCGCATCTTTGGTCTTCACATAAACATTACACCCAAAGATCCTAATGTGATTATAACTCACCTTCTTACCTTGCCATTCTTCCTCGGGAATTTGGAAACCCAACGGTGTTGAGGGTCCCCTATTTATCAAATAAGCCGCCGTATTAACCGCATCTGCCCAAAACATCTTAGGCAAACCGGCATGTAGTCTCATACTCTTAGCCCTTTCATTTAACGTACGATTCATACGTTCGGCGACCCCATTGTGTTGCGGTGTCTCCGGTACCGTTTTCAACATTCTAATACCGAGCTTTGCACAATGGTCTTTAAACTCAAGACTACCATATTCTCCTCCATTATCCGACTTCAAGCACTTGACTTTCAAGTTAGTCTCATTTTCTACCATAGCTTTCCACTTCACAAAAGTATTAAATACATCGGATTTAGCTTTAAGAAAATAAACCCATACCTTTTGAGTGAAGTCGTCAATGAAGGTGACATCATAGCGAGAACCTCCATGTGATTCTACATTGGTTGGACCAAACACATCCGTATGAACGAGCTCCAATTTCTCCAACTTAGGTGCATTCCCCGATTTCCCAAAAGTCACCTTCTTTTGCTTCCCATATACACATGGTTCGCAAAACCCAAGTTCTACCTTTTTTAAATCCGGAATTCTCCCACTCGAAACAAGCATCTTCATACCCTTCTCAGTCATATGCCTGAGTCTTCGGTGCCATAGAGTTGATTCAGACTCAACATTAACCGTAGCAACCACCGTGTCTTCATCAAATACTTCAACCATATAAAGTGTTCCCCTTTTATGTCCACGAGCCACAATACTACTACCCTTAACCACCTTCCATTGGCGGTTTTCAAAAGTAACCGCGTTACCTTCATCATCTAATTGACCAACCGAAATAAGTTTCCTTCTCAATTTAGGAATGTACCTTACGTTCTTCAAAGTCCAATTAGAACCAAGAGTAGTCTTCAAAACAACATCTCCAATGCCCTCTATGTTGAGTTGCTTGTTGTTCGCCAATCTCACTTTGCCTTGGTATGAACGAAAATTCTTCATCATGCTTTTGACATGAGTAGCATGAAACGAAGCTCCCGAATCCAAAATCTAAGACTCCATAGAATTTTCAACACTACACAAAAGTGCATCATCACTTTCCCCTTCGGCCAAGTTTACACCTTTCGCGGAACCATTTTTGCAATTCCTTTGAAAGTGCCCTTTTTGATTGCAACCCCAACAAACAGCTTCACTTCTATCTTTCAATGGATACCTCTTCTTAGACTTCTTTCTACCCTTCTTCTCACCGCGATCAAATTTCCTACCACGGTTGTCGGTACTTAATAAGGAACCGGATGTCGATTCCCCTGAGTTTCTCCTACGAGTATCTTCACCAAGAATTAAATCCCTTATTCCTTCAAATGCTAGCTTAGTAGTTCCTATAGAGCTACTAACTGTGGTAACCGTACCCGACCAACTTTCCGGTAATGATGAAAGCAAGATTAGTGCCTTTAAATCATCATCAAACACAATATCTTCCGATGCTAACCTCAATATGATGTTGTTGAACTCGTTGGTATGATCCGTTAAACTCGTACCTTCCTTCAACTTCGTATTGAACAATTGTCGCATGAGAAAAACCTTATTAGAAGCGGTAGGTTTCTCATACATGTTAGAGAGTGCTTTAAAGCAAGCAAACGTCGTCTTCTCATTCACAACGTTGTATGCAACGTTCTTAGCAAGTGAAAGACGAATGGCACCCAAAGCTTGACGATCCAAAAGCGTCCAATCGGCATCGCTCATGCTTTCGGGCTTAGTCTCTAACAGAGGTTGATGTAGCTTCTTTTGATAAAAGTAATCTTCAATTTGCATCTTCCAAAAGCCAAAGTCTCTCCCATCGAATCGGTCGATTCTAAACTTTCCATCTTCCGCCATCGTTCCCTTAACGAAACCTTATGCTCTGATACCAGTTGTAAGGATATTAGGACCCAAAACAACGCAATTGATTCAACAAGATCACTCACCTATAGTAATTCTACAAGATTACTAACCCACTTAATGAACGAAAGATTATAAATGCAAGAAATGTAAATCGACACAAGAGATAACGTGGTTATATGCAATCGTTGTGATTGTTTTAGTCCACGGACCAACTAGAGAATGTATTTACTGAATATTTGTGGTGTGTTTACAATGAGTTACAAGAGGGTCATTTATAGAATGGTTTAAGGAGTAAGCTAAAAACAATTCCTTGAAGCTTCATGTGAGTTTCCTGACAGCTTCATGGAGGCTACATGTGAGTTTCCTGACAGCTTCGTGGAAGCTACATGTGAGTTTCCTAACAACTTCGTGGAAGCTACATGTGAGTTTCCTAACAACTTCGTGGAAGCTTCGTGAAATGTCCCGTTCATATTGATTATAAACGTTCCATATTAATTGATTTCGTTGCGAGGTTTTGACCTCTATATGAGACATTTTTCAAAGGCTGCATTCATTTTTAAAACAAACATAACCTTTATTTTATCAATAAAGGTTTCAAAAGCATTACGTAGATTATCAAATAATGATAATCTAAAATATACTGTTTACACACGACCATTACATAATGGTTTACAATAGAAATATATTACATCGACATATATTTCTTGAATGCAGTTTTTACATAATATCATACAAACATGGACTCCAAATCTTGTCCTTATTTTAGTATGCAACAGCGGAAGCTCTTAATATTCACCTGAGAATAAACATGCTTTAAACGTCAACAAAAATGTTGGTGAGTTATAGGTTTAACCTATATATATCAAATCGTAACAATAGACCACAAGATTTCATATTTCAATATACATCCCATACATAGAGATAAAAATCATTCATATGGTGAACACCTGGTAACCGACATTAACAAGATGCATATATAAGAATATCCCCATCATTCCGGGACACCCTTTGGATATGATATAAATTTCGAAGTACTAAAGCATCCGGTACTTTGGATGGGGTTTGTTAGGCCCAATAGATCTATCTTTAGGATTCGCATCAATTAGGGTGTCTGTTCCCTAATTCTTAGATTACCAGACTTAATAAAAAGGGGCATATTCGATTTCGATAATTCAACCATAGAATGTTGTTTCACGTACTTGTGTCTATTTTGTAAATCATTTATAAAACCTGCATGTATTCTCATCCCAAAAATATTAGATTTTAAAAGTGGGACTATAACTCACTTTCACAGATTTTTACTTCGTCGGGAAGTAAGACTTGGCCACTGGTCGATTCACGAACCTATAACAAATATGTACATATATATCAAAGTATATTCAAAATATATTTACAACACTTTTAATACATTTTGATGTTTTAAGTTTATTAAGTCAGCTGTCCTCGTTAGTAACCTACAACTAGTTGTCCAACGTTAGATGTACAGAAAAAATTGATATATATTATCTTGAATCAATCCACGACCCAGTGTATACACGTCTCAGGCTAGATCACAACTCAAAGTATATATATTTTTGGAATCAACCTCAACCCTGTATAGCTAACTCCCACATTACTGCATATAGAGTGTCTATGGTTGTTTCAAATAATATATACACATGGGTCGATATGATATGTCAAAACATTTGCATACGTGTCTATGGTATCCCAAGATTACATAATATATTAGAATACATTTATAATACAATATAAGTTAGCTAGGATATGATTAATATAGATTTGTTACCAATTTTCACGTTGCTACAACAAGAAAAATTATCCAATCTTGTTTTACCCATAACTTCTTCATTTTAAATCCGTTTTGAGTGAATCAAATTGCTATGGTTTCATATTGAACTCTATTTTATGAATCTAAACAGAAAAAGTATAGGTTTATAGTCAGAAATATAAGTTACAAGTCGTTTTTGTAAAGGTAGTCATTTCAGTCGAAAGAACGACGTCTAGATGACCATTTTAGAAAACATACTTCCACTTCGAGTTTAACCATGATTTTTAGATATAGTTTCATGTTCATAAGAAAAATTATTTTCCCAGAAGAACAACTTTTAAATCAAAGTTTATCATAGTTTTTAATTAACTAATCCAAAATAGTCCGCGGTGTTACTACGACGGCGTAAATCCGGTTTTACGGTGTTTTTCGTGTTTCCAGGTGTTAAATCATTAAGTTAGCATATCATATAGATATAGAACATGTGTTTAGTTGATTTTAAAAGTCAACTTAGAAGGATTAACTTTTGTTTGCGAACAAGTTTTGAATTAACTAAACTATGTTCTAGTGATTACAAGTTTAAACCTTCGAATAAGATAGCTTTATATGTATGAATCGAATGATGTTATGAACATCATTACTACCTCAAGTTTTCTGGATAAAGCTACTGGAAATGAGAAAAATGGATCTAGCTTTAAAGGATCCTTGGATGGCTTGAAAGTTCTTGAAGCAGAATCATGACACGAAAACAATTCAAGTAAGATTTTCACTCGAAATAAGATTGTTATAGTTATAGAAATTGAATCAAAGTTTGAATATGAGTATTACCTTGTATTAGAAAGATATCTTACTGTAGATAAGAAAGATTTCTTGAGGTTGGATGATCACTCTACAAGATTGGAAGTAAGCTAGCAAACTTGGAAGTATTCTTGATTTTATGAAACTAGAACTTGTAGAATTTATGAAGAACACTTAGAACTTGAAGATAGAACTTGAGAGAGATCAATTAGATGAAGAAAATTGAAGAATGAAAGTGTTTGTAGGTGTTTTTGGTCGTTGGTGTATGGATTAGATATAAAGGATATGTAATTTTGTTTTCATGTAAATAAGTCATGAATGATTACTCATATTTTTGTAATTTTATGAGATATTTCATGCTAGTTGCCAAATGATGGTTCCCACATGTGTTAGGTGACTCACATGGGCTGCTAAGATCTGATCATTGGAGTGTATATACCAATAGTACATACATCTAAAAGCTGTGTATTGTACGAGTACGAATACGGGTGCATACGAGTAGAATTGTTGATGAAACTGAACGAGGATGTAATTGTAAGAATTTTTGTTAAGTAGAAGTATTTTGATAAGTGTCTTGAAGTCTTTCAAAAGTGTATGAATACATATTAAAACACTACATGTATATACATTTTAACTGAGTCGTTAAGTCATCGTTAGTCGTTACATGTAAGTGTTGTTTTGAAACCTTTAGGTTAACGATCTTGTTAAATGTTGTTAACCCAATGTTTACAATATCAAATGAGATTTTAAATTATTATATTATCATGATATTATGATGTACGAATATCTCTTAATATGATATATATACATTAAATGTCGTTACAACGATAATCGTTACATATATGTCTCGTTTCAAAATCATTAAGTTAGTAGTCTTGTTTTTAAATATGTAGTTCATTATTAATATACTTAATGATATGTTTACTTATCATAATATCATGTTAACTATATATATAACCATATATATGTCATCATATAGTTTTTACAAGTTTTAACGTTCGTGAATCACCGGTCAACTTGGGTGGCCAATTGTCTATATGAAACCTATTTCAATTAATCAAGTCTTAACAAGTTTGATTGCTTAATATGTTGGAAACACTTAATCATGTAAATAACAATTTCATTTAATATATATATAAACATGGAAAAGTTCGGGTCACTACAGTACCTACCAGTTAAATAAATTTCGTCCCGAAATTTTAAGCAGTTGGAGGTGTTGACGTATCTTCTGGAAATAAATGCGGGTATTTCTTCTTCATCTGATCTTCTCGTTCCCAGGTGAACTCGGGTCCTCTACGAGCATTCCATCGAACCTTAACAATTGGTATCTTGTTTTGCTTAAGTCTTTTAACCTCACGATCCATTATTTCGACAGGTTCTTCGATGAATTGAAGTTTTTCGTTGATTTGGATTTCATCTAACGGAATAGTGAGATCTTCTTAGCAAAACATTTCTTCAAATTTGAGACGTGAAAAGTGTTATGTACAGCCGCGAGTTGTTGAGGTAACTCAAGTCGGTAAGCTACTGGTCCGACACGATCAATAATCTTGAATGGTCCGATATACCTTGGATTTAATTTCCCTCGTTTACCAAATCGAACAACACCTTTCCAAGGTGCAACTTTAAGCATGACCATCTCTCCAATTTCAAATTCTATATCTTTTCTTTTAATGTCAGCGTAGCTCTTTTGTTGACTTTGGGCGGTTTTCAACCGTTGTTGAATTTGGATGATCTTCTCGGTAGTTTCTTGTATTATCTCCGGACCCGTAATCTATCTATCCCCCACTTCAATCCAACAAATCGGAGACCTGCACTTTCTACCATAAAGTGCTTCAAACGGCGCCATCTCAATGCTTGAATGGTAGCTGTTGTTATAGGAAAATTCTGCTAACGGTAGATGTCGATCCCAACTGTTTCCGAAATCAATAACACATGCTCGTAGCATGTCTTCAAGTGTTTGTATCGTCCTTTCGCTCTGCCCATCAGTTTGTGGATGATAGGCAGTACTCATGTCTAGACGAGTTCCTAATGCTTGCTGTAATGTCTGCCAGAATCTTGAAATAAATCTGCCATCCCTATCAGAGATAATAGAGATTGGTATTCCATGTCTGGAGATGACTTCCTTCAAATACAGTCGTGCTAACTTCTCCATCTTGTCATCTTCTCTTATTGACAGGAAGTGTGTTGATTTGGTGAGACGATCAACTATTACCCAAATAGTATCAAAACCACTTGCAGACTTTGGCAATTTAGTGATGAAATCCATGGTAATGTTTCCCATTTCCATTCCGGGATTTCGGGTTGTTTAAGTAGACCTGATGGTTTCTGATGCTCAGCTTTGACCTTAGAACACGTCAAACATTCTCCTACGTATTTAGCAACATCGGCTTTCATACCCGGCCACCAAAAATATTTCTTGAGATCCTTGTACATCTTCCCCGTTTCAGGATGTATTGAGTATCTGGTTTTATGAGCTTCTCTAAGTACCATTTCTCTCATATCTCCAAATTTTGGTACCCAAATCCTTTCAGCCCTATACCGGGTTCCGTCTTCCCGAATATTAAGATGCTTCTCCGATCCTTTGGGTATTTCATCCTTTAAATTTCCCTCTTTTAAAACTCCTTGTTGCGCCTCCTTTATTTGAGTAGTAAGGTTATTGTGAATCATTATATTCATAGATTTTACTCGAATGGGTTCTCTGTCCTTCCTGCTCAAGGCTTCGGCTACCACATTTGCCTTCCCCAGGTGGTAACGAATCTCAAAGTCGTAATCATTCAACAATTCAATCCACCTACGCTGCCTCATATTCAGTTGTTTCTGATTAAATATGTGTTGAAGACTTTTGTGGTCGGTATATATAATACTTTTGACCCCATATAAGTAGTGCCTCCAAGTCTTTAATGCAAAAACAACCACGCCTAATTCCAAATCATGCGTCGTATAATTTTGTTCGTGAATCTTCAATTGTCTAGACGCATAAGCAATCACCTTCGCTCGTTGCATTAATACATAACCGAGACCGTGCTTTGATGCGTCACAATAAATCACAAAATCATCATTCCCTTCAGGCAATGACAATATAGGTGCCGTAGTTAGCTTTTTCTTCAATAACTGAAACGCTTTCTCTTGTTCATCCTTCCATTCAAATTTCTTCCCTTTATGCGTTAATGCAGTCAAGGGTTTTGCTATTCTGGAAAAGTCTTGGATGAACCTTCTGTAGTAACCAGCTACTTTGTTCACTATGTGACCGAAGAATTGAACTTCTTCCAACCAAAATGCACACTTTGAAAACTTAGCGTACAATTCTTCCTTCCTCAATACTTCTAACGCCTTTCTCAAATGTTCACCGTGTTCTTGGTCATTCTTTGAGTAAATAAGTATGTCATCAATGAAAACAATGACAAACTTGTCAAGGTATGGTCCACACACTCGGTTCATAAGGTCCATGAACACAGCTGGTGCATTAGTTAAACCAAACGGCATGACCATAAACTCGTAATGACCGTAACGTGTTCTGAAAGCAGTCTTTGGAATATCATCTTCTTTCACCTGCATTTGATGATACCCGGAACGTAAGTCAATCTTTGAATAAACAGACGAGCCTTGTAGTTGATCAAATAAGTAGTTGATTCTCGGTAGTGGGTAGCGGTTCTTGATGGTAAGTTTGTTCAACTCTCGGTAGTCGATACACAACCTGAATGTACCATCTTTCTTCTTGACAAACAAAACAGGTGCTCCCCACGGTGATGTGCTTGGTCGAATGAAACCACGCTCTAAAAGTTTTTGTAATTGGCTTTGCAGTTCTTTCATCTCGCTGGGTGCGAGTCGGTAAGGAGCACGAGCTATTGGTGCAGCTCCTGGTACAAGATCTATTTGAAATTCAACGGATCGATGTGGGGGTAATCCCGGTAATTCTTTCGGAAATACATTGGGAAATTCTTTTGCGACGGGAACCTCATTGATGCTCTTTTCTTCAGTTTGTACTTTCTCGACGTGTGCTAGAATAGCATAGCAACCTTTTCTTATTAGTTTTTGTGCCTTCAAATTACTAATAAGATGTAGCTTCGTGTTGCCCTTTTCTCCGTACACCATTAAGGGTTTTCCTTTTTCTCGTATAATGCGAATTGCATTTTTGTAACAAACGATCTCTGCTTTCACCTCTTTTAACCAGTCCATACCGATTATCACATCAAAACTCCCTAACTCTACTGGTATCAAGTCAATCTTAAATGTTTTGCTAACCAGTTTAATTTCTCGATTCCGACATATATTATCTGCTGAAATTAATTTACCATTTGCTAATTCGAGTAAAAATTTACTATCCAAAGGCGTCAATGGATAACTTAATTTAGCACAAAAATATCTACTCATATAGCTTCTATCCACACCCGAATCAAATAAAACGTAAGCAGATTTATTGTCAATAAGAAATGTACCCTTAACAAGCTCCGGGTCTTCCTGTGCCTCTGCCGCATTAATATTGAAAACTCTTCCGCGGCCTTGTCCATTCGTGTTCTCCTGGTTCGGACAATTTCTAATAATGTGGCCCTGTTTTCCACATTTATAACAAACTACATTGGCATAACTTGCTCCGACACTACTTGCTCCGCCATTACTCGTTCCGACACCATTTGTTCCTTTCGTTCTGTTAACCCCTGGTCCGTAGACCTCACACTTCACCGCGCTATGACCATTTCTTTTACACTTGTTGCAAAATTTGGTGCAGAACCCCGAGTGATACTTTTCACACCTTTGGCATAGCTACTTCTGATTGTTGTTGTTGTTGCGGTTATTATTGTTGTTGGGATGATTGTTGTAGTTGCTGTTGTTGCTGTTGTTGCTGTTGTTGTTGTTGTTGTTGTTGTTGTTGTTGTTGTTGTTGGGCCGTTTGTTGTAGTTGCGATTGATGTTGCGATTGTTGGGATAGTTGTTGCGATTATTGTTGTAATTGCTGTTGTTGTTGTATTGGTGATTCTTATCACCGTTTTCCTCCCACTTTCTTTTGACTTGCTTCACATTGGCCTCTTCAGCAGTCTGTTCTTTAATTCTTTCTTCAATCTGGTTCACTAGTTTGTGAGCCATTCTACATGCCTGTTGTATGGAGGCGGGCTCATGTGAACTTATATCTTCTTGGATTATTTCCGGTAATCCTTTCACAAACGCGTCGATCTTCTCTTCCTCATCTTCGAACGCTCCCGGACACAATAGGCATAATTCCGTGAATCGTCTTTCGTATGTGGAAATATCAAATCCTTGGGTTCGTAACCCTCTAAGTTCTGTCTTGAGCTTATTGACCTCGGTTCTGGGACGGTACTTTTCGTTCATCAAGTGCTTGAATGCTAACCACGGTAGTGCGTAAGCATCATCTTGTCCCACTTGCTCTAAATAGGTATTCCACCATGTTAACGCAGAACCTGTGAAGGTATATGTAGCGTACTTCACTTTGTCCTCTTCAGTACACTTACTTATGGCAAACACCGATTCGACCTTCTCGGTCCACCATTTCAATCCGATCGGTCCTTCGGTTCCATCAAATTCCAAAGGTTTGCAGGCAGTGAATTCTTTGTAGGTGCATCCTACACGATTTCCTATACTGCTAGATCCAAGGTTATTGTTGGTATGTAGCGCAGCCTGTACTGCGGCTATGTTTGAAGCAAGAAAGGCACGAAATTCCTCTTCGCTCATATTCAAGGTGTGTCGAGTAGTCGGTGCCATTTCCTTCAAAATAGTCAAATGAAACGAGTTAATCATATAGAATATCAAGAGTAGTCAATAGTATTTCGTAGCGTAATATGAACTTATTTATAAAAGCTCTTTCTTCATATTAGAGTTTTATACTCTTTAATTCGGGTAGTACCTACCCGTTAAATTCATACTTAGCAGCTAACATACCATTTCAACTACTACAATTCTATATGAAAAACTAATCACAAAAAAAAAAAAAATTAATATCATATACAAACCTTTATACAATAACTTGCAAACTTACAATACTGCCTTTTTTTTACATATAGCATGAAATATAGCACATAAAACTTTGATACAAAGTAGTTGCGAAGATAATTCTAGTTAATAAATAAGGCGTTCAGCAAAGGCAATAAAGACACGTAATTCATACGTCCAAAAACAAGTCATGCATTCTGGTTTTACTAATACCACTTCCCATCCTTGGTTTTGTGAAACATAACCGTTGTGACCGATAGTAAGACAATGTGTTGTAACGTCGTCAAAAGGATGAAGGTTACATAATGACCAACAGTTTCGTAATAACCTAAAAACCTCATTTCTTACCCCAATTACCGACTCCGTCACTTGTGGGAACGTTTTGTTTAATAGTTGTAGCCCGATGTTCTTGTTCTCACTTTGGTGAGAAGCGAACATTACTAACCCGTAAGCATAACATGCTTCTTAATGTTGCATGTTAGCCGCTTTTTCTAAATCACGAAGTCCTATATTCGGATATATTGAGTCAAAATAATTTCTTAACCCGTTGTGTAAAATAGCATTTGGGTTCCCCGCAATATATGCGTCAAAGTAAACACATCGTAACTTATGGATTTCCCAATGTGATATCCCCCATCTTTCGAACGAAAGCCTTTTATAAATCAAGGCATTCTTGGAACGTTCTTCGAATGTCTTACAAACTGATCTCGCCTTAAATAGTTGTGCCGAGGAATTCTGACCGACTCTAGACAAGACTTCATCAATCATGTCTCCGGGTAGGTCTCTTAAAATATTGGGTTGTCTATCCATTTTATGTTTTTATACTGTAAAATAGACAAGAGTTAGATTCATAAAAAAATACTTATTAATACAAGTAATTTTTACATATATCATAAAGCATAAGCACACTATATTACATATATTACACCACACGAATACAACTATCTTATTCCGACTCGCTCGTTTCTTCTTCTTCGATTTTGGTTCGTTTTGCCAAGTTTCTAGAGATATATGATGTTCCCCTAATACGAGCCGTCGTTTTCCACATTGGTTTAGAAAAACCTGGTGGTTTAGAGGTTCCCTGGTTATTGTCATAACTTAAGAAATACGGGTGTTGATGATACATATAAAGTTCATCGGGTTTGGAATCAAATTTCTCTATTTTTATGCCCTTTCCCTTATTGTTCTCTTTTGCCTTATTAAATTGTGTTGGGGTAATTTCTATAACATCATCGGAATCCTTGTCGGGATCCGATTCATCGGAGAATTGGTAATCCTCCCAATACTTTGCTTCCTTGGCGGAAACACCATTGACCATAATTAACTTTGGTCGGTTGGTTGAGGATTGTCTTCTACTTAACCATTTTATTATTTCCCCCACTGGTTCTATTTCTTCTTCCGGTTCCGATTCTTCTTCCGGTTCCGATTCTTCTTCTGGTTCCGACTCTTCTTCCGGTTCCTCTTCGGGAACTTGTGAATCAGTCCACGAATCATTCCAATTTACATTTGACTCTTCATTATTATTAGGTGAGTCAATGGGACTTGTTCTAGAGGTAGACATCTATCACATAATATCAAACGCGTTAAGAGATTAATATATCACATAATATTCACATGTTAAAAATATATAGTTTCCAACAAAATTTGTTAAGCAATCATTTTTCAAGTAAACACGGTCGAAGTCCAGACTCACTAATGCATCCTAACAAACTCGATAAGACACACTAATGCAAAATTCTGGTTCTCTAAGACCAACGCTCTGATACCAACTGAAATGTCCCATTCATATTGATTATAAACGTTCCATATTAATTGATTTCGTTGCGAGGTTTTGACCTCTATATGAGACATTTTTCAAAGACTGCATTCATTTTTAAAACAACCATAACCTTTATTTTATCAATAAAGGTTTCAAAAGCATTACGTAGATTATCAAATAATGATAATCTAAAATATACTGTTTATACACGACCATTACATAATGGTTTACAATTGAAATATATTACATCGACATATGTTTCTTGAATGCAGTTTTTACATAATATCATACAAACATGGACTCCAAATCTTGTCCTTATTTTAGTATGCAACAGCGGAAGCTCTTAATATTCACCTGAGAATAAACATGCTTTAAACGTCAACAAAAACGTTGGTGAGTTATAGGTTTAACCTATATATATCAAATCGTAACAATAGACCACAAGATTTTATATTTCAATATACATCCCATACATAGAGATAAAAATCATTCATATGGTGAACACCTGGTAACCGACATTAACAAGTTTTTACATAATATCATACAAACATGGACTCCAAATCTTGTCATTATTTTAGTATGCAACAGCGGAAGCTCTTAATATTCACCTGAGAATAAACATGCTTTAAACGTCAACAAAAACGTTGGTGAGTTATAGGTTTAACCTATATATATCAAATCGTAACAATAGACCACAAGATTTTATATTTCAATATACATCCCATACATAGAGATAAAAATCATTCATATGGTGAACACCTGGTAACCGACATTAACAAGATACATATATAAGAATATCCCCATCATTCCGGGACACCCTTCGGATATGATATAAATTTCAAAGTACTAAAGCATCCGGTACTTTGGATGGGGTTTGTTAGGCCCAATAGATCTATCTTTAGGATTCGCGTCAATTAGGGTGTCTGTTCCCTAATTCTTAGATTACCAGACTTAATAAAAAGGGGCATATTCGATTTCGATAATTCAACCATAGAATGTAGTTTCACGTACTTGTGTCTATTTTGTAAATCATTTATAAAACCTGCATGTATTCTCATCCCAAAAATATTAGATTTTAAAAGTGGGACTATAAGTCACTTTCACAGATTTTTACATCGTCGGGAAGTAAGACTTGGCCACTGGTCGATTCACGAACCTATAACAAATATGTACATATATATCAAAGTATATTCAAAATATATTTACAACACTTTTAATACATTTTGATGTTTTAAGTTTATTAAGTCAGCTGTCCTCGTTAGTAACCTACAACTAGTTGTCCAACGTTAGATGTACAGAAAAAAATTGATATATATTATCTTGAATCAATCCACGACCCAGTGTATACACGTCTCAGGATATATCACAAATCAAAGTATATATATTTTTAGAATCAACCTCAACCCTGTATAGCTAACTCCCACATTACTGCATATAGAGTGTGTATGGTTGTTCCAAATAATATATACACATGGGTCGATATGATATGTCAAAACATTTGCATACGTGTCTATGGTATCCCAAGATTACATAATATATTAGAATACATTTATAATACAATATAAGTTAGCTAGAATATGATTAATATAGATTTGTTACCAATTTTCACGTTGCTACAACAAGAAAAATTATCCAATCTTGTTTTACCCATAATTTCTTCATTTTAAATCCGTTTTGAGTGAATCAAATTGCTATGGTTTCATATTGAACTCTATTTTATGAATCTAAACAGAAAAAGTATAGGTTTATAGTTGGAAATATAAGTTACAAGTCATTTTTGTAAAGGTAGTCATTTCAGTCGAAAGAACGATGTCTAGATGACCATTTTAGAAAACATACTTCCACTTCGAGTTTAACCATGATTTTTTGATATAGTTTTATGTTCATAATAAAAATTATTTTCCCAGAAGAACAACTTTTAAATCAAAGTTTATCATAGTTTTTAATTAACTAACCCAAAACAGCCCGCGGTGTTACTACGACGGCGTAAATCTGGTTTTACGGTATTTTTCGTGTTTCCAGGTTTTAAATCATTAAGTTAGCATATCATATAGATATAGAATATGTTTTTAGTTGATTTTAAAAGTCAAGTTAGAAGGATTAACTTTTGTTTGCGAACAAGTTTAGAATTAACTAAACTATGTTCTAGTGATTACAAGTTTAAACCTTCGAATAAGATAGCTTTATATGTATGAATCGAATGATGTTATGAACATCATTACTACCTCAAGTTTCTGGATAAAGCTACTAGAAATGAGAAAAATGGATCTAGCTTTAAAGGATCCTTGGATGGCTTGAAAGTTCTTGAAGCAGAATCATGACACGAAAACAATTCAAGTAAGATTTTCACTCGAAATAAGATTGTTATAGTTATAGAAATTGAATCAAAGTTTGAATATGAGTATTACCTTGTATTAGAAAGATATCTTACTGTAAATAAGAAAGATTTCTTGAGGTTGGATGATCACTCTACAAGATTGGAAGTAAGCTAGCAAACTTGGAAGTATTCTTGATTTTATGAAACTAGAACTTGTAGAATTTATGAAGAACACTTAGAACTTGAAGATAGAACTTGAGAGAGATCAATTAGATGAATAAAATTGAAGAATGAAAGTGTTTGTAGGTGTTTTTGGTCATTGGTGTATGGATTAGATATAAAGGATATGTAATTTTGTTTTCATGTAAATAAGTCATGAATGATTACTCATATTTTTGTAATTTTATGAGATATTTCATGCTAGTTGCCAAATGATGGTTCCCACATGTGTTAGGTGACTCACATGGGCTGCTAATATCTGATAATTGGATTGTATATACCAATAGTACATACATCTAAAAGCTGTGTATTGTACGAGTACGAATACGGGTGCATACGAGTAGAATTGTTGATGAAACTGAACGACGATGTAATTGTAAGCATTTTTGTTAAGTAGAAGTATTTTGATAAGTGTCTTGAAGTCTTTCAAAAGTGTATGAATACATATTAAAACACTACATGTATATACATTTTAACTGAGTCGTTAAGTTATCGTTAGTCGTTACATGTAAGTGTTGTTTTGAAACCTTTAGGTTAACGATCTTGTTAAATGTTGTTAACCTAATGTTTATAATATCAAATGAGATTTTAAATTATTATATTATCATGATATTATGATGTACGAATATCTCTTAATATGATATATATACATTAAATGTCGTTACAACGATAATCGTTACATATATGTCTCGTTTCAAAATCATTAAGTTAGTAGTCTTGTTTTTACATATGTAGTTCATTATTAATATACTTAATGATATGTTTACTTATCACAATATCATGTTAACTATATATATAACCATATATATGTCATCATATAGTTTTTACAAGTTTTAACGTTCGTGAATCACCGGTTAACTTGGGTGGTCAATTGTCTATATGAAACCTATTTCAATTAATCAAGTCTTAACAAGTTTGATTGCTTAATATGTTGGAAACACTTAATCATGTAAATAACAATTTCATTTAATATATATATATATATATATATATATATATATATATATATATATATATATATATATATATATATATATATATATATATATATATATATATATATATAAACATGGAAAAGTTCGGGTCACTACACTTCGTGTGAGTTTTCTGGAATCTTCCCTCTAATTATTTAAAGTTCTCCATATCTCCAACAGACATGACCAGTATGACTATCCAATTGGTTCGGGTGGAGAAGGGGTAAGAAAATTTCCTCCTATTCTCTTCAAATGCTTTTAAAGTGGTGCTTTTTACTACCATCACTGGAAGTCTGAAAGTAACTTCAGTGTGCAGATGCAACATGGCAATTAACAAATTAAAACATGCTGAGAACCATATATCAATAGAAAGCTATCATGAAAGTCAGAAACTAAAAATTGTTGAATACAACCTTATATTATCCTGGGGTGCAGGGAAAGAAGCAACAGCCAAATCCTATATGTCTGTGGGCGTTTATTTGCTTTGTGTAACATTGTTAAGGATTTAGTTATGGACATATAGTCATAGGAGATACTTGAATTCTTTTTTATTTTACCCAGCCCATCTATCACCTACATGTGGAATGTTAAAAGTTTTAAGATGACATCATACTTACTTTCCATATACGGGACAAAATCTTGTAGGTTCCTAATTTGTTGACCACTTCCGGCCCGTTGTAGCTACAAATTTCGAAATCCCCAAAGGTCTGTTGGATGGTGTGAGTTGTAATTTACGTAACAGTATGTGAAGGAACTACAGCAGAAAACGACACCAAAAAACGATTTGACGTTAATAATTTGGCAATAAATAAATAAATAAATTTAAGGAAAACATGGAAAGAAACATTGAAAACGGAGAGGAAAAAGACCTTACTACAATTGCTGGGGTTTTTCTTTTCTTTCGTACGAAAAATACCAGGAACGATGGGGAGGAAGGAATGGAAATAAAGTAGGGTGTGTAGGCGCAGGAATAGCTTGAAATTAGGATGATGAAGAGCATGGTAGATGCAGCGCCGATGTTGGTGGTAGCAGAGGCGGGTTGTGATCGATTTAGGGAGAGTAGGGATATGAGAATGAGAAAGAAGGGTCTGGAAAGTGTGGATGTAGGGATAAGAGTGGAATGAGGTGAGAGAGAAATATCTAGAAAGTGGGTAGGTAGCAGCTGTTAAGCAGTTAGGCAGAAGATGTAAAAAGACCTAGATACCCGAATATAACAATAAAATAATCGAGTGAAAGTACAAAAATAGCTTTACTGTTGGTCAACAGTAAAGGGTATTTGCTCAATTGTAAGAGCACTGGGTGTGGTGACGCGTCAGTTCAGTGTTAGTTCAGTGTCTTACTGATGACTGGACGCTGACTGGACTTACACTGAAAACTGACATTGGTGAAAAAACAGGGGAATTGGGAAGAATGTCAGTTCATTGTCTTAGAAAGAGAAAATATTAATTTAATTATTTGATAAAATATAAATGATAAATAAAATAAAACTTGCACAAATATTAAAAGTCCTAGTTTATTGAAATTAAAAATCCTAGTACAACAAATACGATCGTTCACAGACAAATACAATTATTGAAACATAAATAACATTAATTCAAACATAAATACGATTCTTCATTCTTCATCATTGAAGTCGGAGTATGAGTCTTCCAAAGCCATTTCTCGACGAATCCTCGCCTTCTTTTTCTCGATTGCCCTCCTATCATGTTCATTCAAATTCTCCGTATCAATAGCCAAAATCCTCAATTGCGACTCCATCTTCATTTGAGAGTAGTACGATTTCTTTTCTCGAGACACATCTTCAAAGTGTTCCTTCATGGATACGTGTAAAGACTCACGGGATGATGCGGCTGAATCACTTGAGGTTTTCCTTGATTTCCTTGAGTTAGTCTTCCATGGTTTGCCGGGTGGACGTTGCAGTCGATCTCTGCCAAATAGCTCCTTAGTTGGATTTGTTTCAACTTCTTCATCTCAGTTCAAGTCAAAATCAGTTTTAGCTATAGTTTCATCAACAACGGGATCAGGCACTCGCTTGTTTCGCCTACCAATAACAACGGGATCAGGATGTAGCCACTTTGGTTTGTCTTGCAAAAAGTCCCACGCCTTATAACTTGGAAAACTCTTCCCCATCTTGAACCTAAACTGATCGTCACTCCTAGTGCAAAAAATGTTATCATTTTCCCCGCTCCTCCATGCTGTATTCAAACGGTTCACAATACCATTATACTTATTGCAATCATTATTCAACTTGGTCCACTTCGAAGACAATGCATCTTTCGTACGAGCACATGGTGGATTATGTTTGCTGTATTCTTCAACAATTTGGTACCAAAAGGTTTTCCCTATACGTACAAGTTGTCAGCGTACATATATAACAAATATATAATATACGCATACATATATAATAAATATAAACGCATACAAATATAATAAATATATACGCATACATATATAATAAATATATACGCATACAAATATAATAAATATATACGCATACATATATAATAAATATATACGCATACATATATAATAAATATAAACACCAACATATATACAATAAATAATGCGTAAATATATACTTATAAATATAATAAACGTGTATAATATATATAAATAATGTGTATATACCGGTCATTGCGCATCCTACAATCGAGTTCTCAGAAACATGTATCCAACATTGAGCCAAATGTAACTCGTCATCGGCATCCCACGTGGTTTGGTTGCGGCTCGAACCTTCTTCGTGCATCGGCTTCTTTCCTTTTCTTTGCTTTGGCTTTTTTTGAGACGTTAGGGATGGCACTTCATCGGATTGATTGTTTGATAGATTATTTGAGTAATGTTGTGAGTCACTTCTTCCTTGAGTGTTGAGAGCTTTCCAAGCCAAAAATTCGCGGTAGTCATCTTGAGTTTGTGGCACTTGAGTTTGATTAATCGAACCATATTGACTACCAAATGAACCATATTGAGTACCACTTTCATTTTGCGTATTAACCCAAGTATTCGGATTACTCCAATTCTAATTTTGGTCAAATGCATTGTTTGGATTCATAGGGTGTTGTGAGTGATTAGTGTTGTGTGAATTCATATTGTGGAGTGTGTGTTTTAATTGAAGAAATTGTGTGTATAATGAAATGAGGATATAGTGTGTATATATAATGTTAAAATTTTATTTGAAAAAAAAAGCTTTAAACGGCCCGAATTTGAAATTGGGCCCCATTAACGGCTTGCAAATCCAGTGTCTTGTGCTCGACGTTGGGAGTGGGCCGAACCGACGCCGGCGAGGTATGGGGCGACGGTCGGTGGTGGCGATGACTGGATCCGACGCTGGGTTTTCTTGTACCACACCGCATGCTCTAATATTAGTAATGATAGTTTATTACTTCAAATTTGTATGATTTAACATATTTTAAAATTATTTTGTCGCACTAGTGACTTCGCCCCTGCTAGGTTCATGAGTAAAAGATTTGAAATACGTAAATCTAATTGCTTTTTAATAGAAATCTATAGTTAATATTAAAATGCTATAAATGATGATGTCATTATTAGGTTAATTCCTTTGTTAAAAAAAATTCAAAAAAAAAGGAAAAAATCTAAGCATGGTGGGTGATTTCATTAATCTAAATAATTTTGAATTAAAATTAAATCTTATTAATTAATTAATTATTATATTAAATCTTATTAATAATTATTTTAATTATTAAAATTAAATAATTCTGAATTATTTTAATTAATTATTTTGAATTGAGTACGATAAGGTATAAAAGCTATGCAGAAGTAACCAATTCTAAATTTATATTTTAATTTACACTTTTAAAATAAAATGACAACTAATATTATCTCATATGATTGGATGTGGATTGTTTAATATGCATTTTAGGTGTTTGATGAAATATTCACCTAACGAGTTTCTTAGTCGGACTATGTGGTTCCACGGGTCATTAAACTGAATGACTTTAGAATTTACGTTCAATTAATGCCTAAAACATATCATTAAAATGTTTCGTTTAAACAAACCTTTGATTCCACGGGTTATTTCACTAGTATAAATTTAAAACAGAAGTCTCATTGAGGAGTGTAAATATGTTAATTTGTCAAATTTTATATAGTTTGAATTGAGTAATAGTAAGTGTTTACGTTTGTGATTTACTCATATCCTGATTCCGATAAGGTTTACTTTATAAAATAATAACACTAATAGCTTCATATAAATCCCTATACTTAATGTATATGCATACTATCTACGAATAAATATCTATCTAAAATAATAATTAAATAAATAATAGTTTTTCAAGCTAGAAAAAAATTTAAAAATAAAAAGAAAATTCTAAGCTCATAATGATGATATCATTAAAATGATTAATTGTATTTAATAAAAATATTAACATGTTAATTGTATAATATATGAAACATTATGTACAACCTTATGGTAAAACACCACCATGACCATATATATATATATGTAATATATTAAGCACTATGTACAACCTTATGGTAAAATACCCTTATGACCATATGTACAATATTTGAAGCATTATGTACACACTTATGATAAAACACTCACATTACCATCTTTAAAACAAATTGTAAATCTTTTACAAAACACCTCATGAAAATATGTACAAAATTTAAATCATATTTACAACCTTTATATAATAATTATATTTTAATTTTTTAAAAAGTTTCAAGAGCATTTGTTATTACTAATAATTATTATTCAAAATAAAAATACTCAATTTTTAATTTTTAAGCAAACTTTATTATTATTATTTATTATTTATTATAATTATAAATTATAATTATAATTATATTATAATTATTATATTATTATTATTCAAATTCAAATATGTGTTCTCTTTACGAGATTAATTACGTTACATATGTATACAAAATACATGTCTAAAAAAAAGGTTGTAATGTAGGCATTTATGACAAATAAAATAGTAATTATGATGAAAATTGAATGATGGTGGTGAGAGAATAAATATAGATCATTTATTATGACCAAGTTAAGTACACCAATATGTTTGTAAAAAATAATAAGAAGTTTCTTAGTCAGAAACTGTGGTTACACGGGTCATTAAACTAAATGACTTTAGCATTTATATTCACTTAATACTGAAAACATATTATTAAACTATTTTGTTTAAACAAATTCGTGGTTTCACGGGTCATTTCACTAGCATATATTTAATCATTAAAGAAAAAAGTATAAATAATAAATAACTACTAGTAATATTTATAAATATAAATAATAAATAATTAAATAATCAATATTATAACCCAACATTAAACGATAAGTGATAATTATATTTGGTTGCATAATCTTTATCCCTAACTAACACCTCTCAAATTTTAAACAAACAAATTTATAACTCGCGATTTCGTGAGTTACGATTTAAAACTTTTTATAATGCCTCTATGTGTTTAATCCATTAGTCATGTTGGTATGAAGTTAATAAGTAGTATAATTTAGTTTAAACATTAGAACCTCGTATTATTTACATATAATGAAGAATGAAACAGTTTTGACCTGCTACCCAACACTCTTTAATGTCACCTGTAGGTGCTAATAAAACCATCACCCGAAAACCATGGGGTGTAGCCTATTTCAATAGCAAGTCGGTCTAATCATTCCTCGAGAAGTTGTATGAACACTAACATTAGACTTCTAGCATTCTTTAATACACGAAGACTGAACTATTAACTAACGCACGTGACAATGAAAGATCCGAAAAATGCAAGGATCTAAATCAAATTCTGAAAGGTAAATGGACCACAAAAATGCAGCCGTAATTATAATAATAAAGATAACATGTCACGGAAAGCTTATGTAAGTAACTAGAGGGGGGGGGGGTGAATAGTTACTTGATACGTTTTTAACACTTTTTCGATTGATCACCAAATTTGAGTAACTATGATCAATCAATTCAACTCAAACTTGATGTGTGTTATGTGTATGTTCAAAATAATACGTAAAGTAATGTAAAGAACATAGACACAAGAATTTATAGTGGTTCGGGTGGATGTTAACTAATCCACCTTAATCCACTCACCGATTACACTAATCAGGATTTCTTGCTTCACTAAGCACTTTTCTCCAAACCCGGTGGAGATCCGATTTACAAGTCTTCAACTTCTTTGGTAGACAACAAACCTAATCTTTCTATCCCTTTGAAAGACCAACTCCAACCTAGATCAACTTGTCTTCACCTTGGACAAGTATTAATCTTCAAATAAGATTAATCAACTTCCTAATTCCCTTTAAGGAAGTAGATCACTAAGCTAGCCTATGTTTCCCATAATTGAAGTTACAAGACTCATACACTTTGCAATGATGATCCTAAGACAATACTAGGACATACATTACACCATGTAAACTCACAAGATAAATAATTTTGATTAGTAAGTTTACAACAGCTAAATTCTATATCTATAAGATCATAAATTCTTCTCTTGCTTGATCACATTTGAGTAGTAATTAAAAGCACTTGTGATCTCTAGAAATAAGCCTTTGAAATATGCAAGAGGGTCAGCTTCAAATGCTCTTCAATGCTTGCTATTTATAGTGAGATTCAAAAACTAGCCGTTATCACACGGTCACAAGCACGGTCGATCGTGGTTCGACCGCGCGTACCCCAGTCCAAAATATGTATCCGTTGTATAGCCGTTTGACTCAGATTTGAACGCCACATTTTGGAATCTTTACTCCATCTAGTACCTGCAAAAGAAACCCAATATCCTATACAAGTACTATATGCATTAAGTGTGTGAGATTTGATCTTATTGAGTGAAAATGACCTAACACTCCAAATGTGGTAAATCCAACATTCTTGAAGAAGTGTCTTGATTGATATTTAGGGTAATCTCAGTTTTGGTCAAGACTTAGTTAGGTTCAGTAATGCATTTGATTCAATCCTAAATACTAGTCAACATGTCATTAACTTCCTAATTTCAATTAATCACAAGTCATATTCATTTAAGACTAAGTAGAGATTAATTAGATGATGTCTTTCTAAATCAATCATTAAGTGTACAAAGACATCAATGTTAAGTTATACTTGGACATGTTACAGAATGTGTTACTTGGCCAAAGTCCAAATAGATTATTGACCATTATTCTTTTGTGAACCATTTTACACTTAATTCATTGAGGTAAACTAGTTACTTGAATCCTAGTATTCTAACTAGTAGCACATAGCAAGCATGTTAATCAAGTTGGCAAATTAATGAGTATTAAACATATTAGCAAGTAGCAAGTAATACTCACATATAGCAAGAGATAGTTATTCTAAGATCAATCATATGGATATTTGCACAACACTTTGGTTTAAGCTTTAGCAAGCTTACTTGCAATATAACATATTACATGATTAATGTTTAAGCACACATTAATGTCCAACACATGCACAAGAGAAGAGCAATCTCTAGTTAGGACTTGGTGACCATCCTAAATGTATCTAAGTGTATTTTAGGATTACAAGTCTTTACTCAAAAGTATTGTTCTTCATTTAGCCTTAATTTGTTACTAAGTAATCTTTAATTATAACTAGTGTTCTAGTGACATTAGCTTATATGTGTTGGTACTTGGTGATCATCCTAAGAATGTCTAGACAACTTTTTAGATCACAAGTTATTGATTAACACTTATGTGTTATGCCTAATAATGGTTAATTTGTCATTATGATGTAATTAAGCGTAATTAACCAAGATTAGAGTTTTTATGACCAAGACTCAAATGAGTATGGAAAGGACATATATTCTAAGCGTGTTGAAAAAGGTTTCATGAATTATAGGTTTTGAGAAGTGGTCAAACTAAATTTGATCAAAAATGGTGACAGAGGATTCTGTGGTAGCACTACGGTTGACCTTGGTGGCAGCCGTGTAACTTGTTTTCACAAAACTGTATTTTAATGATCTTTGTTTTCATTCTATAAGTTTTTTTTGACTTGGTCATTTGCAAGATCAAGTATGGATTAGTGAACTTGCATGTTTTATGTTAAGATGTCAATCATCACTTATGCGTATGTATGTGTCATCATCAAAACATATTCTTTGGTTAAGCATCATACTTAACTTTCTCGGTTAGTCCATTAACCAACATTCAACCAACAGCTTACACATCAGTCAAAGTGGTTCTTGATCGCTAGAGCCATCAGCGTCCATGGTAAAAATATGACTCTAACGTTATTTTCCATAACTCACATTGCTTTACGCAAAGCTTACACAACAGTCTCTTACATATATACATAACACTAAATCTTGATATAGTTAATGAAATAAAAACAACTAACCTTCGCGTATTCATAGCTCACGATTGATGCAAAATTCGGTGCTTCACGATTCAACAGCATAAAATTACACAATCAATTGAAACCCTAGCAATCTCAGGGTGTAAACGGAAGACAATACAAATTGAGATTTAAACTTATCGTTACATAAAAAGCTCGTTATTACAAATTTCAAGCAAACACTAATCGTGCTATTAATGAGGTCCTAATTAGGTTTTGAAGAAATCGATTTGGTTTTGATTAGAGATCAATTTTAAGATATTGATTTTGGTATGATCGCTTTGAAGAAATCGATTTTTGTATGACCACGTTTAATTAGTCTTTTGTATTCTATTTTTCTTTCTTTCCTTTTATGTTTTAAACAACATTGTATAATCCTATGGTGAAGTGGATATATTTGCAAATATTTCAAGTTTTTAACATCTAGGGGTCTGTTGGTCCCTTGATTAACAAAGAGGGAGGTGAATACAATTCTTTTTAATCAACTTAAGTGTTATCACAGTTTAGTATTCAAACATGCAATTTAAATAAGAGTCAAAGGTAATTTTCAATGGTTATTCTTTATTGATATGAATCACAAAGAATCACAACTATTCTTGGCGGAATAACAGTTGGTTGAATACGGATTACGCCTATATCATAGCTATAGAGGATATCTTAAGCTATTACACGTTTTAGACTCTATTTAAATAAACCCACACCACTACTTGTTACAATAGTGAATACTTCTATTTATAGTAATCCTTTTATCCGTGTAATTGATCCATTGTCCATTGGCATAGGATTTCTGTACTTGTGGGGACAACTGCATCAGAGAGCGTGATCTCTTCTTTCCTCTTTGGTAGCTATTTGCAGGAACACATTTTGGCACCACTATTTGATTAAACAAATAGAATGTTGGGTTCCCTAGGCATTGACAAAGTATTACACATGTCTGAACATGTGTTAAACTTCTGCATTCCCACGTAGTTTTGTAAGGTCACTTGTCAGCCCTGTTCAACTTTGTCTTCGACTTCTGTTGAATAGTACACTTGATGTAGACCACTCAGGAAACTACTATGCTTGTAATTGAGCATAGTTGTCTTGTGTTGTATGTTGCTACCAGATATGATGGCTCTTCTATACTGGTTCACTTGATCTTCATGATTTACTGGGTACTCATCCTGTGCTCAATGAAGAACACTGTCTACCTTATGCTTGTAGACTAGGCAGCATACTAAAACACATGACACAACAACAATTGTTGTCTATACACAAATAAACCTATGCTGGCTGCACATAACATTCTAGTGAACATAATTGTTGTTTTGTCATAATTAAATCCTTAATTATTTTGGGGACTCAACAATCTCCCCCTATTTGATGATGACAAAACCTATGACATATAAAGAAAACACTAAAGCCAGCACTAAGGGACCTAATGGAAATAGGCAGTAAAAATTGTCCCTTTTAGGTTTGTTTTGGGATCTTTTGCTGAGTTATTTATATCTTATAAATTGATATGATTTTGAAGATTAACTCATTTCATATTCATCATATGAAATATATATATACAATAATTACAGACCAGTATAATGAATATGAACCAACAAAAGATACAATCTTAACAACAAAGAGCTATCTATCTTTATCTTTTTCCTTTTCTTTTTTCTCTTCAGATAGCTCTTCTTCTTTTACCTTTAACAGCTGCCTAGGTTTCAGGGAACAACTCAGGCAAGTCTTCCATCTTGAATATAGAAATTTTAGGAGGTAAGATGATTGGATCTCTTTTTCGTGGGCCAGCACGAATAGATTTCTTTCTTTTAGGCTTTTGAGCCAGTACTTCTTCTACATTAACCACTGGTGCATTCCCATACTTGGCTGCTTGATCAAATAGATCTTGTAACTCAGGTTTCAGTGAATCTTTCAGATTACTTTGACCTTTACCAATGAAGTACTGCAGCTTCTCCATCCATTCATTAAAGCCAAAGGTTCTCAGATCCTTGTAGTTTACCTTCTCATCGACATTGTTGTCCCTGCTGATACTGAAGGTCCTTTTTGTCCCTTTATGACACTTAATGATTTTACCAGGGTTAGATCTTCTGGTCATCACATCAACATATTTGCTCCTGAAGAAATGATTTGTTCATTCTCTTGTTCTTTCAGTTTCTTGTGGAGCTTCTGTAGGTACCTTCTCAGCAGACTCAAGCTTATCAAAAGCCTTGTCCTGCACTTTAACTATGGCTTTTGCTAATTTGAGTGATTCAGCTTCTTGAGTTCTATCAGCAGCCAGTTTAGCTTCTTGTTCCCTAAGCCTCAATCTTTCATCATATTCAGCATCATCCTTTCTTTGTTGTTCCAGTTGAACTCTTGTAATATAATCATTGATTGTGATGTTAAGGGATTTTGCTACTGCAATCAATTGCCTGCCCTCATCAGTAGCTGTGAGGTTGCAGTACTTTTCCAAATCAATAACCAGCTGCACAGCTTCATAAAATAATACCTTCTCCCTATCATTATGGAGTCTCCGACCACTATTCCTCAGATACATGCCTATGTCAATGTTACAATCTATAGCATTAATGTAGAATTTCTGATAAAGAGGATGATACCTCATTCTGATCTGGCTTATTCTTTCTATTCTCCTTTCTGCCTGTATGGTTAGCAATTCATTAACAGAAATTTCAAGCCTATGAGCCTCCCTCTCATCTGGATTCATCTTTCTAGGATCAGGCTTTTTGTTTGCAGCTGGTTCATCTTCTCAAGTTGTATGTTTATCATTTCTCTTTAGGGAATATGGAGGATATTCATATGGTAATTCTGTTGTGCCAGAAGGACCCACTGGTTCATAAGGATGAAGATCACCTAGTGTCCTGTCAAAA
The DNA here is from genome assembly GCF_046630445.1 of Rutidosis leptorrhynchoides. Taxonomy (NCBI): domain Eukaryota; kingdom Viridiplantae; phylum Streptophyta; class Magnoliopsida; order Asterales; family Asteraceae; genus Rutidosis; species Rutidosis leptorrhynchoides. The sequence continues at coordinate 393,641,976 of NC_092336.1, read as the reverse complement.
TCAGTTCGAACGACTGCTGGTAGTGGTGATAGCACAAATGTTGAATTGTCACTACCCCATACAGTAAAGTTAGCCACAACAGAATCATCATCAGTATTAGCTCACAGCTCATCCTCCTTTGTTGGGTCTTCAATTCTTCTTTCATCCAGTAGCACACTACTGGCTAGGTCTTCTATTACAGCACTCCTTACTGTGTCTTCATTACCATCTGACTGATAAGTATCAGCTGGTACAATAACTGCCACAGTACCTTCATCAGCTACCTCGAATAGGGGCTCTTTTCTTAGGGGCTGGTTATCCCTAGGGGCAGATTTTACCCTTTGTTTATCAATTGGTTTGGGTTCAGCTGATGGTTCTTGTGTTGATACTGGTTCTTGTGTAGGTAGTAGGGGTAGCAGATAGATCTGTCTCTACTGGCTTCTCTTCATCATCATCATCAAGATGAACAACTTCTACTGGCTTTGATTGTGTAGCTGGCTGAGTAGGAACTGGTTGAGAGGACTGGCTGGATTTCATCATACCAGCCAGCCATTGTAAAAATACATTTTCCCTTTTTCCCCCTGACCTGTCATAATCCAAGTACTTTTTAATTCCTTCAGGGGTCATGTTCCTTATCCTTTCAGCTCGCTCAGCATACATTTTGGCCTTCTTCTTGTCATACTTCACCATAAACTTAGCATTTCATTTTCGTTCAACTTTCTTTTGTTGATCAATGCTAAGTATCTGGTTGTGGATTTCAAGAAGTTCACCAGAGAGACCTCTTCTATGCTCAATTTTGTGCTTCTTCTTTTCAGCATAGGCCTCAAACTTGGCATAAAAGGCATCATTTAAGTCATGTTGCTTCTTTTGGTGTCTCTCTAATTTTCGTTTCATCTTCTTTTCACTGGATTGAGAGACAACAAAAGATTCAGCTAAAGCCAGTTCAGATATAGTATCACTGGGCTTACTGCCAGAACCAATATCATCTACAGGTGTGGCAGGAATGTTGGGTTGAGATTCACCAGTACCCTTATCACCTGGTTTAGTATGAGCGTTGCTGAGCTTAGGGCCAGTTCTTCCTTGAACATCACCATCATCACCTCCATCATCTCTCTTCTGCTGCTTAGGAGCCTCTTTATGCTCATGCTCCCCTCAGATTGTTTTCTTTTCTTTTGTCTTTTAAATTTCTTTTCCCCCTTTTTGTCATCAGCAGGGGCAGAGCCTGGGGGAACAGAAACATCTAGGTCACTATCAGATTCAGACATAGAATATGCAAAGTTGTTCCATTCAGCATCAGCAGCAGATAGATTTGCACCAGGGTCAACACCATAGTGTTGAAGATAAAGGTTGGACGTTCTAACTTCATTTCTAGCTACACCCATGGCAATTTGATTTACACTGGCTCGTACATCAGCTTGAAGATCAGCCATTCGGTGCATTGTCTCAACCAGTCGAACATAAACAGAAGCAGGAATCATCGTAGCCATTTGTTGTTCTGTTGACATTCTGAAATGAGCCAGATTGTGTTTCCTAGCCTTGTAATGAGGGTCCTGTATATGAGGCTATATATAGGACCCCAAGGCTCCCTTTGTCAAGTGCTAGCCACATTGTAGCCACATGATATTAATAGAAGGGTTGACTTGTTAACTAACACTCTCAACATTCTTATCATGTTCATCAATATTCATACACATTCATGTTTATGGGACTAACAATTGGCATCAGAGCGGGTGTTTGATCTTATCAAACCTTGATCCCAGTGTAAAAACATGTTTTTGTATGAATTTTTTTTATCTAAAAACACCACCAAATCCCAAATATTTTTTTCAAATATGAGATTTTTATTTTCATGTTCGTAATATTTTTTGGCAAAATCTCATATTCATATCGTCAAACATACTCATCATCATTTCATCATATCCAAAAACAACAACATAACTGCTGCAAAACATATTTTTATTTAAGAAAGTTTGACTTTCTGTTGACTTTTGGGTTTTGAAGATTGAGAGTGGTTTTGGAAAAAGTGTTTAAATAGAAACCTTAGTAATCATCTCGTGATTGTGTGTTCCAAATTTCAAGATCTGATACAAAACAACAAGGGAGATCCATCATTTTTTTGTTTTCATGAAAAAGTCACTGATTTTGCTTAAATCCGTAATTTTGGTGAAGTTTTTGTAAAATCTAACAATGGGGTTGTGTTTATTGGGTCCTAATGCTACTTCGTGCAAAATTTCATGAAGTTTGGTGTTGTTTTGAGTGCTTTTCCATTAAAGGCGCCACTAACCACCGTCGTCCTCCGCCACCTACCTGCCGGAATCTGGAAAACCTCGAAAAAGCATAGTGATCGAAAACCCTATGCTCAAAATCTTCATGCTTGAAAAGATCTCTGTGCTCGAAATCCCTGTTACTCGAAAAAAATAAAAAAAAAGGTGGCGCTCGGGAAAAAAAAATGGTTGCAAATTCCGATCAGATATGGGGAAGAAGAGGTTCTCCAGCAGAAAAGATAAAATAATCGGGCCCTCTTCTGCAATTCTGGTACTTTCCTTTATTTGCTTGCAGGTCCCTGAACCCTTCTGACCTCTGAACCTTCCTTCGAACCCCCTGTTTCTTTAAACCCACTCACAATTGAACCACCCACCTTATTGAACCCCCTGATCCCATCCCTCTTTTTGACCCCAGCCATCTGATCCCTCACCTTATTTGAACCCCCCAACCAATTTAAACCTTTTCACTTGAACCCAACCTTTTAACCTTTACCACTTAACGCATGAACCAGTTCGAACCATTTAACCAAATCAGATCTGAACCCGGTTCCAACCCAGAATCCGACCCGGTTCCGACCCACCCCACCAACACTTAACGACAGTTAACTTTAACTGCTAAATATTTAACGATCGTTAACCAGAGGGACCTCCGATGCAAAATTTTCAAATAATTTTCAATATTTACAATTTTAGTCCCTCAACTTTCTGTAATTTTCATTATTAACCCCTGAACATTGAAAAATTTACATTTTTGGTCCCCAAAGTTTCAAAAAATTACACTTATGGTCCCTAACTCTTGTAAATTTACATACGTGGTCCCTAGCAATGTGTTTTGATTATAATTGTGACGACCCGGAAATTTCCGACTAATTTTAAACTTAATCTTTATATTATTTCGACACGATAAGCAAAGTTTGTAATGTTGAGTCACAAATATTTTGAACTGTTTCATATATTCGTTTGACTTTCGACCATTCCCGACGATTCACGAACAACTATTTGTAAATAGATAACATATATATTTAAATAGGTATTTATAATTTGAAATATAATTTAGAATATTATAAAATATGATTATTAGGATTTATATTGTAAAATAAATAAAATAAAATGCGATTAATGGAAACTATAGAATATATAGATATATATAAATATGTATATAAATATTACTTGTAAATATATAAAGTTATATTAAATCTATTTGTTTAGAAATATATAATATATTTGTTTTAGTAATTAACTTTGCTATTTTAAAACTGTTTATATATAGAAAGGGAATATAAATGATTTCAAGCTTAATTAGTAAACGTCAGTAATACTCGGTTGACATTTCATTAGCGTTCATATAGATTTAATATAAGTTTATGATGGATTAAAATAAAAGTTGAACTGTAAATCGATTACGAAGATTTTAGATTTGTTAAAAGTATTTTTACCTTTTTAAGTTTAAATATTAATACTCCGTACATATAAATCGGAACAGAAAATAAATAATTTTCGAACTTTTTTTATCAGGTTTCAAACAGGTAATGAGTGAAATAATTAAATATGTTTAATCTAAAATTTTGAGATTTTTAGGGACACTTTTATACATTAACTGTTTAGCAATGGACACGATATGGCCATCCGGGATAAACTGTCGGTAGTATATAACAATAATGAGGCTGCTAAACTGTTTACGTACTGTGTCCATTTCAATCATGTGATCTTTGGTATTATTATTATTTAATATTATAATAATTATTTTATATATAATTCAATATATATATATAGTAAGAGAGTTAGATTGAAATGGAGAAGACACAAACTACCACCGGCATCCTCTTCATCACCTCTGGCCACCCAAGCTCACCCCCACCATCAAGACAAACCGTCGCCTTCTTCTTCAATCAATAACCCTCTCCCTTACTTAAAACCACTATCTATTGTTGGATTTTTGCTGCTATTTAACATCTACAACCGCTGCTATTTAACCCTCCTTAGTTGTTTCTTGCTGCAGTCCATAACCCAACCATTACCATCTCACCTAGCTACTGCTGTAATTTTTCTCCTTTTCTCCTTTTCTATTTCGTGCAAGCTATTGTTCCAGCTTCTGTATTACTGCTATAGTGATAAAGTTTTGATATTAGAGTAGCGATGATAAACATGTTGTGATGTTAAAGAAGATTGAACGTGAGGTGATGATAGGAATGCTCGATAAAACCATGATGATTAAAATGAAAACGATTAAGCGATGTATAGTGATTATGATTAAAGCCGTATGATGGTATGATCTAGATGATGGAAATGATAATCATGTTAATGATTCGAGGATAGTGCCAAGATAAGATGATCTCCTAAAAACTATTTTAATTCGAAAACCATCGAATCAATATTTATTTTTTTCTTTCTTTCTTTCTTTTTATAGTTACCGAAGTAATGATGATAACGAAACGAGATTGTGATGGTTTCGTTGATGAAGAAGACGATGTTAATATTGTATTAACAATGGTATATGTTAATAAGGATAACGAATAAAGATGATGATGCTCGATTGCTACCGTTGTTACTTCCTGTTTCACCTGTTAATTCGAACACCCACACCACAAACATCATAATCAGAGGTTTGTTGCTCACCTTCTTTGTACAACTCAAAACCTACCATCTTCAATCACCCATGAACAACCATCGACAACCAATTCAAAACCTTCATCATCCTTGTCGATCACCATCATCAAACACCACTTGATCGTATCCTTTATCCGCACTAAATTGCTCATCTGTTTCTACTTCTGTTGTTACAAAACACCACGAACAAACCATGATAGACCACCATAACCTGCTGCACACTTCCTAATTCGGTTTCACTCGAACTGTAGCTACAGTAAATTTATAATGTGGCGTTTCCGTTTTTAATAGTATAATAGTGAAGAATGAGGATGACGATGAATAGTGCAAAAGTGATGATGAAGAGACTGTAACCGATTGATGATTAAGATGAGAGTGACGTTTTACGTTTCTGTTCCAAACCCTACAAAGTAGACTCCAAACTTTGGATTCCTTTATATTCAAATTTTTTTGAACCGTATTATTTTTCTTGGGGCTTTTTAAATGGACTTGTGAAAAACTTTGTTGGGCCAAAATTCTTGCTTGGGCTTCTATTATTGCTTTTGGGCCTGTGTAAATTAATGAAGGAGAAAACAAGGGAAATAATAATACGGGTGATATAGTTATGGGACGGGAATTATAACAGAAAATTTGAATGGATCAAATGGTTAGGAAGTGTTTGGGTGGAACGAGAAGTCACGGGTTTGAGCCGGGTGTGGGCAGTTATTGTTTTTGGAACTCTTTGTGAGGTAGTCCTCTCACTATTATTTATTATTATTATTGTTATTTTTATTAGGATTATTATTAATATTAATGTTATAGTTAGTATTATAATTATTATTATCATTAGTATTGTTAATATTAGTTATACGACTATTATTACTAATTTTACCATTTAGTATTATTCTCTTTTTTTATGATTATTATTATTATTATTATTATTATTATTATTATTATTATTATTATTATTATTATTATTATTATTATTATTATTATTATTATTATTATTATTATTATTATGAAAATAATATAACTTATTATTGTTTTCATAGATAATAGCATTAGTATCATTTTTTAGTACTATTGTTATTATTATTAGTAATATAAGTATTATTATAAATATTATCATTATTATTATTAATATAATTATTAATATTGTTATTATTAAACTTATTATCATTATTATCATTCTTATTAAAATTATTATTTTGATCACAAAAACTTTCAATATTTTCACAAATAGATACTTTTATATAAAAATACATTATGCTATATTTTTATTATTAAAAAGATATTAGTTAAGTTATATCAATTGATATATAAATATATACTAACCCTTAATATACAGTTTTTATTATTAATGATAAGTAATAGTTATATATAAAACATATAAACTAAATATATTAAATTTATCTAAGTAACTTATAGTATAACAAGTATATTATTAATAACAAAATATATATATGATTGTTCGATTATGATTATATGTATTAATATATATATATATATATATATATATATATATATATATATATATATATATATATATATATATATATATATATATATATATATATATATATATATATATAAATGATATAGGTTCGTGAATCCGAGGCCAATCCTGCATTGTTCAAAGTCGTTATATGTATTTTTACTACAAAATATAGTATAATGAGTTTCATTACTCCCTTTTTTAAATGCTTTTGCAATATATATTTTTGGGACTGAGAATACATGCGATGCTTTTATAACTGTTTTACGAAATAGACAAAAGTAATCAAAACTACATTATATGGTTGAATGATCGTAGCCGAATATTGTGAAGACCCGTCCTAATCCATCCGGACGAAGTCCATATCGATTATAAACGATTCACAACAGTTGATTACATCGCGAGGTACTTGACCTCTATATGATACATTTTACAAACATTTCATTCGTTTTTGAAAATACAATCTTTCATTACATCGAAAGTTGACGGCATGCATAACATTTCATAATATATCTAACTATAATTGACTTAATAATAATCTTGATGAACTCAATGACTCGAATGCAACGTCTTTTGAAATATGTCAAGAATGACTCCAAGAAATATTACTAAGATGAGCAAATGCACAACGGAAGATTTCTTTCGTACCTGAGAATAAACATGCTTTAAAGTGTCAACCAAAAGGTTGGTGAGTTCATTAGTTTAACATAATTAATCATTTCCATCATTTTAATAGACCACAAGATTTTCATATTTCCATTTCTCGTAAAAATACGTCCCATGCATAGAGACAAAAATATCATTCATATGGATTGAACACCTGGTAACCGACATTTACAATTTGTATATAAGAATATCCCCATCATTCCGGGATCCTCCTTCGGACATGATATAAATTTCGAAGTACTAAAGCATCCGGTACTTTGGATGGGGCTTGTTGGGCCCGATAGATCTATCTTTAGGATTCGCGTCAATTAGGGTGTCTGTTCCCTAATTCTTAGATTACTAGACTAAAAAGGGGCATATTCGGTTTAATAATTCAACCATAGAATGTAGTTTCACGTACTTGTGTCTATTTCGTAAAACAATTATAAAAACAGCACATGTATTCTCAGCCCAAAAATATAAAGGGTAAAAAGGCAAATGAAACTCACCATACTGTATTTTGTAGTAAAAATACATATGACATCATTAAACAAGTGAACAATGCAGAGTTGGCCTCAGATTCACGAACCTATATACAATTATGTATATTAACACATGTAATGGAAATCGAATAAATATATATATTATTTTTAATAATATACTTGTTAAATTATTTGTTATACAGATATAGTTATATTTAATTTATATATTTTATTTAACTAGTGTTTATCTTTCACCATAACATATTAATACTAATAATTTATTTAGGATTTATATATGATAAAATATATGTATATATACGTATATATTATTTGATATATTTATATATATAGCTTAGTTACTATCTTGTTAATGAAAATTATAGTGATATTGTTAATAATGATACCTTTATCTAATTATAAGATTAATAATACTAATAGTTACAAAAATGATACTAGTATTAATATTAATCATAATCATATTAATAATATCACTAAAATGACAAGGTTTATAATAATCTTACCTATAACAATATTAATGTTAATTAATGTTCCTTATACTTATAAAAATAATTATAATATTTGTAATACTAATAATATCAATAATAATAATAATAACAATAATCCTAATATCTAATAAATAATACTAATAGTAATCCTAATCATTTTACAAAAATAATAATACATACATTAATAATTAGTAATGGTACTAATAATAATAATCATAATACTTGTAATAATAATAATCAATAATCATAATAATAATAACAATAACAATAACAATAACAATAACAATAACAATAACAATAACAATAACAATAACAATAACAATAACAATAACAATAACAATAACAATAACAATAACAATAACAATAACAATAACAATAACAATAATAATAACAATAATAATAATAATAATAATAATAGAAAAAGAAAACTACCTTAGGAATAAAAGAATGCACCAAGACGGGTTTGAACCCGAGACCTCTCGTTCATAGACAAACACCCCGAACACTGATCTGTATCAGTTTTTCTCAAATAAAACAACCCCAGTATAAATTTATATCGACTTTTCTATTTCTACATCATCTTCTTTGCATCGGCTACTCTATCAGAACCCAAGAATCAACTTAACACAAAACACTAATTAGATTTAGGTCTTAAAATTAATTAATCAGTGTTGGTTACAGCTATGAAATCAAACGATAAACAAAAAAAAACAAAAAAAAAAATTATAAAGACAGAAGCAAAGCTTCAGCTGCTGTCTCAGCTTCTTCTTCAAAAAAAAAAAATATGTTCTCACTTTTTTTGACTGTTTTGGATGATTGTTTCAACATGAACAAGGTTCTAAATCGATCATATAAACTTTTCGAATCATTAATTTCAACAGAAACACTATAATGAATTCGAATTTCTTGATGAACCAAAATCTTTGACTTTTTGATTTTAACCTTTGACTTCAAAATTCGAGTTCGATACTAAGAATTGAAAGTTGAGATTTTAAAGAAAGTTTACATAAACGATTCCTAACACAAATACATTAATGGATTTTGAAAACTGATTCGATTTTTAATTATTGCCAAAAAGTGGAGATACAGAGAGCTGTCTGAAGAAAGAAGAAAAAAAAATGTATATTTGTTTTGTTTTGATTGATTATGGAAGATAAGGTATCCTAATACTAGTCGACCATTCCAACAGATTAATCCAAAAAATATTAAAAGTAGAAAATGAAAGGTAACCAATTTTCGTACGATTGATTCTGCTATCTTGTAATTTGTTTGATTCTTCTATAGTTTAAATAAATGCATTTAATTAATAAATTTATTATTAATAATAATAATTATAATAATAATGAATTATAATAATACTAATAATTATAATTATCATAATAATCAAAATTTCTAATAATACTCATAATAATATTAATGTTATCAAATAATGATAAACATGTTATTAATAATATTATCAATAATAATAATGAATGTAATAATAATCTTATAATAATCATAATTAACTTGAAATTTTATTTAATATATTTATATTAGAATTTATATTATATATTATATGAATGTATCTTTTGAATATTTAATATTTATATATTTTATAAATGTTACAATATAATAGTTATTAATAGTTTCATACTAATATATATATATATATATATATATATATATATATATATATATATATATATATATATATATATATATATATATATATATTCATTTTATAATACAACTTTATTATGTCGTTTATTATTTTACAATTTAGTTCTTACAATTAAATCATATATTATTTCAAATCATATTTCAAATTAATATTGTATATTCATATATGTATTTATTTAAAATTAGTGTTCGTGAATCGTCGAAAATGGTCAAAGGGTAATTGATTATATGAATATAGTTTCAAACTTTTTGAGACTCATCATTACAGATTTTGCTTATCGTGTCAGGAACATATAAAGATTAAAGTTTAAATTTGATCGGAAATTTCCGGGTCATGACAGTACCTACCCGTTAAAGAAATTTCGTCCCGAAATTTGAGTGAGGTCGTTATGGCTAACAATAAAAAGGTTTTCATGACGAATATGAGCTGATAATTAGAGTTTTATCATTATTGATTAACATAGATAAAACGATTCGATTATGCGAAGCGTACGAGTGAAGCTATCACAAAAGATTGAGATGAGTAAATGCAGATTTGTCTTAACCGGTGACGTAGTTATGACTGACTTCCGAAATTCAAGGGATTTAAAGAAAATCTTCGTAATAAGATTTGGTTCTCCTGCGATTAAGGAAATCAGGATCTTCTTTGATTAACTGCAATAATCTGTTCCGATTTCTCTGTTAGATATTTCACTATAAATCTACCCCCTTCGCTTCCTTGTTTCCATATCTCACATCTTCTATCCTTTTTCCTTACTTCATACTTTATAGTATTTATTAATATGCTTCATCCCGTTTTAATCCTTGATATACTTCTAACCTTCATATCTGGCATTCTTCTCTTTCATCTACCACCGGAGGATTTCATTTACTTCTACTATTATCTTGGGTTTATAGTGTTAATAATTTTCCCGTACCTTTACGTGGAAATACGTATTGATATGCACGGTTTGTAATTTATTTGTTGTTGTCGAGCTTTATATTTTCTTTTATATTCAAGGGTTCCATACTTTCGTCTCCTCTTCCCGACTTCCAGTCAAGCGAATAATGGTCCAGAATTCGTATGGATTTTGAAATGAACATAGTCAACGTACTCAGAAAGAAATCCTACTGGCACAATCTTGATTTGGCAAATTACCAGAATCTTCGAAAAGATAGAACTATCAAGAAGATATGTTCTTGATATGTTTGGAGATTAGGTAGAATGCAAGAGTCGTGTAATATGGCACATGATGATGTACTGTGAATCATCACATTCCATTAGAAACTCAGCATGAATTACTGTAATATAATCACGTTGATCAAGTGTCATTATATCAAACTAACTCATGCATCAGTTCCCAACATTACTTCAATAACATTCATATTTTAAGCTCGAAAGTTTATAAAATATAGAAACTAACAGTTTCTATATGATGTAACACTGATAGCACGAAGAGATTAATGATTTCAGATAAGAATAATTATAAAAATATCTGTAGAAATATGGAGAATATTTATAATGAAAGATACGATGATATCTTGGAATTTCTAATATCGAAGGATGATGAAGAAGATTTATCCGTAAGGGTTTATATTTGGAAGCAAGGTGTTCGCTAAAGATTTCACAAGAAACAGAATCATTTGGATTCTTTGAAGTTAAACTTATTCTTTTTGATTTGTTCACGGCTTCCTTCATAGTTTCGCATAATCCGCTTTTCGGTACTAGATTTTCTATTGAATGTTTCCAATATAACGATACACAGGAAGCACGAAGAGGTATATAATTTCGGACGAGAATATTTATGAAAATATCCTCAGAAATATCGAAGATATTGATGATGATATTTTGGAATTCCTAAGTTCGATGGTTGATAGAGAAAGATTTTCCGTAAAATTTTAACATGACTTCGGAGCAAGATATTCTCTAAAGATTTCAACGGATCCAGAATTATCTGGATTCTTTGAATATAGGGTATGGTCCTTGTATTTGTCCTTGGTCTCCTTCATGGTTAACTCTATCCGTTTTCCAGTTCCAACATTTCTGAGCTTTTCCAACATATTATTCTTTATCATCAAACTTCCGACGACTAAAGTCGTTTACGGTTGCCTACAGTTTCTGCTGCTTCATTCAGCTTTTTCAACATTCAGAGTATCGATTCGTAAACTGGGTACCTTTTCAAAATTTCGGAATTGAAGATCGTAATTCTAGGAGATAATTGTTATATGTATACATATAACTATTGATGTAGAAATGCTACGAGATTCAAAATACTGATTGCTGATTCCCAGTAATTGGTATGGCAATTATTGTTACAGGGTATAGATGAATACAAGATGGGGTTTCAATGAATATAATGATTTTTCGGAAAGTCCAAATGCATTGAAGTTGCTGGTAATTTTACTGCTAATGTGGTGAAATATAAACGGTTTTCCAGTATTGATGAAAAAAGGCAACTTATATATCAGGGTTATAATAAGCTAATCCGAGTGAAAAGTCGAAGTTAACTTGTTGGAGCTGTGAAAAAATTGGCTAATTTGGAAAGGGATTGTAAAGTTATTTTGGGTAATAATAACACTAAAAGGATTAACACAGCTATGTGTAAAATGTTTACTCATTTTCCGAGAGTTTTTCAGGTGCATAACTATATGCATCAATCTTTTCTTCCGTAGATGAAGTACAGTTGGTTCCTCCTCTCGATTGAGGTGTTTTCAAAATCATGAAAGGTTTGAACGCAGATTGTAATCGTCAAGATACAAATGAGGTTTAAGATGAAATCAAGTGGCAAACTTGAAGAAGGGCTTAGTTTCATATGTTATAATCAATATTTTAATTCATTTTAATTGTCCAATGTTGGTAGTCCACAGTTGATAGTCCACAGTTAGCAATTCCATAATTCATGCATAGTTTAATATGTAATATTCGAACTAATTAATACGTATCGTGACCCGTGTACATGTCTCAGACTCGATCACAACTCAAAGTATATATATTATTGTAGAATCAACCTCAACCCTGTATAGAGAACTCGATCATTACTGCATATAGAGTGTCTATGGTGATTCCAAATAATATATATAGATGCGTCGATATGATATGTCAAAACCTTGTATACGTGTCCCGATATTTAAAGTGCGTAAAATAAATAACAGAAAAATAAATGACGATAAATAAAGTGCGTAAAGTAAATAACAGAAATTAAATGACGATAAATAAAATTGAGAGAATGTAAATTGCGATAATTAAATTGCGATAAATAAAATGTAATCAGTTAGCTAGGAATAATTAGCTAGGAACAGTTAGCATGGATTCTTAACAAAATTACTCATAGTTAATTTGTTTGTTTCTAACAAATTTTATTTTGTCAAATGTTTTCTTCATTATGCCACTTGTTGGATTCTGATAAATCAAAATCCAAATATGAAATTGGATGAATATGGTTATTCTGTGGTGAACGGATTTGTATATCGATGGATGTAAGTAGGATAGTATATGACTGTTGAAACAGATTCGAAGAACGTACAATGTAACTTATTAATGTGAAATTTAAATATTCTTCGGGTATTACCTACCCTTTAAAATATTTTCACCATTAACAGTTTGTACAAGAGAATTTTTAATTACAATCTTTATGAAAACATATATACATATATATTTTCTTCAGATGTATTCATGAATTTAATGAGTTAATATGATATTAAACTCATTTGCTTTTCGGTTGGAACTAGAATAAATAATCTCTAAAACTTTAGAGATTACATATTCGCCATGTCGAACGAAGATAAATGAGGTAGAACGATACGTAGAACGAAGATCATACTCAAAGTACAGATGATGATATTGAAGCATGGATTGTTGATGGTACTGGTGCTATTATTGATGGTACTGTTGGTGCCAATGATGTTGCTGAAACTGGTATGTTTTGCACCATATTTTCCAAGGCTACAACTCGGGCGCGAAGTTTGTTGACTTCTCATACTATTCCGAGATGATTGTCGATCGGAACGAGCGGATGAATAAGGTTTAGAATTTTAGATAGAATATAATCGTGACGAGCTATTCGGGAAATGAGGGTGAAAATGGTGTTTCGAACTGGTTCGCCGGTAAGTGCTTTAGGTTCATTGCCAAGAGTGCAGGTTGGTGGGTGGAAGGGATCGCCTTCTTCTCGTCTCCATCGGTTAAGTCAACTACGAACCCATCAAATGAATTGGGAATGGCTGATTCATTCTGGTGACGCTGCTTTCGGAGCTTAGGTGAACATCCATGTTGGAATAGCGGTCGGAACGACTATTGGAATAGCTTATCGGAATCCGAAGGACTCGAACTGGTTGAAGGATTCATCTCGTACGATCAGATGAAGGATTTTCAATAATAAATAGATTATAGGATGTAGATTAGTACCCTGCAATACATAACTTACATATGCATATATAATACTAAAATCCCATAAGTTACAGAGGAATCTACGGAAGATGTCAGGCAAAGGTAACAATAACAGATACTCTAAGATATGAATTTATCTATACACTGTCTATGCAATAGAGGCAGTAAGACGTGTCTAGACTAGGAATAATAAGCAGGCAATTTCCTAAGGATGATAAGTAGATGATTTTTGACATGAAATGATAAGCAAAACTTTTGACATGCAGACACGGTCGAAGTGAAGACTCACTAATGCATCTAAGCAACTATCAGTTAGACACACTACTATAAGACCTGGTTCGCTAAGACCACCGCTCTGATACCAACTATGAAGACCCATCCTAATCCATCCGGACGAAGTCCATATCGATTATAAATGATTCACAACAGTTGATTACATCGCGAGGTACTTGACCTCTATATGATATATTTTACAAACATTTCATTCGTTTTTGAAAATACAATCTTTCATTACATCGAAAGTCGACGGCATGCATACCATTTCATAATATATCTAACTATAATTGACTTAATAATAATCTTGATGAACTCAACGACTCGAATGCAACGTCTTTTGAAATATGTCAAGAATGACTCCAAGAAATATTACTAAGATGAGCAAATGCACAGCGGAAGATTTCTTTCGTACCTGAGAATAAACATGCTTTAAAGTGTCAACCAAAAGGTTGGTGAGTTCATTAGTTTAACATAAATAATCATTTTCATCATTTTAATAGACCACAAGATTTTCATATTTCCATTTCTCGTAAAAATACGTCCCATGCATAGAGACAAAAATATCATTCATATGGATTGAACACCTGGTAACCGACATTCACAATTTGTATATAAGAATTTCCCCATCATTCCGGGATCCTCCTTCGGACATGATATAAATTTCGAAGTACTAAAGCATCCGGTACTTTGGATGGGGCTTGTTGGGCCCTATAGATCTATCTGTAGGATTCGCGTCAATTAGGGTGTCTGTTCCCTAATTCTTAGATTACCAGACTAAAAAGGGGCATATTCGGTTTAATAATTCAACCATAGAATGTAGTTTCACGTACTTGTGTCTATTTCGTAAAACAATTATAAAAACAGCGCATGTATTCTCAGCCCAAAAATATAAAGGGTAAAAAGGCAAATGAAACTCACCATACTGTATTTTGTAGTAAAAATACATATGACATCATTAAACAAGTGAACAATGCAGAGTTGGCCTCAGATTCACGAACCTATATACAATTATGTATATTAACACATGTAATGGAAATCGAATAAATATATATATTATTTTTAATAATATACTTGTTAAATTATTTGTTATACAGATATAGTTATATTTAATTTATATATTTTATTTAACTAGTGTTTATCTTTCACCATAACATATTAATACTAATAATTTATTTAGGATTTATATATGATAAAATATATGTATATATACGTATATATTATTTGATATATTTATATATATATATATATAGCTTAGTTACTATCTTGTTAATGAAAATTATAGTGATATTGTTAATAATGATACCTTTATCTAATTATAAGATTAATAATACTAATAGTTACAAAAGTGATACTAGTATTAATATTAATCATAATCATATTAATAATATCACTAAAATGACAAGGCTTATAATAATCTTACCTATAACAATATTAATGTTAATTAATGTTCCTTATACTTATTAAAATAATTATAATATTTGTAATACTAATAATATAATATCAATAATAATAATAATAACAATAATCCTAATATCTAATAAATAATACTAATAGTAATCCTAATCATTTTACAAAAATAATAATACATACATTAATAATTAGTAATGGTACTAATAATAATAATCATAATACTTGTAATAATAATAATCAATAATCATAATAATAATAACAATAACAATAACAATAACAATAACAATAACAATAACAATAACAATAACAATAACAATAACAATAATAACAATAACAATAATAATAAAAATAATAATAATAATAATAATAATAATAATAATAATAATAATAATAATAATAATAATAATAATAATAATAATAATAATAATAATAATAATAATAATAATAATAATAATAATAGAAAAAGAAAACTACGTTAGGAATAAAATAATGCACAAAGACGGGTTTGAACCCGAGACCTCTCGTTCATAGACAAACACCCGACCACTGATCTGTATCAGTTTTTCTCAAATAAAACAACCCCAGTATAAATTTATATCGACTTTTCTATTTCTACATCATCTTCTTTGCATCGGCTACTCTATCAGAACCCAAGAATCAACTTAACACAAAACACTAATTAGATTTAGGTCTTAAAATTAATTAATCAGTGTGGTTACAGCTATGAAATCAAACGATAAACAAAAAAAAATTATAAAGACAGAAGCAAAGCTTCAGCTGCTGTCGCAGCTTCTTCTTCAAAAAAAAATATGTTCTCACTTTTTTAACCGTTTTGGATGATTGTTTCAACATGAACAAGGTTCTAAATCGATCATATAAACTTTCCGAATCATTAATTTCAACAGAAACACTATAATGAATTCGAATTTCTTGATGAACCAAAATCTTTGACTTTTTGATTTTAACCTTTGACTTCAAAATTCGAGTTCGATACTAAGAATTGAAAGTTGAGATTTTAAAGAAAGTTTACATAAACGATTCCTAACACAAATACATTAATGGATTTTGAAAACTGATTCGATTTTTAATTATTGCCAAAAAGTGGAGATACAGAGAGCTGTCTGAAGAAAGAAGAAAAAAAAATGTATATTTGTTTTGTTTTGATTGATTACGGAAGATAAGGTATCCTAATACTAGTCGACCATTCCAACAGATTAATCCAAAAAATATTAAAAGTAGAAAATGAAAGGTAACCAATTTTCGTACGATTGATTCTGCTATCTTGTAATTTGTTTGATTCTTCTATAGTTTAAATAAATGCATTTAATTAATAAATTTATTATTAATAATAATAATTATAATAATAATGAATTATAATAATACTAATAATTATAATTATCATAATAATCAAAATTTCTAATAATACTCATAATAATATTAATGTTATCAAATAATGATAAACATGTTATTAATAATATTATCAATAATAATAATGAATGTAATAATAATCGTATAATAATCATAATTAACTTGAAATTTTATTTAATATATTTATATTAGAATTTATATTATATATTATATGAATGTATCTTTTGAATATTTAATATTTATATATTTTATAAATGTTACAATATAATAGTTATTAATAGTTTCATACTAATATCATGTATATATATATATATATATATATATATATATATATATATATATATATATATATATTCATTTTATAATACAACTTTATTATGTCGTTTATTATTTTACAATTGTTATAATTCAGTAGGCTTATAACTACCTTTAATGGTTATAAGAACAAAGAGAGAAAAAGAGAGAAGAAGGAGAGAAGAAATATTGATATTGATATTTCAAGAGAAATGGTGCACCTTAAATGGTTACCATACATGTCTATTTATAGTATAAAATATTACTATGCAAGAAATATAATAATAATAAAATTAACATCCAATCTAGATATTTTATAACACAATCTAGATATTTTATAACACTCCCCCTTGGATGACAATTTTATTAGAGAATAACTAGTAC
This sequence comes from Rutidosis leptorrhynchoides, assembly GCF_046630445.1. Taxonomy (NCBI): domain Eukaryota; kingdom Viridiplantae; phylum Streptophyta; class Magnoliopsida; order Asterales; family Asteraceae; genus Rutidosis; species Rutidosis leptorrhynchoides. The sequence goes on along the minus strand of NC_092336.1, from coordinate 393,624,265 downwards.
TGCCTCGTTAAAAACCTTGCTAAAGAAAACCCATTGGGATAAAACTTTAGCTAAGGGAAAAAGAGTGCAGTATAGAGTTGACTCCCCCTCAAGTAGGCAACGCCTGAGTTGTTACATCTTCTGAACATGCCTCATGCCAATATTATGAATGTGTGTTCTGAAAATAGCAGTTGGCAGTGCTTTGGTATAAAGATCAGCAGAGTTGTTGATTGAACGTATCTCATTTTAATCTGGTTGTCTTTTACGAGATCTTGAGTATATGAGAAGAATCTGAGGTTTTCATCTGAAACTGTATCATCTAAATCTTTTATGTACAAGTTTAGCCCCTGTGATTTGTCTACAGTCTCCTTCATGGTTTGCTCAAACCCTTGTTTCAATTCCTATTCCCTTGTAGTCTTTTCTGAGCCTTACCAATATACCATTCTTTTCCATCAAACTTATGACCGTTAAGACCGTTTATAGCTTTAGCGCCTCGTTAGCATTTATGTTTTGTTCTGTCATTTTTGATACTCTTCTTTCATTTGTATTATGTAAGCTGTATTATCTTCATAGATAGTTGTTACGCTTTTATAGCGTTCTAGTCCACAAGAATCAATAATGATTTGTATCATTGATCTTAACTAAAATCATTCCCGAGTAGCTTCATGTAATGCAATCACTTCGGCATGATTTGATGATGTTGCAACAAGTGTTTGTTTTAAGAACGCCATGATTTTGTGGTACCTCCATTTAGGAATACATATCGAGTTTGAGATTTATCTTTATGAGGATTTGATGAATGACCTGTATATACATAATCAACAAAATCTTGTTTTGAAACGTTAGAATAAAATAATTTTAAATCAGCAGTTTCTCAAGGGTATCAAAATATGTGTTTGATCCCGCTCCATTGTCATTTGAGCTGAATCTTGCCAACAAATTAACTGCAAGAGAAATGTCAGGTCTTGTACAATCTATAAGATACATAAGAACCTCAATTGCACTAAAATATGGAACTTCCGATCTGTTAAGATTTTCATGATCTTCGCAGGGATGAAATAGATCAGTGTCAATATTGAGTGATCTAACAACAATGAGTTTGTCTTTAAAAAAAAATGTTTTAAAATCTTTTCGGTATAAGTTGTTTGATGTACAAGTAAACCATTAGGCATATGCTCAATTTGCAATCCAAGGTAATACTTGGTTTTTTCAAGATCTTTCATTTCAAAATAATTCTTTAGAAGTTGAATGATTTCATAGATCTCTTTATTTGTTCATATGATGTTAAGAACATTGACATAAACAACTACGATCTCATATCCGAACATTGTTTTTATAAAACATACGTGCAAAATAAGTTTATATTTATACCCTTTTTTTTTATCAAGTAGTCATTTAATCGGTTATACCACATACGTCCCGTTTGTATAAACCCACTTAGAAATCTTTGTGATTTAATGGAATATATTCCCTTGGGTTTTACATTAGATGCTTATGATACCTTAACCCTTTAGGTATATTCATATATATCACTATTAAGTGATCCATACGGATAAGTAGTAACAACATTCATAGATGCATTTAAATAACTACCAGGTTGATTAAGTATCTAATAAGTAATTGTATCCATTACAGGAGGATAATTTTTCCTCCTAATTCATTTCTGGTCTTTGTGGGAAATATTGAGTTACAAGTCTAGTTTTGCCTTGTAACTTCATTTGCACATTTCGTTTCGGATAAAAATTCATTTGTATCCCATACGTTTCACATCTTTAAAAGTGATAACGATTGATCCGAAAACTTTTCTTTTATCGAGCGATTCTAATTCAGCTCTTATTGCTCCTTTCCATTGAGCTCAATCATGTCCATTTTGTATATTCAATGACAGATTTTAGTTCCAAATCATCATCTTTATTCATGATGTCATTGTAACATTATATGAAAATATCTCATAGAGATTTTAGTTTCATTTCGGTTCCATAATATTGCATAATTTATCGCAATTTTAGTATTTACATTTATCAATATCCTCTGCAGAAGGAATATTGATTTGTGGTTCTTCTTGAACACTTTCTCTTACCTCATTATCAGCTGATTTTCTTTTTCGAGGATTTTTATCTTCGGAACCAATTGATCTTCCACGTTTGATGCGTGGCAAAGACTCAACAGTGACATTATTGCCAGCTTTTGGAATTTCAGTTCGAGCTGGAGCATTTATCGCTGGTATATATGATTTAGTCACTTTTTTATATCTGTAAATGCATAAAGTAATTAATTTGCAAGTTCTTGCATATGCATTATTTTTGAACTTTCGTTTCACATTCTTTTGTGCGAGTTCAATATACCTTAATTGATGTTCACATCATGAAGCATCATTTTATTTTTTATTTTTATTTCTCCCCCTAATCTAGGGAACAATGTTTTATTAAAATGACAATCAGCAAAACGTGCTGTAAAAACATCACCCATCATGGGTTCAATATATCTTATGATTGAAGATGTTTTATATCCAAAATATATTATCATCTTTCTTTGAAGAACCATTTTATTGTGTTGTGGTGATACAATTGGAACATACACTGCACAACCAATGTTTTAAGGTAGAAAATATTTGGCTCTTGGCCAAAATCAAGTATTAAGTGAAAATATTTACGACTTCCACATGGTATAATGCGAATTAATGTCGCAGCATGTAAATTTACATGTCCACATATAAATATTGAGAGATTTGTACTCATTATCAATTGTCTAGTTATTAGCTGTAAGCGTTTATCTATTGATTCAGCTAAACCAATTTTGTGTATGCACATGAGCAACTGGATGTTCAACAACAATCCCTGTAGATATATAATGATCATTAAATGCTTGAGATGTTAACTCACCAGCATTATCAAGTCTCATCCTTTTAATGGTGTAATCAGAATAATGTGTTCTCAATTTAATAATTTGTGCAAGAAACTTTGCAAATGCCATATTACAGCTTGATAACATACAAATATGAGACCATCCGCTAGATGCGTCTATTAGAACCATGAAATATCAAAATGGTTCACATGATGGATGAATTGGTTCATATATCTTACCTTGAATTCTTTCAAGAAACATTTGTGATTCTTTTTCACAATATACTTTTCATTAATCACCATATGTGCTTTCCATTAATCACCATATGTGTTTTTTTTTTTTTTTTTTTTTTATAAATCACCATATGTGTTTTTTTTTTATCATATATCCTTTTCACCATATACGCTTTTAATCATATGCGCTGTGTTTTTCACCATATGCGCTTTTTTATGTGAATAGTAAATTAATTAATTTCGTTTTACTATTCATATGAATTAATTTAGATTTACTATTTTGTTAATTGAGTAATATATATATACATCATATACTTGTGACTCCGAAGGCTCAAATGAATTTGACCATATAGTTATACGTTGTACCTTGCACATTAATTTTCAGTAGAAGCTTTAGATGCATATTATTTTCAGTAGAAGCTTTAGATGCACTTTTTTTTTTAATCACCAAATACCACAAACACTTTGTTTGCGTTTGTTCATAGTCATCAATGAAAACCATTTTCTTTAATTTTATTTTATACAATAAAATTAACGCATCATTATTCTTTTTAAAAATAATAATCTATTGTTATTGTTCACTTGTGCCATGTTTAACAACAAAAGTCAACAACCTCTGTCTTGTTTGTTGTGGTAACCAAAAACAACCTTTGCTTTTGTTACCGAGAATCCAAGACCAAAAAACAATTAATTTTTAATTAATCTTTTATCAAAACCATAAATGATTTTATTGATCTACGTTGATATGGCCATAAAGAATTGACGGCTGACCTACTTTTGTAAGTGTATTTCGGCTATCATCCCGAAAACGCACAACGACCTTTTTTTTTTATGAACTATTTGTTTCATATCTAGCTTAGGCAATTATTGTGAACATTTGGTCCCTATAAGTGCATTTATTTTTTAGACTTTTAGTTGATTTGTACTTGTCACAATTAGGGATAGAACCCGCGGGTCGTGGATGCGGATCCATTGGATCCATCACCCGTACCCGCAGATTTTTTTTAAGAGACATTCAATTGAACCCTTGTTCGTTGAAACAATTTGACTATATTTTTACTCCCCATTATTAAACGGGCCATTTTGATGCACACTCTTAAAAAAATAATTTGTTTTTTTAAGTTTTATTATTCAACCTCCTTTTTTCAACGGTCACGTTTTTTACAAAACATTTGACAAGTTTGGAAAAAAGTTTTTTATTGATTATCATCAAAAGTTTTCTATTGTCACTCTACTGGATGGAATTATGGCATACAACCAAAATTGCAACCCAACACTACATAAGAACAAAAAGGTTGTTTTTAATTAACATATGTATATGTGTTAAACTCGGTATAATAATAACTTATTTTAGAAAATTAACATAAGACATGTTGAAACATTTTTGTCACATTTAGCTCATCAAGTCTAATACTTATCATTGATAGATTTTATCACGTCTAGGAGATGTTTACTTTTTTCTTGTATTAAGTCCTACTTTCATTTACCTTTGTTTGGAAAAAAAGTTTTTTTTTTACTTTGCTTTCCCCCTTTCTGTAAAACTCATTTAAACACTTTCTTTGTTTTTTTTTTTTAAAAAGCTTCCTTTTTTTTACGTTACCCGTAAATTATAAATATATAAAAAAAACTTTTTGTTAAAATTTTTTTTTTAGTTTTTAAAAGGCCACTTGACCAATTTTTTAATTCTTTCACAACACCTGATATCGTGATCGTGACCTTTCACCAAAGCAAGAGATATTCTTGATAAACTAAACACGGACTCGTGTTTGAAATTGTCGGCCACAAAAAAATTCATTTGATAAAAGTATATATATTTTTTTAGTTATAGAAGGAGACCACTTCATTTTCAATACTTCATTTTTGACAAAAAACTATTCCATTTTACCATCCCTTTTTTTTTCTTACTTTAACTTTTAAGATATATACTTTTAATAAAAATACAAACTACTTTTTCTTATTTTAACTTTTAAGATTTACTTTTAATAAAAATACAAACTACTTTTTGTATTTTAACTTTTAAGATTTACTTTTAATAAAAGTACAAACTACTTTTTCTTATTTTAACTTTTAAGATTTACTTTTAATAAAAATACAAACTATTTTTTTATTTTAACTTTTAAAATTATAAATTTAAGAATAAACATTAGTATGCATGAAATAAATAATGATTAATTGCATAAGTAATCATAAATGTTAGATAACATATAAAGACCCCGTCGTATTCGTATTGATCGGAATTAATCTCGACCCATGGTACCGTGTTGTCAAATGACGTGTTGCGTACATAAAGTACCGTGTTGTCAAATGACGTGTTGCGTACAATCATGAGGTCTTATTAACATAAATATAAATGTTAGTGAAGTTAATAAGAGTTAGATTACAGAAAATATAATTCAGGTGGTATAACCGACCATATATAACTTAAATAACATAAATATAAATGTTAGTGAAGTTAGTAAAAGTTAGATTACAGAAATATAATTCAGGTGGTATAACCGACCATATATAATTTAAATAACATAAATATAAATGTTAGTGAAGTTAGTAAAAGTTAGATTACAGAAATATAATTCAGGTGGTATAACCGACCATATATAACTTAAATAACATAAATATAAATGTTAGTAGTCCAAAATTTGATATATTCGAGTCTGAAAATTATTAATAATTTCATACCTTGATTAGTGATTCGTGATCGTTTGAGATATCTTTTAATTACACTAAGCTTTTCGTGCTGATAACGTGTTATAATTCAGTAGGCTTATAACTACCTTTAATGGTTATAAGAACAAAGAGAGAAAAAGAGAGAAGAAGGAGAGAAGAAATATTGATATTGATATTTCAAGAGAAATGGTGCACCTTAAATGGTTACCATACATGTCTATTTATAGTATAAAATATTACTATGCAAGAAATATAATAATAATAAAATTAACATCCAATCTAGATATTTTATAACACAATCTAGATATTTTATAACAACAATTTAGTTCTTACAATTAAATCATATATTATTTCAAATCATATTTCAAATTAATATTGTATATTCGTATATGTATTTATTTAAAATTAGTGTTCGTGAATCGTGGAAATGGTCAAAGGGTAATTGATTATATGAATATAGTTTCAAACTTTTCAAGACTCATCATTACAGATTTTGCTTATCGTGTCGGGAACATATAAAGATTAAAGTTTAAATTTGATCGGAAATTTTCGGGTCATGACAAATGTGCCCCTTTTTGCTTGGTAGTCTAAGAATTAGTAAACCGATCTACTAATTGACCGCAAATCCTAAAGATAGATCTATTGGGCCTAACGAACCCCATCTAAAGTATCGGATGCTTTAGTACTTCGAATTCGTTTTTTATCATGTCCGATGAATTTCCAGGAATGATAGGAGATATTCTTATATGCATCTTGTTAATGTCGGTTACCAGGTGTTCAATCCATATGAATGATTTTTGTCTCTATGCATGAGACGTAATTTTATGAGAAATGGAAATGAAAATCTTGTGGTCTATTAAAATGATGAAATGATTATTTATGATAAACTAATGAACTCACCAACCTTTTGGTTGACACTTGAAAGCATGTTTATTCTCAGGTTTGAAAGAAATCTTCCACTGTGCATTTGCTCATTTTAGAGATATTACTTGGAGTCATTCATGACATATTTCAAAAGACGTTGCATTAGAGTCATTGAGTTCATCAAGATTATTATTAAGTCAATTATAGTTGGATATATTATGAAATGGTATGCATGCCGTCAACTTTCGATGTAATGAAAGTTTGTCTTTTAAAAACGAATGCAATGTTTGTAAAATGTATCATATAGAGGTCAAGTACCTCGCGATGTAATCAACTATTGTGAATCGTTTATAATCGATATGGACTTCGTCCAGATGGATTAGGACGGGTCATGAAAGTTGGTATCAGAGCGGTGGTCTTAGCGAACCAGGTCTTGCATTAGTGTGTCTAACTGTTAGTTGTTTAGATGCATTAGTGAGTCTGGACTTCGACCGTGTCTGCATGTCAAAAGTTTTGCTTATAATTTGTTGTCGGAAATTACCTGCTTATCATTCTTATTCTAGACACATCTTATTGCATTGATTGCATGAATAGTGTATAGACAAAATTCATATCTTAGCGTATCTGCTAATCCATATCTTAGCGTATCTGTTACTGTAGACTGTCTGACATATGCCGTAAATTCCTCTGTAGTCTACGAAATATTTTGTTCTATATATATAGATATTCTATGTAGTTAGAATATCATCTAATATTCGAAAATCAGTTCATATCGGGAAAAAAAATTCTTACTTGATCGTACGAAATGGAACTCGTCACTAGTTCAAGTTCTTCGGAACCCGACAGCTATTCCGACATGGATGTTCACCTAAGCTCCGGAAGCAGCGTCACCGGAATGAATCAACCAATCAGCTATCCCCAATTCATCTAGTGGGTTCGTAGTCGACTTAATCAATGGAGACGCGAAGAAGGCGATCCCTTCCACCAACCGAATTTACCTATTGGCGAAGAACCTGAAGCACTTACCGGCGAACCCATTCGAAGCATCATTTTCACACTCATTTCCAGAGTATCTCACCATGATTATATTCTATCCACAATTCTAAACCTTATTCATTCGCTCGTTCTTACCGACAATCATCCCGGAGTAATCGAAGAAGTCAACGAGCTTCGCGCCTGAGTAATGATTTTTGGAGAATATGGTGCAAAATTTACTAGCTTCAACAACATCATCGGCACCAACAGTACCATCAGTAACAGTACCAGTACCATCAACAATCTATGCCTCAACATCTCATTCTGTACCTCGAGTATAATCATCGTTGTACGTATCATTCTACATCAATTATCTTCGTTCTTCATGGCGATTATGTAATCTCTAATGTTATAGAGATTATGTATTCTAGTTTTGACGGTAAACCAAATGAGTTTAATACTATATTAACTCATTAAATCCATGATTACATCTGCAGAAAATATATATGTAAGTATATTTTCACAAAGATTGTAATTAAAAATTCTTTCGTACAAACTGTTAATGGTGAAAATATTTTAACGGGTAGTTAATACCCGAGGAATATTTAGATTTCACATTAACAAGTTACCCTGTACGTTCTTCGAATATGATTCAACGGTCATTTACTATCCTACTTACATCCACAGATATACAAATCCGTTCACCACAAGTAACCATTTTCATTCAATTTCATATTTGGATTTTCACCTATCAGAATCCAACAAGTAGTATAAAGAAGAAAACATTTAACAAAATAAAATTTGTTAGAAACCAATAAATTTAATCATGAGAAATTTTGTTAAGAATTCACGCTAACAAAATCCTAGCTAAATGTTCCTAGCTAACTGTTAATTCCTTATTACATTTATTTATCGCAATTTTAATTCTCGCAATTTTATTTATCGTCATTTAATTTCTGTTATTTATTTTACGCACTTTAAATATTGGGACACGTATACAAGGTTTTGACATATCATATCGACGCATCTATATATATTATTTGGAATGACCATAGACACTCTATATGCAGTAAAGATTGAGTTAGCTATACAGGGTTGAGGTTAATTCTCAAATAATATATATATACTTTGAGTTGTGATCGAGTCTGAGACATGTATATAACGGGTCACGACGCGTATTAATTAATTCGAATATTATATATTAAAATACATACGCATTATTGAATTTCTAATTGTGGACTGCTAACTGTGGACTAGACAATTAAAATGAATTAAAATATTGATTATAACATATGAAACTAAATATTTCTTCAAGTTTACCACTTGATTTCATCCTAAACCTCATTTGTATCTTGACGATTCCAAACAGCGTTCAAACCTTTCATGATTCTTGAAAACACCTCACTTGAGAGAATGAATCAACTGTATCTCATCTACGGAAGAAAAGATTGATGCATATAGCTATGCACTTGAAAACACTCGGAACCTTAGTAAACGTTTAACACGTATCTGTGCTAGCTCTTTTGGCGTTGTTATTACCGAAAATAACTTTGCAATCCCTTTCTAAAGTAGCCAATTTTGTCACAGCTCCAGCAAGTTAACTTTGACTTTTCAGTCGGATTAACCTTATTATAACCTTGTTATATAAGTTGCCTTTCGCCATCGTTACCGGGAAACCGTTTATGTTCCACCACAGTAGCAATAAACTTACCAAAAACTTCACTGATCTTTGAATTTCCGAAAAATCATTATATTTATCAAAACCCCATCAATTATTCATCTGCATCTTGTAACGAGAATTTCCATACGAATCATCGGGAATTAGCAATCGGTATTTTGAAATCTCGCAGCATGTCTACGCCAACAGTTATATGTGTACATATAACGTCAATCTCCTGGACTTACATACTTCGAACATGAAGTTTCTGAAAAACACCCTAAACTGCGAACTAGTTCTCGAAATTTTGAAAAATGCTGATGAAGCAGCAAAAACTGTAAACGACCTTAACAGTAAAAATTTTGATGATAAAGAATAGTGGGTTATCAAAACTCAGAAAAAGAAAAGGTTTGGAACTGAAAAACGGATTGAGCAAAGTATGAAGGAGGCTGTGGATAAATCACAAAGACAAAATCTACCTTCAAAGAATCCAAATGATTCAGTGTCTGCTGAAGTCATTAACGAATACCTTGCTCCTGATTCTAAACCTTTACGGACAATCTTCATCATCGTCCATCAATATTAGAAATTCTAAGATATCATCGTATCTTTCATTATAAATATCCTCTATATTTCTGAAGATATTTCATAAGTATTCTTATCTGAAATCATTTATCTTTTCGCGATATCTGCATTACATCATAAAGGAAACTATTTTAGTTTCTAAATTCTGAAAACTTCGAATTTAAAATAATGAATGATATTGAAGTAGTGTCGGGAACTGAAACATGAGTTAGTATAATATAATGACACTTGATCAACGTGATTATATTACAGTAAGTCATGCTGAGTTTCTAATGAAACATGATGATTCACATATCATAACATCATCATGTGTCATGTTACATAACTCTTTCATTCCGCTTAACTTCTAAACATATCAAGAAAATATATTCTTGATAGTTCTATTCTCAGTGATTCTGGTTATTTACAAATCAAATCGTGCTATTACATTCTTTCTTGTTTAGAACATTAAGTTCATTCGAAACTCCATACTTACGAATTCTGGACCGTTACTGGCTTTACTAGAGGTCGAGAAGAGAATAAAAAGGCAAACAACTCTGAAACATAAGGGAAGATATAAAACTCGACAACAACACAGAAATCACAAACCGTGTACATTAATACGAATAGCAATATAAAGACACGGAAGTATGATAAACACAATAACCCCAAGAGCGAAGTAGAAGTAAACAGATTCCTCCGGTGGTAGATGAAAAAGGAGAATAATCAATATGAAAGTCAGGAATATATCCAGAATTAAAACTGGATGAAGCATATTGACTGATGATTTGAAAGTATGAATTAAAATATAGGAAATGAGAGTGGTGGGAAGTAATGGAAAGGAAGAAGTTCATTTATAGTGAAAATACTAGACAAAGTAATTGAGATAGATGATCGCATTCAATTATAGAGATCTTAATTTCCATAAATCCCGAAGAATCAGATCTTATAGACTTCCAAGATTTTCTTTTAAATCCCTTGAATTCCAGAATTCAACCAAGATAACGTCAAAAGTTAAGATGCACCTTAATTTCTAAATTCAACCATGACTACGTCAAAAATAAAGACGAATGTCTATAGCTTATTTCACTCTTTTGTGACAGCTTCACTCGTACGCTTCACATGATCGAATTATTTTATCCATATTACTCAATGATGATAAAACTCTATTTATTAACTCATATTCGTCATGACAACATTTTTATTGTTAGCCATGACAATCTCACTCAAATTTTGGGACGAAATTTCTTTAACGGGTAAGTACTGTGACGACCCGGAAATTTCCGACTAATTTAAACTTAATCTTTATATTATTTCGACACGATATGCAAAGTCTGTAATTTTGAGTCACAAATATTTTGAACTGTCATATATTCGTCTGACTTTCGACCATTCCCGACGATTCACGAACAACTATTTGTAAATAGATAACATATATATTTAAATAGTTATTTATAATTTGAAATATAATTTAGAATATTATATAATATGATTATTAGGATTTATATTGTAAAATAAATAAAATAAAATGCGATTAATGGAAAATATAGAATATATAGATATATATAAATATGTATATAAATATTACTTGTAAATATATAAAGTTATATTAAATCTATTAGTTTAAAAATATATAATATATTTATTTTAGTAATTAACTTTGCTATTTTAAAACTGTTTATATATAGAAAGGGAATATAAAAGATTTCGAGCTTAATTAGTAAACGTCGGTAATACTCGGTTGACATTTCGTTAGCGTTCATATAGATTTAATATAAGTTTATGATGGATTAAAATAAAAGTTGAACTGTAAATCGATTACGAAGATTTTAGATTTGTTAAAAGTATTTTTACCTTTTTAAGTTTAAATATTAGTACTCCGTACATATAAATCGGAACAGAAAATAAATAATTTTCGAACCTTTTTGATCAGGTTTCAAACAGGTAATGAGTGAAATAATTAAATATGTTTAATCTAAAAATTTGAGATTTTTAGGGACACTTTTATACATTAACTGTTTAGCAATGGACACGATATGGCCATCCGGGATAAACTGTCGGTAGTATATGACAATAATGAGGTTGCTAAACTGTTTACGTACTGTGTCCATTTCAATCATGTGATCTTTGGTATTATTATTTAATATTATAATTATTATTTTATATATAATTATATATATATATATATATATATATATATATATATATATATATATATATATATATATATATATATATATATATATATATATATATATATATATATATATATATATAGTAAGAGAGTTAGATTGAAATGGAGAAGACACAAACTACCACCGGCATCCTCTTCATCACCTCCGGCCACCCAAGCTCACCCCCACCATCAAGACAAACCGTCACCTTCTTCTTCAATCAACAACCCTCTCCCTCACTCAAAACCACTATCTATTGTTGGATTTTTGCTGCTATTTAACATCTACAACCGCTGCTATTTAACCCTCCTTAGTTGTTTCTTGCTGCAGTCCATAACCCAACCAACACCATCTCACCTAGCTACTGCTGTAATTTTTCTCCTTTTCTCCTTTTCTATTTCTTGCAAGCTATTATTCCAGCTTCTGTATTACTGCTATAGTGATAAAGTTTTGATATTAGATTAGTGATGATAAACATGTTGTGAAGTTAAAGAAGATTGAATGTGAGGTGATGATAGGAATGCTCGATAAAACCATGATGATTAAAATGAAAACGATTAAGCGATGTATAGTGATTATGATTAAAGCCGTATGATGGTATGATCTAGATGATGGAAATGATAATCATGTTAATGATTCGAGGATAGTGCCAAGATAAGATGATCTCCTACAAACTGTTTTAATTCAAAAACCATCGAATCAATATTTATTTTTTTCTTTCTTTCTTTCTTTTTCTAGTTATCGAATTAATGATGATAACGAAATGAGATTGTGATGGTTTCGGTGATGAAGAAGACGATGTTAATATTGTATTAATAATGGTATATGTTAATAAGGATAACGAATAAAGATGATGATGCTCGATTGCTACCGTTGTTACTTCCTGTTTCACCTGTTAATTCGAACACCCAAACCACAAACATCATAATCAGAGGTCTGTTGCTCGCCTTCTTTGTACAACTCAAAACCTACCATCTTCAATCACCCATGAACAACCATCGACAACCAATTCAAAACTTTCATTATCCTTGTCGATCACCATCATCAAACACCACTTGATCATATCCTTTATCCGCACTAAATTGCTCATCTGTTTCTACTTCTGTTGTTACAAAACACCACGAACAAACCATGATAGACCACCATAACCTGCTGCACACTTCCTAATTCGGTTTCACTCGAACTGTAGCTGCAGTAAATTTATAATGTGGCGTTTCCGTTTTTAATAGTATAATAGTGAAGAATGAGGATGACGATGAATAGTGCAAAAGTGATGATGAAGAGACTGTAATCGATTGATGATTAAGATGAGAGTGACGTTTTACGTTTCTGTTCCAAACCCTACAAAGTGGACTACAAACTTTGGATTCCTTTATATTCAATTTTTTTTAACCGTATTATTTTTCTTGGGGCTTTTTAAATGGACTTGTGAAAAACTTTGTTGGGTCGAAATTCTTGCTTGGGCTTCTATTATTGCTTTTGGGCCTGTGTAAATTAATGAAGGAGAAAACAAGGGAAATAATAATACGGGTGATATATTTATAGGACGGGAATTATAACAGAAAATTTGAATGGATCAAATGGTTAGGAAGTGTTTGGGTGGAACGAGAGGTCACGGGTTCGAGCCGGGTGTGGGCAGTTATTTTTTTTTTTGGAACTCTTTGTGAGGTAGTGCTCTCACTATTATTTATTATTATTATTGTTATTATTATTATGATTATTATTAATGTTATAGTTAGTATTATAGTTATTATTATCATTAGTATTGTTAGTATTACTTATATGACTATTATTACTAATTTTACCATTTAGTATTATTCTCTTTTTTATGATTATTATTATTATTATTATTATTATTATTATTATTATTATTATTATTATTATTATTATTATTATTATTATTATTATTATTATAAAAATAATATAACTTATTATTGTTTTCATAGATAATAGCATTAGTATCATTTTTTAGTACTATTATTATTATTATTATTATTATTATTATTATTATTATTATTATTATTATTATTATTATTATTATTATTATTATTATTATTATTATTATTAGTAATATAAGTATTATTATAAATATTATCATTATTATTATTAATATAATTATTAATATTTTTATTATTAAACTTATTATCATTATTATCATTCTTATTAAAATTATTATTTTGATCACTAAAACTATCAATATTTTCACAAATAGATACTTTTATATAAAAATACATTACGCTATATTTTTATTATTAAAAAGATATTAGTTAAGTTATATCAATTGATATATAAATATATACTAACCCTTAATATACATTTTTTATTATTAATGATAAGTAATAGTTATATATAAAACATATAAACTAAATATATTAAATTTATCTAAGTAACGTATAGTTTAACAAGTATATTATTAATAACAAAATATATATATAATTGTTCGATTATGATTATATGTGTTATATATATATATATATATATATATATATATATATATATATATATATATATATATATATATATATATATATATATATATATATATATATATATATATATATATATATATATATATATATATATATATATATATATATATATATATATATATATATATATATATATGATATATGTTTGTGAATCCGAGTCCAACCCTCCATTATTCAAAGTCATCATATGTATTTTTACTACAAAATACAGTATAGTGAGTTTCATTACTCCCTTTTTTAAATGTTTTTGCAATATATATTTTTGGGACTGAGAATACATGCGCTGCTTTTATAACTGTTTTACGAAATAGACACAAGTAGTCAAACCTACATTATATGGTTGAATGATCGAAGCCGAATATGTCCCTTTTTGCTTGGTAGCCTAAGAATTAGTAAACCGATCTACTAGTTGACGCGAATCCTAAAGATAGATCTATTGGGCCTAACGAACCCCATCCAAAGTACCGGATGCTTTAGTACTTCGAATTCGTTTTTTATCATGTCCGATGGATTTCCTGGAATGATAGGGGATATTCTTATATGCATCTTGTAAATGTCGGTTACCAGGTGTTCAATCCATATGAATGATTTTTGTCTCTATGCATGGGACGTAATTTTATGAGAAATGGAAATGAAAATCTTGTGGTCTATTAAAATGATGAAATGATTATTTTATGATAAACTAATGAACTCACCAACCTTTTGGTTGACACTTGAAAGCATGTTTATTCTCAGGTTTGAAAGAAATCTTCTGCTGTGCATTTGCTCATTTTAGAGATATTACTTGGAGTCATTCATGACATATTTCAAAAGACGTTGCATTCGAGTCGTTGAGTTCATCAAGATTATTAGTAAGTCAATTATAGTTGGATATATTATGAAATGGTATGCATGCCATCAACTTTCGATGTAATGAAAGTTTGTCTTTTAAAAACGAATGCAATGTTTGTAAAATGCATCATATAGAGGTCAAGTACCTCGCGATGTAATCAACTATTGTGAATTGTTTATAATCGATATGGACTTCGTCCAGATGGATTAGGAAGGGTCATTAAAATAATTTTGGCCAGTTATCATCATCTTCGCCGTACATCACCACATCACCATTGTGTGGATTCCATGGGTGTTCGTACGAAAGCTATTAAAGGAGAAACTCTTTATTTAATTACTAAGTGGTCCCTGCTTTCTTAAATTTTAATCATACACCCAACAAAAGGTTAACTTTCACACTTTTCAACCTATACCTCAGAAAACTTTCAAAAAATATTCGACAATTCCATATTCGGTGAAACTTCAATTTTAATGGGGATTGCCGACTCCATCAACCACATTAAAAATGATATATTTAACAACAAATTCATCATTTTGGGGGAGATATGCAAAATGGTTGATGTCATATAATGACTTCAATACACTCAGTATTGGACTCACGCTTCATATAATGACTTCCATACACTGAGTATGGGACTCGGTCTTCAAAGACAAATTCAAAGCACTTTTTCTGGCAATAAAACATCTGTAATGATCAAGAAAGTTGAAACATCTTCCAAGAGGATTTCGTATGTAATTTTCAGAGGGTTTTGCTCTTAATTGACGCCAAGAAGGTGCTTCTAAGAATTCGAAGTTATGAACATGATAAGAATGTTGAGAGTGCTAGTTAACAATTCAACCCTTCTATTAATATCATGTGGCTACAATGTGGCTAGCACTTGACAAAGGGAGCCTTGGGGTCCTATATATAGCCTCATATATAGGACCCTCATTACAAGGCTAGGAAACACAATCTGGCTCATTTCAGAATGTCAACAATCTCCCCCCATGAGATGGATTATGTTTCAAAAATTGCTCCCTGTCAAGTTTACATAAAAAAAATATATACAAAATTACATACAAGGAATCACTAGAGCTAACTAACTAATTCCTATACATATTAAGTATGTGCCATCAAATCTTGAATCCCAGATCTGATCTTCATCTTGATTCTTCAACGGTCTTATCAGAGTAGTGCACATCAGATGAATTATTAAATCACCAACTTTGTCACCGTCGATCACTATCGAGTAAGCTCCCCCTTAACTTAGTTGTGATATGTCTTGAAGCTTTCATCAACGTCTACCTTTGTTGATCGCTAGACAACAATCTCCTCCCTAGATATACGTTGTGAGTAGCTTGTAGAATTTTCTTAATTTGAGACGAAATGTCGAAACTCTAGAAGCTCCCCCCTGAAAGTACATGGGATCTTTCTTTCAAAGTCACAATCAATTGCTATTAGCTTTTATCAACTTCAACATTTGTCGATTTCTAGACAAAAATCTCCTCCCAAGATATCTGTTGAATACTATTGGTTTATATAGCATGATTCGAATAACTCCCCATATGATGTAGGATCTTCTTTGAATCTCTAGCTCCCACCCCCCAATCAACCAATTCTTTCTTTAAACTCGAGTCTTGCAACGTACATATACAAGAGTCATCAATTGTCTAAGCATTACTTTGTCTAGCTCCCCCCCCCCAAACAGACAACCCTTTGAAACAAAATCTAAACTACTGAAATTGCTATACTAACAATCTCTCCCTTAGTTGTTGATTAAGCATGTTGCTGTTGTGACGATCTTGAAAATGTTTATCCTCTGAAGTTGATTGCGGATGAGCATAACTATCTTTTCTTTGGAACTTAGAATCTTTATTGATCACATGTGAGAATCGCTAGAAGTAATGCTTTGATTTTATTTTTGAAGTCCAAGTTCTATACCATACATGTATAGAAGTCTTTATATGAAACGCGAGTCCAATACTGAGTGTATTGAAGTCATTATATGACATCAACCATATTGCATATCTCCCCCAAAATGATGAATTTGTTGCTAAATATATCATTTTAATGTGGTTGATGGAGTCGGCAATTCCCATTAAAATGGAAGTTTCAACGAATATGGAATTGTCGAATATTTTTCGAAAGTTTTCTGAAGTATAGGTTGAAAAGTGTGAAAGTTAACCTTTTCTTGGGTGTATGACTAAAATTTAAGAAAGCAGGGACCACTTAGCAATTAAATAAAGGGTTTATTCTTTAATTGCTTTCGCACGAACACCCATGGAATCCACACAATGGTGATGTGGTGATGTACGGCGAAGATGATGATAACTGGCTCAAATTATAACCAAAACACATTGTTAGGGACCACGTATGTAAATTTACAAGAGTTAGGGACCATAAGTGTAATTTTTTGAAACTATGGGAACTAAAAATTTAAATTTTTCAAAGTTCAGGGGTTAAAAATGAAAATTACAGAAAGTTGAGGAACCAAAATTGTAAATATTGAAAATTATTTGAAAATTAAAGAGTTTCTTCTTTAATTGATTTTGCACGAACACCCATGGAATCCACACAATGGTGATCTGTAATGATCAAAAAAGTTGAAACATCTTCCAAGTGGGTTTCGTATGTAATTTTCAGAGGGTTTTGCTCGTAATTGACGCCAAGAAGGTGCTTCCAAGAATTTGAAGTGTTTTTTACACATGAAGTGATGCTTCGACTACGAATCTTGTATATGTACGTTGCTAGACTCGAGTTTAAAGAAAGAATTGTTTGATTGGGGGGGGGGGCTAGAGATTCAAAGAAGATCCTACATCATATGGGGAGTTATTCGAATCATGCTATATAAACCAATAGCATTCAACAGATATCTAGGGAGGAGATTGTTGTCTAGAAATCGACAAAGGATGAAGTTGATAAAAGCTAATAGCAATTGATTGTGACTTTGAAAGAAAGATCTCATGTACTTTCAGGGGGAGCTTCTAGAGTTTCGACATTTCATCTCAAATTAAGCAAATTTTACAAGCTATTCACAACGTATATCTAGGGAGGAGATTGTTGTCTAGCGATCAACAAAGGTAGATGTTGATGAAAGCTTCAAGACGTATCACGACTAAATCAAGGGGGAGGTTACTCGATAGTGATCGACGGTGACAAAGTTGGTGATTTAATAATTCATCCGATGTGCACTACTCTGATAAGACCGTTGAAGAATCAAGATGAAGATCAGATCTGGGATTCAAGATTCGACGACACATACTTAATATGTATAGGAATTAGTTAGTTAGCTCTAGTGATTCCTTGTATGTAATTTTGTATGTTTTTTTTTATGTAAACTTTTGAAACACAATCTATCTCATGGGGGGAGATTGTTGACATTCTAAAATGAGCCAGATTGTGTTTCCTAGCCTTGTAATGAGGGTCCTATATATGAGGCTATATATAGGACCCCAAGGCTCCCTTTATTAAGTGCTAGCCACATTGTAGCCATATGATATTAATAGAAGGGTTGACTTGTTAACTAACACTCTCAACATTCTAATCGTGTTCATGAATATTCATACACATTCATGTTTATGGGACTAACATGTTCATATGACTCCACCCTCACTTCCAACATTCTATTTTCATCATCCAGGAATCTATTCCTTTATCTCTCAAGGTCCAATTCAGCTTGAAGGCGGGTGATATGATCAGTATACTCGTTGTGAGAGATGATTCGTTGATTTAGTTCTTCTTCTTCTTCATAATACTGATAGCATCAACTGCCAAGTCAGTGATGTTATGCGAGGTGTATATGAAATAGCTTATATTTTACTAGGAAAAACTATTAAATACGATACAATTTTACACAAGATATTTATTTATTTATAGAATGGATATACCTAAACCTTGCTACAACACTTATAGGCAGTGTACCTAATCGTACAGTAGTGTAGTTTTTAGTAAGTCCGGTTCGTTCCACAGGGAAATCTTTTAAACAAAGCTTAACGCTATATTAGTTTTAATTTATAAAAATACAAATATATATAAGTAATATTATTATTATAAAAAGGGGGGTTTTTACCGTTTAATGACCGGTTTGTCGATTTTTAAAACTTTTAGTCGCAGTTAAAACCTAATGTAAAATATTAAATAAATAAAAGACTTAATTTAAAGCGTAAAGTAAATAACGATAATGAAATTGCGATAAATAAAAGTGCGATAAAATAAACTTGCGATAATTAAAAAGTACGATAATTAAAAGTGCAATTAAATACAATGACAATAAATAAAAGTACGATAATTAGAAGTGCAATTAAATATGAAAATAAAGGAATTATGCTTATTTAAACTTCTGTAATCATGATATTTGACGTGTTGATTTTAGTTTTATGCCCATGGGTTAATTGTCCTTTGTCCTGGATTATTTAATATGTCCGTCTGGCTTTTGTCCATAACAGTCCATCAGTCATAAATATAAAGTGCGAGTGTTCTCGTCAAATTATCCTTATATCTGAAGCCAAATATTCTAACTAATTGGGGACTTAAACTGTAACAAGGTTTTAATACTTTGTTAATAATTACTCCAAGTGTCCTTGTACATAATTTCACCCCTGTTTTAATAATTCTATAGACTATTAATTCTATAGACTATTAATCATAATTTCACCCCTGGGTTTGGTGGGTTTCATATTTGAAATTTTTAGCTCAAAACTTAAGGTTTTGTGTCACCCACTTCCTAACCTTGTATTAGGAAAGCAACACGTCCAGTATACTTGCTCCGTATATTACCTTTCGATAAACTACCGTTCGGTTGTAAAGGAAAGCGTTGAACAAGCAACTGTTAAGGCAATGTCCCCTGACATGCGGTTAAGTTTTTGGTCTATAATGTGTCGGATGCAATTACTATCCTTGGTAGGAGCAATAGTAAAGCTCACCCTTATAATTTTTCTTCGGTCTGGCACAAGGTCCTGTCTTTGACCATGCTATGCAACCACCGTTCTTACGGTTGACACCCGATTTGGTTCAGGTGGCCTAATGAATTCCAGGTGAATTCCTAGGATTTTACGTTCAATGGTAATGAACGCATTGAAAATGGGTTTTCAGAAAACAAATCGGTTTGAAATTTTGATCAAAATATTTTCTCGTTCAAGCTCGAGTTTAGATATCATCGAATTCCATGAGTTTGTAATTCTCAATCTTTAAGGCCAATCTCTAGGATTGAGTAATATCAGTCTTAAAAGCTGATTTTTGATCTTTAAGGAGATTATCCTTTCTAGAGATCTGATTCATTAGTCTTATCCAGCTAATTTGCACGGCGTCCTCCCCATTTTACAAGACATATCCTCTCATGGTTAGGATAAGTCTGACCACTTGGCGACCCTGTTTGATGCTGAGGTCCGTGGATTTCCTGCTGATTTTAGAGATGACTTTTCTAGATTTTTCGTCAACCTACAGCTGGTCTGGATGACAACTTCATGACCTAAATCAAGAAGCGCGTTTCTTTTTCGAAAGACTTTACTTCCTTTTAATGATGGAATTGATTCATCGTGTAGATCCATCTTTCTTTCAAATATATTACAGTAAATTGGGTAAAACTGATTAAAATCGTCCAAAACAAAAGTATCTTCAGTTATTTGTTACAAAAATATGTGACTTATGTTTTAAATAACTTGGTAAATTTTCTCACACTTGGCTTTTATTTTCTTTTATTTGCCTTTTTATTGTCCCCTATTCCATTTTAAATGAATTCTAACATTTTGGTTTGTTTCTCAATTTATGTCCTTTCCGTGGTAACAATTATTTCGGTGTTAACACCTACTTTTATCGTTCATAAATATGTATAAACATGATTTTGAATTCATTTAATTGAAAATTTTGAAAATTTTACTAGAATTGGGTAGTCAGTATATAAGACTAGGGCTGTTCTTTATTATCAGAGAGCACTAGATTCTAATACAACTACTGCGTTACTAGTATTTTTAATGGTAACCAAGTGTATAAGTTAAAAATTTTAAAAATCCGAAAGAATTTAACCCCTTCCCACACTTAAGATCTTGCAATGCCCTCATTTGCAAGAAATCGGTAACAATTTAAATTATTGAGGGTGATTAGCGTAGAAAAATAATTAAATTTTACCAAAGTTTCCAAACATATTGGCGTTTGTTTGCTGAATGATAAATGGTGCACATCATTTGTTCATTCCGTCTTATTGTTACATCACATTTATTTTTCATCTTGTCGTCAAAATTAGTAGCTTTTGCTGAACTTAATGCCAGTCTTTGAAAATGCGCTGTTTTACCCTGTTTTGTACAATTGACAATATACATACAATACAAATATAAACATGCATGGTAATTTGAAATGGGACTTAAAATCCCACTTTCAAACTTTCAAATCCTAAATGGGAAATATTAGTACACAATATTAATAAAAATGATAAAAATTACACAAATATATCCAATAACATAAGTTTAAACATGAATAAGTAAAAAGATAAAAACATAAAAATCATAAAAATAACCAATGAAACCAAATCAGTCTGGATAGGGGTTCCAGTTCATCTCGTCAGGTGGGTTCCATTGTTGGTTATAAGTGTTCTGATACGCTTGGTTATAGTCATACCGGTTAAAGGGTGGTCGGATGTCGGGGTTGTGTGGCGGAAAATGAGCAGGTCGAGTAGGCACGTAATTATTTGGTACCTGATATGATAGCTGGCTCATGATTTGGTGCTGATGAACTAACCAGCTATCGTGTTGGCGTCGCCTATAATCCTCATATACTCGCTCGGAGTTCCAATGCTCATACATACTATGTCTGGCCGCGTTCGTCATTGCTTCCTCATCTATACGAACGTGGACGTCAAGAATAGCATCTCGAAAGACATCCCTAATGTCTTCCGCTTCCTCCATTTCCTCATCTGAGCCTCTCTCTACCTGAGCATGATTACCTTCATAGGAAACTGCCTGGTTGCGTCTACTCTTCAATACCTTAGCACCCGCATAAACCCGCAATCCTATGGTCTCATCCTGTTCTCTACAAACCTGTAATGGACCCCCTTGGTTCCTATCAACACCTAAATACTCTCCAATGAGAGTAACAAAAATACCTCCTCCTATTATACTCCCATCCTGCATTCCTTCTACTATTTTAGATAAATAAAAACCAACACAGTAAGGGATATTAACAAAGCTTCTCGGGTCTCGAATACACTTTAGGTAAAATAAATCATGTAAGGTCATTTTCTCCTTATTGTGACCTCTCTGTGTAATCGAGTTAGCCAAAAATCTATGAATTACATGAAGCTCGGCTTTGTTAATATGTAATAAGGATTGTTTTCCTCCCAGTGTAAAAACATTATAGTTTGACATACGCCTCCAAACGGCGTTCGCGTCAAAATTCCTATCTACCCTTTCACCACGATAAATCAAATTCATACAATCGGGTAGTAGCAATTCACTAGGAGTGTAAATCTGTAATGCCCTGGCCATATCCATCATGGACATTCTGTATATCCTACCGCCAAGGATAAATCTAAGAAAACTTCTATCATCTAACCTATCTACATCTACATTTAACACTATAGTACTCATCAGCTCAACACACCATTCCTTATATACAGGTCTACGAATGGTGAAAAGACGTTCCCAATCTGTAAAAGAAGAACTGCCATACCTTTGAATCAAATGCTGTCTAACACGGTCAGCTAGATGGACCGTTTCCAAAGGATTCCAATCAATTACCCTCGGCACCTCTACCTCTTTTGTTACCAATTTAAATTTATTACTTTGATATGCCGGGTAATCTCTCCATCGTCTATCGAATCTCAGATTAGGATGCAACGTGTGTTCAGGAATCGTTGGGTATTCTACAAGCGGATGCATCGGAAATACTATGAATTCATTAGGTAACTGTAGCGGGTCATAATAAGGTACATGTTGATCAGGCTGTTGTTGTGGTTCCTGTTGTGGTACTTGTTCGGGTTCTGGCTCGTATTGCATTTCTGGTTCTGGTGCTGGAGCAGGTCGTCTAGATGATGACGATGATGAACCTCCAGTATCGGCTTTCTGCAAAACACATTAAACACAAAGTTTGTGCATCCAAATATGCATTAGTGTTAGCAAAATAACAACTTAAAACAATCACAATAACATGTTAAATCAAAATTAAACTTATACACATTTTCACATTTTTTAAAATTCTATACTTTTTCAAATAAGCACATATGAAAATGTATACAAAGTTCATAAGCATTTAACTCAAATAACATGTCAAAATAATCATTACTAATAATTAAACAAGTCTCAAATGGCAAATATATCAAATTAATCAAGTTCATGAATTTCGGACTTAAAAAGTCCACTTTAATCTTCAAAAATCATGTTTAGGATCAATGTTTAGATCATTTAACTACCTAAACATGTTACACTACTTAATTTAGCAATAATTCATGACAAAAATCGGCCATAACCTGTTTATATCAAAAAGCCCCAAATTGTTCAAGAACACAAACCCTAGATTTCTAAAAATTTTGAAGTTTTTGGCTTCAAATCATGTTAAATAGCATCAATCTAGGTTATACATGCATAAAATACTAACAATTTATCATTAATTACACTAGAAATTAACAAAATTGCATTAGGTAAAATATTGGTAATTATCACAAAAACTAGGAATTTATAGAGTTTAGGGGTGTAATTTTTACCTTTTTGCTGAAGAATGAGAATCTAGGCATGATTAGAGCAAGAAATTTGACGAATTACGGTGAAAATTTTCGAATTTTAGAGAGTATTTTGGGGTATTTTCATGTATTTGTGTGTGTTGTGGTGTGAAGAACACAGACCCGCTGGTCTTTTGAGTCTGGTCAGTTTTCCAGCCTCATGCGATCGCATGAGGTTGGAGTGTAAACCCCATGCGATCGCATGGGGTGCCGGGTACAGTACTTTCCCCCTTTTTTTTTTAAATATAAAACCTTATAACTGTTTAAAACATTTAATTAATTAAATTCTAAAAATTTTGTTTTCCTTTAGGAGCGAGGGTGTTTCGGATCGTTGTCCTAGTCCGTCCCTCGACAAAAATTTTAAAATTTGTCATTTTTAAGCGCGATTTTAAAAGCAAAGATTTTTGGGTTTTTTAATATTTTTGGCATACTTTAATTCAATAAGATTAAAAATAATGATAATAAAAGTTCTCTCCCTCCCTCGGGTAAAGCAATTTCGGTTCAAAGACCTAGTCTTCAACTCACGACGAATTTTAAAAATCATATTTTTAACTTAACAAAATAAAGTAAATTTTTGTTTTTAAATTCACACCAAACTTAAATTTAAGATGCATAAAATTAAAAATTCATATTAATAAAATTTAAAAATTCACACTAAACTTATATTATATTTTTGTTTTTATACATACAAACTTATATTAAAAATATTAATTTTTTAAATATTTACAATTTTAAAGAAGTTTACAATATTAATTTAATATTTATATATTAATTTTAAAAACAAAGTAAAAATAAAATTAAAAATCTTTTTGGTCTTTTATCCCACTTTAATCAATCAAATATTATCAAAAATATACGCCCCTCTTTTCGGTAAAGTAATTTCGGTTCAACGACCTAATTTAACTCATGAAGAATTTTTGAAATATTTTGGGTTGATTGATTAAAGATATTTATACCTTAAGAATAAACGGTAAATTTCGTAGTGATGTAATAAATTTTTGTATGATATCAATAATTTCGGTTACGCATACCTAATTTTATCGAATACCAATTTAATACTTTATAGCGAACAAATTAGCGTTTATTATCAAAAGGTTAAAAACAAAAATTAAAATGAAAACTGTACATACTTACCTGTGAGATAGATTTCTTAGTGATATGCTCTAGCCTACTCATAATATAGTCGGACTAATTGGTTTTCCATAGCTACATAGGCGTAACCTCGAGCATTCAACGTTTTTTCTTCTAAACATATGAACGGTCCGTCTCTGCATAGAGTAGCAAATTCGGTATTTGAATAGGTTTGATTATTTGAACATTTACCTTCGTGTGACCATTTTCCGCATTTGTGACATCTTTCAAGGTGTCGTGCTCTCCTTTTTGCTGCGGATTTTGATTTTCCTTTACCAAATTGTAACTTATTATTTTCGTTTCTGGATTCTTTTCTTACTCCGTCCAATTTGCCTCTGATTAATGATACTATTTCACTTGGAAGGGTGTCATTATTACGTTTAGTGATCAAAGCATGTAGCATTAGACCATGGTTTAGTTCACAGGAAGTCTTCATCTCGTAAAAACCTAAAAAAAAAAAAAAAAATTCAGAATGGGGGGAGAAGACTAGTTCTTTAGGGTCTGCTAGGGAAAGACCATTCGGGTTCCATTTTCGAGAACTACATGAAAACAGAAAATCTAACCCTAACAGAAATACATATTATCCTTTAAAGACTTGATTCTCCCCACACTTAGTTAGCTGTGGTGTCGAAATTGTGATTAACTTCGTTGTCGACTTCCATTGGACTATCTATGTAATGTTTAACTCTGTGATCATTAACCTTAAATTCAATCCCATTTGAATTTATTAATTCTATTGTTCCGTATGGGAAAACTCTTTTGACTATAAATGGTCCAGACCATCTTGATTTCAATTTTCTAGGAAATAGCTTGAATCGTGAATTGAAAAGAAGAACTCTGTCTCCTTCTTTAAATTCTTTTGAACTTCTGATTCTTTTATCATGCCATTTCTTCATTCTTTCCTTATAGATCAACGAATTTTCGTATGCTTCATGTCTTAATTCTTCTAATTTGTTTAGTTGACTTAACCGTAGACGTCCAGCTTCATGTAAATCAAGATTAAATGTCTTCAAAGCCCAAAATGCTTTGTGTTCAATTTCTACTTGAAGATGACATGCTTTTCCGTAGACGAATCTGAAAGGTGTGGTTCCAATTGGAGTTTTGTAGGCTGTTCTAAAAGCCCAGAGTGCATCCTCCAATTTCATGGACCATTCCTTCAGATTTGATTCTACGGTTTTCTCTAGAATACGTTTTAATGCTCGGTTGGTATTTTCAACTTGTCCACTTGTTTGTGGATGATATGCGGTGGAGATTTTATGAGTTACTCCATATCTTTTGAGAACTTTCTCAAGTTGATTATTACAAAAATGAGTACCCTGATCACTTATTAAAGCTTTCGGTGTTCCGAACCTTGCAAAAAGATGTTTTAAAAAGTTGAGTACAACTCGTGCATCGTTAGTCGGGAGAGCTTGTGCTTCCGCCCATTTAGATACATAATCAATGGTTACGAGAATGTAGAGATTATTATGAGATTTTGGAAATGGACCCATAAAGTCAATACCCCAAATGTCAAATACTTCACATACTTGAATGACATTTTGTGGCATTTCATCACGTTGACTTATTTTTTCGGCCCTTTGACAAGCATCACAGGATTTGCAAAGAAGCTGTGCGTCTTTGAAAATTGTAGGCCAATAGAATCCAGCATTATAAACTTTTCTTGCTGTGAGTTGAGGCCCATAATGCCCTCCTGTTGGTCCTGTGTAACAATGGTTTAAAATTTTACTAGCTTCATCTCCGAATACACATCGGCGTATTATTCCATCGGGACAACTTTTAAACAAATGTGGATCTTTCCAGAAATAGTGTTTTATATCACTAAAGAATTTCTTTCGTTTTTGGTACGATAATCCTTTTTCAAGGAATCCACATACTAAGTAGTTTGCATAGTCTGCAAACCATGGAATTTCATTATAATCTATCTTCAATAGATATTCATCAGGAAAGTTGTCTTGTATGGTCGATTCATTTAGAACTTCTAATTCAGGATTTTTAAGACGAGAAAGATGATCAGCGGCGAGATTTTCTGCTCCTCTTTTATCTCGGATTTCAATATCAAAACTCTTGTAAGAGTAAGATCCAACGGATTAATCTTGGTTTAGCATCTTGTTTCGAAAGTAGGTATCTAAGAGCAGAATGGTCGGTATAGACCACCGTTTTAGCTAGAACGAGATATGAACGAAATTTGTCAAAAGCAAAGACAATAGCAAGGAGTTCTTTTTCAGTAGTTATGTAATTTGTTTGTGCTCCTTGTAATGTCTTACTAGCATAATATATAGGTTGAAATCGTTTTTCAATCCTTTGTCCTAAAACGGCTTCCATTGCAAAATCACTTGCATCGCACTTTAGTTCAAACGGTAGATTCCAATTTGGAGTTATCATGATCGGCGCATTAGTGAGTTTCTCTTTAAGAATATTAAAAGATTTGATGCATTCATCTGAAAAGATGAATGGAGCATCCTTTTCTAGGAGTTTATTCATAGGAGTGGCAATTTTAGAAAAATCTTTTATGAAAGGTCGGTAAAAACTGGCATGCCCTAGAAAACTCCTAAATCCTCTAACATTGGTGGGATGCGGAAGTTTATCAATTACATCTACTTTAGCTCTATCCACTTCAATTCCTTCCTTTGAGATTTTATGTCCAAGAACGATGCCTTCTTTAACCATGAAATGGCATTTCTCCCAATTAAGAACTAGATTTGATTGTTCGCATCTAATAAGCATTAGTTCAAGATTAACTAAACATGATTCAAATGTATCACCGAAGACTGAAAAGTCATCCATGAAAACTTACATGCATTCTTCTATCATGTAGTGAAAAATTGCCATCATGCACCTTTGAAAGGTTGCAGGGGCGTTGCAAAGTCCAAATGGCATGCGTTTGTAAGCAAAAGTACCATAAGGGCACGTGAATGTGGTTTTCTCTTGGTCTTCGGGTGCTATTGGAATTTGAAAATATCCGAAAAAACCATCAAGAAATCAATAGTAACTATTTCCGGCTAATCTTTCCAACATTTGATCAATAAAAGGTAAGGGAAAGTGATCTTTTCTGGTGGCGTCATTCAATTTTCTATAATCAATACAAACACGCCATCCCGTTACAGTCCTAGTAGGAATAAGCTCATTTTTCTCATTTGTGATGACAGTCATGCCACCCTTCTTAGGCACGCATTGAACTGGGCTTACCCATGGACTATCAGAAATTGGATAAATTAAACCTGCATCAAGCAGTTTAATAATTTCTTTCTTAACAACATCTTGCATATTAGGATTTAGTCTTCGTTGGCGTTGCACATACGTTTTATGACCTTCTTCCATAAGGATTTTATGTGTGCAATACGAAGGACTTATTCCTTTAATATCATGAATCTTCCATGCAATAGCTGGTTTATGAGCTTTTAACACAGAAATGAGTTGAGATTTTTCATTTTCAGTAAGAGAAGACGATATTATTACAGGTAATTCAGATTCACCATGTAAATAAGAGTATTCCAAATGGTTTGGAAGTGGCTTTAACTCTAATATCGGTGGTTCTTCTATGGATGATTTATATCGATATCTGTTTCTTCTTTTAGCATTTGAATTTCTTCTATTGTTGGTTCATATCCATTAGCCATAATTGTAGCTAACATTTCAGTTTCATCAATTGGTTCAGTTCCTTCTCCTAAAGAACATTCTCCTGTTCCTTGTAATTCTGAAAATTCTTCTAATAATTATGCAAGTGAATCTATAGTTTGAATATAATAACATGTATCATCTGCAGATTGCGGTTGTTGCATTGCTCTATCAACTGAAAAGGTAACACTCTCGTCCTCTATACTTAGGGTCAGTTTCTTACCAAACACGTCTACCGTTGCTTTAGCCGTGTTTAAGAATGGTCTTCCTAGTATGAGAGGAACTTGGGAATCTTCTTCCATGTCCAGAACAACAAAATCTACTGGAAATACTAAAGTACCAACTTTAACTAGCATGTTCTCCATTATCCCTCTAGGATATTTTACTGATCTATCGGCTAGTTGTATACTTATTCTTGTTGGTTTCAATTCTCCAAGGTCTAGTTTAGCGTATAATGAATACGGCATTAAATTTATACTAGCACCTAAGTCTGCCAACGCTTCTATTGAACTTAGACTACCCAGAAAACATGGAATTGTGAAACTTCCTGGATCTGATAGTTTTTTTGGTATCTTATTCAACAGCACTGCTGAACAATTAGCATTCATAGTAACAGCCGAGAGTTCTTCCATTTTCTTTCTATTTGTGATTAGATCTTTCAGAAATTTAGCATATCTAGGCATTCCTGAAATCACATCAATGAAAGGAAGATTTACATTTATCTGTTTAAACATATCCAAGAATTTAGATTGCTCGGCTTCAAGTCTCTCTTTTCTCATTTTACTCGGGTAAGGAAGTGGTGGTTGGTATGGTTTAACATAAGGTTTAGCCTTAACTGTGTTATCTTCATTAACCTTTTCAACTACCGGTTCTTTTTCCTTATCTTGCTCAGGTTGTGGTTCTTGTGGAGTAGGAATAGTTTCATCAGAAATTACAGGTATTTCAGGTGGTTTAAGTGTAATACCACTTCTTATGGTAATAGCTTTAGATGTTTCATTCCGAGGGTTAGCATTTGTATCACTAGGTAAACTTCCCGGTTTTCTTTCACCTATCAACCTTGCTAGGTTACTTACTTCTTGTTCCAAATTTTGAATAGAAGCTTGTTGATTTCTAAATGCTTGAGCATTTTGTTCATTGTTTGTTTCTGAGATGTGAAAAATTGAGTTTGTGAATCAACTAGCCTCGACATCATGTCTTCTAAATTTGGCTTTTTATTATCGGTTTGTGGTGGTTTGTTTTGAAAATTAGGTCTTTGCTGATTGTAAGTATTATTGGATACTTGTTGATTACTAGGACCTTGTTGATTGTTGTATGGAACATTTCGGTTATAATTCTGGTTTTGATTGTAAATTGGTCTTGGCGGTTGATAATTATTCTGATAATTATTTCCAAGCCTTTGGTTTATGTATGAAACATTCTCTCTTTGTTCCATTGTTAATTCAATACTGAGACAATCTTTTGTCAAATGTGGTCCTCCACACTGCTCACAACTAATTCGTATTGAGTGAATATCTTTAGTCATCTTTTCCATTCGTCACTCGACAGCATCTATCTTTGCGGAAATGGAATCTAAGTCATGGCTAGAATCGGCTCTAGCTGCTTTAGATGATCTAACGATATCTTTTTCTTGGTGCCACTCATGTGAGTGGGAAGCAGTGTTATCAATAATTTTATAAGCGTCAGTTGTTGTTTTCTTCATAATAGAACCACCAGCTGCTATATCTATGTCTTTTCTTGTAGTGATGTCGCATCCTTGGTAGAATATTTGTACAATTTGACAGGTGTCTAACCCATGTTGCGGACATCCTCTCAACAACTTTCCAAATCTTGTCCACGCCTCATATAGAGTTTCATTTGGTTTCTGTGTGAACGTAACAATTTCTCCTTGAAGTCTTACGGCTTTAGATGCCGGAAAGAATTGTTTAAGAAATTTTTTAACAAAAACGTCCCATGTATCAATCGCCCCTTCAGGTAACGATTCTAACCAATCTTTGGCTTCTCCCTTTAAAGTCCAGGGAAATAACATGAGATATATCTGTTCATCCTCCACTTCTCTGATTTTAAATAGTGTGCAGATCCTATTAAAGGTACGAAGATGTTCATTTGGATCTTCCTTCGGCGCACCACTAAATTGGCATTGATTAGTTACCATGTGTAGGATTTGTCCTTTGATTTCATAATCTGGTGCATTAATATCAGGTTGAGTAATTGCGTGACCTTGGCCAGTGCGTTTAGCTCTCATTCGGTTTTCCATACTTAAAGGTTCCAGATTTTCCATGATTGAATTTGTTGAATCTGAATCACTAGAGGATTCTGATTTAATGGTTGGTTCCTCAACAATCTCTGTTTGAATGATTGGTGGTTCCGGAGGAAAGATTAGTGGTTCAGGATCTATGAATTGTCCCTGAATAATCTCCAGATTCTCAATTGTGAGGTCGGGTTCAAAAAATGGATTATCAAAAATTTAAATTGGAGTACTTGGTCGACTGGATGACGATTCTAAAGAAAAATCAACGGCGACAATATTTGCTAGATGTCTTGATCGAGTTACAGGTGGTGAACGTACAAAAGGTGGTGAACGTTTTGCTCGGTGCATTCACTGAATATCCTATTAGTTATAAAAATAAGAAAAGTTATATAAGTTATCAAATTAATAGACATTTCTGATTTTGCCCACGTTTCGAATAGCCAAAAGATGCAGCAGAGGGGCAGGATTCGTTTGGTCTCAATATAATTGAGTACTGTTTGGCTCCAATACGAACCAGAAAATTTTGATGTCTATCAATTTAACCGCTTAAAATAAATTTTCGTAATTTAAAGAAATTTAGAGAAGAAGTAGAAAATAAAATCTAAGTCCTAAAACTAGAATGGCGAGAAATAAGAAAGAAAAAGAGCACGTCGAAAAACGTCGAAAAATAAAAGATTGAAAAATAATAGGCGTCGAAAAATAAAAATAAGAAAGTAGCGCGTCGAAACTCAAAAAGGAACTAAAAACTAAAAATTAAAAGTTGAGTCTAAAAATATTAAAGCTTAAAAAAAATACTATATCCCAAATGGCAATAACTTAAAAGGGTACTAAAACTTAAAAAGGCGTCGCAAAATTCTAAAGCACCTAAATCTTAGTCTAAAGAAAAAGCACTTAAGGGATTTTACGACAAAGCCTAAAAATCTAGAAATAAAAATACTATGGTAAGAACTATGACTTAAAACTAAATATGAGCGAAAAATACAAAAATTACGCTAAAACAATTAAAATGGTACAAAATATAAAAATATACTTAAAGTTGCAAAAAGTACAATTTTTATAAAAATATTATTTTATATTATTTATTTTATAAAACTATTAATTTTATATATTTAAAACTAATTAAAACTAAAAATACAAATTAAATCTAAAAACTAAACTAATTAATAAATAATTAAAAACCTAATTAGGGTTTTATAATAATAATAATAAATAATACTCCGTAATTAATGCGAAACTAGGTCAAATGTGGCGTATCTGTCAGGGCCATGCGATCGCATGGTCCTCACCTTAAAAATCCATGCGATCGCATGGAGCAGGTTTTCGGGCCAGGTGGGTTGGGCTGCTACAGTGTAGCCCGTAAACTTTTATATTAAATTTTTTTTTCTGTTTTAATTTTCTGATTTATATAAATAAAAGTTATATTTTTACAAACTAAAAAAAAAATTTAAGGAAACTTCATAGTTTTATATATATTTATTTAACAAACTATTAAAAATATATAATTTTTGTTTTTCTTTTTATATTTTCAGAAACTAAAACGTATTTTTACAAAAACTTATTTTTATAAAAGTAAACCAAAAATTAATAAAAATCTTTTTTTTATAGCGTTGCTCTTCCGGCGTTTAAGCAGAAATGTTCCCCGGTAGTGGCGCCAAAAATACTTGATGTTATGCGAGGTGTATATGAAATAGCTTATATTTTACTAGGAAAAACTATTAAATACTGTGATGACCCAGAAATTTCTGACCAAATTTAAACTTTATCTTTAAATGATTTAATGTTTTCGACACGATAAGCAAAGTCTGTAAAGTTGAATCTCAAAATTTTTGAACTATTCAATTACCTTTCGATTGTTCTCAACGATTCGTGAATAATTATAGGTAAATAGATACATATATATACCATAACTTGAAAACGTAACAAAGTGTTGAGTATATGATACTGTGCATTAAACTTATTGGTTTGATTATCTGATTGATATATTTAGATACAGAGTTAAAAGATTATGCCAAACTATTGAATTAAAAGATAATTATTGAGTCCCTTAAGGATTATGATATTATTACGGGTCTCTGTTGTAAGGTCCACGTTGATTTGGGAAATCATTCATTCTTAACGGTATTCGGAATAAATGGTAAAGTGTTTGTTTAAATAACGTAATTTGGACACATACAATAATAAGGAATATCAACTGTTGGAATTAGATATATGAATAACTTGCGATATGTATTTTAAAACGTGTTTATTAATATCGAAAATATATATTTAACAATACGATAAAATATAATATTAACTTGGTCATAAAAACAAATTGTTATTATATATATATTAACAAATAGCGAGACGATGATTTATAGAAGTAAATGATCAAAATACTCGAAAGTTTAAGATATACTTTGAGTGGTATAGTTTAGGGATAATTTAAGGCTATATTTTGACAAAGGTACGTGACACGAAATGTAAAATACAAGTTTTCTCAGCGTACGAAAGGACATTTGAAAAACCGGAACCGGGACATAAGTCGAATGATGACGTACGACTTATCGGAACAAAAATTACAAGTCAACTATGCATGTGAATTTAATATAATATATAATTAATTATATAAATTAAATATATTATATATATTATATAAAATTATGTCGACAAACAAAAAGTTAAAAGTTTGTGAGCTGGATCAGAGGGCCATGCGATCGCATGGCCTTGAAGCACAAATCCCATGCGATCGCATGGGGTGCTTTTTCAGAAAAGGTACTATAAATTCAATTGTTTTGCTCGAACAATTACACACAGTTACACATATATAGATATATACTCCGTAATATTTATATTATTTATATTATTATTATTATTATTATTATTATTATTAATATTATTATTAATATTATTATTATAATTATTATAATTATTATTATTAAAGATTAATATTAATATTAATCTTATTATTATCAGTAGTATTAATATTATTTTTATTAGTATTATACATAAAATACTACGACGAGGTCATGTTCAAACGATTTTAAAAATGATTTTCGAATGAATTAAAGCTAAGGAAATTATGGGTTATTGCCAAGGAGGTTATGGGTAATGTTCGGGGGTATATTTATGAATCAAACCTAGTGTTTATCATCTCCGTTGCGTCTACGTACTTTTCTGAAATATTGAATCTCAATACTGATACGTAAGCATTTATATTTTATCTTTTATAAATTAATAGTGTATCCATGTCTAGTGCTCGATTTTATATATTTATACATGCTAGTATGCTAAATTTCGTCGTTAAACAGTTTATAATAAATCATGAATTAAATACATATATTACTGGTAAAAGGTATATGATATGCATGTTTTTGGAAAGCTAACGAAAAATCAATAACTTTTTATTTAGATATCGAATAGTTTCGATGAACGAATTAAAAGATATGATCAACTGAATTATGACTGACGTTAATTGAAATTGCTTTTGAATCTACAATTAAGATTTAAACAACTTGTTTACGAGATTGATAAAATTGATTTTTGAATATTACCAACCGAGTAAATGAATCCTTATACAAGGTACATCTCGTTTTATTGAACTATTGTCAAAATTGACTTTTTGAAACGACTTTGGAAAACTTTTGTATGTCGATCTCGAGCATTAGGATTGTGATACACTATGACCTGACCTAGCTTGATAGACATTTATTGACCAACATATGTTCTCTAGGTTGGGATCTACGATTATTTGATATTCCGAGTTTCGGACACATTACGATGAACAACTTTATGTGCTGCTAAGGTGAGTTTCATATGATCCCTTTTACTCAATATATTTTTGGGCTGAGAATACATGCGACTGTTTATAAATACTGAAAATACTAGATTTATATGCGTGAGTTTCATTGATCCCTTTTTAAATGCTTTTGCAATATATATTTTTAGGCTGAGAATACATGCACTTTATTTTAAACGCAATGGATACAAGTACATACTTAATTCTACACTGAGTTTGAACCAAAAATCCCTTAGCTTTGGTAACTAGTAACTGCCAGTTATAAGAACTGGTGGGCGCGAGTAGTAGTATATGGATCCATAGGGCTTGACATCCCCGTCCGAGCTAGAGCACTAGCCTTTTAACGGACGTATGCTATTTGAGAAGCGTACACGTTGGTTTGCGTGTATTTTTAAGATGATTATACAAAGGGTACAAATTATATATACGTTAAGTTTATTTACCATGGTGCTCAATTTCGTAGAATATTTTGATAAACGTTTCTGGATGAAACAACTGAAATCTTGTGATCCATCTTTATATACAGATTATGCGAAACATACAAACTATGAACTCACCAACCTTTGTGTTGACACTTGTTAGCATGTTTATTCTCAGGTTCCCTAGAAGTCTTCCACTGTTTGCTTATATGATAGACAAGCTATGTGCATGGAGTCTTATATGGCATATTTTTCAA
Organism: Rutidosis leptorrhynchoides; assembly: GCF_046630445.1. Taxonomy (NCBI): domain Eukaryota; kingdom Viridiplantae; phylum Streptophyta; class Magnoliopsida; order Asterales; family Asteraceae; genus Rutidosis; species Rutidosis leptorrhynchoides. Next base: position 393,588,862 of record NC_092336.1, on the reverse strand, counting down.
GAAAACGTTGCATTCACCGATTCATCATCATGTACCTTATTTTGACTGCATTGTCAACGGAAGTACTATTGTAAACTATTATATACGATAATTGTCTATATGTAGAAATCATCAGATGTCGAAAACCTTTGATTTAAATATTTATTTATGGTGTGCCTTTTCAAAAGAATGCAATGTTTACAAAACGTATCATATAGAGGTCAAATACCTCGCAATGAAATCAATGAATGACGTGTTCGTCCATATGGATTTGGAGCGATCGTCACAGTTGGTATCAGAGCGTTGGTCCTAGTGAACCAGGTCTTGCATGAGTGTGTCTAACTGATAGTGGTTAGGATGCATTAGTAAATCTGGACTTCGACCGTGTCTGTATGTTAAAAGTTTTGCTTATCATTTCTTGTTGGAAATTACATGTTTATCATCTAAAGTCTAAACGCGTCTTATTGCATTGATTGCATAGATAGTGTATAGACAAATTCATATCTTAGCGTATCTGTTACTGTAAACTTTTCCTGACATCTTCCGAAAATTCCTCCGTGATTTATGGAATTTTGGTATTATATATACATATGTAAATTATGTATTGAAGAGTACCAATCTAAATTCTATAATCTATTTCATATCAAAAATCATCTCTCTAATTATACAAGATGGATCCCGTATCTAGTTCAAATTCCTTAAACTCCGACAGCTATTCCGATATGGATATTCATCTGAATTCCGAAGACAGTGTAACCAGAATGGATCAACCAATCAGCCATCACCTATTCTGGATGAATTGGGGATGGGTTCGTAGCCTACTTAATTATTGGAGACAAGAAGAAGGCGATCCCTTCCATCCACCACAATGCCCTCTTGGCGAAGAAGCTGAAGCACTTACCGGCGAACCTGTTCGAGACACCATTTTCTCTCTAATTTCCAGAGTATCTCGTCACGATAATATACTATCTCAAATTTTGGATCTTATTCATCCGCTCGTCCGAACCGCCAATCATCCCGGTGTGGTAGAAGAAGTCAACGAGCTTCATGCTCGGGTAGTGGCTTTGGAGAATATGGTGCAAAGGTTACAAACACCAGCAGCATCACCGGCATCAACAGTACCACCGACAACAACACCAACAGTACCATTACCACCACCAACAGCATCCGCATCGCAAACCTCAACTTCACAATCTGTTCTACGAGCATCAACGTCATACGCACCGTAGTTACCAAGAAATACCAGCAACAATAGCCGATGAAGTATTAACTCATTTCCCCTGAAGAAATTTTATGTATATTTAATATATATGAATTTTGAAATCAAAATAAATATTTTCGTACTAAGCTATTACGTGTGAATCTTAATTGGTAGGTACTACTCGGTTAGTTCATATTACTAATATGCAATGATGTACATCCTTCCTTAACAACTTAACCATTGTTAACTACAATCTCCGTTTCAACTCCATGAATTCCATTTCATAATAAACCAAGTGTATTAATCAATTACATAATTGATTTTACATTTTCAATTTTGATATACTCGAAACTTTCCAGAAAACATCATATGTGCCTTGTAAGGTTCACAAAAATTTCACGAGCACCAACATCCTTCACCGAGGAATATCAATAAGAATAAATAATGAAGTATCAATTACATTAGCGAAATACTTCTCAAAGATTATGTAATCTTTAATGTTTTAGAGATTAATCATTTCTAAGTCAAGCCGAAAATTAAATGAGCTTAATATGATATTAACTCATTAAATCTATGTTACATCTGAAGAAAATATACATACATATATTTTCATAAAGACGGTAATAAAAATTCTTTTGTATAAAGTATTAATTGTGAAATCTTTAACGGGTAGGTAATACCCGGGAAATATATAAGTTTGCAATTAATATGTTACACTGTACATTCTTCAATTTTGATTCAAAAATTATTAACAATACTCACAACGATATACAATCGTTTTCATACAAATTCAATTACATATTCTGATATTGACGGATCAGAATCCAAGTTATAACTCTGAACCGGTGACATCATTCTTAGATCTCTACATCTTTCAAAGCTATACTTTGACTTCAAAACTGTGCAAGATCCTTTAACGTTGTTTTTTTTACCGAAAATAATCTTGCAATCCATTTTCAAAGTATCCAGTATTCTCAACCATTCAACCTCGACTTTTCAGATTAGCCTTATTATAATCTTGACATATACATTCTTGTTACCGGGGAACCTTTCATGTTCCACCACATTAGCAGTAAATTTACCAACAACCTCATTGATCCTTGATCTTTCGAAAAATCCTTATACTCATTGAAACCCTATCATGTACTCATCTACATCTTGTAACGAAAATTGCCATACCAACTATCGAGAATTAGCAATCAGTATTTCGAATTTCGCAGCAATTCTATGCCAACAGTTATATATATATACATATAATGTCTATCTTCTAGACTTACATACTTCGAATGTGAAGTTTCTGAAAAACATCCCAAACTATGAACTAGTTCTCTGAAATTGGAAAAATGCTGATGAAGTAGCAAAAACTGTAAACGACCTTAACAGTCAAAAGTTTGATGATAAAGAATAGTATGGTGGTAAAGCTGAGAAAAAGAGAAGGTTTGAAACTGAAAAACGGATTGAGTAAAGTATGAAAGAGGCTGTAGATAAATCACAAAGACTGAACCTGCCTTCAAAGAATCCAAATGATTCAGTGTTTGCTGAAACCATTAGTAAGAACCTTACTTTTTATTCTAAACCTTCACAGACAGATTTTCCGCATCATCCTCTGATATTAGAAATTCTAAAATATCAACGTATCTTTCATTATAAATATCCTCGATATTTCTGAAAATATTTTTTTATAATCATTCTTATCTGAAATCATTCATCTCTTCGCGCTATCTGTGTTACATCATAAAAGAAGCTATTTTAGTTTCTAAAATCTGAAAAATTCGAAAAATAGATGTTTTGAAGTAATGTTGGGAATTGAAGCATGAGTTAGTATAATATAATGACACTTGATCAACGTGATTATATTACAGTAAGTCATGTTGAGTTTCTAATGGAACGTGATAAAGGTTCACAGATCACACCCTCATCATGAACCATGTTACATAACTCTTTCATTCTATTTAATCTTTAAATATATCAAGAAAATACTTTTCTTGATGATTCGGTCTTTTCCAGATATTCTGGTAATTTGACAAATCAAGATCGTGTCATTACAATTTCTTTCTTAGAACATTAACTATGTTCATTCCGAAATGTATAGCTACGAATTCTGGACCATTATCCGCTTGACTTAAGGTCGGGAAGAGAAAACGAAAGCATGAAGCTCCGAAATATAATGGAGAATATAAAGCACGATAACAACCCCGAAATTACAAACCGTGTATATCAATGCGTATAGAAATATAAAGACATGGGAGAATGAAAAATACTATAACCCCAAGGTAATAGTAGAAGAAAATAACTTCCTCTGGTGGCAGATGAAAAAGAAGAATGAAGGATACGATAGCCAAGAAAATATCAAGAATCAGAACTGGATTAAGCATTTCACAATCTTTTGGAAGTATAAAATAAGGAAGAAGATGTAGGAGTGGTGAAAATATTGAAACGGAAGTGGTTAATTTATAGTGAAATATCAGACATAACAATCGAGGCAGATTACGCATTTAAAGGAAATCTTAATTTTCTTAAATTTCGAAGAATCAAATCTTATTTAGATTATGAAGATTTTCTATTCCTTAAATTCCGGAAATCAATCGTAACTACGTCAAAAGTTAAGACGAATCTCTATTCTTTCATTTCACTCTTTTACGATAACTTCTCTCACACGCTTCGAGAAATCGGATTGTTTTATCCATATTATTCAACGGTGATAAAACTCTATTTATCAACTCATATTCGTCATGAAAACATTTTTATTGTTAGCCATGACGACCTCACTTAAATTTCGGGACGAAATTTCTTTAACGGGTAGGTACTGTGATGACCCAGAAATTTCTGACCAAATTTAAACTTTATCTTTAAATGATTTAATGTTTTCGACACGATAAGCAAAGTCTGTAAAGTTGAATCTCAAAATTTTTGAACTATTCAATTACCTTTCGATTGTTCTCAACGATTCGCGAATAATTATAGGTAAATAGATACATATATATACCATAACTTGAAAACGTAACAAAGTGTTGAGTATATGATACTGTGCATTAAACTTATTGGTTTGATTATCTAATTGATATATTTAGATACAGTGTGATGCCCCGTACAAAACCATCGTGTACGAATCATCAACAACAGGATCATTACAAGATTAAGTACTATATGCTGTAATTAAAGAAATTGCATTCACGATAAAAAGGTGATGTCATAACCGACATCAAATGTTTTACATTCCAAAAGTATGCTTCACTAAGTAGAAGCAATAATAAGTGTACGTGACCCCAAAGGTCGTTACATAACATAGTTTCAAAAGTAAATAAGTTTGAATGCAAGATAAGTAGTCATGCGATAACAACTCTAAGCAGCGGGTTCTACAGCACGACAAGTAAGACAGCGGAAGCAACCTCAAGCACCTGAGAAATACATGCTTAAAAACGTCAACACAACGGTTGGTGAGCTATAGTTTAAGTATAACAGTATGTAAGGTAGGCCACGAGATTTCAGTGCTACAAAGAGCGTTTCAAAACAGTATGATAAAGTATATGTTAACCGTGGGCACTTGGTAACTAACTTAACGTTTAAAATACCTCCTGAAAGTACACTTGGCGAGTGCGTATGTTTACGAAGTATTAAACACTCGTTGACTGCTAGCGTGACTAGCCCGAGTGGGGATGTCAAACCCTATGGATCCATATCTAAGATTCGCGTTCACCGGTTCATAAACCAATGATTAAACGTTACCGAGCTAAACGGAATCTTTCTGCCGTTATATAACCCACACATATATAAAGTTTAAGTACTCGTGCCTAGTATGTAAAACATAAAATCCGCATGTATTCTCAGTTCCCAAAACAAGTTAAAGTAAAAAGGGAATGCTATAACTCACAATGATATGTAGCGGTAAAGTAGTAGTCGGGAAAGGTGTGCAAGTAAATGGTCCGAAGTCCTCAACCTAAGTCAAATAGTACTAAGTCAGTAAATCGTCTTAATAGGTTTAAAAGTATGTATTTAAGGTCTTAAGGGTCATCATCAATCATCATTAAACAAAAGGCGTAAAGTAAGTTTCGTTTATGAAAGTAGTTTTCAACAAAGTCTGAATTCAGTCAGTCACCACGGCCTCTACCCTTACAGAATTAAGGTGATACCAGTGGCCATGGCTCCGTCTATGAGTCCCTTAAGTGTGGTAAAATTTACAGAAGCAAACTCGTCTTGGTTTGACCGTGGCGACGGTCTAAGTGCGAGTAGGTCAGAAATTTCTGCACAACGTTAAAGGACATAGTGACGATCGGAGGGCCATAAATCCTAAACCGTAACTCGGATTAAGACGAGTCCTATATGAAAAGTTATCTACACGAACTGAGATATCTGAAAATCAAGGTTACAGTATCCCAGGTGTACTGGTCTGTTACAGAAACCAGAAAAACAGAAACTGTACACAGAAAACAGAAAAGTAAATGGACATAGTGACGCTCGGAGGGCCGTAGACTCTAAACCGTAACTCGGATTAAGACGAGTCTTATATGAAAAGTTATCTATTCGAAAAGTTATATCTAAAAATCAAGGTTAGAACAGCCCAGGTCTACTGGTCTGTTCCAGAAGCATCAGGTCAGTAGGTTTTGGACAGAACAGTGAGTTTAAAAGGGTTCCGGTGGTCTTGGTGCTTGATGTTCATCATGGTTCTCATCCTTGATGCATATAGCTTCAAGTGTACAACTCATTGATGTATCTACATCATCTTAACCAAGTCTTGACCATCATAACCCATGTGCAAGTCTAAGACATGAAGCACAACTCACTTAAGAGTTGTATGAAGTTTGATGAACCAAAGTTGCATCAAGGTCTTAGATCTAACACATACATGGACTTTAAAGCTAATAACAAGTTACAAACTTGAAAGTAAACTAACTAATCAAGATCATAAGTAGTAGAACATAGTTCTTAGTTTGATCTTGAAGATCCAAGACTCAAAAGTCTAGATCCAAAGTTACATTTAAAGAAAACTTGTTTGTGTGTTCTTGAACTTCCAAGGTTAACTTGATTTGTTCAAGAGATATGAGATCAAGACTAACTTGTAGTACTTGACCATATAAACTAACTACATGAAATTAAAGTGTATAAAATAAAGAAATAAGTTAACTAAACAAGTAATTAGTTCAAGGGTTGCTCATACTTTAAAGATTCAACCAAAGTTGATCTTTAAGTAAAGTAAACTTTAAGTTTACTTCCATGACTTACAAGTATGATTTCAACAACAAGAACTTTATAATCTTTGAAACATTATATGTAGAACATAAACTAGTAAGTTTAGTTCTTGTGTTCTTGATGAATACAAGATATTATGAAGAATCAAAACTAGGAAGTTAGATTCTTGAAAGTTAGTAAGTAAGTAACAACGACATGTAACAAGAATCAAACAACAAACAAAGATTGATGATGATGAATGCTTATGAAATCAGTTTTTAGCAAGGAAAAAGAGGAGAGAAAAGTTCATATTACTTACAAGTAAGTAGAGAAAAGTGAGAGAGAATGGTTGAGAGAAAATGGGAGATGAATGTGTGTTTGAATTGTGAAGTGAATACAAGTTAACTAGTAGTGAATAATGAACACAAAAACACCCCTAAAGGGAGTCTTGGTTTCGGCATTCTGCAGCAGAAATGAAGGGGGAAGGTTAAGTTTAATGGTTATTAGCATGTAAAGTTCATAAAGGTGGTTAATGAATGGTCATGCATGGGGAAGGTGTGCAACTAGATTCTTTCAAGTATTAAACTAAGTAGTTACACTCCTAAGTGATACTTACACATGAAAGAGTGGGCTAGTCAAGTCCATTTAAAAGGTAGGGTGGGCTTACAAGTCTTAATTCATGAGTCCATTAACTAATCAAAGCCCAAGTTCAATTAATTAACAATTAAACCCAATTAAAGCCCAAGTAACTAACGAATAGCCTTAGTTAATTAAAATGATTAATAAATTTAATCATGAATGTAAATAATATCTAAAAATATTATTCGTGAAAGTTTCGGGTGTCACAAAGACGTTTCAGGCCCTTAAAAGTCAAGTACGGGCAATCAAGGCAACATGTAAATGTAATAACATACATTCGTTTAATCATACGTATTAATAATAATAATTATTAATAAATAAATGTTGGAAATTCCAGGGTCGTTACATTACCCACCTGTTAAAGAAAATTTCGTCCCGAAATTTAAGCTGAAGTAGATGGAGGAGTCGGGAAAAGGTGAGGATACTTTCGCATCATTTGATCCTCTCGCTCCCAAGTAAACTCAGGTCCTCGTTTGGCATTCCATCGTACTCGAACGATCGGAATCTTGTTGCATTTCAAAGTTTTGATCTCACGATCCATAATTTCAACAGGTTCCTCCACAAAGTGGAGTTTGTCATCAATAGTAAGTTCTTCCAATGGTATGATGAGTTCGGGTGCAGCAAGACACTTCTTCAAGTTTGACACATGGAAGGTAGGATGAACTGAGCTCAATTGTGCTGGTAGATCTAAACGGTATGCAACTGGTCCAACACGTTCCAAGATCTCGAAAGGACCAATGTATCGTGGGTTCAACTTTCCACGTTTTTCAAAACGGATCACACCTTTCCAAGGTGCAACCTTCAACATTACACGATCACCAACATTAAATTCAAAGTCCTTACGTTTAAGATCGGCATAACTCTTTTGGCGGTCACGGGCAGTCTTAAGTCTAGCTTGGATCTGAGCAATCTTCTCCGTGATTTTGTGGACTACCTCGGGTCCGGTGATTTGCTTTTCGCCTACTTCGGCCCAACAAATAGGAGATCGGCACTTACGGCCATACAATTCTTCAAAAGGTGCAGCATTAATGCTTGAGTGATAACTGTTGTTGTACGAGAATTCGGCGAGTGGAAAATGTCTTTCCCAGGCCTTTCCAAAATCAATGACACATGCACGCAGCATGTCCTCCAAGGTCTGAATCATTCGTTCGCTTTGCCCGTCAATCTGAGGATGATAAGCAGTGCTCATGTCGAGACGAGTTCCCATGGCTTCTTGCAAAGAACGCCAAAATCTAGAAGCAAAACGGGGATCGCGATCGGAGATAATCGATAAAGGTACACCATGACGAGATACAACCTCTTTGATGTATAACTGAGCAAGTATTTCCATTGTATCAGTTTCCTTCATCGCTAGGAAGTGTGCAGATTTGGTGAGGCGGTCAACAATAACCCAAATGGTATCGTATCCGCACACCGTCTTCGGCAGCTTAGTAATGAAATCCATTGTTATCCTTTCCCACTTCCATTGTGGGATCTCCGGTTGCTGAAGTAAACCAGAAGGTCTCTGATGTTCGGCTTTAACCTTCGAGCAAGTCAAACACTTACCAACATAAGTCGCAACGTCCCTCTTAAGATTCGACCACCAATACTGTTCTTTAAGGTCGTGGTACATTTTACCCGCTCCAGGATGAATCGAATATCTCGATTTGTGTGCTTCATCAAGTATCAGGTTTCGTAGATCTCCATAATAAGGTACCCAAATTCTTCCGGCATAACATCGGAGTCCAGACTCCCTAACCTCGAATCGAGAGACAAGTATGTTCAGATGTTCGTGAGATATGTTCTCCTCCTTGAGAGCCTCAACTTGGGCTACTCTGATCTGGTTGTTGAGGTTCGAATGAATGGTGATGTTCAGAGCCCTAACACGAAGAGGTGCCGTCCTCTCCTTTCGGCTTAAAGCGTCAGCTACAACATTGGCCTTGCCAGGGTGATAACGGAGTTCACAATCGTAGTCGTTGAGCATCTCGATCCATCGACGCTGTCTCATATTTAGTTGCTTCTGATCAAAGATGTGCTGGAGACTCTTGTGGTCGGTGAAGATAGTGCTCTTAGTTCCATACAGATAATGTCTCCACAATTTGAGTGCAAAGACAACGGCTCCAAGTTCAAGATCATGTGTAGTGTAGTTCCGCTCGTGAATCTTCAATTGGCGGGAGGCATAGGCAATAACCTTTGATCGTTGCATCAGTACACAACCAAGACCACTCTTCGATGCATCACAATAAACAACAAAGTCATCACTGCCTTCAGGAAGTGATAGGATAGGTGCGGTGGTTAACTTCTTATTCAAAGTTTGAAATGCTGATTCGTGTGCGGGTTCCCAAATGAACTTCTTGCCCTTGTGAGTCAGCGCGGTCAAAGGACGCGCAATCAGAGAAAATTCTTCGATGAATATTCGGTAGTAACCGGCGAGACCTAGGAATTGGCGAATATGCGTTGGAGTAGTGGGGGTCTCCCACTTGCTGATGGCTTCAATCTTGGCGGGATCAACTTTGATACCCTGGTCGCTCACAACATGACCCAAAAACTGTACTTCCTTCAACCAAAATTCGTACTTGGAGAATTTGGCGTAAAGTTTCTCTTGTCTTAAGAGTTCAAGCACTAATCGGAGGTGTTGCTCATGTTCTTCTTCATTCTTAGAGTAGATGAGGATATCATCTATGAAGACGATAACAAACTTATCCAAGTAAGGCTTGCAGACACGATTCATGAGATCCATGAACACGGCAGGTGCATTTGTCAAACCGAATGGCATCACGAGGAACTCATAATGACCATAACGGGTTCTGAATGCAGTCTTCATCACGTCACTTTCCTTCACCCTCAACTGGTGATAGCCGGATCGCAAATCGATTTTTGAGTAGACACTCGATCCTTGTAGTTGATCAAAAAGATCGTCAATTCGTGGAAGAGGATACCGATTCTTGATTGTCAATTTGTTGAGCTCACGGTAGTCGATACACATACGGAAGGATCCATCCTTCTTCTTCACAAACAACACAGGTGCGCCCCAAGGCGAGAAGCTTGGTTGAATAAATCCTCGATCTAACAGCTCTTGTAGTTGACTCTGTAATTCTTGCATCTCGGAAGGTGCGAGTCTATAAGGTACGCGAGCTACAGGTGCAGCTCCTGGAACTAAGTCAATCTGAAACTCTACGGCTCTCTGCGGCGGCAATCCAGGCAATTCCTCTGGGAAGACATCGGAAAATTCGTTCACAATTCGAACGTCGTTCACGCTCTTTACCTCAGTTTCTACTGCTTTCACATGTGCTAGGACAGCAAAACGTCCCTTCTTCATAATCTTTTGCGCTTTCACGCAACTAATGAGGTTCAACTTCGAGGTACATCTCTCTCCATAGATAACCAGTGGTTCGCCATCTCCTTGTGGTATGCGAAGTGCTTTATCTCCACATATAACATCGGCCTTTATCTTGCTCAACCAATCCATACCGACGATCACGTCAAAACTTCCCAGTTTGATAGGTATCAAATCAATTTCGAAATCTGCACCAGCTATGTTGATAATAGCTCCACGACTAATATGGTCAACTTTTTCAAGTTTTCCATTGGCGACCTAGACAAGCATACTTTCTTTTAACGGGACTAATGACCAATTAATCTTATCGCAAAAATGTCTACATACATAACTTCTATCCGCACCAGTATCAAACAAGACAGAAGCTAAAAGATTGATGATTGTGAATATACCTGTCACCAAGTCGGGGTTATCGCGTGCATCCCTTGCATTAACATTAAAAGCTCTAGCACGCGGTGGTCCGCCATCCTTTCGTTTGTTCGGGCACTCGTTTCTGAAATGGCCCGTCTGCCAGCATTCGTAACACTTTTTCGGCCCGTTGGTGTTCGGCCTCCCTGTCATTGTGGTAGTCTTGCAGTCTCTACCGATGTGCCCGCTCTTCTTGCACTTCTCACAAACTGCATTACAATATCCGGTGTGGTGCTTCTAGCACCTCTTGCATTGTGGTAAGGTTCCTTTATAGTTCGGGTTGGAGTTGTTGTTGTTGGGGTTGGGGTTGTTGTTGTTTTGCCTGAACCCTTCATGTCGCTTCGCCGGGTTTTGATCATAGTTTCTACCCCTATTGTTGTTGTTGTTGTTGTGGTTGTTGTGGTTGTTATCCCATTTCCTCTTTTCGCTACTACCAGCTTCAAACTTAGCCTTCTCCGGCTCATCAATAAGGATCTGATTCATGAGAGTATGCACCATGCGCATTGCTTCGGGAACATTCGGTGGTTTGGATGAGGTGACATTTCCTTTGATGGACTTAGGGAGTCCCGAGAAGTATTTCTCCATGCGCTTGAATTCAGGGGTGACCATGGTCGGACACATAAGAGCCAACTCCAAAAACCTACGGTTGTAACTGTTAAGGTCGTTCCCTACGGCCTTTAACTGCATAAATTCGATTTCCATCTTCTGAATTTCGGTTCTTGGGCAATACTCATCAATCATAGCCGCCTTAAATTCCTCCCATGGCGTAGCATACGCCTCATCGATACCATTCGCTTGAGCTAACGTGTTCCACCACGTTAGCGCGCTGTCAGATAGCGTGCAAGATGCAAACTTGGTCTTATTGCCCTCCGAACAGTTGCTAACTCGGAATACTGATTCAAGTTTTTCGAACCATCTGGTGAGACCAACTGGTCCCTCGGTGCCGCTGAAGTTATGCGGTCTGCAGCTTTAGAATTCCTTGTATGTACACCCATTTCGAACGGGTGGGATAACTGGTGGTGGTGGCGGTGGAGCTTGGAGATTTCTTTCTGCTAGGGCTGCAGCGACCCGTTCTCTGATCATGTCCTCAATCTGGGCGGCGGTAGGTGTGGTTCTTCCATTAGCCATGGTATTCTAAACAAAAATTTTGACCCAAGTCAAAATCCAGCATTCGATATATAGTAATATAGTACATAGTAACCAACATGGAATCAAAACATCACATGTTATTAAATAATGCATCTAGGTACAAATACCACAGAATCATCGTACAGCAATGTAAATAGAATATCGTGCAAGAATTAAATAATGCAAAGTTCCATTCATTAATAATAATAAGTTTCATACATCTGAATAAGTTCGTACAATACATATGAAATACATGAAACTATAGCTAGATTACATCATGAAATCTAAATACAAGGTCCTACGGTGAAGGCGGGTGAACTGCTCCTCGAGCCAACTGCTCCTCGAGCTCAGTGACTCGAGCTCGGAGAGTCTCAACCTCCCTCATCAGTTCCTCGTTAGAGGGAGCTGGTGGGGCAGGCGGTGCAGGTGGGGCGGGTGGTGCCGGTGGTGCTGATGTATATGGTCCGGCTCCGGATGTAGACGGTACGTCCCTAGATGTAAGTGGTCCGTATCTAAATCTAGGTGGTACGGTTCCAGGAATAGTCAATACGTAACGGGGAACCTTACGTATCTGTGGGTCGGCAGGGTATGGCACAACTCGTTTACGAGCAGTAACCCTACGACGATGGCCAAAAGCGTCAGTAAAAGCACGACCTCTATTCACCCCTGGAATGACGGTGCCGTCGAAATGGTACCGCTTCTTCGACGGGGTGGAGGGTGCCTGAATAGGTCTATCAGCAGGATCCTCATCATCGCTGGAGTCGTCTGATGATGAAGAATCGGCGGATGATGAGTCATCCAAATCGTGTGGTGGTGACACTGGTGGCTGAGCTGGTAATCCGAAGCGTCCGAAGGCGGCCAACATCTGTCTGTGTCTGCCTGGCGGAATCACGACTAAATGTCCGTCGGGAGTGCGTCGGCAAGGCGTGCGCATGTGGTTACGAAAAGGCCCTTCCCCGAACTCTGCGGGGATCTCAATACCACCAATGCGGGGCTGTGACCTCGAGGGTCCGGGAGCAGAAACTGGGGAAGGTGCACTAGTACCATCTCCGGAAGTGGAAGCGCCGGTATCACTAGTGGGTGTCGGGGCCGGTGTATCAGCAGTAGCAGCAGCAGGTGTAGCAGTAGGTAGGGCGACGGGGTCTGAGTCTGTACTGCCCGAAATGCCAGCAGGTGGAACATCCGAAAGTAGCATGCAATCGAAAGAAAGTAATAGCATGCAGTAGTGAAATCACGTAGTAGCACACGGCATATAGCAGTAACAGTAAGCAGCAGCATGCAGTAAGTTCAGCGGAAACAAGTAAACTAGCAAGTTGTAGATTAGTCCTATTAGTGAATCCTACTCGGGTCGGTCTTAGACTCACTAATGCAACCTAATTCCATACAACCAATGCTCTGATACCAAATGTGATGCCCCGTACAAAACCATCGTGTACGAATCATCAACAACAGGATCATTACAAGGTTAAGTACTATATGCTGTAATTAAAGAAATTGCATTCACGATAAAAAGGTGATGTCATAACCGACATCAAATGTTTTACATTCCAAAAGTATGCTTCACTAAGTAGAATCAATAATAAGTGTACGTGACCCCAAAGGTCGTTACATAACATAGTTTCAAAAGTAAATAAGTTTGAATGCAAGATAAGTAGTCATGCGATAACAACTCTAAGCAGCGGGTTCTACAGCACGACAAGTAAGACAGCGGAAGCAACCTCAAGCACCTGAGAAATACATGCTTAAAAACTTCAACACAACGGTTGGTGAGCTATAGTTTAAGTATAACAGTATGTAAGGTAGGCCACGAGATTTCAGTGCTACAAAGAGCGTTTCAAAACAGTATGATAAAGTATATGTTAACCGTGGGCACTTGGTAACTAACTTAACGTTTAAAATACCCCCTGAAAGTACACTTGGCGAGTGCGTATGTTTACGAAGTATTAAACACTCGTTGACTGCTAGCGCGACTAGCCCGAGTGGGGATGTCAAACCCTATGGATCCATATCTAAGATTCGCGTTCACCGGTTCATAAACCAATGATTAAACGTTACCGAGCTAAACGGAATCTTTCTGCCGTTATATAACCCACACATATATAAAGTTTAAGTACTCATGCCTAGTATGTAAAACATAAAATCCGCATGTATTCTCAGTTCCCAAAACAAGTTAAAGTAAAAAGGGAATGCTATAACTCACAATGATATGTAGCGGTAAAGTAGTAGTCGGGAAAGGTGTGCAAGTAAATGGTCCGAAGTCCTCAACCTAAGTCAAATAGTACTAAGTCAGTAAATCATCTTAATAGGTTTAAAAGTATGTATTTAAGGTCTTAAGGGTCATCATCAATCATCATTAAACAAAAGGCGTAAAGTAAGTTTCGTTTATGAAAGTAGTTTTCAACAAAGTCTGATTTCAGTCAGTCACCACGGCCTCTACCCTTACTGAATTAAGGTGAGACCAGTGGCCATGGCTCCGTCTATGAGTCCCTTAAGTGTGGTAAAATTTACAGAAGCAAACTCGTCTTGGTTTGACCGTGGCGACGGTCTAAGTGCGAGTAGGTCAGAAATTTCTGCACAACGTTAAAGGACATAGTGACGATCGGAGGGCCATAAATCCTAAACCGTAACTCGGATTAAGACGAGTCCTATATGAAAAGTTATCTACACGAACTGAGCTATCTGAAAATCAAGGTTACAGTAGCCCAGGTGTACTGGTCTGTTACAGAAACCAGAAAAACAGAAACTGTACACAGAAAACAGAAAAGTAAATGGACATAGTGACGCTCGGAGGGCCGTAGACTCTAAACCGTAACTCGGATTGAGACGAGTCTTTATGAAAAGTTATCTACTCGAAAAGTTATATCTAAAAATCAAGGTTAGAACAGCCCAGGTCTGCTGGTCTGTTCCAGAAGCATCAGGTCAGTAGGTTTTGGACAGAACAGTGAGTTTAAAAGGGTTCCGGTGGTCTTGGTGCTTGATGTTCATCATGGTTCTCATCCTTGATGAATATAGCTTCAAGTGTACAACTCATTGATGTATCTACATCATCTTAACCAAGTCTTGACCATCATAACCCATGTGCAAGTCTAAGACATGAAGCACAACTCTCTTAAGAGTTGTATGAAGTTTGATGAACCAAAGTTGCATCAAGGTCTTAGATCTAACACATACATGGACTTTAAAGCTAATAACAAGTTACAAACTTGAAAGTAAACTAACTAATCAAGATCATAAGTAGTAGAACATAGTTCTTAGTTTGATCTTGAAGATCCAAGACTCAAAAGTCTAGATCCAAAGTTACATTTAAAGAAAACTTGTTTGTGTGTTCTTGAACTTCCAAGGTTAACTTGATTTGTTCAAGGGATATGAGATCAAGACTAACTTGTAGTACTTGACCATATAAACTAACTACATGAAATTAAAGTGTATAAAATAAAGAAACAAGTTAACTAAACAAGTAATTAGTTCAAGGGTTGCTCATATTTTAAAGATTCAACCAAAGTTGATCTTTAAGTAAAGTAAACTTTAAGTTTACTTCCATGACTTACAAGTATGATTTCAACAACAAGAACTTTATAATCTTTGAAACATTATATGTAGAACATAAACTAGTAAGTTTAGTTCTTGTGTTCTTGATGAATACAAGATATTATGAAGAATCAAAACTAGGAAGTTAGATTCTTGAAAGTTAGTAAGTAAGTAACAACGACATGTAACAAGAATCAAACAACAAACAAAGATTGATGATGATGAATGCTTATGAAATCAGTTTTTAGCAAGGAAAAAGAGGAGAGAAAAGTTCATATTACTTACAAGTAAGTAGAGAAAAGTGAGAGAGAATGGTTGAGAGAAAATGGGAGATGAATGTGTGTTTGAATTGTGAAGTGAATACAAGTTAACTAGTAGTGAATAATGAACACAAAAACACCCCTAAAGGGAGTCTTGGTTTCGGCATTCTGCAGCAGAAATGAAGGGGGAAGGATAAGTTTAATGGTTATTAGCATGTAATGTTCATAAAGGTGGTTAATGAATGGTCATGCATGGGGAAGGTGTGCAACTAGATTCCTTCAAGTATTAAACTAAGTAGTTACACTCCTAAGTGATACTTACACATGAAAGAGTGGGCTAGTCAAGTCCATTTAAAAGGTAGGGTGGGCTTACAAGTCTTAATTCATGAGTCCATTAACTAATCAAAGCCCAAGTTCAATTAATTAACAATTAAACCCAATTAAAGCCCAAGTAACTAACTAATAGCCTTAGTTAATTAAAATGATTAATAAATTTAATCATGAATGTAAATAATATCTAAAAATATTATTCGTGAAAGTTTCGGGTGTCACAAAGATGTTTCGGGCCCTTAAAAGTCAAGTACGTGCAATCAAGGCAACATGTAAATGTAATAACATACATTCGTTTAATCATACGTATTAATAATAATAATTATTAATAAATAAATGTTAGAAATTCCAGGGTCATTACATACAGAGTTAAAAGATTATGCCAAACGATTGAATTAAAAGATAATTATTGAGTCCCTTAAGGATTATGATATTATTACGGGTCTCTGTTGTAAGGTCCACGTTGATTTGGGAAATCATTCATTCTTAACGGTATTCGGAATAAATGGTAAAGTGTTTGTTTAAATAACGTAATTTGGATACATACAATAATAAGGAATATCAACTGTTGGAATTAGATATATGAATAACTTGCGATATGTATTTTAAAACGTGTTTATTAATATCGAAAATATATATTTAACAATACGATAAAATATAATATTAACTTGGTCATAAAAATAAATTGTTATTATATATATTAACAAATAGCGAGACGATGATTTATAGAAGTAAATGATCAAAATACTCGAAAGTTTAAGATATACTTTGAGTGGTATAGTTTAGGGATAATTTAAGGCTATATTTTGACAAAGGTACGTGACACGAAATGTAAAATACAAGTTTTATCAGCGTACGAAAGGACATTTGAAAAACCGGAACCGGGACATAAGTCGAATGATGACGTACGACTTATCGGAACAAAAATTAAAAGTCAACTATGCATGTGAATTTAATATAATATATAATTAATTATATAAATTAAATATATTATATATATTATATAAAATTATGTCGACAAACAAAAAGTTAAAAGTTTGTGAGCTGGATCAGAGGGCCATGCGATCGCATGGCCTTGAAGCACAAATCCCATGCGATCGCATGGGGTGCTTTTTCAGAAAAGGTACTATAAATTCAATTGTTTTGCTCGAACAATCACACACAGTTACACATATATAGATATATACTCCGTAATATTTATATTATTTATATTATTATTATTATTATTATTATTATTATTATTATTATTATTATTAATATTATTATTAATATTATTATTATAATTATTATAATTATTATTATTAAAGATTAATATTAATATTAATCTTATTATTATCAGTAGTATTAATATAATTTTTATTAGTATTATACATAAAATACTACGACGAGGTCATGTTCAAACGATTTCAAAAATGATTTTCGAATGAATTAAAGCTAAGGAAATTATGGGTTATTGCCAAGGAGGTTATGGGTAATGTTCGGGGGTATATTTATGAATCAAACCTAGTGTTTATCATCTCCGTTGCGTCTACGTACTTTTCTGAAATATTGAATCTCAATACTGATACGTAAGCATTTATATTTTATCTTTTATAAATTAATAGTGTATCCATGTCTAGTGCTCGATTTTATATATTTATACATGCTAGTATGCTAAATTTCGTCGTTAAACAGTTTATAATAAATCATGAATTAAATACATATATTACTGGTAAAAGGTATATGATATGCATATTTTTGGAAAGCTAACGAAAAATCAATAACTTTTTATTTAGATATCGAATAGTTTCGATGAACGAATTAAAAGATATGATCAACTGAATTATGACTGACGTTAATTGAAATTGCTTTTGAATCTACAATTAAGATTTAAACAACTTGTTTACGAGATTGATAAAATTGATTTTTGAATATTACCAACCGAGTAAATGAATCCTTATACAAGGTACATCTCGTTTTATTGAACTATTGTCAAAATTGACTTTTTGAAACGACTTTGGAAAACTTTTGTATGTCGATCTCGAGCATTAGGATTGTGATACACTATGACCTGACCTAGCTTGATAGACATTTATTGACCAACATATGTTCTCTAGGTTGAGATCTACGATTATTTGATATTTCGAGTTTCGGACACATTACGATGAACAACTTTATGTGCTGCTAAGGTGAGTTTCATATGATCCCTTTTACTCAATATATTTTTGGGCTGAGAATACATGCGACTGTTTATAAATACTGAAAATACTAGATTTATATGCGTGAGTTTCATTGATCCCTTTTTAAATGCTTTTGCAATATATATTTTTAGGCTGAGAATACATGCACTTTATTTTAAACGCAATGGATACAAGTACATACTTAATTCTACACTGAGTTTGAACCAAAAATCCCTTAGCATTGGTAACTAGTAACTGCCAGTTATAAGAACTGGTGGGCGCGAGTAGTAGTATATGGATCCATAGGGCTTGACATCCCCATCCGAGCTAGAGCACTAGCCTTTTAACGGACGTATGCTATTTGAGAAGCGTACACGTTGGTTTGCGTGTATTTTTAAGATGATTATACAAAGGGTACAAATTATATATACGTTAAGTTTATTTACCATGGTGCTCAATTTCGTAGAATATTTTGATAAACGTTTCTGGATGAAACAACTGAAATCTTGTGATCCATCCTTATATACAGATTATGCGAAACATACAAACTATGAACTCACCAACCTTTGTGTTGACACTTGTTAGCATGTTTATTCTCAGGTTCCCTAGAAGTCTTCCGCTGTTTGCTTATATGATAGACAAGCTATGTGCATGGAGTCTTATATGGCATATTTTTCAAGAAAACGTTGCATTCACCGATTCATCATCATGTACCTTATTTTGACTGCATTGTCAACGGAAGTACTATTGTAAACTATTATATACGATAATTGTCTATATGTAGAAATCATCAGATGTCGAAAACCTTTGATTTAAATATTTATTTATGGTGTGCCTTTTCAAAAGAATGCAATGTTTACAAAACGTATCATATAGAGGTCAAATACCTCGCAATGAAATCAATGAATGACGTGTTCGTCCATATGGATTTGGAGCGATCGTCACAAATACGATACAATTTTACACAAGATATTTATTTATTTATAGAATGGATATACCTAAACCTTGCTACAACACTTATAGGCAGTGTACCTAATTGTACAGTAGTGTAGTTTTTAGTAAGTCCGGTTCGTTCCACAGGGAAATCTTTTAAACAAAGCTTAACGCTATATTAGTTTTAATTTATAAAAATACAAATATATATAAGTAATATTATTATTATAAAAAGGAGGTTTTTACCGTTTAATGACCGGTTTGTCGATTTTTAAAACTTTTAGTCGCAGTTAAAACCTAATGTAAAATATTAAATAAATAAAAGACTTAATTTAAAGCGTAAAGTAAATAACGATAATGAAATTGCGATAAATAAAAGTGCGATAAAATAAACTTGCGATAATTAAAAAGTACGATAATTAAAAGTGCAATTAAATACAATGACAATAAATAAAAGTGCGATAATTAGAAGTGCAATTAAATATGAAAATAAAGGAATTATGCTTATTTAAACTTCCGTAATCATGATGTTTGACGTGTTGATTTTAGTTTTATGCCCATGGGTTAATTGTCCTTTGTCCTGGATTATTTAATATATCCGTCTGGTTTTTGTCCATAACAGTCCATCAGTCATAAATATAAAGTGCGAGTGTTCTCGTCAAATTATCCTGATATCCGAAGCCAAATATTCCAAGTAATTGGGGACTTAAACTGTAACAAGGTTTTAATACTTTGTTAACAATTACGCCAAGTGTCCTTGTACATAATTTCACCCCTGTTTTAATAATTCTATAGACTATTAATCCATTCCCGTGTCTAGTTAAATGAACGATTATTCGTACATATAAATACCCCGCTCATCGTGTCCGATTGAGTGTATATGGTTATTTATGGGTATGTCCAATTGTAAATATTTATATTAAAATTAACAAACTATCATTTAGTTAAACAAATATAAAGCCCATTAATAGCCCATAGTCTAATTTCCACAAGTGTCGTTCTTTTGTCCAAACCCCAATTATGGTACAAAGCCCAATTACCCAATTTTAATATTTTTAGTCAAACATCACGATTACTTTGGCATTAAATAAGCATAATAATAACTTAGCTACGAGACATTAATGAAAATAACATAAACATAACTTACGGTGGTTAAAAATAGCGTAGCGTTACACGGACAGAATTTCGACTTACACCCTTACAACATTCGCTAACATACCCTTATTATTAGAAATTAAAATTAAAATTAAAATTATAATATAATATATATATATATATATATATATATATATATATATATATATATATATATATATATATATATATATATATATATATCGTATGATAGAGAGAAAGAAAAAGATGTATGATGATCAACCAAAAACACAAAATTTATAGGCATGTCAGCTGCTACAGGGGCTCATGCGATCGCATGAGCTTTGCTCCTCTAGGCCATGCGATCGCATGGCCAGCTGGGGAGGCTCACATGTCTTTGATTTTTAGTTTGCCGACGATTTTTATAATATAATATAATATATATATTAATTTTAAGAATTAATTATATATTATATTATATTCATGTGCATAGTTGACTTGTAATTTTTAGTCCGTTGCGTCGAGCGTTGAGAGTTGACTCTGGTCCCGGTTCCGAATTTTCGAACGTCCTTGCGTATAATTTAATATCTTGTACTTTGCATTTTGCTTCTTGTACTCTTGTAATTTTGAGACGTTTCTTATCACTAATTGGAACCACTTTGATTGTATTTTGTACTTTTGAGCTTTTTTGTGTTTTGCGTCTTTAATTCGTCGAATCTGTCTTTTGTCTTCACCTTTTATTATTTAAACGAATATCACTTGTAAATAGAACAATTGCAACTAAAAGCTTGTCTTTCTTGAGGGATAATGCTATGAAATATATGTTTGTTTTTAGCATTATCAGTCAGCAAAGGCATTCGTCTGACGTAGTTGGGCTTCAATAGCTGAGGTAGTAATACAGCCAGCACTTCTAATTGCTTCAGTAACATTATCAATGATGGTTTCCCTGATGGTATTTGTAATATCAGGGGTGATTCTGGCAACTGTCCTGTAGACAGCAAGGGTAGATAACCCTTCTATTTCAAAAACATCAACTGCACTGGTTGATAGTTGTGTAGTAGCAGCAAGAATAGGAGTACCACTGTGGGGTGGTGGAGGTGGAAGGTGAGAACATGACTCATCACCATGATCACCATCATTTTTACCTTCACCCGAAGGTTTAGAACCACTAGTATCCTTTGCAGTGGAGTCAGCTGCATCAGTATCAAGACTAGTATCAAGATTTAATGGTTTGTCTTTATAGCCAGTAGCATTATCAGGAACTACTGGCTCTTCCTTACCAGTACCTTTATCAGCATCACCATCAGAAGAAGATGATGATGATGATGAAGAAGCTGATGAATCAGAAGGTACTGGCGAATCAGCATGACAACCTTACGAGTGTCAAGATCATAAACAAACTTGAGAGGCCTCCATGTACCAGGCCATGAGGAAGCAGCATGAGACATACCAAAGAAGTGGTAGTATGGCTGCTCATTAAAGTTATCAAGCGTGGCCAGCCTCTCATACACCTCTTCTCTTGCTGGCTCGTCTAGCTGGTAAAGTAGTTGAGCCAGCTATGCATTAGGTAGCTTGTTTAGCAATGGCAATGAGCGAGAAAAAACCCGTGGCCCGGGGGTACCCGATCTGCGATGGGCATTAAATCTTACCCCCGGGCACGGGTTTGGGTAAAAATTTATACCCGCTGTGTGACGACCCGAAAATTTTTGACCAAATTTAAACTTAATCTTCATATGATTTCAACACGATAAGCAAATTCTATTTAATTGAATCTCAGAATTTTTGAACTAATTTAATATATTCATTTACCCTGTGACAATTCCCGACGATTCACGAACAAATGTTGTAAATAAATAAGTGAATATATATATATATATATATATATATATATATATATATATATATATATATATATATATATATATATATATATATATATATATGAAATCTATACATAAATAATATCATAAGTTGTAATTAATAAAGATTCAATATATTATAATTAGTAAGTATGATATAATTAATGAATTATACTATGTTAAATTTAATTACAAGTTTAAAAATATAATTGTTACAATCATTACTTTCATTATCATTATTGTAAATATTAATATTTGTATTATTAATATTAATTATTACTAAAATAAAGTATATAAAATCTTATATGTATAAGTGATGATATTATTATTAATATTAATATTATCATAAATAATATTAATATTATTATAATAACTAATAAGATTATTATTATCATTTATATTATCATTACTAGTAATTAAATTATTAAAATTATCATTTTTGTTAGTATTAATATATTCATATTATTATTTATCATTTATTATTATTAGTCTTTATCAATAATATTATTATTAATAATAATAATATTATTATTATTATTAATGTTAATAGTATTAATATAATTATATTAAATATCAAAAATAAAAAATTAGAAATATATGTGCATAGATATATATTACCAAAATATATAAATATTAATTATTCAATAAAAGTTATCACATAACATAATATTACATAAATCATAATTGATATTATATTAAATTACAATTTTGAATATAATTGTTATATTAATATTATTAACAATACTTTCATTATAAAGGATAATATTAATATTTGTATTATTAATATTAATATTTTTATTATAAGATATATATATATATATATATATATATATATATATATATATATATATATATATATATATAATTTGATATGTACAATTATTATTAATAACATTGATATTATTATCATTATTATTATTATTTTTATTAATATTATCATTATTAGTTTCATTATTATTAATAAAATTAATATTAAATACTAATGTTTATATAATGAATATATATATATATATATATATATATATATATATATATATATATATATATATATATATATATATATATATATATATATATATATATATATATATATAATGATGCAAATGCAGATTTATAAATAAACACATATACATACATGAAATACAAGTATACATATATAAATACATATACATAATATATATATATATATATATATATATATATATATATATATATATATATATATATATATATATATATATATATATGTATATATATATATACATAAATACTAATTTATACATATAAATATGCAGATGAATATGTATTCTGTTTAACATCACAATCCAAGAATCTTTTCTTGTCTCTAAACTTGTAAAAATCGGATTTAATCAGATATACCCAAAAATTCTTGTTAGCAATCGACATCAAACTTTATTTTTTTTATCTGTTTTCCTGTCCTTCTTCTCTTGAGTACAGATTCCTCGTCGACCACATTTTCTAAATAACAAACGTTTATACTGTTTCAATTATTCATCATATTCGATTATATAACTGTTATTAATCAATGCTAATCAAAAATCAAAACATAGAAACTAAGAACAGACCCATTCTCTGTTCTTGAGTGAAATTACCAACATCTTGATTTCAAAACTAAATTCAAAAACTATGAATGCAGTCTTGTGAGGAATCCTCTAGTGAACGTTTCTGCAAAGTTTCATCCCTCAATTTCTAATATCGAGTTCAAATTTACGAGTCAAACCTTAATTTCAAAAAGTCAAATATTTAGTTCTTTCGTGAAATTCGTAAGCGTATTAATGTTTCTGATTTAATTGATGGTTGAGAAAGATTCTGGGAGTGAATTGAAACCTATTTCATGTTATAAACTTTGTCCAAAACAGTCTTGAATTCGAAATTGGTGTTGGAGTTGTGAAGTGTTCTTCGCCACTACAGCAACCTGTTTTAAATTTGATTTTTTTTTTCTAATTATCCAATAAACGAATGATTTCTGTTTGATAGTAGAACCTCAATCGAACTGGTAACTAGTTGTTAAGATTGGTATATGGTAATTGATCGAGTTATGTTATGAAGATGAAGGAAAGGAAACAGATAGAAAGATGGTTAAACATAGTCAAATTGGGTATTAGACAGAAATGCAAGAACAACAGACTGGTTAGGCATGTGACGAGTGAATGAGAGGTCTCGGGTTCGAGTCTGACTAGTGGCATTTTTTTAATCCGATTATTGAGGTAGTTTACATTTTTATTATTATTATTATTATTATTATTATTATTATTATTATTATTATTATTATTATTATTATTGTGATGTCATTATTAGTGTTATAATTATTATTATTACCATGTGTATAAATATTATAATCATTATCTTTATTATTACTACTACTACTACTATTATTAAGAATTATCATTAATTTTATTCTCATCATCATTAATAATATTATCATTATTATTAGAATCAACATGTTTAGAAGTATCATTTTTAGTATAACTATTATTATTATTATTATTATTATCATAACCCTAATTACAATTATGATTATTATTGTTATTACTAATACTATTATCAATATAAGTATTATTATTAAGTAATATGATTATTAATATTATTTTTATAAATAAGATTTCTATTATTATTATTATTATTAAAAGTATCAGTATTAACAATATCATTATTAGTATTATTATTAATAAAGTTATTATTATTATTATTATTAGTAAATCATTATTATTATTATCAAAACTATCATTTTAAACAGATAAATATTTTGTACATAAAATATACTTATTACAGATACTATAATTATATTAATATTTTATATAACTATATATATCAAATCTATTAATATTATTTACTTAAATACTTACATATAACAAACTATTGATTTTTTTATATTACACTAAACAATTATGAATATAAATGTGGATAAATTAATATAACTATATAAATATTAATCATTCTGAATATATACACAAATTAAATATATATAATATATAAATTAAGATATAATAAATAAAATTGACCAGTTACGATTATATGTTTTAATATATATATATATATATATATATATATATATATATATATATATATATATATATATATATATATATATATATATATATATATATATATATATATATATATATATATATATATATATATATATATATATATATATATATATATATATATATATATATATATATATATATGAATGATATAGGTTCGTGAATCCGAGGCCAACCCTACAATTGTTCAATGACGTCATATGTATTTTTACTACGAAATACAGTATAGTGAGTTCATTTGCTCCCTTTTACTCTTTATATTTTTGGGACTGAGAATACATGCGCTGTTTTTACAACTGCTTTATTAAATGCTCTTGAAATATATTTTGAACTGAGAATACATGAAATGCTTTTATAAATGTTTGACGCGATATGACACAAGCAAAACATTCCTCGAATGAATTATTATGCAGACAGAAGTTCTGTTGATTATGATTGAATTAGTTGGATGTTATAATTGCCACTAATTGTTGTGAATATTTTCCCCTGATTATTATTGCTTGGTAACCTAAGAATTAGAAAACGGGTATGGCCTTAATTCACGCGAATCCTAAAGGTAGCTACCGGGTTTAACACCCCCACCCAGAATGTTCACTAGACGGAAGAGCTAGTGGGCGTGGTGTTTAGTACTTCGAAGTTTATATATTATACAGACGAGATGTTCTGTTTTGGGGATATTATTGATGCGCATTATATGTTAAGGTCGGTTATCATGTTGAGCAATAAAATCAAAGTGAATGTTATGTATCGAGAGAATGATTTTTATACACAGGTTATGTGTATTATTTTTGTGCACGAGATATGTGTACGGTTATTAAAAATCGCGAGGCAACCTACGGGGGAGAAAAGGATACGAACCTACTCTGCCGAGCATTATGAAAAATGGTTTAGTACACGAGACAGGTGTACTGTATTTAAATCTTGTGGTCTATCAAAATGATGAATTTTATTGTTTTATGATAAACCTATGAACTCACCAACCTTTTGGTTGACACTTTAAAGCATGTTTATTCTCAGGTATGAAAGAAATCTTCCGCTGTGCATTTGCTCATTCTAGGGTGATAGTGCTCCAAATGAACATATATTTAGTAGCAATATCCTCCCAATATGTAAATTATTTAGTTGTAATTGTCCTATTTTAAGTTGTAATCGTTTATATTAAATAAGTGCGAAGACAAAAGGCGAAAACGACGATTTGAAGACGCAAATGACCAAAAAGCTCAAATGTACAAGATACAATCCAAGTGGTTCAATTTATTGATGAGAAACGTCTAAAAATGACAAAAGTACAAGTTGCGGAACACAAAGTACAAGATATTAAATTATACGAAAGGACGTTCGAAAATCCAGAACCGGGACCTGAGCCAACTATCAACGCCCGACGCAACGGACCAAAAATTACAAGTCAACTATGCACAAGAACAAATCAAATGTGGCTGGATCCAGCTGGCCATGCGACCTCATGGCCTGGAAGGCAAAAATCCATGCGATCGCATGGGGCCAAAATCCTGGCCACATCTATAAATAAGCAACAAGTTTGGCCAGAATAATTACACCACAATATATATTACTCCCTCTGTTTAATTTATAAATATATATATATAATATATATATATATATATATATATATATATATATATATATATATATATATATATATATATATATATATATATATATATATATATATATATGTATGTATATATATATATATATATATAGTATATGGTAGTTTTATATTAGTTAGTTTGGGTTATGTAAAGGTTATGTTACGGGTTTTAAAGTCAAAGTTCTGTCAGTATAAAGCTACGGGATAAATACTCAATGTAAGTTATGTTCTCCTTTTTAAATTAATGTCTCGTAACTAAGTTATTATTATGCTTATTTGAGCCGAAGTAATCGTGATGTTAGACTAAATATTAAAGACAGGGTTATTGGACTTTGTACCGTAATTGGGGTTTGGACAAAAAGACCGACACTTGTGGAAATTAGACTATGGGCTATTAATGGGCTTTATATTAACTAAATGATACCTCATTAAATTAATATAGAGATTTACAATTTGACGTAGCTATAAATATCCACTTACATTCGATCGGATACGATGAGCGGGATATTTATAAATATTAATAATTGTTCATTTGACCGGACACGGGGATGGATTAATAGTTAATGGACTCATTAAAATAGGGGTGGATTACATTCAATGGTAATTGGTGTAATTGTTAACAAGGTATTAAAACCTTGGATTACACACAGTCGATAACCTGGTGTATTTATTAAACAAAGTATTAAGACCTTGTTACAGTTCGAATTCCTAATTAGTTGGAATATTTGACTGCGGGTATAAGGTTAAATTTGTCGAGCATTTTATAATTATGACCGATGGACTATTATGGGCAAAAACCAGATAGGTTTCAAATAATCCAGGACAAAGGACAATTAATCCAGGATAATTAATTAAAATCAAAACGTCAAACATCATGATTACGGAAGTTTAAATAAGCATAATTGTTTTATTGTATTTCTCATCGTACTTTCATTTACTCGCAATTTTATTTACTGTCATTTTAATTATCGCATTTTAATTATTGTCATTTATATTTACGCTTAAAACTTAAAATCGACAAACCGGTCATTAAACGGTAAAAACCCCCTTTTATAATATTACTACTTATAATTATATATAATTTATATAAATATAGTTGTTAAAAATATTGTATGCAATCACCACCTCCCTGTGGAACGAACCGGACTTACTAAAAACTACACTACTCTACGATGAGGTACACTGCCTATAGGTGTTGTAGCAAGGTTTAGGTATATCCATTCTATAAATAAATAATAAAACTTGTGCAAATTTATAACGTTTTTCGTAGTAAAAATAATAACTATTTCACGCACACCTCGCTGCACATCAAGTTTTTGGTGCCGCTGCCGGGGAGTCGGCGAAACGCAATATTTTTAATTTATTTTTGTATAAATATATTTATATATATTTTTAGAAAAACAATATAAAGTTATTTAAAAAAAAAAAACTTGACCTATAGGCCCAAACGATCGCATGAGCCAGAAGCCTCAACACCATGCGATCGCATGGCCTGCCCTGACAGGTCTGACTCGAGCATTAAATACGTTTAGGGTTTATAAATAATTATTATTATTAATTAGGGTTATTTATTTTAATATTTAGTTTTAGTTTTATTTAAAATTAGTAATATTAAGTTTTAATTAGTTTTATTAATATATAAAATTAATACTTTTATAAATAATTATATAAAAATAATATTTTTATAAAAATAGGTAATTTTATCATTTTTTGTCTCTTTTTTATAATTTGTATATTTTAATCATTTGTATATTTTTCGTTCGCAATTAGTTTTAAAATTAGTTTTTCCGTAGTTATTTTATATTTATAGATTCTTAAGCTTTGCCGTAAAATCCCTTAAGTGCTTTTTCTTTAGATTAAGATTTAGGCGCTTTGGAATTTTGCGACGCCATTTTTCTCTTTAGTTTTAAATAGATTTTAGTGCCTTTAAGTAATTGCCGTTTTTGAATAAAATTGCATTTACCTTTAGACCTTTAGGCGCAACTTTTTAGATATAATTTTTAGACTTTTAAATTTCGACGTTTTTCTTTCTTATTTTTATTTTTCGACGTTTTTAGACGCGCTTCTTTTTCTTTCTTATTTCGCGACGATCTAGTTTTTAGGACATAGAATTTTCTATTTCTTCTCTAAAATTTCAAAAACGAAAAATTATTTTAAGCGGTTAAATTGATAGACATCCAAATTTTCTGGTTCGTAGTAATAGTTGGATTTGTTAGTGGCTGAGTTGTGAGCTTCCGATTTAAAGGGTTCTGGCTCCTTGCTACATCTTTTGGCTATTCGAAACGTGGGCAAAAGCAGAAAAAGTCTATTAATTTGATAACTTATATAATTTTTTGTTAGTAAATCCACCACATTGTAGCTAAAATTTGGTAATAAGCGCATTATGGAAAATCTCGAAAATATCTTGAAAACTCTTTATGACATCCGAAATCAATTTCATCAATACTCTCAAACAGGTGTTGATGACAATTCATTCGGTCAATCTTGGATCACGAATGACGAAACAATAACTGGTTGTGAAATCTGTGGAGATTATCACTCAACATGGGAATGTTATTATTACGTTCCTATGGAAAATTACGCACCCACGGAACCTGAATGGAACGATTATGAAGAATACAATTCAAATTGGGATTATTCCCAAGAATATATCCAAACTCAACAACCAGAAGACGAGGAGAATTATGTGTCTGATAATCTTTTAGACAATATGAAAATCAAACTCGAAGAACTCGATGCTCAAAATGAACAAATGAGAGAGTTTGTAAATAGGCAAGCTGAAACTCTATCAGACTACACACCTGTTGATCTGAGGAGTCATGTACAAGAAAATCTCATATCATCGAATTTTGTTGAATTCGAGAGCTCCGAAATCACCAACTATCCCGATGATACTTTTTATTCAGCTTTACCAATTTCACAACATATCGACACATTAGCCTCTACTGACGAAATCATCGATCTATTAATGGATGAAGAAGAAGTAAGGGTGACAAATTGGTACTCTTGGGAAAACGATAACATTGAAAACTTTACCCTCGAGACCAAACTGGTGGGACTGATAAGTACCGTTAATGAAAAGGAATCTGCTTCGATCCCGAAATTCACCATTCCACAACCTTCTAACCCAATATTCTCAATAGACAAGTCATCTACTGAAGATGAACTACGAGCTGTAATAGATAATGACACCTCGGATTTCACCCAATTGGGTAATAGAGGTGAAAACTTTGATCCCGAGAATAAACGGAAGGAAATGTTAGGAATTGTCCACCCTATAGAAATATGTATGTCGGTGTATATCGATCCATTTGACCAAGAATCAGAAAAGAGACGTATCCATTTACTAAAAGCTACACTTAAAAAAGAATTAAGTAGTGACGATCGGGTAGTTCTAAACTTTAAACCCATTGATATATTATACACCACCCGAGATGTAAATAACTGGCTCACTATTCTAATTCGTGGAACTTATTCTACCGACTTCACATATCGTCAGCTAAGTGTGGGAAAGTCTAACCCCACTTAACGTTAAATTAGGGGTTCGGGTTAGTGCATAACTCGTTAATAAACATGCATAATAAGTAAAGGTAAAAGACGCATTTTCAAATATTAACAAACAGCTCAGAAAAGCAGCCATTTTTGAAGGAAAAAAAACATGTGTGATAAAACAAGAAGGGATGAAAGATGAGGTGCACCATCTATCATTCGATGAGCTTTGAAAATACAAACTGGGTATTTTTAATCATTTTCTACACTAATCACCCTCATGAATTTATAATTAGAGTCTGATTTCATGCAAATGAGGGCATTGCATGATCTCAAGTGTGGAAAAGGGTTATAAATTCTCTCGGGTTTATACTTGACTTATTTTATAAATTTTGTGAAAATTTTAAAAAATTTCAACTAAATGAATTCAAAATCATGTTTAAACATATTTATGAACGATAAAACTAGGTGTTAATGCCGAAATTATTGTTACTTTGGAAAGGACATAAATTGAGAAACAACTAAAACGCTTGAATTTATTTATTAAGATATAAAAAGACGCATGAAAAAAGCCAAGTGTGGGGAGAATGTACCAAGTTATTCAATTAAAAACTATATATCACATGTTTTTGTAAAGTTATTGCAGGTACTTTTATTTCGGACTAAATTAACTGGTTTACCCGATTTACTGTAATGAAAGATGGATCTACACGATGAATCAATTACATCATTAAAAGGAAGTAAAGTCTTCCAAAAAAGACACGCGCTTCTTGATTTAGGTCAAGAAGTTGTCGTCCAGACCAGCTGTAGGTTGACGAAAAATTTAGAAAAGTCATCTCTAAAATCAGCAGGAAATTCACGAACCTCAGCATCAAACAAGGTCGCCAAGTGGTCAGACTTATCCTAACCATGAGAGGATCTGTCTCGTAAAATGGGGATGGCACCGTGCAAATTAGCTTGATAAGACTAATGAATCAGACCCCAGAAATGATAATCTCCTTAAAGATTAAAAATCAGCTTTTAAGCCTGATATTACTCAATCCTTGAGATTGACCTTAAAGATTGAGAATTACAAACTCATGGAATTCAATGATATCTAAACTCGAGCTTGAACGAGAAAATATTTTGATCAAAATTACAAACCGATTTGTTTTCTGAAAACCTATTTTCAATGCGTTCATTACCATTGAACGTAAAATCCTAGGAATTTACCTGGAATTCATTAGGTCACCTGAACCAAATCGGGTGTCAACCGTAAGAACGGTGGTTGCATAGCATGGTCGAAGACAGGACCTTGTGCCAGACCGAAAAAATCATAGGATGATCTTTACTATTGCTCCTACAAAGGATAGTAATAGCATCCGACACGTTTTTTAGACCATGAATAAATGCATGTCATTAGACATTGCCTTAACGATTTCTTGTTCATCGCTTTCCTTTACAACCGGACGGTAGTTTACCGAAAGGTAATATACAGGACAAGTAAACTGGATGTGTACTTTCCTAATACAAGGTTAGAAAGTGGGTGACACAAAACCATAAGTTTTGAGCTAAAATTTTCAAATCTGAAACCCACAACAACCCACAAAAACATTTTGCAACACCGGTGAAGGGTTATTCCGGAAAACTTATCTAGGGTAAAAGCTAGATTGAATTTTCAAAAGATCAAATGTTTTCATAAAGATCCAATTTCCTTAAAGGATCTAAATTTTCATAGTCGTGTGGAACTGTAAACCACATCATTACTATCATTTTTATACCACTGTATCAAAATCACTGATGTATAAAGTGTGAGACTAAAAAAGTGATTCGAGTGAAGTGTGATTTTATTTCAAGTTATGTATTGCTTGAGGACAAGCAACGTTCAAGTGTGGGGATATTTGATAGTGCTCCAAATGAACATATATTTAGTAGCAATATCCTCCCAATATGCAAATTATTTAGTTGTAATTGTCCTATTTTAAGTTGTAATCGTTTATATTAAATAAGTGCGAAGACAAAAGGTGAAAACGACGATTTGAAGACGCAAATGACCAAAAAGCTCAAATATACAAGATACAATCTAAGTGGTTCAATTTATTGATGAGAAACGTCTAAAAATAACAAAAGTACAAGTTGCGGAACTCAAAGTACAAGATATTAAATTATACGAAAGGACGTTCGAAAATTCGGAACCGGGACCTGAGCCAACTATCAACGCCCGACGCAATGGACCAAAAATTACAAGTCAACTATGCACAAGAATATAATATAATATTTAAATAATTATATAAATTATTTATATATTATCTATATTTAAATAAAACGTCGACAAGCAAGGAAACAAATCAAATGTGGCTGGATCCAGCTGGCCATGCGATCGCATGGCCTGGAAGGAAAAAATCCATGCGATCGCATGGGGCCAAAATCCTGGCCACATCTATAAATAAGCAACGAGTTTGGCCAGAATAATTACACCATAATATATATTACTCCCTCTGTTTAATTTATAAATATATATATATAATATATATATATAGTATAGGGTAGTTTTATATTAGTTAGTTTGGGTTATGTAAAGGTTATGTTACGGGTTTTAAAGTCAAAGTTCTGTGTATATAAAGCTACGCGATAAATACTCAATGTAAGTTATGTTCTCCTTTTTAAATTAATGTCTCGTAACTAAGTTATTATTATGCTTATTTGAGCCGAAGTAATCCTGATGTAAGACTAAATATTAAAGACGGGGTTATTGGACTTTGTACCATAATTGGGGTTTGGACAAAAGACCGACACTTGTGGAAATTAGACTATGGGCTATTAATGGGCTTTATATTAACTAAATGATACATCATTAAATTAATATAGAGATTTACAATTTGACGTAGCTATAAATATCTACTTACGTTCGATCGGATACGATGAGCAGGATATTTATAAATATTAATAATTGTTCATTTGACCGGACACGGGGATGGATTAATAGTTAATGGACTCATTAAAACTGGGGTGGATTACATTCAAGGGTAATTGGTGTAATTGTTAACAAAGTATTAAAACCTTGGATTACACACAGTCGATAACCTGGTGTATTCATTAAACAAAGTATTAAGACCTTGTTATAGTTCGAATCCCTAATTAGTTAGAATATTTGACTTCGGGTATAAGGTTAAATTTGCCGAGCATTTTATAATTATGACCGATGGACTATTATGGGCAAAAACCAGATAGGTTTCAAATAATCCAGGACAAAGGACAATTAACCCAGGATAATTAATTAAAATCAAAACGTCAAACATCATGATTACAGAAGTTTAAATAAGCATAATTGTTTTATTATATTTCTTATCGTACTTTCATTTACTCGCAATTTTATTTACTGTCATTTTAATTATCGCATTTTAATTATTGTCATTTATATTTACGCTTAAAACTTAAAATCGACAAACCGGTCATTAAACGGTAAAAACCCCCTTTTATAATATTACTACTTATAATTATATATATTTTATATAAATATAGTTGTTAAAAATATTGTATGCAATCACCAGCTCCCTGTGAAACGAACCGGACTTACTAAAAACTACACTACTCTACGATTAGGTACACTGCCTATAAGTGTTGTAGCAAGATTTAGGTATATCCATTCTATAAATAAATAATAAAACTTGTGTAAATTTGTAACGTTTTCCGTAGTAAAAATAATAACAATTTCACGTACACCTCGCTGCACATCATAGGGATATACTTGGAGTCATTCATGACATATTTCAAAAGACGTTGCATTCGAGTCGTTGATTTCAACAAAATTATTATTAAGTCATTGATAGTTTGGATATTTTATGAAATGGTATGCATGCCTGTCAACTTTCGATGTAATGAAAGTTTGTCCTTTAAAGACAAATGCAATGTTTGTAAAATGTATCATATAGAGGTCAAATACCTCGCAATGAAATCAACTATTGTGAATCGTTTATAATCGGTATGAACGGGTCCTTTCACGCCGATGGGTCGCGGGCGGGTCGCGGGTATATACTACCCGTCGCGGATAATACCCGATCCGTGAATACATGAGACTTTTCTTAATTTACCCACTAATTAATACTTACAATTAGTAAATTTAAAAGCTATTTTACTAGTATTTGAATTATGATTAAAAATATGATATTATATACAAGTAAAAAACTTAATTTTCACGTAATTATACATATAGCTTGAACATATGGTTTTATAATTAATAAAATTATTTGGATTTTCTAATAAAAGTTGTACATTATTTTTACCCGCGGGTTACCCACGGGTCATGGGTATCCGCGGGTCACGAGCATGGACGAAAAGTTTTTACCCGTGGGCGGGTAACGGGTCTCAACATGTAAAAAAGAAACCCGACGGGCGGGTCGCGAGTATATAGAACCCGTGCCCGTTACCCGCGGGTGCCATCCCTAAGCTTGTTGGCTGCAACTAGGGCAGATTGGGGATCAATCGTTAGCTGGTCCACCAGGAGTGCAATTTTGGGCGCAATAGAAACTCCTCTATAGACAAATTTAGGCACAACTTCTTCTAGATCTGGTACCTTGCAAACATACTTAGAATTTTCAGCAAAAATAGCAGCCTTAGAAGATTCATTAGTGGCAGTAGAATCGATACCAGTATCCACTTGTGTTTCCTGGGAACCAGCAACAGCAGATAACTTGGCAGTATCCAAATCACCCTAAAAGAAGGTGTATGGTGTTGTATCAGAAACAGTAAGATTACCAGCAGTATCCATAGTAATGAACTGCCTGGTAGAAAGAGCAGCAACATCCAGATCACCAGCAACATTAGTAACAA
The DNA here is from genome assembly GCF_046630445.1 of Rutidosis leptorrhynchoides. Classification (NCBI taxonomy): domain Eukaryota; kingdom Viridiplantae; phylum Streptophyta; class Magnoliopsida; order Asterales; family Asteraceae; genus Rutidosis; species Rutidosis leptorrhynchoides. The sequence continues at coordinate 393,553,886 of NC_092336.1, read as the reverse complement.
CTGCCTCCTCAGGAAAAATAACATCTGCAGCATCCTGAGTACCACTAGCAGTGGTAGTATTAACAACCCTATCAGCACTTACTTCATCAACAACTGTAGGGGGTTCAATAATCATATCATCAACTACTTCAGGGACAGTAGTTGAAACAGTAACACTAGGGATTGGAGGAGGAATGACAGAATCATCATCAATAGCCATCTCCTCATTAACAGTAGGAATAGTGGAACCAGCATCCACTTCATCCCCATAATCACCAGCAGCAGCAGATTTATCAACAGCTATATTAGGACTAGTACCAGCAGCAATAGAAGGCTCGCCAGTACCAGCCACAACACCAGTAGAAACAATATCAGTTGTCCTGCTAAGATCTGAAATAATGGAACAAGTTATGTTAACAATAGTAGAATCAAATAAATTTGACTCAACAATCGCATCTGATGTTGGTCTCTGGGGACAAACGTGTGTTTTAGTTAGCCCTTCGATTGAGACAGAGTATGGTGTCTGTAAGTGCAACTGTGACTCTGCTGACTCATTGGCAACACATGATGACTCAGATGGTGTAAGAGTTTTAGCTGATTTTGATATATTAATGTGACTCTTATCATGATCCAAGTTATAAGTGGGCTGAGCAGTAGCCTGGGCTGGTTCAACACGATGAGGACCCAGCTCAAGTATGCTTTGGGGGTCAAGTATGTTCTCTGCTGGTTGTGCTGTCAGCAGAGGATATTTCTTGAAGTATAATTTTAAAAAATGTGGAAGTACCTGGTTAGAAGAGTATGGGTTGCTACTCCTCTTAACACTAGTTTTAAAACCAGACAGCTTTTGGAGCAAAGGTTATACCTTCAACTCCTCTTTCAACATTATGTTAGTAATTTCTGTTTTTTGGTCTAGAGATGCACCAAGTTCCATAGCAGCATCCTTTTCAGGAGCAGAAGTTGAGACTGGTGCTTTCTCCCTCTTGGCCTGCTTAGAGCCAGCTTTCGATCGTTTAGATTTGCCTATTACCAAGAAATGGATAAGCAACAGATTCCAAAACTTGAAGTGGGTACTTAGTATATAAGACTAGGGCTGTTCTTTATGATCAAGGAGCACTAAATTCTAATACAACTACTGTTGTACCAGTTTCTGCGATGGTGGCTGTTCCAGTTGTGGTAGTTAGACGCTTCATACGTATAGCTGGCTTTCACTGAGATCCCTCCCCCTCAGCTGGTGCAGGACCAGAGGCAGTCACTTAGGTGGCTCCACCTCGAGATACTCAAGCATTCCTGGCGACAGACCAGTATGTGGAGCAGCTGGTGCTTCTTTTGTCATCCCCCTTGTTTTAATGGTAAGTCGATGGATAGATCAGTAATGTTTGTGTAAGCATCACCCATCTCATTTTAAAAAACAAGGCTCAAAAACCTTGGAAAGAGAATTAATTCACTTCTTTTTGGTGCAACCACCATTTTCCTTAATCTTAAAAATATTTCAGCAGCATAATCGATGTTTCGATTAAATATCAACTCATGACCAATCTTGATCTCAAAATCAGAGCACTGATCAAAACTTCCAGACTTTTGACTCATGCATTGAGTCAGCGAACCAAAAAAGTAATACCACATGGGTGGCATGTTCTTCCTTAATGGGCTATGGGCCACTGATATGAAAAACTAAATACAATAATATTTCGCGTTCAAACTTATACAATATTTTACAAACTTATAATACCGCTATTTTACATATAGCATAAAATATAGCACACAATAACTTTGATACAAGGCAATTGTGAAGACAATTCTATTTAATATGCAAGTCGTTCAGCAAAAGCAATAAAGGCACGTAATTCATAAGTCCAGAAACAAGTCATGCATTTGGGTTTGTTAGGATGCATTAGTGAGTCTGGACTTCGACCGTGTTTTCTTTAAAAACGATTGCTTAACACTTTTTGTTGGAAACTATATATTCTTAACATGTAAATATTATGTGATATATTAATCTCTTAACGTGTTTGATATTGTGTGATAGATGTAAACCTCTAGTACAAATCCCATCGACTCACCTAATAATAATGAAGAGTCGAATATATTTTGGGAAGATTCACAAAATCCCGAGGAAGAACCGGAAGAGAAACCGGAAGAGGAGGAACCGGAAGAGGAGGAACTGGAAGAGGAGGAACCGAAAGAAGAAGAGGTTCCGGAGGAAGAAATATTAATACCTACAGTTAAACGATTAAATAAAAGAAAATCCTCAACCAACGGACCAAAGTTAATAATGGTCAATGGTGTTTCCGCCGAGGAAACAAAATATTGGGAAAATTACCAATTTTTTGATGAATCGGATCTCGACGAGGATTCTGACGATGTTATAGAAATTACCCCGACCCAGTTTGAGAAAGCAAAAGAAAAAAATAAAGGAAAAGGCATCAAAATAGAGAAACCTGATTCCAACCCTGATGAACTTTATATGTATCGTAAACATCCATACTTCTTAAATTTTATCAATAACCCGGGAACATCTAAGCCACCAGGTTTTTCTAGACCATTTGAGAAAAGAACGGCTCTTATTAGGGGAGCACCATATGTCCCTAGGAAATTAGCAAAATGAACCAAGCTCGAAGAGGAAGAAACGAGTGAGTCGGAATAAAGAGTTGTAATCATGTTGTGTAATATATGTATTGTAGCGTGTTTGTATTTTTATGTTATATGTAAAAATTGCTTGTATTGTTTGTTAATTATCTTTTACGAATCTAATCCTTATTTATTTTATAGTATAAAAACAAAAATGGACGTTAAGGATAGACAACCAAAAATTTTAGAAGACCTACCAGGGGATATGATTGATGAAATCTTGTCTAGAGTCGGGTAGAATTCATCAGCATAATTATTTACAGAAAAATTAGTTTGTCGAACGTTTGAAAGACATTTCAGGCATGCCTTAGTTTATAAAAGGCTTTCCTTTGAAAGATGGGGTATATCACATTGGGGAGACTTTAAGTTACGCAAAGTTTTCGTTAAGGCATTTAGTGCGGGAAACCCAGATGCAATTTTACGCTACGGGTTAGGAACCTATTTTGACTCAACATATCCCAACATAGGACTCTGTTCTTTAGAAAGAGATTCTGACATGCAACATAAAGAAGCATGTTATGCTTACGGGTTAATAATGTTCGCTTCTCACCAAATTGAGAAAAAGAACATTGGGTTGCAACTTTTAAATAAAACATTCCCACAAGTGATGGACTCGATAGTTGAGGTGAGAAACAAGGTTTTTAGATTGTTACGGGACTGTTGGGCATTACGTAACCCTCGTCCTTTTGACGACATTACAACATGCTGCCTAGCCAACGGTCACAACGGTTATTTTCCACAAGACCAAGGATGAGAAATAATACTAGTAAAACCCGAATGCATGACTTGTTTCTGGACTTATGAATTACGTGACTTTATTTCTTTTGCTGAACGACTTGCGTATTAACTAGAATTGCCTTTATAACTGCCGTGTAGCAAAGTTATTATGTGCTATATTTCATTCTATATGTATAATAGTTGTATTGTATGTTTGTAAAATATTGTATAAAAGTTTGAACGCGAAATATTATTATAATAAGTTTTTCATATAGAAGCGTAGTAGTTGAATTGTATAGTAGCTACTAAGTATGAACTTAACGGGTAGGTACTACCCGAATTAAAACTATAAAATGCTAATATGAAGAAAAAGCTTTTATAAATAAGTTCATATTATGCTACGAAATACTATTGACTACTCTTAAATTTAATATATGATTAACTCAATTCTTTTGGTTATTTTTGAAGGAAATGGCACCGACGACTCGTCAGAACTTGAACATGAGTGAGGAAGATTTTCGTGTTTTCCTTGCTGCGAACATAGCCGCAGTGCAGGCCGCAATGCAAAATAACAACAATAACTCTGGTTCTAGTAGTGGAACTAATTCCACAAGAAATCGTGTAGGATGCTCCTACAAAGAATTCACTGCCTGCAAACCTTTGGAATTTAATGGAATCGAGGGTCCAATCGGATTGAAACAGTGGACCGAGAAGGTTGAATCGGTGTTTTTCATAAGTAAATGTACTGAAAAAGATAAAGTAAAGTACGCTACGCATACCTTCACAGGTACTGCGTTAACATGGTGGAATACCTATCTCGAGCAGGTAGGACAAGATGATGCTTACGCACTACCGTGGTCAACATTCAAGCACTTGATGAACGAGCAGTATCGTCCCAGAAACGAGATCAATAAGCTCAAGGTAGAGCTTAGAGGATTACGAACACAAGGTTTTGATATCACCACGTACGAACGACGATTCACAGAGTTGTGCCTATTGTGTCCCAGAACGTTCAAAGATGAAGAAGAGAAGATCGACGCATTTGTAAAAGGGTTACCGGAAAGGATTCAAGAAGATGTGAGTTTACATGATCCCGCCTCCATACAAAAGGCAAGTCGAATGGCTCACAAACTAGTAAACCAGATCGAAGGAAGGATTAAAGAGCAAGTGGCCGAAGAGGTTAACATGAAATAAGTTAAGAGAAAGTGGGAAGAAACTAGTGACAAGAGTCATCAATACAACAACAACAATCACAACCACAATCCCAATAACTATCCCAACCACCGCAACATCAATCGCAACAACAACAATCGAAATTCCAACAACAACTTCAACAAACATCCCAACAACAACTACAATAACCGTCCCAACAACAATAACAACAATAACAATTCCAACAACAATCTCAATAACAACAATGGCAACAAAAACCAAAAACAGCCATGCCAAAGGTGTGAAGAGCATCATCAGGGGTTCTGCACGACATTTTGCACCAGGTGTAAAAGAAATGGTCATAGTGCGACAAAGTGCGAGATCTACAGACCAACATATAATAGAACTATATATATATATATATATATATATATATATATATATATATATATATATATATATATATATATATATATATATATATATATATATATATATATATATATATTCAGAACAAATAACACAGCCATAGTTTGTTTTGGATGTGGAAAACCGGGCCACTTTAGTAGAAATTGCCCAAATCAGGGGAATACTAATGGGCAGGGACGCAGAAGAGTTTTGAATATTAATACGACAGAAGCGGAGGAAGATCCGGAGCTTGTTACGGGTACGTTTCTTATTGACAATAAATCTGCTTATGTTTTATTTGATTCGGGTGTGGATAGAAGCTATATGAGTAGAGATTTTTGTGCTAAACTAAGTTGTCCACCAACGCCCTTGGATAATAAATTTTTATTCGAATTAGCAAATGGTAAATTAATTACAGCAGATAATATATATCGGAATCGAGAAATTAAACTAGTTAGCAAAACGTTTAAGATAGATTTGATACCAGTAGAGTTAGGGAGTTTTGATGTGATAATCCGCATGGACTGGTTGAAAAAGTAGAGAGTAGAAATCGTATGTTACAAAAATGCAATTCGCATTGTACGAGAAAAAGGAAAACCCTTAATGGTGTACGGAGAAAAAAGCAACGCGAAGTTCAATCTTATTAGTAACATGAAGGTGCAAAAACTAATAAGAAAAGGTTGCTATGCCGTTCTAGCACACTTCGAGAAAGTCATTACCGAAGAAAATAACATTAATGATGTTCCCGTCACAAAAAGAATTTCCCGATGTATTTTTGAAAGAATTACCGGGACTACCTCCACACCGATCTGTTGAATTTCAAATAGATCTCTTACCAGGAGCTGCACCAATAGCTCGTGCTCCATACAGACTCGCACCCAGCGAAATGAAGGAACTTCAGAGCCAATTACAAGAACTTTTAGAGCGTGGTTTCATTCGACCAAGCACATCACCGTGGGGAGCTCCTGTTTTGTTTGTCAAAAAGAAAGATGGTACATTTAGATTATGTATCGACTATAGAGAGTTGAACAAACTTACCATCAAGAACCGTTATCCACTGCCGAGAATCGATGATTTATTTGATCAGCTGCAAGGTTCGTCAGTGTACTCGAAGATTGATTTACGTTCCGGATATCATCAAATGCAGGTGAAGGAGGATGATATTCCAAAAACTGCCTTTAGGACGCGTTACGGTCATTACGAGTTTATGGTTATGCCGTTTAGGTTGACTAACGCACCAGCTATGTTCATGAACCTTATGAACCCAGTGTGTGGACCATACCTTGACAAGTTTGTCATTATCTTCATCGATGACATACTTATTTACTCAAAGAACGATCAAGAGCACGAAGAACATTTGAGAAAAGTGCTAGAATTGTTGAGAAAAGAAAAACTATACGCTAAGTTTTTAAAGTGTGCATTTTGGTTGGAAGAAGTCCAATTCCTCGGTCACATAATGAACAAAGAAGGTATTCAAGTGGATCCGACAAAGATTGAAACCGTTAAAAAGTAGAAAACCCCGAAAACTCCGAAGCACATACGCCAATTTTTAGGACTGGCTGGTTACTACAGAAGATTCATCCAAGATTTCTCCAAAATAGCAAAACCCTTGACTACATTAACGCATAAAGGGAAGAAATTTGAATGGAAGGATGAGCAGGAGAAAGCGTTTCAATTGTTGAAGAAAAAGTTAACTACGGCACCTATATTGTCATTGCCTGAAGGGAATGATAATTTTGTGATATATTGTGACGCCTCAAAGCAAGGCCTCGGCTGTGTATTAATGCAACGAACGAAGGTAATTCCTTATGCGTCCAGACAATTGAAGATTCACGAGCAAAATTATACGACTCACGATTTGGAATTGGACGCTGTTGTTTTTGCATTAAAGACTTGGAGGCACTACTTATATGGGGTCAAAAGTATTATATATACCGACCACAAAAGTCTCCAACATATATTTAATCAGAAACAACTGAACATGAGACAGCGTAGGTGGATTGAATTGTTGAATGATTACGACTGGGAGATTCGTTACCACCCGGAGAAGGCAAATGTGGTAGCCGACGCCTTGAGCTGAAAGGATAGAGAACCTATACGAGTAAAAGTTATGAATATAATTATTCATACTAACCTTACTACTCAAATAAAGGAGGCGCAACAGGAGTTTTAAAAGAGGGAAATTTGAAGAATGAAATACCCAAAGGATCGGAGAAACATCCTAATATTCAGGAAGACGGAACCCGGTATAGGGCTGAAAGAATTTGGGTAACAAAGTTTGGAGATGTGAGAGAAAAGGTACTTAAGGAAGCACATAAAACGAGATATTCAATACATCCCGGAGAGGGGAAGATGTACAAAGATCTTAAGAAACACTTTTGGTGGCCGGACATGAAAGCCGACATTGCTACATACGTAGGAGAATGTTTGACGTGTTCTAAGGTCAAAGCTGAACATCAGAAACCATCAGGTCTACTTCAACAACCTGAAATCCCGGAATGGAAATGGGAAAACATTACCATGGATTTCATTACTAAATTGCCAAGGACTGCAAGTGGTTATGATACTATTTGGGTAATAGTCGATCATCTCACCAAGTCAGCACACTTCCTGCCAATGAGAGAAGACGATAAAATGGAAAAGTTGGCACGTTTATACTTGAAGGAAGTCGTCTCCAGACATGGAATACCAGTCTCTATTATCTCTGATTGGGATGGCAGATTTGTTTCAAGATTCTGGCAGACGTTACAACAAGCATTGGGGACTCATCTAGACATGAGTACTGCTTATCACCCATAAACTGATGGGCAAAGTGAAAGGACGATACAGACCCTTGAAGACATGCGACGAGTATGTGTTATCGATTTCGGAAATAGTTGGGATCGACATCTACCGTTAGCAGAATTTTCCTACAACAACAGTTATCATTCGAGTATTGAGATAGCACCATTCGAGGCACTTTATGGTAGAAAGTGCAGGTCTCCTATTTGTTGGAGTGAAGTGGGGGATAAATAGATTACGGGTCCAGAAATCATCCAAGAAACTACAGAGAAAATCATCCAAATTCAACAACGATTGAAAACCGCCCAAAGTCGACAAAAGAGCTACGCGGACATTAAAAGAAAAGATATAGAATTTGAAATTGGAGAGATGTTCATGCTTAAGGTTTCACCTTGGAAAGGTGTTGTTCGATTTGGTAAACGAGGAAAACTAAATCCAAGGTACATTAGACCATTCAAGATAATAGATCGTGTCGGACCAGTAGCTTACCGACATGACTTACCTCAACAACTCGCCGGGGTACATAATACTTTTCATGTCTCAAATCTAAAGAAATGTTTTTCTAAAGAAGATCTCACTATTCCGTTAGACGAAATCCAAATCAATGAAAAACTTCAATTCATCGAAGAACCCGTTGAAATAATGGATCGTGAGGTTAAAAGACTTAAGTAAAATAAAATTCCAATTGTTAAGGTTCGACGGAATGCTCGTAGAGGACCCGAGTTCACCTGGGAATGTGAAGATCAGATGAAGAAGAAATACCCGCACCTATTTCCAGAAGATGCGTCAACACCTCCAACAGCTTAAAATTTCAGGACGAAATTTATTTAACGGGTATGTACTGTAGTGACCCGAACTTTTCCATATTTATATATATTAAATGAAATTGATATTTACATGATTAAATGTTTCCAACATGTTAAGCAATCAAACTTGTTAAGACTTGATTATTTGAAATGAGTTTCATGTAGACAAATTGACCACCCTAGTTGACCGGCGATTCACGAACGTTAAAACTTGTAAATACTATATGATGATATATATATGGATATATATATATAGTTAACATTATATTATGATAATTAAGTATCTCACTAGGTATTTTAACAATGAGTTATATGCATAAAAAAATGAGATTACTAAGTTAAGGAACTCGAAACGATATATATAACGATTATCGTTATCACAATGCCTTACTAAATACATATGTATCATATTAAGGTATTGTTACACTACATTTAACATGATAAAATGATAATTATATATATCATTATGTATGTTAACAATGAACTACACATGTAAAACAAGACTACTAACTTAAGGATTTCGAAACGAGGCATATATGTAAAGATTATCGTTGTAACGACATTTTAATGTATATATATCATATTAAGATATATTCATACATATTAATATCATGAAAATATAATAATTTAACATCTCATTAGATATAATAACAATGAGTTAATAACATTAAATGAGATCGTTAACTTAAAGATTTCAAAACAACATTTACATGTAACGACTAACGATGACTTAACGACTCAGTTAAAATGTATATACATGTAGTATATTAAGAAGTATTAGTACACTTTTGAAAGACTTCAAGACACATATCAAAGTACTTCTACTTAACAAAAATGTTTACAATTGCATTCTCATTCATTTTCATCAACAATTCTACTCGTATGCACCCGTATTCGTACTCGTACAATACCCAACTCCTAGACGTATATACTATTGGTATATACACATAATAATTCAGCTCTTATTAGTCCTAGATAGTCAATAAACATGTGGAACCAACCATTTGGCAACTAGCATGAATGATTACACTAAAAATCAAACTAATGGAGCCTATATTTGACTCCCTCATTCACGAATTCATGCACCCATCACAAACACATTTTAATTCCAACTTTTATGCATCAAACTACTCTTTCTCAAGTTCTCTCTTAGTGTTCTAAGTGTTCTTCATCATATTCAACAAAATCTAGCTCAATCTAGTTCATAAATCCTAACATAGATCAACTTTCAAAACAACTACTCAAGTAAACTTCAAGAACACTTTCAAGTTTGCAAGTCTACTTCCAAGGTTTCTAATCCATTCCAAGCAATCATCTAGGATCAAGAAACCTTTGTTATTTATAGTAGGTTATCTCTCTAATTCAAGGTAATACTCATATTCAATCTTTGGTTCAATTTCTATAACTATAACAATCTTATTTCGAGTGGAAATCTTACTTGAACTTGTTTTCTTGTCATGATTCTACTTCAAGAACTATCAAGCTATCCAAGAATCCTTTGAAGCTAGATCAATTTTTGTCACTTCCAGTAGGTTTACCTACTATAGTTGAGGTAGTAATGATGTTCATAACATCATTCGATTCATATATATAAAACTATCTTATCCGAAGATTTAAACTTGTAATCACTAGAACATTGTTTAGTAAATTCTAAACTTGTTCGCAAATAAAGTTAATCCTTCTAACTTGACTTTTAAAATCAACTAAAAACATGTTCTATATCTATATGATATGCTAACTTAATGATTTAAAACCTGGAAACACGAAAAATATCGTAAAACCGGACATACGCCGTCGTAGTAAAACCGCGGGCTGTTTTGGGTTTGATAATTAAAAATTATGATAAACTCAAAAGTCGTTCTTCTGGGAAAATGATTTTTCTTATTAACATGAAACTATATCCAAAAATCATGGTTAAACTCAAAGTGGAAGTATGTTTTTCAAAATGGTCATCAAGACGTCGTTCTTTCGACTGAAATGACTACGTCTTACAATATTGACTTGTAATATGTATTTATGACTATAAACTTATACTTTTTCTGTTTAGTTTCATAAATTTCAATTCATTATGAAACCATAGCCACTTGAATCACTCAAAACGGATTTAAAACGAAGAAGTTATGGGTAAAACAAGATTGGATAATTTTGCTTGTTGTAGCTACGTGAAATTTGTAACAAATCTATACAAATCATAGCTTAACTAACTTATATTGTATTATACATGTATTCTAACATATATTATGTAATCTTGGGATACCATAGACACGAATACAATGTTTTGACATATCATATCGACCCATCTATATATATTATTTGGAACAACCATAGACACTCAATATGCAGTAATGTTGGAGTTAGCTATACAGGGTTGAGGTTGATTCCCAAAATAATATATATACTTTGAGTTGTTGATGTGTGCGAGGTGGGGTACGAAATACTATATATTTTTAATACGAAATACGTTACAAATTACACAAGTTTTAATTATTTATTTACAGATGAGATGTACCTAAACCTTGCTACAACACTATAGGCAGTGTACCTAATCGTAGAGTAGTATAGTTTTTAGTAAGTCCGGTTCGTTCCACAGGGAGACGACTTATTTTACACTATATTTTTATATAACTATATTTGTACAAAATATAAATATATATATATTACAATTATTATTATTATAAAAATGGGGGTTTTACCGTTTAATGACCGGTTTGTCGATTTTATATTTTAAGTGAAGAGTAAAGTAAATGACGATATTTAACTAACGATAAAATAAATAACAATAATTAAAATAACAATAAATAAAAGTACGAGGAAATATGAAATAAAATATATTATGCTTAATTAAACTTCCATACTCATGTTGTTTGACGTTTTGATTTTTATTTATTACCCTGGGTTAATTGTCCTTTGTCGTGGATTATTCGATAATTCCATCTGGTTTTGTCCATAATAGTCCATCGGTCATAATTATAAAGTGCGAGGGTCTTCGCCAAATTAACCTTATACCCGAAGTCAAATATTCCAACTAATTGAGGATTTAAACCGTAATAAGATCTTAATACTTTGTTTAATGATTACACCAGGTTATCGACTGCGTGTAATCCAAGGTTTTAATACTTTATTAACAATTACATCAATTACCCTTGTATGTAATCCACCCCTGTTTTAATGAGTCCATTGATTTTTAATCCATTCCCCGTGTCCGGTCAAATGAACAATTATTAGTATTTATAAATATCCCGCCTACCGTACCCGATCAAGCGTATGTGATTATATATAACTACGTCAAATTGTAAATCTCTATATTAATCAAATATAAAGTCCTTTAATAACCCATAGTCTCATTTTCACAAGTGTCGTTCTTTTGTCCAAACCCCAATTATGGTCCAAAGCCCAATAATCCCGTCTTAATATTTAGCCCAACATCACGATTACTTCGGCTCAAATAAGCAAATATTAACTTAAGTATGAGACATTAATTTAAAAAGGAGAACATAGCTTACATTGATTATTTATCGCGTAGTTTTACACGGACAGAGCTTCGACTTCAAAACCCGTAAAATAACCTTTACATTACCCAAACTAACTAATATAAAACTACCCTATAATATATATATATATATATATATATATATATATATATATATATTACAGAGAGATAGATTGAAATTGGTCTCTAAAACTCGGCAGATTTCGTGGCCTTTTATAGGCAGATTCTGAAATTGCTGCTCCGAGATCGCAAAGCAAATGTGCCTTCCAGCTCCTAGATCACGAAGTAACGCACTTCAGCTCACCAACTTTTGGCCATTTGCTTGTCGACGTTATTTAATATAATATATAATATATAAATAATTTATATAATTATTTAAATATTATATTATATTCTTGTGCATAGTAGACTTGTAATTTTTGGTCCGTTGCGTCGGGCGTTGATAGTTGGCTCAGGTGCCGGTTCCGGATTTTTGAACGCTTTTTCGTATAATTTAATATCTTGTACTTTGCGTTTCGCAACTTGTACTCTTGTAATTTTTAGACGTTTCTCATCAATAAATGGAACCACTTGGATTGTATCTTGTACGTTTGAGCATTTTGGACATTTTTGTCTTCGAATCTTCGTTTTTGCCTTTTGTCTTCGCACTTATTTAATATAAACGAATATTACTTGAAAATAGAACAATTGCAACTGAAAACTTTACATATTGGAAGGATATTGCTACTAAATATATGTTCATTTGGAGCACTATCAAATATCCCCACACTTGAACGTTGCTTGTCCTCAAGCAATACATAACTTGAAATTAAATCACACGAATCACTTCTTTATTCTTCACACTTTATACATCTGTGATTTTGATACGGTGGTATAGACAATGATAGTAACGGTGTGGTTTACAGTCCCACATGACTATGAAAATTTAGATCCTTTAAGGAAATTGGATCTTTATGAAAACATTTGATCTTTTGAAAATTTCATTCTAGCTTTTGCCCTAGATAAGTTTTCCGGAATAACCCTTCACCGGTGTTGCAAAATATTTTTGTGGGTTTTGTGGGTTTTAGATTTGAAAATTTTAGCTCAACACTTGCGGTTTTGTGTTACCCACTTTCTAACCTTCTATTAGGAAAGCAACACGTCCAGTTTACTTGTCCCGTATATTACCTTTCGGCAAACTACCGTCTGGTTGTAAAGGAAAGCGATGAACAAGAAACTGTTAAGGCAATGTCTAATGACATGCATTTGTTCATGGTCTAAAATATGTCGGATGCTATTACTATCCTTTGTAAGAGCAATAGTAAAGATCATCCTATAATTTTTTCGGTCTGGCACAAGGTCCTGTCTTCGACCATGCTATGCAACCACCGTTCTTAAGGTTGACACCCGATTTGGTTCAGGTGACCTAATGAATTCCAGGTGAATTCCTAGGATTTTACGTTCAATGGTAATGAACGCATTGAAAATAGGGTTTTTAGAAAACAAATCGGTTTGTTTCTAGATCAAAATATTTTCTCGTTCAAGCTCGAGTTTAGATATCATCGAATTCCATGAGTTTGTAATTCTCAATCTTTAAAGTCAATCTCAAGGATTGAGTAATATCAGGCTTAAAAGCTGATTTTTAATCTTTAAGGAGATTATCCTTTCTGGGGGTCTGATTCATTAGTCTTATCAAGCTAATTTGCATGGCGCCCTCCCCATTTTACGAGACAGATCCTCTCATGGTTAGGATAAGTCTGACCACATGGCGACCCTGTTTGATGCTGAGGTCCGTGGATTTCCTGCTGATTTTAGAGATGACTTTTCTAGATTTTTCGTCAACCTACAGCTGGTCTGGACGACAACTTCCTGACCTAAATCAAGAAGTGCGTGTCTTTTTTGGAAGTCTTTACTTCCTTTTAATGATGGAATTGATTCATCGTATAGATCCATCTTTTCTTTCAAATGTATTACAATAAACCGGGTAAAACAGTTAATTTAGTCCAAAACAAAAGCACCTGCAATAACTTTACAGAAACATGTGATAGATAGTTTTTAATTGAATAACTTAGTTGTTTCTCAATTTATGTCCTTTTCGAGGTAACGATAATTTCGGTATTAACACCTAGTTTTCATCATTCATAAATATGTATAAACATGATTTTGAATTCATTTAGTTGAAAATTTTTAAAATTTTCATAAAATTTAGAAAATAAACCAAGTATAAACCCGAGAGAATTTATAACCCTTCCCCACACTTGAGATCATGTAATGCCCACATTTGCATGAAATCAGACTATAATTATAAATTCATGAGGGTGATTAGTGTAGAAAGTGATTAAAAATACCCAGTTTGTAATTACAAAGCTCTTCGAATGATAGATGGCGCACCTCATCGTTCATTCCTTCTTGTTTTATCACACATGTTTTTCTTCAAAAACGGTTGCTTTTCTGAACTGTTTGCTAATCTTTGAAAATGCTTCTTTTACCCTTACTCATCATGCATGTTTATTAATGAGTTTTGCATTAACCCGAACCCCTAATTTAACATTAAGTGGGGTTATACTTCCCCACACTTAGCTGACGACATGTGAAGTCAGTAGAATAAATTCCACGAATTAGAATAGTGAGCCAGTTATTTACATCTCGGGTGGTGTATAATATATCAATGGGTTTAAAGTTTAGACTCATCCGATCGTCACTACTTAATTCTTTTTTAAGTGTAGCTTTTAGTAAATGGATATGTCTCTTTTCTGGTTCTTGGTCAAATGGATCGATATACACCGACATATATATTTCTATAGGGTGGACAATTCCTAACATTTCCTTCCTTTTATTCTCGGGATTAAAGTTTTCACCTCTATTACCCAATTGGGTGAAATCTGAGGTGTCATTATCTATTACAGCTCGTGGTTCATCTTCGATAGATGACTCGTCTATTGAGAATATTGGGTTGGAAGGTTGTAGCTGGATCGAAGTAATTTATTCTTCATTAACGGTCCTTATTGGTTCCACCACTTTGGTCTCGGGGGTAAAATTTTCAACGTTATCGTTTTCCCAAGAGTATCAATTTGTCACCCTTACTTCTTCTTCATCCATTGATGGATCGATGATTTCGTCAGTTGAGGCTAATGTGTCGATATGTTGTGAAATTGGTACAGCTGAATAAAAAGTATCATCGGGATAATTGGTGATTTCGGAGCTCTCGAATTCATCAAAATTCGATGATATGAGATTTTCTTGCACAATATTCCTCAGATCAACAAGTGTGTAATCTGATAGAGTTTCAGCTTGCCTATTTACAAACTCTCTCATTTGTTCATTTTGAGCATCAAGTTCTTCGAGTTTGATTTTCATATAATCTAAAGAATTTTCAGACACATAATTTTCCTCGTCCTCTGGTTGTTGAGTTTGGATATATTCTTGGGAATAATCCCAATTTGGCTTATATTCTTCATAATCATTCCATTCAGGTTCCGTTGGTGCATAATTTTCCATAGGAACGTAATAATAACATTCCCATTTTGAATGATAATCTCCACAGATTTCACAACCAGTTATTGTTTCGTTATTCGTGATCCAAGATTGACCGAACGAATTGTCATCAACACCCGTTTGAGGGTATTGATTTAATTGATTTCGGATGTCATAAAGAGTTTCCAAGATATTTTCGAGGTTTTCCATACTACACTTATTACCAAATTTTAGCTACAATGTGGTGCATTTATTAATTATCCTATTAGTTATAAATATAAAAATTATATAAGTTATAAAATTAATAGACTTTTCTGATTTTGCCCATGTTTCGAATAGCCAATAGATGCAGCAGGTAGCCAGGACCCTTTAAATCGGAAGCCCACAACTCGCCACTAACAAATCCAACTATTACTACGAACCAGAAAATTTTGGATGTCTATCAATTTAACCGCTTAAAATAATTTTTTTTCGTTTGAAATTTTAGAGAAGAAATAGAAAATCTATGTCCTAAAAACTAGCGTGTCGAGAAATAAGAAAGAAAAATATTACGCGTCAAAAACGTCGAAAAATAAAAATAAGAAAGTAGCGCGTCGTATCTTAAAAGGTACTAAAATTTATAAACAGCGTCGCAAAATTCTAAAGCACCTAAATCTTAGTCTAAAGAAAAAGCACTTAAGGGATTTTACGGCAAAGCCTAAAAATCTAGAAATATAAAATAACTACGGCAAAAACAAATTTTAAAACTAATTACGAACGACAAATATAAAATAAACGATACAAATACAAATTATAATAAAAATACAAATTTTATAAAAATATTATTTTTATATTATTATTATATAAAAATATTAATCTATATAATTAATAACAATAATAATACAAATAAATAAAACTTGATATTACAAATTAATAATAAAACTAGATATTAATTATATTAAATAATAAAACCCTAAAAATTAAATATTACAATAATAATAATAAATAAAACCCTACTTCGTAATTAATGTGTATCAGGTCAGGCCTGTCAGACCAGACTCCGCGATCGCTATGTGGTTTGCCTATTTTTCTCCGAGATCGCGGAGATATGTAGGGGGCCAAAACAGGTACGTTTTTTTTTTAATTATATATTGTTTTTCTAAAAATTATATAAAAATATTAATACAAATATATATTAAAAATTATAGCGTTTCGCCGATTCCCAGGCAGCGGCGCCAAAAACTTGATGTGTGCGAGGTGGGGTACGAAATACTATATATTTTTAATACGAAATATGTTACAAATTACACAAGTATTAATTATTTATTTACAGATGGGATGTACCTAAACCTTGCTACAACACTATAGGCAGTGTACCTAATCGTAGAGTAGTATAGTTTTTAGTAAGTCCGGTTCGTTCCACAGGGAAACGACTTATTTTACACTATATTTTTATATAACTATATTTGTACAAAATATATATATATATATATTACAATTATTATTATTATTATAAAAAGGGGGTTTTACCGTTTAATGACCGGTTTGTCGATTTTATATTTTAAGCGAAGAGTAAAGTTGTAACGACCCTGGAATTTCCAACGTTTATTTATTAATAATTGTTATTATTGATACGTGTGATTAAACGAATGTATGTGATTACATTTACATGTTGCCATGATTGCCCGTACTTGACTTTTAAGTGCCCGAAACGTCTTTGTGACACACGAAACTTCACGAATAATATTTCTAGATATTATTTACATTCATGATTAATTTTATTAATCATTTTAATTAACTAAGGCTATTAGTTAGCTACTTGGGCTTTAATTAGGTTTAATTGTTAATTAATTGAACTTGGGCTTTGATTAGTTAATGGACTCATGAATTAAGACTTGTAAGCCCACCCTACCTTTAAGTGGGCTTAGTTAGCCCACTCTTTCAAAGTGTAAGTATCACTTTAACTTGTAACTAGTTAGTTAACTTGCATGGAATCTAGTTAACATGTAATCCCCATAAACAACCATCCAGTAACCACCTTTTATAAGCTTTACATGTATAAACCTAGTGGACTTATCCCTCCCCCTTGGAACCCCTCCAAACCGTCGGCAATGAGGAGTGAATGGGGAGAGTTTTTCATTTTTTTTACTACTTGTTCACTAGCATCTTTCATTTACTCCTCATTCTCAAAACACACACTTCAAACTCACTTTCAAATTTCTCTCTTTTCTCTCTAAACTTTGTAAGTTACAAGACTTCTTTTCTTTCTCTTTTTTCTTGCTAAAACCTAATTATATACACACTTAATCATCATCATCATCTTTTGTTACTTGCTTGTTTGATTTCTTGTTTGTTGTTGTTACTTGTTTCATCTTGTTGTTGTAGTTACTTACTAGCTTTCAAGAACCTAACTTTCTAGTTTTGGTTCTTCTATTATCTTGTAAGTTCAAGAACACAAGAACATAAACTCACTAGTTTATGATT
The DNA here is from genome assembly GCF_046630445.1 of Rutidosis leptorrhynchoides. NCBI lineage: Eukaryota > Viridiplantae > Streptophyta > Magnoliopsida > Asterales > Asteraceae > Rutidosis > Rutidosis leptorrhynchoides. The sequence goes on along the minus strand of NC_092336.1, from coordinate 393,536,009 downwards.
CTACTTTAATTGTTTCAAAAGTTGCAAGTTCCATGTGTTGATTAAAGACATACTTGAAGCTCATGAAGTAAACTTTAAAGTTTACTTTCTAAAGATCAAACTTTGGTTTGAATCTTTAAAGTATGAACAACCATGAACCTTTTCTTGTTTATTTAAGTTTACTTCTTCATTTTATGCACTTTAATTTCATTATTTATGTTCTTGTTGGTCAAATGTTACAAGTTAACTTTGATCTCATTAATCTTGAACTTAAAGTTAACTTTAAAGTTCAAGAACATATAAAGGAAACTTTTTAATTATAACTTTGTATACTTATGCTTGATCTAGACTTTTGGGTCTTGGATCTTCAAGATCTAACTAAAGAACTATGTTCTACATCTTAAGATCTTGATTATTTAGTTTATTTTCAAGTTTGTAACTTATTATTAGTCTTATAGTTCATGTAAGTATCAAACCTAACACTTTGATGTAACTTTGGTTCATCAAACTACATGCAACTCTTAAGTGAGTTGTGCTTCATGTCTTAGACTTGCACTAGGGTTATGATGGTCAAGACTTGGTTAAGATGATGTAGATACATCAATGAGTTGTACACTTGAAGCTATATACATCAAGGATAAGAACCACGATGAACATCAAGCACCAAGACAACCGGAACCCTTTTAAACTTACTGTTTCTGTCCAAAACCTACTTACCTGCTGTTTCTGTAACAGACCAGCAGACATGGGCTATTCTAACCATGATTTTAGATAGAACTTTTCGAGTAGATAACTTTTCATATAGGACTCGTCTTAATCCGAGTTACGGTTTAGGATTTATGGCCCTCCGATCGTCACTATGTCCTTTAACGTTGTGCAGAAATTTCTGACCTACTCGCACTTAGACCGTCGCCACGGTCAAACCAAGACGAGTTTGCTTCTGTAAATTTTACCACACTTAAGGGACTCATATACGGAGCCATGGCCACTGGTCTCACCTTAATTCAGTAAGGGTAGAGGCCGTGGTGACTGACTGGAGTCAGACTTTGTTTTAAACTACTTTCATAAACGAAACCTACTTTACGCCATTTGTTTAATGATGATTGATGATGACCCTTAAGACCTTAATTACATACTTTTAAACCTATTAAGAAGATTTACTGACTTAGTACTATTTGACTTAGGTTGAGGACTTCGGACCGTTTACTTGCACACCTTTCCCGACTACTACTTTACCGCTAAATATTATTGTGAGTTATAGCATTCCCTTTTTACTTTAACTTATTTTGGGAACTGAGAATACATGCGGATTGTATGTTTTACATACTAGGCACGAGTACTTAAACTTATATATGTGTGGGTTATATAACGGCAGAAACATTCCCTTTAGCTCGGTAACGTTTAGTCATTGGTTTTTGAACCGGTGAACGCGAATCTTAGATATGGACCCATAGGGTTTGACATCCCCACTCGGGCTAGTAGCGCTAGCATTTAACGAGTGTTTAATACTTCATATACATACGTACTTGCCAAGTGTACTTTCAGGGGGTATAAACGTTAAGTTAGTTACCAAGTGCCCACGGTTAACATATACTTTATCATACTATTTTGAAACGCTCTTTGTAGCACTGAAATCTCGTGGCCTACCTTACATACTGTTATAGTTAAACTATAGCTCACCAACCTTTGTGTTGACATTTTAAAGCATGTTTTTCTCAGGTGCTTGAGGTTAGCTTCCGCTGTGTACCAGTCGTGCTGTAGAACCCGCTGCTTAAATTTGTCCACGCATGAACTACTTTACTTTGCATTCAAACATTCGTACTTTTGAACTATGACTTGTAACGACCATTGTGGTCACATACACTTATTATTTGCTTCTACTTAGTGAAGCATGCTTTTGGGATTGTAAAACATTCGATGTTGGATTAGACATCACTTTATTTATGAATGCAAACTCTTTTCGAAAACGCATATAGTACTTAACCTTGTAATGATCCTGTTGTTGATGATTCGTACACGATGGTTTTGTACGGGGCATCACATTTGGTATCAGAGCATTGGTTGTAGGGAATTAGGTTGCATTAGTGAGTCTAAGACCGACCCGAGTAGGATTCACTAATAGGACTAATCTACAACTTGCTAGTTTACTTGTTTCCGCTGAGCTTACTACATGCTAATGCTTACTTTTTCTGCTATATGTCGTATGCTACTACATGATATCACTACTGCATGATGCTACTTGCTTTTGACTGCATGCTACTTTCATACGAATTGCTGTTATTGCCATGCTAGTTACTGTTATACATGATTTAAACTGTTTGCCTATTATTTGCTTGCTTTATGACATACTGACATGGAAAATTTATTTTTCCTTGTTCAGATGTCGGATGTTCCACCTGCTGGCATTTCGGGCAGTACAGACTCAGACCCCGTCGCCCTACCTACTGCTACACCTGCTGCTGCTACTGCCGATACACCGGCCCCGACACCCACTAGTGATCCCGGCGCTTCCACTTCCGGAGCTGGTACTAGTGCACCTGCCCCAGTGTCTGCTCCCGGACCCTCGAGGTCACAGCCCCGCATTGGTGGTATTGAGATCCCCGCGGAGTTCGGGGAAGGGCCGTTTCGTAACCACATGCGCACGCCTTGCCGACGCACTCCCGACGGACGTTTAGTCGTGATTCTGCCAGGCAGACACAGACAGATGTTGGCCGCCTTCAGACGCTTCGGATTACCAGCTCAGCCACCAGTGTCACCACCACACGATTTGGATGACTCATCATCCGCCGATTCTTCATCATCAGACGACTCCAGCGATGATGAGGATCCTGCTGATAGACCTATTCAGGCACCCTCCACCCCGCCGAAGAAGCGGTACCGTTTTGACGACACCGTCATTCCAGGGGTGAATGGAGGTCGTGCTTTTACTGACGCTTTTGGCCATCGTCGTAGGGTTACTGCTCGTAAACGAGTTGTGCCATACCCTGCCGACCCACAGATACGTAAGGTTCCCCGTTACGTATTGACTATTCCTGGAACCATACCACCTAGATTTAGATACAGACCACTTACATCTAGGGACGTACCGTCTACATCCGGAGCCGGACCATCTACATCAGCACCACCGGCACCACCCGCACCACCCGCCCCACCTGCACCGCCTGCCCCACCAGCTCCCTCTAACCAGGAACTGATGAGGGAGATTGAGACTCTCCGAGCTCGAGTCACTGAGCTTGAGGAGCAGTTGGCTCGAGGACCAGTTCACCCGCCTTCACCGTAGGACCTTGTATTTAGATTTCATGATGTAATCTAGATATAGTTTCATGTATTTCATATGTATTGTACGAACTTATTCAGATGTATGAAACTTATTATTATTAATGAATGGAACTTTGCGTTATTTAATTCTTGCACGATGTTCTATTTACATTGATGTACGATGATTCTGTGGTATTTGTACCTAGATGCATTATTTAATAACATGTGATGTTTTGATTCCATGATGGTCACTATATACTATATTATTACTATACTGAATGCTGGATTTTGACTTGGGTCAAAATTTTTGTTTAGAATACCATGGCTAACGGAAGATCCACACCTACCGCCGCCCAGATTGAGGACATGATCAACGAACGGGTCGCTGCAGCACTAGCAGAAAGAAATCTCGAAGCTCCACCGCCACCACCACCGGTTATTCCACCCGTTCGAAATGGGTGTACATACAAGGAATTCCAGAGCTGCAAACTGCATAACTTCAGCGGCACCGAGGGACCAGTTGGTCTCACCAGATGGTTCGAGAAACTTGAATCAGTATTCCAAGTTAGCAACTGTTCGGAGGACAATAAGACCAAGTTTGCATCTTGCACGCTATTTGACGGCGCGCTAACGTGGTGGAACACGTTAGCTCAAGCAAAAGGTATCGATGAGGCGTATGCTACACCATGGGAGGAATTCAAGGCGGCTATGATTGATGAGTATTGTCCGAGAACCAAAATTCAGAAGATGGAAATTGAATTCATGCAGTTGAAGGCCGTAGGGAACGACCTTAACAGTTACAATCGTAGGTTTTTGGAGCTAGCACTGATGTGTCCGACCATGGTCACCCCCGAATTCAAGCGCATGGAGAAATACTTCTCGGGACTCCCTAAGTCCATCAAAGGTAATGTCACCTCATCCAAGCCACCGAATGTCCCCGAAGCAATGCGCATGGTGCATACTCTCCTGAATCAAATCATCCTTGACGAGCCGGAGAAGGCTAAGTTTGAAGCCGGTAGTAGTGAAAAGAGGAAATGGGACAACAACCACAACAACAACAACAACAACAACAACAGGGGGAGAAACTACGATCAAACCCCCGCCAAGAGGCACAACAATGGTGGAAACCCTAATCCCAACAACAACACCAACACCAACCCGAACTACAAAGGAACCTTACCACAATTCAAGAGGTGTTACAAACACCACACTGGGTATTGCAATGTTGTTTGTGAGAAGTGCCAACGGGCTGGGCACATCGGGAAGGACTACAAGGTCACTACTTTGAATGGGAAGCCAAACACCAATGGGCCGAAGAAGTGTTATGAATGCGGGCAGACGAGCCATTTCAGAAACGCGTGCCCAAACAAGCGAAAAGACGGAGGACCACCTCGAGGTAGAGCCTTCAATGTTAATGCAAGGGATGCACGCGATAACCTCGACTTGGTGACAGGTATATTCACAATCAACAATCTTTTAGCTTCTGTCTTGTTTGATACTGGTGCGGATAGAAGTTATGTATGTAGACATTTTTGCGATAAGATTAATTGGTCATTAGTCCCGTTAAAAGAGAGTATGCTTGTCAAGGTCGCAAATGGAAAACTTGAAAAGGTTGACCATATTAGTCGTGGAGCTATTATCAACATAGCTGGTGCAGATTTCGAAATTGATTTGATACCTATCAAACTGGGAAGCTTTGACGTAATCGTTGGTATGGATTGGTTGAGCAAGATAAAGGCCGATATTATCTGTGGAGATAAAGCACTTCGCATACCACAAGGAGATGGCGAACCACTGGTTATCTATGGAGAGAGATGTACCTCGAAGTTGAACCTCATTAGTTGCGTGAAAGCGCAAAAGATTATGAAGAAGGGACGTTTTGCTATCCTAGCACATGTGAAAGCAGTAGAAACTGAGGTGAAGAGCGTGAACGACGTTCGAATTGTGAACGAATTTTCCGATGTCTTCCCAGAGGAATTGCCTGGATTGCCGCCGCAGAGAGCAGTAGAGTTTCAGATTGATTTAGTGCCAGGAGCTGCACCTGTAGCTCGCCCACCTTATAGACTCGCACCTTCCGAGATGCAAGAATTACAAAGCCAACTACAAGAACCGCTTGATCGAGGATTTATCCAACCAAGTTTCTCGCCTTGGGGCGCACCTGTGTTGTTTGTGAAGAAGAAGGATGGATCCTTCCGTATGTGTATCGACTACCGTGAACTCAACAAATTGACTATCAAGAATCGGTATCCTCTTCCACGAATTGACGATCTTTTTGATCAACTACAAGGATCGAGCGTTTACTCAAAGATCGATTTGCGATCCGGATATCACCAGCTGAGGGTGAAGGAAAGTGACGTGATGAAGACTGCATTTAGAACTCGTTATGGTCATTATGAGTTCCTCGTGATGCCATTCGGTTTGACAAATGCACCTACCGTGTTCATTGATCTCATGAATCGTGTCTGCAAGCCTTACTTGGACAAGTTTGTTATCGTCTTCATAGATGATATCCTCATCTACTCTAAGAGCGAAGAAGAACATGAGCAACACCTCCGATTAGTGCTTGAACTCTTAAGACAAGAGCAACTTTACGCCAAATTCTCCAAGTGTGAATTTTGGTTGAAGGAAGTACAATTTTTGGGTCATGTTGTGAGCGACCAGGGTATCAAAGTTGATCCCACCAAGATTGAAGCCATCAGCAAGTGGGAGACCCCCACTACTCCTACTCATATTCGCCAATTCCTAGGTCTCGCCGGTTACTATCGAAGATTCATCGAAGGATTTTCTCTGATTGCGCGTCCTTTGACCTCGCTGACTCACAAGGGTAAGAAGTTCATTTGGGAACCCGCACACGAGTCAATATTCTAAACCTTGAAGAAGAAGTTGACCACCGCACCTATCCTATCACTTCCTGAGGGCAGTGACGACTTTGTTGTTTATTGTGATGCATCGAAGAGTGGTTTTGGTTGTGTACTGATGCAACGATCAAAGGTTATTGCCTATGCCTCCCGACAATTGAAGATTCACGAGCGGAACTACACTACTCACGATCTTGAACTTGGAGCCGTTGTCTTTGCACTCAAATTGTGGAGACATTATTTGTATGGAACTAAGAGCACTATCTGCACCGATCACAAGAGTCTCCAGCACATCTTTGATCAGATGCAACTGAATATGAGACAGCATCGATGGATCGAGACGCTCAACGACTACGATTGTGAACTCCGTTATCACCCTGGCAAGGCCAATGTTGTAGCTGACGCTTTAAGCCGAAAGGAGAGGACGGCACCTCTTCGTGTTAGGGCTCTGAACATCACCATTCATTCGAACCTCAACAGCCAGATCAGAGTAGCCCAAGATGAGGCTCTCAAGGAGGAGAACATATCTCATGAACATTTGAACATACTTATCTCTCGATTCGAGGTTAGGGAGTCTGGACTTCGATGTTATGCCGGAAGAATTTGGGTACCTCTTTATGGAGATCTACGGAACCTTATACTTGATGAAGCACACAAATCAAGATATTCGATTCACCCCGGAGCAGGCAAAATGTACCACGACCTTAAAGAACAGTATTGGTGGCCGAATCTTAAGAAGGACGTTGCAACTTATGTTGGGAAGTGTTTGACTTGTTCGAAAGTTAAGGCCGAACATCAGAGACCTTCTGGGTTACTTCAACAGCCAGAAATCCCACAATGGAAGTGGGAAAGGATCACAATGGATTTCATTACTAAGCTGCCGAAGACGGTGGGCGGATACGATACTATTTGGGTTATTGTTGACCGCCTTACCAAATCTGCACACTTCCTAGCGATGAAGGAAACTGATACGATGGAAAGACTTGCTCAATTATACATTAAGGAGGTTGCATCACGACACGGTGTACCTTTATCGATCATCTCCGATCGCGATCCCCGTTTTGCGTCTAGATTTTGGCGTTCTTTGCAAGAAGCCATGGGAACTCGTCTTGACATGAGTACTGCTTATCATCCTCAGACTGACGGGCAAAGTGAACGAACGATTCAGACCTTGGAGGACATGCTGCGTGCATGTGTCATTGATTTTGGAAAGGCCTGGGAAAGACATTTGCCACTCGCCGAATTCTCGTACAACAACAGTTATCACTCTATCATTAATGCTGCACCTTTTGAAGCATTGTATGGTCGTAAGTGCCGATCTCCGATTTGTTGGGCCGAAGTAGGCGAAAAGTAAATCACCGGACCCGAGGTAGTCCACGAAACGACGGAAAAGATTTCTCAGATTCAAGCTAGACTTAAGACTGGCCGTGATCGCCAAAAGAGTTATGCCGATCTTAAATGTAAAGACTTTGAATTCAACGTTGGTGATCGTGTAATGTTGAAGGTTGCACCTTGGAAGGGTGTGATTCGTCTTGGAAAACGTGGAAAGTTAAACCCACGATACATTGGTCCTTTTGAAATCCTGGAACGTGTTGGACCCGTTGCATATCGTTTGGATTTACCAGCACAATTGAGCTCAGTTCATCCTACCTTCCACGTGTCAAACTTGAAGAAGTGTCTTGCTGTACCGGAACTTATCATACCACTTGAGGAACTTACGATTGACGACAAACTTCACTTTGTGGAAGAACCTGTTGAAATTATGGATCGTGAGATCAAAACTTTGAAACGCTACAAGATTCCGATCGTCCGAGTACGGTGGAATGCCAAACGAGGACCTGAGTTTACTTGGGAACGAGAGGATCAAATGATGCGGAAGTATCCTCACCTTTTCCCGAATCCTCCATCTACCTCAGCTTAAATTTCGGGACGAAATTTTCTTTAACAGGTGGGTAATGTAACGACCCTGGAATTTCCAACGTTTATTTATTAATAATTGTTATTATTGATACGTGTGATTAAACGAATGTATGTGATTACATTTACATGTTGCCATGATTGCCCGTACTTGACTTTTAAGTGCCCGAAACGTCTTTGTGACACACAAAACTTCACGAATAATATTTCTAGATATTATTTACATTCATGATTAATTTTATTAATCATTTTAATTAACTAAGGCTATTAGTTAGCTACTTGGGCTTTAATTGGGTTTAATTGTTAATTAATTGAACTTGGGCTTTGATTAGTTAATGGACTCATGAATTAAGACTTGTAAGCCCACCCTACCTTTAAGTGGGCTTAGTTAGCCCACTCTTTCAAAGTGTAAGTATCACTTTAATTTTTAACTAGTTAGTTAACTTGCATGGAATCTAGTTAACATGTAATCCCCATAAACAACCATCTAGTAACCACCTTTTATAAGCTTTACATGTAGAAACCTAGTGGACTTATCCCTCCCCCTTGGAACCCCTCCAAACCGTTGGCAATGAGGAGTGAATGGGGAGAGTTTTTCATTTTTTTTACTACTTGTTCACTAGCATCTTTCATTTACTCCTCATTCTCAAAACACACACTTCAAACTCACTTTCAAATTTCTCTCTTTTCTCTCTAAACTTTGTAAGTTACAAGACTTCTTTTCTTTCTCTTTTTTCTTGCTAAAACCGAATTATATACACACTTAATCATCATCAACATCTTTTGTTACTTGCTTGTTTGATTTCTTGTTTGTTGTTGTTACTTGTTCCATCTTGTTGTTGTAGTTACTTACTAGCTTTCAAGAACCTAACTTTCTAGTTTTGGTTCTTCTATTATCTTGTAAGTTCAAGAACACAAGAACATAAACTCACTAGTTTATGATTCTATTTCAATTGTTTCAAAAGTTGCAAGTTCCATGTGTTGATTAAAGACATACTTGAAGCTCATGAAGTAAACTTTAAAGTTTACTTTCTAAAGATCAAACTTTGGTTTGAATCTTTAAAGTATGAACAACCATGAACCTTTTCTTGTTTATTTAAGTTTACTTCTTCATTTTATGCACTTTAATTTCATTATTTATATTCTTGTTGGTCAAATGTTACAAGTTAACTTTGATCTCATTAATCTTGAACTTAAAGTTAACTTTAAAGTTCAAAAACATATAAAGGAAACTTTTTAATTATAACTTTGTATACTTATGCTTGATCTAGACTTTTGGGTCTTGGATCTTCAAGATCTAACTAAAGAACTATGTTCTACATCTTAAGATCTTGATTATTTAGTTTATTTTCAAGTTTGTAACTTATTATTAGTCTTATAGTTCATGTAAGTGTCAAACCTAAGACTTTGATGTAACTTTGGTTCATCAAACTACATGCAACTCTTAAGTGAGTTGTGCTTCATGTCTTAGACTTGCACTAGGATTATGATGGTCAAGACTTGGTTAAGATGATGTAGATACATCAATGAGTTGTACACTTGAAGCTATATGCATCAAGGACGAGAACCACGATGAACATCAAGCACCAAGACCACCGGAACCCTTTTAAACTTACTGTTTCTGTCCAAAACCTACTGACCTGCTGTTTCTGTAACAGACCAGCAGACCTGGGCTATTCTAACCATGAATTTTAGATAGAACTTTTCGAGTAGATAACTTTTCATATAGGACTCATCTTAATCCGAGTTACGGTTTAGGATTTATGGCCCTCCGATCGTCACTATGTCCTTTAACGTTGTGCAGAAATTTCTGACCTACTCGCACTTAGACCGTCACCACGGTAAAACCAAGACGAGTTTGCTTCTGTAAATTTTACCACACTTAAGGGACTCATATACGGAACCATGGCCACTGGTCTCACCTTAATTCAGTAAGGGTAGAGGCCGTGGTGACTGACTGGAATCAGACTTTGTTTTAAACTACTTTCATAAACGAAACCTACTTTACGCCTTTTGTTTAATGATGATTGATGATGACCCTTAAGACCTTAATTACATACTTTTAAACCTATTAAGATGATTTACTGACTTAGTACTATTTGACTTAGGTTGAGGACTTCGGACCGTTTACTTGCACACCTTTCCCGACTACTACTTTACCGCTACATATCATTGTGAGTTATAGCATTCCCTTTTTACTTTAACTTATTTTGTGAACTGAGAATACATGCGGATTGTATATTTTACATACTAGGCACGAGTACTTAAACTTATATATGTGTGGGTTATATAACGGCAGAAACATTCCCTTTAGCTCGGTAACGTTTAGTCATTGGTTTTTGAACCGGTGAACGCGAATCTTAGATATGGATCCATAGGGTTTGACATCCCCACTCGGACTAGTAGCGCTAGCATTTAACGAGTGTTTAATAATTTGTATACATACGCACTTGCCAAGTGTACTTTCAGGGGGTATAAACGTCAAGTTAGTTACCAAGTGCCCACGGTTAACATATACTTTATCATACTGTTTTGAAACGCTCTTTGTAGCACTGAAATCTCGTGGCCTACCTTACATACTGTTATACTTAAACTATAGCTCACCAACCTTTGTGTTGACGTTTTAAAGCATGTTTTTCTCAGGTGCTTGAGGTTAGCTTCCGCTGTGTACTAGTCGTGCTGTAGAACCCGCTGCTTAGAGTTGTCCACGCATGAACTACTTTACTTTGCATTCAAACATTCGTACTTTTGAACTATGACTTGTAACGACCATTGTGGTCACATACACTTATTATTTGCTTCTACTTAGTGAAGCATGCTTTTGGGATTGTAAAACATTCGATGTTGGATTAGACATCACTTTATTTATGAATGCAAACTCTTTTCGAAAACGTATATAGTACTTAACCTTGTAATGATCCTGTTGTTGATGATTCGTACACGATGGTTTTGTACGGGGCATCACAAAAGTAAATGACGATATTTAACTAACGATAAAATAAATAACAATAATTAAAATAACAATAAATAAAAGTACGAGAAAATATGAAATAAAATATATTATGCTTAATTAAACTTCCATACTCATGATGTTTGACGTTTTGATTTTTATTTATTACCCTGGGTTAATTGTCCTTTGTCGTGGATTATTCGATAAGTCCATCTGGTTTTGTCCATAATAGTCCATCGGTCATAATTATAAAGTGCGAGGGTCTTCGTCAAATTAACCTTATACCCGAAGTCAAATATTCCAACTAATTGAGGATTTAAACCGTAATAAGGTCTTAATACTTTGTTTAATGATTACACCAGGTTATCGACTGCGTGTAATCCAACGTTTTAATACTTTATTAACAATTACACCATTACCCTTGTATGTAATCCACCCCTGTTTTAATGAGTCCATTGATTATTAATCCATTCCCCGTGTCCGGTCAAATGAACAATTATTAGTATTTATAAATATCCCACCTGCCGTACCCGATCAAGCGTATGTGGTTATATATAACTACGTCAAATTGTAAATCTCTATATTAATCAAATATAAAGTCCATTAATAACCCATAGTCTCATTTCCACAAGTGTCGTTCTTTTGTCCAAACCCCAATTATGGTCCAAAGCCCAATAACCCCGTCTTAATATTTAGCCCAACATCACGATTACTTCGGCTCAAATAAGCATAATATTAACTTAAGTACGAGACATTAATTTAAAAAGGAGAACATAGCTTACATTGATTATTTATCACGTAGTGTTACATGGACAGAGCTTCGACTTCAAAACCTGTAAAATAACCTTTACATTACCCAAACTAACTAATATAAAACTACCCTATACTATATATATATATATATATATATATATATATATATATATATATATATATATATATATATATATATATATATATATATATATATATATATTATATATATTACAGAGAGATAGATTGAAATTGGTCTCTAAAACTCGGCAGATTTCGTGGCCTTTTATAGGCAGATTCTGAAATTGCTGCTCCGAGATCGCGAAGCAAATGTGCCTTCCAGCTCCGAGATCGCGAAGTAACGCACTCCAGCTCACCAACTTTTGGTCATTTGCTTTTCGAAGTTATTTAATATAATATATAATATATAAATAATTTATAATTATTTAAATATTATATTATATTCTTGTGCATAGTAGACTTGCAATTTTTGGTCCGTTGCGTCGGGCGTTGATAGTTGGCTCAGGTGCCGGTTCCGGATTTTCGAACGCTTTTTCGTATAATTTAATATCTTGTACTTTGCGTTCCGCAACTTGTACTCTTGTAATTTTTAGACGTTTCTCATCAATAAATGGAACCACTTGGATTGTATCTTGTACGTTTGAGCATTTTGGACGTTTTTGTCTTCGAATCTTCGTTTTCGCCTTTTGTCTTCGCACTTATTTAATATAAACGAATATTACTTGAAAATAGAACAATTGCAACTGAAAACTTTACATATTGGAAGGATATTGCTACTAAATATATGTTCATTTGGAGCACTATCAGTTGTGATCGAGTCTGAGACTTGTAGACACTGGGTCGTGGATTGATTCGAGATAATATATATTGCTTTATTTCTGTACATCTAACTGTGGACAACTAGTTGTAGGTTACTAACGAGGACTTCTGACTTAACAAACTCAAATCATTAAAACGTAATAAAAATGTTGTAAATATATTTTGATCATACTTTGATATATATGTACATATTTATTATAGGTTCGTGAATCAACCCGTGGCCAAGTCTTACTTCCCGACGAAGTAAAATTTGTGAAAGTGAGTTATAGTCCCATTTTTAAAAATCTAATATTTTTGGGATGAGAATACATGCAATTTTATAAATGTTTTACAAAATAGACACAAGTACGTGAAACTACTTTCTATGGTTGAATGATCGAAGCCGAATATGCCCCTTTTGCTTGGTAACCTAAGAATTAGTAAACCAGTCTACTAATTGCCGCGAATCCTAAAGATAGATCTATTGGGCCCAACAAACCCCATTCATTGTAGCGGATGCTTTAGTACTTCGAGTTTTATATCATGTCCGATGGATGTCCCGAAATGATGGGGATATTCTTATATGCATCTTGTTAATGTCGGTTACCGGGTGTTCACCATATGAATGATTTTTATCTCTATGTATGGGATGATGTTTATGAAAAATGGAAATATGAAATCTTGTGGTCGATTATTTCGATTGATAAATATATAAGTTAAACCTATAACTCACCAACATTTTTGTTGATGTTTTAAGCATGTTTATTCTCAGGTAATTGTTAAGAGCTTCCGCTGTTGCATACTAAATTAAGGACAAGATTTGGAGTCCATGCTTGTATAATATTGTTTGAAAACTGCATTCGAAGGCATATATTGTTGTGTAACATTATTGTAAACCATTATGTAATGGTCGTGTGAAAACGCTATATTTTTTATTATCATTATTTGATAATCATCGTAATAATTTTTAAACCTTTATCGATAAAAATAAAGGTTATGGTTTATTTTAAAATCGAATGCAGTCTTTGAAAAACGTCTCATATAGAGGTCAAAAACCTCGCAACGAAATCAATTAATATGGAACGTTTATAATCAATATGAACGGGACATTTCATTATAAAAGCTTTTTCTTCATATTAGCGTTTTATAGTTTTAATTCAGGTAGTACCTACCCGTTAAGTTCATACTTAGTAGCTACTATACAGTTCAACTACTACGATTCGATATGAAAAACTAAATACAATAATATTTCGCGTTCAAACTTATACAGTATTTTACAAACTTACAATACCGCTATTTTACATATAGCATAAAATATAGCACACAATAACTTTAATACAAGGCAATTGTGAAGATAATTCTATTTAATACGAAAGTCGTTCAGCAAAAGCAATAAAGGTATGTAATTCATAAGTCCAGAAACAAGTCATGCATTCGGGTTTTACTAGTATTATTTCCCATCCTTGGTCTTGTGGAAAATAACCGTTGTGGTCGTTGGCAAGACATCATGTTGTAACGTCGTCAAAAGGACGAGGGTTACGTAATGTCCAACAGCCCCGTAACAATCTAAAAACCTTATTTCTCACCCAAACTACTGAATCCGTCACTTGTGGGAATGTTTTATTTAACAGTTGCAATCCGATGTTCTTTTTCTCAATTTGGTGAGTAGCGAACATCACTAACCCGTAAATATAACATGCTTCTTTATGTTGCATGTTTGAAGCTCTTTCTAAAGAACGAAGTCTTATGTTGGGATATGTGGAGTCAAAATAGGTTCTCAACCCGTAGCGTAAAATTGCATATGGGTTTTCCGCATTTAATGCCTTAAAGAAAACACGGCGTAACTTAAAGTCTCCCCAATGTGATATACCCCATCTTTCAAAAGAAAGCCTTTTATAAACTAAGGCATGCTTGGAACGTCTTTCAAATGTTCGACAAACTAATTTCGTCGTAAATAATTGTGCCGATGAATTCTGACCGACTCTAGACAAGATTTCATCAATCGTATCCCCTGGTAGGTCTTCTAAAATTTTTGGTTGTCTATCCTTAACGTCCATTGTATGTTTTATACTGTAAAATAGACAAGGATTAGATTTGTAAAAGATAGTTAACAAACAATACAAGAAATTTTTACATATATCATCAAAGTACAAGCACACTACAATACATATATTACACAACATGATTACTCCTCTTCATTCCGACTCACTTGTTTCTTCCTCTTCGGACTTGGTTCGTTTCGCTAATTTCCTAGGGATATATGATGTTCCTCTAGTACGAGCCGTTGTTTTCACAAATGGTTTAGAAAACCTGGTGTCTTAGATGTCCCCGGGTTATAGTTAAAGCTTAAGAAATACGGGTGTTGACGGTATTTCCCATCGGGATATTTCATGTTAACATAAAATTCATCGGGGTTGGAATTAGATTTCTCTATTTTGATACCTGATGTTCTCGCTACGTGTATATAAAATAGCTTATATTTTACAAGGAAATACTATTAAATACGATACAATTTTACACAAGATATTTATTTATTTATAGAATGGATATACTTAAACCTTGCTACAACACTTATAGGCAGTGTACCTAATCGTACAGTAGTGTAGTTTTTAGTAAGTCCGGTTCGTTCCACAGGGAAAATCTTTAAACAAAGCTTAACGCTATATTAGTTTATATTTATAAAAATACAAATATATATATAAGTAATATTATTATTATAAAGGGGGTTTTTACCGTTTAATGACCGGTTTGTCGATTTTAAAACTTTAGTCGCAGTTAAAACCAAAATTAAAAATAAATACAAGACTTAATGTAAAGTAAATAACGATAATGAAATTGTGATAAATAAAAGTGCGATAAAATAAACTTGCGATAATTAAAAAGTACGATAATTAAAAATGCAATTAAATACAATAACAATAAATAAAAGTGCGATAATTAGAAGTGCAATTAAATATAAAATAAAGGAAATTAAATATAAAATAAAAGAATTATGCTTATTTAAACTTCCGTAATCATGATGTTTGACGTGTTGATTTTAGTTTTATGCCCATGAGTTAATTGTCCTTTGTCCTGGATTATTTAATATGTCCGTCTGGTTTTTGTCCATAACAGTCCATCAGTCATAAATATAAAGTGCGAGTGTCCTCGTTAAATTATCCTTATACCCGAAGTTAAATATTCCAACTAATTGGGGACTTAAACTGTAACAAGGTTTTAATACTTTGTTTAATAATTACACCAGGATGTCGACTGCGTGTAACCCAAGGTTTTAATACTTTGTTATCAATTATGCCAAGTGTCCTAGTACATAATTTCACCCCTGTTTTAATAATTCTAGTGGTTATTAATCCATTCCCGTGTCCGGTTAAATGAACGATTATTCGTACATAAAAATACCCTGCCCATCGTATCTGATCGAGTGTATATGGTTATTTATAGGGACGTCCAATTGTAAATCTTTATATTAACATTAACAAATTATCATTTAGTTAAACAAATATAAAGCCCATTAATAGCCCATAGTCTAATTTCCACAAGTGTCGTTCTTTTGTCCAAACCCCAATTATGGTACAAAGTCCAATTACCCAATTTTAGTAATTAGCCCAACATCATGATTACTTCGTTTTAAATAAGCATAATAATAACTTAGCTACGAGACATTAAATTAAAAAGGTTGAACATAACTTACAATGATTAAAAATAGCGTAGCGTTACACGGACAGAATTTCGACTTACACCCTTACAACATTCGCTAACATACCCTTATTATTAGAATTAAAATTAAAATTAAAATTAAAATATATATATATATATATATATATATATATATATATATATATATATATATATATATATATATATATATATATTACGTTTACATATAGAGAAAGAGAGATTTTATGGATATTTTTACGATCAGAATTCGCTGGCTTTTATAGGAATTTTCGTCCAGGGGGACTCCGCGACTCGCGCCCTTTTTGCTCTTCAAACTCCATGAGTCGTGGAGTTTGTATTTACAGCTCACCCAGCTTTGGCTCTTTGTTTACCGACGGATTTTTATATTATATAATATATAAATAATTATAAGAATTATTTAAATATTATATTATATTTATGTGCATAGTTGACTTGTAATTTTTAGTCCATTGCGTCGAGCGTTGAGAGTTGACTCTGGTCCCGGTTCCGGATTTTCGAACGTCCTTGCGTACAATTTAATATCTTGTACTTTGCGTTTTGAATCTTGTACTCTTGTAATTTAGAGACGTTTCTTATCAATAATTGGAACCTCCTTGATTGTATTTTGTACTTTTGAGCTTTTTGGTCGTTTGCGTCCTCAATTCGTCGAATCTGTCTTTTATCTTCACCTTTTATTATTTAAACGAATATCACTTGTAAATAGAACAATTGCAACTAAAAGCTTGTCTTTCTTGAGGAATAATGCTATGAAATATATGTTCGTTTTTAGCATTATCAAATATTCCCACACTTGAGCGTTGCTTGTCCTCAAGCAATATAGTCTTGATATACTAGAATCACTTCTTTATTCTTCACACTTTGTACATCAGTGATTTCTATACGGCGGTATAAACAATGGTAGTAATGATATGGTTTACAGTCCCACATGACTATAAAAATTTAGATCCTTTAAGGAAATTGGATCTTTATGAAAACATTTGATCTTTTGAAAATTAAATCGAGCTTTTATCCTAGATAAGTTTTCCGAAATAACCCTTCACCAGTGTTTGCAAATTCTTTTTGTGGGTTTGGTGGGTTTTAGATTTGAAAATTTTGCTCAAAACTTGTGGTTTTGTGTCACCCACTTGCTAACCTTGTATTAGGAAAGAAACACGTCCAGTATACTTGCTCCGTATATTACCTTTCGGTAAACTACCGTCCGGTTGTAAAGGAAAGCGTTGAACAAGCAACTGTTAAGGCAATGTCCCCTGACATGCTTTTAATTATGGTATATAACGTGTCGGACGCAATTACTATCCTTTGTAGGAGCAATAGTAAAGCCCACCCTTATAATTTTCTGGTCTGGCACAAGGTCCTGTCTTTGACCATGCTATGCAACCACCGTTCTTACGGTTGACACCCGATTTGGTTCAGGTGACCTAATGAATTCCAGGTGAATTCCTAGGATTTTACGTTCAAAGGTAAGGAACGCATTGAAAATGGGTTTTCAGAAAACAAATCGGTTAATAATTTGATCAAAATATTTTCTAGTTCAAGCTCGAGTTTAGATATCATTGAATTCCATGAGTTTGAATTCTCAATCTTTAAGGTCAATCTCAAGGATTGAGTAATATCAGTCTTAAGAGCTGATTTTTGATCTTTAAGGAGATTATCCTTTCTGGGGATCTAATTCATTAGTCTTATCAAGCTAATTTGCACGGTGCCCCCCCATTGTACGAGATAAATCCTTCTCATGGTTAGGATAAATCTGACCACTTGGCGACCCTGTTTGATGCTGAGGTCCGTGGATTTCCTGCTGATTTTAGTGATGACTTTTCTAGATTTTTTGTCAACCTACAGCTGGTCTGGACGACAACTTCATGACCTAAATCAAGAAGCGCGTTTCTTTTTCGAAAGACTTTACTTCCTTTTAACGATGGAATTGATTCATCGTGTAGATCCATCTCTTCTTTTCTTTCATCGGGTAAAACAGTTTAGTTTAGTCCAAAGCAAAAGTATCTTCAATTATTTGTTACAGAAATATGTGACATATGTTTAAGATAACTTGTTAATTTTTCCCACACTTGGCTTTTATTTTCCTTTTTATTATCCTCTATTCCATTTTAAATGAATTTTAACATTTTGGTTTGTTTCTCAATTTATGTCCTTTCCGAGGTAACAATAATTTCGGTGTTAAAACCCAGTTTTATCATTCATAAATATGTATAAACATGATTTTGAGTTCATTTAATTGAAAATTTTGAAAAATTTTACTAGAATTGAGTAGTCAGTATATAAGACTAGGGCTGTTCTTTATTATCAGAGAGCACTAGATTCTAATACAACTACTGCTTTACTAGTATTTTTAATGGTAACCAATTGTTTAAGATAAAAAATTTTAAAAATCCGAAAGAATTTAACCCCTTCCCACACTTAAGATCTTGCAATGCCCTCATTTGCAAGAAATCATTAACAATTTAAATTATTGAGGGTGATTAGCGTAGAAATGATTAAATTTTACCAAAGTTTCCAAACATATTGTTGTTTATGTTGAATGATAAATGGTGCACATCATTTGTTCATTCCGTCTTGTTGTTATTTCACATATATTTTGAATCTTGTCGTCAAAATTAGTTGTTTTTGCTGAACTTAATGCCAGTCTTTGAAAATGCGTTGTTTTACCCTGTTGTGTACATAAGATAAACTGCAAACATATATACATATTTTTGAAGTTTGGTATATTACCCCACATTCAAAAATTATTAAAATCTAATAATAAAAGTTAGAAAATTATAAAAACTATTACAATATTAACATAAGTATTAAATGTATCAACATTACAAATTATAAAATAAATAAAACTAAGTAAATTAGGGATGATACTGATACCAGTAGGGGTTCCATGCATAACCATATGTGTTATAAAATACTTCGGCTGGGTTATACGTAGGATACGGTGGTTGGATCTCTATAGACCAGGGAGGAAATACGGGCGATGGAGTAGGAATATAGTTTCTACCTACATGTTGGCAATGAGCTATGATTTGATTTTGATGAACTTGTCAATCTTCAAATGCTCTATGTCTAGCATTTTCATACTCTTGTGAAGCTATAAACCTTTGCATTTCTGTCATTTCATTTCCCCCTCCCACATTACCTGGCTGTTGGTTTCTCTCAACCTGTGGATGTCTACCATTATATCGTACTGCGGTGTTATTTCACCTCTTCAAAACTTTAGCACCATGGTATACATTTAAACCAATTGTATCGTGGGGTTCTGGTTCTTCGATTAATAATCCCCCCGACTTATATCCACACCGAGATATTCAGCAATCAAAGTAATAAATATACCACCTCCTATTATACTGTGCGGTCTCATGCCCCTAACCATAGCTGATAAATAATAACCCACACAATAAGGTATACTTACAGCACTTTGTGGGTCTCGAATACACATGTGGTAAAACAAATACTGTTCATTTACCTTTTCCTTATTCTTACCTCGTTGTGTAATCGAATTAGCTAAAAACCTATGAATTACTCTTAACTCTGCTCTATCTATATCCAAATAAGAGTAATTTCCCCCTTTAAATCGGTGATGGCTAGTCATTTGACTCCATACACCATGCGTATCAAAATTTTCATCAATTTTCCTACCGTTCAATATCAACCCTCTACAATCGGCAGATGCTAACTCCTCAGGTGTATATATACGTAAGGCCTGAGCCATGTCTAGTAAAGACATGTGGCGCATCGAACCTCCTAACAAAAATCTAATAAAAGATCGATCGGTTAAACTAACTACCCGATCATTTATTTCTATACTACACAATAATTCTTCACACCATACTTTATATACAGGTCTACGCATGCTGAATAATCGTACCCAATCGTTAAAAGTAGAATTACCATACCTCTGTGTAAGTAATTCTCTAATTGGCCCGGCCAATTCTACAGCTTCTAATGGTGCCCATTCTATTACCATAGGTACTTCAACAGCTTTAGAATGAAGAGTATGCAAACCCCTTTGTTATTTTGGATAATCTATCCAACGTCTGTCAAATCTCAAGTTCGGGTGCAAATCTTCCAAGTGCATATCTGAAAATGTCATGACTGGATGAGGTATATCTTGTTTGTAGTAGTTATCCACCTCCTGTTGTTCCGCATTCTCATCAGGAGCATTCCGAGCTTGGGATGAAGATTCACCCCTTTCAGTCTGCAAAACACATCAAACACAATTTTTGTGCATCCAAATATGCATTAGTGTCAGCAAAATCATCAATTAAAATAATTACAATGACATGTTCAATTTATATCAAACTTAAGCTCATTTTCATATTTTTATCAAATCTACACTTTTTCAAATAAGCATATACGAAAATGTTCGCCAAGTTCATAAGCATTCTACTCAAATAACATGTCAAAATAATCATTATTAGCAATTAAACAAGTTTCAAATGGCATTATCTCTCAAAAATCAAGTTCATGAATTTTAGACTTGAAAAAGTCCACTTTAATTCTCAAAATCATGTTTAGGCTCAAAGTTTGGATCATTTAACTACCTAAACATGTTACACAACTTAATTTAGCAATAATTCATGACAAAAATCGGCCATAACCTGTTTATATTAAAAAGCCCCAAATTTGCTCAAGAACACAAACCCTAGATTACTCAAAATTTGAAGTTTAAAGCTTAT
The DNA here is from genome assembly GCF_046630445.1 of Rutidosis leptorrhynchoides. Lineage (NCBI taxonomy): Eukaryota > Viridiplantae > Streptophyta > Magnoliopsida > Asterales > Asteraceae > Rutidosis > Rutidosis leptorrhynchoides. The sequence goes on along the minus strand of NC_092336.1, from coordinate 393,515,100 downwards.
AATCATGTTAAATAGCATCAATCTAGGTTATACAAGCATAATACATAAACAATTTAAGCATAATTACACTAAAAAGCATCAAAATCGAATTGGGTATAAAATTGCTCAAGAATACTAATTTTCGGATTAAATGGTATTTAGGTGTAGAAATTTACCGTTTTTCTTGAGTAATTCCTTGATAGCATCCTTCTCAACATGATTTTAGTAAAAGATTTGATGAAAAACGGTCAAAAATTGCGAATTTGGTGTGTGTTTTTTGGTATTTTCGGGTGTATTTTCGCAGTAAAATGGGGTATGGTGTGGGTGCAACTGATCTGTTCGGCCTTTTATTTTTTTTCTGTATTTTCGGTCCTCCGCGAGTCGCGGCATTTGGCCCTTTCAAATACCGCGAGTCGCGGTGTTTGGTTTTTTTTTTTTTTTTGTTTTTTTTTATAAGCCTTAACTTATAAAATAAATTTAAAATTTTGTTTTCCTTTGTTTTAGGACGAGGTCGTTTCTGATCGATGTCCTAGTCCGTCCTTCGACAAAATTTTAAAATTTGTCTTTTTGTAGCGATTGTTTTAAAAGCTAAGATTTTTGGATTTTTTAATGTTTTTGGCATACTTTAATTCAATAAGATTAAAAATAATGATAATAAAAGTTCTCGTCCCTCCCTCGGGTAAAGCAATTTCGGTTCAAAGACCTAGTCTTCAACTTACGACGAATTTTACAAATCATATTTTTAACTTAGCGAAATAAAGTAAATTTTTGTTTTTAAATTCACACCACTTAAATTTAAAATTCATAAAATTAAAAATTCATATTTTTAAAAATTAAAAATTCACACCAAACTTAATTTAAAAATTCATATTATAAATTCACACCAAACTTATATTTAATTTTGTTGTTATACATACAAACTTATATTAAAAATATTAAAATTTTTCAAATATTGACAAACTTAAATATATCGATCTTACAAAGTTCACAATATTAATTTAAGATTTATATGTTAATTTTAAAAACATGGTAAAAATAAAATTAAAAATCTTTTTGGCTTTTATCCCACTTTAATCAATCAAATATTATCAAAAATATGCGCCCCTCTTTTCGGTAAAGTAATTTTGGTTCCATGACCTAATTTAACTCATGACGAATTTTTGAAATATTTTGGGTTGATTGATTAAAGATATTTATACCTTAAGAATAAACGTTAAATTTCGCAGTGATGTAATAAATTTTTGAATGATATCAATAATTTCGGTCGCCAAACCTAATTTTATTCAATACCAATTTAATACTTTATAGCGAACAAATTAGCGTTTATTATCAAAAGGTTAAAAATAAAAATAAAAAAATAAAAACTGTACAGACTTACCTGTGAGATAGTATTCTTAGTGATACGATCTATCCCACTCATAAGATAGTCGGTTTAATTGGTTTTCCATAGCTACATAGGCGTAACCTCGAGCATTCAGTGTTTTTTCTTCTAAACATATGAACGGTCCGTCTCTGCATAAAGTAACAAATTCGGTGTTTGAATAGGTTTGTTTATTTGAACATTTACCTCCAAGTGACCATTTTCCGCATTTGTGACATCTTTCTAGGTGTCGTGCTCTTCTTTTCACTGCGGATTTTGATTTTCCTTTACCAAATTGTAACTTATTATCTTCGCATCTGGATTCTTTTCTTACTCCGTCCAATCTTTCTATGATTACTGATACTATTTCACTCGGAAGTGTGTCATTATTACGTTTAGTGATCAAAGCGTGTAGCATTAGACCATGGTTTAGTTCACAGGAAGTCTTCATTTCGTAAAAACCTAAAAAAATAAAAATTCAGAATGGGGGGAGAAGACTAGTTCTTTAGGGTCTGCTAGGGAAAGACCATTCGGGTTCCATTTTCGAGAACTACACGAAAACAGAAAATCTAACTCTAACAGAAATACATATTATCCTTTAAAAGACATGATTCTCCCCACACTTAGTTAGCTGTGGTATCGAAATTGTGATTAACTTCATTGTCAACTTCCATTGGACTATCTATGTAATGTTTAACTCTGTGACCATTAACTTTAAATTCAATTCCATTTGAATTTATTAATTCTATCGTTCCGTATGGGAAAACTCTTTTGACTATGAATGGTCCAGACAATCTTGATTTCAATTTTCCAGGAAATAGCTTGAATCGTGAATTGAAAAGAAGAACTTTGTCTCCTTCTTTAAATTCTTTTAAACTTCTGATTGTTTTATCATGCCATTTCTTCGTTCTTTCTTTATAGATTAATGAATTTTCGCATGCTTCATGTCTTAATTCTTCTAATTCATTTAGTTGACTTAACCGTAGACGTCCAGCTTCATGTAAATCAAGATTACATGTCTTCAAAGCCCAAAATGCTTTGTGTTCAATTTCTACTGGAAGATGACATGCTTTTCCATAAACGAGTCTAAAAGGTGTGGTTCCAATTGGAGTTTTGTAGGCTGTTCTAAAATCCCAGAGTGCATCCTCCAATTTAATGGACCATTCCTTCGGATTTGATCCTACGGTTTTCTCTAGAATACGTTTTAAAGCTCGGTTGGTATTTTCAACTTGTCCACTTGTTTGTGGATGATATGCGGTGGAGATTTTATGAGTTACTCCATATCTTTTAAGAACTTTCTCAAGTTGATTATTACATAAATGAGTTCCCCGATGACTTATTAAAGCTTTCGGTGTTCCAAACCTTGCAAAAAGACGTTTTAAAAAGTTGACTACAACTCGTGCATTGTTAGTTGGGAGAGCTTGTACTTACGCCCATTTAGATACATAATCAATGGCTACGAGAATATAGAGATTATTATGAGATTTTGGAAATGGACCCATAAAGTCAATACCCCAAATGTCAAATACTTCACATACTTGAATGACATTTTGTGGCATTTCATCACGTTGACTTATTTTTCCGGCCCTTTGACATGCATCACAGGATTTGCAAAGAAGGTGTGCGTCTTTGTAAATTGTAGGCCAAAAGAATCCAGCATCATAAATTTTTCTTGCTGTTAGTTGAGGCCCATAATGCCCTCCTGTTGGTCCTCTGTGACAATGGTTTAAAATTTTACTAGCTTCATCTCCGAATACACATCGGCGTATTATTCCATCGGGACAACTTTTAAACAAATGTGGATCTTCCCAGAAATAGTGTTTTATATCACTAAAAAATTTCTTTCGTTTTTGCTACGATAATCCTTTTTCAAGGAATCCACATACTAAATAGTTTGCATAGTCTGCAAACCATGGATTTTCATTATAATCTATCTTCAATAGATATTCATCAGGAAAGTTGTCTTGTATGGCCGATTCATTTAGAACTTCTAATTCGGGATTTTCAAGACGAGAAAGATGATCAGCGGCGAGATTTTCTGCTCCTCTTTTATCTCGGATTTCAATATCGAACTCATGTAAGAGTAAGATCCAACGGATTAGTCTTGGTTTGGCATCTTGTTTCGAAAATAGGTATCTAAGAGCAGAATGGTCGGTATAGACCACCGTTTTTGCTAGAACGAGATATGAACGAAATTTGTCAAAAGCAAAGACAATAGCAAGGAGTTCTTTTTCAGTAGTTGTGTAATTTGTTTATGCTCCTTGTAACGTCTTACTAGCATAATATATAGGTTAAAATCTTTTTTCAATCCTTTGTCCTAAAACGGCTCCCATTGCAAAATCACTTGCATCACACATTAGTTCAAATGGTAGATTCCAATTTGGTGTTATCATGATCGGCGCATTAGTGAGTTTCTCTTTAAGAATATTAAAAGATTTAATGCATTCATCTGAAAAGATGAACAGAGCATCCTTTTCTAGGAGTTTATTCATAGGAGTGACAATTTTAGAAAAATCTTTTATGAAACGTCGGTAAAAACCGGCATGCCCTAGAAAACTCCTAACTCCTCTAACATTGGTGGGATGTGGAAGTTTAGCAATTACATCTACTTTAGCTCTATCCACTTCAATTCCTTCCTTTGAAATTTTATGACCAAGAACGATGCCTTCTTTAACCATGAAATGGCATTTCTCCCAATTAAGTACTAGATTTGATTGTTCGCATCTAATAAGCATTCGTTCAAGATTAACAAAACATGATTCAAAAGTATCACCGAAGACTGAAAAGTCATCCATGAAAACTTCCATGCATTCTTCTATCATGTCGTGAAAAATCGCCATCATGCACCTTTGAAAGGTTGCAGGGGCGTTGCAAAGTCCAAATGGCATGCGTTTATAAGCAAAAGTACCATAAGGGCACGTGAACGTGGTTTTCTCTTGGTCTTCGGGTGCTATTGGAATTTGAAAATATCCGGAAAATCCATCAAGAAAACAATAATAACTATTTCCGGCTAATCTTTCCAACATTTGATCAATGAAAGGTAAGGGAAAGTGATCTTTTCTGGTGGCGTCATTTAATTTTCTATAATCAATACATACACGCCATCCTGTTACAGTCCTAGTAGGAATAAGTTCATTTTTCTCATTTGTAATGACAGTCATGCCACCCTTCTTAGGCACGCATTGAACTGGGCTTACCCATGGACTATCAAAAATTGGATAAATTAAACCTGCATCTAGCAGTTTAATAATTTCTTTTTTAACTACATCTTGCATATTCGGATTTAGTCTTCGTTGGCGTTGCACATACGTTTTATGACCTTCTTCCATAAGGATTTTATGTGTGCAATATGAAGGACTTATTCCTTTAATATCATGAATCTTCCATGTAATAGCTGGTTTATGAGCTTTCAACACAGAAATGAGTTGTGATTTTTCATTTTCAGTAAGAGAAGACGATATTATTACAGGTAATTCAGATTCACCATGTAAATAAGCGTATTCCAAATGGTTTGGAAGTGGCTTTAACTATAATTTTGGAGGTTCTTCTATCGATGATTTATATCGATATCTGTCTTCTTCTTTTAGCATTTAAATTTCTTCTGTTGTTGGTTCATATCCATTAGCTATAAGTGTAGCTAACATTTCAGCTTCATCAATTGGTTCAGTTCCTTCTCCTAAAGAACATTCTCCTGTTCCTTGTAATTCTGGAAATTCTTCTAACAATTCTGCATGTGAATCTATAGTTTGAATATAATAACATGTATCATCTGCAGATTGCGGTTGTTGCATTGCTCTATCAACTGAAAAGGTAACACTCTCGTCCTCTATACTTAGGGTCAGTTTCTTACCAAACACGTCTATCATTGCTTTAGCCGTGTTTAAGAATGGTCTTCCTAATATGAGAGGAACTTGAGAATCTTCTTCCATGTCCAGAACAACAAAATCTACTGGAAATACTAAAGTACCAACTTTAACTAGCATGTTCTCCATTATCCCTCTAGGATATTTTATTGATCGATCGGCTAGTTGTATACTTATTCTTGTTGGTTTCAATTCTCCAAGGTCTAGTTTAGCGTATAGTGAATACGGCATTAAATTTATACTAGCACCTAAGTCTGCCAATGCTTCTATTGAACTAAGACTACCCAAAAAACATGGAATTGTGAAACTTTCTGGATCAGATAATTTTTCTGGTATCTTATTCAACAACACTGCAGAACAATTAGCATTCATAGTAACAGCCGAGAGTTCATCCATTTTCTTTCTATTTGAGATTAGATCTTTCAAAAACTTAGCATATCTAGGCATTCCTGAAATTACATCAATGAAAGGTAGATTTACATTTATCTGTTTAAACATATCCAAGAATTTGGATTGCTCGGCTTCAAGTTTCCCTTTTTTCATCTTACTCGGGTAAGGAAGTGGTGGTTGGTATGGTTTAACATAAGGTTTAGCCTTAACTGTGTTATCTTCATTAACCTTTTCAACTACCGGTTCTGTTTCCTTATCTTGCTCGGGTTGTGGTTCTTGTGGAGTAGGAATAGTTTCATCAGAAGTTACAGGTATTTCAGGTGGTTTAAGTGTTGTACCACTTCTTGTGGTAATGGCTTTAGCTGTTTCATTCCGGGGGTTAGCATTTGTATCACTAGGTAAACTTCCTGGTTTTCTTTCACCTATTAACCTTGCTAGGTTACTTACTTCTTGTTCCAGATTTTGAATAGAAGCTTGTTGATTTCTAAATGCTTGAGCATTTTGTTCATTCGTTTGTTTCTGAGATGTGAAAAACTGCGTTTGAGTTTCAACTAGCTTCGTCATCATATCTTCTAAATTCGACTTTTTATCATCGGGTTGTGGTTTGTTTTGAAAATTAGGTCTTTGCTGGTTGTAAGTATTGTTGGATACTTGTTGATTGCTGGGACCTTGTTGGTTGTTGTATGGAATATTTCGGTTATAGTTCTGATTTTGATTGTAAATAGGTCTTGGCGGTTGATAATTATTCTGATAATTATTTCCAGGCCTTTGGTTTAGATATGAAACATTCTGTCTTTGTTCCATTGTTAGTTCAATACTGAGACAATCTTTTGTCAAATGTGGTCCTCCACACTGCTCACAACTAATTCGTATTGAGTGGATATCTTTAGCCATCTTTTCCATTCGTCTCTCGACAGCATCTATCTTTGCAGAAATGGAATCTAAGTCATGGCTAGAATCGGCTCTAGCTGCTTTAGATGATCTAACGATATCTTTTTCTTGGTGCCACTCATGTGAGTGGGAAGCAGTGTTATCAATAATTTTGTAAGCATCAGTTTCGGTTTTCTTCATAATAGAACCACCAGCTGCTATATCGATGTCTTTCCTTATAGTGATGTCACATCCTTGGTAGAATATTTGTACTATTTGACAGGTGTCTAAACCATGTTGCGGACATCCTCTTAATAATTTTCCAAATCTTGTCCACCTCATATAGAGTTTCATTTGGCTTCTGTGTGAACGTAAAAATTTCTCCTTGAAGTCTTACGGCTTTAGATGCCGGAAAGAATTGTTTAAGAAATTTTTCAACTAAAACGTCCCATGTATCAATCGCCCCTTCAGGTAACGATTCCAACCAATCTTTGGCCTCTCCCTTTAAAGTCCAGGGAAATAACATGAGATATATCTGTTCATCTTCCACTTCTCGGATTTTAAATAGTGTGCAGATCCTATTAAAGGTACGAAGATGTTCATTTGGATCTTCCTTCGGCGCACCACTAAATTGGCATTGATTAGTCACCTTATGTAGAATTTGTCCTTTAATTTCATAATCTGGCGCATTAATATCAGGATGAGTAATTGCGTGACCTTGGCCAGTGTGTTTAGCTCTCATTCGGTCTTCCATACTTAAAGGTTCCAGATTCTCCATAATTGAATTTGTTGAATCGAAATCACTAGAGGATTCTGATTTAATGGTTCGTTCCTCAACAATCTCTGTTTGAATGATTGGTGGTTCCGGAGGAAAAATTAATGGTTCAGGATCTATGAATCATCCCTGAATATTCTCCGGATTCTCAATTGTGAGGTCGGATTCAAAAAATGGATTATCGGAAATTTGACTTGGAGTACTTGGTTGACTGGATGACGATTCTAAAGAAAAATCAACGGCGGTAATATTAGCTAGATGTCTTGATCTAGTTACAGGTGGTGAACGTACAAAAGGTGGTGAACGTCTTGCTCGGTGCATTCACTGAATATCCTATTAGTTTTTAAAAGGAAAGAAAATTATATAAGTTATCCAATCAATAGACTTTTCTGATTTTGCCCACGTTTCGAATAGCCAAAAGATGCAGCAGAGGGGCAGGATTCGTTTGGTCTCAATATAATTGAGGACTGTTTGGCTCCAATAACCCGGTCCACGTACAAATCCAACTATTACTACGAACCAGAAAATTTTGATGTCTATCAATTTAACCACTTAAAATAAATTTTCGTAATTTTAAGAAATTTAGATAAGAAGTAGAATAAAAATCTATGTCCTAAAACTAGAATAGCGAGAAATAAGAAAGAAAAAGAGCGCGTCGAAAAAGGTCGAAAAAGAAAAAGATTGAAAAAGAGTGACTATAAAACTTAAAAACACTTGACTAACCCAACCTTATTACTATTACTAACTTAAAATTATAATCGCAAATTGAGATTACTAATTGGAATGATAATTGATACATAGTAAAAGGCGTCTAAAAATATTAAAGCTTATAGGAAAAACTATATCCCAAATGGCAATATCTTAAAAAGGTACTAAAACTTAAAAAGGTGTCACAAAATTCTAAAGCACTTAAATCTTAGTCTAAAGAAAAGGCACTTAAGGGATTTTACGGCAAAGCCTAAAAATCTAGAAGTAAAAATAACTATGGCAAAAACTATGTTTAAAACTAAATATGAGCGAAAAACACAAATATTACGCTAAAACAATTAAAAAGGGACAAAATATAAAAATATACTAAAAGTTGTAAAAATTACAATTTTTATAAAAATATTATTTTTATATTATTTATTTTATAAAACTATTAATTTTAAATTTTAATTAAACTAATTTAACTAAAAATACAAAATAATAAATAAACTAAACAAAATTAATTAAAATAATTAAACCTAATTAGGGTTAAATTTAAATAATAAAAATAAAAACCCGTAATTAATGCCTGATTAGGGTTCTGTGTACCCGTGTTAGGGTTCCTCCGCGAGTCGCGGTTCCACCTGGCAAAAATCTCCGCGAGTCGCGGGGTTCGAGATTCCAGATGACAGGCTGTTTCAAATTCGACGCGTTTTTATGTAATTATATATATTTTTTTAAATTATATTTTCTGTTTTAATAATTAAATAAAATATTTATAAAAACTAAATACAAACTTATGTTTTAAAAACTAAAAAAATAGAAATACTCTATAATTTTATAAAAATCTTAAAAATAGATTTATATATATATATATATATATATATATATATATATATATATATATATATATATATATATATATATATATATATATATATATATATATTTTCTTTGATTTTTATGTTTTAAATAAAAACAAAATATTTAAATAAAACTTATATTTTTATAAAATAAAAATAAAGAAACTTTATAAAACTTAAATATTTAACAAACTCTTAAAAATATTTATATTTTTGTTTTCTTTTTATGTTTTCGAATATTTAAAACGTATTTTTACAAAAGCGTATTTTTATAAAAGTAAACTAAAAAAAATCTTTTTTTTATATATATTTATTAGCGTTGCACTTCCGGCTTTTAAGCTAGATTGTCCCCGGCAGCGGCGCCAAAAATACTTGATGTCAAAGCTAAGGGGCATAAAATACTATTAAATTTTACAAGGAAATACTATTAAATACGATACAATTTTACACAAGATATTTATTTATTTATAGAATGGATATACTTAAACCTTGCTACAACACTTATAGGCAGTGTACCTAATCGTACAGTAGTGTAGTTTTTAGTAAGTCCGGTTCGTTCCACGGGTAAAATCTTTAAACAAAGCTTAACGCTATATTAGTTTAAATTTATAAAAATACAAATATATATATATATATATAAGTAATATTATTATTATAAAGGGGGGTTTTTACCGTTTAATGACCGGTTTGTCGATTTTAAAACTTTAGTCGCAGTTAAAACCAAAATTAAAAATAAATACAAGACTTAATGTAAAGTAAATAACGATAATGAGATTGTGATAAATAAAAGTGCGATAAAATAAACTTGCGATAATTAAAAAGTACGATAATTAAAAGTGCAATTAAATACAATAATAATAAATAAAAGTGCGATAATTAGAAGTGCAATTAAATATAAAATAAAGGAAATTAAATATAAAATAAAAAAATTATGCTTATTTAAACTTTCGTAATCATGATGTTTGACGTGTTGATTTTAGTTTTATGCCCATGGGTTAATTATCCTTTGTCCTGGATTATTTAATATGTCCGTCTGATTTTTGTCCATAACAGTCCATCAGTCATAAATATAAAGTGCGAGTGTCCTCGTCAAATTATCCTTATACCCGAAGTTAAATATTCCAACTAATTGGGGACTTAAACTGTAACAAGGTTTTAATACTTTGTTTAATAATTACACTAGGATGTCGACTGCGTGTAACCCAAGGTTTTAATACTTTGTTATCAATTATGCCAAGTGTCCTTGTACATAATTTCACCCCTGTTTTAATAATTCTAGTGGTTATTAATCCATTCCCGTGTCCGGTTAAATGAACGATTATTCGTACATATAAATACCCTACCCATCGTATCCGATCGAGTGTATATGGTTATTTATAGGGACGTCCAATTGTAAATCTTTATATTAACATTAACAAATTATCATTTAGTTAAACAAATATAAAGCCCATTAATAGCCCATAGTCTAATTTCCACAAGTGTCGTTCTTTTGTCCAAACCCCAATTATGGTACAAAGCTCAATTACCCAATTTTAGTAATTAGCCCAACATCATGATTACTTCATTTTAAATAAGCATAATAATAACTTAGCTACGAGACATTAAATTAAAAAGGTTGAACATAACTTACAATGATTAAAAATAGCGTAGCGTTACACGGACAGAATTTTGACTTACACCCTTACAACATTCGCTAACATACCCTTATTATTAGAATTAAAATTAAAATTAAAATTAAAATATAAATATATATATATATATATATATATATATATATATATATATATATTACGTTTACATATAGAGAAAGAGAGATTTTATGGATATTTTTACGATCAGAATTCGCTGGCTTTTATAGGAATTTTCGTCCAGGGGACTCCGCGACTCGCGCCCTTTTTGCTCTTCAAACTTCGCGAGTCGCGGAGTTTGTATTTACAGCTCACCCAGCTTTGGCTCTTTGTTTACCGACGGATTTTTATATTATATAATATATAAATAATTATAAGAATTATTTAAATATTATATTATATTTATGTGCATAGTTGACTTGTAATTTTTAGTCCATTGCGTCGAGCGTTGAGAGTTGACTCTGGTCCCGGTTCCGAATTTTCGAACGTCCTTGCGTACAATTTAATATCTTGTACTTTGCGTTTTGAATCTTGTACTCTTGTAATTTAGAGACGTTTCTTATCAATAATTGGAACCTCTTTGATTGTATTTTGTACTTTTGAGCTTTTTGGTCGTTTGCGTCTTCAATTCGTCGAATCTGTCTTTTGTCTTCACCTTTTATTATTTAAACGAATATCACTTGTAAATAGAACAATTGCAACTAAAAGCTTGTCTTTCTTGAGGAATAATGCTATGAAATATATATTCGTTTTTAGCATTATCAATACCTTTTACCTTATTATTTTCTTTTGCTTTTTCAAATTGGGTCGGGGTAATTTCTATAACATCATCGGAATCCTCATCGAAATCCTATTCATCAGAAAATTGGTAATTTTCCCAATGTTTTGCTTCCTCGGCGAAAACACCATTGACCATTTTTAAGTTTGATCCATTGGTTGAGGATTTTCTTTTATTTATCGGTTTTTCTGTGGTTTCTAATATTTCCTCCTCTGGAACCTCTTCTTCCGGTTCCTCTTCTTCCGGTTCTTCTTCTTCCGGTTCCTTTTCGGGAATTTGTGAATCTTCCCAAAATATATTCGACTCTTCATTATTATTAGGTGAGTCGATGGGATTTGTACTATGGGTAGACATCTATCACACAATATCAAACATGTTAAGATATTAATATATCACATAATATTTACATGTTTACAATATATAGTTTCCAACAAAAAGTATTAAGCAATCGTTTGTCAAGTAAACACGGTCGAAGTCCAGACTCACTAATGCATCCTAACAAACTCGGTTAGACACACTAATGCAAATTTCTGGTTTTCTAAGACAAACGCTGGGATACCAACTGAAATGTCCCGTTCATAATGATTATAAACGTTTCATATTAATTGATTTCGTTGTGAGGTTTTGACCTATATATGAGACGTTTTTCAAAGACTGCATTCGATTTTTAAAACAACCATAACCTTTATTTTATCGTTAAAGGTTTTAAAAATATTACGACAATTATCAAATAATGATAATCTGAAATATAGCATTATCACACGACCATTACATAATGGTTTACAATAATATTACACATCAACTTAAGTCTTCGAATGCAGTTTTTAAACAATATTATACAAGCATGCAGACTCCAATCTTGTCTTTATTTAGCATGCAACAGCGGAAGCTCTTAATAATCACCTAAGAATAAACATGCTTAAAACGTCAACAAAAATGTTGGTGAGTTATAGGTTTAACCTATATATTTATCATATCGTAATAATAGACCACAAGATTTCATATTTCCATTTCTCATAAACAACATGCAATCTGCATAAAAATTATTCATATGATGAACACCTGGTAGCCGACATTAACAAATGCATCTAGAATATCCCTAATATACAAGTACACTCATCTGTATATAAAATCGAAGTACTAAAGCATCCATAACATGGATGGGGTTCGTTAGGCCCATAGATCTATCTTCAGGATTCGCGTCAATTTGGGGGTCTGTTCCCAAATTCTTAGGCTACCAAGCTGAAAGAGTGATATCCAGTATAATGATTCAATCATAGGATATAGTTTCAAGTACTTGTGTCTATTTTGTAAAACATTTATAAAACTGCATGTATTCTCATCCCAAAAATATTAGATTTTAAAAGTGGGACTATAATCACTTTCACAGATTTTTACTTCGTCGGAAATAAGACATGTCCATGGGTCGATTCACGAACCTATAACAAATATATACATATATATCAAAGTATGATCAAAATATATTCACAATATGTTTTATTATGTTTTAACGATTTAAGTTTGTTAAGTTAACAGTCCAACGTTCGTAGTCCACAGTTAGTAGTACAGAAGTAAATCAATATCTATTATCTCGAATCAATCCATGACCCAGTGTATACAAGTCTCAGACTCGATCACAACTCAAAGTATATATATTATTTTGGAATCAACCTCAACCCTGTATAGCTAACTCGAACATTACCGCATATAGAGTGTCTATGGTTGTTCCAAATAATATATATAGATGACGTCGATATGATATGTCAAAACATAGTATACGTGTCTATGGTCTATCAAGATTATATAATATATGTTAGAATATATGTATAATAAAATATAAGTTAGTTAGGATATGGTTAGTATAGATTTTTGTCAATTCATCCCGTAGTCATATTAACCATTTTTAACCAATTTTGTTTTACCCATAACTTATTCGTTTTAAATCCGTTTTGAGTGAATCAACCTGCTATGGTTTCATATTGAACTGTATTTTATGAAGCTAAACATAAAAAGTATAGGTTTATAGTCGGAAATACAGTTTACAATTCATTTTTGTAGAGGTAGTCATTTCAGTCGAAAAACGACTTCTTGATGACCATTTTGAAAAACATATTTTCACTTTGAGTTTAACCATGATTTTTGGATATAGTTTCATGTTCATAAGAAAAATCATTTTCCCAGAAGAAAAACTTTTAAATCAAAGTTTATCATAGTTTTTAATTATCTAACCCAAAACAGCCCCCGGTTTTACTATGACGGCGTATGTCCAGTTTTACGGTGTTCTTCGTGTTTTAAGGTTTTAAATCATTAAGTTAGCATATCATATAGATATAGAACATGTGTTTAATTGATTTTAAAAGTCAAGTTAGAAGGATTAACTTTGTTTGCAAACAAGTTTAGAATTAACTAAACTATGTTCTAGTGATTACAAGTTTAAATCTTCGAATATATATATGAATCGAATGATGTTATGAACATCATTACTACCTCAAGTATAGTAGGTAAACCTACTGGAAATGACAAGAAATGATCTAGAGCTTCAAAGGATCTTGGATGAAAGTTCTTGAAGTAGAATCATGACACGAAAACAAATTCAAGTGAGTTTACTACTCGAATTAAGATTGTTATAGTTATAGAAATTGAATCAAAGTTTGAATATGAGTATTACCTTGAATTAGAATGATAACCTACTGTAAATAACAAAGATATCTTGAGTTTGGATAATCACTCGAAATGGATTTGCAAGATTGGAAGTAAGCTAGTAAACTTAAAAGTGTTCTTGATGTGTTCTTGAGTTGTTGTTTTGTAAGTTGATTTATGTATGGATTTATGAGCTAGATTGATGTAGATTCTGATGAAGATGATAAAGAACACTTAGAACATCAAGATAGAATTTGAGAGAGATGTGTTTGATGCAGAAAAGTTGGAATGAAAATGTGTTTGTGGTGGGTGAAAGAAAACGTGAATATGGAGTCAATATATAGGCTCCATTAGTTTGATTTTTAGTGTAATCATTCATACTAGTTGCCAAATGATGGTTTCCACATGTTTGATGACTCATTAAGGCTGCTAAGGAGCTGATCATTGAGTGTATATACTAATAGTATATACGTCTAGAGGCTGGGTATTGTACGAGTACGAATACGGATTGAATAAGAGTAAATAGTGTTTACTGTAGTAAATAGTATTTACGGTAGCAAATAGTATGGACTGTAGCAAATAGGTACTGTAACAAATAGTATTTTACTGTAGCAAGCGAAAATTTACTGTAGCAAATAGTATTTTACTGTAGCAAATAGTGTTTTACTGTAGCAAAAAGTGTTTTACTTGTACATCTTTGATTTAATTGTATTTCTTCTTATATATATATATATATATATATATATATATATAAAATAAAAATTTACATCATAAAAAAAATAAAATGATTATATAATCATCACAAGTTATGACGTTCGTGAATCATCAGGCAAACAGGGTGGTCAATTGTCTACATAAACTCATTTCAATTAATCAAGTCTTAACAAGTTTGATTGCTTAACATGTTGGAAACATTTAATCATGTAAATATAGTTTTCATTTAATATATAAACATGAAAAAGTTCGGGTCACTACACCATCCACTCCTCATTGCACTTAACTCCTAAATTAGATCTTAGCATCTAATTTAGGATTGATCATATTAGTTGACAGAAAAGAAATTAAAGAATGTTCTTGTGGCATAACATCATGATTGGGATGTTACCAGATCATCATCTTCATTCAGATAGTGAAATTGATGATAATTACACTAGCAGTTCATCCAGTTGAATGTTGTGTTTGATGGCAAAGGAAGTTGAAAATGAAGGTGGTAGCCCATTTCTAGTTGATATAATGGAAGCCAACTATAACATGGACTCACCTTAGTGGAAATCTGAAATTTTGTATAAGGTTGAGAATTTCTGAATTCTATACTGATGATGAGAAAACTAAAATGATTGAGTATTTAAGAATTGATCTCTACAAAGGCAGCAAAAAGGAAGAAACACTCAAAACTAAAATTGAGACTTTGAATGAATAGCTGAAGGTTAAATTATTGGAAATCAAAATCTTAACTAAAGAAACTTTAAGTCTTAAAAATCAAAATTTTCCTTTCCATGCCTTACATGTAGAAGCAGCAGATGTTAAGAACCTGGTCACAAACCTAAAAAAGGTTGTCATTTCTTGGTGCACCTCTGCTCAATACACAACTAAGTGTGTTAATGAGCAAGTTCTGGCCTAAGTTGAAGCATTCTTGGCTGGTAATTTGTTTTTTTTTGGTTTACTTAGATTTGGATGACGGTGATAGTTGGTGGCGGTCAGTCGTTGCAGGAAGTAATTATTGTCAGAAGTATCCGTGGGTGGAGACTGACCATGGTACTTGGTTGGCGATTGACAATTTTCTTACGGTGGTGGTGGCTGTCGGTTGTTTCTAACGGTAGTGGTGGCTTCTGTTCCCATGTTATATAAGTTTCTTTTTTGAAAATAACTTTGAAAATCTTTGACGTTTATTATTAGTTATTTGAAAATGGGGTTGTTGGAGGACAGATGGTGGAGGTTTGCGGTAATGGATGGTGGTGCCGAAGTACGGTGGTGGTGATCTGAGAGGTTATCGGTGGATCATTGTCTTTATAATAGTTGTTTGATAGTGGTGGTTGTAGGAGGTTAGTTGTATACTCATATGATGCAATGATGTAAAAAGATTAATTTGCTGTAAATTTAACATTGTGTATTAGTATATAAGGGTATTTTTGTCAATGAATTTTTTTATTGTCATAGATGTAAATATGCGATTGGCTTATATTAAAAATTAAAAAATGAAAAAGTAAAAAAAAACAATTGAGTACTCAACTATGGGTTACATGGACATTACATTATAAAGGAATATATATATATATATATATATATATATATATATATATATATATTTCTTTTCTTTCTTGTGCGTAAAAAGAAAGATGATGTTAGTTTAGTCAATATTGATTTCGTATACTTAATTTTTTTTTAAAAGCAATGCAATACAAACAAGAACCCGAATAAACAAGAAGTCACAGGGAACAAAAAACTACCCCATGGACCAACCCGAACCAAAACAAAAGAAACAAAGAGGCGCCGAGAGGGCCACCCAACACGAAAAGAAATCAAAATTTACAACTTACAATAAATAGAAGGGTTTGACAACCATGAATGCCAATCTAAACTCTTCTTTTTGAGCTTCCTCGAAATCCAATCGAAAGACTTAACTTGGATATCGATGAAAAGAACCGAGGAGCACGAGCTTTTGTTCTTGAAGACTTTTATGTTGCAATTCTTCCAAAGTGAATAAGCACACACCCACTCCACGGCTTGCCAAACTAGAGAGCTGAGAGAAGATGAAGGATGAGGTGAGGAACCATGGAGAATATCATTGAGACTATGAATTGAAAATTTCCAACACCCCACCAGTTGAAAACCCGAGACCACACTTCCACTGAAAACTTGCACTTGAATAACGCATGGTCCAATGATTCAACATTGTCATCGCAAATGGGGCAGAGAACGCTATGCAAATCTATGCCTCGTTTGTCAAGCTCAAAACGAAGCGGGATCCTTTTTTTAGAGCTCACCAAACAAAAACTTCAATTTTTCGGCACAAGATTATTTTTCATGGTTTTGAGAATTGTACCCGATTGAGATGGGAACATGGCTGCTGTGATAATACCCGACAAATTCTTGACCGAAAAAATACCATTGTTAGCCAGACCCTAAGTCCATGTAGAAGGCTGCAAAAAATCAAAAGAAACAGAAGCTAGAAGATTGGTGAGTTCGATCAGCTCCCTGTACGTTCTTCCTGTTGGCTCACGCGTCCAGCACCACTTGAAAAGAACCAGATTCTCTTCTGAACTCTTGATCCGATCCTTGAATAAAGCACCACTGTTCGCCTCCAACCGATAGAGCCTTTAAAACATATCCTTGAAACAAACTGAACTGAGCCAGACCTCATTCCAAAAGGATGTTGAAGCACCATTACCAAGAGATTTCTGAAAAGAGTTTTTAAAAGGAATACCCAGGTCTTCGATTTGACTGCTTGCAAAAATAATGTTACTCCAAATTCCCGCGAACGAAAGGTGAGTAAGCCCACTATCCGCCCGAAGGCCACAGTCAATTCCATAAATACTACGAATAATATTGGTCCACAAGCAATTGGTTTCGGTTTTAAACCTCCACCATCATTTACCTAAAAGAGCAAGGTTTTTACACTTTAAGGAACCAAAGTTTAAACCCCCCCCCTCCCGGATAAGGTATTATAGCGGAGTCCCATTTAACCCAAGAGATTTTATTACCCGATAAATCCCTACCCCAAAAGAAATTTCTTTTCACACTCTCTAGTAATTTGAGCACACAAGGCGGGGCACGAAAGAGCGAAAAATAATACAAATTGAGACTATTAAGAACCGACTTAATGAGAACCAATCTTCCACCATAGGACATCTTTTTCATCTTCCAATCTGAGAGCCTACTTTTAATCTTTTTAATAACTGGATCCCAATCACTTAGTTTCTTCATTTTCGCACCGATCGGGAGGCCAAGATAAAGGATAGGTAAGTTCCCGGCTTGACAACCCATACACCGAGTGAAAGGACCCGTCCTAATCCACCTGGACGAAGTCATCAACATTTGGTCCCATTGCGATGATCAGCTCCAAGTAATTTCTTTATATTGAGCAAATGCACAGCGGAAGACTTAATTCGTACCTGAGAATAAACATGCTTTAAAGTGTCAACCAAAAGGTTGGTGAGTTCATAGGTTTATCATAACAATCATTTCAATATGTTAATAGACCACAAGATTTCATAATCATAAACATAATACACTCGCAAGTGTATGTAAAGCATTCTAAGTGGTTGAGCACTTGGTAACCATACTTAACATTTAATCAACGTCGCATATTCCCTTTATTATGAAATCTCACTACACCGTACCAAGTGTAGTCACCAAAATGAAGTACTGTGCAACCGTTGAATACTGGTCGTCCAGTCCGGTTGGGGTTGTCAGGCCCGATAGATCTATCAACAGGATTCGCGTTTACAATACCCATGTAAATAGTAGTTACCAAGCTACAGGGAAATATGCCAGTGGTACAACTCAACGTAGAATATATTTTTAAGTACTTGTGTCTATTTTGTAAACATTTATAAAAGCAGCGCATGTATTCTCAGCCCAAAAATATATATTGCAAAAGCAATTAAAAAGGGAGCAAATGAAACTCACTTTTGCCTTGAAGGTATTTAATTCGACTTGGTCTCCGATAGATATTACGAACCTAACCATATATATAATATATCAACATATTTTCTTTTTAAGTAATCATTACATATATATATACTTTTAATACTTTTAATATTTTCTTAGTTCGTAGTTAGCAGTCCGATGTTAGTGGTCCACAATTAGTTGCTTAAATAAAATAAATAAAGACCCCATCATATTCGTATTGATCAGAATTAATCTCGACCCATGGTACCATGTTGTCAAATGACGTGTTGCGTACATAAAGTACCGTGTTGTCAAATGACGTGTTGCGTACAATCATGAGGTCTTATGATTAATCTTCTCGTGTTGTTTACGGGTAGTCCTGAAATATATAAAATCAAATCATAAGTAATTATATATAAAATATCATATTAATTAGAAAAGATATGATTAATTTACTTTTTCTCCAAATATTTTCGTAGCTAAACTAGCTTCGGATACCCAATCTTGTTTTAGTCGTAGTTTCTTCATTAAAACTCCATTTTTGTTGGTTCAACTTGCCACTTCCTTGGATCGAGTCAAATTTTAAGAATATGAACTAAAAATACCTTAATTTGTATTCAAAATCATAGGTTATAGGTCAAACTTTGGTGAAACTTATGAAAGTGATCATTTTCCATCATAAAAACAACATTTAATGATCATTTTTCTAAAAATACTTACACTTTGAGTTAAACCATGAAATTTTTATGTGTTAACATATTCATAAGAAATATCATTTTTCCAGAACATGAACTTCCAATTCAAAGGTCAAGATGGTTTTTAATTATCCAACCCAAAACAGCCCCCGGTTGCACTCCGACGACGTAGATTCAGTTTTTAAGATGTTCTTTGTAAAACCAAGTTATATCTTGTTAGGTTAGCATATCATTATGATATATTACAGGTCTTGAATTGTTTTAAAAGTCAAGTTAGAAGGATCTATTTAGTTTGCGAACAAGTTTGAAATCATTCAAACTATGTTCTTGTTGTTAAAATTTTATACCACAAAATAAGATAGCTATATGAATATGAATTGAATAAGATTATGAACAAGGTTACTACCTCAAGTTACTTGGACAAAGTTACTACAAAAGATAAGAAATAATCTTGGAATCAAAGAGTGGTGGAGTTAGATCAAAAGGTTGGAAGTAAACTTCTTCAAATGGGTGGTTATTTTGATATGTTCTTGAAAGAGTTTTCTTATGGTGTTTAAGGCTTGTAATTGAAGCTAAATGATGGGGAAAATGCTTGGAGATGATCAAGTATGAAGTTAGGAGTATTTTGAGAGAGAAATGAGGGTGTAGTTATGAGATAATGGAGTGAAGAAATGGTGTTCATTTATAAAAACGTTTTTAATTTATAAAGAAAGAAAAGGATTCCTAATTTTGTTTTCTTACTAATAATTCATACTACTTGACAAATTCTAGTTACCTCATATCTAGGGCAGTAATAATGTTTATTAGGATGTTGATTTGATGTGTATATACCAATAGTAAATATGTATAGAAGCTGGGTATGATACGGGTACATATAGCCTAGATATACGTATAGAAATCTTGAGGAAACGGAATGAGAATTCAAATATAGCTATCTTTTGTGAATATACTTATATTTTTTTATGTATTTAAGTCCTTAAAAGTGATTAAATACATTATATATACGATACATGTATAAGCATTATAGATTATAAGTATATATATCAAAGAATGTTACGTATAGTTATCGTTTTGAAAACTTAAGTTAGTAGTTTCAAAATATACTTATAACTCATTATCATTAGTACACAATGAGATGTTAAACCATCCTTAGATCATGTTAAATATATATAAATACATATATATACACAAACGTATAATTATCGTATGTTATATAGTTCGTGATATCATCGGTCATATTGGACGGTCAAACGTTGTGTAAAACTCTTTTCAAAAACACAAGTCTCAACAATTTGGATTACTTATCATGTTGGTATGGTTTAATTTATGTAAATATTAATCTCATAAGTATAATTTGGTCGGAAAATTCCGAGTCATTACAGTACCTACCCGTTAAAGAAATTTCGTCCCCGAAATTTGATAGAGGTTGTTATGGATAAAAATAAGAAGGTTTTAATGACAAATATAAGGTGATAATGGAGTTTTATCATCATTGAGTAATGTAGATAAAACGATTCGATTATGCGAAGAATATAAATGAGACTATCGTAAAAGAGTGAGATGAGTAAAATATATTCATCTTAACCGATGACGTAGTTATGATTGATTTCTGGGATTTAAGGGATTTAAAGAGAATCTTACGTAATAAGATTTGGTTCTTTGGTGATTAAGGAAATCAGGATATTCTTTGATTATATGCAATAATCTGTTTCGATTGCTCTGTCGGATATTTCACTATAAATTCACCCCTTCGTTTCCTTATTTTCCACGACTCACACCTTCTATTCTTTCTCCCTTGATTCTTACTTTAAAGCATTCATCAATATGCTCCATCCAGTCCTAATTCTTGATATACTCCTAACTTTTATATCTGTCATTCTTCTTTTTCATCTACCACCAGAAGAATCTACTTACTTCTACTATACTCTTGTGTTTATAGTGTTTCTAATTCTCCCGTGTCTCAATATTGCTATCTGTATCGATATACACGGTTTGTAATTTCGGGGTTATTATCGAAGTTTATATTCTTCATTATTTTTCGGAGCTTCATGCTTTCGTTTTCTCTTCCCGACTTCGAGTCAAGCGAGTAATGGTCTGGAATTCGTAGATATGAAATTCAGAATGAACATAGCTAATGCTCTAAGAAGAAAATGGTAATAGAACGATTTTGATTTGTTAAATTACCAGAATACCCTGGAGAAGACCGAGTCATCCAGAAAAATATTCTCTTGATATGTTTAGAGATAAGATAGAATGTAAGAGTCGTGTAAATGGCACATGATGATGGTACTGTGAATCATCATGCTTCATTAGAAACTCAGCATGACTTACTGTAATATAATGACGTTGATCAAGTGTCATTATATTATACTAATCCATGCTTCAGTTCCCAACACTACTTCAAAACATTCATATTTTAAACTCGAAGGTTTCAGAATTTAGAAACTAACACAGTTTCTTTTATGTTGCAGATATTACGGAGAGATAAATGATCTCAGATAAGAATAGTTGTGAAAATATCGCCAGAAATATGGAGGATATTTATAATAGAACATACGAGAATATCTTAGAATTTCTAATATCAATGGATGATGAAGAAGATTTGTCTGTGAAGGTTTAGAATGAGAAATAAGTTGTTTGCTAACGATTTCAGCAGGCACAGAATCATTTGGATTCTTTGAAGGCAAACTTATTCTTTGTGATTTGTCCACGGCTTTCTTCATAGTTTCACATAATCCGCTTTTCGGTACTAAATTTTCTATCGAGCGTTCCTAACACTCCTTTCTTTATCATCAAACTTTTAGCCATTAAGATCATCTACAACATGCTGCTTCGTCAACATTTTCAAAGTTAACTGATCTGGGTCATCGGTTATCAAACCGAGGTAGTTTCAGGAGAATTGTGTTTTTAGAATGATTAATCGCTGATGGTAATATTGTGGAATATAAAAGGTTCCCCAGTAACAATAAAGAGTACGCATATATATCGCGGTTATAATAAAGTTGTTTTGGATGAAAAGTCGGAGTTGACTTGCTGGAGCTGTGACAAAATTAGCTACTTTGGAAAGGGATTGCAAAACGATCTTCGGTAATAACAATGACAAAGGAACTAGAACAGATACGTGTCAAACGTTTAC
The DNA here is from genome assembly GCF_046630445.1 of Rutidosis leptorrhynchoides. Classification (NCBI taxonomy): domain Eukaryota; kingdom Viridiplantae; phylum Streptophyta; class Magnoliopsida; order Asterales; family Asteraceae; genus Rutidosis; species Rutidosis leptorrhynchoides. The sequence goes on along the minus strand of NC_092336.1, from coordinate 393,492,825 downwards.
TCAGTTTTCGAGGGTTTTTCAGGTGCATAACTATATGCATCAATCTTTTCTTCCATAGATGAAGTGCGGTTGGTTTATCCTCTCGATTGAGGTGTTTTTAAGAATCATGATAGATTTGAACGTTGATTGTAATCGTCGAGATACAATGAGGTTTAAGATGAAATCAAGTGGCAATCTTGAAGAAATGTTTAGTTTCATATGTTATAATCAATATTTTAATTCATTTTAATTGTCCATTGTCATTAGTCCATAGTCGATAGTCCACAGTAACAGTCCAATAATTCCTATATAGTTTAATATATAATATACCAATTAATTAATACGTGTCGTGACCCGTATACCTCTCAGACTCGATCACAACTCAAACTATATATATTATTGTAGAATCAACCTCAACCCTGTATAGAGAACTCGATCATTACTGCATATAGAGTGTCTATGGTGATTCTAAATAATATATATAGATGCGTCGATATGATATGTCAAGACATTGTATACGTGTCCCGATATTTAAATTGCGTAAAATAATTACAGAAATTAAATGACGATAAATAAAAGTGCGATAATTAAATTGTGATAAATAAACTGCGATAAATAAAATGTAATCAGTTAGCTAGGAACAGTTAGCTGGAACAGTTAGCGTGGATTCTTTACAAAAAATTTCATAGTTAATTTGTTTGTTTCTAACAGATTTTATTTTGTCATATGTTTTCTTCATATGCCACTTGTTGGATTCTGGGAAGTCAAAATCCAAATATGAAATTGAATGAAAATGGTTATTCTGCGGTGAACGGATACGTATATCGGTGGTTATAAGTAGGATAGTAAATGACTATTGAATCAGCTTCGATGAATGTACAATGTAACTTATTAAGATGAAATCTAATTATTCCTCGGGTATTACCTACCCGTTAAAAAAAATTTCACCATTAATATTTTGTACAAAAGAACTTTTAATTACAATCTTTATGAAAACATATATACATATATATTTTCTTCAGATGAAATCATGAATTTAATGAGTTAATATGATATTAATCTCATTTGCTTTTCGGTTTGAGCTAGAATAAGAAATCTCTAAAACTTTTTGAGACCACATATTCTTCGCAGAATATCAATGAAGTTATGGATCAATACTTCATCGTTCATTATTGTTGGTACTCCTTGGTATCTATGGTGCGTATGATGTTGATGTTTGTAGGACAGATTATGATGTCGAGACGTGTGATGCGGATGTTGTTTGTTAGTGGTGATGATGGTATTGTTGATGTTATTGATGGTGGTGCTGATTATGCTGCTGGTGCTGCTGCTGGTGTTTGCAACCTTCGCACCATGTTCTCCAAAGCCGTCACGCGAGCGCGAAGTTCGTTAACTTCTGCTAGTACACCGGGATGATTGGCGGTTGGAGCGAGCGAATGAACAAGATTTGTAATATGGGATAGTATATAATTGTAACGGATACTCTAGAAATGAGAGAGAAAATGGTGTTTCGAATAGGTTCGTCGGTAAGTGCTTCAGGTTCATTTCCAAGAGGGCAATTTGGTGGATGGAATGGATCACCTTCTTCTTGTCTCCAGTGATTTAGTATATTACGAACCCATCCCCAATTCATCCAGAATAGAAGATAGGAAATTGGTTGATCCATTCCGGTGACGCTGCTTTCGGAGCCCGAATGGAAATCCATATCGGTATAACTGTCGGAATCTGAAGAATTCGAACTAGATGAGGAATCCATCTTGTATAATGGGGAAAATGAATTTTTGGTATGGAATAGATTATAGGAGTTAGATTTGGTACTCTTCAATACATAATTTACATATGTATATATAATACCAAAATCCCATAAATTACGGAGAATCTTTGAAAAGATATCAGTCAAAGTTCGCAATAACAGATATGCTAAGATAAGAATTCGTCTATACACTATCAATGCAGTAAATGCAGTAAAACGTGTCTAGACTTATGAATGATAAGCAGGTAATTTCCTAAGGATGATAAGCAGATGATTTCTGACTAGAAATGATAAGCAAAACTTTTGACATGTAGACACGGTCGAAGTCCGGACTTATTAATGCGTCCTAACAACTACTAGTTAGACACACTAATGCAAGACCTGGTTCGCTACGACCACCGCTCTGATACCAACTTAAAGGACCCGTCCTAATCCACCTGGACGAAGTCATCAACATTTGGTCCCATTGCGATGATCGGCTCCAAGTAATGTCCTTATATTGAGCAAATGCACAGCGGAAGACTTAATTCGTACCTGAGAATAAACATGCTTTAAAGTGTCAACCAAAAGGTTGGTGAGTTCATAGGTTTATCATAACAATCATTTCAATATGTTAATAGACCACAAGATTTCATAATCATAAACATAATACACTCGCAAGTGTATGTAAAGCATTCTAAGTGGTTGAGCACTTGGTAACCATACTTAACATTTAATCAACGTCGCATATTCCCTTTATTATGAAATCTCACTACACCGTACCAAGTGTAGTCACCAAAACGAAGTACTGTGCAACCGTTGAATACTGGTCATCCAGTCCGGTTGGGGTTGTCAGGCCCGATAGATCTATCAACAGGATTCGCGTTTACAATACCCATGTAAATAGTAGTTACCAAGCTACAGGGAAATATGCCAGTGGTACAACTCAACGTAGAATATATTTTTAAGTACTTGTGTCTATTTTGTAAACATTTATAAAAGCAGCGCATGTATTCTCAGCCCAAAAATATATATTGCAAAAGCAATTAAAAAGGGAGAAAATGAAACTCACTTTTGCCTTGAAGGTATTTAATTCGACTTGGTCTCCGATAGATATCACGAACCTAACCATATATATAATATATCAACATATTTTCTTTTTAAGTAATCGTTACATATATATATACTTTTAATACTTTTAATATTTTCTTAGTTCGTAGTTAGCAGTCCGATGTTAGTGGTCCACAATTAGTTGCTTAAATAAAATAAATAAAGACCCCATCGTATTCGTATTGATCAGAATTAATCTCGATCCATGGTACCATGTTGTCAAATGACGTGTTGCGTACATAAAGTACGGTGTTGTCAAATGACGTGTTGCGTACAATCATGAGGTCTTATGATTAATCTTCTCGTGTTGTTTACGGGTAGTCCTGAAATATATAAAATCAAATCATAAGTAATTATATATAAAATATCATATTAATTAGAAAAGATATGATTAATTTACTTTTTCTCCAAATATTTTCGTAGCTAAACTAGCTTCGGATACCCAATCTTGTTTTAGTCGTAGTTTCTTCATTAAAACTCCGTTTTTGTTGGTTCAACTTGCCACTTCCTTGGATCGAGTCAAATTTTAAGAATATGAACTAAAAATACCTTAATTTGTATTCGAAATCATAGGTTATAGGTCAAACTTTGGTGAAACTTATGAAAGTGATCATTTTCCATCATAAAAACAACATTTAATGATCATTTTTCTAAAAATACTTACACTTTGAGTTAAACCATGAAATTTTTATGTGTTAACATATTCATAAGAAATATCATTTTTCCAGAACATGAACTTCCAATTCAAAGGTCAAGATGGTTTTTAATTATCCAACCCAAAACAGCCCCCGGTTGCACTCCGACGACGTAGATTCAGTTTTTAAGATGTTCTTTGTAAAACCAAGTTATATCTTGTTAGGTTAGCATATCATTATGATATATTACAGGTCTTGAAGTGTTTTAAAAGTCAAGTTAGAAGGATCTATTTAGTTTGCGAATAAGTTTGAAATCATTCAAACTATGTTCTTGTTGTTAAAATTTTATACCACAAAATAAGATAGCTATATGAATATGAATTGAATAAGATTATGAACAAGGTTACTACCTCAAGTTACTTGGACAAAGTTACTACAAAAGATAAGAAATAATCTTGGAATCAAAGAGTGGTGGAGTTAGATCAAAAGGTTGGAAGTAAACTTTTTCAAATGGGTGGTTATTTTGATATGTTCTTGAAAGAGTTTTCTTATGGTGTTTAAGACTTGTAATTGAAGCTAAATGATGGGGAAAATGCTTGGAGATGATCAAGTATGAAGTTAGGAGTATTTTGAGAGAGAAATGAGGGTGTAGTTATGAGATAATGGAGTGAAGAAATGGTGTTCATTTATAAAAACGTTTTTAGTTTATAAAGAAAGAAAAGGATTCCTAATTTTGTTTTCTTACTAATAATTCATACTACTTGACAAATTCTAGTTACCTCATATCTAGGGCAGTAATAATGTTGATTAGGATGTTGATTTGATGTGTATATACCAATAGTAAATACGTATAGAAGCTGGGTATGATACGGGTACATATAGCCTAGATATACGTATAGAAATCTTGAGGAAACGGAATGAGAATTCAAATATAGCAATCTTTTGTGAATATACTTATATTTTTTATGTATTTAAGTCCTTAAAAGTGATTAAATACATTATATATACGATACATGTATAAGCATTATAGATTATAAGTATATATATCAAAGAATGTTACGTATAGTTATCGTTTTGAAAACTTAAGTTAGTAGTTTCAAAATATACTTATAACTCATTATCATTAGTACACAATGAGATGTTAAACCATCCTTAGATCATGTTAAATATATATAAATACATATATATACACAAACGTATAATTATCGTATGTTATATAGTTCGTGATATCATCGGTCATATTGGACGGTCAAACGTTGTGTAAAACTCTTTTCAAAAACACAAGTCTCAACAATTTGGATTACTTATCATGTTGGTATGGTTTAATTTATGTAAATATTAATCTCATAAGTATAATTTGGTCGGAAAATTCCGGGTCATTACACCGAGCAAATAAATCAACCTCGTTCGAGCTAACACCCACACCATATAAGCAACTTTTCTGAAAATTGACTTTCAAACCCGAAGATAATTCAAAACATTTGAGGATATTAATAAGATTTTGGGCATTTACCCTAGACCACTAACCGAAAAACATCGTGTCATCTGCGTAATGCAAGTGAGATAAGAGAACCTTGTCCCTCCTGATTTCCACCCCCTTATAAATACCTCTATCGATGGCTGCCTTTGTAAGGATACTAATCCCTTGCGCGGCCAAAATGAAAAGGAAAAGAGAAAGAGGGTCTCCTTGTCAGACACCCCTCCCGATAGAGAATTCACATGTAGGCGATCCGTTAATAAGAATGGAAATAGAAGCCAACTTTAGACATGTAAAAATCCATTTCCGCCATTTAACCTCAAACCCCATACAAGACATAACCTCCATAAAAAATCCCAATTTAGGCTATCAAAAGCCTTTTCAAAATCGGCTTTGAAAATAAAACCTTTCTTCTTAGTTGCTTTCATGTAATCGAGGGATTCGTTTGCCGTTAGGACACCGTCAAGAATGAACCTCTCTTTTAGAATGGCACTTTGTTCTGGCCCGATGAGTCTAGGAATAACTTTTCGAAGTCTATTTGAGAGGACCTTCGCAACAATCTTATAAAAACTCCCGATTAGACTTATAGGATGATAGTCACTGAGAGTAATGGGATCGATTTTCTTAGGAATCAAAGTGACGAAAGAAGCGTTACATCCACGAGAGAACTCGCCATTAGCCCAAAACCAAGTAACGCCATTGATCACCTCATTTTGATAATATCCTAGTATTTCTTGAAGAACCTAAAGTTGAAACCATCCGGGCCGGGAGCCTTACAACTACCACAACCATTAATAGCATCGATAATTTCTTGCTCACTTATAGCCTCTTCGAGTTGCGTGGCTTCAATATCTGACAAGGAAGGATAGACAAGATCGACAAGGCTAGGTCTTGATCCCGCTTGTTCCTCAAAAATACTCTTGAAATAGTTGTAAGCTTCTTCTTTGATTTCATGAGGATCTTCACTCCATACCCCATTTACTGTTAGACCGCAAATATTGTTTTTGCAATTTCTTCTTCTTATCAATGCATGGAAATATTTGGTGTTCTCATCGCCTTCAAGAATTTAATGAACCCTGGCCTTTTGTTTCAACATATTAACTTTAACTTTATCCCGCTTGTTCCATTCCTTTCTAGCTTCTAACCACTGCTTTCTTTCATCGTCCGTTATGAGACCATCTTCAGCTTTCAATTCAAGGCTGTTTGCAAGAGTTTTAAACATATAAATCTCCCCTTCTAAATTACGAAGTTTTTTAAAGCTTATTTCTTTTAGAGCAACCTTGGTTTTCTTCAATTTATTTCTCAGGCATCAGTCCATACGAGAGCCTCCACCACCATTAATTGCCCAAGTATCAGCAACAAGATGATTCGCCCCATCAATATCTAACCATTCATCAAAAACTTTTGCTGGTTTCAGAACGAAATTTTTTTCATCCTCCTGTTAAGACAACAGGACAATGATCAGAATGTTTTCGGTCCAAAGCCACAGCCGAAAGACAACTCCACATGACTTGAAATTTATCATTAATAAGGAAGCGATCCAACTTACTAAACTTAAGCCCATCGTCACTAATGCGGGTAAATTTTCTCCCGCCTAGTAGAATGTTGATTAATTTGGAGTTGTCAATGAATTCATTAAACCGCTTGGGTCTACTTTCGATAAAATTACAATTAAACCTTTCGTCAGCAACACGGACTTCATTAAAATCACCCCCAACAACCCAGATATCATTGGCATTCACAGACAAAATATGGCTAAGGAAATCCCATAGCCTTTGTTTTTTGTGACCGTCGTGAGGACCACAGACGTTAACGACATTAAAATCTTTGCCAGAGCTTCTCCATTTACCTCGAACACCAAGACAGTAATCAAAAACAAAAGAATTAGAGACCTCGAAACCGTTAGTGTCCCAAATAATCATCAGCCCCCTGATTTACCCAACATTTCTTTCTGAATAAAATCACAGTTATCATTACCCCAAAGAGTCCGAACCTAGCTGATATCAACACTATGTATTTTTGTTTCTTGAAGAATCACGAGATTAGGCCTTTCTAAATGACATATGTTTCTGACTCAACCGAATTTGTTGACACCCCCATCCCCAAAACCACGAATATTAAGAGAAAGCATCTTCATAAAGAAAGAAGAGGAAACTAAAAGGGGAAAAAGAGGAGAACAGAAGATTACTGGATGGATTTTTACACTCACTTTAGTCCTAATTGACGGCTGAACTCTTGTACTCCACCATTATTCTATGAATAAGTCGAATTGCTTGATTCAAGAATATGATCGTTTGAAGCAGGCCGGTTCCTAATTCCAGATGAAGCATTAGCACAAGAAGTACAGGTTGATCGAATTGGTCCCTTCTCGGTATGATCTCTCCTAGCAGCACTTTTCATGTTCATGATTCTTGAGGATGCCCTCCAGTTTTGAAGCTTGCTCAGACAACAATCCTTTTTAATAGAGCTTTTACCATTTTGACCGATTTTCCCAGGATTCGACGATGGTTTCTTCCCCAATCTTTTATCTTTTTCAGTTTTTGATACTCCACTTTTGGTCTTGTACTTGCTTGGCACAAGTAATTCTTTGGGTTTAGCAATTTTAAGCCCAACATGATCATCACTTTTGGAGTCTTTCGGTTTAGAATTATTTAGCCCAACATGCTCTTCGTTGTTTCCTTTATCCGCTGGAATGGACCCTTCCATATAAAGGTCCATCTTAGATATAAACTTAGGCCCAATAGGAGAATCAGGAGGGCTGAATTGGGCTTCAAGTTTCAGGGTACAAAACCTTAATGGACTAAAATGATTTTCATTATTTATCTCCTCAATAACTGGGCTATTTAGTTCTGGCCCAATATTCTGGCCCAAACAAGCACCACGTATCTGATTAGGATTAGGGTTATGGCGAGCAGAATGGGGAACATTTGTAAACACCTTTTTGTAGCATCTTCTTTAACCTTGTCGACAGATTCACCTTTATCTACGTCATCACCAATGTCAACATTACAACGACCAGTGTCTTCATTTTCAGCTGCCATTTCACTCTCCACAATATTCACTTTTTGGGTAACAACAACTTTATCAATAGCAACTAAAGACCTGCTTTCACCATTATCGATATCATCATCATTGTCTTGGAAATGCACCCCAACATTCAAACATCCCGACACTTCATCTTCGACCACCTTCTCTGTCCCAATTGCTTCCCTATCGGAGTTTCTGACCGAAAACTGCTGTTGTCCGGGCGGTTTATTTTTCGCCATATTTTCAATATTATCCAAATTAACTCCACCATCCATGAATGGAAATTCGTCATTTGATAGATTAAAGGTATCATCGACAAAATCATCCTCTGATTTATGACTATTATTATCACAATCAACCCATTCAGACTCGGGCAATTCCGATTCGAGGGATATAAGGCTAGTTGTACTTTCCTTGACCAAGACAGAGATGACTGTATCATCATGAATTAAAATTGTAGTGACGGCATCAACATGAGAAGCATCCTTCTTATAGATGAGTGCATGACCCTTTAGCAAATTTTGATTTTCATAAGTAATCTTGCAGTTATCCAACTCCATAACACAACCCCATTTTTTAGCAATTTTCGTGAAGACATTCTCATTCCAGCATGTAACTAGAACCCCTACGATATCGATCCAAACCAGGCTGCCCGTTGCCCGATACTTCATATTGAGTCGCTCAATCTTGGTGCTCCATTTTCTGAGTGCGTGGTCTTTGTTTTGAATTACATTATCAACAGCTTTCCTAGACTTGAAAACCATTAGTAAGTCCAGGCCACCCACATACTTTAAAGAAAAGTCACCCATACCTTCAGCCTTACATAGAGATTCAAATTGGTTTAATAGACCAATATTTGAAAGCTTCACGATGATGGATTTGTTGAGCAGCTGCATGTTGCTATCCAAAACTTTAATAGTAACCACATTATCTTCCTTAGTTGCAACTTCCTGTTGTACTCTTCTGTTATTGTTTAAAATACCCCTCAAATGTTCTTTCTTCGTATTGATAGCACTTCGAAGATCATCATCTGGGTTTCTAGCGACATCGTTAAATCTTCTGTCATCTCTGTATTTGTCATAGATCTGCTTCCTGGGTGGAACACCGATGTGACAATGGTGTTCATCTGCCCTAGGAACATGGAGTTTATCTCTGTCCATTGCTTTAAAAACCCTAATAGGGTTTCCATAGAAGGAGATGGATTCGAGTGCTACCAGCATCCTGTCTTCATCCCTAACACCGCTGAATCTAACAAAAGCGAATCTCTGCCCGTTTCGTAATCGCTTGCCGACCATGTAGATATCTTTAAGGTTTCCATAGTTTTTGAAAATTCTCCAAAGGTTTGCCATATTCCAACTCTCCGGATAGTTGAAAAACATAAACGAAATCCATTGATTTCCAATTAGTCTCTTGCGATCATCTTGATATCTCCCGTTGTATCGTTCTCGGTTCAAATCGTGCCCAACCTTGTGGCTTGAATGCCTCTCCCTCTCCCTCTCCCTCCCTCTCTCTCTCTCTCCTCACACTCTCTCACACACCCCATAATTTTCACTAGTTTTCTTTCATATACTTATTTTGTTGCATTTTATTTCCAATCTCTTCTTACAAACAACTATATATACTTACAGAACTCATGATTAAAAAAATTGTATAACTCGTGATTTAATGAAATTTGAGATGCAGATTGAACTCTAATCCTAGCTAGGATAATCTTAATAATTGGATACTACCATTAACATAAAAGAATCAAATATAGACCCTCATAAACGCTGCATATATCTTACACACAATGCAAATTCGAAATATTACATATTATTACATATATTATATTAAATTAAATATTTAAAATACATCAAGGTAGTGCATAATTTAAATCTATTGCACTAGTAGAGCCTTGTGATAAGAAGAAGGTCACTAGATCGAGATCGAGGTAATCTTATAATAAGCACTAGTTGCTATAATATAAGCACGGTTGCCTATACAACCACAACTCAAATTCGTTTTCTTTACTTCTTCATATAAACAACTTAACCCCACTTGACTTATTTTTTATTAGTATATCACGTCTTCAAACATGGTGGATCGGCGTATTATTCGCCGGAGTTTCAGTAACGGCCACCACCAATCTCCGCCCACGCTCCGCCCTACTATTCTTGGCAAACTTCATACTTCCTACATGCATGCCCAATTCTTTCTCTTCTTCACTATACTCCAAACTATAATAATACTCTTCATTATATTTTTCATTCTTTGATGGTGGTATAAACATGCTTCCCCATTGTGGGAAATGAATAAACGCCACGGGCACCGTTAGAACCACCGTCATCACACCCATCCATGTTAGCCCCGATGCCGTCGAAAACCTAGCACCGGAGAAAAACAGTAGTTGAGTCAAACCACCACCTACATTGCCACCGGCTCCGGTCAAACCGGATAGAATACCGAGAGACCGTCTTGAAACGAAGGGAATTATGCCGTAAGTTGCGCCACAAGCGGCTTGTGCTCCGGCAGCCATTAGCATCATTGCGAAAATCGCGATAGGTAATGAGTTAGCTTGACCGAACCATATACAAAAAACACCTCCTAGGGTTTGTGTGATCCATAGTGTCCATAATCTGCCTCGCATTCCGAATTTACGAGCTGATAAGTCGGATGCGTAACCACCGAATGGACGAGTAATGAAATTAGCGATGCCGAAACTGGCTGCTACTACTCCGGCTGTGTGAAGCTTTAAATCGAACCTGTTGCACGTTTAAAAAAATCGTTAAATAACAAGGTAAATAAACTGTTAATTAACATAGTTTGGTGACAAATGAAATGGAATATGTACGATAAGTTATACTGTATTAGTTAGTTACCTATCGTAGAAGTATTCCGAGATGACATTGTTTAAGCACAATTGCACTCCCATTGAATAACCATAGATCAAGAAAAAAACCCATGTCCTGTAATTTGTGACTGCATTTCGGAACACCTACATGGATAATTACATGAACCATGTGTCTTGTAAATTTGTAACTGGAAACTGTTTAATTAGGTCAGAAATGTTCAATTTCGTTTTCAAATTGTTTAATGCCACATCGAATTGAATAACCAAATTTGAATTCAGATTTTGATTTGTTGTACAAATTTCAATCCAATTTTAGGTTATGTTTTACTTTTTTTAATCGGATTAAACCGAAAAAAAAACAAATTAAATGATAATATATTAAATTAAATTATTAATTATTAAAAGATTTTACACGCCTAAATAGTTGTACATAATGAGCAATTGTTTAAAGCACGTTAACGACAACTCAAAGACCGTCGTTAGTCAATATATATTTATACACACACAAATACACAGACAAACACACACATATACATACACACACATATATGTGTGTGTGTGTATAATTTAAACCGATTTCAAAAATAAAAGTTGACATAATATCGATTTTTTATGATTATTTTGGTTAAATTTTGTTTTTTAGTTGAAATCGAACAAAAATCAAATATAGTTTTCGATTTCAATTTTAGTCGATTCTCGGTTTTACTTTCGAAAGTTTAAAAATCAAAACTGCGAGGAAATGAAAACCGAACTGAGAAACAACCATAGTTTAGTGGTGGGGAGTTCAAATTAATTTTTTAAGAACGATTACACAAGGATTTACATTACGATTTCATTAATTCACCCTGTTTAATTATTAATCACAACGTATAATATAATATTACGGAGTAACATGTTTCAATTAGTCAAATGTAGTAAGGATACCTTAGAGAATTTATCCTTTGAAGGTTGTCCATCCTTTCGAATTTGGGCAAAGTTTCCGTCAGGCAAATCTTGTCCATAAACCAAAACAAGAGCGCCTACAATCAAATGAAACCAACCAGGAACAAAAAAAGCAATCCTCCATGCCATAAACGGTGTCGCTTTAAGCATATTAGTTATAAAATGAAAGAGCACCGGCATTAGAAGCTGCGTGACCCCACCTCCAACATCACCCCATCCTGCTGAAACCCCATTCACCACCCCAATTATCTTCCCATTAAACATCACACTCGTCCAATATTGACAAGACACAAACGTCGCTAATGAGAACCCAATCATGAACCTGACTGTCACGTAACCACCAGCATCCGCCACAAAAGAAAAACTGAAAACGACTGGAGCCGCCAACATGTTAATCACCGCACAACCGTACCTACAGAGTCGAATCTACATGTCAAACACTTCATATGAAAACAAATACAAGGTTATTATGATAATTAAGGACCTTTGCTTGCTATGTATATTGAGAAGGTGGATGGTATGACTTCTCGGCCGGATGAAAGGAACAACAAAAAACGGTAGTTCATAGCCGTTTATTTTGATTGTTTCAGTGTTAGATTGCTTTGTTTAGCTAGGTTGTGTTTGAATTTTTTTTTCTTGTTTTTGTTGCTTTTTTGAGGTTGGTGTTCTACTTGTTTTGTTCGTAGGACTCGGTTCGAGTTAGCATTTTAGTTAGGTTGGTCTTGGTCAGTTTACTCTCTCCGAGTCATTCGTTGTGTTTGGTTTCGTTGCTTGTATCGGTTTGGGGGTTTCATCTAATGATGAATACCCTTTGATTTTAATTGTAATCGTTATTTTAGCCACACAAAAAAATGTTAAAGGAAATAATAATTATATAAATAAAAATAAACGAGATACTAGCAAAGAAGCTAGTAATTACATTATTTTGACTACATACCCTAACAACAACTACGAATCAAAAACTCAATTTCAATCACAACTTTACAACCTCAAAATATGTCACATAAGAGAAAAATTTTAATCAAGATGTTTGCCTTAAAAAAGAAAAAGAGAAAATTTTAATAAAAAGACTAAACAATTACCGCGGGCACAACAAACTGAAAAGCGACCCGCCACCCAGATAAACATCACACATGACCACTTACAGTGGCAGATCCAAGAATTTTTTTCGACGGTGCAAAACGTTAATAGAAATCAAAAAAACGGGAGACAATGTCAAAATTGAAGAAAAAAAAATACTAAACATTATACTTTCACATATAATTATACTAAAAAAATTTGGTCACGGCCGGCTGACCCGATTGCCCCTTGATAGATCCTCCCCAGCCTGATAACTTAAGAGCAATCACCCAGCATAAAGTAATTAGAAAACCGTTCAAAAGAGCACCACCGATAATCACATCAACAATGAGACAAAACCCATCAAAAAATTAAACTGAGTAACCCATCAAAAACTGATGTACAATCAAAAATAGTATATGTACAAGTATCTAATTTTTTTTACTTGAAATGTTATATACGGAGTACTATTATTGTTGTAAATATGAGTGTGGAGTGTGATATATTGTAACTTTATGTTCAAAAAGTTATTTGTAACGATGTCATCATGAAAAATATTTCCTTTACATACCTAGGACCCACAAGGTCACAAAGTACTCCCATGACAAGTCGTGAGAGAATGCTGCCGGAGACAGAGGCGATTCCAGCGTTTGAAATGTCCGAACGAGTGAGGTTAAGGTTGTCCCGAATAATGGGAACAAGAGGGGCTGCAGCAAATGTGGAAATAACACAAGTGCAAAAAGAGAGCCAAGAAAGATGGAATGCTCTCATATGTGGTTGCGCTATTGAGAATATTTTCATCTTTGTAGCTTTATTTTCGGAATCCACGGGCAGATCAAAGGTTTGCCGTGGCGTGATTTCTACGTGTTCGGGATTGGTGGTTGTCTGTTGTTGTGGCGTGATTTCTACGTGGTCGGGATTGGTGTTTGGCTGATGTGGCGCGATTTCTTCGTTTTCGGGATTGGAGGCTGGGTAAGCCATATTATATGGTTTGTTGATCTTGAACTTAAAGGTGTAGGGAAGTTGTTAATGAAAGAAAAGTGGAAGTTGATCTTATTTGATAATTGAATGAGAAGATTAAGATGTAGGTGTGCTTATTAAAAGAGGGATTTGAAGTGTATATATAGAAAAAAATGAAGGTTTAGTGAGTTGACCTTGATGGTATTAGTAATCAATTGTGGTGAAAAGAGAGGTTAACATTTGCACACATATGCACGAACATATGCATGCTTATGAAACTTTCGTGTTAATGCTGAATGTGTGCATTTTCTTCTTTTATTTTAAAACACGAAATCGAGAAATAATATACTTTTTATTTTTTTACTAATCAATCACAGAGATGTAATCACTTGCATCTATTAATTTGCTTGAAATCCAAAGGATCAACGAGAGCGCGACATTTGACGCGAAAATCACATGTAATTGGAAAAAAAAAATTAAAAAAAAAAATTTTACGAAAAAAAAAATTTCACAATTTTTTTCTTTTGAAATTTTTTTTTTTTTGCGATTTTTTTTTACAATCACATGTGATTCTGCATGTCAATCACATGTGATTATGCATGTCAAATTCAATCACATGTGATTGTGTAGATAAATCACATGTGATTGCAGAAAAAAATTTGAGAAAAAAATTTTTGGAAAAAAAAATTTCGAAAAAAAAATTAAAAAATTTTTATTTTTTTTTCTAAAAACAAAATTTTCTTTTGGAATTTTTTTTAATCACATGTGATTTCGCGTCACATGTCACGCTTTCATTGGTCCATTTGATATTAACTTAATTTATGAATTCAAATGAATATTCATCATCAATCACATAACTTTTTATTTATTATTGTTTAATTTTTTCATTTATTACAAATTAATCACATGACTTTTAACTTTTTAATAACTAATTATTATTATTAATATTATTATATAGTTTTTATATTTTATTAAATGGCTTACAGCAATTATTGACATACGTCTCATTTTATAAATAATGAATAGTTATTTTTTCACTTATTTCAAGTAAACACATACGTTTTCAATTATTATCAATTAACTATAATTATAAATGTTGTTTATTATTTTGTCTTTTTTTTTTTTTTTCTTCTAAACTTTGAGGTTTTTGTCCATTTAATTTATGTCATTTGTTTCTATTTTTTTCTCATTTATTTCAATCGAATTTAGCTAACTTTTTCTTCCCGTAATGCAAGAGCACCCAAACTCGTTTAAAAAAATAATAAGACCACAAATATTGATGATTGTGACGTGGAGTGGGTGAGGTGCACTTTTTGGGGAAAAATTGTGACTGGGCAATGACATTTTGGGGGGAGTTGTAATTGAGGGCTTTTGTCATGGTAAGACTGTGACGTGGCATTTTCTTTTTCTTTTTTTAATTGTTTTTAAATTAGTTTTTATTTTGTTTAATACGAAATATAAAATAAATTAGACAAAAGTACATTAATTATTTAAAAAAAAAACATTACAATAAAAAAAATACACGCAAAAAAAAAAACATTACATTACACGCTTAAAAAAACATAAAAAAAATTACATTATTAAAAAAAACACTAGTTTTGCATCGAGCGAAAGTATGGCGGAAGGTTCCAAATATGAGCCGTTAAATCTTCACGAAGTTGATCGTGCACGTCTCGATCGCGAATCTCTTTGTCTCGTGATCGACGATCTTTGATCCTTCTCCGAATATTGCGACGAGGCCGGTTTTCGGGTTTATTTAACCATACTTGTTCCCAAGTACTTAACGCAAACACGTTATCTTCTTGTATCATGTTGTGCATAATAATACAACTATACATTATCTTTCTCATCTTATTAACACTCATAACTCGTGCCGGTGTTTTTAAAATCGCAAACCGACCTTGTAAAACACCAAATGTACGCTCAACATCCTTTCTAGCACTTGCTTGAAATTTAGTAAATTTTTTTCTAGGCTCTTCAATAGGAGTCGAATACCCCTTTATTAGTGTTGTCCAATCGGGATATATCCCGTCCGCTAAGTAGTAACCAAAGGGATAATGGTTTCCGTTTACTTCAAACGGTGAAGGTGCGGCTCTATCCTTACGAAGGGAATCAAACAACGGAGAATGATTTAACACATTAATGTCATTGTTTGAACCCGCCATCCCAAAAAACGCATGTCATATCCACATATCGTATGAAGCAACCGCTTCAAGCATGATCGTCGGGTGACCGTGATCACCTCTCGTATATTGACCTTTCCATGCAACGGGATAATTTTTCCATGCCCAATGCATACAGTCAATACTACCCAACATTCTCTTGAAACCATGTTTCTTCTCGTGCGCCGAATACAACAGAGCAATGTCAGTTGCATTAGGCTTCCTCAAATATTCCCGCCCAAATAAGTCAAGTATACACTTGCAAAAATTATTTAAAGTAACATAACCCGTTTTTTCCGCCATTTTAATATATTCATCAAATATATCCGCGGTCATCCCATACGACAATTGCCGTAACGCGCAAGTTATTTTTTGAATAGTTGAGAAACCAAGACGTCCAATTGCATCCGGACGTTGTTGGAAAAAAGTAAAATGATCGGGGGCATTAGGAGTATAAGAGTGTTGAAGAATACCGTCTCGGATACGGAGAAATAAAACTTTGCGCATCCGAAATCGTCTCTTGAAAATGTCATCCGGAAACGTCGGATTTTCACAAAAGTAATCGTTCCACAATAATTCACCCGCTGCTTCACGATCTCTATTTAAAAAACGTCGTGGTTGTCTTTGAAAACGAGTTCTTGGTTGGATTTCTTCCTCTTCTTCGGACGACGTTGAATCGAATAACAAATCGATACTTAAGGCTAAAAAATCCATATTTTTTAGTTTCTAAAACAAAAAGAATATATAAACTTTTATATATATGTGAGTGTGAAGTGAATTAGTGTGTGAAAAATGAAAATAAAGAGTGTGTATTTATAGAAGAAAAAGAGGAAAAAAAAAAAAAAAAAAAAAAAAATCACCAACGGCTATGTTTCAACGGCTATGATATTTGGTCCAATCAAAACGTGTCACGTCATCCGAAGATGCGTTTGTACCAGCGTCTTTGTGTGACAAACGCCCCCAAACGCTCCATTCCGGGCATTTGTGGGGCGTTTGTGGGCGGATTAAGGCGACAAACGCCTGCGTTATATGTGGTCTAATAATGTATTTTTTTTAGTTTTAACAAGATGAAAAGCGCCATAGCGTTTCATAACCTCATGAGCTGGAGAAAGTAGGCGGAATTATACAAGTTGTCTTTATTCAAAAGTCAAATGTTGTACGGACATGTGGCCCTACGTTTTCGATTCAATCCAATATTGTATTTATCCTCCGGCCGTCTCTAATATAAAGTTCGTATACGAAAATATACATGAACTTATATATACGTTAAAAAATTTTACGACGCATAAAAAAATAATACTCTAATTTATCTATTTATTTATTTACATTGTATTTAACTATTAAAAATAATGTATTTTAACTTTCATTGACAATTTTTTATTTGACTTAATTAAATATATTGAAAACAATATCTACATATTCAAAATTTTGAGTCTTTCTAAATTTTTAGGCCCTAGGCGGTTGCCTATCTTGCCTATACTCGAAGACACCTCTGTTTATCTCATTAACATGGATCTTAATTAGGTTGTAAATGAGCCGAGCTACTCGCGAGCTACTCAAGCTCGACTCGCTAAAAAACTAGATTCGAGCCGAATCTAAACGAGCTTGAGCTTAAACATATTTTGAAGCTCGGACGAGCTCGAGCTTCATATCTCGAGCTCGAACATGCTCGTGAGCTTAAACGTACTTTTTATTTATATACACTAAATTACTTTTTTATAATAATTATAAATATATAGTATAATATAATTTCATAATTATTATTATTTTATATAGTTAAAATATAAATAGCACTCCCCCCGTCCTCGGACATAAAATACACAGTCTAAGAAAATGACATAAAAGTACTATACTTTCTGTTTACTTTTCAATTTTACCCTTACATTTGTTTTCTCCTTTAATCCTATCCACATATATTAAGGGCATAATATAATTTAAGCTTCTTATTCTTTTCTACTTATGGAAATGTACAATTAATTTAGAACATCTCAAAATGAATTACTGGATTATCAATATGAGACGGATGGAGTAAATCTTATCTTATTATATATTATATGTAAATAAAAAATACACAAAAATAAATATTTAATATAATTACATGAAAACGTATTACCAAAAAAATATTATATAATAAACGAGTTGATCTCGAGCCGAACTCGAGCTTTCATAATATCAAGTGAGCTTAGCTCAAGCTTAAGATATTAAGCTCGAACCGAGCCGAGCTCGAGCTCGAACTCGGATCGGTTCATTTACACCCCTAGTCAAAACACACAACATTATGTCATTCACCTCGTGATGCACCTCACCATCCAAAGATATGGATGGCATTCACTAGTTATCCATCGTCAATGATGACTTAGAGATTATCCCGATCATCAATTGTTATATTAGCCAGTCTTTCAATATAGGTTATATACCTAAACTAAAAACCCTTTGAAAAGGATGACCCATTTTCTCTCTCAACCTAAATCAAATCCTTTTTCCAGACCTTCTTATCCAAATTCAATCCCTATCAAGAACTTTAATCAATCGGTTCCTATTAATCGCCCTCATCCTTCCAAAATATTCAATCAATCGATACCCAATTTCACAAAAAAAAAATCCACTTTATCTTGGAAATTTATTCAAATTCATAAATCCAGTAATCATCAATAACACCTTCCAACGGTATGGAATCATTCAAGGGATTTCATGGAAACAAGATCAGTCTTTCGGGTTCATTCGCTTCGAAAATTCATTCCAGGCCTCATGTGCCATCAAGATGAATGGAAAGATCGTTAACGGTAAAACTATTTATGTTGGGTATGCCAAAAACGAATTAAACACCAAGCTTTTACCTTCTTCATTCGTCCAAGTTAAAACAAATAGTCCTTCTTTGCTTCCAATTTATTTGTCTTCTAATTAGACCACTTGTTCTGGTTTAGAATTAACAGCCATGGCTATTGACAGGAATCCTATCAAAGCAATCAATTTAATTAAATGGCTCAAAAGTTGATTTATAGCTATTGATTCAATCTCATCATGGGGAAACTTTGCATATGTTGTCCAGTGCAAAGATGTTGAGAGCTACAAGAGAATGACTTTGGGTCCCTCAATGAATGAATTGGAATTCTTGGAAGTTATACCTATGGTTCAAAGAAAAAACAGGTTTTCAAGATTCTTGAGGGTGGGTGTTAAAGGTATTCCGTTTGATTGCTGTTCTCCGGAATCTACCATCGAGCTGTTTAAAAATATAGGCAGGGTTGTTCATATCAAATACAACACCCATAATCTAAAAAGTCCTGAAATCATGTACGCTTTGATCGAAGCTAATGATCTTGGCCCAATCGGTAAATACGTTACTGCTTATTTACCAGATGATTCCACTTGCAAAGTCTGGATCGAAGAAATTAAACAAACCCATGTCATTGAAACGGTCGATCTGCTGATCTAATTGACGAATATAACGAAGCTTTGTTATTCATAATTAAAGCAACGATGGAGCATAGAAATAAAAGCAGAAACGTTCCATCCTCGCCGGAATTGGTGCAGGAAATACCGGAAACTCAGCCGCTGGTTGGCTTAAAAAATCGAACCGTTGAAGAACAGAATTCGAAATTCAAAACCCCTGAAAAGGTAACTAATTTAGTTACAACTGAATCTAAAGAAGTTCGCTTCTCAATGGAAAAAGTTAATAGTGCTTTATGTAATGAGAAAGCTAAAGCTGCTGTTGAGATTAAAAAAAGCTTGTTTGTCCCTAAAAATAATAAAGTACAAAAATCCCCTTTGTCCAATAACGTTTCACCTGCCTCCAATCGTTCCTCCATTAAACATAAGACTCCTTTCAACTACAACTCAATAGACTATCCTACCCTTTCAAATACCTCAACTAAAAATAAATCCAATCTTTCATCCATTGCAAAAACAGCTTTAGTTAGCAATCATTCTTTCCTTAATAGTGACGAATCCTATGCTAAGAAAGTTACTGCACAAGGCCATGGTATACAAGATCAGTGCATCGGAAATGGGTGTCGTAATTCTTGTGAAAAGATTAAAAATCGTTATATTGTTATTCCTAGTGAACCTTTCATTGAAAAAAAACAAGTAACAAAGAAGTTAGTCGTAATTGGATCGATTATATACATCTTAAGAATTCGATACTAAAAGCGAGTTCAACAGCGTTGTATGATATGACCGAAACGGAGGGTTTTATTTATGCGGTATCGTTAGGCCGCAAGGCGTCAGAATCAGCTGATCGAGGTAGCGAACAGTGGTTTATTATTTATATTGTGATGCCCCGTCCAAAAATCAATGGCACGGATCATCAACAACAGGTCCATTACACGGTATAACACTACATGCTGTTTTAAAACAAAGTTTTGCATTCATAAAAAGATAACATTTTCCCAACGACAAATTTTTAACAAGAGTAACATGCTTCTACGAATAGAAAGCATTTAAAAGTAGTATGGGACAGTAAGGTCATTACAAAACCATAGTTTAAATGTAACATAGTAATGAATGCAAAGTAAAAAGTTCCATGATTGAGACATCTCTAACAATGCAGCGGAAGTCTAACACAGCAAGGCTAAAACAGCAGTCTATTACAGCGGAAGCAAACTCGTCTAAGCACCTGAGAAATAACACGCTTAAAAAGTCAACACAAATGTTGGTGAGCTATAGTTTTATCGTCAACAATATCGTAAGGTAGACCACAAGATTTCGTTTTCAAAACTGTATGAAAAGTATATGCTTAACCGTGGGCACTTGGTAACTAACTTAACGTAAAATAATATATCACCCCCTAAAAGTACACTTGGCGAGTGTGTAAGTTTACAAATTATTAAACACCCGTTAAATGCTAGCGCGACTAGCCCGAGTGGGGATGTCGAACCCTATGGATCCATATCTAAGATTCGCGTCTACCGGTTCATAAACCAATAGTTAAACGTTACCGAGCTAAGGGGAAAATTTGTGCCGTTATATCACCCACACATATATAAAGTTAAAGTACTCGTGTCTAGTATGTAAAACATAAAAAGCGCATGTATTCTCAGTCCCAAAAATAGTTTAAGTAAAAAGGGAGCTATAATTCACAGTGAATGTGCGGTAAAGTCGATATGAAAACGTAAGCAAGTAGTAAGTTAGTCCAAGGGTCCTGATAAGGCTAAAAAGGAACATATATTTCATAGCATTATCCCCCAAGAAAGACAAGATTTTAGTTGCAATTGTTCCATTTTCAAGTGATATTCGTTTATATTAAATAAGTGCGAAGACAAAAGGCAGATTCGACAAATTGAAGACAAAAAGGTCCAAAAAGCTCAAAAGTACAAGATACAATTAAAAAGGTTCAAATTATTGATGAAGAACGTCTAAAAATGACAAGAGTACAAGTTACAAAACGCAAAGTACACGATATAAAATAGTACGCAAGGACGTTCGAAAATCCGGAACCGGGACATGAGTCAACTCTCAACGCTCGACGCAACGGTGTAAAAATTACGAGTCAACTATGTACAAGAATAAAATATAATATTTAAATAATTCATAATAAGAATAATATTAAATAATAAAAAGTTGTTAATTTAGCATAGTTCAGGGGTCGTAAATGAAAATTCAATTTCATATTTTGCCTATAAAAGGCGATGATTATCGATCAATTTAAAGGCATCCCTTTTTCTATCCTAAAAATCTATTATCAATATCAATATCTAAAAATCTCTATCATAATGTTAATGTAATAAGATATAACAATAATCTTAATTTTAATTTTAAATTATGATAATAATAAGATTTATGATAGAGATCGTTTGAGTGTGTAAGTCGAAATTCTGTCCGTGTAACGCTACGCTATTTTTAATCATTGTAAGTTATGTTCAACCTTTTTACATTAATGTCTCGTAGCTAAGTTATTATTATGCTTATTTAAAACGAAGTAATCATGATGTTGGGCTAATTACTAAAATTGGGTAATTGGGCTTTGTACCATAATTAAGGTTTGGGCAAAAGACCGACACTTGTGGAAATTGGACTATTGACTATTAATAGATGGGGGGTATTGTCTAATTGAGTGACAACTCATTGGAGTCTGTCGAACCTATCTTCAAATTAATTATCCTAATAATTAATAATGATTATGGTTGTCCTATTTAGTGACGTTCATATGGAATCTATTATAATCATTTAATTAATTATTCGGGTTGGGTAATTGATTATTCAAACTGATCAAGTGGGTAAATTAATATTCATATCTAATCAAAACAGGGGTAGATTACATACAGTGATAACTGGTGTAATTGTTGACAGAAGTGATAACTGCGTCACAGTTTAAATCCTTAATTAGTTGGAATATTTGACTTCGGGTATAAGGGTAATTTGACGAGGACACTCGCACTTTATATTTATGACCGATGGACTATTATGGATAAAAACCAGATAGGTATCAAATAAACCATGACAAAGGACAATTAACCCGAGTAACAATTAATTAAAATCAAAACGTCAAACATCATGATTACGGAAGTTTAAATAAGCATAATCCTTTTATTTCATATTCTATCGCAATTTTATTTATTGTTATTTTATTTATCGTCATTTATTTATTTTACGCACTTTAATTATTGTCATTTATCTTTACGCTTAAAAATATAAAATCGACAAAACGGTCATTAAACGGTAAAAACCCCCTTTTATAATAATATTACTACTTATATATATATATATATATATATATATATATATATATATATATATATATATATATATATATATATATATATATATATATATATATATATATATATATATATATATATAAAAATATAGTTTTATAAAAATATAGTACGTAATCACTAGCTCCCTGTGGAACGAACCGGACTTACTAAAAACTACACTACTCTACGATTAGGTACACTGCCTATAGTGTTGTAGCAAGGTTTAGGTATATCCCATCCGTAAATTAATAAAACTTGTGTCATATTTTGTAGTATTTCCTAGTAAAAATAATACTATTTCGTACCCTCACGCTACATCATCAAGTTTTTGGCGCCGCTGCCGGGGAGCGCTAAAACGCTATATTTTTAATTATAATAATATTGAAATAAAATATAATAATATAATAATATTGAAATAGAATATATAATAATATAATAATATTGAAATAGAATATAATAATATAATAATATTTTAGAATATACGTAAAGTTTTAAAAAGTCGTATTTATTAAATACTTCAGGGGTATATTATGTAACTTGTAATTAATAATTTCTATCATATCGCTTTCATGTGAATAGTTAATTAATTAATTTCTTTTCATTTACTATTCATGAATAGTAAATGAATTAAAAAAAAAGTTTTGAAAAAAAAATAATAATTATAAAAAAATTATTAATTTGTAAAAAAAAATCGTTTAAAAAAAAAAAAACAAAAACAAAAACGTAAAAAAAAAAAAAAACGTAAAAAAAAAAAAAAAAAAAATTATTAAAAAAAAATATATTTTTTTAAGATTTTGTCTATAAACAAAAAAAAATGTTTTTTTTAGTTTTATTACCTTTAGATTTTTAGACTATAGTCGCAACTTTTAGTATTAAGTTTAGTTTTGCCATAGTTATTTTTACTTCTAGAATTTTTAGGCTTTGTCGTAAAATCCCTTAAGTGCTTATTCCTTAGACTAAGTTTTAGGTGCTTTAGAATTTTACGACGCCGTATTTCGCACTACTTTCTTATTTTTATTTTTCGACGCCTATTTTTCGACCTTTTTATTTTTCAACATTTTTCGACGCGCAATCTTTTTCTCTCTTATTTCTCGCCATTCTAGTTTTTAGGACTTAGAATTTTTTCTACTTCTTCTCTAAATTTCTTAAAATTACGAAAATTTATTTTAAGTGGTTAAATTGATAGACATCAAAATTTTCTGGTTCGTAGTAATAGTTGGATTTGTACGTGGACCGGATTATTGGAGCCAAACAGTACTCAATTATATTGAGACCAAACGAATCCTGCCCCTCTGCTGCATCTTTTGGCTATTCGAAACGTGGGCAAAATCAGAAAAGTCTATTAATTGGATAACTTATATAATTTTTCTTTCCTTTTAAAAACTAATAGGATATTCAGTGAATGCACCGAGTAAAACGTTCACCACCTTTCATACGTTCACCACCTATAACTCGATCAAGACATCTAGCCAATATTGTCGCCGTTGATTTTTCTTTAGAATCATCATCTAGTCGACCAAGAACTCCAACTCAAATTTCCGATAATCCATCTTTTGAACCCGACCTCACAATTGAGAATCCGGAGAATATTCAGGGACAATTCCAAGATCCTGAACCACTAATCATTCCTCCTGAACCACAAACCATTAAATCAGAATCTTCTAGTGATTCGTATTCAACAAATTCAATTATGGAAAATCTGGAACCTCTAAGTATGGAAGACCGAATGAGAGCCACACGCACGGGCTAAGGTCACGTCATTATTAAACCAGAAGTTAATGCTCCAGATTATGAAATTAAAGGACAAATTCTACACATGGTAACTAATCAGTGCCAATATAGTGGTACGCCGAATGAAGACCCAAACGAACATCTTCGTACGTTTAATAGGATCTGTACACTATTCAAAATCCGAGAAGTGGAAGACGAACAAATTTATCTCATGTTATTTCCCTGGACTTTAAAGGGAGAAGCCAAAGATTGGTTAGGATCGTTACCTGAAGGGGCGATTGATACATGGGATGTTTTAGTTGAAAAATTTCTTAAACAATTCTTTCCGGCATCTAAAGCCGTGAGACTTCAAGGAGAAATTGTTACGTTCGCGCAAAAGCCAAATGAAACATTATATGAGGCGTGGACAAGATTCGGAAGGATGTTGAGAGGATGTCCTCAACACGGATTAGATACTTTTCAAATAGTGCAAATCTTCTATAAAGGCGTAAACATCGCTACAAGAAAAGACATCGACATAACAGCTGGTGGTTCCATTATGAAGAAAACCGCAACTGAAGCTTACAAAATTATTGATAACACAGCCTCCCACTCGCATGAGTGGCACCAAGAAAAAGATATTTTCGTTCATCTAAAGTGGCTAGAGCCGATTCTAGCCATGACTTTGATTCCGTTTCAGCAAAAATAGATGCTTTCGAAAGACAAATGGAAAAGATGAATAAAGATATTCACGCAATACGAATCAGTTGTGAGCTATGCGGTGGACCACACTTATTGAAAGATTGTCACATTGAACCAACATTGGAACAACGAGAGAATGTTTCCTATATGAACCAAAGGCCTGGAAATAATTATCAAAATAATTATCAACCGCCAAAGCTAAACTTCAATCGAAATCAAAACATTCTTTACAATCCAAAAGGACCCAAAAATAACTGGTATAACCAACAAGGTCCGAATAACCAACCAACTCAAAACAACACTTTCAATCAACAAAGACCTGGCTTATATAAACCACAACAACAAACCGAAGAGAAAAAGTCAAATATGGAAGACGTGGTATTCAAGCTAGTTGAATCTCAAACACAATTTATTGAAACTCAAACCCAAACGAACGAGAGATTTGATCAGTCATTAAGAACTCAACAAGCTTCCATTTTGAATCTAGAAAAACACGTAGGTACTCTTGCTAGCATGATGAGTGAGAGGGAACAAGGAAAGCTACCGAGTAATACTGAAGTAAATCCTCGGAATGAGAATGTTAATATGGTTTCAACGAATTCTGAAAAACCAGCACCAGAAGATGGGAAGGTTTTAGATGAGAGTAACAATGAAGAAGTTACACCACCACCACCCGAGTATGTAAAGCCAGTGGTGGCACCATACAAACCACCCATCCCGTTTCCAAGAAAAGGAGTTGAGTATGAGCAAGTGATAGGTAATAAAGATTGTGATACCTCTGGAAAGAAGAAGAAGAAAAAGAATAAGAAAGTGCAAGAAACAAAAGCCGTAAATATAAACCCGGTGAAGACAGTTCCACCAAAACCTCTACCTAGGATAGGTGATCCAGGTGAATTTATTGTTCCTTGTCTACTTAGTGATTGTGTCATGTATGATGCACTAGCAGATTTAGGTGCGAGTGTAAGTATTATGCCTCTTTCATTATATAAGAGATTAGGTGTAGGTGAGTTAAGTCCAACGGATATGAGTGTTCGACTCCTTGATCAAACCATTAAGCACCCAGTTGGAATTGCTGATAACCTACCCGTTCAATTAGGTAATTTAACCTTTCTAGTCGAATTCATTGTCATTGACATAGAAGAGGACTCAAACGTTCCTCTAATTTTAGGTCGACCATTCTTAGCGTCCACCAAGGCGTTATTTGATGTAGGAAATGGAAGAATGACACTTAAAAGTGGTGACAAATCGATCACCTTTATGATTCGAAAGTCTAAATCTCCACCAGCCAAAACCGTTGAACCAGTAAAAACAATTGGTAAGAACCATGTGCTTTTACCAACTCCAACGGTAATACTTAGCAATAATGAAACGCCTAAGTGTGGGGAAAATGAAGTAACACCTAATGATGACATGATAACAAAGAACCCCGTTGTTAATACGAAATTAAATGATCCCGTTATTAATAGTTCAATGAAGAAACTTATTAAACGGATTCGCGATGCTAGAACCAAGGGGAACTTTAAGTTATGTAACCGGTTAGTATCCAATCTATCACCTAAAGAAAAGGAGAAACTAGTTGAAATTGTGGATATTACACAGGAATCCGACCAATGGCTTAAAGAAAAAGTCACGGATATGCAAGTTGATTATGGACCAAGAGAAATTAACGATGAAGTTAATCACAATTTTGACACCACGGCTACCTAAGTGTGGGGAGATTCAAATGTTCTAAAAAGAAAATGCTATCTAGAGTTAGTTGTTCTGTTCTCGTGTAGTTCCGAGAATGGAACCCGATTGGTCTTTTCCGCTAGCAGACACTAAAGAACTAGTTTTCTCCCTCCATTCTGAATTTTTGTTTTGTAGGTTTTTTTATGAAATTAATATGCATTTTAATTTAAGTTTTTAAAAACAAAATTTACTTTAATTCATTAAGTTTAAAAAATGATTTCTAAAATTCGTCGTGAGTTAAAGACTATGTCGTTGAGCCGAAATTGCTTTACCCGAGGGCGGGGCGACAAATTTTGTTATCATTTAATTTTATTGATCTAAAGTATGCAAAAAAAAAAATATATTATATTAATTTTTGAACGTAGGGGTTATATACCAAACTTCAAAAATATGTATATATGTTTGTATTTTATGTTATGTACACAACAGGGTAAAACAGCGCACTTTCAAAGACTGTCATTAAGTTCAACAAAAAGCTACTAATTTTGATGACAAGGCGCAAAATATCAAATGTGATGTAAAATAATATGCTTACAAACTGGGTATTTTTAATCACTTTTCTACACTAATCACCCTCATGAATTTATAATTATAGTCTGATTTCATGCAAATGAGGGCATTGCATGATCTCAAGTGTGGGGAAGGGTTATAAATTCTCTCGGGTTTACACTTAGTTTATTTGCCAAATTTTGTGAAAATTTGAAAAATTTTCAATTAAATGAACTCAAAATCATGTTTATACATATTTATGAACGATGAAAACTAGGTGATAATACCGAAATTATCGTTACCTCGAAAAGGACATAAATTGAGAAACACCCTAAAACGCTTGAATTCATTTAAAATGAAATAGAAGAAAATAAAAAGGCAAAGAAAGAAACTAAGTGTGGGAAGAATGTACCAAGTTATTCAATTTAAAACATATATCACATATTTTTGTACAAGATTATTGCAGGTACTTTTGCTTTGGACGATACTAATCAGTTTTACCCGGTTTACTGTAATACCTTTGAAAGAAAGATGGATCTACACGATGAATCAATTCCATCATTAAAAGGAAGTAAAGTCTTCCGAAAAAGACACGCGCTTCTTGATTTAGGTCATGAAGTTGTCGTCCAGACCAGCTGTAGGTTGACGAAAAATCTAGAAAAGTCATCACTAAAATCAGCAGGAAATCCACGGACCTCTGCATCAAATAGGGTCGCCAAGTGGTCAGATTTATCCTAACCATGAGAAGGATTTATCTCGTACAATGGGGAGGCACCGTGCAAATTAGCTTGATAAGACTAATGAATCAGATCCCCAGAAAAGGATAATCTCCTTAAAGATTAAAAATCAGCTTTTAAGACTGATAATACTCAATCCTAGAGATTGACCTTAAAGATTGAGAATTCAAACTCATGGAATTCGATGATATCTAAACTCGAGCATGAACGAGAAAATATTTTGATCAAAAATACAAACCGATTTGTTTTCTGAAAAACCATTTTCAATGCGTTCATTACCATTGAACGTAAAATCCTAAGAAATTCACCTGGAATTCATTAGGTCACCTGAACCAAATCGGGTGTCAACCGTAAGAACGGTGGTTGCATAGCATGGTCGGAGACAGGACCTTGTGCCAGACCGAAAAATTATAGGATGATCTTTACTATCGCTCCTACCAAGGATAGTTCTAGCATCCGACACGTTAATAAGACCATAATCATCTGCATGTCACGGGACATTGCCTTAACAGTTTCTTGTTCATCGCTTTCCTTTACAACCGGACGGTAGTTTACCGAAAGGTAATATACGGAACAAGTAAACTGGATGTGTGCTTTCCGATACCGGGATAGCAGTGGATTACACGAACCTAAAAGTTTTAGCCAAAATATTGATCCACAAATATATTTTGCAACACCGATGATGGATCAAATCAGAAAACTTATCTAGGGTAAAAGCTAGAATGAATTTTCAAAAAATCAAATGTTTTCATAAAGATTCAATTTCCTTAATGGATCTAAATTTTTATAGTCATGTGGGACTGTAAACCATATCGTTACTACCATTGTTTATACCGCCATATCAAAATCACTGATGTACAAAGTGTGAAGAATAAAGAAGTGATTCTAGTATTTCAAGACTATATTGCTTGAGGACAAGCAACGCTCAAGTGTGGGGATATTGATAAGGCTAAAAAGGAACATATATTTCATAGCATTATCCCCCAAGAAAGACAAGATTTTAGTTGCAATTGTTCCATTTTCAAGTGATATTCGTTTATATTAAATAAGTGCGAAGACAAAAGGCAGATTCGACAAATTGAAGACAAAAAGGTCCAAAAAGCTCAAAAGTACAAGATACAATTAAAAAGGTTCAAATTATTGATGAAGAACGTCTAAAAATGACAAGAGTACAAGTTACAAAACGCAAAGTACACGATATAAAATAGTACGCAAGGACGTTCGAAAATCCGGAACCGGGACATGAGTCAACTCTCAACGCTCGACGCAACGGTGTAAAAATTACGAGTCAACTATGCACAAGAATAAAATATAATATTTAAATAATTCATAATAAGAATAATATTAAATAATAAAAAGTTGTTAATTTAGCATAGTTCAGGGGTCGTAAATGAAAATTCAATTTCATATTTTGCCTATAAAAGGCGATGATTATCGATCAATTTAAAGGCATCCCTTTTTCTATCCTAAAAATCTATTATCAATATCAATATCTAAAAATCTCTATCATAATGTTAATGTAATAAGATATAACAATAATCTTAATTTTAATTTTAAATTATGATAATAATAAGATTTATGATAGAGATCGTTTGAGTGTGTAAGTCGAAATTCTGTCCGTGTAACGCTACACTATTTTTAATCATTGTAAGTTATGTTCAACCTTTTTACATTAATGTCTCGTAGCTAAGTTATTATTATGCTTATTTAAAACGAAGTAATCATGATGTTGGGCTAATTACTAAAATTGGGTAATTGGGCTTTGTACCATAATTAAGGTTTGGGCAAAAGACCGACACTTGTGGAAATTGGACTATTGACTATTAATAGATGGGGGGTATTGTCTAATTGAGTGACAACTCATTGGAGTCTGTCGAACCTATCTTCAAATTAATTATCCTAATAATTAATAATGATTATGGTTGTCCTATTTAGTGACGTTCATATGGAATCTATTATAATCATTTAATTAATTATTCGGGTTGGGTAATTGATTATTCAAACTGATCAAGTGGGTAAATTAATATTCATATCTAATCAAAACAGGGGTAGATTACATACAGTGATAACTGGTGTAATTATTGACAGAAGTGATAACTGCGTCACAGTTTAAATCCTTAATTAGTTGGAATATTTGACTTCGGGTATAAGGGTAATTTGACGAGGACACTCGCACTTTATATTTATGACCGATGGACTATTATGGATAAAAACCAGATAGGTATCAAATAAACCATGACAAAGGACAATTAATCCGAGTAACAATTAATTAAAATCAAAACGTCAAACATCATGATTACGGAAGTTTAAATAAGCATAATCCTTTTATTTCATATTCTATCGCAATTTTATTTATTGTTATTTTATTTATCGTCATTTATTTATTTTACGCACTTTAATTATTGTCATTTATCTTTACACTTAAAAATATAAAATCGACAAACCGGTCATTAAACGGTAAAAACCCCCCTTTTATAATAATATTACTACTTATATATATATATTTATATAAATATAGTTTTATAAAAATATAGTACGTAATCACTAGCTCCCTGTGGAACGAACCGGACTTACTAAAAACTACACTACTCTACGATTAGGTACACTGCCTATAGTGTTGTAGCAAGGTTTAGGTATATCCCATCCGTAAATTAATAAAACTTGTGTCATATTTTGTAGTATTTCCTAGTAAAAATAATACTATTTCGTACCCTCACGCTACATCATCAGGTCCTCAACCTAAGTCAAAGGTTACTAAGTCAGTAAATCATCCCAAAAAGTTTAAAGGTAAATAAGTCAAGTCTTAAGTATCATCATTATCATCATTCGTGAAAGATAAAGTAAAGTTTCAACAAGAATAGAGATCGAAACGAATAGCTGAATTCGTACAGCCGTTACGACCTCTATACAAACTAAAATGATGCGCGTTCAGTGGCGAAGGCTCCGTTTGTGAGTCCTCTTACTGCTGTCCAAAACTTCAGATCCTAACTCGTTGTCATTTGACCGTGGCGACGGTCGAAGCGCGAGTAGGTCAGAAATTTTAGCACGTCGTTACAAAGACGTAGTAAACTTTGGAAGGCTATAAATCCTAAACCGTACATCGGATTTAGGCGAGTCTTAAACGAAAAGTCATCTACACATCCCGAACTTTCTGGAAATCAACTTTCTAGAAGCTCCAAGAGTCAGATTAGACCCTGAAAAATAGAAACAAGTGCTCTGGTGGGTTCTTGGTGTTTGATGCTCATCACGGTTCTCATCCTTGATGCGTGTAAGCCTCAAGTGTACAACTCTTTGATGTTTTAGCATTACTTTGACCAAGTTTCAACCATCAACACACAATGTCAAGACAAAGAATAAATACAACTCACTTAAGAGTTTTAGAAGGATGATGAACCAAGGTTACATCATGTTCTTAGTTTCAACACAAATACAAGTTCTATTCAACATTTAAAGCTACAAACTTTGATTCAAATCAAACAAGCAAGACATTAAGTTACATAACTTAGATCAAACAAAATAATGAAACCCTAAGCTAGAAAGATTGGATCCCTTAACAATACTTATGAGACTTCAAGCAAGAAAGCTTGTATCTTTGTTTCATGAAAAGCACAAGTTACAAAATTGAAACAAAACAAATCAAAGAAGATCATAAGTTAAATAACTTGATCTCTTAACAAACTTTTTGTAGAAACCTCAAGCTAGAAAGCTTAGATCTCTAATGTTCTTGAAGATCTTTAAAGCAAAAAGTTAGATCTTCAAGTTTCATGAAGATCATAAACACAAGTTTTGATCTTTTAACAAAAATAAAGAGATCTTAAGCTACAAAACTTAGATCCAACAAAGTAATGAAGATTCAAAGCTAGAAATCTTTAATCTTTTATGTTCTTGAAGATTTCCAATCAAGGTTTGAATCTACAAGATATAACAAGATCAAAAAGTTTGATCTCATGATGATGATGTCGTGACTAAGAAAGAAAAAGAAGAAGAAAGAAAATTCAAGAATTTACAATTTCTTAAGCTTTTAGTGTGAGAAAGACTAGAGAGAAAATTAGAGAGAAAGTGTGTGTGAAATGAGAAATGAAAGGAAGTGTGAAATGAGGATGATGTTTGAATTTATATTGGTGGTGGTGGTGGTTTAGGCCGACGGTTTTGGGGATAAGTGTAGTGACCCGAACTTTTTCATGTTTATATATATTAATTGAGATTGATATTTACATGATTAAATGTTTCCAACATGTTAACAATCAAACTTGTTAAGACTTGATTAATTGAAATATGTTTCATATAGACAATTGACCACCCAAGTTGACCGGTGATTCACGAACGTTAAAACTTGTAAAAACTATATGATCACATATATATGGATATATATATATATATATAGTTAAGATGATACTATGATAAGTAAACATATCATTAAGTATATTAACAATGAACTACATATGTAAAAACAAGACGACAAACTTAATGATTTTTAAACGAGACATATATGTAACGATTATCGTTGTAAAGACATTTAATGTATATATATCATATTAAGAGATATTCATACATGATAATATCATGATAATATAATAATTTAAAATCTCATTTGATATTATAAACATTGGGTTAACAACATTTAACAAGATCGTTAACCTAAAGGTTTCAAAACAACACTTACATGTAACGACTAACGATGACTTAACGACTCAGTTAAAATGTATATACATGTAGTGTTTTAATATGTATTTATACACTTTTGAAAGACTTCAATACACTTATCAAAATACTTCTACTTAACAAAAATGCTTACAATTACATCCTCGTTCAGTTTCA
Organism: Rutidosis leptorrhynchoides; assembly: GCF_046630445.1. Lineage (NCBI taxonomy): Eukaryota > Viridiplantae > Streptophyta > Magnoliopsida > Asterales > Asteraceae > Rutidosis > Rutidosis leptorrhynchoides. The sequence goes on along the minus strand of NC_092336.1, from coordinate 393,460,036 downwards.
TCAACAATTCTACTCGTATGCACCCGTATTCGTACTCGTACAATACACAGCTTTTAGATGTATGTACTATTGGTATATACACTCCAATGATTAGCTCTTAGCAGCCCATGTGAGTCACCTAACACATGTGGGAACCATCATTTGGCAACTAGCATGAAATATCTCATAAAATTACAAAAATATGAGTAATCATTCATGACTTATTTACATGAAAACAAAATTACATATCCTTTATATCTAATCCATACACCAACGACCAAAAACACCTACAAACACTTTCATTCTTCAATTTTCTTCATCTAATTGATCTCTCTCAAGTTCTATCTTCAAGTTCTAATGTTCTTCATATATTCTACAAGTTCTAGTTACATAAAATCAAGAATACTTTCAAGTTTGCTAGCTCACTTCCAATCTTGTAAGGTGATCATCCAACCTCAAGAAATCTTTGTTTCTTATAGTAGGTTATCATTCTAATACAAGGTAATAATCATATTCAAACTTTGGTTCAATTTCTATAACTATAACAATCTTATTTCAAGTGATGATCTTACTTGAACTTGTTTTCGTGTCATGATTCTGCTTCAAGAACTTCGAGCCATCCAAGGATCCGTTGAAGCTAGATCCATTTTTCTCTTTTCCAGTAGGTTTATCCAAGGAACTTAAGGTAGTAATGATGTTCATAACATCATTCAATTCATACATATAAAGCTATCTTATTCGAAGGTTTAAACTTGTAATCACTAGAACATAGTTTAGTTAATTCTAAACTTGTTCGCAAACAAAAGTTAATCCTTCTAACTTGACTTTTAAAATCAACTAAACACATGTTCTATATCTATATGATATGCTAACTTAATGATTTAAAACCTGGAGACACGAAAAACACCGTAAAACCGGATTTACGCCGTCGTAGTAACACCGCGGGCTGTTTTGGGTTAGTTAATTAAAAACTATGATAAACTTTGATTTAAAAGTTGTTATTCTGATAAAATTATTTTTATTATGAACATGAAACTATATCCAAAAATTATGGTTAAACTCAAAGTGGAAGTATGTTTTCTAAAATGGTCATCTAGACGTCGTTCTTTCGACTGAAATGACTACCTTTACAAAAACGACTTGTAACTTATTTTTCAGACAATAAACCTATACTTTTTCTGTTTAGATTCATAAAATAGAGTTCAATTTGAAACCATCGCAATTTGATTCACTCAAAACGGATTTAAAATGAAGAAGTTATGGGTAAAACAAGATTGGATAATTTTTCTCATTTTAGCTACGTGAAAATTGGTAACAAATCTATTCCAACCATAACTTAATCAACTTGTATTGTATATTATGTAATCTTGAGATACCATAGACACGTATACAATGTTTCAACCTATCATGTCGACACATCTATATATATTTCGGAACAACCATAGACACTCTATATGTGAATGTTGGAGTTAGCTATACAGGGTTGAGGTTGATTCCAAAATATATATAGTTTGAGTTGTGATCAATACTGAGATACGTATACACTGGGTCGTGGATTGATTCAAGATAATATTTATCGATTTATTTCTGTACATCTAACTGTGGACAACTAGTTGTAGGTTACTAACGAGGACAGCTGACTTAATAAACTTAAAACATCAAAATATATTAAAAGTGTTGTAAATATATTTTGAACATACTTTGATATATATATATATATATATATATATATATATATATATATATATATATATATATATATATATATATATATATATATATATATATATATATATATATATTGTTATAGGTTCGTGAATCAACCAGTGGCCAAGTCTTACTTCCCGACGAAGTAAAAATCTGTGAAAGTGAGTTATAGTCCCACTTTTAAAATCTAATATTTTTGGGATGAGAATACATGCAGGTTTTATAAATGATTTACAAAATAGACACAAGTACGTGAAACTACATTCTATGGTTGAATTATCGAAATCGAATATGCCCCTTTTTATTAAGTCTGGTAATCTAAGAATTAGGGAACAGACACCCTAATTGACGCGAATCCTAAAGATAGATCTATTGGGCCTAACAAACCCCATCCAAAGTACCGGATGCTTTAGTACTTCAAAATTTATATCATATCCGAAGGGTGTCCCGGAATGATGGGGATATTCTTATATATGCATCTTGTTAATGTCGGTTACCAGGTGTTCACCATATGAATGATTTTTATCTCTATGTATGGGATGTGTATTGAAATATAAAATCTTGTGGTCTATTATTATGATTTGATATATATAGGTTAAACCTATAACTCACCAACATTTTTGTTGACGTTTTAAGCATGTTTATTCTCAGGTGATTATTAAGAGCTTCCGCTGTCGCATACTTAAATAAGGACGAGATTTGGAGTCCATGCTTGTATGATATTGTGTAAAAACTGCATTCAAGAAACTTATTTTGTTGCAACATATTTGTATTGTAAACCATTATGTAATGGTCGTGTGTAAACAGGATATTTTAGATTATCATTATTTGATAATCTACGTAAAGCTTTTTAAACCTTTATTGATGAAATAAAGGTTATGGTTTGTTTTAAAATGAATGCAGTCTTTGAAAAATGTCTCATATAGAGGTCAAAACCTCGCAACGAAATCAATTAATATGGAACGTTTTTAATCAATAAGAACGGGACATTTCAGTTGGTATCAGAGCGTTGGTCTTAGAGAACCAGAATTTTGCATTAGTGTGTCTTATCGAGTTTGTTAGGATGCATTAGTGAGTCTGGACTTCGACCGTGTTTACTTGAAAAATGATTGCTTAACAAATTTTGTTGGAAACTATATATTTTTAACATGTGAATATTATGTGATATATTAATCTCTTAACGCGTTTGATATTATGTGATAGATGTGTACCTCTAGAACAAGTCCCATTGACTCACCTAATAATAATGAAGAGTCAAATGTAAATTGGAATGATTCGTGGACTGATTCACAAGTTCCCGAAGAGGAACCGGAAGAAGAGTCGGAACCGGAAGAAGAATCGGAACCGGAAGAAGAATCGGAACCGGATGAAGAAATAGAACCGGTGGGGGAAATAATAAAACGGTTAAGTAAAAGAAAATCCTCAACCAACAGACCAAGGTTAATTATGGTCAATGGTGTTTCCGCCAAGGAAGCAAAATATTGGGAGGATTACCAATTCTCCGATGAATCGGATTTCGACGAGAATTCCGATGATGTTATAGAAATTACCCAAACTGAATTTAAAAAGGCAAAAGAAAATAATAAGGGAAAGGGCATAAAAATAGAGAAATCTAATTCCAACCCCGATGAACTTTATATGTATCGTCAACCTCCGAAGTCCTTAAGTTGTTACAATGACCCGGGAACCTCTAAACCACCAGGTTTTTCTAAACCAATGTGGAAAACGACGACTCGTATTAGGGGAACATCATATATCCCTAGAAACTTGGCAAAACGAACCAAAACCGAAGAAGAAGAAACAAGCGAGTCGGAATAAGATAGTTGTATTCGTGTGGTGTAATATATGTAATATAGTGTGCTTATGCTTTATGATATATGTAAAAATTGCTTGTATTAATAAGTATTTTTTTTTTATGAATCTAACTCTTGTCTATTTTACAGTATAAAAACACAAAATGGATAGACAACCCAATATTTTAAGAGACCTACCCGGAGACATGATTGATGAAATCTTGTCTAGAGTAAGTCAGAATTCTTCGGCACAACTATTTAAGGCGAGATCAGTTTGTAAGACATTCGAAGAACGTTCCAAGAATGCCTTGGTTTATAAAAGGCTTTCGTTCGAAAGATGGGGGATATCACATTGGGAAATCCATAAGTTACGATGTGTTTACTTTGACGCATATATTGCGGGGAACCCAAATGCTATTTTACGCAATGGGTTAAGAAATTATTTTGACTCAATATATCCGAATATTGGACTTCGTGATTTAGAAAAAGCGGCTAACATGCAACATAAAGAAGCATGTTATGCTTACGGATTAGTAATGTTCGCTTCTCACCAAAGTGAGAACAAGAACATCGGGCTACAACTATTAAACAAAACGTTCCCACAAGTGACGGAGTCGGTAATTGGGGTAAGAAATGAGGTTTTTAGATTGTTACGAGACTGTTGGACATTACGTAACCCTCGTCCCTTTGACGACGTTACAACACGATGTCTTATCAACGGCCATAACGGTTATGTTCCACAAGACCAAGGATGGGAAGTAATCCTAGTAAAACCAGAATGCATGACTTGTTTCTGGACGTATGAATTACGTGTCTTTATTGCCTTTGCTGAACGACTTGTGTACTAGCTAGAATTATCTTCACAACCATCTTGTATCAAATTTATTGTGTGCTATATTTCATGCTATATGTAAAATAAGCGGTATTGTAAGTTTGTAAAATATTGTGTAAAAGTTTGAACGCGAAATATTATTATAATCAGTTTTTCATATAGAATTGTAGTAGTTGAATTGTATATTAGCTACTAAGTATGAACTTAACGGGTAGGTACTACCCGAATTTAAACTTATAAAACGCTAATATGAAGAAAAAGCTTTTATAAATGAGTTCATATTATGCTACGAAATACTATTAACTACTCTTAATATTCTGTATGATTAACTTGTTCCATTTGACTATTTTGAAGGAAATGGCACCGACTACTCGACACACCGTGAATATGAATGAAGAGGAATTCCGTACTTTTCTAGCTTCAAACATAGCCGCAGTACAGGCTGCGCTACATACCAACAATAACCTTGGATCTAGTAGTACAGGAAATCGTGTAGGATGCACCTACAAAGAATTCACTGCCTGCAAACCTTTGGAATTTGATGGAACCGAAGGACCGATCGGATTGAAACGGTGGACCGAGAAGGTCAAATCGGTGTTTACCATAAGTAAGTGTACTGAAGAGGACAAAGTGAAGTACGCTACGCATACCTTCACAGGTTCTGCGTTAACATGGTGGAATACCTATCTAGAGCAAGTGGGACAAGACGATGCGTACGCACTACCGTGGTCAGCATTCAAGCACTTGATGAACGAGAAATACCGTCCCAGAACCGAGGTCAATAAGCTCAAGACAGAACTTAGAGGGTTACGAACCCAAGGATTTGATATTACCACGTACGAAAGACGATTCACAGAATTGTGCCTATTGTGTCCGGGAGCATTCGAAGATGAGGAAGAGAAGATCGACGCATTTGTGAAAGGATTACCGGAAAGAATCCAAGAAGATATAAGTTCACACGAGCCCGCCTCCATACAACAGGCATGTAGAATGGCTCACAAACTAGTGAACCAGATTGAAGAAAGAATTAAAGAACAGACTGCTGAAGAGGCCAATGTGAAGCAAGTCAAAAGAAAGTGGGAGGAAAACGGTGATAAGAATCACCAATACAACAACAACAGCAATTACAACAATAATCGCAACAATTATCCCAACAATCGCAACATCAATCGCAACTACAACAAACGGCCCAACAACAACAACAACAACAACAACAACAGCAACTACAACAATCATCCCAACAACAATAATAACCGTAACAACAACAACAATCAGAAGCAGCTATGCCAAAGGTGTGAAAAGTATCACTCGGTGTTCTGCACCAAATTTTACAACAAGTGTAAAAGAAATGGTCATAGCGCGGCGAAGTGTGAGGTCTACGGACCAGGGGTTAATAGAACGAAAGGAACAAATGGTGTCGAAACGAGTAATGGCGGAGCAAGTAGTGTCGGAGCAAGTTATGCCAATGTAGTTTGTTATAAATGTGAAAAACTGGGCCACATTATTAGAAATTGCCCGAACCAGGAGAACACGAATGGAAAATGCCGCGGAAGAGTTTTCAATATTAATGCGGCAGAGGCACAGGAAGACCCGGAGCTTGTTACGGGTACGTTTCTTATTGACAATAAATCTGCTTACGTTTTATTTGATTCGGGTGCGGATAGAAGCTATATGAGTAGAGATTTTTGTGCTAAATTAAGTTGTCCATTGACGCCTTTGGATAGTAAATTTTTACTCGAATTAGCAAACGGTAAATTAATTTCAGCAGATAATATATGTCGGAATCGAGAAATTAAACTGGTTAGCGAAACATTTAAGATTGATTTGATACCAGTAGAGTTAGGGAGTTTTGATGTGATAATCGGTATGGATTGGTTGAAAGAAGTGAAAGCAGAGATCGTTTATTACAAAAATGCAATTCGCATTATACTAGAAAAAGGAAAACCCTTAATGGTGTACGGAGAAAAGGGCAACATGAAGCTACATCTTATTACTAATTTGAAGGCACAAAAACTAATAAGAAAAGGTTGCTATTCTGTTCTAGCACACGTCGAGAAAGTACAAACTGAAGAAAAGAGCATCAATGATGTTCCCGTTGCAAAAGAATTTCCCGATGTATTTCCGAAAGAATTACCGGGATTACCCCCACATCGATCCGTTGAATTTCAAATAGATCTTGTACCAGGAGCTGCACCAATAGCTCGTGCTCCTTACAGACTCGCACCCAGCGAGATGAAAGAACTGCAAAGCCAATTACAAGAACTTTTAAAGCGTGGTTTCATTCGACCAAGCACATCACCGTGGGGAGCTCCTGTTTTGTTTGTCAAGAAGAAAGATGGTACATTCAGGTTGTGTATCGACTACCGAGAGTTGAACAAACTTACCATCAAGAACCGCTACCCACTACCGAGAATCGACGACTTATTTGATCAACTACAAGGCTCGTCTGTTTATTCAAAGATTGACTTACGTTCCGGGTATCATCAAATGTGGGTGAAAGAAGATGATATTCCAAAGACTGCTTTCAGAACACGTTACGGTCATTACGAGTTTATGGTCATGCCGTTTGGTTTAACTAATGCACCAGCTGTGTTCATGGACCTTATGAACCGAGTGTGTGGACCATACCTTGACAAGTTTGTCATTGTTTTCATTGATGACATACTTATTTACTCAAAGAATGACCAAGAACACGGTGAACATTTCAGAAAGGTGTTAGAAGTATTGAGGAAGGAAGAATTGTACGCTAAGTTTTCAAAGTGTGCATTTTGGTTGGAAGAAGTTCAATTCCTCGGTCACATAGTGAACAAAGATGGTATTAAGATGGATCCGGCAAAGATAGAAACTGTTGAAAAGTGGGAAACCCCGAAAACTCCGAAACACATACGCCAGTTTTTAGGACTAGCTGGTTACTACAGAAGGTTCATCCAAGACTTTTCCAGAATAGCAAAACCCTTGACTGCATTAACGCATAAAGGGAAGAAATTTGAATGGAATGATGGACAAGAGAAAGCGTTTCAGTTATTGAAGAAAAAGCTAACTACAGCACCTATATTGTCATTGCCTGAAGGGAATGATGATTTTGTGATTTATTGTGATGCATCAAAGCAAGGTCTCGGTTGTGTATTAATGCAACGAACGAAGGTGATTGCTTATGCGTCTAGACAATTGAAGATTCACGAACAAAATTATACGACGCATGATTTGGAATTAGGCGCGGTTGTTTTTGCATTAAAGACTTGGAGGCACTACTTATATGGGGTCAAAAGTATTATATATACCGACCACAAAAGTCTTCAACACATATTTAATCAGAAACAACTGAATATGAGGCAGCGTAGGTGGATTGAATTATTGAATGATTACGACTTTGAGATTCGTTACCACCCGGGGAAGGCAAATGTGGTAGCCGATGCCTTGAGCAGGAAGGACAAAGAACCCATTCGAGTAAAATCTATGAATATAATGATTCATAATAACCTTACTACTCAAATAAAGGAGGCGCAACAAGGAGTTTTAAAAGAGGGAAATTTAAAGGATGAAATACCCAAAGGATTGGAGAAGCATCTTAATATTCGGGAAGACGGAACCCGGTATAGGGCTGAAAGGATTTAGGTACCAAAATTTGGAGATATGAGAGAAATGGTACTTAGAGAAGCTCATAAAACCAGATACTCAATACATCCTGGAACGGGGAAGATGTACAAGGATCTCAAGAAACATTTTTGGTGGCCTGGTATGAAAGCCGATGTTGCTAAATACGTAGGAGAATGTTTGACGTGTTCTAAGGTCAAAGCTGAGCATCAGAAACCATCAGGTCTACTTCAACAACCCGAAATCCCGGAATGGAAATGGGAAAACATTACCATGGATTTCATCACTAAATTGCCAAGGACTGCAAGTGGTTTTGATACTATTTGGGTAATAGTTGATCGTCTCACCAAATCAGCACACTTCCTGCCAATAAGAGAAGATGACAAGATGGAGAAGTTAGCACGACTGTATTTGAAGGAAGTCATCTCCAGACATGGAATACCAATCTCTATTATCTCTGATAGGGATGGCAGATTTATTTCAAGATTCTGGCAGACATTACAGCAAGCATTAGGAACTCGTCTAGACATGAGTACTGCCTATCACCCACAAACTGATGGGCAGAGCGAAAGGACGATACAAACGCTTGAAGACATGCTATGAGCATGTGTTATTGATTTCGGAAACAGTTGGGATCGACATCTACCGTTAGCAGAATTTTTCTACAACAACAGCTACCATTCAAGCATTGAGATGGCGCCATTTGAAGCACTTTATGGTAGAAAGTGCAGGTCTCCGATTTGTTGGAGTAAAGTGGGTGATAGACAGATTACGGGTCCGGAGATTATACAAGAAACTACCAAGAAGATCATCCAAATTCAACAACGGTTGAAAACCGCCCAAAGTCGACAAAAGAGCTACGCTGACATTAAAAGAAAAGATATAGAATTTGAAATTGGAGAGATGGTCATGCTTAAAGTTGCACCTTGGAAAGGCGTTGTTCGATTTGGTAAACGAGGGAAATTAAAATCCAAGGTATATTGGACCATTCAAGATTATTGATCGTGTTGGACCAGTAGCTTACCGACTTGAGTTACCTCAACAACTCGTGGCTGTACATAACACTTTCCACGTCTCGAATTTGAAGAAATGTTTTGCTAAAGAAGATCTCACAATTCCGTTAGATGAAATCCAAATCAACGAAAAACTTCAATTCATCGAAGAACCCGTCGAAATAATGGATCGTGAGGTTAAAAGACTTGAGCAAAACAAGATACCAATTGTTAAGGTTCGATGGAATGCTCGTAGAGGACCCGAGTTCACCTGGGAGCATGAAGATCAGATGAAGAAGAAATACCCACATCTATTTCCAGAAGATTCGTCAACACCTTCAACAGCATAAAATTTCGAGACGAAATTTATTTAACGGGTAGGTACTGTAGTGACCCGAACTTTTCCATGTTTATATATATTAATTGAGATTGATATTTACATGATTAAATGTTTCCAACATGTTAAGCAATCAAACTTGTTAAGACTTGATTAATTGAAATATGTTTCATATAGACAATTGACCACCCAAGTTGACCGGTGATTCACGAACGTTAAAACTTGTAAAAACTATATGATGACATATATATGGATATATATATAGTTAACATGATACTATGATAAGTAAACATATCATTAAGTATATTAACAATGAACTACATATGTAAAAATAAGACTACTAACTTAATGATTTTTAAACGAGACATATATGTAACGATTATCGTTGTAAAGACATTTAATGTATATATATCATATTAAGAGATATTCATACATGATAATATCATGATAATATAATAATTTAAAATCTCATTTGATATTATAAACATTGGGTTAACAACATTTAACAAGATCGTTAACCTAAAGGTTTCAAAACAACACTTACATGTAACGACTAACGATGACTTAACGACTCAGTTAAAATGTATATACATGTAGTGTTTTAATATGTATTTATAAACTTTTGAAAGACTTAAATACACTTATCAAAATACTTCTACTTAACAAAAATGCTTACAATTACATCCTCGTTCAGTTTCAACAACAATTCTACTCGTATGCACCCGTATTCGTACTCGTACAATACACAGCTTTTAGATGTATGTACTATTGGTATATACACTCCAATGATCAGCTCTTAGCAGCCCATGTGAGTCACCTAACACATGTGGGAACCATCATTTGGCAACTAGCATGAAATATCTCATAAAATTACAAAAATATGAGTAATCATTCATGACTTATTTACATGAAAACAAAATTACATATCCTTTATATCTAATCCATACACCAACGACCAAAAACACCTACAAACACTTTCATTCTTCAATTTTCTTCATCTAATTGATCTCTCTCAAGTTCTATCTTCAAGTTCTAAGTGTTCTTCATATATTCTACAAGTTCTAGTTACATAAAATCAAGAATACTTTCAAGTTTGCTAGCTCACTTCCAATCTTGTAAGGTGATCATCCAACCTCAAGAAATCTTTGTTTATTACAGTAGGTTATCATTCTAATACAAGGTAATAATCATATTCAAACTTTGGTTCAATTTCTATAACTATAACAATCTTATTTCAAGTGATGATCTTACTTGAACTTGTTTTCGTGTCATGATTCTGCTTCAAGAACTTCGAGCCATCCAAGGATCCGTTGAAGCTAGATCCATTTTTCTATTTTCCAGTAGGTTTATCCAAGGAACTTAAGGTAGTAATGATGTTCATAACATCATTCAATTCATACATATAAAGCTATCTTATTCGAAGGTTTAAACTTGTAATCACTAGAACATAGTTTAGTTAATTCTAAACTTGTTCGCAAACAAAAGTTAATCCTTCTAACTTGACTTTTAAAATCAACTAAACACATGTTCTATATATATATGATATGCTAACTTAATGATTTAAAACCTGGAGACACGAAAAACACCGTAAAACCGGATTTACGCCGTCGTAGTAACACCGCGGGCTGTTTTGGGTTAGTTAATTAAAAACTATGATAAACTTTGATTTAAAAGTTGTTATTCTGAGAAAATTATTTTTATTATGAACATGAAACTATATCCAAAAATTATGGTTAAACTCAAAGTGGAAGTATGTTTTCTAAAATGGTCATCTAGACGTCGTTCTTTCGACTGAAATGACTACCTTTACAAAAACGACTTGTAACTTATTTTTCAGACTATAAACCTATACTTTTTCTGTTTAGATTCATAAAATAGAGTTCAATTTGAAACCATAGCAATTTGATTCACTCAAAACGGATTTAAAATGAAGAAGTTATGGGTAAAAGAAGATTGGATAATTTTTCTCATTTTAGCTACGTGAAAATTGGTAACAAATCTATTCCAACCATAACTTAATCAACTTGTATTGTATATTATGTAATCTTGAGATACCATAGACACGTATACAATGTTTCGACCTATCATGTCGACACATCTATATATATTTCGGAACAACCATAGACACTCTATATATGAATGTTGGAGTTAGCTATACAGGGTTGAGGTTGATTCCAAAATATATATAGTTTGAGTTGTGATCAATACTGAGATACGTATACACTGGGTCGTGGATTGATTCAAGATAATATTTATCGATTTATTTCTGTACATCTAACTGTGGACAACTAGTTGTAGGTTACTAACGAGGACAGCTGACTTAATAAACTTAAAACATCAAAATATATTAAAAGTGTTGTAAATATATTTTGAACATACTTTGATATATATATATATATATATATATATATATATATATATATATATATATATATATATATATATATATATATATATATATATATATTGTTATAGGTTCGTGAATCAACCAGTGGCCAAGTCTTACTTCCCGACGAAGTAAAAATCTGTGAAAGTGAGTTATAGTCCCACTTTTAAAATCTAATATTTTTGGGATGAGAATACATGCAGGTTTTATAAATGATTTACAAAATAAACACAAGTACATGAAACTACATTCTATGGTTGAATTATCGAAATCGAATATGCCCCTTTTTATTAAGTCTGGTAATCTAAGAATTAGGGAACAGACACCCTAATTGACGCGAATCCTAAAGATAGATCTATCGGGCCCAACAAGCCCCATCCAAAGTACCGGATGCTTTAGTACTTCGAAATTTATATCATATCCGAAGGGTGTCCCGGAATGATGGGGATATTCTTATATATGCATCTTGTTAATGTCGGTTACCAGGTGTTCACCATATGAATGATTTTTATCTCTATGTATGGGATGTGTATTGAAATATGAAATCTTGTGGTCTATTATTATGATTTGATATATATAGGTTAAACCTATAACTCACCAACATTTTTGTTGACGTTTTAAGCATGTTTATTCTCAGGTGATTATTAAGAGCTTCCGCTGTCGCATACTTAAATAAGGACGAGATTTGGAGTCCATGCTTGTATGATATTGTGTAAAAACTGCATTCAAGAAACTTATTTTGTTGCAACATATTTGTATTGTAAACCATTATGTAATGGTCGTGTGTAAACAGGATATTTTAGATTATCATTATTTGATAATCTACGTAAAGCTTTTTAAACCTTTATTGATGAAATAAAGGTTATGGTTTGTTTTAAAATGAATGCAGTCTTTGAAAAACGTCTCATATAGAGGTCAAAACCTCGCAACGAAATCAATTAATATGGAACGTTTTTAATCAATAAGAACGGGACATTTCAATAAGGGGGACCATTTTGCTTTTGCATGGGTGGTAGTACAAAGGTGGTGCTTGTATGTTGGGATCCCATGCAACAAAGTGTAGGAAATGGTACACAAATATGCTAGTATGTTGGCTTATCTTAATGATTTTTTCCTACATATTAATGGGTCATAAGTCCATTAAAATTGGGCTAACTTAAAAGTCCATTAGCTAGAGTAGGGTGGGCCTTAGTCCATTACGGTAAAAAGTCCATTAAGACTAACTAGTGTGCATTAGTAAAGCACTAAGCGTAATTAAGCAACCAATAAGCCAAGTAATTGTCATTAGAAAATAACAATTAGTTTTAAGTAGTCATAATACTCCAATTATGACAAAAGTTTAACGTGTAAAAAGTACGTAGTTTGTTTTAAACGACAAGTGACACTAACGGTCGTAAAAGCATTCGAGGATCAAGTTAAGTGATTAAGCACTTAATAACACATTGTAAGGTATTAACGAAAGTAATTAGCATAAATACGCAGTTTCGTGAAAATAAAAAGCATAAATATAAGTCGAAAAAGGTCGGGTCGTTACATTACCCACCTGTTAAATCAAATTTTTTCCCGAAATGTTAAGCTGAGGTAGACGGTAGAGTCGAGAAAAGGTGAGGATATTTCTGCATCATCTGATCCTCTCGTTCCCAAGTGAACTCGGGTCCTTGTTTAGCATTCCAACGGACTCGGACAATTGGAATCTTGTTGTGCTTCAAAGTCTTGACCTCACATTCCATGATCTTAACATGTTCTTCCAAAAAGTGGAGTTTGTCATCAATCGTAAGCTCCTCGAGTGGTATGACAAGTTCTGGTTCGGCAAGACATTTCTTCAGATTCGATATGTGAAATGTGGGATAAACATAACTTAATTGAGATGGAAGGTCCAAACGGTAAGCAACGGGTCCAATACGTTCCAAGATTTCAAAGGGACCAATATATCACGGGATTAGCTTTCCACGCTTTTCGAAACAGATTACATCTTTCCACGGTGCGACTTTCAACATTACGCGGTTACCTACTTAGAATTCGAGATCTTTACGTCTAATGTCCGCATAGCTCTTTTAGCGATTACGGGCCTTCTTGATCCTTTCCTGGATTTGAACGATCTTCTCGGTTGTTTTATGGATGAGTTCGGGTCCGGTGATCTGCTTATCACCAACCTCAGCCCAACAAACAGGAGAACGATATTTACGGCCATATAGAGCTTCGAAAGGTGCGGCTTTAATACTTGCGTGATAGCTATTGTTGTAAGAGAATTCGGCTAGAGGCAAATGCTTTTTCCAAGCTTTTTCGAAGTCAATAACACAAGCACGTAACATGTCTTCCAAGGTTTGAATTGTGCGTTCGCTTTATCCCTCGGTTTGTGGGTGATATGCGGTACTCATGTCTAAACGTGTTCCCAAGGCTTCTTGCAAAGAACGTCAAAATCTAGAAGCGAAGCAGGCATCTCGGTCGGAAATAATCGATAAGGGTACACCGTGACGGGATACAATTTCCTTTATGTACAGTTGTGCAAGTTTGTCCATTGTATCGGTTTCTTTCATGGCTAGGAAGTGAGCAGATTTGGTGAGACGGTCAAAAATAACCCAGATGGTATCATAACTGCCTACTGTTTTAGGTAGTTTCATGATGAAGTCCATCGTTATCCTTTCCCACATCCATTGAGGGATTTTGGGTTGTTGAAGTAACCCAGACGGCTTCTGATGTTCGGCTTTGACCGTGGAACAAGTTAAACACTTTCCAACGTAAATAGCAACATCCTTTTTAAGGTTTGGCCACCAATATCGCTCCTTAAGATCGTGGTACATCTTACCAGCTCCTAGATGAATTGAATAAATTAACTTATGGGCTTCGTCTAGAATAAGACTTCGTAAATCCCCATAACTAGGCACCCATATTCTTTCGGCGAAATATCGGAGTCCAGTCTCCTTAACCTCGAATCGAGAGACGAGAATGTTCAAGCGTTCTTGAGAGATATTCTCCTCTTTTAGAGCCTTATCTTGAGCTTCACGGATTTGGCTATTGAGATTTGCGTGGATGGTGATGTTTAGGGCTCGGACACGAAGAGGTACCATTCTCTCCTTTCGGCTCAAGGCATCGGCTACAACGTTTACCTTGCCAGGATGGTAACGAAGTTCACAATCGTAATCGTTCAGTGTTTCGATCCACCGTCGTTGTCTCATATTCAATTGCTTCTGATTGAAAATGTGTTGGAGGCTTTTGTGGTCGGTGAAGATGGTACTTTTGGTTCTGTAGAGATAGTGTCTCCATAGTTTGAGTGCAAGACAACGGCTCCAAGTTCGAGATCGTGAGTCATGTAGTTTCATTCGTGAATCTTCAATTGTCGGGAGGCGTAAGCAATAACTTTCTTCTGTTGCATCAATACACACCCAAAACCATGTTTTGAGGCATCCCAATATACAACGAAGTCATCACTGCCTTCGGGAAGGGATAAGATAGGTGCGGTGGTTAACTTCTGCTTCAGAGTTTGGAATGCCGACTCTTGTTCGGCCGCCCAAACGAATTTCTTTCCTTTGTGAGTTAACGCCGTCAAAGGCCGTACAATCAAAGAGAAACCTTCGATGAACCTACGATAATAACCGGCGAGGCCTAATAATTGAAGAATATGAGTAGGAGTAGTGGGGGTTTCCCACTTGCTAATGGCTTCAATTTTCGCGGGATCGACTTTGATACCTTGGCTACTAACAACGTGGCCAAGAAATTGAACTTCCTTTAACCAAAATTCACACTTGTAGAATTTGGCGTAGAGTTGTTCTTGTCTCAAGAGTTCAAGCACGAGTCGAAGATGATGTTCGTGTTCTTCTTCACTCTTAGAATAGATTAAGATATCGTCTATGAATACGATAACAAATTTTTCTAGATACGGCTTGCACACGCGGTCTATAAGATCCATAAACACGGCAGATGCGTTAGTCAAACCAAATGGCATCACAAGAAACTCATAATGACCATAACGAGTTCGGAACGCAGTCTTAGGGACATCGACCTCCTTCACCCTCAACTGGTGATAACTTGACCGTTGATCAATCTTGGAGTAAACGCTTGATCCTTGCAGCTGGTCGAATATATCATCAATCTTGGGAAGGGGATACCGGATCTTGATTGTCAACTTGTTTAGCTCGTGGTTGTGACGCCCCGTACAAAATCATCGTGTACGGTACATCAACAACAGGATCATTACAAGGTCAAACACTATATGCTGTTTGAAAACCGATATGCATTCATAAAAGATAACGTTTTTACAAAAGATGAATAGGAAACATTAACATGAGTACATGATACTAAGGTCATTACAAAGCTATTGTTCTGAAAACAACATAAGTTGCGAATGCAAAGTAAAAGTTCCATGCTTGAGACATCTCTAAGTAATGCAGCGGAAGTCTAACACAGCAAGTCTGTAACAGCAAGTCTATACACCGAGACTAGAATAGCAAGGCTAACAGCGGAAGCAACATCGTCTAAGCACCTGAGAATTACATGCTTAAAAAGTCAACACGAATGTTGGTGAGCTATAGTTTGTTTGTATCAGTAATGTAACGTAGGCCACGAGATTTCAGTGCTGCAAACAGCGTATCAAAACAGTATGTTCAAATCAGTATGAATAAGTATATGTATAACCGTGGGCACTCGGTAACTAACTTAACGTTTATACCCCCTGAAAGTACACTTGGCAAGTGCGTATGTCTACGAAGTATTAAACACTCGTTAAATGCTAGCGCGACTAGCCCGAGTGGGGATGTCAAACCCTATGGATCCATATCTAAGATTCGCGTTCACCGGTTCAAAAACCAATGACTAAACGTTACCGTGCTAAAGGGAATGTTTATGCCGTTATATAACCCACATACATACAAAGTTTAAGTACTCGTGCCTAGTATGTAAAACGTAAAAAGCGCATGTATTCTCAGCCCCAAAAATAGTAAAAGTAGTAAAAAGGGACGCTATAACTCACAGTGATAAAAGCGGTAAAGTCGGTAATGAAAGTACGCAAGTAGTAAGTCGGTCCGAAAGGTCGTCAACCTAAATCAAAGGTTACTAGGTCAGTAGGTTGTCTTAATAAGTTCTAATAGTGCATAAAATAAGTTTAAGTGTCATCATCATCATCATTCATCATCATAAAAGCTAAGTGAGTTTGACAAGAATAGAGATCGAAACAATAGGCTGACTTCGGTCAGCTGCTACGACCTCTACGTAAATCAAAAAGACGCATGGTCAGTGGCTATGGCTCCGTATATGAGTCCCCTAACAGCTGACCAATTTTCAGGACCTAACTCGTCTTCGTTTGACCGTGGCGATGTTTTAAGTGCGAGTAGGTCAGAAATTTCAGTACAACGTTAATAGGGTGTAGTGACTCTCGGAGGGCCATAAATCCTAAACCGTAACTCGGATTAAGACGAGGCCTAAACGGAAAATCATCTACTCGAACCGAAATAACTGAAAATAAACTTTCCAGTAGCCCAGGTGGTCTGATAAGATACGAAAATGAGTGGACATGTGCTCCAGTGGGGTTCTTGGTGCTCGATGCTCATCACAGTTCTCATCCTTGATGCTTGTAGCTTCAAGTGTACAACTCGTTGATGATTTAGCATCACTTTTGACCAAGATTCACCATCAATACACAATATGTTAAGACCAAGTAAGAATACAACTCATTCATGAGTCTTAGATGGAAGATGAACCAAGGTTACATCATATCCTTAGTCTTAACACTAATACAAGTCACAATAACAACTAAAGTTACAAACTTTACATCAATTTAACAAGTATGAACACAATCTAAGTCAAAAGAGGTGATGGAACCCTAAGCTAGAGAGCTTGGATCCATTTCACACAAGTTACAAGGTTACAAAGCTAGAAAGCTTGAACCTTTAAGTGTTCTTGAAGATCTTGAAGCATAAAGCTTGGATCTTTAAGATATATGAAGATAACAAACACAAGTTTGAATCTTTTTCACAAAACAACATGATCAAAGCAAAAAGAACTTAGATCTAACAAAAAGATATGAAGATTCAAGCTAGAAAGCTTGCATCTTGATTGTTCTTGAAGATCTTGAAGCATAAAGCTTGGATCTTGAAGATGCATGAAGATTACAAACAAAAGTTTGAATCTTTATCATAAAATAGAAAGATTAAAGTATAAAAGAAGTAGATCTACAAAAGTTATGAAGATTCAAGCTAAAATCTTGAATCTTCCATGTTCTTGAAAGATTCATGCTTGAATCAACAAGATATAAGTAAGATCTAAGCTAAAAGGAACTTTGATCTCCATAAAATGAAGATGATGATCATGAATTTGAAAAGAAAAAGAAGAAGGAAAAGAAGACTTACAAGTAATGCTAGAAAGGAAAGAAAGAGAGAAAGAACAAGTGTGTGAAAAAACAAAATGATCAAGTGTGGAAATGAGAGGCTAAAGGCTAGTATTTATAAGCAAAGAGTGATCACATGGATTGATGACATGGCAAGATCTAGGGTGGTGGTGGTGGACGGTTTATGGAGGGGGAGGGGAAGGACAAAAAGTTTACTTTTTGGCTAATGGTGTCTAAAGTGTGTCCTTTTGCTAGAATCTTATGTAACAAAGTTAATTATCCTTATCCATAATGCTAGCATGACTCACTAATTATTTATTTATTTATTATTATGGGCCACTAGTAAATATATTTGGGCTAATTAATTGGGTCACTAGCTAGAGTAGGGTGGGCTTGAGCCCAACAAGGTAAAAAGTCCAAAAAGGCTAACTATTGGGCTTTAGCAATTAAATAAATAAAATTAAGCATCCAAAGGCCCAAGTAATTATTATTATAAAATAATAATTAATATTTCGCTGTCCAAAAGTTCCGGTTCCGACAAAAGTCAAACGTACGCGCAGTCCGCGTTTTAATCGTAACGGCAAGTAACGCTAACGGTTATAAAGCATCCAATGGACAAGTTAAGCATTCTAATCATACCAAGGCATGTTTTAAAGTATATATGAATATAAAACAAGTGTGCCATGGTTCCATAGTAATAAAGTAATGCAGTACGCACAAATACGCAGTTTCGCAAAAATACAAGGCACAAAAGCAAGTCGAAAAAGCCGGGTCGTTACATTACCCACCTGTTAATGGAAATTTCGTCCCGAAATTTGAGGAGTGACCAAAAATGGTACAGTATTTAAATAAGAAGTAGCGTATCAAAGTTCCGTGAGACTCGTGGGCTCAGAAGTGAGTTATTTTCCTCGAAGGGTACTTGGGCGTATAAAAGTAAGGATAGGTATATGCCATTAATTAAGTCTCTTGTCCTAAGAAATCAATAAATTGATTTCGTCTCTGGTTAACATGAGTATGTCATTCGAATATATGTATCCACAGAGGGAAAGATGATGTTTTTAGCCTTACAGGCATCTTCAGTAAGCTGGATGCGTAAAATGCATCATGAATGTTACTAAACTCATCTAAAACATTGAGCGCTTATGTCGCAATACAAGGCTGATAGGTAGAACGGAAAACATGGTGATCACAACCATGTGATTTGATGTCTGGATAGTGTTAGCCACGGATTTTACTAACCCCTTGATTTCGGAAGGAGACCATAGGCATAATGAACCCGATATTTAAGAACGTTTCATTTGATTAAATGAATTGAAATGTTAGCTGGAAGTGACTAATCGGACTTATATACAATGCAAGCCATAATTATTTATAGTGTCTCCAGGGCGGTCTGAACGAACAATGAAGGATATCACCCAGTTTACCATAATGCAGGTGAACTTATCCCTAGATGAAATGAAAACACAGTTCCATAACGTAACTTTATCCTTTCAGTTACATGTTGAAGTTAGGGTTAACATTAACTAGAACAACATATAGTTGCAACCAACGAAGGAAGGAATACGTAGAGTAACCATATCAGTGTCGTAGATGTTTTAAGCAGTCCCTTCCAAGAGGATAACAAGATTCATAGGTTCTTAAAGTAATTTATACTACGTTTTTGAAAGAAAATCGCACGAAAGGTGTAATATTTGAACGAGAGTGAACTCTTCGAGCGGTTCATCTTGAATATATCCTTATACCTAAGGGGATGCGCTGATGAGAAGATACTTGAACCCTTGGTCCTAAAGAACGGTTTACTCCAAGTGAAAAGAATCTCCAAAAATGATTTCTTGTACCTCAACCTACTGTTTCATAGAGATAATGTTTACGAGAGTG
This sequence comes from Rutidosis leptorrhynchoides, assembly GCF_046630445.1. NCBI lineage: Eukaryota > Viridiplantae > Streptophyta > Magnoliopsida > Asterales > Asteraceae > Rutidosis > Rutidosis leptorrhynchoides. The sequence continues at coordinate 393,440,219 of NC_092336.1, read as the reverse complement.
TTGCGACTAGCCGTGAAACATTGAGAGTAGAAACCCGCCTAATGCCTTTCCTACGATAGGGTGACCACTGGGTGGGTCCCGGAGAACTGATTTATCGGCCCGCGTTTTTGCCAAGTCTAACCTTAAGAGGAACATTTGATGAGCACAAAGACTTACTAATAAATTTATAAATCTGCCATCCAAAGTGGCTCAAGAGTTTTTAATAAAGATCTTAATAGTAAGCTTTTATCCCTAACGGGGGGCGAGAAGAAGTGTGATCCATACATGGTGTAGTTTAATACGAAAACCTTTAATAAAATCAACCGAGGAAGTTTTGAAAAGCCTTTAAACGTTTGATGCGACAACATAAATAGAACGAAGTTCTTGGTAAATTTAGAAGTATGTACAACGTGTATCATTTGCTCAAAACCATTTGACTTCAACTTAATAAAGGAGCAATTTTTAAATAATTTGGAGGTATAACTTGGAATGTACTAACCAAAATAAGTAAGGGTAAATTTATACATATATGCTTTTATAAATCGCATAAGTGACAGAAAAGTTTTTAGTACTTTCATTTGTCCATAAATCTCGTGAGGACCGCACAAATAAACAACGTGTAAAAATCAACGTGTGAAATTTTTTGATAAACATAGTTTTTCGCATTTCAAAGGTTACGAGTTGAAAAAGATTGAGTGGAAAATCTTTGAATCATCGGTTGACATGTTACTGGTAACGAAAACTAATGAATTAAATGTAGTTTTGATAACATAAGTCTTTGGGCAAAAATGTTCACGTGTGAAGCCGTTAAAAAGTGAGGTACGAAGGGTAAAGCATGAGGATGAGAAGTTAATCGTTTCTTGACTTTGCAGAAAGCCAAACAGGTTATGACTAATATTAAAGTCGGAATACTGACGGTGTTAATATCGCTAGATGGGAATCTCTTGAAATAAGTCAGGATTTCGAGTTATGTAAGAAAGAGCATCGTTCCAACAGGCGTGGCAAATAAGATCCTTGGGGTAACGCAATAGCTTTGAATGGTTTAAGTGTTAGTGGATGCCCTAAGGCTCTGCATGGCGTGGTAGTAAGTGCCTTCATCACTTACACACACATAAATCACTCAATTTCGACGGTTGTAAAGTCTTCATGATGACTTGGATACGAATAAGCAACGAAAAATTTTGTATAATAAGCAACGAAAGTTTTATAGAAATCGTTTTAGGTGACAATGTAAGAAAAGAAACGAAGTTCTTTGTAATCTAGGGTTATGTACAACTTGTACCATTCAAGGTAAAATATCTTTTGAACAAAAGATTTGATTTGTAAAAGTAAAATTTCATATGTATCTGTCAAAATAAGTGTTATTTACTTTATTGTATATAACGTATATGATTTCAAAAATTCGCACGAACGGCAAATAAAATAAATTTACTTTCATAAAACTTTGAGAGGATCGCACAGTAAAATATTGTAAGTAAAATTTTTTAGCAAACTAAATTTTCATATTTCGGAGGTTACAAGTTGGAAAAAGATCGAGTAAAAGATTTTTTGAAAATTTCGGGTGACATTTGAGCAAAAATGTTACGAGGTAATGAAAACTATTAGATCTAAATGTGGTTGATGACTATTAGTAGTGCATAAGTCCTTCGACCAAAAATGTTTAAGTGTAAAGTTGTTGCTTATAAGTGAGATACGAAAGGGAGAGTATGAGGATGGGAATTAACTACCCATTGATTTTGGAAATCTCGAACTGATATGACTAATATTGAGGTAAGAAGGATGTTGGTGTGATTACCATCGAATAAGAATTCTTTCGGGATAAGTTAGGATTCAGAGTCGCGTAAGAATGAGCATCGAATAAGATTCTTGGGTAGTTCTTAAGATAGAATTTGAATTGCCGAAGTGACGGAATACAATTTCCTTTATGTATCATTGTCCATAGTATCGGTTTCTTTCGTAGTTAGAAAGTGAGCAGATTTGGTGAGACGATCACCAATAACCCAGGTAGTGTCATAACTGCCTATTATTTTTGGCAGCTTCGGGATGAAATCCATTGTCATCCCTTCCCATTTCCATTGTGGGATCTCGGGTTATTAAAGTAACCCAGATGGCTTCTGGCTCACCATTCTCGCGAGGTATACGAATAATATTCTTACTATAAATAACTTACGCTTTCATCCTTGAAAGCCAATTTGTTCCAACTAAATCTTATTATACTACCGCGAAAAATTCTATCAGCCTTCTCAAATAACATCTAATTGTGCATAGATGACTAATCCTTTAAAACTTCCAACTACTACTTTAAAATTTTCCAAGTTTTGTTGACATGAGGTCATTTCCAATGACCCACCTGTTAATTTTAAGGTACTACCTTAAATTATTCCTCTATCTCTGTCAGATTACCATTAACTTGTCTTAGAGAATACTTAACCCTCATGGTTGTTAATGGCTTACTAGTCATAACACTAAGGTTCTTAGATGTAAGGTTTCTATCACTCTAGTATTAAACAACTTCGAGACAATAATGTACCCTAACTAAAATCAGGATCCATGCGAGTCTCCATAACTGAGGTAACGATTGCTCTACCGCAAGTAAGTCCAAAGTTTTTCCTGTTTAAGAACTTTTTCCTTAAGTATTCAGGGTGTCTATATCTATAACAAATTTTTGGGTTACAGTATCTAGGCTACGTGGTTATTCTTTCCCTACCTCTAACGGACCATAATGCGTATACTCAAGCGGTTCCTACCAAAATTTCCTTTGAATCACTTCATATTCCTCATGTAGTAACGTTGGGACTTCTGTATGATTTACTTCAATATAATCACGCTGGCCTGGCGTCATTATATTGTACTAAATCGCACGTTCATTCCAATATCGCTCCATATGGTCAATGTAACGTGATCACTTCAAGTTCTACTCAGTTTCATATAATGTTGCTTTATCTATGCTATCTCAAAACATAATCTACATAGTTAATCTCACGGTTCCTCGGTGTGGGTGCGTATGTCCCGCAGATCATGCATCAATGCCTAAATGTCTCGAAATTTCTTCAAAATATTCGGGTTCCGGTAATGTCGTTAGGTTCCTTTCTAGAAATTCAATATGGGTCTCGTGTCGAGTTGTACGTGTAGCAAGTAGTAATACGATTTGTTTCGAGGCGACTCCCAAGTCCTTGGGTATGGTTGAGCATCAGTGGAAGGCACTCTGACCTTGTGAAAGGAGATGTCCTCCCGACTTCTCCAATGCCTAAGAGTGTCAGGGACCTAAGTCCAGAAGTGTCGTTAGATCGTCGAGTAGTGGTGGAGAATGGAAGAAATAAGTGACGGTCACGAAAGTGTACGGGATACGGGTCATCTTACAGAAACTGAACATCCTTCGAATGTTCATACGTTGTACTGGCTAATTAGGGTGAGCTCGAGGTGCGGTTACTCCGACAAATCCTCCTAGATTGCGTGAAGTAATGTTCCGATTTCTAGAATGGTAGAACAGTAGTAACAGGTGGATTACATTACTAGTACTTAGAGTTAGAAGAGTGGGGAAAAGGGTTCAGAAAACATCTGAATTAGGAAAGATAAGTTCTCCAAGTCGGTATAGCGAAAAGCAGACGGGTAGCAAGCACGTAATCAGGCATAGTAACTACAGCAGCCTAGATCGTCTACAGCAGTGCATAGCATGGCAATGAAAACAGTACTAAACAGAAGTAACAAGCGAAAGCAGATAGTAGCATGCTGCAGCATAAAATAAGCACACAGTAAGTTCGCATGGTAGTAAAGATAAGTAGTAGCATGCAGTAAGATTATACAGCAGTAGAAATAAGCAGTGGCATGAAGTAGTAGTAACCAGTAACATGCAGTAATATAACATAGTAGCATGCAGTGGTCCGCAGAAACAAGTAAACTAGCAAGTTGTAGATTAGTCCTATTAGTGAATCCTACTTGGTCCGGTCTAGACTCACTAATGCAACCTAATTCCCTACAACCAATGCTCTGATACCAACTGTGACGCCCCGTACAAAATCATCATGTACGGTACATCAACAACAGGATCATTACAAGGTCAAACACTATATGCTGTTTGAAAACCGATATGCATTCATAAAAGATAACGTTTTTACAAAAGATGAATAGGAAACATTAACATGAGTACATGATACTAAGGTCATTACAAAGCTATTGTTCTGAAAATAACATAAGTTGCGAATGCAAAGTAAAAGTTCCATGCTTGAGACATCTCTAAGTAATGCAGCGGAAGTCTAACACAGCAAGTCTGTAACAGCAAGTCTATACACCGAGACTAGAATAGCAAGGCTAACAGCGGAAGCAACATCGTCTAAGCACCTGAGAATTACATGCTTAAAAAGTCAACACGAATGTTGGTGAGCTATAGTTTGTTTGTATCAGTAATGTAACGTAGGCCACGAGATTTCAGTGCTGCAAACAGCGTATCAAAACAGTATGTTCAAATCAGTATGAATAAGTATATGTATAACCGTGGGCACTCGGTAACTAACTTAACATTTATACCCCCTGAAAGTACACTTGGCAAGTGCGTATGTCTACGAAGTATTAAACACTCGTTAAATGCTAGCGCGACTAGCTCGAGTGGGGATGTCAAACCCTATGGATCCATATCTAAGATTCGCGTTCACCGGTTCAAAAACCAATGACTAAACGTTACCGTGCTAAAGGGAATGTTTATGCCGTTATATAACCCACATACATACAAAGTTTAAGTACTCGTGCCTAGTATGTAAAACGTAAAAAGCGCATGTATTCTCAGTCCCAAAAATAGTAAAAGTAGTAAAAAGGGATGCTATAACTCACAGTGATAAAAGCGGTAAAGTCGGTAATGAAAGTACGCAAGTAGTAAGTCGGTCCGAAAGGTCGTCAACCTAAATCAAAGGTTACTAGGTCAGTAGGTTGTCTTAATAAGTTCTAATAGTGCATAAAATAAGTTTAAGTGTCATCATCATCATCATTCATCATCATAAAAGCTAAGTGAGTTTGACAAGAATAGAGATTGAACCAATAGGCTGACTTCGGTCAGCTGCTACGACCACTACGTAAATCAAAAAGATGCATGGTCAGTGGCTATGGCTCCGTATATGAGTCCCCTAACAGCTGACCAATTTTCAGGACCTAACTCGTCTTCGTTTGACCGTGGCGACGGTTTAAGTGCGAGTAGGTCAGAAATTTCAGCACAACGTTAATAGGGTGTAGTGACTCTCGGAGGGCCATAAATCCTAAACCGTAACTCGGATTAAGACGAGGCCTAAACGGAAAATCATCTACTCGAACCGAATTAACTGAAAATTAACTTTCCAGTAGCCCAGGTGGTCTGATAAGATATAAAAATGAGTGGACATGTGCTTCAGTGGGGTTCTTGGTGCTCGATGCTCATCACAGTTCTCATCCTTGATGCTTGTAGCTTCAAGTGTGCAACTCGTTGATGGTTTAGCATCACTTTTGACCAAGATTCACCATCAATACACAATATGTTAAGACCAAGTAAGAATACAACTCATTCATGAGTCTTAGATGGATGATGAACCAGGGTTACATCATATCCTTAGTCTTAACACTAATACAAGTCACAATAACAACTAAAGTTACAAACTTTACATCAATTTAACACGTATGAACACAATCTAAGTCAAAAGAGGTGATGGAACCCTAAGCTAGAGAGCTTGGATCCATTTCACACAAGTTACAAGGTTACAAAGCTAGAAAGCTTGAACCTTTAAGTGTTCTTGAAGATCTTGAAGCATAAAGCTTGGATCTTTAAGATATATGAAGATAACAAACACAAGTTTGAATCTTTTTCACAAAACAACATGATCAAAGCAAAAAGAACTTAGATCTAACAAAAAAATATGAAGATTCAAACTAGAAAGCTTGCATCTTGATTGTTCTTGAAGATCTTGAAGCATAAAGCTTGGATCTTGAAGATGCATGAAGATTACAAACAAAAGTTTGAATCTTTATCATAAAATAGAAAGATTAAAGTATAAAAGAAGTAGATCTACAAAAGTTATGAAGATTCAAGCTAAAAGATTGAATCTTCCATGTTCTTGAAAGATTCATGCTTGAATCAACAAGATATAAGTAAGATCAAAGCTAAAAGGAACTTTGATCTCCATAAAATGATGATGATGATCATGAATTTGAAAAGAAAAAGAAGAAGGAAAAGAAGACTTACAAGTAATGCTAGAAAGGAAAGAAAGAGAGAAAGAACAAGTGTGTGAAAAACAAAATGAGAGGCTAAAGGCTAGTATTTATAAGCAAAGAGTGATCACATGGATTGATGACATGGCAAGATCTAGGGTGGTGGTGGTGGACGGTTTATGGAGGGGGAGGGGAAGGACAAAAAGTTTAGTTTTTGGCTAATGGTGTCTAAAGTGTGTCCTTTTGCTAGAATCTTATGTAACAAAGTTAATTATCCTTATCCATAATGCTAGCATGACTCACTAATTATTTATTTATTTATTTATTTATTATTATGGGCCACTAGTAAATATATTTGGGCTAATTAATTGGGTCACTAGCTAGAGTAGGGTGGGCTTGAGCCCAACAAGGTAAAAAGTCCAAAAAGGCTAACTATTGGGCTTTAGCAATTAAATAAATAAAATTAAGCATCCAAAGGCCCAAGTAATTATTATTATAAAATAATAATTAATATTTCGCTGTCCAAAAGTTCCGGTTCCGACAAAAGTCAAACGTACGTGCAGTCCGCGTTTTAATCGTAACGGCAAGTAACGCTAACGGTTATAAAGCATCCAATGGACAAGTTAAGCATTCTAATCATACCAAGGCACGTTTTAAAGTATATATGAATATAAAACACGTGTGCCAAGGTTCCATAGTAATAAAGTAACGCAGTAAGCACAAATACGCAGTTTCGCAAAAAGCCGGGTCGTTACATTACCCACCTGTTAATGGAAATTTCGTCCCGAAATTTGAGGAATGACCAAAAATGGTACATTATTTAAATAAGAAGTAGCGTATCAAAGTTCCGTGAGACTCGTGGGCTCAGAAGTGAGTTATTTGCCTCGAAGGGTACTTGGGCGTATAAAAGTAAGGATAGGTATATGCCATTAATTAAGTCTCTTGTCCTAAGAAATCAATAAATTGATTTCGTCTCTGGTTAACATGAGTATGTCATTCGAATATAGGTATCCACAGAGGGAAAGATGATGTTTTTAGCCTTACAGGCATCTTCAGTAAGCTGGATGCGTAAAATGCATCATGAATGTTACTAAACTCATCTAAAACATTGAGCGCTTATGTCGCAATACAAGGCTGATAGGTAGAATGGAAAACATGGTGCTCACAACCATGTGATTTGATGTCTGGATAGTGTTAGCCACGGATTTTACTAACCCCTTGATTTCGGAAGGAGACCATAGGCATAATGAATCCGATATTTAAGAACGTTTCATTTGATTAAATGAATTGAAATGTTAGCTGGAAGTGACTAATCGGACTTATATACAATGCAAGCCATAATTATTTATAGTGTCTCCAGGGCGGTCTGAACGAACAATGAAGGATATCACCCAGTTTACCATACTGCGGTCTGAACGAACAATGAAGGATATCACCCAGTTTACCATACTGCAGGTGAACTTATCCTTAGATGAAATGAAAACACAGTTCCATAACGTAACTTTATCCTTTCAGTTACATGTTGAAGTTAGAGTTAACATTAACTAGAACAACATATAGTTGCAACCAACGAAGGAAGGAATACGTAGAGTAACCATATCAGTGTCGTAGATGTTTTAAGCAGTCCCTTCCAAGAGGATAACAAGATTCATAGGTTCTTAAAGTAATTTATACTACGTTTTCGAAAGAAAATCGCACGAAATGTGTAATCTTTGAACGAGAGTGAACTCTTCGAGCGGTTCATCCTGAATTTATCCTTATACCTAAGGGGATGCGCTGATGAGAAGATACTTGAACCCTTGGTCCTAAAGAACGGTTTACTCCAAGTGAAAAGAATCTCCAAAAATGATTTCTTGTACCTCAACCTACTGTTTCATAGAGATAATGTTTAGGAGGGTGTTACGACTAGCCGTGAATTGATGACATGGATTGATGACATGGCAAGATCTAGGGTGGTGGTGGTGGACGGTTTATGGAGGGGGAGGGGAAGGACAAAAAGTTTACTTTTTGGCTAATGGTGTCTAAAGTGTGTCCTTTTGCTAGAATCTTATGTAACAAAGTTAATTATCCTTATCCATAATGCTAGCATGACTCACTAATTATTTATTTATTTATTTATTTATTATTATGGGCCACTAGTAAATATATTTGGGCTAATTAATTGGGTCACTAGCTAGAGTAGGGTGGTCTTGAGCCCAACAAGGTAAAAAGTCCAAAAAGGCTAACTATTGGGCTTTAGCAATTAAATAAATAAAATTAAGCATCCAAAGGCCCAAGTAATTATTATTATAAAATAATAATTAATATTTCGCTGTCCAAAAGTTCCGGTTCCGACAAAAGTCAAACGTACGCGCAGTCCGCGTTTTAATCGTAACGGCAAGTAACGCTAACGGTTATAAAGCATCCAATGGACAAGTTAAGCATTCTAATCATACCAAGGCATGTTTTAAAGTATATATGAATATAAAACACGTGTGCCAAGGTTCCATAGTAATAAAGTAACGCAGTACGCACAAATACGCAGTTTCGCAAAAATACAAGGCACAAAAGCAAGTCGAAAAAGCCGGGTCGTTACAATATATATATTATATATATATATATATATATATATATATATATATATATATATATATATATATATATATATATATATATATATATATATATATATATATATATATATATATATATATATATATATATATATATATATATGGTTAGTATTATATAAAAAAAATATCATTAGTTTGTTATATATAAGTATTTATATAAATAATGTTATTATGTTTGATATGTAGGTATATAAACTATTAATATAATTATAATATATGTATTAAGTATATTTTAGGTACAAAATATTTATCTGTAACAAAAATTATAGTTTTGATAATAATGATTTACTAATAATAATAACTTTCTTAATATCGATAATACTAGTGATAATAACGATATTGTTAAAATTGATACTTATGATAATAATAATAATAATAATAATAATAATAATAATAATAATAATAATAATAATAATAATAGTAAAACTAATAATTAAAAAAATGATATTAATACTAATATTAGTGAAAATAATAATAACTTGTGTTATTTTTATAATAACAATAATAATAATCCTAATCATAATCATAATAATAATGGTAGTACTAAAATGATAAATTAATAATGATAATAACATTAATAATACTTATAGTAATAATAATGATAATTGTTATAACACTTATTATGATACTAATAATAATTATTATAATACTTATAATAACAATAATAATAATAATAACAATATCAATAACTATAGTAATAATACAAATAATAATAATAATAATAATAATAATAATAATAATAATAATAATAATAATAATAATAATAATAATAATAATAATAATAATAATAATAATAATAATAATAATACTTGTACTAATAATAATAAGTGTTCTAAACTAACAATAATAATAATAATCATAATCACAATAATACAATAACAATAATAATTGTAATAATAATAATAATAATAATAATAATAATAATAATAATAATAATAATAATAATAATAATAATAATAATAATAATAATAATAATAATTATGATGATTTTTAAAAAGGTGTAAGACTACCTTAGAAGCTTTTATAAAAAGAATGCCCCGAACCGGGCTCGAACCCGAGACCTCTCGCTCCCTCCTAACACCCTCAAACCATCCTACCATCCTTGCTTTTCTGATTAAAACCCCATACTATATTTATTTAACCGAATTTTTTTATGGGTTCTTATAACTTCTTCTTCTTCACCACTTCAATCCATTCCAAAATCCTTTCTAGTCTTATTAGTTATTACATAATCAAATTAAGGACTTAATATCCAACAGTTAACCAATTATTTGAGATTAATTAACAAAAAAAAATATAAAAAGATTCCTGATGTTCGTCGCAATAAGGAAGAAAAAAAATGATTTTGATTTCGAGCTCGTTTTGGACAAATGTTACAACACGAAATAAATTTTAAATCATTCCTAAAATCTATCTCAATCATCAATTGATCTAAAAACTCTAAAAAAAACTCAAATTTCATGAAAAACGAACCGTTTGACTTTTTGTTTTGAAACTTTGACTCCGAAATTTGAGATCAATAAAAGGAATTGGAATCTCAATTTTTGCAGATAGTTTGAGTAAGAGATTTCAAACAATTCTGCATTATTATAATTTTAAAATTTATTAAACTCGAGTTTTGGTTAAAAAGTTGAGCGTAAAGGGTTTTTAGGTTCGTTTCAAATTCTTTTGGGTTTTGATTCCCTTAGCAGACATGAATACATAATATATAATACTCGTAATCAAATAATTGAAACAGAAAAATGGATTTGATTGAGTTTGTAAGTTTGTGATGGTGGAAGACACAATAACACGAGCAAGGAGATGAAAAGCAGAGAAAAAGAAAAAAATATAGCAATAATAGAATCAGATATCTCGCGTATATATATATATATATATATATATATATATATATATATATATATATATATATATAAAAGATTTATACTGTATTTTTAATATTAATAATTAATAATATATAATAACAATACTATACTATTAATAATAATAATAATTGAATTAATAATAATAATGTTAATAATACTAATCACAAAATGATACTACTAATAAGAAAATGATAAAAGTAATAATAATAATTCTAAATAACAATGATAATTTTTAGTAATTATGTTAATAATGATAATAATAACTAGTAATAATATTAACAATTATGATAATAATAATAATAATCATTATTAACGATATTACTGGTAAATTGTATTATTTATATGATAATGTTAATAATGACTTTAATACTAATGGTAATTATAATTATAAAAGTAATAACAATAATAATATTAATCATGATGATAAATAATATTTAAATTACAACTAAATAATAATTTTACTCATTCTTATAGTAATACTTATATTTAAGTATTTATTTCGATAATCATAATCTTAAATTTATTAAAATTTTAATATTTAACATTTGTTAATATTACTAATAATGATATTGATAATAATGAAAGTAGTAATAATATAGTTTGTCATTACTATTATATTTTTAACTTGTTGTTACATCATATATTATATATGTAAATATGAATACATTAATAATATTTTATATATATAATTATTATATATCTATTTACTATATTATATTATTTCATAATAGAAATAGATATTATAGATTTTAATAAATAATATTTATATCTTTTATATATATTACAGTATGTTTATACTTATTAATAGAAATCGTATATAGATTCATATGTATATATTTATATATATTAGTAACTTATTTATTCTATTTGTTAATTTACATATTAAATTCTAATGATCCAATTATATCTTATTATTTCCGCTACTTACATTTATATTTATATATATATATATATATATATATATATATAATAGATATTATAGATTTCAATAAATAATATTTATATCTTTTATATATATTACAGTATGTTTATACTTATTAATAGAAATCGTATATAGATTCATATGTATATATTTATATATATTAGTAACTTATTTATTCTATTTGTTAATTTACATATTAAATTCTAATGATCCAATTATATCTTATTATTTCCGCTACTTACATTTATATTATATATATATATATATATATATATATATATATATATATATATATATATATATATATATATATATATATATATATATATATATATATATATATATATATATATATATATATATATATATATATATATATATATATATATATATATATTTATTTATTTATTTATAACAATTGTTCGTGAATCGTCAGAATCGGTCAAAGGTTAAATGAATCCATTAAAATAGTTCACAAGTTTTGAGACTTAACAGTACAGATTTTTGTTTATTGTGTCGAAATCATATAAAGATTAAGTTTAAATTTCGTCGAAAATTTTCGGGTCGTCACAAAGAATTTTATACGTTGACTGGTTGTAGGTGAGTCATAGATATATAATAGCTGAGGTAAAATTCAAATCGTGAATCCATGATAATCACTTAAGAAACTCGCGATATATATATATATATATATATATATATATATATATATATATATATATATATATACATATATATGTTAACTTGCTTACTTATACTTACGGAGGTGATCCTCACACACCACATTTTTATCCATGTACACCTAATTACCTATTATACACTTTATTGTAATTAGAATAATAATATAAATTCAATTCCCTAGATTAATTTAAGGTATAATTGTAAGTTTATGAGTCAAAAGTGTACATTGATCAAAAAATGGTGTGTGAGGATCACCTCCCACTTACTTAATTATACATATTATTATTAAATTTATAGTTTTGAACCATTCACATATAATTTTTATTTTTTATTTTTGTGTTAGTTTTTATAATTCTCGTTGGTTTCTGCAGGTTACGGCCCTATAGGTATATGCAAGCAAAATAACTCATTAACGAGGTACACGGACCATGATAGAAGAGGAGGCCCAGAGGGGGAGTAATCCGATCGACCGCTCGGAGAACATAGTTTTCAGGAGCTCAATTTTTTTTATATATACTGATATAAATATCTTCAATATAATATTAACTCAGTGTTTAAATCTCGTGAAAGCGCGAATCATAAACTAGTAATATTCTTAAATAAATATGTAAAAGAGCCGTGCTTATTATAAACTAGCTCAATTCAACCCATGAAAAATCTCGATTAGTGTTTTAAGCGGGGGCTTAAAATCAAATTTCTTGTGCTCGATCAAGATTGTCATTTATTTATTTATATATTAATATTAATGATTGTACATATGTATTCTATTTATACTCCATCCGTCCCATCTTAAGTGTCCACTGTTGACTTTTCAAAGTCTTTTTATGTTAACTTTGACCGTAAATATTTTTATTTGTGCTATATAATATTTGATGGAAATTATATGAATGAATTTAGTTTTAAATGTGTTTTCATTCCATATAATTTTCATCAAATATTATATAACACAAATAAAAAATTTTACGGTCAAAGTTAACAAAGAAAGACTTTGAAAAGTCAACAGTGGAAACTTAAGATGGGATGGAGGGAGTATTTATTTGTAAATATATTAGATAAAAAAAATATATAAGACCATTTGCATCGGTGTCAAGAAACGCCACTAGGTGCCGACGTGGGGGAGAAGAAACGCCGCCATCCAGGTAATGGTGCATTTCTTTTTCGCGTTTTCATGGTACCGGGTTGAATGAAACAGGACAAGAAACGTTCGTTTCTGACACATGGACGAGTTTGATTGTGGCACCATTTTGACCGTTTGAAACACCCCCTTCTATATATGTATATGTATATATATGTATATATATATATATATATATATATATATATATGTATGTATGTATGTATGTATGTATGTATGTATGTATGTATTTACATTTTAATCAAAATACACACAATCTAACCTTCAAACACTTCATACTTTTAACTTATTTTACAAAAAAAATGTCTAACATTCCAAATACTCTAAACACTCCACGGAATTAAGATGATGATTCCGATTCGTTTCCAAATCTATTGGTTTTCGGGAGTTTAAATACTCCCGGAGTATCAACCCGACCTATCCATACACTTAGTCCACAAAATTTTGTCAACGTTCATCATAATGTATTCGGCTTAAATCAACCGTTGCCGCCGTTAAATTATGAACAACAACAATGAGCCTTTTATCAACAACAACACATGTATCAAAACCAACAGCAACAAATGTATCAATCTCAATCACAACAATTGTTTCCAAACCAACAACAACAAATGTTTCCAAACAAACCACAACAAATGTTGCAAATACAAACGCAACAAACACAAGATCCACAATCGATGGATACACAATCGCAACCACGGGCTACGTGAAAACACACCAAAACGGGTAAAGGTACATATCTATATTTTTCTTTACTGTTATTATATATATATTGGTAGGATCAAGAGGAAAGTAACCAATCGGGGGGAAGCAAGGGGAAGCAAAACTTTTTTTTTCATTTTTTGAAAAAACTTTGTTCACGAACATTATAGATGGGATGAAAATATGAACATTTAGTAGAGACACTTTGTGATAAATGTTTTTATTTTGGCGGGAAAACGCTCGAAGAAGTAATATATAACAATTATCGTATTTTTCGAGCGTATGTTGAGGTTTTAGCTATTGGGGTTTAGATATTAGGGTTCAGATATTAGGGTTTATAGGGTTTAGATATTAGGGTTTAGAAATTTAGGGTTTAGGGTTTAGATTTTGGGTTTAGATTTAGGATTTAGATTGAGTTTTTAACACGAACGGTTTAGAGTTTAGGGTTTAGTACCAAACCCTAAACCCTAAACCCTAAACTCTAAATCGGGCTAAATTTTACTTCACAAAACATGAAGAAAAAAAACGTTCATATTCTTCACGAACAATATTATCTTGAACGTTATTTTTGTTGATCGTTTTCCCGCCTAAATAATAACATTCATCACGAAGTGTCTCTTTTAAATGTTCATATTTTTGTGTGATCTTGATGCCGGAAAAAAAATTCCAAAAAAAAAGGGAAAAAAATTTTCTTCCCCCCGCTTCCCCTCGATTGGTTACTTCTCCATTGATCCTGCCCATATATATATATATATATATATATATATATATATATATATATATATATATATATATATATATATATATATATATATATATATATATATATATATATATATATATATATTCATTCATTCATTATTCATTATAGTATAATGTTGATAAAAATTAGTATACTGTTATTATTATTAATTATAGTATAATGTTATTAAAAGTTTTGTAGGGAAAGCGGTAGACGAAAGAAGTTCGAGGCAAAACCCACAAAAAGCGTGGTCTCCAAAAGAGCTTGTATGGTTGGCGGAGTGTTTTTGTGATATTTCGGAGAATTCAATTGTTGGTCGAGGCCAAAAGGCTAATACTTTTTGGGGTACGGTAATAGAAAAGTTTAATGATAATGAATATGGATGGTCACGAAATGAAGATTTTTTATCTTCGAAATGGCTTTTTATCAACAAGACTTGTACAGAGTTTTTACTAATTTTTAATGATATAAAGAAAAATTGGCGTAGTGATTCGAATGACGATGACGTTTACATAAACGCATTGCAATCATATTACAATGCAGTTGGTAAACCTTTTAATTTGACGAAGGGCTTTTATTTCTTGAAAGAACATCCAAATTGGAACATGGCAAAAGATCCGGTTGCTAAAGCTCGGGAAGACTATCATGTTGATGTATCGGGTATTGGTGAAACTCAAGAAGACCCAATGGCCTCTCTCAAGATTTTGAGGCGGAGTTGTTTGGGGACGTACCGATGACGCGCCCAATGGACGCGATAAGGCAAAGTAAGCACACAAGACAACGGCTTCTTCGGACGCGGGAGCGTCTTCTCGTGGTAAAAGTTCGAGTTCGTCAAGGGTTGAAGAGTTTATGGACAAATCGAAGTAGTGGCATCAAAAAAGATAGCTTCGCATGACAAATTAAATGAGTATCTTCGAATGAAAACCGCGCTAACACATATTTATTTGTTAGGGAGATCAACGTCCACATTGGAAGACCCGGAAGACGCGGTACATCTTCAAAATCTAAAAAAGTATGTTCGTTGCCAGATGAAAGATTACAACTATCGGCGAATGAGTAGAAGTAGTTTATGTTTGTACATCTTTTTTTATGAATTTAATAAATGTAATTTTCTTTTTTTAGAATTTTTAATTATGTATTTTTTTTATTAGTAATGGTATTAATTAAATGTCTTTATATTTAATTTATAATGTGTCATTTTTAATTTTGCAATTTTAAAACTATAACTAATATAAATACAAATAAATAAAATAGAAAAAAGAAAAATAAAATGTCACCTCAGCATTCCACAAAAAAAAAATACCAAAAACCAACATCACCACTACTCCACCCAAAAAGAAAACATGTCCTATTCATCAAAAAAATTGCAAAATACAAGAGAAACGAACAATAAACAACCCTCGCCGTTACAAATGGTGTAAGAGCGAATAAAAGAAAGGTCTAGTAGTTGGCATCGTTGCATGTGTTGGTATATGCAAGTCTACATATTTTCCCGTATTTTTTGGAGACGTGCCTGCATCTTATCAGGATTTATTAATTTCTAGTTGTTTGATTGCAAAACGTACACATACAAAACTTCGATTAGAGGAATTTATTTTTATCGTTTTATAAATTTTTTAGGAAAAGGCTCTACTAGTAACCTATTAGAGGAAATATACTAATTTCACGAAAACTACGTTTATGTATTCTAAAATACTTAGAAACCCAATTTATTTGAAAGTAGATGAGCATTAAAGGGGCAGAGATTTTAATCCCTTGTAGCGAGATTAATAATACGCTAAGATAGTTTTACCACCCTCCGGCTGCCGTGAATAGCACACTTGATGGTGTGAAATAGCAGGGACCGGCGATAATTGGTCGAAAATATTAAAATCTGCAAACGTGTGGTTGATACCAAAACCAGCTAAAAGTTCCACCGCTTCACTAACATCACCAAACATGTGATACGCCAAAAGGGAGAGAACTGAATCAGGTCGCACAATGTAGCAATCGTAGAAAACAGTGTCGTGGATAAAGAGAAAACAATGATGGTGGAGAAGAGACGATCAGATAAGGAGAAAAGGAGGTAACAAAAAATGTGAGGTTAGGAAAGAAAGTAACGTTTGGTCCTTGTAGGTAACCTAGAACTCTAGTATTGAATTAAACAGTATATATTAAGGATTAATGTCGTACCCCAAAATAGGGCCGGGGAAATATGACTTCACAATATCACAACACAAGTATGTATAAACGAGAACGACTCTATATGAGACGTTTTTAATATAAACCAATGTATTAAAGCAGCGGAAAGTATTATGTCATTACAATTGTAAACTTAAATGTTCTAATGCAAAAGTATAAATGTATAAATGCGGACTCCAAAAGCAGCAAAGTCCAAATAGCAAATAATCTTTAGCAATCTTCACCTGAGACAAAACATGCTTAAAGTGTCAACCAAAGATGGTTGAGTGAACAACATAGGTTTAATAGTTATAACAAGTTCTTAGACCACAAGATTTAATTATAAAGTTTAATCAGTTCGGTAGTAGTGCTGGTGTATATGATATCGATACTAACCATAAGTTACCCTAAACACATCACGTTCGTGTCGTGCATCATTATTATGTATCCATTGACCATCGGTCATCCGGATAGAGACGTCACTCTCCATAGCGCTATTCACAATAACTAAGCTTGCCTTTATACGTAGCAATTAACGATATCATGGTAGGGATTTAGCATGAATCAAAGCATGTTAGCACAGTTTGAACTAATCAGAATAAAGTTTGAGTACTCGTGTCTAAGCGTAAAACAGTTTAAAAGCAAGCATGTGTCTCACCCCAAAGTTATAAAACAGTTAAGAAACAGTAAAAAGAGGGGCTATGAAGTTCACCTTAATAGCAGATAGATATTCCACGCAAGTTATATGATCGGAGTGTTGAACACGGAGATCTCAACCTAGAGATATTATGTTCGATTAGTTAATGTCTAATAGACGTAAAGTTTGTTTATTAATATAGTAAACTATATTAACAGTGACCGTTTTCGAGAAAGTTATATTTATATGAATGATAATATACTTAGTGTTATTAAGTGTTACTATATAGGTATGTGTATAGGTTATACTAATAATAGTATTATTAATCTTTAATTATTCAACCTTTATATATATACCTATCATTATATGTTACATCTATAAATATACTTCTATGTGATACATACATATACATATATATTCTTTATTATTATTTTACATGTATTCATAACTATATGATATATATATAGTAGATGTATGTGTTACTTATATAATAATGTAAGATGATACATATACATATATTTATTACCTTTCTTATTATTAGGTTTACTAACTCATAATAATACTTACTTAATACACGTTCATACATACAATCACACGTACATATACATATATATATACACGTACATATACACGTATGTATATATTTACATATACACACACACATATACATACAGTGTATACATGCACATACGTAAATATGCATGCATGCATGCGTATATATCATCTTCATTATACGTCACTAATTATAATATCATAACTTTTTAATTAACATAATAACTAATCATATTCATTAACTCTAATCCTTATTAATCATACATACTCATATTCATAAGTTTTATTCATACTTACTAGTTACCTTATAAAATCATAAACTTTTATCATCTTTATATTACTCATAGTCATTAATCATATTAACCATATCTTATCATAAACCTTTAACATAGCTTAACCTAATACTTCTAATGTATAATCTTATTAATCATTATTCATTATCCTCTTTTAACACATAAAATCATAAACTTCTTTATCTTTTATCTTTTAGCCATTTACTTATCTACTTACATATCAAGATCAATCTATAACCTTATTAATTTAACTCATGATCATGAAATCATAACTTTTAACATAACCTTACTACTTCATGAACAATTTGTAATTCACAACTCTTTATTATAACAACTAGTTTATTATCATACATCTTTTATCATTATCAAAATCTTATACTTAACAATTACTTGATCAACCTTTATCTTATTATTAGCCAATGACCCTAATCATTTTTAACTATATTCATTCATCTTATTATTAACAATTAACTATAATACTTGATCATAATCTTATCATTATTCATTATAGGTTACATCTAAACTCAACATAAAATCATAGACTTTTATCTAAATACATGTAATTACTATCCAAGAGATTTAAGTGAGATTAACTAGGGTTTAAAAGGCTACCTTAAGCAAGATTGGAGACAAGGATTGGTGATGAGTTTGGTACGTTACAGAAAACAGAAAACAAGCAGCAGCAACAGCAGGTAATCACGACCCAAAAGAAGTCTGTTTGGTGGACAGAAATTAGCAGCAGCACAGCAGATACTTGGACAACTTTAATCGACAGAAAGACAGAAAAACAATCAACAAATAATCAAACCACTATGGGCTGTTATGGGTCGAACAATACAGCAGGAAAACAGAAACAACTTACTTGATTTCCTGACTTCTTTGGTCACGTACAGCAGCAGGCAGAAACAGAAAAGAAACGCAGCAGTTAGGCAGCAACTTGGATGGTTTGAAGGGGTGTTTTGGTTCGCGTATGCAGGTGGGACTCGTGGGGATTTTAGTCGACAGAAACTGGAAGGAAACAAGGAGATGATTAGGGGTTACTTGTCGATAGAAATCAGGCTGAATGAAGGTTGTTTTGACGACAGAAAATTGGAGGGAAAGCAGGTGTATCTAGTCGACTGAATTGCAGGGAATTTTATGATGAATATCTTGGAAATTCATGAGGGTTTTATATAGTTGTTGGAGTTTCCTAATTGCTCTCTAATACTTGGAGATTAAGGGAAGAATTAGAGGTTAACTAGAATTAGCTAGCTTAAGGATTAAGTTTGTAAATCTCCTAAAGAAATCCTACAGCCGAAATCTTGTTACATGTATCTTATTTCCCCCTTTTTTTTATACGGCATTTTTTATTTATGCAAGTATTTATATTTTCTTTATTACGGTTTACTTATTTATTTATATATATTATTTATTTTTTTATAATTATTATTATTATTAATATTAGGGTTATATTATTTAAATTACATTTTATTTATTTATTAGACCCTAATCTTTTATAAATTTTATTTGTTTCAATTAGTTTGTGTTAATTTTTATAGTTTATATAATGTCACTTTTAATTATTAATATATAGTTTATATTATTAATTAAGTACTAGGGTTAGGGTTTATTATTTAATATTTAATGGTATTAGGGTTTTGTAGTTAATAGGTAAGGTTAGGTTTAGGGTTTTATATCATATTAGGGTTTTTAAGTATAAATGTTCGTTTGTCGAAATGGATAACAACTCTAATGATGATGCACAGAATATGACATTGAAACCCTAAGGACGACTTGGTAAATTCAGAAGGGAAAAGTGTGGGTTGTTATAGTACCTCCCTGTTTATTTAAACACTTCTCGGATGCATCTGCGGTTGAGAAGAGATGGGGATATTTCCGTCTCATTTGGTTTTCACGTTCCCAGGTATACTCGGGGCCTCTTCGTGAATTCCAACGGATCTTAACAACCGGAATAGAGCTTTGTTTCAAACGTTTATCCTCATGATCCAGAACTTCTCTAGGTTTTTCAATGAAGTGAAATAAATTCGAAGATCCTTTAAGGGAATAACAAGTATATCGTCAACAAGACACTTTTTAAGATTCGAGATGTGAAATGTATGAACTTTATTTAACAGGAAGTGTTGACTAAAAATTATCATTTGGTCAACGTTTTGTTAAAGCAAAGTCTACACTTAATTACAGTGGGGACCTACTTGAATGAGAGTTGATGTTGTACGAAATATCGGCTAAAAGAGACCGGGTGATTAGAATATCTAGTCTTATGGACTTCCTCCATGTCTAGTTCTTGAAACATTTCTGATTAATGGTGATTTTTATAGGATCGACATGTATTTCTTCACTATTAACTACATGTCCAAAGAATTGTACGATTCGTAGCCAAAGTTCACACTTGGAAAAACTTGGCATACAGTTGTTTCTTCTTTAAGAGCTCTAGAATCAATTGCAGATGTTGCTCATGCTCTTTCTTGCTCTTGGAATAGATTATGATGTCATCAATGAAAACGGTTCATAAGATCCATGAATACAGCAGGAGCATTGGTTAAATTAAAAGGCATGACAAGAACTCATAGTATCTATAACGAGTTAGGAAAATAGTATTAGAAACGTCAACTTCATTGACTCTCAATTGATGATAACTCGACCTAAGGTTAATCTTCGAATAGATACTTGATCCTTGCAGTTGGTCAAACAGGTCATCAATAAGCGGGAATGGATAACGATTTTTGATGGTTAGCTTGTTGAGTTCTCGGTAATCAATATACATTCCCAATGTGCCATCTTTCTTTTTGACAAATAGAACGGGTGCTCCTTACGGAGGCAAGTTAAGACGAATGGAACCTTTCTCCAAAAGTTCTTGGAGTTGGCTGGATGATTTCTTCATTCCGAATGGAACTAATTGGTATGATACCTATGCAATAGGTACAGCACCGGGCGTGGATAATTGACAAGTGAAGAATATATGATATCTAGGGTTGATATTTTTAGTTGACAATATAGATATAAGGAGTATGTAATGGTACACAGTGGTCCTAAGGTTGATCAAATCTTATTCCCATCATGATCCATTAGGATTTCTGTATGACTTATTATAATATAATGACGTTGATCAAGTGTCATTATATTATTCTAAATCATACTTTTATTACTCCATAAGGTTACTACTATGTCATCTAGTCAATATGCATCTTCATCGAGGTGAATGATTCAATGGAAAATGAAAGAAAAGAAAATAACATCATTCATTAAAAGAAAATAACTAGAGTATTACAGAAACTTAACGAAATCTTCCAAACTATAGAAGTACTAAACGGTAACACAAAGAATACTATGAAAATTTAAATGACTCTTGTAGTTGTCAAAAACTCTTCATTGTGCCTCTTCCCCTTCTTCCTCATTATCCCGAGCTTCCTCGCCAGTCATCACAAATGCTCGGCCTTTAGCATTTCCCGTGTTATCCTTTTTCTTTGGACACTGGTTGCGATAATGCCCTTTTTCTCCACAGTCATAGCATGTAGGAACGACTGCGTTGGCTTTTGTTGCAGGTGTATTGGTCGAAGGAACTGCAACCCTACAAGTCTTGGCTATATGACCAATCTTCTTACACTTAGTGCACTGTAACGACCCTGGATTTTCCAACGTTTATTTATTAATAATTATTATTATTAATACGTGTGATTAAACGAATGTATGTTATTACATTTACATGTTACCATGATTGCCCGTACTTGACTTTTAAGTGGCCGAAACGTCTTTGTGACACACGACTTCACGAATAATATTTTCAAGTATTATTTGCATTCATGATTAAGTTTTATTAATCATTTTAATTAACTAAGGTTGTTGGTTAATTACTTGGGCTTTTGTTGGACTTTATTTGTTAAATACTTGAACTTGGGCTTGACTAGTGCAATGAACTTATGACCTTGGGCTTATAAGCCCACCCTACATTATTAGTGGATTAACTAGCCCAATATTACATGTAACTAATACTTAGAGTTGTAACTAGTTGGTTATGTTACTTGGAATCTAGTTAACTTGTTATCCCCATGCACATACACCAAGTAACCAACCTTTTTAGCTTTTACATGCTTGTAACCAACAAACAACACCCTCCCTCCCTTGTGTGCAGCTGATCGACAGCTTCCCTAGGTGGGAAGGGATTCAAAATCTTTTATTTTACATCATTTGTTCACTTGCAAACCTCATTCACACACACACTCATTTACTTGCAAAATCCTCTCAACATTTCCTCTCTTTTTCTCTCTAAACTTGTAAGTTACATGAGACTTTTTCTCTTCCTTTCTTCTTGTCAAAACCGTGATATATCAACCCACAATCATCATCATTCTTTGTTTCTTTTAATCTTTGTTTACTTGTGTTGATTTCTAGTAGTTGTTAGGTATTTACTTACTTGGTTTCAAGAATCTAACTTACTAGTTTTATTCTTCTTTTATCTTGTAATAACAAGAACAACAAGAACATAAACTTTCTAAATATGTTCTAAATTTGTTATTTTTAAAAATATTAATGTTCATGTGTTGATAAATTCATACTTGTAATTCATGTTAGTAAACTTTAAAGTTTACTTTACTTAAAGATCAAACCTTGGTTGAATCTTTAAAAGTATGAACAACCCATGAACTTATTTACTTGTTTATTTAGTTACTTGCACTTAAATTTTATGATTTTGGTTGTTGTTGATCAAGTACTACAAGTTAGTCTTGATCTCATATCTCTTGGAACTTAAAGTTAACTTAAAAGTTCAAGAACATGTAAATAAGTTTTCTTTAAATATAACCTTGTATACTTATGCTTGATCTAGAATTTTGAGTCTTGGATCTTCAAGATCTAACTAAAGAACTATGTTCTACATCTTAAGATCTTGATTAGTTAGTTTACTTTCAAGTTTGTAACTTGTTATTAGCTTTAAAGTTCATGTATGTGTCAAACCTAAGACTTTGATGTAACTTTGGTTCATCAAACTTCATACAACTCTTAAGTGAGTTGTGCTTCATGTCTTAGACTTGCACTAGGTTTATGATGGTCAAGACTTTGTTAAGAGGATGTAAACACACCCATGAGTTGTACACTTGAAGCTATATGCATCAAGGATGAGAACCATGATGAACATCAAACACCAAGACCACCGGAACCCTTTTAAACTTACTGTTTCTGTCCAAAACTTTCTGACCTGATGCTTCTGGAACAGACCAGTAGACCTGGGCTGTTCTAACCTTGATTTTTAGATAGATCTTTTCGAGTAGATAACTTTTCATATAGGACTCGTCTTAATCCGAGTTACTGTTTAGGATTTATGGCTCTCCGATCGTTACTATGTCCTTTAACGTTGTGCAGAAATTTCTGACCTACTCGCACTTAGACCGTCGCCACGGTCAAACCAAGACGAGTTTGCTTCTGTAAATTTTACCACACTTAAGGGACTCATAGACGGAGCCATGGCCACTGGTCTCACCTTAATTAAGTAAGGGTAGAGGCCGTGGTGACTGACTGAAGTCAGACTTTGTTGAAAACTACTTTCATAAACGAAACTTACTTTACGCCTTTTGTTTAATGATGAATGATGATGACCCTTAAGACCTTAAATACATACTTTTAAACCTATTAAGACGATTTACTAACTTAGTACTATTTGACTTAGGTTGAGGACTTCGGACCATTTACTTGAACACCTTTCCCGACTACTACTTTTCGACTACATTATCATTGTGAGTTATAGCATTCCCTTTTTACTTTAACTTATTTTGGGAACTGAGAATACATGCGGATTTTATGTTTTACATACTAGGCACGAGTACTTAAACTTATATATGTGTGGGTTATACAACGGCATAAACATTCCCTTTAGCTCGGTAACGTTTAATCATTGGTTTTTGAACCATGAACGCGAATCTTAGATATGGATCCATAGGGTTTGACATCCCCACACGGGCTAGTCGCGCTAGCATTTAACGAGTGTTTAATACTTCGTAAACATACGCACTTGCCAAGTGTACTTTCAGGGGGTATAAACGTTAAGTTAGTTACCAAGTGCCCACGGTTAACATATACTTTATCATACTGTTTTGAAACGCTCTTTGTAGCACTGAAATCGCGTGGCCTACCTTACATACTGTTATACTTAAACTATAGCTCACCAAACTTTGTGTTGACGTTTTTAAGCATGTATTTCTCAGGTGCTTGAGGTTGCTTCCGCTGTCTTACTTTTTGTGCTGTAGACACCCGCTGCTTAGAGTTGTCCACGCATGAACTACTTTACTTTGCATTCAAACACTAGTACTTTTGAATTATGACTTGTAACGACCACTTGGGGTCACGTATACTTATTTATTGCTTCTACTTAGTGAAGCATACTTTTGGATTGTAAAACTTTCGATGTTGGTTTGACATCACTTTTAATTATGAATGCAAACTCTTTTTGAAAACGCATATAGTACTTAACCTTGTAATGATCCTGTTGTTGATGGTCCGTACATGATGATTTGGTACGGGGTGTCACATTTGGTATCAGAGCCAGGTTGTAGGGAATTAGGTTGCATTAGTGAGTCTAAGATCGACCCGAGTAGGATTTACTAATAGGACTAATCTACAACTTGCTAGTTTACTTGTTTCCGCTGAATTTACTGCATACTGCTGCTTACTGTTACTGCTATATGCCGTATGCTACTACATGATTTCACTACTGCATGCTATTACTTGCTTTCGATTGCATGCTACTTTCATACGAATTACTATTATTGCCATGCTAGTTACCGTTATACATGATTTAAACTGTTGGCCTATTATTTGCTTGCTTTATGACATACTGACATGAAAAATTTATTTTTCCTTGTTCAGATGTCGGATATTCCACCTGCTGGCATTTCGGGCAGTACAGACTAAGACCCCGTCGCCCTACCTACTGCTACACCTGCTGCTGCTACTGCCGATACACCGGCCCCGACACCCACTAGTGATCCCGGCGCTTCTACTTCCGGAGCTGGTACTAGTGCACCTGCCCCAGTGTCTGCTCCAGGACCCTCGAGGTCACAGCCCCGCATTGGTGGTATTGAGATCCCCACGGAGTTCGGGGAAGGGCCGTTTCGTAACCACATGCGCACGCCTTGCCGACGCACTCCCGACGGACGTTTAGTCTTGATTCCGCCAGGCAGACACAGACAGATGTTGGCCGCCTTCGGACGCTTCGGATTACCAGCTCAGCCACCAGTGTCACCACCACACGATTTGGATGACCCATCATCCGCCGATTCTTCATTATCAGATGACTACAGCGATGATGAGGATCCTGCTGATAGACCTATTCAGGCACCCTCCACCCCGCCGAAGAAGCAGTACCGTTTCGACGGCACCGTCATTCCAGGGGTGAATGGAGGTTGATAAGGCTAAAAAGGAACATATATTTTATAGCATTATTCCCCAAGAAATACAAGATTTTAGTTGGTATTGTTCGATTTACAAGCAATATTCGTTTAAATATTAAAAAGTGAAGACAAAAGGCAGATTCGACAAATTGAAGACAAAAAGGTCCAAAGAGCTAAAAAGTACAAGATACAACTAAAAAGGTTCAAAATATTGATAAGGAACGTCTCAAAATGACAAGAGTACAAGTTACAAGACGCAAAGTACGCGATTTAAAATAATACGCGAGGACGTCCGAAAATCCGGAACCGGGACCTGAGCCTAGAAGAAACGCCCGACGCAACGGACCAAAAATATCTACTCAACTATGCATATAAATATAATATAATATATAAATAATTATTAAAATTATTTATATATTTATATTATTTATTTATTATGTCGGCAAGCAATCAGACAAAAGATCATGAGCTGGAATCTCTTGCCATGCGACTCGCATGGCTGGAAGGGGAAACTCATGCGAGTCGCATGACCCCCTTTTCCAGGCCACATTCTATTTAAAGCGACTTCTGGCATCCGTTTTCTTTACACCATAATATCTATCTCCCTCTATCTCAAACATATGATATAAATAAATATTTATAATTTTAATTTTAATTATAATTCTAATAATAAGGGTATGTTAGCGAATGTTGTAAGGGTGTAAGTCGAAATTCTGTCCGTGTAACGCTACGCTATTTTTAATCATTGTAAGTTATGTTCAACCTTTTTATATTAATGTCTCGTAGCTAAGTTATTATTATGCTTATTTAAAACGAAGTAATCATGATGTTGGGCTAATTACTAAAATTGGGTAATTGGGCTTTGTACCATAATTGGGGTTTGGATAAAAGAACGACACTTGTGGAAATTAGACTATGGGCTATTAATGGGCTTTATATTTGTTTAACTAAATGATAGTTTGTTAATGTTAATATAAAGATTTACAATTGGGCGTCCCTATAAATTACCATATACACTCGATCGGACACGATGGGCGGGGTATTTATATGTACGAATAATCGTTCATTTAACCGGACACGGGAATGGATTAATAGCCACTAGAATAATTAAAACAGGGGTGAAATTACATTCAAGGGTAATTGGTGTAATTGTAAACAAAGTAGTAAAACCTTGGTTTACACGCAGTCGATAACCTGGTGTATTCATTAAACAAAGTATTAAAACCTTGTTACAATTCGAATCCCCAATTAGTTGGAATATTTAACTTCGGGTATAATAATAATTTGACGAGGACACTCGCACTTTATATTTATGACTGATGGACTGTTATGGACAATAACCAGACGGACATATTAAATAATCCAGGACAAAGGACAATTAACCCATGGGCATAAAACTAAAATCAACACGTCAAACATCATGATTACGGAAGTTTAAATAAGCATAATTCTTTTATTTCATATTTAATTTCCTTTATTTTATATTTAATTGCACTTTTAATTATCGCACTTTTATTTATTGTTATCGCACTTTTAATTATCGTACTTTTTAATTATCGTAAGTTTATTTTATCGCACTTTTATTATTCGCAATTTCATTATCGTTATTTACTTTACGCTTTAATTTAAGTCTTGTATTTATTTTATATTTTACATTAGGTTTTAACTGCGACTAAAGTTTTAAAATCGACAAACCGGTCATTAAACGGTAAAAACCCCCCTTTATAATAATAATATTACTTATATATATATTTGTATTTTTATAAAAGTAAACTAATATAGCGTTGAGCTTTGTTTAAAGATTTCCCTGTGGAACGAACCGGACTTACTAAAAACTACACTACTGTACGATTAGGTACACTGCCTATAAGTGTTGTAGCAAGGTTTAAGTATATCCATTCTATAAATAAATAAATATCTTGTGTAAAATTGTATCGTATTTAATAGTGTTTTCTGCTAAAATTAATAACTATTTTATATACACCTCGCATAACATCAGAGGTCGTGCTTTTACTGACGCATTTGGCCATCGTCGTAGGGTTACTGCTCGTAAACGAGTTGTGCCATACCCTGCCGACCCACAGATACGTAAGGTTCCCCGTTACGTATTGACTATTCCTGGAACCGTACCACCTAGATTTAGATACGGACCACTTACATCTAGGGACATACCGTCTACATCCGGAGCCGGACCATCTACATCAGCACCACCGGCACCACCCGCACCACCCGCCCCACCTGCACCGCCTGCCCCACCAGCTCCCTCTAACGAGGAACTGATGAGGGAGATTGAGACTCTCCGAGCTCGAGTCACTGAGCTCGAGGAGCAGTTGGCTCGAGGAGCAGTTCACCCGCCTTCACCGTAGGACTTTGTATTTAGATTTCATGATGTAATCTAGATATAGTTTCATGTATTTCATATGTATTGTACGAACTTATTCAGATGTATGAAACTTATTATTATTAATGAATGGAACTTTGCGTTATTTAATTCCTGCACGATGTTCTATTTACATTGCTGTACGATGATTCTGTAGTATTTGTACCTAGATGCATTATTTAATAACATGTGATGTTTTGATTCCATGTTGGTCACTATATACTGTATTATTACTACTTGCACGTTGGATTTTGACTTGAGTCAAAATTTTGTTTAGAATACCATGGCTAACGGAAGATCCACACCTACCGCTGCCCAGATTGAGGACATGATCAACGAACGGGTCGCTGCAGCCCTAGCAGAAAGAAATCTCGAAGCTCCACCGCCGAAGCGAAACGCCATATTTTTAAATTTTAAGTTATAATTTGTTTTTGTAAAATTTATATTTTTGTTTAAAAAATTAAAAAAGTAAAAAAAAAAAAAAAATTTTAAAAACTATAAAAAATC
Organism: Rutidosis leptorrhynchoides; assembly: GCF_046630445.1. Lineage (NCBI taxonomy): Eukaryota > Viridiplantae > Streptophyta > Magnoliopsida > Asterales > Asteraceae > Rutidosis > Rutidosis leptorrhynchoides. The sequence continues at coordinate 393,411,508 of NC_092336.1, read as the reverse complement.
GAAAAAAAAAAATATAATATTTTAAAATCTATTTTTAAGTTTATTTATAAAATTATAAAGTATTTTCTTTTTAGTTTTAAAATTTTAAAAGTTTTTATTATTTATATATTTTATTTAATTATAAAACAGAAAAAGAAAATAAATATTAAATAAAAATTACGATTGAACCTGTCATTGACCCCCCTGATTTGAACCTGCAAGGAAGGTCATGCGACTCGCATGACCCCCTCCCTAAAATCATGCGACTCGCATGATGACCCAGGTCAGGCCACAAACTTACCCTAATTCCGCATTTATTACGGGTATTATTTAATTAATATTATCTAAACCCTAGTTTTTATTAATTATTATATTTAAGTTTTAGTTTAATTAATTTTTATTACTTATAATTATTTTTTATATTTTATAAACTTAATACTTTTATTATATAAAATATAAAAACAATATTTTTATAATAAACTAATAATTTTTATTAACTTTTTATAACTTTTATATTTTATACTTTTTAATCGTTTTAGCGTAATTTTTATATTTTCTTCGGTCGTACTTAGTTTTTAGTCTAGTTTTTTGTCGTAGTTTTATTTTTATTTCTAGAATTTTTAGGATTGCCGTAAAATCCCTTAAGTGCCTATTCCTTAGACTAAGTTTTAGGTGCTTTAGAATTTTGCGACGCCTTTTGAAGTTTTAGTTTCTTTTTAAGTTATTTCCATTTGGGATTTAGTTTTTCCTGTAAGCTTTAATATTTTTAGACACCTTTTACTATGTATCAATTATCATTCCAATTAGTAATTTCAATTTGCGATTATAATTTTAAGTTAGTTGTAGTAATAAGGTTAGGTTAGTCAAGTATTTTTAAGTTTTTATAAGTTTCTTTTATTTTTCCGTCACCTTTTATTTTTCAACCATTTTTCTTTTTCGACCTTTTGCGACGAACTCTTTTTCTCTCTTATTTCTCGCTATTCTAGTTTTTAGGACTTAGAATTTTTTCTACTTCTTATCTAAATTTCTTAAAATTACGAAAATTTATTTTAAGTGGTTAAATTAATAGACATCAAAATTTTCTGGTTCGTAGTAATAGTTGGATTTGTACGTGGACCGGGTTATTGGAGCCAAACAGTCCTCAATTATATTGAGACCAAACGAATCCTGCCCCTCTGCTGCATCTTTTGGCTATTCGAAACGTGGGCAAAATCAGAAAAGTCTATTGATTGGATAACTTATTATAATTTTTCTTTCCTTTTAAAAACTAATAGGATATTCAGTGAATGCACCGAGCAAGACGTTCATCACCTTTTGTACGTTCACCACCTTTAACTAGATCAAGACATTTAGCAAATATAACCGCCGTTGATTTTTCTTTAGAATCGTCATCCAGTCAACCAAGTACTTCAGTTCAAATTTCCGATAATCCATTTTTTGAACCCAACCTCACAATTGAGAATCCGGAAAATATTCAGGAACGGTTCATAGATCCTGAACCATTAAACTTTCCTCCGGAACCACCAATCATTCAAACAGAGATTGTTGAGGAACGAACTATTAAATCAGAATCATCTAGTGATACCGATTCAACAAATTCAATTATGGAGAATCTGGAACCTTTAAGTATGGAAGACCGAATGAGAGCTAAACGCACTGGCCAAGGTCACGCAATTACTCATCCAGACATTAATGTGCCAGATTATGAAATCAAAGGACAAATTCTACACATGGTAACTAATCAATGCCAATTTAGTGGTGCGCCGAAGGAAGATCCAAATGAACATCTACGTACCTTTAATAGGATCTGCACACTATTTAAAATCCGAGAAGTTGAGGATGAACAGATATATCTCATGTTATTTCCCTGGACTTTAAAGGGAGAAGCCAAAGATTGGTTGGAATCGTTACCTGAAGGGGCGATCGATACATGGGACGTTTTAATTGACAAATTTCTTAAACAATTCTTTCCTGCATCTAAAGCCGTAAGACTTCAAGCAGAAATTGTTACGTTCACACAGAAACCAAATGAAACTCTATATGAGGCATGGACAAGATATGGAAAGTTGTTAAGAGGATGTCCGCAACATGGTTTAGACACCTGTCAAATAGTACAAATATTCTACCAAGGATGCGACATCACTACAAGAAAAGACATAGATATAGCAGCTGGTGGTTCTATTATGAAGAAAACCGAAACTGATGCTTACAAAATTATTGATAACACTGCTTCCCACTCACATGAGTGGCACCAAGAAAAAGATATCATTAGATCATCTAAAGCAGCTAGAGCCGATTCTAGTCATGACTTAGATTCCATTTCCGCAAAGATAGATGCTGTGGAGAGACGAATGGAAAAGATGACTAAGGATATTCACTCAATACGAATTAGTTGTGAGCAGTGTGGAGGACCACATTTGACAAAAGATTGTCTCAGTATTGAATTAACAATGGAACAAAGAGAGAATATTTCATACATAAACCAAAGGCCTGGAAATAATTATCAGAATAATTATCAACCGCCAAGACCGATTTACAATCAAAACCAGAATTATAACCGAAATATTCCATACAACAACCAACAAGGTCCTAGCAATCAACAAGTATCCAATAATACTTACAATCAGCAAAGACCGAATTTTCAAAACAAACCACCACAACAAACCGATGATAAAAAGCCGAATTTAGAAGATATGATGACGAAGCTAGTTGAAACTCAAACGCAGTTTTTCACATCTCAAAAACAAACAAATGAACAAAATGCTCAAGCATTTAGAAATCAACAAGCTTCTATTCAAAATCTGGAACAAGAAGTAAGTAACCTAGCAAGGTTAATAGGTGAAAGAAAACCGGGAAGTCTACCTAGTGATACAAACGCTAACCCCCGGAATGAAACAGCTAAAGCTATTACCACAAGAAGTGGTACAACACTTAAACCACCTGAAATACCTGTAACTTCTGATGAAACTATTCCTACTCCACAAGAACCACAACCTGATCAAGATAAGGAAAAAGAACCGGTAGTTGAAAAGGTTAATGAAAATAACACAGTTAAGGATAAACCTTATGTTAAACCATACCAACCACCACTTCCTTACCCGAGTAAAATGAAGAAAGAAAAACTTGAAGCCGAGCAATCCAAATTTTTGGATATGTTTAAACAGATAAATGTAAATCTTCCTTTCATTGATGTGATTTCAGGAATGCCAAGATATGCTAAATTCTTGAAAGATCTAATCTCAAATAGAAAGAAAATGGAAGAACTCTCGGCTGTCACTATGAATGCAAATTGTTCAGCAGTGCTGTTGAATAAGATACCAGAAAAATTATCTGATCCAGGAAGTTTCACAATTCCATGTTTTCTGGGTAGTCTTAGTTCAATAGAAGCATTGGCAGACTTAGGTGCTAGTATAAATTTAATGCCGTATTCACTATACGCTAAACTAGACCTTGGAGAATTGAAACCAACCAGAATAAGCATACAACTAGCCGATAGATCAATAAAATATCCTAGAGGGATAATGGAGAACATGCTAGTTAAAGTTGGTACTTTAGTATTTCCAGTAGATTTTGTTGTTTTGGACATGGAAGAAGATTCTCAAGTTCCTCTCATATTAGGAAGACCATTCTTAAACACGGCTAAAACAATGATAGACGTGTTCGGTAAGAAACTGACCCTAAGTATAGAGGATGAGAGTGTTACCTTTTCAGTTGATAGAGCAATGCAACAACCACAATCTGCAGATGATACATGTTATTATATTCAAACTATAGATGCACATGCAGAATTATTAAAAGAATTTCCAGAATTACAAGGAACAGGAGAATGTTCTTTAGGAGAAGGTAATGAACCAATTGATGAAGCTGAAATGTTAGCTACACTTATAGCTAATGGATATGAACCAACAACAGAAGAAATTCAAATGCTAAAAGAAGAAGACAGATATCGATATAAATCATCGATAGAAGAACCTCCGAAATTAGAGTTAAAGCCACTTCCAAACCATTTGGAATACGCTTATTTACATGGTGAATCTGAATTACCTGTAATAATATCGTCTTCTCTTACTGAAAATGAGAAATCACAACTCATTTCTGTGTTGAAAGCTCATAAACCAGCCATTGCATGGAAGATTCATGATATTAAAGGAATAAGTCCTTCGTATTGCACACATAAAATCCTTATGGAAGAAGGTCATAAAACGTATGTGCAACGCCAACGAAGACTAAATCCTAATATGCAAGATGTAGTTAAGAAAGAGATTATTAAACTGCTAGATGCAGGTTTAATTTATCCAATCTCTGATAGTCCATGGGTAAGCCCAGTTCAATGCGTACCTAAGAAGGGTGGCATGACTGTCATCACAAATGAGAAAAATGAGCTTATTCCTACTAGGACTGTAACAGGATGGCGTGTATGTATTGATTATAGAAAATTAAATGACGCCACTAGAAAAGATCACTTTCCCTTACCTTTCATAGATCAAATGTTGGAAAGATTAGCCGGAAATAGTTACTATTGTTTTCTAGATGGATTTTCCGGATATTTTCAAATTCCAATAGCACCCGAGGACCAAGAGAAAACCACATTCACGTGCGCTTATGGTACTTTTGCTTACAAACGCATGCCATTTGGACTTTGTAACGCCCCTGCAACCTTTCAAAGGTGTATGATGGCGATTTTTCACGACATGATAGAAGAATGCATGGAAGCATTCATGGATGACTTTTCAGTCTTCGGTGATACATTTAAATCATGTCTAGTTAATCTGGAACGAATGCTAATTAGATGCGAAAAATCAAATCTAGTACTTAATTGGGAGAAATGCCATTTCATGGTTAAAGAATGCATCGTTCTTGGACATAAAATTTCAAAAGAAGGAATTGAAGTGGATAGAGCTAAAGTAGACGTAATTGCTAAACTTCCACATCCCACCAATGTTAGAGGAGTTAGGAGTTTTCTAGGGCATGCCGGTTTTTACCGACGTTTTATAAAAGATTTTTCTAAAATTGCCACTCCTATGAATAAACTCCTAGAAAAGGATGCGCCATTCATCTTTTCAGATGAGTGTATCAAATCTTTTAATATTCTTAAAGAGAAACTCACTAATGCACCAATCATGATAACACCAAATTGGAATCTACCATTTGAACTAATGTGCGATGCAAGTGATTTTGCAATGGGAGCCGTTTTAGGACAAAGGATTGAAAAACGATTTCAACCTATATATTATGCTAGTAAGACATTACAAGGAGCACAAACGAACTATACAACTACTGAAAAAGAACTCCTTGCTATTGTCTTTGCTTTCGACAAATTTTGTTCATAACTCGTTTTATCCAAAACAATAGTCTATACCGACCATTCTGCTCTTAGATACCTATTTTCAAAACAAGATGCTAAACCAAGATTAATCCGTTGGATCATACTCTTACAAGAGTTTGATATTGAAATCCGAGATAAAAGAGGAGCAGAAAATCTCGCCGCTGATCATCTTTCTCGTCTTGAAAATCCTGAGTTAGAAGTTCTAAATGAATCGGCCATACAAGACAACTTTCCTGATGAATATCTATTGAAGATAGATTATAAAGAAATCCCATGGTTTGCAGACTATGCAAACTACTTAGTTTGTGGATTCCTTGAAAAAGGATTATCGTACCAAAGACGAAAGAAATTCTTCAGTGATATAAAACACTATTTCTGAGAAGATCCACATCTGTTTAAAAGTTGTCCCGATGGAATAATACGCCGATGTGTATTTGGAGATGAAGCTAGTAAAATTTTAAACCATTGTCACACAGGACCAACAGGAGGGCATTATGGGCCTCAACTAACAGCAAGAAAAGTTTATGATGCTGGATTCTATTGGCCAACAATTTACAAAGACGCACACCTTCTTTGCAAATCTTGTGATGCATGTCAAAGGGCCGGAAAAATAAGTCAACATGATGAAATGCCACAAAATGTCATCCAAGTATGTGAAGTATTTGACATTTGGGGTATTGACTTTATGGGTCCATTTCCAAAATCTCATAATAATCTATATATACTCGTAGCCATTGATTATGTATCTAAATGGGCGGAAGCACAAGCTCTCCCAACTAACGATGCACGAGTTGTAGTCAATTTTTTAAAACGTCTTTTTGCAAGGTTTGGAACACCGAAAGCTTTAATAAGTGATCGGGGTACTCATTTCTGTAATAATCAACTTGAGAAAGTTCTTAAAAGATATGGAGTAACTCATAAAATCTCCACCGCATATCATCCACAAACAAGTGGACAAGTTGAAAATACCAACCGAGCTTTAAAACGTATTCTAGAGAAAACCGTAGGATCAAATCCGAAGGAATGGTCCATTAAATTGGAGGATGCACTCTGGGCTTTTAGAACAGCCTACAAAACTCCAATTGGAACCACACCTTTTAGACTTGTTTATGGAAAAGCATGTCATCTTCCAGTAGAAATTGAACACAAAGCATTTTGGGCTTTGAAGACATGTAATCTTGATTTACATGAAGCCGGACGTCTACGATTAAGTCAACTAAACGAATTAGAAGAATTAAGACATGAAGCATACGAAAATTCGTTAATCTATAAAGAAAGAACGAAGAAATGGCATGATAAAAGAATCAGAAGTTCAAAAGAATTTAAAGAAGGAGACAGAGTTCTTCTTTTCAATTCACGATTCAAGCTATTTCCTGGAAAATTGAAATCAAGATGGTCTGGACCATTCATAGTCAAAAGAGTTTTCCCATACGGAACGATAGAATTGATAAATTCAAATGGGATTGAATTTAAAGTTAATGGTCACAGAGTTAAACATTACATACATGGTCAGATGGAAGTCGACAGCGAAGTTAATCACAATTTCGACACCACAGCTAACTAAGTGTGGGGAGAATCAAGTCTTTAAAGGATAATATGTATTTCTGTTAGAGTTAGATTGTCTTTTTTCGTGTAGTTCTCGAAAATGGAACCCGAATGGTCTTTCCCTAGCAGACCCTAAAGAACTAGTCTTCTCCCCCCATTCTGAATTTTTATTTTTTTTTTAGGTTTTTACGAAATGAAGACTGCCTGTGAACTAAACCATGGTCTAATGCTACACGCTTTGATCACTAAACGTAATAATGACATACTACCGAGTGAAATAGTATCAGTAATCAGAGAAAGAATGGACGGAGTTAGAAAAGAATCCAGATGCGAAGATAATAAGTTACAATTTGGTAAAGGAAAATCAAAATCCGCAGCGAAAAGAAGAGCACGACACCTAGAAAGATGTTACAAATGCGGAAAATGGTCACATGGAGGTAAATGTTCAAATAATCAAACCTATTCAAATACCGAATTTGTTACTTTATGCAGAGACGGACCGTTCATATGTTTAGAAGAAAAGACACTGAATGCTCGAGGTTACGCTTATGTAGCAATGGAAAACCAATTAAACCGACTATCTTATGAATGGAATAGATCATATAACTAAGAAATCTATTTCACAGGTATGTCTGTACAGTTTTTATTTTTATTTTTATTTTTAACCTTTTGATAATAAACGCTAATTTGTTCGCTAAAAAGTATTAAATTGGTATTGAATAAAATTAGGTTTGGCGACCGAAATTATTGATATCATTCAAAAATTTATTACATCACTGCGAAATTTAACGTTTATTCTTAAGGTATAAATATCTTTAATCAATCAACCCAAAATATTTCAAAAATTCGTCATGAGTCAAATTAGGTCTTGGAACCGAAATTACTTTACCGAAAAGAGGGGCGCATATTTTTGATAATATTTGATTGATTAAAGTGGGATAAAAAGACAAAAAGATTTTTAATTTTATTTTTACCATATTTTTAAAATTAATATTTAAATCTTAAATTAATATTGTAAACTTTGTAAAAACAATATATTTAAAATTGTAAATATTTGAAAAAATTAATATAAGTTTGATATGAATTTATAAATTTTTAAATTAAGTTTGGTGTGAATTTTTAATTTTTAAAATATAAATTTTTAATTTTATGCATTTCAAATTTTAAGTTTGGTGTGAATTTTTAATATTAATTTTGAATTTCATATTTAAGTTGTGTGAATTTAAAAACAAAAATTTACTTTATCTCATTAAGTTAAGAATATGATTTTTAAAATTCGTCGTAAGTTGAAGACTAGGTCTTTGAACCGAAATTGCTTTACCCGAGGGAGGGACGAGAACTTTTATTATCATTATTTTTAATCTTATTGATTTAAAGTATGCCAAAAAAATTAAAAAAATCCAAAAATCTAAGCTTTTAAAACAATCGCTTGAAAATGACAAAATTTTAAAATTTTGTCGAGGGACGGACTAGGGCATCGTCCCGAAACGACCTCGTCCTAAAAAGAAACAAAATTTTAAAATTTTATTAATTCTAAGTTTTAAAAGTATAAGGTTTTTAAAAAAAAAAAAAAAAAAAAATTAAAATACCAGAAATCAGACCCCATGCGACTCGCATGGGGTGTAGGCATATATCATGCGACTCGCATGATGAGTAAAATCGGGTCAGATACAAAAAGTTCCAGCGGCCTGTTTCTTTCTCACAATACACACACATATACACGAACTTGCACCCAAATACTCTCAAAAATCCGCCATTTTTCACCAAATTTCTTGCAAAACTTCACAACAATCATGCCTAGATTCAGTAGTTTCAACCCCTTCAGGAACATGGTAAAGATTTCACCCCTAATCTCTTTAAATTCGAATTTTTGTGTTCTTGAGCTAGAAATTTTATATTTTGATTTTGTTAATTTTAGGTGTAATTAGAGCTAAATTGTTGCTATATTATGCATGTATATCCTAGATTGAAGCTATTTAACATAAATTGAAGCTAAAAACTTCAAATTTTTAAGAATCTAGGGTTTGTGTTCTTGAGCAATTTGGGGCTTTTTGATATAAACAGGTTATGGCCGATTTTTGTCATGAATTGTTGCTAAATTAAGTAGTGTAACATGTTTAGGTAGTTAATTGATCCAAACTTTGAGCCTAAACATGTTTTTGAGAATTAAAGTAGACTTTTTAAGTTTAAAAATTCATGAACTTGGATAATTTGATATAAAGGCCATTTGAAACTTGTTTCATTGCTAGTAGTGATTATTTTGGCATGTTATTTGAGATAAATGCTTATGAACTTGATGTACATTTTTCGTATATGCTTATTGACAAAGTGTAGACTTAACAAAAATATGAAAATGAGCACTAGTTTGATTTGAATGCCATGTAACAAGTGTTTAATTGCTATAATGATTATTGTTGACATGTTTAAGAGTTTAAATGTGATAAAACATTGTACACATTTTCGTATGTAAAAGTGTAGAATTGTTATTGTTAAGAAAATGTGTATAAAATGTGTTATGAATTAAACATGTCATCATAATTGTTTCAAGTTATTATTTTGCTAACACTAATGCATATTTGGATGCACAAATTTTGTGTTTAATGTGTTTTGCAGAGAAATACAGATACGAACGGTGCATCATCGTCCAGACAACCAGAGCCCGAACCGGAAATGTTTTATGAACAAGAACAACATATGCAACAAGAAGAAGAACAACATGAGGATCAACATATTCCATATCACGATCAAGATCAATTATTCATGAATCAGTTTCGTCAATTCGCTCCACATCAAATGATTCTGAGCTTAGACATTAATGAAGATCAGTTACACCCAAATCTGAGATTTGATCGATGTTGGATAGAGTATCCAGATTATCAAAAGAACATGCACATTCTCTACTTTAAGGTTGTTGAAATGCCAAGGGCAATTGACTGGGTACCTTTGGAAACAGTTGACCTTGCCGAACCGATTCGGGAATTATTGGTGCAAAGGTATGGTAATTCTCAGTTTAACGATTGGATGCGCCTATTTTCCATTCGTAGAACCATATATAGGGAATGGTGTATAGAATTACTTAGTACTATTAAGTTAAACAGTGATGTTAGGAGGATATATGATAGAAGCTTTATTAGATTTCTGTTAGGTGGACGCATGTACAGAATGTCCATGATAGATTTAGCCAGGGCCTTACAGATTTACACCCCTGCTGAACTTTTGAGCCCCGACTGTAGTAGCCTGATTGCCCAAGGAGAAAGGATAGATAGGGAATTTGATATTAACGCCGTCTGGAGGCGTATGTCCCACTTTAATGAATTTCACGCCAGTGGAAATCATACATACTTAGATATAGATAGAGCTGAACTCGGGGTGATTCATAGATTCTTAGCAAACACAATTACACAAAGGGGTAAGAATAAGGAGAAATTGACAGTAAACGATTTGTTCTACCTCAAGTGTATTAGAGACCCGAGGAGTTTCGTTAACATTCCCTATTGTGTTGGTTATTATCTCGCTAATGTAGTTTCGGGGATGAAATCGGGGAGTATTATAGGTGGTGGTATTTTCATTACTCTCATTGGAGAGTATTTAGGTGTGGATAAGCACCAAGGGGGTCCAATGAACGAAATAGAGGACGAAGGTGAAACTATAAGTTCAAACCTTTATCACGGTGCAAGGGTATTATTGATGAGACGTGGTCGGGTATATCGATACGAGGGACCTCAGCGACAGGTAGAAAGAGGTTCGGATGACGAAATGGAAGAGGCGAACAACATTATAGGAGTTGTTCGGGAGACTGCTCTTGATTTAGGCGTTCGTATGGAGGATGAATACATGACGAACTATGATAGGCATATGCAGTACGAGGCATGGCAACGTCGGAATGACTACGAGCATTCCCGGTAACGAGAGCATGGCCGATGGGATTATCATCAGCGCCAAATTATGAGCCAGTTGCAGCCTGGCGAGATGTATTATCCGACCCGACCCGCATACTATCCTGCACACCAGCCAGAAATGAGACCGCCCTATGACATATATGATTATGACGCAGCATACCAGTTCACCTATCAACAGCCATGGAACCCTGATCCGAACATGAATTGGGATCCCTATCCTAATTATCCTCCTAACCCACCTCCTGATCAGTAGAGATAAGTTGGTAATTTATATTTTTATTATTTTAAACACTTAACATTTTAATTACATTTATGTAATGTTTGATATTTCTATTATTATTGTGTACTAATATTTTTCTTATAATTTGAAAGTGGGATGCCAAAGTTCCATTTCAAATTGCATGTATGATTATATTTGTATTGTATGTATTTTATGTTATGCACAAAATAGGATAAAACAATGCGTTTTCAAAGACTGGCATTAAGTTCAGCAAAAGCAAGTAATTTTTGACGACAATGATGCAAAATATATGTGAAATAACAACAAGACGGAATGAACAAATGACGTGCACCATTTATCATTCAAACAATCAAACGACAATATGTTTGAAACTTTGGTAAAATTTAATCATTTTTCTGCGATAATCACCCTCAATAATTTAAATTATTTCTGATTTCTTGCAAATGAGGGCATTGCAAGATCTTAAGTGTGGGAAGGGGTTAAATTCTTTCGGATTTTAAATTTTTTTTTTTTAAACACTTGGTTACCATTAAAAATGCTAGTAACGCAGTAGTTGTGTTAGAATCTAGTGCTCTCCGATAACAAGGAACAGCCCTAGTCTTATATACTGACTACCCACTTCTAGTAAATTTTTCTAAATTTTTAACAAAATGGATTCAAAATCATGTTTATACATATTTATGAACGATTAAAACTAGGTCATTGAGCCGAAATTATCGTTACCTCGGAAAGGACATAAATTGAGAAACAACCAAAACGTTAGAATTCATTTAATAAGAATGGAATAGAAGAGAAAAAGGCAAAGAAAAATATAAATAAAAGCCAAGTGTGGGAAAAGTTTGCCAAGTTATTCAAAACATATCACATATTTTTGTACAAACAATTGAAAATACTTTTGTTTTGAACAATAATCAAATGTTTTACCCGATGAAAGAAAAGAAGAGATGGATCTACACGATGAATCAATTCCATCATTAGAAGGAAGTAAAGTCTTCCGAAAAAGACACACGCTTCTTGATTTAGGTCATGAAGTTGTCGTCCAGACCAGCTGTAGGTTGACGAAAAATCTAGAAAAGTCATCACTAAAATCAGCAGGAAATCCACGGACCTCAGCATTAAACAGGGTCGCCAAGTGGTCAGATTTATCCTAACCATGAGAAGGATTTATCTCGTACAATGGGGAGGCACCGTGCAAATTAGCTTGATAAGACTAATGAATCAGATCCCCAGAAAGGATAATCTCCTTAAAGATTAAAAATCAGCTTTTAAGCCTGATATTACTCAATCCTTGAGATTGACCTTAAAGATTGAGAATTCAAACTCATGGAATTCAATGATATCTAAACTCGAGCTTGAACGAGAAAATATTTTGATCAAAATTACAAACCAATTTGTTTTCTGAAAATCCATTTTCAATGCGTTCATTACCATTGAACGTAAAATCCTAGGAATTCACCTGGAATTCATTAGGTCACCTGAACCAAATCGGGTGTCAACCGTAAGAACGGTGGTTGCATAGCATGGTCGGAGACAGGACCTTGTGCCAGACCGAAAAATTAAAGGATGATCTTTACTATTGCTCCTACCAAGGATAGTTCTAGCATCCGACACGTTAATAAGACCATAATCATCTGCATGTCATAGGACATTGCCTTAACAGTTTCTTGTTCATCGCTTTCCTTTACAACCGGACGGTAGTTTACCGAAAGTTAATATACGGAACAAGTAAACTGGATGTGTGCTTTCCGATACAGGGATAGCAGTGGATTACACAAACCTAAAAGTTTTAGCCAAAATATTGATCCACAAATATATTTTGCAACACCAAAGAATGGATTAAATCAGAAAACTTGTCTAGGATAAAATCTAGCTTGAATTTTCAAAAGATCAAATGTTTTCATAAAGATCCAATTTCCTTAAGGATCTACATTTTTATAAGTCATGTGGGACTGTAAACCGCCTTTCAAATGTACACTTTGCTTTGGAAACTGAAAGTAAATCGGCTATTTGATTGCCAGTGTCGTTGGCCTAAACCCGAGGCAACTATAAAAGACACACCCACCTTAACCACATCGTTACTATCATTGTTTATACCGCCATATCAAAATCACTGATGTATAAAGTGTGAAGAATAAAGAAGTGATTTGTATGTTTTTATTTCAAGACTGTATTGCTTGAGGACAAGCAACGCTCAAGTGTGGGGATATTGATAAGGCTAAAAAGGAACATATATTTTATAGCATTATTCCCCAAGAAAGACAAGATTTTAGTTGGTATTGTTCGATTTACAAGCAATATTCGTTTAAATATTAAAAAGTGAAGACAAAAGGCAGATTCGACAAATTGAAGACAAAAAGGTCCAAAGAGCTAAAAAGTACAAGATACAACTAAAAAGGTTCAAAATATTGATAAGGAACGTCTCAAAATGACAAGAGTACAAGTTACAAGACGCAAAGTACGCGATTTAAAATAATACGCGAGGACGTCCGAAAATCCGGAACCGGGACCTGAGCCTAGAAGAAACGCCCGACGCAACGGACCAAAAATATCTACTCAACTATGCATATAAATATAATATAATATATAAATAATTATTAAAATTATTTATATATTTATATTATTTATTTATTATGTCGGCAAGCAATCAGACAAAAGATCATGAGCTGGAATCTCTTGCCATGCGACTCGCATGGCTGGAAGGGGAAACTCATGCGAGTCGCATGACCCCCTTTTCCAGGCCACATTCTATTTAAAGCGACTTCTGGCATCCGTTTTCTTTACACCATAATATCTATCTCCCTCTATCTCAAACATATGATATAAATAAATATTTATAATTTTAATTTTAATTATAATTCTAATAATAAGGGTATGTTAGCGAATGTTGTAAGGGTGTAAGTCGAAATTCTGTCCGTGTAACGCTACGCTATTTTTAATCATTGTAAGTTATGTTCAACCTTTTTATATTAATGTCTCGTAGCTAAGTTATTATTATGCTTATTTAAAACGAAGTAATCATGATGTTGGGCTAATTACTAAAATTGGGTAATTGGGCTTTGTACCATAATTGGGGTTTGGATAAAAGAACGACACTTGTGGAAATTAGACTATGGGCTATTAATGGGCTTTATATTTGTTTAACTAAATGATAGTTTGTTAATGTTAATATAAAGATTTACAATTGGGCGTCCCTATAAATTACCATATACACTCGATCGGACACGATGGGCGGGGTATTTATATGTACGAATAATCGTTCATTTAACCGGACACGGGAATGGATTAATAGCCACTAGAATAATTAAAACAGGGGTGAAATTACATTCAAGGGTAATTGGTGTAATTGTAAACAAAGTAGTAAAACCTTGGTTTACACGCAGTCGATAACCTGGTGTATTCATTAAACAAAGTATTAAAACCTTGTTACAATTCGAATCCCCAATTAGTTAGAATATTTAACTTCGGGTATAATAATAATTTGACGAGGACACTCGCACTTTATATTTATGACTGATGGACTGTTATGGACAAAAACCAGACGGACATATTAAATAATCCAGGACAAAGGACAATTAACCCATGGGCATAAAACTAAAATCAACACGTCAAACATCATGATTACGGAAGTTTAAATAAGCATAATTCTTTTATTTCATATTTAATTTCCTTTATTTTATATTTAATTGCACTTCTAATTATCGCACTTTTATTTATTGTTATCGCACTTTTAATTATCGTACTTTTTAATTATCGTAAGTTTATTTTATCGCACTTTTATTATTCGCAATTTCATTATCGTTATTTACTTTACGCTTTAATTTAAGTCTTGTATTTATTTTATATTTTACATTAGGTTTTAACTGCGACAAAAGTTTTAAAATCGACAAACCGGTCATTAAACGGTAAAAACCCCCCTTTATAATAATAATATTACTTATATATATATTTGTATTTTTATAAAAGTAAACTAATATAGCGTTGAGCTTTGTTTAAAGATTTCCCTGTGGAACGAACCGGACTTACTAAAAACTACACTACTGTACGATTAGGTACACTGCCTATAAGTGTTGTAGCAAGGTTTAAGTATATCCATTCTATAAATAAATAAATATCTTGTGTAAAATTGTATCGTATTTAATAGTGTTTTCTGCTAAAATTAATAACTATTTTATATACACCTCGCATAACATCAGAGGTCGTGCTTTTACTGACGCATTTGGCCATCGTCGTAGGGTTACTGCTCGTAAACGAGTTGTGCCATACCCTGCCGACCCACAGATACGTAAGGTTCCCCGTTACGTATTGACTATTCCTGGAACCGTACCACCTAGATTTAGATACGGACCACTTACATCTAGGGACATACCGTCTACATCCGGAGCCGGACCATCTACATCAGCACCACCGGCACCACCGGCACCACCCGCCCCACCTGCACCGCCTGCCCCACCAGCTCCCTCTAACGAGGAACTGATGAGGGAGATTGAGACTCTCCGAGCTCGAGTCACTGAGCTCGAGGAGCAGTTGGCTCGAGGAGCAGTTCACCCGCCTTCACCGTAGGACTTTGTATTTAGATTTCATGATGTAATCTAGATATAGTTTCATGTATTTCATATGTATTGTACGAACTTATTCAGATGTATGAAACTTATTATTATTAATGAATGGAACTTTGCGTTATTTAATTCCTGCACGATGTTCTATTTACATTGCTGTACGATGATTCTGTAGTATTTGTACCTAGATGCATTATTTAATAACATGTGATGTTTTGATTCCATGTTGGTCACTATATACTGTATTATTACTACTTGCACGTTGGATTTTGACTTGAGTCAAAATTTTGTTTAGAATACCATGGCTAACGGAAGATCCACACCTACCGCTGCCCAGATTGAGGACATGATCAACGAACGGGTCGCTGCAGCCCTAGCAGAAAGAAATCTCGAAGCTCCACCGCCGAAGCGAAACGCCATATTTTTAAATTTTAAGTTATAATTTGTTTTTGTAAAATTTATATTTTTGTTTAAAAAATTAAAAAAGTAAAAAAAAAAAAATTTTAAAAACTATAAAAAATCGAAAAAAAAAATATAATATTTTAAAATCTATTTTTAAGTTTATTTATAAAATTATAAAGTATTTTCTTTTTAGTTTTAAAATTTTAAAAGTTTTTATTATTTATATATTTTATTTAATTATAAAACAGAAAAAGAAAATAAATATTAAATAAAAATTACGATTGAACCTGTCATTGACCCCCCTGATTTGAACCTGCAAGGAAGGTCATGCGACTCGCATGACCCCCTCCCTAAAATCATGCGACTCGCATGATGACCCAGGTCAGGCCACAAACTTACCCTAATTCCGCATTTATTACGGGTATTATTTAATTAATATTATCTAAACCCTAGTTTTTATTAATTATTATATTTAAGTTTTAGTTTAATTAATTTTTATTACTTATAATTATTTTTTATATTTTATAAACTTAATACTTTTATTATATAAAATATAAAAACAATATTTTTATAATAAACTAATAATTTTTATTAACTTTTTATAACTTTTATATTTTATACTTTTTAATCGTTTTAGCGTAATTTTTATATTTTCTTCGGTCGTACTTAGTTTTTAGTCTAGTTTTTTGTCGTAGTTTTATTTTTATTTCTAGAATTTTTAGGATTGCCGTAAAATCCCTTAAGTGCCTATTCCTTAGACTAAGTTTTAGGTGCTTTAGAATTTTGCGACGCCTTTTGAAGTTTTAGTTTCTTTTTAAGTTATTTCCATTTGGGATTTAGTTTTTCCTGTAAGCTTTAATATTTTTAGACACCTTTTACTATGTATCAATTATCATTCCAATTAGTAATTTCAATTTGCGATTATAATTTTAAGTTAGTTGTAGTAATAAGGTTAGGTTAGTCAAGTATTTTTAAGTTTTTATAAGTTTCTTTTATTTTTCCGTCACCTTTTATTTTTCAACCATTTTTCTTTTTCGACCTTTTGCGACGAACTCTTTTTCTCTCTTATTTCTCGCTATTCTAGTTTTTAGGACTTAGAATTTTTTCTACTTCTTATCTAAATTTCTTAAAATTACGAAAATTTATTTTAAGTGGTTAAATTAATAGACATCAAAATTTTCTGGTTCGTAGTAATAGTTGGATTTGTACGTGGACCGGGTTATTGGAGCCAAACAGTCCTCAATTATATTGAGACCAAACGAATCCTGCCCCTCTGCTGCATCTTTTGGCTATTCGAAACGTGGGCAAAATCAGAAAAGTCTATTGATTGGATAACTTATTATAATTTTTCTTTCCTTTTAAAAACTAATAGGATATTCAGTGAATGCACCGAGCAAGACGTTCATCACCTTTTGTACGTTCACCACCTTTAACTAGATCAAGACATTTAGCAAATATAACCGCCGTTGATTTTTCTTTAGAATCGTCATCCAGTCAACCAAGTACTTCAGTTCAAATTTCCGATAATCCATTTTTTGAACCCAACCTCACAATTGAGAATCCGAAAAATATTCAGGAACGGTTCATAGATCCTGAACCATTAAACTTTCCTCCGGAACCACCAATCATTCAAACAGAGATTGTTGAGGAACGAACTATTAAATCAGAATCATCTAGTGATACCGATTCAACAAATTCAATTATGGAGAATCTGGAACCTTTAAGTATGGAAGACCGAATGAGAGCTAAACGCACTGGCCAAGGTCACGCAATTACTCATCCAGACATTAATGTGCCAGATTATGAAATCAAAGGACAAATTCTACACATGGTAACTAATCAATGCCAATTTAGTGGTGCGCCGAAGGAAGATCCAAATGAACATCTACGTACCTTTAATAGGATCTGCACACTATTTAAAATCCGAGAAGTTGAGGATGAACAGATATATCTCATGTTATTTCCCTGGACTTTAAAGGGAGAAGCCAAAGATTGGTTGGAATCGTTACCTGAAGGGGCGATCGATACATGGGACGTTTTAATTGACAAATTTCTTAAACAATTCTTTCCTGCATCTAAAGCCGTAAGACTTCAAGCAGAAATTGTTACGTTCACACAGAAACCAAATGAAACTCTATATGAGGCATGGACAAGATATGGAAAGTTGTTAAGAGGATGTCCGCAACATGGTTTAGACACCTGTCAAATAGTACAAATATTCTACCAAGGATGCGACATCACTACAAGAAAAGACATAGATATAGCAGCTGGTGGTTCTATTATGAAGAAAACCGAAACTGATGCTTACAAAATTATTGATAACACTGCTTCCCACTCACATGAGTGGCACCAAGAAAAAGATATCATTAGATCATCTAAAGCAGCTAGAGCCGATTCTAGTCATGACTTAGATTCCATTTCCGCAAAGATAGATGCTGTGGAGAGACGAATGGAAAAGATGACTAAGGATATTCACTCAATACGAATTAGTTGTGAGCAGTGTGGAGGACCACATTTGACAAAAGATTGTCTCAGTATTGAATTAACAATGGAACAAAGAGAGAATATTTCATACATAAACCAAAGGCCTGGAAATAATTATCAGAATAATTATCAACCGCCAAGACCGATTTACAATCAAAACCAGAATTATAACCGAAATATTCCATACAACAACCAACAAGGTCCTAGCAATCAACAAGTATCCAATAATACTTACAATCAGCAAAGACCGAATTTTCAAAACAAACCACCACAACAAACCGATGATAAAAAGCCGAATTTAGAAGATATGATGACGAAGCTAGTTGAAACTCAAACGCAGTTTTTCACATCTCAAAAACAAACAAATGAACAAAATGCTCAAGCATTTAGAAATCAACAAGCTTCTATTCAAAATCTGGAACAAGAAGTAAGTAACCTAGCAAGGTTAATAGGTGAAAGAAAACCGGGAAGTCTACCTAGTGATACAAACGCTAACCTCCGGAATGAAACAGCTAAAGCTATTACCACAAGAAGTGGTACAACACTTAAACCACCTGAAATACCTGTAACTTCTGATGAAACTATTCCTACTCCACAAGAACCACAACCTGATCAAGATAAGGAAAAAGAACCGGTAGTTGAAAAGGTTAATGAAAATAACACAGTTAAGGATAAACCTTATGTTAAACCATACCAACCACCACTTCCTTACCCGAGTAAAATGAAGAAAGAAAAACTTGAAGCCGAGCAATCCAAATTTTTGGATATGTTTAAACAGATAAATGTAAATCTTCCTTTCATTGATGTGATTTCAGGAATGCCAAGATATGCTAAATTCTTGAAAGATCTAATCTCAAATAGAAAGAAAATGGAAGAACTCTCGGCTGTCACTATGAATGCAAATTGTTCAGCAGTGCTGTTGAATAAGATACCAGAAAAATTATCTGATCCAGGAAGTTTCACAATTCCATGTTTTCTGGGTAGTCTTAGTTCAATAGAAGCATTGGCAGACTTAGGTGCTAGTATAAATTTAATGCCGTATTCACTATATGCTAAACTAGACCTTGGAGAATTGAAACCAACCAGAATAAGCATACAACTAGCCGATAGATCAATAAAATATCCTAGAGGGATAATGGAGAACATGCTAGTTAAAGTTGGTACTTTAGTATTTCCAGTAGATTTTGTTGTTTTGGACATGGAAGAAGATTCTCAAGTTCCTCTCATATTAGGAAGACCATTCTTAAACACGGCTAAAGCAATGATAGACGTGTTCGGTAAGAAACTGACCCTAAGTATAGAGGATGAGAGTGTTACCTTTTCAGTTGATAGAGCAATGCAACAACCACAATCTGCAGATGATACATGTTATTATATTCAAACTATAGATGCACATGCAGAATTATTAAAAGAATTTCCAGAATTACAAGGAACAGGAGAATGTTCTTTAGGAGAAGGTAATGAACCAATTGATGAAGCTGAAATGTTAGCTACACTTATAGCTAATGGATATGAACCAACAACAGAAGAAATTCAAATGCTAAAAGAAGAAGACAGATATCGATATAAATCATCGATAGAAGAACCTCCGAAATTAGAGTTAAAGCCACTTCCAAACCATTTGGAATACGCTTATTTACATGGTGAATCTGAATTACCTGTAATAATATCGTCTTCTCTTACTGAAAATGAGAAATCACAACTCATTTCTGTGTTGAAAGCTCATAAACCAGCCATTGCATGGAAGATTCATGATATTAAAGGAATAAGTCCTTCGTATTGCACACATAAAATCCTTATGGAAGAAGGTCATAAAACGTATGTGCAACGCCAACGAAGACTAAATCCTAATATGCAAGATGTAGTTAAGAAAGAGATTATTAAACTGCTAGATGCAGGTTTAATTTATCCAATCTCTGATAGTCCATGGGTAAGCCCAGTTCAATGCGTACCTAAGAAGGGTGGCATGACTGTCATCACAAATGAGAAAAATGAGCTTATTCCTACTAGGACTGTAACAGGATGGCGTGTATGTATTGATTATAGAAAATTAAATGACGCCACTAGAAAAGATCACTTTCCCTTACCTTTCATAGATCAAATGTTGGAAAGATTAGCCGGAAATAGTTACTATTGTTTTCTAGATGGATTTTCCGGATATTTTCAAATTCCAATAGCACCCGAGGACCAAGAGAAAACCACATTCACGTGCCCTTATGGTACTTTTGCTTACAAACGCATGCCATTTGGACTTTGTAACGCCCCTGCAACCTTTCAAAGGTGTATGATGGCGATTTTTCACGACATGATAGAAGAATGCATGGAAGTATTCATGGATGACTTTTCAGTCTTCGGTGATACATTTAAATCATGTCTAGTTAATCTGGAACGAATGCTAATTAGATGCGAAAAATCAAATCTAGTACTTAATTGGGAGAAATGCCATTTCATGGTTAAAGAAGGCATCGTTCTTGGACATAAAATTTCAAAAGAAGGAATTGAAGTGGATAGAGCTAAAGTAGACGTAATTGCTAAACTTCCACATCCCACCAATGTTAGAGGAGTTAGGAGTTTTCTAGGGCATGCCGGTTTTTACCGACGTTTTATAAAAGATTTTTCTAAAATTGCCACTCCTATGAATAAACTCCTAGAAAAGGATGCGCCATTCATCTTTTCAGATGAGTGTATCAAATCTTTTAATATTCTTAAAGAGAAACTCACTAATGCACCAATCATGATAACACCAAATTGGAATCTACCATTTGAACTAATGTGCGATGCAAGTGATTTTGCAATGGGAGCCGTTTTAGGACAAAGGATTGAAAAACGATTTCAACCTATATATTATGCTAGTAAGACATTACAAGGAGCACAAACGAACTATACAACTACTGAAAAAGAACTCCTTGCTATTGTCTTTGCTTTCGACAAATTTCGTTCATATCTCGTTTTATCCAAAACAATAGTCTATACCGACCATTCTGCTCTTAGATACCTATTTTCAAAACAAGATGCTAAACCAAGATTAATCCGTTGGATCATACTCTTACAAGAGTTTGATATTGAAATCCGAGATAAAAGAGGAGCAGAAAATCTCGCCGCTGATCATCTTTCTCGTCTTGAAAATCCTGAGTTAGAAGTTCTAAATGAATCGGCCATACAAGACAACTTTCCTGATGAATATCTATTGAAGATAGATTATAAAGAAATCCCATGGTTTGCAGACTATGCAAACTACTTAGTTTGTGGATTCCTTGAAAAAGGATTATCGTACCAAAGACGAAAGAAATTCTTCAGTGATATAAAACACTATTTCTGAGAAGATCCACATCTGTTTAAAAGTTGTCCCGATGGAATAATACGCCGATGTGTATTTGGAGATGAAGCTAGTAAAATTTTAAACCATTGTCACACAGGACCAACAGGAGGGCATTATGGGCCTCAACTAACAGCAAGAAAAGTTTATGATGCTGGATTCTATTGGCCAACAATTTACAAAGACGCACACCTTCTTTGCAAATCTTGTGATGCATGTCAAAGGGCCGGAAAAATAAGTCAACATGATGAAATGCCACAAAATGTCATCCAAGTATGTGAAGTATTTGACATTTGGGGTATTGACTTTATGGGTCCATTTCCAAAATCTCATAATAATCTATATATACTCGTAGCCATTGATTATGTATCTAAATGGGCGGAAGCACAAGCTCTCCCAACTAACGATGCACGAGTTGTAGTCAATTTTTTAAAACGTCTTTTTGCAAGGTTTGGAACACCGAAAGCTTTAATAAGTGATCGGGGTACTCATTTCTGTAATAATCAACTTGAGAAAGTTCTTAAAAGATATGGAGTAACTCATAAAATCTCCACCGCATATCATCCACAAACAAGTGGACAAGTTGAAAATACCAACCGAGCTTTAAAACGTATTCTAGAGAAAACCGTAGGATCAAATCCGAAGGAATGGTCCATTAAATTGGAGGATGCACTCTGGGCTTTTAGAACAGCCTACAAAACTCCAATTGGAACCACACCTTTTAGACTTGTTTATGGAAAAGCATGTCATCTTCCAGTAGAAATTGAACACAAAGCATTTTGGGCTTTGAAGACATGTAATCTTGATTTACATGAAGCCGGACGTCTACGATTAAGTCAACTAAACGAATTAGAAGAATTAAGACATGAAGCATACGAAAATTCGTTAATCTATAAAGAAAGAACGAAGAAATGGCATGATAAAAGAATCAGAAGTTCAAAAGAATTTAAAGAAGGAGACAGAGTTCTTCTTTTCAATTCACGATTCAAGCTATTTCCTGGAAAATTGAAATCAAGATGGTCTGGACCATTCATAGTCAAAAGAGTTTTCCCATACGGAACGATAGAATTGATAAATTCAAATGGGATTGAATTTAAAGTTAATGGTCACAGAGTTAAACATTACATACATGGTCAGATGGAAGTCGACAGCGAAGTTAATCACAATTTCGACACCACAGCTAACTAAGTGTGGGGAGAATCAAGTCTTTAAAGGATAATATGTATTTCTGTTAGAGTTAGATTGTCATTTTTCGTGTAGTTCTCGAAAATGGAACCCGAATGGTCTTTCCCTAGCAGACCCTAAAGAACTAGTCTTCTCCCCCCATTCTGAATTTTTATTTTTTTTTTAGGTTTTTACGAAATGAAGACTGCCTGTGAACTAAACCATGGTCTAATGCTACACGCTTTGATCACTAAACGTAATAATGACATACTACCGAGTGAAATAGTATCAGTAATCAGAGAAAGAATGGACGGAGTTAGAAAAGAATCCAGATGCGAAGATAATAAGTTACAATTTGGTAAAGGAAAATCAAAATCCGCAGCGAAAAGAAGAGCACGACACCTAGAAAGATGTCACAAATGCGGAAAATGGTCACATGGAGGTAAATGTTCAAATAATCAAACCTATTCAAATACCGAATTTGTTACTTTATGCAGAGACGGACCGTTCATATGTTTAGAAGAAAAGACACTGAATGCTCGAGGTTACGCTTATGTAGCAATGGAAAACCAATTAAACCGACTATCTTATGAATGGAATAGATCATATAACTAAGAAATCTATTTCACAGGTATGTCTGTACAGTTTTTATTTTTATTTTTATTTTTAACCTTTTGATAATAAACGCTAATTTGTTCGCTAAAAAGTATTAAATTGGTATTGAATAAAATTAGGTTTGGCGACCGAAATTATTGATATCATTCAAAAATTTATTACATCACTGCGAAATTTAACGTTTATTCTTAAGGTATAAATATCTTTAATCAATCAACCCAAAATATTTCAAAAATTCGTCATGAGTCAAATTAGGTCTTGGAACCGAAATTACTTTACCGAAAAGAGGGGCGCATATTTTTGATAATATTTGATTGATTAAAGTGGGATAAAAAGACAAAAAGATTTTTAATTTTATTTTTACCATATTTTTAAAATTAATATTTAAATCTTAAATTAATATTGTAAACTTTGTAAAAACAATATATTTAAAATTGTAAATATTTGAAAAAATTAATATAAGTTTGATATGAATTTATAAATTTTTAAATTAAGTTTGGTGTGAATTTTTAATTTTTAAAATATAAATTTTTAATTTTATGCATTTCAAATTTTAAGTTTGGTGTGAATTTTTAATATTAATTTTGAATTTCATATTTAAGTTGTGTGAATTTAAAAACAAAAATTTACTTTATCTCATTAAGTTAAGAATATGATTTTTAAAATTCGTCGTAAGTTGAAGACTAGGTCTTTGAACCGAAATTGCTTTACCCGAGGGAGGGACGAGAACTTTTATTATCATTATTTTTAATCTTATTGATTTAAAGTATGCCAAAAAAATTAAAAAAATCCAAAAATCTAAGCTTTTAAAACAATCGCTTGAAAATGACAAAATTTTAAAATTTTGTCGAGGGACGGACTAGGGCATCGTCCCGAAACGACCTCGTCCTAAAAAGAAACAAAATTTTAAAATTTTATTAATTCTAAGTTTTAAAAGTATAAGGTTTTTATTAAAAAAAAAAAAAAAATTAAAATACCAGAAATCAGACCCCATGCGACTCGCATGGGGTGTAGGCATATATCATGCGACTCGCATGATGAGTAAAATCGGGTCAGATACAAAAAGTTCCAGCGGCCTGTTTCTTTCTCACAATACACACACATATACACGAACTTGCACCCAAATACTCTCAAAAATCCGCCATTTTTCACCAAATTTCTTGCAAAACTTCACAACAATCATGCCTAGATTCAGTAGTTTCAACCCCTTCAGGAACATGGTAAAGATTTCACCCCTAATCTCTTTAAATTCGAATTTTTGTGTTCTTGAGCTAGAAATTTTATATTTTGATTTTGTTAATTTTAGGTGTAATTAGAGCTAAATTGTTGTTATATTATGCATGTATATCCTAGATTGAAGCTATTTAACATAAATTGAAGCTAAAAACTTCAAAATTTTAAGAATCTCGGGTTTGTGTTCTTGAGCAATTTGGGGCTTTTTGATATAAACAGGTTATGGCCGATTTTTGTCATGAATTGTTGCTAAATTAAGTAGTGTAACATGTTTAGGTAGTTAATTGATCCAAACTTTGAGCCTAAACATGTTTTTGAGAATTAAAGTAGACTTTTTAAGTTTAAAAATTCATGAACTTGGATAATTTGATATAAAGGCCATTTGAAACTTGTTTCATTGCTAGTAGTGATTATTTTGGCATGTTATTTGAGATAAATGCTTATGAACTTGATGTACATTTTTCGTATATGCTTATTGACAAAGTGTAGACTTGACAAAAATATGAAAATGAGCACTAGTTTGATTTGAATGCCATGTAACAAGTGTTTAATTGCTATAATGATTATTGTTGACATGTTTAAGAGTTTAAATGTGATAAAACATTGTACACATTTTCGTATGTAAAAGTGTAGAATTGTTATTGTTAAGAAAATGTGTATAAAATGTGTTATGAATTAAACATGTCATCATAATTGTTTCAAGTTATTATTTTGCTAACACTAATGCATATTTGGATGCACAAATTTTGTGTTTAATGTGTTTTGCAGAGAAATACAGATACGAACGGTGCATCATCGTCCAGACAACCAGAGCCCGAACCGGAAATGTTTTATGAACAAGAACAACATATGCAACAAGAAGAAGAACAACATGAGGATCAACATATTCCATATCACGATCAAGATCAATTATTCATGAATCAGTTTCGTCAATTCGCTCCACATCAAATGATTCTGAGCTTAGACATTAATGAAGATCAGTTACACCCAAATCTGAGATTTGATCGATGTTGGATAGAGTATCCAGATTATCAAAAGAACATGCACATTCTCTACTTTAAGGTTGTTGAAATGCCAAGGGCAATTGACTGGGTACCTTTGGAAACAGTTGACCTTGCCGAACCGATTCGGGAATTATTGGTGCAAAGGTATGGTAATTCTCAGTTTAACGATTGGATGCGCCTATTTTCCATTCGTAGAACCATATATAGGGAATGGTGTATAGAATTACTTAGTACTATTAAGTTAAACAGTGATGTTAGGAGGATAGATGATAGAAGCTTTATTAGATTTCTGTTAGGTGGACGCATGTACAGAATGTCCATGATAGATTTAGCCAGGGCCTTACAGATTTACACCCCTGCTGAACTTTTGAGCCCCGACTGTAATAGCCTGATTGCCCAAGGAGAAAGGATAGATAGGGAATTTGATATTAACGCCGTCTGGAGGCGTATGTCCCACTTTAATGAATTTCACGCCAGTGGAAATCATACATACTTAGATATAGATAGAGCTGAACTCCGGGTGATTCATAGATTCTTAGCAAACACAATTACACAAAGGGGTAAGAATAAGGAGAAATTGACAGTAAACGATTTGTTCTACCTCAAGTGTATTAGAGACCCGAGGAGTTTCGTTAACATTCCCTATTGTGTTGGTTATTATCTCGCTAATGTAGTTTCGGGGATGAAATCGGGGAGTATTATAGGTGGTGGTATTTTCATTACTCTCATTGGAGAGTATTTAGGTGTGGATAAGCACCAAGGGGGTCCAATGAACGAAATAGAGGACGAAGGTGAAACTATAAGTTCAAACCTTTATCACGGTGCAAGGGTATTATTGATGAGACGTGGTCGGGTATATCGATACGAGGGACCTCAGCGACAGGTAGAAAGAGGTTCGGATGACGAAATGGAAGAGGCGAACAACATTATAGGAGTTGTTCGGGAGACTGCTCTTGATTTAGGCGTTCGTATGGAGGATGAATACATGACGAACTATGATAGGCATATGCAGTACGAGGCATGGCAACGTCGGAATGACTACGAGCATTCCCGGTAACGAGAGCATGGCCGATGGGATTATCATCAGCGCCAAATTATGAGCCAGTTGCAGCCTGGCGAGATGTATTATCCGACCCGACCCGCATACTATCCTGCACACCAGCCAGAAATGAGACCGCCCTATGACATATATGATTATGACGCAGCATACCAGTTCACCTATCAACAGCCATGGAACCCTGATCCGAACATGAATTGGGATCCCTATCCTAATTATCCTCCTAACCCACCTCCTGATCAGTAGAGATAAGTTGGTAATTTATATTTTTATTATTTTAAACACTTAACATTTTAATTACATTTATGTAATGTTTGATATTTCTATTATTATTGTGTACTAATATTTTTCTTATAATTTGAAAGTGGGATGCCAAAGTTCCATTTCAAATTGCATGTATGATTATATTTGTATTGTATGTATTTTATGTTATGCACAAAATAGGATAAAACAACGCGTTTTCAAAGACTGGCATTAAGTTCAGCAAAAGCAAGTAATTTTTGACGACAATGATGCAAAATATATGTGAAATAACAACAAGACGGAATGAACAAATGACGTGCACCATTTATCATTCAAACAATCAAACGACAATATGTTTGAAACTTTGGTAAAATTTAATCATTTTTCTGCGATAATCACCCTCAATAATTTAAATTATTTCTGATTTCTTGCAAATGAGGGCATTGCAAGATCTTAAGTGTGGGAAGGGGTTAAATTCTTTCGGATTTTAAATTTTTTTTTTTTAAACACTTGGTTACCATTAAAAATGCTAGTAACGCAGTAGTTGTGTTAGAATCTAGTGCTCTCCGATAACAAGGAACAGCCCTAGTCTTATATACTGACTACCCACTTCTAGTAAATTTTTCTAAATTTTTAACAAAATGGATTCAAAATCATGTTTATACATATTTATGAACGATTAAAACTAGGTCATTGAGCCGAAATTATCGTTACCTCGGAAAGGACATAAATTGAGAAACAACCAAAACGTTAGAATTCATTTAATAAGAATGGAATAGAAGAGAAAAAGGCAAAGAAAAATATAAATAAAAGCCAAGTGTGGGAAAAGTTTGCCAAGTTATTCAAAACATATCACATATTTTTGTACAAACAATTGAAAATACTTTTGTTTTGAACAATAATCAAATGTTTTACCCGATGAAAGAAAAGAAGAGATGGATCTACACGATGAATCAATTCCATCATTAGAAGGAAGTAAAGTCTTCCGAAAAAGACACGCGCTTCTTGATTTAGGTCATGAAGTTGTCGTCCAGACCAGCTGTAGGTTGACGAAAAATCTAGAAAAGTCATCACTAAAATCAGCAGGAAATCCACGGACCTCAGCATTAAACAGGGTCGCCAAGTGGTCAGATTTATCCTAACCATGAGAAGGATTTATCTCGTACAATGGGGAGGCACCGTGCAAATTAGCTTGATAAGACTAATGAATCAGATCCCCAGAAAGGATAATCTCCTTAAAGATTAAAAATCAGCTTTTAAGCCTGATATTACTCAATCCTTGAGATTGACCTTAAAGATTGAGAATTCAAACTCATGGAATTCAATGATATCTAAACTCGAGCTTGAACGAGAAAATATTTTGATCAAAATTACAAACCAATTTGTTTTCTGAAAATCCATTTTCAATGCGTTCATTACCATTGAACGTAAAATCCTAGGAATTCACCTGGAATTCATTAGGTCACCTGAACCAAATCGGGTGTCAACCGTAAGAACGGTGGTTGCATAGCATGGTCGGAGACAGGACCTTGTGCCAGACCGAAAAATTAAAGGATGATCTTTACTATTGCTCCTACCAAGGATAGTTCTAGCATCCGACACGTTAATAAGACCATAATCATCTGCATGTCATAGGACATTGCCTTAACAGTTTCTTGTTCATCGCTTTCCTTTACAACCGGACGGTAGTTTACCGAAAGTTAATATACGGAACAAGTAAACTGGATGTGTGCTTTCCGATACAGGGATAGCAGTGGATTACACAAACCTAAAAGTTTTAGCCAAAATATTGATCCACAAATATATTTTGCAACACCAAAGAATGGATTAAATCAGAAAACTTGTCTAGGATAAAATCTAGCTTGAATTTTCAAAAGATCAAATGTTTTCATAAAGATCCAATTTCCTTAAGGATCTACATTTTTATAAGTCATGTGGGACTGTAAACCGCCTTTCAAATGTGCACTTTGCTTTGGAAACTGAAAGTAAATCGGCTATTTGATTGCCAGTGTCGTTGGCCTAAACCCGAGGCAACTATAAAAGACACACCCACCTTAACCACATCGTTACTATCATTGTTTATACCGCCATATCAAAATCACTGATGTATAAAGTGTGAAGAATAAAGAAGTGATTTGTATGTTTTTATTTCAAGACTGTATTGCTTGAGGACAAGCAACGCTCAAGTGTGGGGATATTGATAAGGCTAAAAAGGAACATATATTTTATAGCATTATTCCCCAAGAAAGACAAGATTTTAGTTGGTATTGTTCGATTTACAAGCAATATTCGTTTAAATATTAAAAAGTGAAGACAAAAGGCAGATTCAACAAATTGAAGACAAAAAGGTCCAAAGAGCTAAAAAGTACAAGATACAACTAAAAAGGTTCAAAATATTGATAAGGAACGTCTCAAAATGACAAGAGTACAAGTTACAAGACGCAAAGTACGCGATTTAAAATAATACGCGAGGACGTCCGAAAATCCGGAACCGGGACCTGAGCCTAGAAGAAACGCCCGACGCAACGGACCAAAAATATCTACTCAACTATGCATATAAATATAATATAATATATAAATAATTATTAAAATTATTTATATATTTATATTATTTATTTATTATGTCGGCAAGCAATCAGACAAAAGATCATGAGCTGGAATCTCTTGCCATGCGACTCGCATGGCTGGAAGGGGAAACTCATGCGAGTCGCATGACCCCCTTTTCCAGGCCACATTCTATTTAAAGCGACTTCTGGCATCCGTTTTCTTTACACCATAATATCTATCTCCCTCTATCTCAAACATATGATATAAATAAATATTTATAATTTTAATTTTAATTATAATTCTAATAATAAGGGTATGTTAGCGAATGTTGTAAGGGTGTAAGTCGAAATTCTGTCCGTGTAACGCTACGCTATTTTTAATCATTGTAAGTTATGTTCAACCTTTTTATATTAATGTCTCGTAGCTAAGTTATTATTATGCTTATTTAAAACGAAGTAATCATGATGTTGGGCTAATTACTAAAATTGGGTAATTGGGCTTTGTACCATAATTGGGGTTTGGATAAAAGAACGACACTTGTGGAAATTAGACTATGGGCTATTAATGGGCTTTATATTTGTTTAACTAAATGATAGTTTGTTAATGTTAATATAAAGATTTACAATTGGGCGTCCCTATAAATTACCATATACACTCGATCGGACACGATGGGCGGGGTATTTATATGTACGAATAATCGTTCATTTAACCGGACACGGGAATGGATTAATAGCCACTAGAATAATTAAAACAGGGGTGAAATTACATTCAAGGGTAATTGGTGTAATTGTAAACAAAGTAGTAAAACCTTGGTTTACACGCAGTCGATAACCTGGTGTATTCATTAAACAAAGTATTAAAACCTTGTTACAATTCGAATCCCCAATTAGTTGGAATATTTAACTTCGGGTATAATAATAATTTGACGAGGACACTCGCACTTTATATTTATGACTGATGGACTGTTATGGACAAAAACAAGACGGACATATTAAATAATCCAGGACAAAGGACAATTAACCCATGGGCATAAAACTAAAATCAACACGTCAAACATCATGATTACGGAAGTTTAAATAAGCATAATTCTTTTATTTCATATTTAATTTCCTTTATTTTATATTTAATTGCACTTCTAATTATCGCACTTTTATTTATTGTTATCGCACTTTTAATTATCGTACTTTTTAATTATCGTAAGTTTATTTTATCGCACTTTTATTATTCGCAATTTCATTATCGTTATTTACTTTACGCTTTAATTTAAGTCTTGTATTTATTTTATATTTTACATTAGGTTTTAACTGCGACTAAAGTTTTAAAATCGACAAACCGGTCATTAAACGGTAAAAACCCCCCTTTATAATAATAATATTACTTATATATATATTTGTATTTTTATAAAAGTAAACTAATATAGCGTTGAGCTTTGTTTAAAGATTTCCCTGTGGAACGAACCGGACTTACTAAAAACTACACTACTGTACGATTAGGTACACTGCCTATAAGTGTTGTAGCAAGGTTTAAGTATATCCATTCTATAAATAAATAAATATCTTGTGTAAAATTGTATCGTATTTAATAGTGTTTTCTGCTAAAATTAATAACTATTTTATATACACCTCGCATAACATCAGAGGTCGTGCTTTTACTGACGCATTTGGCCATCGTCGTAGGGTTACTGCTCGTAAACGAGTTGTGCCATACCCTGCCGACCCACAGATACGTAAGGTTCCCCGTTACGTATTGACTATTCCTGGAACCGTACCACCTAGATTTAGATACGGACCACTTACATCTAGGGACATACCGTCTACATCCGGAGCCGGACCATCTACATCAGCACCACCGGCACCACCGGCACCACCCGCCCCACCTGCACCGCCTGCCCCACCAGCTCCCTCTAACGAGGAACTGATGAGGGAGATTGAGACTCTCCGAGCTCGAGTCACTGAGCTCGAGGAGCAGTTGGCTCGAGGAGCAGTTCACCCGCCTTCACCGTAGGACTTTGTATTTAGATTTCATGATGTAATCTAGATATAGTTTCATGTATTTCATATGTATTGTACGAACTTATTCAGATGTATGAAACTTATTATTATTAATGAATGGAACTTTGCGTTATTTAATTCCTGCACGATGTTCTATTTACATTGCTGTACGATGATTCTGTAGTATTTGTACCTAGATGCATTATTTAATAACATGTGATGTTTTGATTCCATGTTGGTCAATATATACTGTATTATTACTACTTGCACGTTGGATTTTGACTTGAGTCAAAATTTTTTTTAGAATACCATGGCTAACGGAAGATCCACACCTACCGCTGCCCAGATTGAGGACATGATCAACGAACGGGTCGCTGCAGCCCTAGCAGAAAGAAATCTCGAAGCTCCACCGCCACCACCACCGGTTATTCCACCCGTTCGAAATGGGTGTACATACAAGGAATTCCAGAGCTGCAAACCGCATAACTTCAGCGGCACCGAGGGACCAGTTGGTCTCACCAGATGGTTCGAGAAACTTGAATCAGTATTCCGAGTTAGCAACTGTTCGGAGGACAATAAGACCAAGTTTGCATCTTGCATGCTATCTGACGGCGCGCTAACGTGGTGGAACACGTTAGCTCAAGCGAAAGGTATCGATGAGGCGTATGCTACGCCATGGGAGGAATTCAAGGCGGCTATGATTGATGAGTATTGTCCGAGAACCGAAATACAAAAGATGGAGATTGAATTTATGCAGTTGAAAGCCGTGGGAAACGATCTTAACAGTTACAATCGTAGGTTTTTGGAGTTGGCTCTTATGTGTCCGACCATGGTCACCCCCGAATTCAAGCGGATGGAGAAATACTTCTCGGGACTCCCTAAGTCCATCAAAGGAAATGTCACCTCATCCAAACCACCGAATGTTCCTGAAGCAATGCGCATGGCGCATACTCTCATGAATCAGATTCTTATTGATGAGCCGGAGAAGGCTGAGTTTGAAGCTGGTAGTAGCGAGAAGAGGAAATGGGATAACAACCACAACAACAACAACAACAACAACAACAATAACAACAACAACAACAACAACAATAACAGGGGGAGAAACTATGATCAAACCCCCGCCAAGAGGCACAACAACGGTGGAAACCCTAATACCAACAACAACACCAACACCAACCCGAACTACAAAGGAACCTTACCACAATGCAAACAGTGCTACAAACACCACACTGGGTATTGCAATGTTGTCTGTGAGAAGTGCCAACGGGCTGGGCACATAGGGAAGGACTGCAAGGTCACTACTTTGAATGGGAAGCCGAACACCAATGGGCCAAAGAATTGCTACGAATGTGGACAGAGGGGCCATTTCAGAAACGCGTGCCCAAACAAGCGAAAAGACGGAGGACCACCCCGAGGTAGAGCCTTCAATGTTAATGCAAGGGATGCACGCGATAACCCCGACTTGGTGACAGGTATATTCACAATCAACAATCTTTTAGCTTCTGTCTTGTTTGATACTGGTGCGGATAGAAGTTATGTATGTAGACATTTTTGCGATAAGATTAATTGGTCATTAGTCCCGTTAAAAGAAAGTATGCTTGTCGAGGTCACAAATGGAAAACTTGAAAAGGTTGACCATATTAGTCGTGGAGCTATTATCAACATAGCTGGTGCAGATTTCGAAATTGATTTGATACCTATTAAACTGGGAAGTTTTGACGTGATCGTCGGTATGGATTGGTTGAGTAAGATAAAGGCAGATATTATCTGTGGAGATAAAGAACTTCGCATACCACAAGGAGATGGCGAACCACTGGTTATCTACCTCGAAGATGAACCTCATTAGTTGCGTGAAAGCACAAAATATTATGAAGAAGGGACGTTTTGCTGTCCTAGCACATGTGAAAGCGGTAGAAACTGAGGTGAAGAGCGTGAACGACGTTCGAATTGTGAACGAATTTTCTGATGTCTTCCCAGAGGAATTGCTTGGATTGCCACCGCAGAGAGCTGTAGAGTTTCAGATTGATTTAGTGCCAGGAGCTGCACCTGTAGCTCGCGCACCTTATAGACTCGCACCTTTCGAGATGCAAGAATTACAGAGTCAACTACAAGAGCTATTAGATCGAGGGTTTATCCAACCAAGCTTCTCGCCTTGGGGCGCACCTGTGTTGTTTGTGAAGAAGAAGGATGGATCCTTCCGTATGTGTATCGACTACCGTGAACTCAACAAATTGACTATCAAGAATCGGTATCCTCTTCCACGAATTGACAATCTTTTTGATCAACTACAAGGATCGAGCGTTTATTCAAAGATCGATTTGCGATCCGGATATCACCAGCTGAGGGTGAAGGAAAGTGACGTGATGAAAACTGCATTCAGGGCCCGTTATGGTCATTATGAGTTTCTCGTGATGCCATTCGGTTTGACAAATGCACCTGCCGTGTTCATGGATATCATGAATCGTGTCTGCAAGCCTTACTTGGACAAGTTTGTTATCGTCTTCATAGATGATATCCTCATCTACTCTAAGAGCGAAGAAGAACATGAGCAACACCTCCGATTAGTGCTTGAACTCTTAAGACAAGAGCAACTTTACGCCAAATTCTCCAAGTGTGAATTTTGGTTGAAGGAAGTACAATTTTTGGGTCATGTTGTAAGCGACCAGGGTATCAAAGTTGATCCCGCCAAGATTGAAGCCATCAGCAAGTGGGAGACCCCCACTACTCCAATGCATATTCGCCAATTCCTAGGTCTCGCTGGTTATTACCGAAGGTTTATCGAAGGTTTCTCTCTGATTGCGCGTCCTTTGACCGCACTGACTCACAAGGGCAAGAAGTTCATTTGGGAACCCGCACACGAATCAGCATTCCAAACTTTGAAGAAGAAGTTAACCACCGCACCTATCCTATCACTTCCTGAAGGCATTGACGATTTCGTTGTTTATTGTGATGCATCAAAGAGTGGTTTTGGTTGTGTACTGATGCAACGATCAAAAGTTATTGCCTATGCCTCCCGACAATTGAAGATTCACGAGCGGAACTACACTACACATGATCTTGAACTTGGAGCCGTTGTCTTTGCACTCAAATTGTGGAGACATTATTTGTATGGAACTATGAGCACTATCTTCACCGATCACAAGAGTCTCCAGCACATCTTCGATCAGAAGCAATTGAATATGAGACAGCGTCGATGGATCGAGACGCTCAAAGACTACGACTGTGAACTCCGTTATCACCCTGGCAAGGCCAATGTTGTAGCAGACGCTTTAAGCCGAAAGGAGAGGACGGCACCTCTTCGTGTTAGGGCTCTGAACATCACCATCCATTCGAACCTCAACAGCCAGATCAGAGTAGCCCAAGATGAGGCTCTCAAGGAGGAGAATATATCTCACGAACATTTGAACATACTTGTCTCTCGATTCGAGGTTAGGGAGTCTGGACTCCGATGTTATGCCGGGAGAATTTGGGTACCTCTCTATGGAGATCTACGGAACCTGATACTTGATGAAGCACACAAATCGAGATATTCGATTCATCCTGGTGCGGGCAAAATGTACCACGACCTTAAAGAACAGTATTGGTGGCCGAATCTTAAGAAGGACGTTGCGACTTATGTTGGTAAGTGTTTGACTTGCTCGAAGGTTAAAGCCGAGCATCAGAGACCTTCTGGTTTACTCCAACAGCCGGAGATCCCACAATGGAAGTGGGAAAGGATCACAATGGATTTCATTACCAAGCTGCCGAAGACGGTGGGCGGATACGATACTATTTGGGTTATCGTTGACCGCCTTACCAAATCAGCACACTTCCTAGCGATGAAGGAAACTGATACAATGGAAAGACTTGCTCAGCTGTACATCAAAGAGGTTGTATCTTGTCATGGTGTACCTTTATCGATCATCTCAGATCGCGATCCCCGTTTTGCTTCTAGATTTTGGTGTTCTTTGCAAGAAGCCATGGGAACTCGTCTCGACATGAGTACTGCGTATCATCCTCAGACTGACGGGCAAAGTGAACGAATGATTCAGACCTTGGAGGACATGCTGCGTGCATGTGCCATTGATTTTGGAAAGGCCTGGGAAAGGCATTTGCCACTCGCCGAATTCTCGTACAACAACAATTATCACTCTAGCATTAATGCTACACCTTTTGAAGCATTGTATGGCCGTAAGTGCCGATCTCCTATTTGTTGGGCCGAAGTAGGCGAAAAGCAAATCACCGGACCCGAGGTAGTCCATGAAACGACGGAGAAGATTGCTCAGATTCAAGCTAGACTTAAGACTGCCCGTGATCACCAAAAGAGTTATGCTGATCTTAAGCGTAAAGACTTTGAATTCAACATTGGTAATCGTGTAATGTTAAAGGTTGCACCTTGGAAAGGTGTGATCCGTTTTGGAAAACGTGGAAAGTTGAACCCACGATATATTGGTCCTTTTGAAATCTTGGAACGTGTTGGACCCGTTGCATACCGTTTGGATCTACCAGCACAATTGAGCTCAGTTCATCCTACCTTCCACGTGTCAAACTTGAAGAAGTGTCTTGCTGCACCAGAACTTATCATACCACTGGAAGAACTTACAATTGATGACAAACTCCACTTTGTGGAGGAACCTGTTGAAATTATGGATCGTGAGATCAAAACTTTGAAACGCAACAAGATTCCGATTGTACGAGTACGATCGAATGCCAAATGAGGACCTGAGTTTACTTGGGAGCGAGAGGATCAAATGATGCGAAAGTATCCTCACCTTTTCCCGACTCCTCCATCTACCTCAGCTTAAAATTTCGGGACGAAATTTTCTTTAACAGGTGGGTAATGTAACGACCCTGGATTTTCCAACGTTTATTTATTAATAATTATTATTATTAATACGTGTGATTAAACGAATGTATGTTATTACATTTACATGTTACCATGATTGCCCGTACTTGACTTTTAAGTGCCCGAAACGTCTTTGTGACACACGAGACTTCACGAATAATATTTTCAAGTATTATTTGCATTCATGATTAAGTTTTATTAATCATTTTAATTAACTAAGGTTGTTGGTTAATTACTTGGGCTTTTGTTGGACTTTATTTGTTAAATACTTGAACTTGGGCTTGACTAGTGCAATGAACTTATGACCTTGGGCTTATAAGCCCACCCTACATTATTAGTGGACTAACTAGCCTAATATTACATGTAAGTAATACTTAGAGTTGTAACTAGTTGGTTATGTTACTTGGAATCTAGTTAACTTGTTATCCCCATGCACATACACCAAGTAACCAACCTTTTTAGCTTTTACATGCTTGTAACCAACAAACAACACCCTCCCTCCCTTGTGTGCAGCTGATCGACAGCTTCCCTAGGTGGGAAGGGATTCAAAATCTTTTATTTTACATCATTTGTTCACTTGCAAACCTCATTCACACACACACACTCATTTACTTGCAAAATCCTCTCAACATTTCCTCTCTTTTTCTCTCTAAACTTGTAAGTTACATGAGACTTTTTCTCTTCCTTTCTTCTTGTCAAAACCGTGATATATCAACCCACAATCATCATCATTCTTTCTTTGTTTTAATCTTTGTTTACTTGTGTTGATTTCTAGTAGTTGTTAGGTATTTACTTACTTGGTTTCAAGAATCTACCTTACTAGTTTTATTCTTCTTTTATCTTGTAATAGCAAGAACAATAAGAACATAAACTTTCTAGATATGTTCTACATTTGTTATTTTTAAAAATATTAATGTTCATGTGTTGATAAATTCATACTTGTAATTCATGTTAGTAAACTTTAAAGTTTACTTTACTTAAAGATCAAACCTTGGTTGAATCTTTAAAAGTATGAACAACCCATGAACTTATTTACTTGTTTATTTAGTTACTTGCACTTAAATTTTATGATTTTGGTTGTTGTTGGTCAAGTACTACAAGTTAGTCTTGATCTCATATCTCTTGGAACTTAAAGTTAACTTAAAAGTTCAAGAACATGTAAATAAGTTTTCTTTAAATATAACCTTGTATACTTATGCTTGATCTAGACTTTTGAGTCTTGGATCTTCAAGATCTAACTAAAGAACTATGTTCTACATCTTAAGATCTTGATTAGTTAGTTTACTTTCAAGTTTGTAACTTGTTATTAGCTTTAAAGTTCATGTATATGTCAAACCTAAGACTTTGATGTAACTTTGGTTCATCAAACTTCATACAACTCTTAAGTGAGTTGTGCTTCATGTCTTAGACTTGCACTAGGGTTATGATGGTCAAGACTTGGTTAAGAGGATGTAAACACACCCATGAGTTGTACACTTGAAGCTATATGCATCAAGGATGAGAACCATGATGAACATCAAACACCAAGACCACCGGAACCCTTTTAAACTTACTGTTTCTGTCCAAAACTTTCTGACCTGATGCTTCTGGAACATACCAGTAGACCTGGGCTGTTCTAACCATGATTTTTAGATAGATTTTTTCGAGTAGATAACTTTTCATATAGGACTCATCTTAATCCGAGTTACGGTTTGGGATTTATGGCCCTCCGATCGTTACTATGTCCTTTAACGTTGTGCTGAAATTTCTGACCTACTCGCACTTAGACCATTGCCACGGTCAAAACAAGACGAGTTTGCTTCTGTAAATTTTACCACACTTAAGGGACTCATAGACGGAGCCATGGCCACTGGTCTCACCTTAATTCAGTAAGGGTAGAGGCCGTGGTGACTGAATGAAGTCAGACTTTGTTGAAAACTACTTTCATAAACGAAACTTACTTTACGCCTTTTGTTTAATGATGAATGATGATGACCCTTAAGACCTTAAATACATACTTTTAAACCTATTAAGACAATTTACTGACTTAGTACTATTTGACTTCGGTTGAGGACTTCGGACCATTTACTTGCACACCTTTCCTGACTACTACTTTTCGACTACATTATCATTGTGAGTTATAGCATTCCCTTTTTACTTTAACTTATTTTGGGAACTGAGAATACATGCAGATTTTATGTTTTACATACTAGGCACGAGTACTTAAACTTATATATGTGTGGGTTATACAACGGCATAAACATTCCCTTTAGCTCGGTAACGTTTAATCATTGGTTTTTGAACCATGAACGCGAATCTTAGATATGGATCCATAGGGTTTGACATCCCCACTCGGGCTAGTCGCGCTAGCATTTAACGAGTGTTTAATACTTCGTAAACATACGCACTTGTCAAGTGTACTTTCAAGGGGTATAAACGTTAAGTTAGTTACCAAGTGCCCACGGTTAACATATACTTTATCATACTGTTTTGAAACGCTCTTTGTAGCACTGAAATCTCGTGGCCTACCTTACATACTGTTATACTTAAACTATAGCTCACCAACCTTTGTGTTGATGTTTTTAAGCATGTATTTCTCAGGTGCTTGAGGTTGCTTCCGCTGTCTTACTTGTTGTGCTGTAGACACCCGCTGCTTAGAGTTGTCCACGCATGAACTACTTTACTTTGCATTCAAACACTAGTACTTTTGAATTATGACTTGTAACGACCACTTGGGGTCACGTACACTTATTTATTGCTTCTACTTAGTGAAGCATACTTTTGGATTGTAAAACTTTTGATGTTGGTTTGACATCACTTTTAATTATGAATGCAAACTCTTTTTGAAAACGCATATAGTACTTAATCTTGTAATGATCCTGTTGTTGATGGTCCGTACATGATGATTTGGTACGGGGCGTCACATGCACTCATCCTTGCACCACCCAGAATGGTGTTTCTCACAACGATTACAATAAGGTTGGTTCCCTAAATAACCTCCTCTTGAATTTTCAGCAACCTTCTTATTCGAACCATGGTTTGATTCCTGAGTAGGCTCAATATTCCTTTTGCCTTCACTAGTCTTAGCCCCGGCTTGTTTATTAGCTGCGGCCTTTCTCCTCTTAGCCATCATCAAGTTTTGAGCCATAAGTATCACCGCATCTAAGGTTTCTTTACTAGCAGCAATAACATTTCCTTGAATCTCGTCAGGAAGACCTTCTATGTATCGCTCAATCTTCTTTTGTTCAGTGGGCACCATGTCTGGGCACAATGAAACCAACTCTATAAACCTGTTGGTATAAGCTTCAATATTGGTACCATTGACCTTCAATTCCCAAAACTCAACCTCTAGCTTTTGAATTTGGTTCCTTGGGCAAAACTTATCCGTCATCATTCTTTTCACAACAGCCCATGGAATAGCATTAGCAGCATCTAGC
This sequence comes from Rutidosis leptorrhynchoides, assembly GCF_046630445.1. NCBI lineage: Eukaryota > Viridiplantae > Streptophyta > Magnoliopsida > Asterales > Asteraceae > Rutidosis > Rutidosis leptorrhynchoides. Next base: position 393,371,665 of record NC_092336.1, on the reverse strand, counting down.
CCTACAGTTTGGGCATAAGCGTTCCACCAAGTCAAAGCAAGACCACTTAGTGTATGAGTGGCATACTTCACTCGGTCGGCCTCCGCGCAGTTACAGATGCGAAAAATTGATTCGAGTTTTTCGAACCAACGAGTTAGCTCGACTGCTTCCTCATTCCCATTGAAGTATGGAGGCTTATAGTTCATAAACTCCTTGTAGGTGCATGATGTAGGTGGGTTTCCTTGGTTGTTTCCTTGAATATTGTTGCCTTGGGCGGCAGCAAGCAGTTGTTGAAATTGTGCGGGAGTCAAAGTGACATTTGGAAGAGCATTAGCACCACGAGTTGCCATTGATCTTCAATACACAAAAATAGTATTAGTTGAAGAGTTTGTGGTGCACTAGGTAGCAACACCAATGGATAAGAAAAGGTAGTATGGGTTAGTTAGTGATAATGATGGTGAAACAAGTGAGTAATTGGGTGTGCGGATAGATCCTTCAGTGTCAAATCCTTCGGTATCCAAAACGATGACTGGGTGATGACTAGATATCCTAGAGAAGGAGTACTATGTAGATTCTAAAGCACGGTATGATGGCAGGGATATAAGGGTAGTAAGGCAATCATAGATATGAGGATTACATTCAAACTAAGGCAGAAAAGGTTATAGTCCTATAGATTGCTAAGGCACCTAACTAACACATAAGACACACATAAAATATGCAATCCTGGTTCTCTATAACAACCTGGCTCTGATACCACTCTGTCATACCCCCAAATAGGGCCGGGGAAATATGACTTCACAATATCACAACACAAGTATGTATAAACGAGAACGACTCTATATGAGACATTTTTAATATAAACCAATGTATTAAAGCAGTGGAAAGTATTATGTCATTACAATTGTAAACTTAAATGTTCTAATGCAAAAGTATAAATGTATAAATGCGGACTCCAAAAGCAGCAAAGTCCAAATAGCAAATAATCTTTAGCAATCTTCACCTGAGACAAAACATGCTTAAAGTGTCAACCAAAGATGGTTGAGTGAACAACATAGGTTTAATAGTTATAACAAGTTCTTAGACCACAAGATTTAATTATAAAGTTTAATCAGTTCGGTAGTAGTGCTGGTGTATATGATATCGATACTAACCATAAGTTACCCTAAACACATCACGTTCGTGTCGTGCATCATTATTATGTATCCATTGACCATCGGTCATCCGGATAGAGACGTCACTCTCCATAGCGCTATTCACAATAACTAAGCTTGCCTTTATACGTAGCAATTAATGATATCATGGTAGGGATTTAGCATGAATCAAAGCATGTTAGCACAGTTTGAAATAATCAGAATAAAGTTTGAGTACTCGTGTCTAAGCGTAAAACAGTTTAAAAGCAAGCATGTGTCTCACCCCAAAGTTATAAAACAGTTAAGAAATAGTAAAAAGAGGGGCTATGAAGTTCACCTTAATAGCAGATAGATATTCCACGCAAGTTATATGATCGGAGTGTTGAACACGGAGATCTCAACCTAGAGATATTATGTTCGATTAGTTAATGTCTAATAGACGTAAAGTTTGTTTATTAATATAGTAAACTATATTAACAGTGACCGTTTTCGAGAAAGTTATATTTATATGAATGATAATATACTTAGTGTTATTAAGTGTTACTATATACGTATGTGTATAGGTTATACTAATAATAGTATTATTAATCTTTAATTATTCAACCTTTATATATATACCTATCATTATATGTTACATCTATAAATATACTTCTATGTGATACATACATATACATATATATTCTTTATTATTATTTTACATGTATTCATAACTATATGATATATATATAGTAGATGTATGTGTTACTTATATAATAATGTAAGATGATACATATACATATATTTATTACCTTTCTTATTATTAGGTTTACTAACTCATAATAATACTTACTTAATACACGTTCATACATACAATCACCCGTACATATACATATATATATATACACGTACATATACACGTATGTATATATTTACATATACACACACACATATACATACAGTGTATACATGCACATACGTAAGTATGCATGCATGCATGCATGCATGCATGCGTATATATCATCTTCATTATACGTCACTAATTATAATATCATAACTTTTTAATTAACATAATAACTAATCATATTCATTAACTCTAATCCTTATTAATCATACATACTCATATTCATAAGTTTTATTCATACTTACTAGTTACCTTATAAAATCATAAACTTTTATCATCTTTATCTTACTCATAGTCATTAATCATATTAACCATATCTTATCATAAACCTTTAACATAGCTTAACCTAATACTTCTAATGTATAATCTTATTAATCATTATTAATTATCCTCTTTTAACACATAAAATCATAAACTTCTTTATCTTTTATCTTTTAGCCATTTACTTATCTACTTACATATCAAGATCAATCTATAACCTTATTAATTTAACTCATGATCATGAAATCATAACTTTTAACATAACCTTACTACTTCATGAACAATTTGTAATTCACAACTCTTTATTATAACAACTAGTTTATTATCATACATCTTTTATCATTATCAAAATCTTATACTTAACAATTACTTGATCAACCTTTATCTTATTATTAGCCAATGACCCTAATCATTATTAACTATATTCATTCATCTTATTATTAACAATTAACTATAATACTTGATCATAATAGGTTACATCTAAACTCAACATAAAATCATAGACTTTTATCTAAATACATGTAATTACTATCCAAGAGATTTAAGTGAGATTAACTAGGGTTTAAAAGGCTACCTTAAGCAAGATTGGAGACAAGGATTGGTGATGAGTTTGGTACGTTACAGAAAACAGAAAACAAGCAGCAGCAACAGCAGGTAATCACGACCCAAAAGAAGTCTGTTTGGTCGACAGAAATTAGCAGCAGCACAGCAGATACTTGGACGACTTTAATCGACAGAAAGACAGAAAAACAATCAACAAATAATCAAACCACTATGGGCTGTTATGGGTCGAACAATACAGCAGGAAAACAGAAACAACTTACTTGATTTCCTGACTTCTTTGGTCACGTACAGCAGCAGGCAGAAACAGAAAAGAAACGCAACAGTTAGGCAGCAACTTGGATGGTTTGAAGGGGTGTTTTGGTTCGCGTATGCAGGTGGGACTCGTGGGGATTTTAGTCGACAGAAACTGGAAGGAAACAAGGAGATGATTAGGGGTTACTTGTCGACAGAAATCAGGCTGAATGAAGGTTGTTTTGACGACAGAAAATTGGAGGGAAAGCAGGTGTATCTAGTCGACTGAATTGCAGGGAATTTTGTGATGAATATCTTGGAAATTCATGAGGGTTTTATATAGTTGTTGGAGTTTCCTAATTGCTCTCTAATACTTGGAGATTAAGGGAAGAATTAGAGGTTAACTAGAATTAGCTAGCTTAAGGATTAAGTTTGTAAATCTCCTAAAGAAATCCTACAGCCGAAATCTTGTTACATGTATCTTATTTCCCCCCTTTTTTTATACGGCATTTTTTATTTATGCAAGTATTTATATTTTTTTTTATTACGGTTTACTTATTTATTTATATATATTATTTATTTTTTTATAATTATTATTATTATTAATATTAGGGTTATATTATTTAAATTACATTTTATTTATTTATTAGACCCTAATCTTTTATAAATTTTATTTGTTCCAATTAGTTTGTGTTAATTTTTATAGTTTATATAATGTCACTTTTAATTATTAATATATAGTTTATATTATTAATTAAGTACTAGGGTTAGGGTTTATTATTTAATATTTAATGGTATTAGGGTTTTGTAGTTAATAGGTAAGGTTAGGTTTAGGGTTTTATATCATATTAGGGTTTTTAAGTATAAATGTTCGTTTGTCGAAATGGATAACAACCCTAATGATGATGCACAGAATATGACATTGAAACCCTAAGGACGACTTGGTAAATTCAGAAGGGAAAAGTGTGGGTTGTTATAATTAATCGGAATGATTTAAATAATTCAAAGTGCATAATGAATTAGATTCAACAAACGATTATCTCAATGTATTATAAGCAATGAATACACAATTACAATGAAGATAGAAATCGTCAAGATGAACAAGAATTGAACGATTGAATAAGCAAACATGCATATTCTATTTATAGACTTGGGATTTTAGGAAGCATTATCCCCTCAAAGTCTGGATATCTAGTTCGCTAAGCTACCTCTACGATATATAAGGAAACAAGATAAAATTGCATCATTCAAATCTTCTATTCAAAAGTCTTCACTAGAATTCAAAGATATTCGCTTAGATGAAATCTATTCATTCCTATCTCTTAAGTCATCATGCGTATTCTCGAGTCATCAATTCTTATCTCTTTGAAGTTCATGTCACAGTCTATGTTTTCCACTTCATGTCAAAGTCTGTGATATCCAGACTCAAACACTCATACTCAAAACTACTTAGACTTAGCAAATATACATTTGACTCATCAGATTCTATACAATGATTTTCTCAAAAATCTCCCCACATCTGATGGTGTCAAAACTCTAAATAAACAAAGAGAACAAAAACTAACTTCAGACTAAACATTAAACAATTATGACAAATCAATGTTATGCATTCAAACTTGTCTCTTCTTTCTTCTAACATAGTAGACTTCCCGTCTTTGCTTTGTTTCTTTCTCTTCAGACTAGCTCAAGCCCCCGTTTCTCCAATCTTCTGTGTTCCTCCTTGATCTTCAAACTTAGAACTTAGACTTGAAATCTTCTCAATTTCTGACAGACTGTAAAACAAATGCTACACCAATTTTTATTCTGAATTGTAAGCAAATGAATTGTAAGCTTTGCTTAGACACATATTTTACTCCAAAAAGTTTTTTGAGTTTGCGAGTTTTCGATTGGCGGATGTTTCGAATCATCGCTCCAACATTCTGTTAATATTTTTTTTTCTCCATCCGGTGTCCAATGCATAAATTGGCGTTTTGAGCGTTTACTTGTTTCACCTACTTTTTTCTTTCCTTTATTTTGCTTGTCGTTGTTCGGTTTCGGGTATGGATTCAATAATTGATTTTGTTGGTAGTTGTGAAATGTATGGTATTTGTTGCAAAAAGAATTGTTGGTGGTTAAATGAAAATGATGGTTGTTGTGAAAAGTATGGGTTGTATGGTAATAGTGGTTGTTGCTGATATAATAGGTTTGATTATGTGAAAATTGCGAAAATCTTGTTTGATTTGGAAATGAATTGCTAGCTTGTTTGGAAGACGAAATATTCATTGACGGGATATGATTGCAAAAATCATTACGTGAATTCTTGTTGGGTTAGACACATTTTTTTGTTAATTTTAGAGTAATGTTGGATCATTTGTAGTGCTTTTGTAAGAAATGGATGTTTAAAATGTGGTATTAAATGGATTGTATTTGTATATAGTTGATTAAAAGTAATTAAAAAAAAACTAAAATGGCTATATTACTTTTTATTTTTATTTTTTATTGTTTAACAGATATAATTAAAAAAAAATAGACCGCACATATCAGCGTCACCAAACGTAAAAGGGACGGCTGGCGATGCCATCGTGCCCATCGACGTTAAATCTTGGCAGGATTTGGCGTGCGATTTGGCTTGCGTATAGAAAGGCCTTATTGGATACCAACGTTTTTTCAAATCTAGGTACAATTGTTCTTGTGAAAATCTAAAAGGCAAAAATTAAGTAATAGAAAACAAAACAAATTTTTGTAAACACTCCAATTTTTCCAAAGCTTCAAATAATAAAAAGGTCTTTTTTAATATGTTTTTAACCAAAAGATTAAGTTGATAATGTTAAAGGTTAAATTACTATAAGCCAAACCTAACCTAATAAACTAATAAGGAACCATTAGTATTGTCAAACATAAACGTTAGCGAAAAGAAAACTACTCTGTAATAAATAGGTAATGAACATGAACATGTCCGAGTCATTTGTGAGGCAACCGTACTTATAGTTTGACTTTTATTTTTAAATATTATCATTTATGAGACTACCGTACTTATACTTTGCCTCTTTAATTATTTTACTCTTGAAGTCATAGACTTTCAACCACCCTCACATGGATTTTACATACTCATTCCTCCGTCTTATATTAATAGTTCACACACAAAAATATACAATTTAAAGATATATCATTAAAATACTGTACTTTTTTTTACTTTTCACTTTTACCCGCACATTTTCTTTCTCTTTTAATCATATCGAAATATATTAAGGACATATGGATTATTAATTTGAAACATCTCAAAATAAAATAGTGAACTATTAATATGAGACAGATGGAATACAAGTTTAGGATTCTTCTTTCTGAAATTATGTCAGTTTATTTTCCTAAAAGTAGAACCCAATTTGATTCATGTTTTAAAGGTCTGAATATATATGAATGTGAAATATTTTCAGTGTGTTTAAGACTGTTTTTAACCGAGCGTCAAATCCCTTCCTTCAGACAGCCTGGACCAGTTTGACGCCCCCTATGCCAGTAATGCAGCGTCAAGGCTGGCGCTTAGGGGGCGTCAATTAAGTATTAGGTGAATAAAAAGCGTAAGGCGCATTTGTCAGTTTTTGATTGGTGCATGCATTTTTACCGTTGGCAACGGCTCTATGATAGTTTGAATTTCATTTTTTTTTTTTAATTCTCATATTTTATCTATTTAATCCTATTCCACACTTCGTTATTACAAACCAAAATAAACATTTGTTTTTCTATTTTTTCTACATTCTAATCTTATATTTTTGTAATTACATCATTTCGAAGGACGAGCTTGTTGTTCAACTCAGGGTCGGTACCGAGAATTTTAGTACCTAGAACTAAGTGAAAAAAAGACTCTTATGCCCCAACGAATTAGATAAGTTGTTTTTTAAAAAATGTCCTTAGATCCTAACGAATAAAATAAGCTATTTATAAAAAGGTCTTTGGGTCTTGCTAATAAATGCTAGTGGACTTTGATTTTTTTGTCAAGGACATTTGATTGTTGTTTTTGGACATATTGTGCTTCTTCTTCGCTGCTTCAGCTGTGTTTTCCTTGTTTTCATGTTTCTCAAATCTCCTGGCTCAAATTATTCAAGAATTAGAAGAAGAATCCGAATCTGAGCCGTGCATTTCAAGAGTTCGAGGTTATATTCCGAGAGAGTGTGAGGTCGCCGCGCAACGACTATGAGATCATTACTTTAGGGAGACGCCAAAGTATACTCTTGTAAAATTTAAAAGGCGTTTTTATATGCGTTGTCAATTAGTCCTGCGAATTGCCCAAGGCATAACTAATTTCTTTAGTCATTTCGCATTTTGCATTAGTTTTGTTATGTAATCTCTAGTTTTAAGATGTTTAGTTTATTTTATATTTTTAATTTATAATTTTATGTAATCGTTAAATTTTATGTATTGTTGAATTTGATGAAAAAATAAACCTATGTCTTTTATTATATTTAATGTGTAATTTATTTTATTTGTAACTAAATTTTTTATCATATTTATTTTAATGAAAAAAGAAAATAAAAACTGGTTAACCTTACAAACTCTGACAGAAGAATTTGACATTTGAGTTTAATGAAGATTAAATTGTGACATTGTTATGTCAAAAATAAATTTTTACTTTTTGACTAAAAGTATGTCATTTGTCTCTATGTCATAGACAAGGTTATAAACCGTCTAATAGTCATTTATGGATTAAATATTTGATGATGTGTTATACAGTATAAAACTCCGTAGTCTTTTAATTAGAATCGGATGGATTGGATATTTGTATTTTGTTTTTGTGCCAAAATAACAAATAATATAAAAATCGAGATCCTCATCGATAAATGAAAATTCTAACCGATACAATAAAACAAATGTCTCAAAACAAGTGAACGTTACAAACCGAGTTAACTCAAATCGAGTCAAAAGACATCCACAAGATAACTCACAAACCGGATGGATTGTATATAATATGGATGTTTGTTTTGTACGGAGTATGATTTAGGTTGGTCAAACTAAATATTTTGTTCTTATATAAAAAATTAATTAAAACTATTTAAAAATCAATTACGTTAAAGTGTCAAACATCGATGTTAGACGCGTGCTTCATGTACATCGTTGAACTAATTTGTATTTGAATAATACGAAAAAGAGAGAGAAAATTGTTGGAAGCTTCGACGAGCCCAACACACCCACTATAGAGAACTTTAGTTATACTACTCTTACTACACCAACACTTTGACGTTAGTTAGCCTTTAATTTTACGAATCCTTAGTGCACAATATTAGGTTAGGCGACAGTGTCGACCATATATCATTCAGGCGGTATAACCGACCATATATCACTTAGGCGGCAGAGCCGACCATATAAAAATAACACAAGTGCACTAAGAACTTAAACACAAACTAAGGCTTAACCGGAAAACTTAACAAAGAACACTTTTATTAATACAAAATACAATTACAATATTACTTATAAGTTTTCTCTTCTCTAACTCACACTCTTCTTACTTCCTCACAACTCTCACACCTTACACAAATGAACTACCCATCACCCATATTTATACTACCCCATGGAACATTCTAGAAACTAGATATTTCCATGGATAAATATCTAGATATTTCATACACATACAAATATCTAGATTTTTCCTACCATATACAAATATCTAAATTATTTCCTTTAACATATTAATATCTAGATATTTTTCCTCATATATAATAATTTCTTATTATACTAAATTTGCATTGTATTTTAACACTCTCCCTCAATGCAAATTTTCTTCTATCGGTGACTTGCAGACCATTCCAAGTGCTTCTCTGAATTTTTCAAACTTTGGTTTACTTAAACTCTTGGTGAATATATCTGCAACTTGTTCGTCTGTCTTTGTTGGCACCATCTTGATTTTTCCTTCAAAGACCTTCTCACGAACATAATGATAGTGCACTTCTATATGTTTGTTCTTGCATGAAAGACTGGATTCTCTGCTAGACGTATAGCTGATAGGTTATCGCAGAAAAGCTCTACTTGATAATCAGTTGATTGGTGAAGATCTTCCATTAGTTGCTTCAACCATGTAATTTCTTGTGTTGCTGATGATGCCGATCGATATTCTGCTTCAGTGCTTGACAAGGATACTGTTGGTTGTCTCTTGTTGCACCATGATATTAATCCTGATCCAAGACTAAACATGTATCCAGTTGTTGACCGTCGTGTATCATAGTCTCCAGTGTAATCGGCGTCACAATATCCAGTCACGTGACATTCTTTTGTTTTCTTGTATAAAATACCAAAGTTAATAGTGCCTTTAACATACCTTAAGATGCGTCGTACAACATCAAGGTGAGGCTTCTTCGGATTGCTCATGTATCGACTAACCACTCCAACTGCATAAGATATGTCTGGCCGGCTTAGTGTGAGATAAATAAAACTTCCGACCAACTTTCGATACATGGTAACATCTTGAAGACTTTTTCCTTCATATGCTAGTAGTTTTGTATTCGGATCCATCAGAGTTGAGATAGGTTTGCAATTAAGCATTCCGTACTTTTGTAAAAGATCTCGCGCATATTTCTGTTGTCCCAGAAATAATCCTTCTCTTTTCTGCTCTATTTCGAGTCCAAGAAAATGTTTGAGTCTCCAAGCTCCTTCATAAGAAATCTGATAGACAAATTCTCTCTTGTTCTTTGGATCTCCTCATAGTGATCTCCCGTGATGATTAAGTCATCCACATATACTATCACTATGGCTAGTTTTCCTTGATCGTGTTTCACAAATAAACTAGAATCTGAAGGAGCAACTGTAAAACCACTTTGTACCAAGAACTCACCAATTTTCCCGTACCAAGCTCTTGGAGCCTGCTTCAAGCCATATAGTGCCTTCTTTAATTTGCAGACATGCTTAGGATGGATCTTGTTCTCAAAGCCTCTTGGTTGCTCCATATAAATGTTTTTCTCAAGTTCTCTATGTAAGAAAGCGTTCTTGACATCCATCTGCCATAACTTCCAAGATTTGCTAGCAGCTAAAGCTAGTAGAACTCGAATTGTTGTGATCTTCGCTACTGGACTAAACGTTTCTTCATAATCCAGCCCATATTGTTGAGAAAAACCTCTAGCAACAAGTCAAACTTTATACCTTTCTATGGAGCCATCTGATCGAGTCTTCACCTTGTAAACCCATTTACAAGATATTGGTTTTACATCTTTTGGCTTTGGAACTAAATTTCATGTCTGGTTTTCTATTAGTTCATTAATTTCTTCTTCCATTGCTTTATGCCGCTCTTGAATTTGTGCTGCTTCTTCATAAGTGGAAGGCTCAATAGGTATTGATTCATCCACATGAGCAGCATTGGCATATCTCGGATTAGGTTGTCTCGGCCTTGTTGAGCTCCGTAATTCTTGTACATGCTCCTCGACATCCATTTGGCTTGGACGAACCTCTTCGGATGTAGATTGATGTACCCCAGTTTTCCATGGACTCGTTTCCTTAGAGTACGATCCATCTCCTTCTTTAATTGGATCCGATATGTTCTCTTTATGTTCTTCTTTCTCTTCTGGAAGTTCTTCTAATCCATGAGATTCTGAAAGCTCTATCTTTTGAGGTGACCACCATGAAGACGCTTCATCAAATACCACATTTCTTGAAGTATGGCACTTTCCAGTATTTGGATCACAACATCTCCATCCTTTTCTTGATTCATCATAACCGACAAAAATGCATCGAATTGCCTTCTTATCAAATTTGCTTCGTAGATGATCTGGTACGAAGACGTAGCATACACATCCAAAAACCTTAATATGGTTGACGGTTGACTTGATCTTCCATAATCTTTCATACGGCGAAATATGCCCCAACTTTGTTTGTGGAAGCCTATTTATCACGTATGATGCAGTTCTCATACATTCAGCCCAAAATCTTCCTAGCACATTCTTACCATGAAGCATACTTCTACAAGTTTCGGCAAGGTTAGAGACTCCATTCTGTTGTCGAGTATTGGGACAAGTTAATTGTCTTCTAATCTTGTGCTTCTCAAGATAGATATTGAACTCAGTCGATAAATATTCTCCTCCATTATCTGTGCGTAAGCACCTAATCTTATTATTGAGCTCACTTTCTATCTTCTTCTTGAACTCTTTAAACTTCTGAAAAGTCTCCGACTTTTCCTTCATGAAGTAAACCCACACATACCTTGAGAAGTCATCAATGAATGTCACCATATACTTCATTCCTCCAAGTGATGTTTGTTTCACTGGGCCAAAGAGGTCTGAGTGTATGAGCTCTAGTGGTGTCTTGGACTGATGTTGTGACTCCTTGAATGGCAATTGGTGAGCTTTTCCAAATTGACATCCAGCACATATTGAATCTGTTAGGATATCAATTTGAGGAAGCCCATTTACTATGTGTTTTACCATCATCTCCTTTAACTTGTTGTAGCCCACATGCCCAAGACGTTCATGCCAAAGATCAGCCGTCTCATTTTTTCGAATCTTATCCACATATGCTGTTTCAGCAGATAGCACATAGACCGACTCTATTCTTCTTCCTTGCATAATTGGATTGCCAACCACCTTCACTCTCTTGAATACAGACACATCTTCTGGTCCAAAGAGCATATAATTCCCTTCTGCTATCAATTGTGGTACTGACAGTAAATTCTTCTTTAGGCCAGGGACAAGATACACCTTCTCGAGTTGGAGCTTATGAGAGCCGCCTTCATTTGGAATTATTGTCTTTCCAATATGAGAAATAGACAACCTTGAATTGTCGGCTGTCAACAAGACTCTCTTTTCTTTGTAATCATCCATTTCTTGCAGCTTCGTCTCATCATTGGTCATATGATTTGAGCACCCAGAATCGATGATCCAATCATCTTTGTAGTTTATTTTTGACTTTAAAGTTGTTGTAAGAGCTTGATCATCTATGTCAGCTTCAACATCAACAGAGAGTCCAACTTCTGCATCCCATGTTTCCTCATTAATGGTTGCTTCGAATGTGACCTCTTTCTTCTCATCTCTTGCGACGGCCACATTTCCTTCAAAAGTTTGCCTTCTGGGGAATCTACAATCTCGAGCAAAATGACCCTTCTTGCCACAATTGAAGCATTCACCATTCTTTCTCTTATCATTTTCCCCGTATTGTTGGCGATGATCTCTTCTTCCTTGTTGAGCTCCCCCTGGAGTGTTGCCTTTTGATTTTGGGTGACCCTTCCACCCATATGTCTTACTTTCTTTCATCGCCTCTTGTCTTCGAGATGTTGCTTTCTTCTTATTGGTGAAGAGTGCATCTTCTCCGTCTTTTATGGTTACTTCATTCATCTGCTTGGCTAATGCCTCTTGATTAGCCAATAAATTCTATAGCTCTATTAATGATGGTTGAGTAGGCCATCCTCTCACAGCGGCTATAAATCCATTATACTTTGACCTTAAGTCGTGGATGATAATTCTCTTCATCCTTGAATCACTCACTTTCTCTTCAGGAGAAAGTTGAGATATCTCACGACAAATAGATTTCACCTTGGTGAAATACTGAGAATTAGATAGACTTCCTTGTGAGATACCTGCGAGTTCATTTTCCAAGAGCTGGAGGCGTGCTTCATTCTTCTTTGAAAATAATTTTTCAAAAGTTTCCCAAGCTGCCTTTAGTGTTTTCTCGTCACGGATGTGCTCCAATAGATCCTCCTCGATTGTAGTCTTTAATATAAATAAAGCCTTCCCGGCCTTGATGTTCCATTTTCTCAAGGCTTCGGTATTTTCTTTCGGTGGAGGCATTGTGTCACTACCAGCAACTATTTCCCATAAATCCTGTCCTTGTATGTAAGATTCTATACAAGTTCGCCAATAACCATAGTTGTGGTTATTGAGACTCTTGATTCCACTGCTCGTACTTGCAAGATCTGCCATCATGACGTCCAACGTTCAATAAGCTTGGTCCCTGATCGATGAGCTTTCAAAGTTCCTAACTGTGCTCCGATAGAATCTCCCTTAGAGCCTTGGTGAAAACAAGTCGATGTAAACGTCCAACGTTTACCGATTTCTTCCACTAGAAATGGTCCCGAACAACCCACTCTGATACCAATTGTTGGAAGCTTCGATGAGCCCAACACACCCACTATAGAGAACCTTAGTTATACTACTCCTACTACACCAACACTTTGACGTCGGTTAGCCTTTAATTTTACGAATCCTTAGTGCACAATATTAGGTTAGGCGACAGTGTCGACCATATATCATTCAGGCGGTATAACCGACCATATATCACTTAGGCGGCAGAGCCGACCATATAAAAATAACACAAGTGCACTAAGAACTTAAACACAAACTAAGGCTTAACCGGGAAACTTAACAAAGAACACTTTTATTAATACAAAATACAATTACAATATTACTTATAAGTTTTCTCTTCTCTAACTCACACTCTTCTTACTTCCTCACAACTCTCACACCTTACACAAATGAACTACTCATCACCCATATTTATACTACCCCATGGAACATTCTAGAAACTAGATATTTTCATGAATAAATATCTAGATATTTCATACACATACAAATATCTAGATTTTTCCTATCAAATACAAATTTCTAGATTTTTCCTACCATATACAAATATCTAAATTATTTCCTTTAACATATTAATATCTAGATATTTTTCCTCATATATACTAATTTCTTATTATATTAAATTTGCATTGTATTTTAACAAAAAATAACTTAGAAACAAAATGAGTAATGTATAAATGAACTTGAATTCTTATAATAAATTTATGCCCATAAAGATAAAATATTCTAATATTGAGTTTATGGGGTAATCTTTATGAAATTCAAACATGAATAAATTTTTTTGAATATTGATCATAACAATAACAATTAACTTTCTGAATATAATTAATCTCAAACCAATTTAATATATTAACAATTTTTTTTGGCGAAAAAATAAATAATATATATTGAGAAACACCTTTCATTTAAATGATGAAAAGTCCAATGTTACAATGCATAGATCAATGAACACAGACAACTCCAAAAATGACATTTACATTTCTTACAAAAACAAAATTGGAAGCAAATTGTGAAGCTTGAATCTTTGAAACTAAACTAGACAAGTAATATATTATTTTTATTTTTATAAAATTAAAATTAGATTTTACAATTTAGATTTTTTGATTTTTGAGATTATTATTCTTTGTGTAGATTCACGAAAAAAAAATATTTTTTACAGCACGTTAACATACATTAAATGTATGATAACTAATTTTTTTTTTGACAATATATATATATATATATATATATATATATATATATATATATATATATATATATATATATATATATATATATATATATATATATATATATATATATATAACATCAAATGATCGGTGGTAATACATTGTTTGGACAGATCCTGACGTTATGCTTTGAAAGTACAAGGTCACGAATAACCAAGACAAATTGACATTCACATTAAACGTCCTACACATTCCGGACGAAATTGTAACAAACATTGAAATTACAAGCAACCAGCACCACCTATCAAAAACCTAAGACATACATATAACCTTAATCTCATATCCAACCCCACAATTATCATAGCCAGTAAATCGCTCAACCAAAAAATGTTCACCGGGCAATCCAAGAACACCTAACCGGAGGCCTGCAAACTAAAGAACCCTCTCGTATCCGATAAACCCCAAGTCCACTCCAAGTAAAACTAGAGAAACACCGAGCACATCGAGTAAGTACCAATCACCGTCCAGACAGATAATACGACCCCGAGAGAAAACCCCAGCCCACATCAATTTTCCGAAGTCAACCAAGGACAACGTCGGCAACGACACCGAGTCCACCCAAATGGACTCGGCGACGAGACAGATGGAATGAACGAACCGGACAAGTAGCAACCGACCAGAACAAAACGCAAAATCACACCGTAAAAAAACCGAGCCACCTTCACCGATTTTCTATGGATGATAACAAACCCCAGACCCAAGCAGCCAACGAAACAGCGCCAAGCTACCGCCGGCAGCCACCGATAGTAACCAAAGACAACCACCACAGCCGATCACTATAATTCGCCGCCGACAGCTACCTAGAGTCCTGACAACCACTACTAACTGCCACCAACGTCCACCAACAGCAGCCATTAACCCTCCAGCGCCACCGACATCACCATGACTACCGAGTACCGCCAGGCTTCACACACAAACATGCACCACCGTCACCAACCCCAACGACCTTAACCCCTCACCAAACCCGACGCTGACCAATAGGGTTGTATTGTTCCATCGGAACTCACCGCCTACAACCACAAAAGAGAGACCATGCCGGCGAAGGAAAAAAAACAGACAGACAGCTGGAACCCTCACAAAACCCCAAAAACACTCGAGACTCCCAGATCTCGAACAAGAACGCTCGGAATTGCCGCCTGGTCGCCTATAGTGATACCGGAGAAGAAGGTCGGGCCCAAAAACACACCGTACAAAGGATAAGGGACGAGGTACCTTATTTAAAACGAAAAGCAAGTAAAACTAAACCACCGGCGAGATGCCGGTGGTCGGTGAGGGAAACAACACTTACCTTACAAAGCGTCAAACAGAGGGAGGAAGCTTGGAACGGAGGAGGTGGCGGCTGAAGAAATTAGGGTTTTTGTGTTAGGAACTAGATCTGCAAGATGAAAACGAAAGATGAGAATATAGTGTACAAGAAAAAGTGAAAAAGAACTCCGATCAAGATGCAAAAGTAGATGTGGACGGAGGAAAAAGAAACAATAAATGAGGTTTCATGAGTTTCAACAGAGAGAAAAAGTCTTGGGTCGGGGAATAATATTCTTGGCATATGATATGATAACGAATTATCATACATCAGATCATGATAATTAATTATCATACATCTGATGTATGTTAATGTGCTGTAGAAAATATATTTTTTTTTTTTGTTTTTATTCTTGAATTTACACAATGAATACTAACTCCGAGTTTTTTTGTTTAAAATCTAAACTCTAATTTTAATGTTATAAAAATAACAATTTACCTATCTTCTTATTGTTAGAAATAAGGGTTAGAGTTGACTGCCGGATTCGTTCTTGAATCGTGTGATCACTGTCTCTATAAAGTATTTCGACCCTACGATTGCCTTGGTTGCACGAAATCTTTGCAGGGATAAGACAAGAACGCAATCAGTGTTTTTGGCAATAAAATCATTGATCAAATTGTTAGAGAATATGTGTGTGTTTTCTGTTTATTGATCTGAAAGTAAAAACATATTCCTATATTTATAAGAAGCGAAAAGGTGTGAGTGAAAGTACGCAACCTTTCAACCAAAGGATGTAACCCTTCAACAAAAAGACGCAACTTTTCGTTCACACCTAATGGAAAATGGTGGAATTTTAAACCTTTTCAATACTACAATTTTCATAACAGTATCAAGTTAACGGTTACGGGCGTGTACTCCATACTCTCTAAACCCGTTATAATTATAACTTGAATACCTTTGCTTTCAAGTAAATCCCAATTAACTAAAATGATTGTTGATAACACTAAAATCACCAACAAATCCCCCCTATTTTAGTGTAATCCTTGATTTACTAAAATAATTAAACAAACAGAGCAAACCAACGCATAAATGAAAATGTTTCAGAAATTGAATTTTCACTTAGTATAATATTTACGAGAATTCGAGTATCAGGGTGTTTCAGTAATTGAACCCTTCCACTCATATGAAAACTATAAAATATTATACACATCAGTTTCTTACATATCCCTAAGACAATCTTGACACTATTATAAGCCATGTGTCTCAATCCTTCAGTGAACATATTGGCAGCTAAGTCCAAAGCTCCACTGAAGCGGCAAAACTTCATGTTCACATAGGTAGCTCTTTTAGTCTTGCACCCGCATATGAAATTTTTCAAAAGAACTATTAAGAAGTTAAACTTCAACCTAACTCCACTTACATGTCTAAACACATACTTTGGGATCAGAATATTTATGTGTTTCAATCTTCAGAAAGTAAGCTTACCTCATTGAATTCAACTCTTAGCGTTGTACTAGAAGGGAATTGGGCGTCTCACTTTGGAAGATTTAATGGACTTCGATCCACATCATTAGCCAACTTGTGCGCACTTAAGTCTTAGGCTAATTCTTTTATCATGTGATTTGAAATTTTGTTGTGACCCAACAAAATCCACATATATCACACCATTCGTGATCAACTCACGAAACACTTGTTGTCTAAGGCATAAGTGTCTAGACTTTCACTTGTTCAAATACATGCCTTAGTCACAAGATATCCTATCACTAGGGATCACCATGAACTTTAATCTAATTCATTATGACTTCAATCAATTTCCCTTTACAATCCTTTTATCCAAGGATATATCAAATTCTTATTTACCATAAGAAACACGCGTGTACTCAAAGTTAATTGATTGATCAGTCATTTACATGTCAACTTTTCTCAAGTCACCAATGTAAACCTATAGTTGTACACCCTTGATAATGTATCCCCATTATCATGATGTACATTATTATTACCATTTTATATTAGACGGTAAGATTATTATTATAAACAAATCTTAGTCAATCCACTTCTAGAATCAAGAAGTAATGACAACAAGTTTATAATGTCAATAATATCAACATCAACCTTTTGATCCAAGATACCCCATCTATACCAAGTGTAAAATCTAACAACTTGTAGATGTAAAGTCCCTTTGACCAATAGTAAACTCAATACAATTTTAATATGCTTTAAGGGTTTACATTGTGAAGTAAACCATAATCCATGGTTTGCTTTACAAGTATTTAAGTACTAAAATCCCATCACAATAAAAATTCAACTAGACCATGATTAATCTTTCTAACACAATGCTTTATTGGTCCCTTGATGTAATCACATACATCATACTAACAATTTTCAAAGCAAATCAGTATTTGAAAACAATTAAACAACATCTAATCCTTATTCCATATCAAAATATATCCGTTTCACTAACTTGTACCATTTTAATAAATCGTCAAATGGTTTGTGGGCATAATTCACCAATGAATAAAGATTTCATGGAAATATTATTTAGTAACAAAAACAGTCACTTCACAATAATGAATATTATTTTGTGACTTCTTCCAACGGGTTATTATCACCCTTTAAATAATCTAACAATTGTTACCAATCAATCTATCGTCTTACCAACAATCATAATGTTAATAAAATATAGGGGATTCACGTATTCATGTTAATATTTAAATAATATATTAACACATTCTTTTATTGACACTCCATGTATCTATACATGGTACACCCATATATATACATTATACATACACAATATAATATTTACGGATCTATGAAAACCAATTACATTAATTCTTGAATAGAACATAACCGTTGTTCATAAGATAACAAAACTCGTAAACATTGTGACAAAAAACCAAACGTCGAACACAAAACCCATCTTCCATAAGAAGACAACCGTTTACCATAAGTTAAACTTTTGAGATTAATTGGTTATAAAATTTTAGAATTTTTTCAACCATTAATCCAATGGTTTCGCATTTAACTGCATCCAACCATTAATCAACGTGAACGGTATATGTGGAATCATCTTTCTTCAGGTAATAAAACTTTTAATATCTGAATATGGACCAACCATAATTTCACCATGGATCGTGTAATATACAGTGGTCCACTAAAATATATTAATTCATGGAAATAACTGAAATTTCATAATAATTAAAATATTCCATGACCATGATCAAATTCCTATATCATGTAGCATGATTACCAATTTTCAAATTAGTACAACACAGAAATTGTATACTTCAAGAATCTCGATTCCACCACTTGTGTTATGCCTTATCATATATTGATGATAAGTTCCATATTAAACAATTACCATTCACGTTTAACTTTGTAACCACGTCACCATATTTCATCCATTTAATGAAGCAAAATGAAATTATGGTTCAGACACATATAACTTTATTAAACACGTGTACAAGCTTCTTGTCACCAGATTTATGATAGTCTTCAATTTTGAATTCAACAATCTTGTTGTTATATCAATAATCAATAATAATTATAATCAACCAATCCAAAATCAGTAACTAACTTTCATATTTATTAACAAATTAATCATTTAAACACATATGATAGAGATGAACAAGCATACCCGATTATTACTGGCATTATCAAAAGAATCAGAGATCACACGCATGCATGTCCAGAACCACAAATTAATATCCTTATCACCATGAGAATCGAAATCATATCTCATAACAGTTTCCACGACTCCAAAAGGATCCAAGAATCATCCCCGGTCTTGATTCCCAATGAGTAGAACTTTCATTTTCTTGTCAATATTGGAACATGTGAAGAAAACTTCTCCATCTAATTCCAAATATAAGTTCCAAAATGTTTTCCAAGATATATCACATGTTCGAATGCGATATATGCCAGGATCGATAACGAGAACTTAATCAAGCAATTAATAACAAGAACTTAACAATAAGGATTAAACGGAATAATGGGCAAACCGTATCATGACGTGTACGTCATTCATAAGTTGAAGAATAACTCACGTGTTTCTGAATCTTTTCAAGACTCTTCATACCACGCTTAAAAGCGAATGATATATATGGTAAGATAACCCCGATAAAAGTTCAATTATGTCATGGAACCACTCATGTCTAATGAATAATGTGTACCCTAATGTCTTATGAGTACTCCACCAATTGCATTATTAAACTGACAGTTACGTACATAACCAACCGGTGGGTGTACAACTTCGGTTACCAAAATAAAACCCTTTCAGAGTCCTTGTTAATTACCTTTTGAAAGGATACATGCATGTTCATAGAACATATTCACGTTGACTTTAGGCAAGTCCATCTATAATCACAACGTTTGACTTTTGGGTCCAACGGTTACATTTGAACTAAATATGATCGTTAAACAAAATTAGATGATATCAAATTATCCCCACTTGTATCAAAATAATATACAAACCATCTATTAGTTTGCATACACGATGTTTTATAAATATATATAAAACCTTTATGTATAGAACAAAACCGTTTGTAAAAAATTCATGGGATCCCAAATGTTGTAAACTTTGGAATTTGGATCAAAAGTCAAAAGTTGTAATCTTTTACCCATCATTGATCATCATACGAATCATCTCAAACTCATTTAATTAATCCGAGTATGAATACCAACATATGGTAATATAAGTATTGAATCAATTATTCAATCATGAATCATTTTAAAGAATGAATAGAAAGTGTGTACTTGTTATGTGCCGATCCATCGCTTGATTCTTCAATTCATTAACTTGTTAACATTTCTCTATAGAGAATTGACATTTTCTCATAAAAATTTTCCTGGACATCTCTGAAAATTCCTTCAGAAGTGAATCAACCATCCATCTAATTCTCTATTCTTGTATCACAATTCTTGTATCACAGAATCCCATGGGAGTGTCATGACAAATGATATTAACATCCATGAATACGGAAGCCATTTTATTATCCTTCACACCAACAGATATCAAGGATCTCACAAATATTCACAATTTGCCACAAACCTCAAAATTCTTCAAAAGTCTATCAACCGAAAAATACTAAATACTTTATAGATTTGTTAGAAATAAGGGTTAGAGTTGACTGCCGGAATCGTTCTTGAATCGTGTAATCACTGTCTCTATAAAGTATTTCGACCCTACGATTGCCTTGGTTGCACGAAATCTTTGCAGGGATAAGACAAGAACGCAATCAGTGTTTTTGGCAATGAAATCATTGATCAAATTGTTAGAGAATATGTGTGTGTTTTCTGTTTGTTGATCTGAAAGCAAAAACATATTCCTATATTTATAGGAAGCGAAAAGGTGCGAGTGAAAGTACGCAACCTTTCAACCAAAGGATGTAACCCTTCAACGAAAAGACGCAACTTTTCGTTCACACCTAATGGAAAATGGTGGAATTTTAAACCTTTTCAATACCACAATTTCCATAACAGTATCAAGTTAACGGTTACGGGCGTGTACTCCACACTTTCCAAACCCGTTATATGTATAACTTGAATACATTTGCTTTCAAGTAAATCCCAATTAACTAAAATGATTGTTGATAACACTACAATCACCAACACTTATTTCCAAAAGAAATGCTTAACACTGAATCTTCTCCCTATAAATTTATTTATTAAATATAATTTCAAAAGTTACAAGTAAATATATAAAGATAAAGATAATTATAATAGAAACAAATAAAATAAACTTCCAAGCTCTATCTTGACATAAAATAACAAAAAGTAATTTTAATTCGATAAATAGATACTAAAAATCACATAACAATACTTAAAAAGTAAATGTTTAACTAAAACTAGCGAATTGACTCTAGCTTCGTTGGGAAAAAAATTTAAAGGGTTGAAAAAGGATGATTATGACAAAATTGTCCACGAGCTACGGTACCTAGGACTGTGCATGGTCCATACCTGGACCGGACTAAACAATACCCGAACTAGATTGAACTCACTTTTTTATGAAAATAGTAATTGGGGACCAGACCATTAATATACGGTTTGGTTCGGTCCGTAACTAACTTCGGTCCAATCCGTTCAGGTAAAAACCCAACCTATATATATACTTTTGAAAAAAAAAAACAAATATATATATATATATATATATATATATATATATATATATATATATATATATATATATATATATATATATATATATATATATATATATATATATATATATATATACATACATACATTGAAGAGTTCAAACGAGAACTAAAAAAGGGAGAACTGCGAGAACCATTAAATTACAAAGATTTTCACATGTGAGTAGGTTGAATCACGTATAGATGTTGATGGAGATTAAGATTGAACAAAAAATAGTTTGAAAAAACCTATCATTTAACTTTATAATTAAATATATAATTTCTCGTTCACATGTGCAGATGTGTTTGTGTAACATGAAAACATTTCATATATTTCACAATTGAACATGTAATTTGTGGTTGTGAACATTCATTTATCAATGATATGAACATTTGATAATAGTTCTATGCAATTTGTTGAATATAAGTGCATATAAACCATGTAACTAAAGAGTTCTCACAGTTCTCGTCCTTTTTGCAGATTCCGAAGCAACATATGAAACAGGGATAGCTAATATATCTAAAAATGAATTGACAAAGTACATATTAAGACATTAAAAAAATGAGTTACAATATATAACTTTTAAAATAATTATAGTACCAATTACCATCTTCGATAAAATTGGAACCTCGGACTATGATCTCGGTTCAGTCCAGACCAATGGTCTTTTCGGGTTTGGCCCGGACCGGATTGAAACCCGAAATAATGAAGATATATGGACCAAGGACTGGACAAAATATTCTTAGTTATTTCGGTTTTGGTTCGGTTCCTTCTCGGTCCTTGATTGTTTCCGGTCCCACCCGGACCATGCACACCCCTAACGGTACAAAATACGAAATCCTTTAAAATGTAAAATGGCTCACCGCCCTTTGACACTTATTGTTTGTGTAACATGCGAACATTTCATATACTCCGTATTTCACAATTGAACTTGTAATTTGTGGTTGTGAACGTTTCTTTGTCAATGATATGAACATTTGATAATAGTTATATGGAATTTGTTGAATATAAATGCATGTAACCAAAGAGTTCTCACAGTTCTCGCACTTTTTGTAGTTCTCGTTTGAATCTGCCTACATATATATATATATATATATATATATATATATATATATATATATATATATATATATATATATATATATATATATATATTTCAATCGATTATTTATAACGCACTACATATAATTATCAATATATGTCAAAGTAGTAAACAAAACTGCAAATAATACCAAATTATCAATGCATGAATAAAATATAATTCGAAAAATAAATATTCATTGAAAAGTCTTCTAATCTTATGAAGTTCCACATTTGTTTTCTTTAATACTCTCCAAAATATTTGTAGAATAAAAAAGAATAATTAGCCAAAACTTAGTTATATAGTAATCGTTTAAAAAAAGAACAAATACATTACTTTAAGCACCTTTAGTAATTGTGTCAACGTCATCTAAGTACTCATCGACGTAAATAGCATTTCTTAATATACACAACTAGTCTTGAGCACATATCAAAGCTTCTATCTTGCTTGGCGACAATGAACTTCTAAAAGCATCGAACACCCGACCACTCGTACTAAATGCAGATTCCGAAGCAACAGATGAAACAGGGATAGCTAATATATCTAAAAACGAATTGACAAAGTACGTATTAAGACATTAAAAAACAAACGAGTTACAATATATAACTTTTAAAATAATTATATTACCTATTGCCATCTTCGATAAAATTGGAAACCTCGGACTATGATCTCGGTTCGGTCTAGACCAATGGTCTTTTCAGGTTTGGCCCGGACCGGAACGAAACCCGAAATAATGAAGATATATGAACCAAGGACCGGACAAAATATTCTTAGTTATTTTGGTTTCTGTTCGGTTCCTTCTCGGTCTTCGATTTTTTTCGATCCTACCCGGACCATGCACACCCCTAACGGTACCAAATACGAAATCCTTTAAAATGTAAAATGGCTCACTGACACTTACTGTATATATTGTTATTATCCTGTATACTAAAATACGATGTGAATATGTGATGTCTATCATCTACTTTTTTTTTACAAATGTGATGTGGCACTTTTTTATCTTCTTTTTTATTTCTCGATATCATCCATTATTAATTTTTTCTAGTTAAATAAACTACGGAGTATTACTTAATAATATAAACATAAATAGTACAAACACAACAAAATTGTATCGCTCGCTTGCTAGGTATGTGTGAGGTGATGTAGAAAATCCTAACTCGTTCCTAGAGTAGAAGAGGTGTCGTTTCTCCAGTGAGAAAGAATTCTCCACTCATGGAAAGAAAAAGTCATCATTCTATCTACTCGAGGACAGAGAGAATGGTACCAGAGGTCCTTCAGACACAAAATAAATAAATAAATAATAATAAAATTTTGTATACGTATTTGAGTGTGATATACGAAGCTTCTACACTAAAGAAACAATGAACACATATAAACACATAGAAACATATATAATCATATATAAACATACATACATATGCATACATACATGCATACATACCTACATACCTACATACCTACATACATATGATAAACCTACCTACATACATACATAAACATACATACATACATACGTAAGCATACATAATTAAACATACTTACCTACATACGTAAATACAAATAGTATCATGTGATTATGTAAAAAGGACAATTTTAAAAATGGTTTTTGAATACGTATTGTATCTTAAGTATTTATTATTTTATGTTATATAATTTCTGACAATAATTTATGGGTTTGTAGAAGAAACCTCCCTAGCGATAATCACATTGGATTCGCACTAGCGAATAAAATTCATGAGTGACGAGCCCCCGAGCGACGAAACTCATAACCGGGTAAATTGTGTACATTAACATCCATTGACATCCATTGACAGTTAATTTGGTACAAACAAACCAATATTACTTCCACCGCAACGTGTGAACTTCCTAACTCATTATTTCTAATACTAAAATAATTTAGGGGCAGTTTTTATTTATTGTTGTTTTCTGGGCAAATGACCCTAAAAGGTAACATAAGTAACTCAATTTGACAATCAAGGTAACCCCCAATTTGCTTAACCCCTAAAAAGATTACGATTTTAAATTTAACCGTGAAAAGGTAACATCGTAAAATTCATTAACGACCGTTAGTTAAATAAAACACGGTTGATCTCTGAAGTTTCTTAAAAGATAGTATCACTAGTCCTTTTCATCATCATCCTTTTCATGAGCATCATCCTTTTCAAACGACAACCACCTTAAAATGCCACAAAAATATCACAAACAACCTATTTATAAAATTAGGCTCTCAAAATTTAGGTTTTTCATTTTCAAGAATAAAAAAAAGATGATGAGAATGTTGTCCTTCGTCGCTACCTTTGCCGCCGCCGCCGTTAGTCCGAATCGCACAATAACTTCGTTGCCACCGTTAGTTTGAATTGCAAAACCACCTTCGTCACCGCCGTCAGTCTCAATCGCACAACCACCATCTTCGCTATGTTGTGTATTTTTTATCATTCGCAGATGAATGTGACCAAATGGTGGGTTTGATTATGATGTCGCTATCTTGGATACTGTAATGAAAATGGTAGTTCAAGATAAGTTAAAATAAATAAATGTATTATTTTGGTTATAAATAAATTTAGATCTTGCAAACAAATAATACTTTGAACTTGAACAAAGGTATGCTTACAAATTACGGAGTATGTATTTATATATCATGTGCATGTGTTTGCTAGATTGTCGATTCAACATGCCGATATATATGAAGATGATAAAGGGTATTTTAGAAAGTTGTTTAATTACTCTTCGATTGTAGAACATTTTCCATAATGTTCTTACTATGGTATCCCACACTTAGATAAACATTTTCCGTAATGTTCTTACTATGGTATCCCATACTTAGAATTTTTAGTATAAATGTTTTTGGGAATGTTTGTCTAGTGTTTTTGGGAATGTTCCAAGCAGTGTCCTCGTAGTGTCCAGTAGTGTTTGGTGGTGACGGACAGTGTCAAGTAAAGACGAGTTGTGACGTGATTACATGCTCCTTATAGGTTATTATAGCAATTAATTCGCACCGAGTAAATTTCTACACATATTTGAGATTATACGGTTCATGTTCTAAACGGTGTTTATCCCAGTAATCTACTTGACTCGCTCCAAATTCCTTATTTTGCGTTGTCGGAACTTCTATATGAGTTACCGTAATGTAATCCCGGTCATTACATTACGCTATCTCGCATATCCATTCGACATTACTCCATAAGTTCAAGATAGCGTGGTCAACTTAATTCTCTTAAGTGTTGCGTCGTCTGTATGTATGTGATTCGTGATATCATATATCTAGTCCAAGTCCATATCATTATGGATATAGATACGTATATGCATGTGATATAAAATATGTAGCCCTACGTTTAGCATAGTAGAGCAAACAATGCAAGCATGGTGTATAACAGTCATTCTAAGTACACGGCTATAGACTAGACCCACTAATGTGCCCTACGGTTAGACACACTAATGTACCCTAGTTCCCTATAGCCAAAGCTCTGATACCAAATGTAATACCCCGTCAGAATCCACTAACGGCGTATTAACTCTGGTCCCAATGCTTGGCTTGACTTCTATAACAGCAATGTTCTACAGTAGAAGCAACTAATACCTGAGATAAAACATGCAAAACGGATCAACATAAAGTTGAGTGAATCTACAGGTTTGAGTAAATAGTTCTCGCATGTTTCATAAAACAGTTTCCATAAATCGTTTGTCGAAAATCATTTCTCAAAATCGTTTATCGAAATAAACCGCTAAGGTTTAATCTCAAAAGTTTGCATATAGCAAATGCTAAGTAATAAACTGTTTGTAAGATGTCAAGTTTCAACTGTGAGAGACATCAAAAAGTTCTTTTCGTTTCATCTGTTTGTAGACATTACCATGTCTAGTTTCAAGTTTGTAAACATCATGTTTAAGTAACATTCATCGTAAGTTAGGCCACGAGATCTCTGAAAAGCTTCGTAATAATATACACTTATCATGAGCACTTGATTATAAAGCTTTAACCTTTGCGTAGGCCAAGCCCACGTCTTTAGTTTACCCTATCATGGCGCTACACCGATCAAGTGTACGAGTAACAACAAAATAGACGCCTGTTATGTTTAGGCGAGGTTTGTCAAACCTAACGGTACCGTCCCTATAAGTCTAGCTTACAAAGTAACTAATATAATCAAGCTAAGGGATTTTTGATCTGAACTCATATGTATATTCTTGGTAAGTTACTCGTGCCTAATATGTAATATAGTTATAAAAACAGTTTAAGAAATAGTTTCAAAAGCAGCATGTATCTCATCCCAAAAATGTTAAAGAAAAAGGGACTGTAGACTCACCTTAGCAAAAGCACTTGTAAATTTCTTAGCAAAACGTACGGTTGTCGAGCAATCTCGACTGAAAAACGCAACCTAATCAAGTAAGTCATCTTAAGTATACACTTATAGGTCAAACCATGTCAACCCATAGTGTACGCAAAGTCCTAGTGCTCAGACTGACTCAACGAACAAGTAAAAATCAACTAATCCAAGCAAGTCAACAAAAGTCAACCAAAGTCAAACCAAAAGTCAACTCGATCAAGTGGTCAACTAAAGTCAAACATCTCAGTAGGTCATGAAAACATGGTCCACATGTCAAACCTAGGTCAAATAACACTTAACAAGTCATAGTTAAGCAAATTGCACATTCGCAGTTTAAAGCATGCCTTCGAAAAACGTACATCGTAGTAAGATTCAACTATAGCACATAGCACATAAATCATAAAATTATGACCAACTCCAGATCAAATCTATACTTAAAATTGATTCCAAAAAGTCTGGCCAAAGCCTAATATGATACATAAAAGTCAGAAGTCAGAAGGGGTCTAATTAAGGTTTACTAAATCAGTTTCAGCACGCGCATCAGTTTTGAAATATTTCTCAGAAAATATAGTAAATAGATTTTGATGAACGGCCAATTGGAGTCATCTAAAAACATCTCAAAATTTTAGTGATAAAATAATCAGAAACATTGATTTAGCCAATTTGTACAGTTTTGCAACCCTTTACAGACTCATCAGTTTTGTTCATCAAACAGACATATCATTTAGACGAGCATATATCTCATGACAAATCACGTTCTTGTAAGTTTGCATACAAATGAAACATGTCAAGTAACATATATACTAACATATTCCAGAATATAAAAGTCTCAATCAACTCCTAGTTCACTCTATAAATTATTATGTAACTTTAAAAACCGATTAAGCTCACTTTACAAACCAAATCTTTGTTTTGACATACCGGGAGCATTACATAACCTTTTGACGCAAACCTTAAGTCTAAATTGCATAAATTTTCATAAGGAATATAGTAGTACACTTTTCATTAGCTAAAACACAAATCATGCAACTCAGAAAATTCGGATTACGAACAAAACCTAGTGAAATCTTCGATTAAGCATATCTTAAGCATACGATAACAAAATCACGCAAAATCGGAGTCTAAAATTAATAACTTTTCGACATATTTCTATTTAAAAATATTACAAGATCAGATGTCAATTTTATCAGATCTACAAGAAACAAATTCGTTTTCCATGTAAATAACGTTAATTAAGCAAACAAACGATAAGTAACAACACAAGACACCATTAATTGAGCACTAGACTCTAATACACTATGTAATTGAACAAAATTCAGATTTATAAAATCTAGGGTTTTCAAATATACCTTAGAATCACAAATTGTACGTACGTACGCGTAGAGAACGAAGAAAGCAACAACTTTAATGCACGGGACTTGATCTAATTTTGAAGTTTGAGTGGTGATGGTGATGGTGGATGTCGACGGCTCAAAGGGGGGAGGGAGAGGAGCAAAAAGTCGACCAAAATAATGGGGAATGAGGGTTTGTGATTTAATTCCAAGTATTTATAGTTAGGGCCTCTAATTAAGGAAACTAATGACCTTGTAGCCCAAGTTAAGTCCAAATAGGGGAGTTTCATGGGGGGTTTGGCCGTGGGTCCACTAAGGGGGCTCATGGGTTCGTTTGTGATGAATACTCATAAGCGCGTGGTCCGTTCCGAGTGCCGTTAACCGTACCGGGTCTCCGGAACGTTAACTAGTCGTTGAAACGAAATCACCGGGTTTAATTTACTAAATAAATAATAAATTAAATAAGTTTATCATAAAGTCAATAATTATTAAAAATAATTATTTTGTCGTTCTTCTGAGTTCCGTAAACTGAAAAGCTATCTAGGCGATTAACTTAATTGTTTCGTTTTCTAGGTATTCCGCTACCCGAAATAAGTTCATAAATTAATATAACATATTAATTCAAGTAATCCACTAGGATCAAGTATGCATTTAAATCAAATAAACACATAAAGTTCTAAGTAATCGCCGTTAAATATTTAACGGACAAGTAACGATAGTAACGGAAAAAGTCGGGTTGTTACACATGCTCCAATAGCTGGAGCTTCAATAGCATGGCCCAGGTTAACTATATCTTAGCAGTAGATAATTAAAAAGTGTAACACCCCATCTCACACCGGATAGAGAAAGAAAATATTGGTCCTTTACAAGTTTAATTAATATCTCCCACAATGGTTTTAGTTGTTAACTTGGAGATACCGGGTTAGTTCACTGCTTACGCTTATGGGGGGTGATTGACTCTCGAGTTGCAATGGGCACTCATCTCGTGCATCTCTTGGGGTCGATTCACAGGTCGTTTCATTTGGTATCAGAGCCATAGGCCTCTCAGGGTGTGACAGACACTCGTGTTGACAATGTAATTGTTTTGTTAGTGGCGTTGTAATTGTTTGTATTTACCTTTTGCTATGGTACATGTAAGTAACTTTGTAACTTGGGAGGTTGTCATATATAAACAACCTCCCCACCTCTTTTGTAAACTAGTTATCCATATTACTATATTCTATATTTACATATTCTCTCTAAGTGTTCTTACTTACCTATACCAAACCCACACATACACACATAAACCAATCGGTATTCATCATATTGGGACTAACAATTGGTATCAGAGCGGGACTTGCTATCTTGCTTGTAGATCCAAGGATTGAAGCCTCTCTATTCGTGTTTTGAAGTGTTGTGTGTTCTTCGGTTTAGGTATCACGATAACTGATATCAGCCAAAAAGTCACGTTTTTACCCCCGATATTAAGCTCTAAATCAATAAAGTTCCAAACTTTGTTGGCAAAATAATCACTTTTTCGGTTAATTTTGTAGATTAAGTATTTACGAAAGCGATGCAAAAATAATCAAGTAAATCGGAGATAAAACGAAGATTCTATAGCTAAAACGGTGAAAGAGAAGTTATGACCCCAGAAACCAAGTTACGAAAACAGCAAACCAGGGCAGCCGTATGGTAGCTGAATCTTTGCCTATTTAAGGGGATTTTTGCATTCATTTTTACACACACTCAATTTTTACTTCAAATTAGATTTTCAAGTATTTTAGTTAGTTTTTAGTAGTATCTAGCTTAGCTTTTATTTTTCGGAGGATATCCCGGCGAGTCCCTGTGATCTCGGGCAGATTTCTTCAGCCTTTTCAGGTTTTTATCCTAAACGCTTGTCTTATTAATTAAACATGTATTGTTATCATTTATGTTTAATAATGTGTTCCGATATTACCTTGTTAGCTTAATTAATTTGTATGTTACCATGATAGAAGTTTGGGTTAGCGTAGTTATGTTAAATTAAGTACGATTACTGTTGCTATACTGAATCTATGACCCCGATAGATTTGTATGCTAGCATCTTAAGGATTGACCAACCTAGGTTGTGATCAGGACTTGTCTACCTATATGAACTTAGCTACTTCATAAGATTAAGACCCCTGGTTATACTGTACCTGAAGATTCTCTGAACTCGGTATGGCCGGAGTTCCCAAGAGGCATCTAATGCGCTTTTAGGACACGAAACTTAGGAATTGAGACATGAATGACCTAGTATGCTTATTGATTATTCCAAAGAGACCTCTTAGGAGTTGTTAAGATCTAGTTAGTACCTTAACCGTGTGACCCAACCCGATTGCATGTTCTTATTTGATTGTTGCCCTAGGATTAAGTCATATCAACTATATAGGTATCTATTAGGTTTCCATCTGCTTTACTTTTAGCATATTAATTGTAATGTTGTATAATGTGTAGATTGGTATGATCTCATTAGTATGATGAAATGGTTTTAGTTTACATTAATTTTTTGTCAACTTGACCCGACAGACTCCTTCCGTTTGTGATTAGTGTTCACTCAACACGGCACGTTATTATTCGGTTACCCAAATTGATAATGTGGGTTAGAATTAGAACTCAACTTACTAGCAAACCAGTGCTTTACTAAGGATAACCTCTGAGGTATTGTTGTCTTTCAATTATACAACCAAGTGACATACTTTTCACTGCTCAACGAGAACTCCGAGAGTCTAAAGATAAGTAGGTTTGTGTAACTGGCTCATCCAACTAGATCTACACCGTTCTAATCATAGATTTAACATAAACATAATTACCTTTCCCTATCCCAAACTAATATCTTGGTCAACATTTCTCTGATCTGCATACTCTGGATATCCCTCAATCACCTTCACTTTTCCGTAATTAGGATTATTAGCTTAAAATCAACTACTATCTTTTATCTAGGTAATTTAACCAAAGACGATTATCCACTTGATCTTCAATTCGTTAAACCATTCAAAAATATGACCCTAGGTTAACTTACACCTTCTACCTTAGAAAGTTAGAAGTAAATTTGGGCCCCGCAAAATTTAAATAATAAACCAGTGTTCTCCCTCTAGATAGCTGATTCTGACGGCTTGCGGCCTAATGACACCGCATAAATAAAACCATCCGTTTTAGTCATATCAAGAGAGGTAACAAGTTTTTGGCGCCACTGCTGGGACTCGAATATTTTGAGTGAGAAAGATTTTATATAGAAGAATGGATCAAAAGGCATAAAAGATAAAAATATTTGACGGATTTAAGCATTTGCCGTACAGGATTTAGCAGGCCGCCCAGCATCATGCGTAAGCCCTGCATGCAGCTTCTATGCTTAAGCCTTTTTACTAGGTACGTGAGCGGCGCACAACCACGTCAGCCACGCCAAAGTCGGTTTTGATATTTCGTATAACATAATTAATCAGCATTTGAAACGTGTTCCCAAGAATTTCGAACATTCTACGCCTATAAATAGACCCCCTGGGTCACCACATTTCATCATCTAATCTGAACTTTAGTAAGAGAGAAGTACACTTTCTCTCTCACACAGTTCTTTCTCACTATAAAACATTAACCACTTAGTAACAGAACGCTAGACGGATCAATTTCAGATTGATCTAAAAAATGATTGAGGCCACCCCACGGATCTCTCATCCGTGTTCTGGGTCTGCAGGGATTATATCCCAAGGACAAACATCAATCGGCATCCAATCACTCAACGCTAGGCTGTTATTGTTCTATACTGTTACCTTACACCCGCTATACGGAAAATAGTACCAACATATGGCGCCATCCGTTTTAAAGAATCACTCAACTCTCAAAAGAACAAAAGATCATAATCATAGGATAATACCTAGGGAGATGAACATGCTACATAAGTGGCAAGCCAGACAACGGAGAAAAGTAGAAACGTTAGAAGATTGGAAGCAAGAGTTGATTGCTTTTCCTTCTATTTTTGATACTAATCCATCTGATGCTCCTGTGGTGATTGAAGTTCGTTTAGCAAATTGTATTATTATTGGAGGAATATATACTGAGACCGGAGCAGGATCAGATATTATGTATGAACATTGTTTTGTACAACTGCCAGAAAGAGTAAAGGAGAAGATGAAAGACATGCTTGTTCCTTTAGCAAGTTTTACTAATGATCCATCTTGGTCATAAGGAAGTATACTTTTAGAAATAGTGTTGGGGAAATCACCATTCAAAAGGACTGCTCATATCGAGTTTCTTGTAGTAAAAGTAAATTCACAATATAATGTCATTCTGGGCCGTTCAGCTATGATGACATTTAGAGCTGTAACGTCAACAGTGCACGGAATGATGAAGTTTCCTACGTCAGCTGGCATTGCAACGTTATATGCTGAACGGAGAAGAGCAATAGAATGTGTGCAAATAAATCGAACCACTGTTAAGCGAATCATTCATGATGATGGATCAGTTTCACTAAATCCAGCATTTCCAGATCAAAAAATTATCAATGGAAACACATTAACAAAAGAAACAAAAGAAAAGCTATACAACATTCTAGCTGCCAACATAGAAGTATTTGCATGGCAAGTTTCTGATATGAATGGAGTACCACGACACATTGCTAAACATAAGCTTAATGTGAATCCCAATATCCCACCAGTTTGTCAAAAGAAACGAGGTATGGCTCCTGAACGGACAAAGTTCGTCAGAGAAGAAGTTAAAAATTTGGTAGAGGCTGGGATATTGCGAGAAGTCAAGTATCAAACGTGGGTAGCAAATCCAGTGATGGTGAGAAAACCAGATAATATGTAACGACCCTGGTTTTTCCAACGTTAATTATTAATAATTATTATTATTAATACGTGTGATTAAACGAATGTATTTAATTACATTTACATGTTGCCATGATTGCCCGTACTTGACTTTTAAGAGCCCGAAACATCTCTGCGACACACGAAACTTCACGAATAATATTTTTAGAATATTATTTACATTCATGATTATTTATTATTAATCATTTTAATTAACCAAGGTTAGTGGTTAATTACTTGGGCTTTAATTATTTAAATTGCATCTTTAATTGGACTTGGGCCTTTAATTAAATAAACTTGGACTAGTAAGCCCACCCTACACTTTTATGGACTTGTAAGACCATTTCTTAAACTAGTATTACATTAAGGATAAGTGTGGTTAATTAAACTAATGAAGAGACAAAGTTGTCTCAAGCATGCATGAGTCTTTTAACCTTATTACCCTTCTTAGCTTCCACCATCTTTCCAAGGCTTGAAAGCACATTTTGACTTCCCTCTTATGTTTAAAAACCGTCCACCACCTAGAGGGAAAGGAGAGCTCATTTTCACTTCACTTATTACTTGATACTTGCACTCTTTCACTTCATTCTTTCACACACACAAACACTTACATCTTTCTCTCAACTTTCTCTCTAAAATTGTTAGCTTTTTATCATTTTCTTCTTCCTTTTTTTTTCTTCTTAAAACCGTGGCCTAGCAAGCATAATCAATCATCATCTTTTCTTGTTTTAATTACTTGATTGTTTGAAGTTGTTACTTGTTTGTTGTAAAGATCAAGTTACTTAACTTGAATCTTCATAGATCTTGATTTCTTCTTTTGATTTTGAAGAACCAAGAACAAGAACTCAAACTCACTAGTTTGTAGTTCCATATTTATGTAATTTCATGTTTCAAGTTCATAAACCTTAAGATCTTTCTTTGATTTCATGTTTGTAGACTTAAACACTAAGATTCAACTTTGTTTTTGAATCTTCCTAAGTATGATACAAACATGAACAAGAGACTTATAGATCTAGTTACTTTCTTCATTTTTGTTCACTTTGAATTTATGTTTCAAGTTCATAAGTTGTAGACTCATCTTTATGTTTATATTGTTGACTTGAATTCTAAGATCTACACTTTGGTTTGATCTTCTCAAGTATGAAACAAATGTAAACATGTAACTTGTAGATCTAGCCTAGTTCTACATTTTTACTTACTTTAATGTTGTGTTGATGTTCATGGTCAAGTATATACTAAGTTAAAACTTGATTATTATACTTGAAACCTTGTAAGTTCAAGACATAGAAGTGTAACTTGCTAGTTACAACTTCACATACTTGTGTTGATTTAACTTAAGTACTAGATCTAGACTTTTGATACTAGGATCTTCAAGATCTACTAAGAACTAAGTTCTACAACCTAAGATCTTGCTTACTTAAGTTCATTTTTAAGTTTGTAGCTTATTACTAGTTTTAAAGTTCATGTTTGTGCTAAATCTAAGACTTGATGTAACTTTGGTTCATCAAAACACTTACAACACTCAAAAGAGTTGTGCCTCATGTCTTAGACTTGCACTTGGGTTATGATGGAAAAATCTTGGTTAAGGTGATGTAAACACATCCATGAGTTGTGCACTTGAAGCTATATGCATCAAGGATGAGAACCATGATGAGCATCAAGCACCAAGACACCGGAACTCACCTAAAACTTACTGTTTTCTGTCCCGAACTTTCTGACCTACTGATTCTGGAACAGACCAGTAGGTCTGGGCTGATCCCATCTTGATTTTTGGATAGAACTTTTCGATTAGATAATTTTTCATGTAGGACTCGTCTTCATCCGAGTTACGGTTTAGGATTTATGGCCCTCCGTTCGTCACTATGTCGTTTAACGTTGTGCAGAAATTTCTGACCTACTCGCACTTAGACCGTCGCCACGGTCAAACCAAGACGAGTTTGCTTCTGTAAATTTTACCACACTTAAGGGACTCATATACGGAGCCATAGCCACTGGTCTCACCTCTGTTCGGTTTGTTTAGGGGCCGTGGTGACTGATCCAAGTCAGCCCTTGTTTTAAACGACTTTCGTAGACGAACCTTACTTGTTACCTTTTGTTTAAAGATGATTGATGATGACCCTTATGACCTTAATTACATACTTATAAACCTTTTGAGACGACTTACTGACTTAGTACTATTTGACTTAGGTTGAGGACACTCGGACCGTTACTTGCACACCATTCCCGACTACTACTTTACCGCTACTACTATCATTGTGAGTTATATCATCCCTTTTTACTTTAACTATTTGGGACTGAGAATACATGCGCGTTTTATGTTTTACATACTAGGCACGAGTACTTAAACTTATATATGTGTGGGTTATACAACGGCATAAACATTCCCTTTAGCTCGGTAACGTTTAATCATTGGTTTTTGAACCATGAACGCGAATCTTAGATATGGATCCATAGGGTTTGACATCCCCACTCGGGCTAGTCGCGCTAGCATTTAACAAGTGT
Organism: Rutidosis leptorrhynchoides; assembly: GCF_046630445.1. NCBI lineage: Eukaryota > Viridiplantae > Streptophyta > Magnoliopsida > Asterales > Asteraceae > Rutidosis > Rutidosis leptorrhynchoides. The sequence continues at coordinate 393,335,956 of NC_092336.1, read as the reverse complement.
TTAATACTTCGAGGTTATACGCACTTGCCAAGTGCACTTTAAGGGGGTACATTAAACGTTAAGTTAGTTACCGGGTGCCCACGGTTAAGCATATACTTTTACATACTTTTGAACGCTCGTTGTAGCACTGAAATCTCGTGGCCTACTTACATTACTGTTATACTTAAACTATAGCTCACCAACCTTTGTGTTGACCTTTTTAAGCATGTATTTCTCAGGTGCTTGAAGTCGCTTCCGCTATCTTACTAGTCGTGCTGTAGAACCCGCTGCCTAGAGTTGTTATCGCATGACTACTTATCTTGCATTCAAACTTATTTACTTTTGAAACTATGTTATATAACGACCTTTGTGGTCACGTACACTTATTTAATGCTTCTACTTAGTGAAGCATACTTTTGGATTGTAAAACATTTGACGTTTGTTATGACGTCACTTTTATTAATGAATGCAAACTCTGTTTTGAAAACGCATATAGTACTTAACCTTGTAATGATCCTGTTGATGATGGTCCGTACATGATGATTTAGTACGGAGCGTCACATTTGGTATCAGAGCATTGTTTGTAGGGAATTAGGTTGCATTAGTGAGTCTAAGACCGACCCGAGTAGGATTCACTAATAGGACTAATCTACAACTTGCTAGTTTACTTGTTTCCGCTGAATTTACTGCATGCTACTGCTTACTGTTACTGCTATATGCCGTATGCTACTACATGATATCACTACCGCATGATATTACTTGCTTTCGATTGCATGCTACTTTCATACGGATTACTGTTATTGCCATGCTAGTTACTGTTATACATGATTTAAACTGTTGGCCTATTATTTGCTTGCTTTATGACATACTGACATGGAAAATTTATTTTTCCTTGTTCAGATGTCGGATGTTCCACCTGCTGGCATTTCGGGCAGTATAGACTCAGACCCCGTTGCCCTACCTACTGCTACACCTGCTGCTGCTACTGCCGATACACCGGCCCCGACACCCACTAGTGATCCCGGCGCTTCTACTTCCAGAGCTGGTACTAGTGCACCTGCCCCAGTTTCTGCTCCCGGACCCTCGAGGTCACAGCCCCGCATTGGTGGTATTGAGATCCCCGCGGAGTTCGGGGAAGGGCCGTTTCGTAACCACATGCGCACGCCTTGTCGACGCACTCCCGACGGATGTTTAGTCGTGATTCCTCCAGGCAGACACCGACAGATGTTGGCCGCCTTCGGACGCTTTGGATTACCAGCTCAGCCACCAGTGTCACCACCACACGATTCGGATGACTCATCATCCGCCGATTCTTCATCATCAGACGACTCCAGCGATGATGAGGATCCTGCTGATAGACCTATTCAGGCACCCTCCACCCCGCCGAAGAAGCGGTACCGTTCCGACGGCACCGTCATTCCAGGGGTGAATGGAGGTCGTGCTTTAACTGATGCTTTTGGCCATCGACGTAGGGTTACTGCTCGTAAACGAGTTGTGCCATACCCTGCCGACCCACAGATACGTAAGGTTCCCCGTTACGTATTGACTATTCCTGGAACCGTACCACCTAGATTCAGATATGCACCACTTACATCTAGGGACGTACCGTCTACATCCGGAGCCGGACCATCTACAGCAGCACCACCGGCACCACCCGCACCACCCGCCCCACCTGCACCGCCTGCCCCACCAGCTCCCTCTAACGAGGAACTGATGAGGGAGATTGAGACTCTCCGAGCTCGAGTCACTGAGCTCGAGGAGCAGTTGGCTCGAGGAGCAGTTCACCCGCCTTCACCGTAGGACCTTGTATTTAGATTTCATGATGTAATCTAGACATAGTTTCATGTATTTCATATGTATTATACGAACTTATTCAGATGTATGAAACTTATTATTATTAATGAATGGAACTTTGCGTTATTTAATTCTTGCACGATGTTCTATTTACATTGCTGTACGATGATTCTGTGGTATTTGTACCTAGATGCATTATTTAATAACATGTGATGTTTTGATTCCATGTTAGTCACTATATACTGTATTACTACTACTTGCATGCTGGATTTTGACTTGGGTCAAAATTTTTGTTTAGAATACCATGGCTAATGGAAGAACCACACCTACCGCTGCCCAGATTGAGGACATGATCAATGAACGGGTCGCTGCAGCCCTAGCAGAAAGAAATCTCGAAGCTCCACCGCCACCACCACCGGTTATTCCACCCGTTCGAAATGGGTGTACATACAAGGAATTCCAGAGCTGCAAACCGCATAACTTCAGCGGCACCGAGGGACCAGTTGGTCTCACCAGATGGTTCGAAAAGTTGGAATCGGTATTCAAGGTTAGCAATTGTTCGGAAGCTAACAAAATGAAATTTGCATCTTGCACGCTTTCTGATGGCGCGCTTACATGGTGGAATACCATGGCCCAAGCGCAAGGAATTGATGAGGCGTATGCTACGCCTTAGGAAGAATTTAAATGTGCTATGATCGAGGAATACTGTCCGAGAACCGAAATTCAGAAGATGGAAATCGAATTTATGCAGTTAAAGGCCGTAGGGAACGACCTTAACAGTTACAACCGTAGGTTTTTGGAGTTGGCTCTTATGTGTCTGACCATGGTCACCCCCGAATTTAAGCGCTTGGAAAAATACTTCTCGGGACTTCCTAAGTCCATCAAGGGTAATGTTACCTCATCCAAGCCACCAAGCGTTCCCGAAGCAATGCGCATGGCGCATACTCTCTTGAATCAAATCATCCTTGACGAGCCGGAGAAGGCTAAGTTTGAAACTGGTAGTGGCGAGAAGAGGAAATGGGATAACAACCACAACAACAACAGGGGTAAGAACTATGATCAAAACCCGGCGAAGCGACATGAAGGGTTCAGGCAAAACAACAACAACACCAACCCCAACAACAACAGCTCCAATCCGAACTACAAGGGAACTTTACCACAATGCAAGAGGTGTTATAAGCACCACACCGGGTATTGCAATGTTGTCTGTGAGAAATGCCAACGGACTGGGCATGTTGGTAAGGATTGTAAGGTTACTACTTTGAACGTGAAGCCAAACCACAACAACAATGGGCCTAGGAAATGTTATGAGTGTGGAAAGACGGGCCATTTCAGAAACGAGTGCCCAAACAAGCGTAAGGATGGCGGACCACCACGTGCTAGAGCCTTCAATGTTAATGCAAGGGACGCACGCGACAACCCCGACTTGGTGACAGGTATATTCAAAATCAACAATCTTTTAGCTTCTGTCCTATTTGATACTGGTGCCGATAGGAGCTATGTGTGTAGACATTTTTGTGATAAGTTAGATTGGTCGTTAGTTCCTTTAAAGGAAAGTATGCTTGTCGAGGTCACCAATGGAAAACTTGAAAAGGTTGACCATATTAGTCGTGGAGCTATTATCAACATAGCTGGTGCAGATTTCGAAATTGATTTGATACCTATCAAACTGGGAAGTTTTGACGTGATCGTCGGTATGGATTGGTTGAGCAAGATAAAGGCCGATGTTATTTGTGGAGATAAAGCACTTCGCATACCACAAGGAGATGGCGAACCACTGGTTATCTATGGAGAGAGATGTACCTCGAAGTTGAACCTCATTAGTTGCGTGAAAGCGCAAAAGATTATGAAGAAGGGACGCTTTGCTGTCCTAGCACATGTGAAAGCGGTAGAAACTGAGGTGAAGAGCGTGAACGACGTTCGAATTGTGAACGAATTTTCCGATGTCTTCCCAGAGGAATTGCCTGGATTACCGCCACCGAGGGCAGTAGAATTTCAGATTGACTTAGTGCCAGGAGCTGCACCTGTAGCTCGCGCACCCTATAGACTTGCACCTTCCGAGATGCAAGAATTGCAAAGCCAACTACAAGAATTACTTGATCGAGGGTTTATTCAACCGAGTTCTTCGCCGTGGGGCGCGCCTGTGTTGTTTGTGAAGAAGAAGGATGGATCCTTCCGAATGTGTATCGACTATCGTGAGCTTAACAAATTAACAATCAAGAATCGGTATCCTCTCCCACGAATTGATGATCTTTTTGACCAACTGCAAGGATCGTGTGTTTACTCAAAGATCGATTTACGATCCGGCTATCACCAGTTGAGGGTGAAGGAAAGTGACGTGATGAAAACTGCATTTAGAACCCGCTATGGACATTATGAGTTTCTTGTAATGCCATTCGGTCTGACCAATGCACCTGCTGTATTTATGGACCTTATGAATCGTGTTTGCAAGCCATACTTGGACAAGTTTGTCATAGTCTTCATAGATGATATCCTCATCTACTCTAAGAGCGAAGAAGAACACGAACATCATCTCCGATTGGTACTTGAACTCTTGAGACGAGAGCAACTCTACGCAAAATTTTCCAAGTGTGAATTTTGGTTGAAGGAAGTCCAGTTTTTGGTCATGTTGTGAGTGACCAGGGCATCAAAGTTGATCCCGCCAAGATCGAAGCTATCAGCAAGTGGGAGACCCCCACTACTCTGACTCATATTCGCCAATTCCTAGGTCTCGCCGGTTATTATCGAAGGTTTATCGAAGGATTTTCTCTGATTGCGCGTCCTTTGACCGTGCTGACTCACAAGGGCAAGAAGTTCATTTGGGAACCCGCACACGAATCAGCATTTCAAACTTTGAAGAAGAAGTTAACCACCGCACCTATCCTATCACTTCCTGAAGGCAGTGACGACTTTGTTGTTTATTGTGATGCATCGAAGAGTGGTTTTGGTTGTGTACTGATGCAACGATCAAAGGTTATTGCCTATGCCTCCCACCAATTGAAGATTCACGAGCGGAACTACACTACACATGATCTTGAACTTGGAGCCGTTGTCTTTGCACTCAAATTGTGGAGACATTATTTGTATGGAACTAAGAGCACTATCTTCACCGATCACAAGAGTCTCCAGCACATCTTCGATCAGAAGCAACTGAATATGAGACAGCGTCGATGGATCGAGACGCTCAACGACTACGATTGTGAACTCCGTTATCACCCTGGCAAGGCCAATGTTGTAGCTGACGCTTTAAGCCGAAAGGAGAGGACGGCACCTCTCCGTGTTAGGGCTCTGAACATCACCATCCATTCGAACCTCAACAACCAGATCAGAGTAGCCCAAGTTGAGGCTCCCAAGGAGGAGAACATATCTCACGAGCATTTGAACATACTTGTCTCTCGATTCGAGGTTAGAGAGTCTGGACTCCGATGTTATGCCGGAAGAATTTGGGTACCTTATTATGGAGATCTACGAAACCTGATACTTGATGAAGCACACAAATCGAGATATTCGATTCACTCCGGTGCGGGTAAGATGTACCACGACCTTAAAGAACAGTATTGGTGGCCGAATCTTAAGAAGGACGTTGCGACTTATGTTGGTAAGTGTTTGACTTGCTCGAAGGTTAAAGCCGAGCATCAGAGACCTTCTGGGTTACTTCAACAGCCGGAAATCCCACAATGGAAGTGGGAAAGGATCACAATGGATTTCATTACTAAGCTGCTGATGTCAAAGCAGGGGGGTATAAAATACTATTAAATTTTATTAGAAAATACTATTAAATACGATACAATTTTACACAAGATATTTATTTATTTATAGAATGGATATACTTAAACCTTGCTACAACACTTATAGGCAGTGTACCTAATCGTACAGTAGTGTAGTTTTTAGTAAGTCCGGTTCGTTCCACAGGGAGATCTTTAAGCAAAGCTCAACGCTATATTAGTTTACTTTTATAAAAATACAAATATATATATAAGTAATATTATTATTATAAAGGGGGGGTTTTTACCGTTTAATGACCGGTTTGTCGATTTTAAAACTTTAGTCGCAGTTAAAACCTAATGTAAAATATAAAATAAATACAAGACTTAAATTAAAGCGTAAAGTAAATAACGATAATGAAATTGCGAATAATAAAAATGCGATAAAATTAAATTGCGATAATTAAAAAGTACGATAATTAAAAGTGCGATAAAATAAAATAACAATAAATAAAAGTGCGATAATTAGAAGTGCAATTAAATATAAAATAAAGGAAATTAAATATGAAATAAAAGAATTATGCTTATTTAAACTTCCGTAATCATGATGTTTGACGTGTTGATTTTAGTTTTATGCCCATGGGTTAATTGTCCTTTGTCCTGGATTATTCAATATGTCCGTCTGGTTTTTGTCCATAACAGTCCATCAGTCATAAATATAAATTGCAAGTGTCCTTGTCAAATTATTATTATACCCGAAGATAAATATTCCAACTAATTGGGGATTCGAATTGTAACAAGGTTTTAATACTTTGTTTAATGAATACACCAGGTTATCGACTGCGTGTAAACCAAGGTTTTACTACTTTGTTAACAATTACACCAATTACCCTTGAATGTAATTTCACCCCTGTTTTAATTATTCTAGTGGCTATTAATCCATTCCCGTGTCCGGTTAAATGAACGATTATTCGTACATATAAATACCCCGCCCATCGTGTCCGATCGAGTGTATATGGTAATTTATAGGGACGCCCAATTGTAAATCTTTATATTAACATTAACAAACTTTCATTTAGTTAAACAAATATAAAGCCCATTAATAGCCCATAACCTAGTTTCCACAAGTGTCGTTCTTTTGTCCAAACCCCAATTATGGTACAAAGCCCAATTACCCAATTTTAGTAATTAGCCCAACATCATGATTACTTCGTTTTAAATAAGCATAATAATAACTTAGCTACGAGACATTAATATAAAAAGGTTGAACATAACTTACAATGATTAAAAATAGCGTAGCGTTACACGGACAGAATTTCGACTTACACCCTTACAACATTTGCTAACATACCCTTATTATTAGAATTATAATTAAAATTAAAATATAAATTATAAATATAAATATATTACTTCGTATGAAGAGAAGAAAAAATGATGATATTGTGATCAGAATTCGGGTTGATTTATAGCCAGGAATGATTTTTGGGGCTCCGCGACTCGCGGCAAAATGGCCTTCAAACTCCGCGAGTCGCGGAGAGGTATTTTCAGTTTACTCCCTTGGAGTTTCTGGCTGCCGACGGTTTTAAATATATATATATAATATATATATAATTAATATAATTAATTATATATTATATTATATTTATATATATAGTTAACTTGTAATTTTTAGTCCGTTGCGTCGAGCGTTAAGAATTGACTCTAGTCCCGGTTCCGGATTTTCGAACGTCCTCGCGTATAATTTAATATCTTGTACTTTGCGTTTTGAATCTTGTACTCTTGTGATTTCGAGACGTTTCTTATCAATAATTGGAACCTTTTTGATTGTCTTTTGTTCTTTTGAGCTTTTTGGTCGTTTGCGTCTTCAAATCGTCGAATCTGTCTTTTGTCTTCACCTTTTATTATTTAAACGAATATCACTTGTAAATAGAACAATTGCAACTAAAAGCTTGTCTTTCTTGAGGAATAATGCCATGAAATATATGTTCGTTTTTAGCATTATCAAATATTCCCACACTTGAGCGTTGCTTGTCCTCAAGCAATATTGTCTTGAAATACTAGAATCACTTCTTTATTCTTCACACTTTGTACATCAGTGATTTCTATACGGTGGTATAAACAATGGTAGTAACGATATGGTTTACAGTCCCACATGACTATAAAAATTTAGATCCATTAAGGAAATTGGATCTTTATGAAAACATTTGATCTTTTGAAAATTAAATCTAGTTTTTATCCTAGATAAGTTTTCCGGAATAACCCTTTACCGGTGTTTGCAAAATATTTTTGTGGGTTTGGTGGGTTTCAGATTTGAAAATTTTAGCTCAAAACTTGCGGTTTTGTGTCACCCACTTGCTAACCTTGTATTTGGAAAGCAACACGTCCAGTTTACTTGTTCCGTATATTACCTTTCGGCAAACTACCGTCCGGTTGTAAAGGAAAGCGTTGAACAAGCAACTGTTTAAGGCAATGTCTCGTGACATGCTTTTGATTATGGCCTATAACGTGTCGGACGCAATTACTATCCTTGGTAGGAGCAATAGTAAAGCTCACCCTTATAATTTGTCGGTTTGGCACAAGGTCCTGTCTCCGACCATGCTATGCAACCACCGTTCTTACGGTTGACACCCGATTTGGTTCAGGTGACCTAATGAATTCCAGGTGAATTTCTTAGGATTTTACGTTCAATGGTAATGAACGCATTGAAAATGGGTTTTCAGAAAACAAATCGGTTTGTATTTTTGATCAAAATATTTTCTCGTTCAAGCTCGAGTTTAGATATCATTGAATTCCATGAGTTTGTAATTCTCAATCTTTAAAGTCAATCTCAAGGATTGAGTAATATCAGGCTTAAAAGCTGATTTTTGATCTTTTAAGGAGATTATCCTTTCTGGGGATCTGATTCATTAGTCTTATCCAGCTAATTTGCACGGTGCCTCCCCATTGTACGAGATAAATCCTTCTCATGGTTAGGATAAATCTGACCACTTGGCGACCCTGTTTAATGCTGAGGTCCGTGGATTTCCTGCTGATTTTAGTGATGACTTTTCTAGATTTTTCGTCAACCTACAGCTGGTCTGAACGACAACTTCATGACCTAAATCAAGAAGCGCGTGTCTTTTTCGGAAGACTTTACTTCCTTTTAATGATGGAATTGATTCATCGTGTAGATCCATCTCTTCTTTTCTTTTATCGGGTAAAACAGTTTAGTTTAGTTCAAAGCAAAAGTATTTTCAGTTATTTGTTACAAATATATGTGACATATGTTTAAAATAACTTGGTAAATTTTCCCACACTTGGCTTTTTATTTTTCTTTTTATCGTCCTCTATTCCATTTTAAATGAATTTTAACATTTTAGTTTGTTTCTCAATTTATGTCCTTTCCTAGGTAACAATAATTTCGGTGTTAAAACCTAGTTTTATCGTTCATAAATATGTATAAACATGATTTGAATTCATTTAATTGAAAATTTTGAAAAATTTTACTAGAATTGGGTAGTCAGTATATAAGACTAGGGCTGTTCTTTTTTATCAGAGAGCACTAGATTCTAATACAACTACTGCTTTACTAGTATTTTTAATGGTAACCAAGTGTATAAAGTAAAAAATTTTAAAATCCGAAAGAATTTAACCCCTTCCCACACTTAAGATCTTGCAATGCCCTCATTTGCAAGAAATCAGTAACAATTTAAATTATTGAGGGTGATTTGTGTGAAAATGATTAAATTTTTACCAAAGTTTCCAAATATATTGGCGTTTGTTTGCTGAATGATAAATGGTGCACATCATTTGTTCATCCCGTCTTGTTGTTATTTCACATATATTTTGCATCTTGTCGTCAAAATTAGTTGCTTTTGCTGAACTTAATGCCAGTCTTTGAAAATGCGTTGTTTTACCCTGTTGTGTACATAAGATAAACTGCAAACATATATACATATTTTTGAAGTTTGGTTTATTACCCCACATTCAAAAATTATCAAAATCTAAGAATAAAAGTTAGATAATTATAAAAATGATTACAATATTAACAAAAATATTAAATGTATCAATAATTACAAATTACAAAATAATAAAAAAAATAAGTAAACTAAGGATGATATTGGTACCAATAGGGGTTCCACGCATAACCATAAGTGCTATAGAATGCTTCGGCAGGGTCATACGTAGGATATGGTGGCTGCATCTCTATCGACCAAGGAGGGAAGACGGGTTTCGGTGTAGGAATATAGTTTCTACCTATGTGTTGGCAATGCGCTATGATCTGGTTCTGATGAACTTGCCAATCTTCAAATGCTCTCTGTCTAGCATTTTCGTATTCCTGAGAAGCTATAAACCTTTGCATTTCTTGCATCTGGTTCCCCCCTCCTACATTACCTTGTTCCTGGTTTCTCTCTACCTGTGGATGTCTACCATTGTATCGTACTGCGGCGTTATTTCGCCGCTTCAACACTTTCGCACCATGGTATACATTTAAACCTATAGTGTCGCGGGGTTCCGGCTCTTCTACTAATAATCCCCCCCGACTTATATCCACACCGAGATATTCACCAATCAAAGTAATAAAAATACCACCCCCTATTATGCTATGTGGACGCATCCCTCGAACCATAGCTGATAAATAATAACCCACACAATATGGTATACTTACAGCGCTGTGTGGGTCTCGAATACACATATGGTAAAACAAATCTTGTTCATTTACCTTTTCTTTGTTTTTACCCCTTTGTGTAATCGAGTTAGCTAAAAACCTATGTATTACTCTTAATTCGGCTCTATCTATATCCAAATAAGAGTAGTTTCCCCCTTTAAAACGGTGGTGGCTTGTCATTTGACTCCACACACCGTGTGTATCAAAATTCTCATCTATTTTCCTACCGTTTAGTATCAATCCTCTACAATCGGCAGACGCTAATTCCTCAGGCGTATATATACGTAAAGCCTGAGCCATGTCCAGTAAAGACATGTGGCGCATCGAACCGCCTAACAAAAATCTAATAAAAGAACGATCGGTTAAACTAGCTACCCGATCATTCAACTCTATACTACATAACAACTCTTCACACCATACTTTATATACAGGTCTGCGTATGGTGAATAAACATATCCAGTCATTAAAAGAAGAATTACCATACCTTTGTACCAGTAATTCCCTAATTGGCCCGGCCAATTCTACAGCTTCCAAGGGTCCCCATTCTATGACCCTTGGTACCTCAACAACCTTAGAGTGAAGAGTATGCAAACCCCGTTGATATTTTGGATAATCTATCCAAAGTCTGTCAAATCGCAGGTTCGGGTGCAACTGTTCCAAATGCATATCTGAAAAGGTCATGACTGGATGAGGTACATCCTGCCTGTAGTAGTTATCTACCTCCTGTTGTTCCAAGTTCTCAGCAGGAGCGTGACGGGCTTGGGATGAAGATTCACCCCTTTCATTCTGCAAAACACATCAAACACAAATTTTGTGCATCCAAGTATGCATTAGTGTCAGCAAAATCATCAATCAAAATAATTACAATGACATTATCAATTTATATCAAACTTAAGCTTATTTCCACATTTTTATCAAATCTACACTTTTTCAAATAAGCATATACGAAAATTTTCGCCAAGTTCATAAGCATTCAACTCAAATAACATGTCAAAATAATCATTATTAGCAAATAAACAAGTCTCAAATGGCATTATCTTTCAAAAATCAAGTTCATGAATTTTGGACTTGAAAAAGTCCACTTTAATTCTCAAAATCATGTTTAGGCTCAAAGTTTGGATCATTTAACTACCTAGACATGTTACACTACTCAATTTAGCAACAATTCATGACAAAAATCGGCCATAACCTGTTTATATCAAAAAGCCCCAAATTGATCAAGAACACAAACCCTAGATTCTAAAGATTTTGAAGTTTTTGGCTTCAAATCATGTTAACAAGCATCAATCTAGGTTATACATGCATAATATACTAACAATTTAACACTAATTACACTAAATATTAACAAAATTCAAATTATGAAAATATGCTCAAGAACACACTAAAATTCGGATTTAAAGGTGATTTGGGGTGTAATTGTACCTGTTTTCTTGAGTAGTTCCTAGATATCATCCTTCTCAACATGATTGTAGTGAAAAATTTGAAGATTAACGGTGAAAAATCGAGTTTTTGGGATGATTTTCGTGGGTTTTCTCGGGTTTTTTCGCAGCTATTTCGGGTGTTTATGTGTGTGTGTGAGTGATCAGTTCGAGCAGCTAGTTTTATTTTTTTTTTCTGTAATTTTGTCCCTCCGCGAGTCGCGGAGGTTTTCACTGAAAACTCCGCGAGTCGCGGAGTTATTATTTTTTTTTTTTTTTTTTTTTTTTTTTTTTTTATATAATCTTTAACTTATAAAACAATTAAGAAATTAATTTTAAAATTTTGTTTCCCTTGTTATTTAGGACGAGGTCGTTTCGGATCGATGTCCTAGTCCGTCCCTCGACAAAATTTTAAAATTTGTCTTTTTGTAGCGATTGTTTTAAAAGCTAAGATTTTTGGGTTTTTTAATGTTTTTGGCATACTTTAAATCAATAAGATTAAAAATAATGATAATAAAAGTTCTCGTCCCTCCCTCGGGTAAAGCAATTTCGGTTCAAAGACCTAGTCTTCAACTTACGACGAATTTTAAAAATCATATTTTTAACTTAATGAGATAAAGTAAATTTTTGTTTTTAAATTCACACAACATAAATATAAAATTCAAAATTAAAAATTAAAAAATTCACACCAAACTTAAAATTTGAAATGCATAAAATTAAAAATTAATATTTTAAAAATTAAAAATTCACACCAAACTTAATTTAAAAATTTAAATATTTACAATTTTAAATATATTGTTTTTACAAAGTTTACAATATTAATTTAAGATTTAAATATTAATTTTAAAAACATGGTAAAAATAAAATTGAAAAATCTTTTTGTCTTTTTATCCCACTTTAATTAATCAAATATTATCAAAAATATGCGCCCCTCTTTTCGGTAAAGTAATTTCGGTTCCAAGACCTAATTTAACTCATGACGAATTTTTTTGAAATATTTTGGGTTGATTGATTAAAGATATTTATACCTTAAGAATAAACGTTAAATTTCGCAGTGATGTAATAAATTTTTGAAGGATATCAATAATTTCGGTCGCCAAACCTAATTTTATTTAATACCAATTTAATACTTTTTAGCGAACAAATTAGCGTTTATTATCAAAAGGTTAAAAATAAAAATAAAAATAAAAACTGTACAGACATACCTGTGAAATAGATTTCTTAGTTATATGATCTATTATATTCATAAGATAGTCGGTTTAATTGGTCTTCCATGGCTGCATAGGCGTAACCTCTAGCATTCATTGTCTTTTCTTCTAAACATATGAACGGTCCGTCTCTGCATAAAGTAACAAATTCGGTATTTGAATAGGTTTGATTATTTGAACATTTACCTCCATGTGACCATTTTCCGCATTTGTGACATTTTTCTAGGTGTCGTGCTCTTCTTTTCGCTGCGGATTTTGATTTTCCTTTACCAAATTGTAACTTATTATCTTCGCATCTGGATCCTTTTCTAACTCCGTCCATTCTTTCTCTGATTACTGATACTAATTCGCTCGGGAGTATGTCATTATTACGTTTAGCGATCAAAGCGTGTAGCATTAGACCATGGTTTAGTTCACAGGCAGTCTTCATTTCGTAAAAACCTAAAAAAAATAAAAAATCAGAATGGGGGGAGAAGACTAGTTCTTTAGGGTCTGCTAGGGAAAGACCATACGTGTTCCATTTTCGAGAACTACACGAAAACAGACAATCTAACTCTAACAGAAATTCATATTATCCTTTAAAGACTTGATTCTCCCCACACTTAGTTAGCTGTGGTGTCGAAATTGTGATTAACTTCGTTGTCGACTTCCATCGGACCATGTATGTAATGTTTAACTCTGTGACCATTAACTTTAAATTCAATCCCATTTGAATTTATTAATTCTATCGTTCCGTATGGGAAAACTCTTTTGACTATGAATGGTCCAGACCATCTTGATTTCAATTTTCCAGGAAATAGCTTGAATCGTGAATTGAAAAGAAGAACTCTGTCTCCTTCTTTGAATTCTTTTGAACTTCTGATTCTTTTATCATGCCATTTCTTCGTTCTTTCTTTATATATTAACGAATTTTCGTATGCTTCATGTCTTAATTCTTCTAATTCGTTTAGTTGACTTAATCGTAGACGTCCGGCTTCATGTAAATCAAGATTACATGTCTTCAAAGCCCAAAATGCTTTGTGTTCAATTTCTACTGGAAGATGACATGCTTTTCCATACACAAGTCTAAAAGGTGTGGTTCCAATTGGAGTTTTGTAGGCTGTTCTAAAAGCCCAGAGTGCATCCTCCAATTTAATGGACCATTCCTTCGGATTTGATCCTACGGTTTTCTCTAGAATACGTTTTAAAGCTCGGTTGGTATTTTCAACTTGTCCACTTGTTTGTGGATGATATGCGGTGGATATTTTATGAGTTACTCCATATCTTTTAAGAACTTTCTCAAGTTGATTATTACAGAAATGAGTACCCCGATCACTTATTAAAGCTTTCGGTGTTCCAAACCTTGCAAAAAGACGTTTTAAAAAATTGACTACAACTCGTGCATCGTTAGTTGGGAGAGCTTGTGCTTCCGCCCATTTAGATACATAATCAATGGCTACGAGTATATATAGATTATTATGAGATTTTGGAAATGGACCCATAAAGTCAATACCCCAAATGTCAAATACTTCACATACTTGGATGACATTTTGTGGCATTTCATCGCGTTGACTTATTCTTCCGGCCCTTTGACATGCATCACAGGATTTGCAAAGAAGGTGTGCGTCTTTGTAAATTGTAGGCCAATAGAATCCAGCTTCATAAACTTTTCTTGCTGTTAGTTGAGGCCCATAATGCCCTCCTGTTGGTCCTGTGTGACAATGGTTTAAAATTTTACTAGCTTCATCTCCAAATACACATCGGCGTATTATTCCATCGGGACAACTTTTAAACAGATGTGGATCTTCCCAGAAATAGTGTTTTATATCACTGAAGAATTTCTTTCGTCTTTGGTACGATAATCCTTTTTCAAGGAATCCACAAACTAAGTAGTTTGCATAGTCTGCAAACCATGGGATTTCTTTATAATCTATCTTCAATAGATATTCATCAGGAAAGTTGTCTTGTATGGTCGATTCATTCAGAACTTCTAATTCGGGATTTTCAAGACGAGAAAGATGATCAGCGGCGAGATTTTCTGCTCCTTTTTTATCTCGGATTTCAATATCAAACTCTTGTAAGAGTAAGATCCATCGGATTAATCTTGGTTTAGCATCTTGTTTTGAAAATAGGTATCTAAGAGCAGAATGGTCGGTATAGACCACCGTTTTTGCTAGAACGAGATATGATCGAAATTTGTCAAAAGCAAAGACAATAGCAAGGAGTTCTTTTTCAGTGGTTGTATAGTTCGTTTGTGCTCCTTGTAATGTCTTACTAGCATAATATATAGGTTGAAATCGTTTTTCAATCCTCTGTCCTAAAACGGTTCCCATTGCAAAATCACTTGCATCGCACATTAGTTCAAATGGTAGATTCCAATTTGGTGTTATCATGATTGGTGCATTAGTGAGTTTTTCTTTAAGAATATTAAAAGATTTGATACATTCATCTGAAAAGATGAATGGCGCATCCTTTTCTAGGAGTTTATTCATAGGAGTGGCAATTTTTGAAAAATCTTTTATGAAACGTCGGTAAAAACCGGCATGCCCTAGAAAACTCCTAACTCCTCTAACATTGGTGGGATGTGGAAGTTTAGCAATTACATCTACTTTAGCTCTATCCACTTCAATTCCTTCTTTTGAAATTTTATGTCCAAGAACGATGCCTTCTTTAACCATGAAATGGCATTTCTCCCAATTAAGTACTAGATTTGATTTTTCGCATCTAATTAGCATTCGTTCCAGATTAACTAGACATGATTTAAATGTATCACCGAAGACTGAAAAGTCATCCATGAATACTTCCATGCATTCTTCTATCATGTCGTGAAAAATCGCCATCATGCACCTTTGAAAGGTTGCAGGGGCGTTGCAAAGTCCAAATGGCATGCGTTTGTAAGCAAAAGTACCATAAGGGCACGTGAATGTGGTTTTCTCTTGATCTTCGGGTGCTATTGGAATTTGAAAATATCCGGAAAATCCATCTAGAAAACAATAGTAACTATTTCCGGCTAATCTTTCCAACATTTGATCTATGAAAGGTAAGGGAAAGTGATCTTTTCTGGTGGCGTCATTTAATTTTCTATAATCAATACATACACGCCATCCTGTTACAGTCCTAGTAGGAATAAGCTCATTTTTCTCATTTGTAATGACAGTCATGCCACCCTTCTTAGGCACGCATTGAACTGGGCTTACCCATGGACTATCAGAGATTGGATATATCAAACCTGCATCTAGCAGTTTAATAATCTCTTTCTTAACTACATCTTGCATATTAGGATTTAGTCTTCGTTGGCGTTGCACATACGTTTTATGACCTTCTTCCATAAGGATTTTATGTGTGCAATACGAAGGACTTATTCCTTTAATATCATGAATCTTCCATGCAATGGCTGGTTTATGAGCTTTCAACACAGAAATGAGTTGTGATTTCTCATTTTCAGTAAGAGAAGACGATATTATTACAGGTAATTCAGATTCACCATGTAAATAAGCGTATTCCAAATGGTTTGGAAGTGGCTTTAACTCTAATTTCGGAGGTTCTTCTATCGATGATTTATATCGATATTTGTCTTCTTCTTTTAGCATTTGAATTTCTTCTGTTGTTGGTTCATATCCATTAGCTATAAGTGTAGCTAACATTTCAGCTTCATCAATTGGTTCATTTCCTTCTCCTAAAGAACATTCTCCTGTTCCTTGTAATTCTGGAAATTCTTTTAATAATTCTGCATGTGCATCTATAGTTTGAATATAATAACATGTATCATCTGCAGATTGTGGTTGTTGCATTGCTCTATCAACTGAAAAGGTAACACTCTCATCCTCTATACTTAGGGTCAGTTTCTTACCGAACACGTCTATCATTGCTTTAGCCGTGTTTAAGAATGGTCTTCCTAATATGAGAGGAACTTGAGAATCTTCTTCCATGTCCAAAACAACAAAATCTACTGGAAATACTAAAGTACCAACTTTAACTAGCATGTTCTCCATTATCCCTCTAGGATATTTTATTGATCTATCGGCTAGTTGTATGCTTATTCTTGTTGGTTTCAATTCTCCAAGGTCTAGTTTAGCGTATAGTGAATATGGCATTAGATTTATACTAGCACCTAAGTCTGCCAATGCTTCTATTGAACTAAGGCTACCCAGAAAACATGGAATTGTGAAACTTCCTGGATCAGATAGTTTTTCTGGTATCTTATTCAACAGCACTGCTGAACAATTAGCATTCATAGTGACAGCCGAGAGTTCTTCCATTTTCTTTCTATTCGTGATTAGATCTTTCAAGAATTTAGCATATCTTGGCATTCCTGAAATTACATCAATGAAAGGAAGATTTACATTTATCTGTTTAAACATATCCAAGAATTTGGATTGCTCGGCTTCAAGTTTTTCCTTCTTCATTTTACTCGGGTAAGGAAGTGGTGGTTGGTATGGTTTAACATAAGGTTTAGCCTTAACTGTGTTATCTTCATTAACCTTTTCAACTACCGGTTCTTTTTCCTTATCTTGATCAGGTTGTGGTTCTTGTGGAGTAGGAATAGTTTCATCAGAAGTTACAGGTATTTCAGGTGGTTTAAGTGTTGTACCACTTCTTGTGGTAATAGCTTTAGCTGTTTCATTCCGGGGGTTAGCATTTGTATCGCTAGGTAGACTTCCCGGTTTTCTTTCACCTATTAACCTTGCTAGGTTACTTACTTCTTGTTCCAGATTTTGAATAGAAGCTTGTTGATTTCTAAATGCTTGAGCATTTTGTTCATTTGTTTGTTTTTGAGATGTGAAAAACTGCGTTTGAGTTTCAACTAGCTTCGTCATCATATCTTCTAAATTCGGCTTTTTATCATCGGTTTGTTGTGGTGGTTTGTTTTGAAAATTCGGTCTTTGCTGATTGTAAGTATTATTGGATAATTGTTGATTGCTAGGACCTTGTTGGTTATTGTATGGAATATTTCGGTTATAATTCTGGTTTTGATTGTAAATCGGTCTTGGCGGTTGATAATTATTCTGATAATTATTTCCAGGCCTTTGGTTTATGTATGAAATATTCTCTCTTTGTTCCATTGTTAATTCAATACTGAGACAATCTTTTGTCAAATGTGGTCCTCCACACTGCTCACAACTAATTCGTATAGCATGAATATCTTTAGTCATCTTTTCCATTCGTCTCTCGAAAGCATCTATCTTTGCGGAAATGGAATCTAAGTCATGGCTAGAATCGGCTCTAGCTGCTTTAGATGATCTAATGATATCTTTTTCTTGGTGCCACTCATGTGAGTGGGAAGCAGTATTATCAATAATTTTGTAAGCATCAGTTTCGGTTTTCTTCATAATAGAACCACCAGCTGCTATATCTATGTCTTTCCTTGTAGTGATGTCGCATCCTTGGTAGAATATTTGTACTATTTGACAGGTGTCTAAACCATGTTGCGGACATCCTCGTAATAACTTTCCATATCTTGTCCACGCCTCATATAGAGTTTCATTTGGCTTCTGTGTGAACGTAACAATTTCTGCTTGAAGTCTTACGGCTTTAGATGCAGGAAAGAATTGTTTAAGAAATTTGTCAATTAAAACGTCCCATGTATCAATCGCCCCTTCAGGTAACGATTCCAACCAATCTTTGGCTTCTCCCTTTAAAGTCCAGGGAAATAACATGAGATATATTTGTTCATCCTCCACTTCTCGTATTTTAAATAGTGTGCAGATCCTATTAAAGGTACGTAGATGTTCATTTGGATCTTCCTTCGGCGCACCACTAAATTGGCATTGATTAGTCACCATGTGTAGAATTTGTCCTTTGATTTCATAATCTGGCGCATTAATGTCTGGATGAGTAATTGCGTGACCTTGGCCAGTGCGTTTAGCTCTCATTCGGTCTTCCATACTTAAAGGTTCCAGATTCTCCATAATTGAATTTGTTGAATCGGTATCACTAAATGATTCTGATTTAATAGTTCGTTCCTCAACAATCTCTGTTTGAATGATTGGTGGTTCCGGAGGAAAGTTTAATGGTTCAGGATCTATGAACCGTTCCTGAATATTTTCTGGATTCTCAATTGTGAGGTCGGGTTCAAAAAATGGATTATCGGTATTTTGAACTGAAGTACTTGGTCGACTGGATGACGATTCTAAAGAAAAATCAACGGCGGTTATATTTGTTAAACGATGTCTTGATCGAGTTACAGGTGGTGAACGTACAAAAGGTGGTGAACGTCTTGCTCGGTGCATTCACTGAATATCCTATTAGTTTTTAAAAGGAAAGAAAAATTATAATAAGTTATCCAATCAATAGACTTTTCTGATTTTGCCCACGTTTCGAATAGCCAAAAGATGCAGCAGAGGGGCAGGATTCGTTTGGTCTCAATATAATTGAGGACTGTTTGGCTCCAATAACCCGGTCCACGTACAAATCCAACTATTACTACGAACCAGAAAATTTTGATGTCTATCAATTTAACCACTTAAAATAAATTTTCGTAATTTTAAGAAATTTAGATAAGAAGTAGAATAAAATTCTAAGTCCTAAAACTAGAATAGCGAGAAATAAGAAAGACAAAGAGTTCGTCGAAAAAGGTCGAAAAAGAAAAATGGTTGAAAAATAAAAGGTGACGGAAAAATAAAAGAAACTTATAAAAACTTAAAAATACTTAACTAATTTAACCTTATTACTACAACTAACTTAAAATTATAATCGCAAATTGATATTACTAATTGGAATGATAATTGGTACATAGTAAAAGGTCTAAAAATATTAAAGCTTACAGGAAAAACTAAATCCCAAATGGAAATAACTTAAAAAGAAACTAAAACTTAAAAAGGCGTCGCAAAATTCTAAAGCACCTAAATCTTAGTCTAAAGAAAAAGCACTTAAGGAATTCTACGGCAAAGCCTAAAAATCTAGGAGTAAAAATAACTATAGTAAAAACTAAGTTTAAAATTAATTATGAGCTAAAAAATACAAAAGTTACGCTACAACGATTAAAAAGGTACAAAATATAAAAATATATAAAAAGTTGTAAAAAGTACAATTTTTATAAAAATATTATTTTTATATTATTTATTTAATAAAACTACAAATAATACAATTTTAATAAAACTAATTAAACAAAATACATAAATATAAAGTAAAAAGTAAAAATAAAACTAAAATTAATAATAATAATAATAATTAAGTAATTAATAATAATAATAATAAATTAAAACCCGTGATTAGGGTTTTGTCCGTGTGTCAGAGGGCCTCCGCGAGTCGCGGCAAATAAAGAGAAAAACCCCGCGAGTCGCGGGGATCCAGAAATCAGTTGACAGGTTTTGTTTTACGCGTTTTTCTTTATATTTTTTTTTTTATTTTCTATTTTTAGTTTAAATAAACGATTTTTAATAAAATTTATATTTTTATAAATTAAAATAAAGATAAAGAAACTTATAAAACTTAAATATTTAACAAAATCCTAAAAATACTTATATTTTTGTTTTTCTTTTTATATTTTTGAATAATTAAAACGTAATTTTTACAAAAACGACTTTTAATAAAAGTAGATAAAAATCTTTTTTTTTTTTTTTTTTTTATATTAGCGTTGCGCTTCCGGCTTTTAAGATAGCTCCCCGGCAGCGGCGCCAAAAATACTTGATGTCAAAGCAGGGGGGTATAAAATACTATTAAATTTTATTAGAAAATACTATTAAATACGATACAATTTTACACAAGATATTTATTTATTTATAGAATGGATATACTTAAACCTTGCTACAACACTTATAGGCAGTGTACCTAATCGTACAGTAGTGTAGTTTTTAGTAAGTCCGGTTCGTTCCACAGGGAGATCTTTAAGCAAAGCTCAACGCTATATTAGTTTACTTTTATAAAAATACAAATATATATATAAGTAATATTATTATTATAAAGGGGGGGTTTTTACCGTTTAATGACCGGTTTGTCGATTTTAAAACTTTAGTCGCAGTTAAAACCTAATGTAAAATATAAAATAAATACAAGACTTAAATTAAAGCGTAAAGTAAATAACGATAATGAAATTGCGAATAATAAAAATGCGATAAAATTAAATTGCGATAATTAAAAAGTACGATAATTAAAAGTGCGATAAAATAAAATAACAATAAATAAAAGTGCGATAATTAGAAGTGCAATTAAATATAAAATAAAGGAAATTAAATATGAAATAAAAGAATTATGCTTATTTAAACTTCCGTAATCATGATGTTTGACGTGTTGATTTTAGTTTTATGCCCATGGGTTAATTGTCCTTTGTCCTGGATTATTCAATATGTCCGTCTGGTTTTTGTCCATAACAGTCCATCAGTCATAAATATAAATTGCAAGTGTCCTTGTCAAATTATTATTATACCCGAAGATAAATATTCCAACTAATTGGGGATTCGAATTGTAACAAGGTTTTAATACTTTGTTTAATGAATACACCAGGTTATCGACTGCGTGTAAACCAAGGTTTTACTACTTTGTTAACAATTACACCAATTACCCTTGAATGTAATTTCACCCCTGTTTTAATTATTCTAGTGGCTATTAATCCATTCCCGTGTCCGGTTAAATGAACGATTATTCGTACATATAAATACCCCGCCCATCGTGTCCGATCGAGTGTATATGGTAATTTATAGGGACGCCCAATTGTAAATCTTTATATTAACATTAACAAACTTTCATTTAGTTAAACAAATATAAAGCCCATTAATAGCCCATAACCTAGTTTCCACAAGTGTCGTTCTTTTGTCCAAACCCCAATTATGGTACAAAGCCCAATTACCCAATTTTAGTAATTAGCCCAACATCATGATTACTTCGTTTTAAATAAGCATAATAATAACTTAGCTACGAGACATTAATATAAAAAGGTTGAACATAACTTACAATGATTAAAAATAGCGTAGCGTTACACGGACAGAATTTCGACTTACACCCTTACAACATTTGCTAACATACCCTTATTATTAGAATTATAATTAAAATTAAAATATAAATTATAAATATAAATATATTACTTCGTATGAAGAGAAGAAAAAATGATGATATTGTGATCAGAATTCGGGTTGATTTATAGCCAGGAATGATTTTTGGGGCTCCGCGACTCGCGGCAAAATGGCCTTCAAACTCCGCGAGTCGCGGAGAGGTATTTTCAGTTTACTCCCTTGGAGTTTCTGGCTGCCGACGGTTTTAAATATATATATATAATATATATATAATTAATATAATTAATTATATATTATATTATATTTATATATATAGTTAACTTGTAATTTTTAGTCCGTTGCGTCGAGCGTTAAGAATTGACTCTAGTCCCGGTTCCGGATTTTCGAACGTCCTCGCGTATAATTTAATATCTTGTACTTTGCGTTTTGAATCTTGTACTCTTGTGATTTCGAGACGTTTCTTATCAATAATTGGAACCTTTTTGATTGTCTTTTGTTCTTTTGAGCTTTTTGGTCGTTTGCGTCTTCAAATCGTCGAATCTGTCTTTTGTCTTCACCTTTTATTATTTAAACGAATATCACTTGTAAATAGAACAATTGCAACTAAAAGCTTGTCTTTCTTGAGGAATAATGCCATGAAATATATGTTCGTTTTTAGCATTATCAGCTGCCGAAGACGGTGGGCGGATACGATACTATTTGGGTTATTGTTGACCGCCTTACCAAATCTGCACACTTCCTAGCGATGAAGGAAACTGATACAATGGAAAGACTTGCTCAGTTATACATCAAAGAGGTTGTATCTCATCATGGTGTACCTTTATCGATCATCTCCGATCGCGATCCCAGTTTTGCTTCTAGATTTTGGCATTCTTTGCAAGAAGCCATGGGAACTCGTCTCGACATGAGCACTGTATATCACCCTCAGACTGACGGGCAAAGTGAACGAACAATTCAAACCTTGGAGGACATGCTACGTGCATGTGTTATTGATTTTGGAAAGGCCTGGGAAAGGCATTTGCCACTCGCCGAATTCTCGTACAACAACAGTTATCACTCGAGCATTAAAGCTGCACCATTTGAAGCGTTGTATGGCCGCAAGTGCCGTTCTCCTCTTTATTGGGCCGAGCTAGGTGAAGTTCAACTCACCGGGGACGAGATAGTCCACGAAACCTCAGAAAAGATTGCTCAGATTCAAAACAGACTCAAGGTAGCCCGTGATCGCCAAAAGAGTTATGCTGATAGTAAACGTAAAGACTTTGAATTCAACATCGGTGATCGTGTTATGTTGAAGGTTGCACCTTGGAAGGGTGTGATCCGTTTTGGAAAACGCGGAAAGTTAAACCCGCGGTACATTGGTCCATTTGAAATTTTGGAGCGTGTTGGACCCTTTGCTTATCGCCTTGATCTTCCAGCACAATTGAGCTCAGTTCATCCTACCTTCCACGTATCAAACTTGAAGAAGTGTCTTGCTCTGCCTGAACTTATCATACCATTGGAGGAGCTTACTATTGATGACAAACTCCACTTTGTGGAAGAACCCGTTGAAATCATGGAACAAGAAGTCAAGGAGTTGAAACACAATAGGATTCCGATCGTCCGAGTTCGATGGAATTCCAAACGAGGACCTGAGTTTACTTGGGAACGAGAGGACCGCATGAGGCAGAAGTATCCTCACCTTTTCCCACCTCCTCCATCACCTTCAGATTCAGCTTAAAATTTCGGGACGAAATTTTCTTTAACAGGTGGGTAATGTAACGACCCTGGTTTTTCCAACGTTAATTATTAATAATTATTATTATTAATACGTGTGATTAAACGAATGTATTTAATTACATTTACATGTTGCCATGATTGCCCGTACTTGACTTTTAAGAGCCCGAAACATCTCTGCGACACACGAAACTTCACGAATAATATTTTTAGAATATTATTTACATTCATGATTATTTATTATTAATCATTTTAATTAACCAAGGTTAGTGGTTAATTACTTGGGCTTTAATTATTTAAATTGCATCTTTAATTGGACTTGGGCCTTTAATTAAATAAACTTGGACTAGTAAGCCCACCCTACACTTTTATGGACTTGTAAGCCCATTTCTTAAACTAGTATTACATTAAGGATAAGTGTGGTTAATTAAACTAATGAAGAGACAAAGTTGTCTCAAGCATGCATGAGTCTTTTAACCTTATCACCCTTCTTAGCTTCCACCATCTTTCCAAGGCTTGAAAGCACATTTTGACTTCCCTCTTATGTTTAAAAACCGTCCACCACCTAGAGGGAAAGGAGAGCTCATTTTCACTTCACTTATTACTTGATACTTGCACTCTTTCACTTCATTCTTTCACACACACAAACACTTACATCTTTCTCTCAACTTTCTCTCTAAAATTGTAAGCTTTTTATCATTTTCTTCTTCCTTTTTTTTTCTTCTTAAAACCGTGGCCTAGCAAGCATAATCAATCATCATCTTTTCTTGTTTTAATTACTTGATTGTTTGAAGTTGTTACTTGTTTGTTGTAAAGATCAAGTTACTTAACTTGAATCTTCATAGATCTTGATTTCTTCTTTTGATTTTGAAGAACCAAGAACAAGAACTCAAACTCACTAGTTTGTAGTTCCATATTTATGTAATTTCATGTTTCAAGTTCATAAACCTTAAGATCTTTCTTTGATTTCATGTTTGTAGACTTAAACACTAAGATTCAACTTTGTTTTTGAATCTTCCTAAGTATGATACAAACATGAACAAGAGACTTATAGATCTAGTTACTTTCTTCATTTTTGTTCACTTTGAGTTTATGTTTCAAGTTCATAAGTTGTAGACTCATCTTTATGTTTATATTGTTGACTTGAATTCTAAGATCTACACTTTGGTTTGATCTTCTCAAGTATGAAACAAATGTAAACATGTAACTTGTAGATCTAGCCTAGTTCTTCATTTTTACTTACTTTAATGTTGTGTTGATGTTCATGGTCAAGTATATACTAAGTTAAAACTTGATTATTATACTTGAAACCTTGTAAGTTCAAGACATAGAAGTGTAACTTGCTAGTTACAACTTCACATACTTGTGTTGATTTAACTTAAGTACTAGATCTAGACTTTTGATACTAGGATCTTCAAGATCTACTAAGAACTAAGTTCTACAACCTAAGATCTTGCTTACTTAAGTTCATTTTTAAGTTTGTAGCTTATTACTAGTTTTAAAGTTCATGTTTGTGCTAAATCTAAGACTTGATGTAACTTTGGTTCATCAAAACACTTACAACACTCAAAAGAGTTGTGCCTCATGTCTTAGACTTGCACTTGGGTTATGATGGACAAATCTTGGTTAAGGTGATGTAAACACATCCATGAGTTGTGCACTTGAAGCTATATGCATCAAGGATGAGAACCATGATGAGCATCAAGCACCAAGACACCGGAACTCACCTAAAACTTACTGTTTTCTGTCCCGAACTTTCTGACCTACTGATTCTGGAACAGACCAGTAGGTCTGGGCTGATCCCATCTTGATTTTTGGATAGAACTTTTCGATTAGATAATTTTTCATGTAGGACTCGTCTTCATCCGAGTTACGGTTTAGGATTTATGGCCCTCCGTTCGTCACTATGTCGTTTAACGTTGTGCAGAAATTTCTGACCTACTCGCACTTAGACCGTCGCCACGGTCAAACCAAGACGAGTTTGCTTCTGTAAATTTTACCACACTTAAGGGACTCATATACGGAGCCATAGCCACTGGTCTCACCTCTGTTCGGTTTGTGTAGGGGCCGTGGTGACTGATCCAAGTCAGCCCTTGTTTTAAACGACTTTCGTAGACGAACCTTACTTGTTACCTTTTGTTTAAAGATGATTGATGATGACCCTTATGACCTTAATTACATACTTATAAACCTTTTGAGACGACTTACTGACTTAGTACTATTTGACTTAGGTTGAGGACACTCGGACCGTTACTTGCACACCATTCCCGACTACTACTTTACCGCTACTACTATCATTGTGAGTTATATCATCCCTTTTTACTTTAACTATTTGGGACTGAGAATACATGCGCGTTTTATGTTTTACATACTAGGCACGAGTACTTAAACTTATATATGTGTGGGTTATACAACGGCATAAACATTCCCTTTAGCTCGGTAACGTTTAATCATTGGTTTTTGAACCATGAACGCGAATCTTAGATATGGATCCATAGGGTTTGACATCCCCACTCGGGCTAGTCGCGCTAGCATTTAACGAGTGTTTAATACTTCGAGGTTATACGCACTTGCCAAGTGCACTTTAAGGGGGTACATTAAACGTTAAGTTAGTTACCGGGTGCCCACGGTTAAGCATATACTTTTACATACTTTTGAACGCTCGTTGTAGCACTGAAATCTCGTGGCCTACTTACATTACTGTTATACTTAAACTATAGCTCACCAACCTTTGTGTTGACCTTTTTAAGCATGTATTTCTCAGGTGCTTGAAGTCGCTTCCGCTATCTTACTAGTCGTGCTGTAGAACCCGCTGCCTAGAGTTGTTATCGCATGACTACTTATCTTGCATTCAAACTTATTTACTTTTGAAACTATGTTATATAACGACCTTTGTGGTCACGTACACTTATTTAATGCTTCTACTTAGTGAAGCATACTTTTGGATTGTAAAACATTTGACGTTTGTTATGACGTCACTTTTATTAATGAATGCAAACTCTGTTTTGAAAACGCATATAGTACTTAACCTTGTAATGATCCTGTTGATGATGGTCCGTACATGATGATTTAGTACGGGGCGTCACATAATACATGGAGGATGTGTGTGGGATTCACAGATATCAATAAAGCTTGTCCAAAAGATAATTATCCTTTATCAAAAATAGTTTGGAGAGTGGAGTCTTTAAGTGGTTATCAAACTAAATCTTTTTTGGATGCTTACAAGGGATATCATCAAATTCCCATGGCAGTACGGGATCAAGATAAAACAGCTTTCCACACGGCAGACGGAATTTTTTGTTATATAAAAATGCCTTTTGGACTAAAAATGCTGAAGCAACCTACCAGTGTGTAACGACCCGACTTTTTTGACTTGCTTTTGTGCTTTGTGTTTTCGCAAAACTGCGTATTTGTGCGTACTGAGCTATATTATTACTCTGGGAACTACCTACATGTTGATTACTTTCATTTATATGTTAAAACACATCATTAAGTACGTAGGATACTTAACTTAACCTCCGGAAGCCTTTATGATCGTTAGTGTTACTTGACATTTTTAACGAACTGCGTACTGCGTACACGTTTAACTTTTGTCGTAATCGGAATATTATGACTACGAAATACTAATTATTATTTTATAATAACAATTACTTGGGTTTTTAGATGCTTAATTACGCTTAGTAATTTACTTATGCTTACTAGTTAGTCTTGTTGGACTTTCTACCTTGTTGGACCTTAGCCCACCCTACACTAGTTAGTGGACTATTTAATTAGCCCAATTATAAGTAACTAGTGATCCATTAATAAGTAAGATAAATGCCCATTTATTATAGAGAACATGCTAGCATTTTTGTTCACCATTATCCTTAATGTTGCATGGGATCCTAACATAAGCACCAACTTTAGACAACCATTAACCAAAAAGCAAAAAAGTGTCCCCTTTGTCCCCCCCTACCCACGGCCTAACCACCCCTCTCACACCTTCACCACTTATAAATACAAGCCTTATTTCACCCATTTCACACTTAATCTCATTTGCAATTTACACACACTTACTCTCTAATTCTTTCTCTAACCTTTCTCTCTCTAAAAAGTGTAAGTATTTGATTTTTCTTCTTCTTCTTCCCTTCTTTCTCACGAAATCATCATCATCATCAAAGGGTCTAGCTTTTTAGCTTTTGATCTTGATTACATCTTGTAGATTCAAACACGGATTTGAATCCTTCAAGAACATGGAAGATTCAAGCTTTCTAACTTTGAATCTTCACCTATTTTGTAGATCTATATCTTTTAGCTTTAATCTTGTTATTTTGTTATAAAGATTCAAACTTGTGTTTCTAATCTTCATGTAAC
Source organism: Rutidosis leptorrhynchoides (assembly GCF_046630445.1). Classification (NCBI taxonomy): domain Eukaryota; kingdom Viridiplantae; phylum Streptophyta; class Magnoliopsida; order Asterales; family Asteraceae; genus Rutidosis; species Rutidosis leptorrhynchoides. Next base: position 393,308,212 of record NC_092336.1, on the reverse strand, counting down.
TTAAAGATCCAAGCTTTATGCTTTAAGATCTTCAAGAACAACCAAGATTCAAGCTTTCTAGCTTTGAATCTTCATTTCTTTTGTTGGATCTAAGTTTTCTAACTTATGATCTCATTATTTTGTTATAAAGATTCAAACTTGTGTTTGTGGTCTTCATATTACTTAAAGATCCAAGCTTTATGCTTCAAGATCTTCAAGAAAACCAAAGATTCAAGCTTTCTAGCTTTGTAATCTCATAACTTGTGTGGAAAGGATCCAAGCTCTCTAGCTTAGGGTTCCATTTCTTTATTTGATTAAGATTGTGTTCATACTTGTTTGATTGAAGTAAATTTTGTAGCTTTAGTTGTAAATAGAACTTGTATTTGTGTTAAGACTAAGGATATGATGTAACCTTGGTTCATCATCCATCTAAGACTCTTAAATGAGTTGTGTTCTTACTTGGTCTTAACATATTGTGTGTTGATGGTTGAATCTTGCTCAAGGTGATGCTAACCCATCAATTAATTGTACACTTGAAGCTACAAGCATCAAGGATGAGAACCGTGATGAGCATCAAGCACCAAGAACCCCACCGGAGCAATTGTTTACTGTTTTTCGGGATCTGATCAGATTCTTGGACTTCTGGAAAATTTATTTTCAGATACTTCGTTTCGAGTAGATGACTTTTCATTTGGGCCTCGACTTAATCCGATATACGGTTTAGGATTTATAGCCTTCCGAAAGTCACTACGCCTTTGTAATGTTGTGCTGAAATTTCTGACCTACTCGCACTTAAACCATCACCACGGTCAAACGAAGATGAGTTAGGTAATGAATATTGGTCAGCGGTTAGAAGACTCGCATACGGAGCCATAGCCACTGACTACACATCTATTCGATTTGTATAGAGGTCGTAACAACTGTCCAAAATCAGCCTTTTGTTTCGATCTCTATTCTTGTTGAACTTACCTTAGTGTTGATGAATGATGATGATAATGATGATGTCGATGATGACACTTAAACTTAGTTTATTCACTTTTAACCTTATTGGGACAACATACTGACCTAGTGACCATTGACTTAGGTTAACAACCTTTCGGACCGACTTACTACCTGCATACGTTTCATATCGACTTTTACTGCTTATTCACTGTGAGTTATAGCATCCCTTACTATTTTTTTTAACTATTTTTGGGACTGAGAATACATGCGCTTTTTATGTTTTACTTACTTGACACGAGAACTTAAACTTTACATATGTGTGGGTTATATAACGGCATAAAGATTCCCCTTAGTACGGTAACGTTTAATCATTGGTTTTGAACCCCCACTCGGGCTAGTCGCGCTAGCATTTAACGGGTGTTTGATACTTCGAGGACATACACACTCACCAAGTGTACTTTTTAGGGGGTATTACTATTACGTTAAGTTTGTTACCGGGTGCCCACGGATAAGCATATACTTTTCATACTGTTTTGAATACGATAACTCGTGGTCTACATTACTTTACTGATTACAAACTATAGCTCACCAACATTCGTGTTGACTTTTAAGCGTGTATTTCTCAGGTGCTTAGACGATGTTGCTTCCACCGTTAGACTTGCTGTCTTGGTGTTATAGACTTGCTGTTATGGACCTGCTGTGTTAGATTTTCGCTGCATGACTTAGAGATGTCTCAATCATGGAACTTTTATCTTGCATTCGTAACTTATGTTATTTTCAAATAATAACTTTGTAACGACCTTTGTGTCACGTTATATTTTGTAAACGCTATCTTTTTATGAATGCAAAACTGGTTTTCAAACAGCATGTAGTAATTGACCGTGTAAAGATCCTGTTGTTGACAAATCGTACATGATGGTTTTGTATGGGGCGTTATATTTGGTATCAGAGCATTGGTTGTAGGGAATTAGGTTGCATTAGTGAGTCTTGACTGAGCCAAGTAGGATTCACTGATAGGACTAATTTACAACTTGCTCGTTTACTTGCTTGTTTAACTGTTTCTGCGGAACTTACTGCATGCTACTGCTTACTTTTAGTACTATGTGTTCTTGCTGTATGTTACTGCTTATTCTCGCTACTGCATGCTACTATCTGCTTTCGATTACATGATACTTTTGTAGGATTTTGTTAATATTGCCATGATATGTACTGCTAAGATACTGTAGTGCCTAATTATGTGCTTGCTATATGTCTTACTGACATGGAAAAAGTTATTTTTCCTTGTTCAGATGACAGACATGCCGCCCATGACCTTTGACTTTGAGAGTGACTCAGAGATGACAGTTGCCTTGCCTACCATTGTTGCTGACTCACAGATCCTGTCACCGTTAGCATTCGACGACTCTGGCGATTCACCTTCTAGTGGACTTGTGCTTGACCTTATGGACATCTCAGACAGAGACGAGGATCCAGAGGAGATTCCAGCTCCACCTAGCCCTAGACTCCCGGGGCCACATCACCATCCCGGTAGTACTGTGATTCCTGGGGGAAATGGGGACGGTCCTTTCCGTAATGAGCGAGGACATTGGGTCAGACGCCTTGCTGATGGACGTGTCGTGCCGATCCCACCTAGCAGATATCGACTTATGACCACCGGTTGGGCAGATCCACCTTCAGATGATTCAGACTATTCATCATCCGATGACTCCAGCGAGGAGGTTTCCGAAGAAGATTTCGAGGATGATTTCGAGGAGGACCCTGAGGAGGCGCCCGTGCAACCGCCCTCTACCCCGCCGAAGAAGCGGTATCGATTCGATGGTACCGTTATCCCAGGGATTAACGAAGGAAGACCGTTCATGGATGAACGTGTACAGTTAGTTAGGGTTACCGCCCGTAAGCGGGTTTTGCCATATCCTGCTGATCCATTCATGCGTAAGGTTGACCGTTACGCACTGTCTACTTCTAGTGCTGCATCATCTGCACCACCGACACCATCTGCACCGCTTGCCCCACCAGCATCCCCCGTCATCGAGGAACTGACGAGGGAAGTGCATATCCTCCGTGCATGGGTAACTGAGCTCGAGGAACAGATGTCACACCTGATGGACATCATTTACCCACCATCACCGTAGGATTATTGTATTAGATTTCCTTATGTAACTCTGTTAGTAGTTTCATCTTTTACTCATGTATTGTACGAACCTTATGCGGATGTATGCAACTTTCTTAATAATGAATAGAACTTAATGTTGTTTAAATTTTGTACGGTGTTCTATTTACACTACTGTATGATGATTTTTTGGTATCTGTATTTGGTTGCTTTACCTAATTAATTGTGTGTTGTGTTGATTCCATACTGGGTGCCTTATACTATAATATTATTGAATGATGGGTTTTGACTTGAGTCGAAACTTTTGTTCAGAGGAAGAATGGCAAACGGAAGAGTCCCAAGGGAAATGCCCACAGTGGCACAGATTGAGGAAATGATTGCTGCTCGAGTAGCTACAGCTATGGCGAATTCCAACTTCGAAGCTCCACCCTCTAACCAGAACAATCATAACAGGTGCACCTATAAGGAATTTTAGAGCTACAAGCCCCATAATTTCAGTGGTACTGAGGGGCCAGTTGGACTGACAAGGTGGTTTGAGAAGTTGGAAGCTGTGTTCCGTGTGAGCAACTGCTCGGAAGTGAACAAAACTAAGTACGCCTCCTGTACTCTGTCGGACGGTGCTTTAACCTGGTGGAACACGCTTGCTCAGGCTAAAGGAATTGACGAGGCGTATGCTACCCCGTGGGAGGAATTCAAAGGGGCTATGATCGAGGAGTACTGCTCCAGAACGGAGATTCAGAAAATGGAAGCTGAGTTTTGGAAGCTGAAGGTTGTGGGAACCGACCTTGATGGCTATAATCGAAGGTATTTAGAGTTAGATTTGATGTGCCCCACGATGGTTACCCCTGAATTTAAGCGAATGTAACGATACTTGTGGGGACTTCCCAAAACCATTCAGGGAAATGTTACCTATTCGAAACCAGCAGATGTCCTGGAAGCTATGTGCATGGCACACACCCTGATGAACCAGATCGTCCGCAAGGAACCAGAGAAACCATAATTAGAATCATGAGCTAGTTATGAAAAGCGTAAGTGGGAAAGCAACAAAGGGAAGGTCTTTGATCAGAACCCAGCTAAGAGGCATGAGCGTTTCAAGGGAAACAACGACTGGAGGAACCCTAACCCGAACCCTAGCTCGAACCCTAATTACAAGGGTAGTCTCCTGCAGTGAAAAAGATGCTACAAGCATCATACAGGGTACTGCAACGTGGTCTATGAAAAGTGTGAGAGGACTGGGCACATTGGCAAGGACTGCAAGATCACCACCCCAGCTTTGAAGACAAACCCTACTGGACTAAGAAAGTGTTTTGAGTGCAGTCAACAGGGCCACTTCAAGAATGAGTACCGGAACAAGAAGAAGGATGTCGGACCAGCACGTGGGAGAGTTTTCTACATGAACGCCAGGGATGCCCGTGAGGATCCTGATTTGGTCATAGGTACATTCACTGTCAATAATCTACTTACTTCTGTCTTATTTAACACTGGTGCCGATAGGAGTTACATATGTAGACATTTTTGTTCTAAGATAGACTGGTCGTTAGTACCTTTAGACGAGAGTATTCTGGTTGAAGTAGCCAATGGGAAGCTTGAGAAGGCTGACCAAATTGGCCGAGGAGGCATAATAAACCTAGCCAGTGTGGACTTTGAGATTGATTTGATACCCATCAAGTTGGGAAGCTTCGATGTAATAGTTAGTATGGACTGGTTGTCCAAAGTAAGAGCAGAAGTTATTTGTGGAGAGAAGATTATCCGTATACCTCGCGAAGACGGTTTGCCATTGATCGTACACGGAGAGAAAGGTAGCCCAAAGTTGAACCTTATTAGTTGCATGAAGGCACATAAAGTTATGAGGAAAGGGCGTTTTGCTATTCTGGCACATGTGAAGAAGTTAGTAACCGAGGAGAAGAGTATTGATGATGTGCGGATTGTGAACGAATTTTCCAACGTCTTTCTGGAAGAGTTACCTGGATTACCACCGCTGAGATCAGTGGAATTCCAGTTTGATCTAGTACCAGGAGCTGCACCTGTAGCTCGCGCACCTTATCGACTAACACCTTCAAAACTGCAAGAGTTGCAGAGTCAACTGCAGGAATTGCTAGACCGTGGATTTATCCAATCGAGTTCATCACCTTGGGGCGCACCTGTTTTGTTTGTGAAGAAGAAGGACAGATCTTTCCACATGTGTATCGATTATCGTGAACTGAACAAGTTGACGATCAAGAATCAGTATCCCCTTCCCAGAATTGATGATCTTTTCGATCAGCTGCAAGGATCCAGCGTTTACTCTAAGATCGATTTGTGATCCGGTTATCACCAGTTGAAGGTGAAGGAGAGAAATGTGATGAAGACTGCATTCAGAACCCGTTATGGTCATTATGAGTTTATCGTTATGCCATTCGATTTAACCAACGCACCTGCTGTATTTATGGATCTCATGAATCGCGTATGCAAACCATACATGGACAAGTTCGTTATCGTCTTCATAGATGATATCCTCATCTACTCTAAAAACGAAGAAGAACATGAACAACATCTTCGACTAGTGTTGAAACTCTTGAGACAAGAGCAACTTTATGCCAAATTCTCCAAGTATGAGTTTTGGTTGAAGGAAGTCCAATTTCTGGGTCATATTGTGAGCGACTAGGGTATCAAAGTTGATCACGCAAAGATCGAAGCTATCAGCAAGTGGGAAACTCCCACCACTCCTACTCATATCCGCCAATTTTTAGGTCTCGTCGGTTATTACCGAAGATTCATTGAAGGTTTCTCTCTGATTGCGCATCCTTTAACTGCGTTAACTCATCAGGGGAAGAAGTTCGTTTGGGAAGCCGAGCAAGAGTCGGCATTTCAAACCCTGAAGCAGAAGTTGACCTCCGCACCTATCCTATCTCTTCCCGAAGGCAGTGATGATTTTGTTGTTTATTGCGATGCCTCGAAAAATGGATTTGGTTGTGTATTGATGCAACGGAAGAAGGTTATTACTTACGCCTCCCGACAACTGAAGATTCACGAACGAAACTACACTACTCATGATCTTGAACTTGGAGCCGTTGTCTTTGCGCTCAAACTATGGAGACATTATCTGTATGAAATCAAGAGTACTATCTTCACCGATCACAAAAGCCTCCAACACATCTTTGAACAGAAACAACTGATTATGAAACAACGACGGTGGATCAAAACATTGAACGACTATGATTGTGAACTACGTTATCATCCCGGAAAGGCAAATGTTGTAGCCGATGCCTTGAGCCAAAAAGAGAGAATGGTACCTCTTCGTGTCCGTGCCTTGAACATCACCATTCAGACGAATCTCAACAGCCAGATTCGTGTAGCCCAAGAGGAAGCTCTCAAGGAGGAGAATATTGCTCAAGAGCACTTGAACATTCTCGTTTCTCGATTCGAGGTCAATCAGACCGGACTTCGATACCTTTTCGGAAGAATTTGGGTGCCTAAATATGGAGATTTACGGAGCCTTATTCTAGATGAAGCTCATAAGTCAAGGTATTCTATTCATCCAGGAGCTGGTAAGATGTACCATGACCTAAAGGTTCAATATTGGTGGCCGAACCTCAAGAAGGATGTTGCGACTTACGTCGAAAAGTGTTTACTTGTTCTAAGATCAAAGCCGAACATCAGAAGCCGTCTGGATTACTTCAACAACCCGAAATCCCGCAATGGAAGTGGGAAGGAATAACAATGGATTTCATCACGAAGCTACCGAAGATGGTAGGAGGTTATGATACCATCTGGGTTATCGTTGACTGTCTTACCAAATCTGCACACTTCCTAGCCGTGAAGGAAACTGATACGATGGAGAGACTGACACAGCTATACATAAAGGAAGTTGTATCTTGCCACGGTGTACCCTTATCGATTATCTCAAATCGCGACACCCGTTTCGCTTCTAGATTTTGGCGTTCTTTTCTCAACAAGCCTTAGGAACACGTCGAGATATGAGTACAACATATCACCCGCAAAATGACGGACAAAGCGAACGAATGATTCAGACTTTAGAGGACATGTTGCGTGCCTGTGTTATAGATTTCGGAAAAACTTGGGAGAAGCATTTACCGCTAGCCGAATTCTCTTACAACAACAGTTATCATCCAAGCATTAATGCCGCACCTTTCAAAGCGTTGTATGACCGCAAATGCCGTTCTCCAATCTGTTGGGCCAAAGTAGGTGAGAAGCAAATCACCGGACCCGAGTTAGTCCATGAGACAAAAGAGAAGATTGTCCAAATTCAAGCAAGGCTTAAGACGGCCAGTGACCGTCAAAAGAGCTATGCCGACCTTAAACGTAAAGATTTCAAATTTCAAGTAGGTGATCGCGTGATGTTGAAAGTTGCACCTTGGAAGGGTGTAATTCGTTTCAGAAAGCGTGGAAAGTTAAACCCACGATACATTGGTCCTTTCAAAATCCTGGAGCGTGTTGGACCCGTTGCTTACCGATTGGATCTTCCGATACAATTGAGCTTCGTTCATCCTACCTTTCACGTGTCGAATATGAAGAAGTGTCTTGCGGAACCAGAACTCGTCATACTACTTGAGGAGCTTATGATTGATGATAAACTTCATTTCGTGGAAGAACCTGTCGAAATTATGGACCGTGAGGTCAAGACCTTGAAATGCAACAAGATTCCGATCGTCCGAGTCCGATGGAATGCAAACGAGGACCTGAGTTTACTTGGGAACGAGAGGATCAAATGAAGCATAAGTATCCTCACCTCTTCCCGACTCTACCGTCTACCTCATCCTAAAATTTCGAGACGAAATTTTCATTAACAGGTGGGTAATGTAACAACCCGACTTTTTCGACTTGCTTTTGTGCTTTGTGTTTTCGCGAAACTGCGTATTTGTACGTACTAAGCTATATTATTACTCTGGGAACTCCCTACATGTTGAGTACTTTCATCTATATGTTAAAACATATCATTAAGTACGTAGGATACTTAACTTAACCCCCGGAAGCCTTTATGACCGTTAATGTTACTTGACATTTTTAACGAACTGCGTACTGCGTACACGTTTAACTTTTGTCGTAATCGGAATATTATGACTACGAAATACTAATTGTTATTTTATAATAACAATTACTTGGATTTTTGGATGCTTAATTACGCTTAGTAATTTACTTATGCTTACTAGTTAGTCTTGTTGGACTTTCTACCTTGTTGGACATTAGCCCACCCTACACTAGTTAGCGGACTATTTAATTAGTCCAATTATAAGTAACTAGTGACCCATTAATAAGTAAGACAAATGCCCATTTATTAGAGGGAACATGCTAGCATTTTTGTTCACCATTATCCTTAATGTTGCATGGGATCCTAACATAAGCACCAACTTTAGACAACCGTTGACTAAAAAGTAAAAAGGTTTCCCCCTTGTCCCCTCCCCATACCCATGGCCTAACCACCCCTCCCACACCCTCACCACCTATAAATACAAGCCTTATTTCACCCATTTCACACTTAATCTCATTTGCAATTTACACAGACTTACTCTCTAATTCTTTCTCTAGCCTTTCTCTCTCTAAAAAGTGTAAGTATTTGATTTTTCTTCTTCTTCTTCCCTTCTTTCTCACGAAATCATCATCTTCATCAAAGGGTCTAGCTTTTTATCTTTTGATCTTGATTACATCTTGTAGATTCAAACATGGATTTGAATCCTTCAAGAACATGGAAGATTCAAGCTTTCTAGCTTTGAATCTTCACCTATTTTGTAGATCTAAATCTTTTAGCTTTAATCTTGTCATTTTGTTATAAAGATTCAAACTTGTGTTTGTAATCTTCATGTAACTTAAAGATCCAAGCTTTATGCTTCAAGATCTTCAAGAACAACCAAGATTCAAGCTTTCTAGCTTTGAATCTTCATTTCTTTTGTTGGATCTAAGTTTTCTAACTTATGATCTCATTATTTTGTTATAAAGATTCAAACTTGTGTTTGTGGTCTTCATATAACTTAAAGATCCAAACTTTATGCTTCAAGATCTTCAAGAACACCAAAGATTCAAGCTTTCTAGCTTTGTAATCTCATAAATTGTGTGGAAAGGATCCAAGCTCTCTAGCTTAGGGTTCCATTACTTTATTTGATTAAGATTGTGTTCGTACTTGTTTGAATGAAGTAAAGTTTGTAGCTTTAGTTGTAAATAGAAATTGTATTTGTGTTAAGACTAAGGATATGATGTAACCTTGGTTCATCATCCATCTAAGTCTCTTAAATGAGTTGTGTTCTTACTTGATCTTAACATATTGTGTGTTGATGGTTTAATCTTGGTCAAGGTGATGCTAACCCATCAATGAGTTGTACACTTGAAGCTACAAGCATCAAGGATGAGAACCGTGATGAGCATCAAGCACCAAGAACCCCACCGGAGCACTTTTTTACTATTTTTCGGTATCTGATCAGATTCCTAGACTTCTGGAAAATGGATTTTCAGATAGTTCGTTTCGAGTAGATGACTTTTCGTTTAGGCCTCGACTTAATCCGATATACGTTTTAGGATTTATAGCGTTTCGAAATCACTACGCCTTTGTAACGTTGTGCTGAAATTTCTGACCTACTCGCACTTAAACCGTTGCCACGGTCAAAGAAGATGATTTAGGTTCTGAAAATTTGTCAGCAGTTAGAGGACTCACATACGGAGCCATAGCCACTGACTACGCGTCTTTTTGATTTGTATAGAGGTCGTAACAGCTGTCCAAAGTCAGCCTTTTGTTTCGATCTCTATTCTTGTTGAACTTACCTTAGTGTTGATGAATGATGATGATAATGATGATGTCGATGATGACACTTAAACTTAACTTATTCACTTTTAAACTTATTGGGACAACATACTGACCTACTGACCACTGACTTAGGTTGACGACCTTTCGGACCGACTTACTACCTGCATACGTTTCATATCGACTTTTACTGCTTATTCACTGTGAGTTATAGCATCCCTTACTATTTTTTAACTATTTTAGGGACTGAGAATACATGCGCTTTTTATGTTTTACTTACTTGACACGAGAACTTAAACTTTACATATGTGTGGGTTATATAACGGCATAAAGATTCCCCTTAGCACGGTAATATTTAATCATTGGTTTTGAACCGGTGAACGCGAATATTAGATATGGATCCATAGGGTTTGACATCCCCACTCGGGCTAGTCGCGCTAGCATTTAACGGGTGTTTGATACTTCGAGGACATACACACTCGCCAAGTGTACTTTTTAGGGGGTATTACTATTACGTTAAGTTAGTTACCGGGTGCCCACGGATAAGCATATACTTTCCATACTGTTTTGAACATGATAACTCGTGGTCTACATTACTTTACTGATTACAAACTATAGCTCACCAACATTCGTGTTGACTTTTAAGCGTGTATTTCTCAGGTACTTAGACGATGTTGCTTCCGCTATTAGACTTGCTGTCTTTGTAGTGACCCATCCTAATCCACCTGGACGAAGTCTTCAACAGCTGGTCCCATTGCGAGGTACTGACCTCTATATGCCATGAACGACTTCATGTAATATCTCTAAAATGAGCAAATGCACAGCGGAAGATTTCTTTCATACCTGAGAATAAACATGCTTAAAAGTGTCAACAAAAAGGTTGGTGAGTTCATAGGTTTATCATAAACAATAAAATTTATAATTTTGATAGACCACAAGATTTAAATACAGTATACCTATCTCGTGTACAAAATTCTTTTTCATAAATCTTAGTAACCGTACACATATCTCGTGCACAAAAACTAATACACATAACCTGTGTATAAAAATCATTCTCTCAATACATAACATTCACATCAATTGGTGGCAATTATCATGTCCACATAATTCAATGGTGGCAATTATCATGTCCACATAATTTAGTGGTGACAATTATCATGTCCACATAATCCAATGGTGGCAATTATCATGTCCACGTAATTCAACGGTGGCAATTATCATGTCCACATAATTCAATGGTGGCAATTATCATGTCCACATAATTCAATGGTGACAATTATCATGTCCACATAATTCAATAATAATCCGCAGAACTTCTGTCTGCATAATAATTCATTCGAGGAATGTTTTGCTTGTGTCTATCTCGTCAAATATTTATAAAAGCATTTCATATATTCGCAGTTCAAAATATATTTCAAAAGCATTTAATAAAGCAGTTGTAAAAACAGCGCATGTAATCTCAGTCCCAAAAATGTAAAGAGTAAAAGAGAATCAAATGAACTCACTATATTGTATTTTGTAGAGAAAATACATATGACGACAATGAACAAGTGTAGGGTTGGCCTCGGATTCACGAACCTATATCATTTATGTATATGTTAACACATATAATGGTAATCGAATAACTTTATATATATATTTAGTTATGTATTAAGATTAATATTTATATATAATTTTATTAATACTTACAATATATTATGATGCTTATTTGATATATGATTTAATTAACTTTGTATCAATATAAATAATATTATTTTAGTTAAACCATAATATTATGTAATATTAGTATACATAAATATTTTTTTATATAATTATTCTCTGTTTGTAAAAAAAAATTAATAATTCTAATAATACTAAGTTAAGGATAATAATATTAATGATAGTAATAATAGTAATAATGATGATAAAAATGTTACTTTTAATAATGAAACTTTTAATAAGGAAAAAGATAGTTTTTAATGATAATAATAATTTTTGTAAAAATTATACTTTTAATAATAATAGTAGTTTTTAATAAAAGATAGGTTTATTAATTATGATAATGAAAATAATAATTTTGATAATAATACTTAATATTTAATAATAATAATAGTAATAATAATTTAACTATAATCTTAATAATAATAATACTTGATAATTAATACTTATATTAGTAATAATAATAATAATAATTGTAATAATCACAAAAACAATAATAATAATAATAATAATAATAATAATAATAATAATAATAATAATAATAATAATAATAATAATAATAATGGTAATAGTAATACTACCTCAAGAAGTAGCCCTTTAAAAAACAAAATGCCCAAGCCCGGGTTTGAACCCGCGACGTCCCGCTAACCGATAACATCCTTAACCATTGAGCTATTTTGTTATTTCGTGAATAATTCCTAACTTAAATCTATTTAACCCGAAATTTTATGTTTTCATCTTCTTCACTATTGTTATCTTAATCATCACTTCATCAACTTCATAACCTAACATCTATCATCATTTAACAACATCATCATCATCATTCGTTAATCATAATCACATAGTTATGACCATCATCATCATAAATCCATGTATCATCTTTCACACCCGTTTCATCGACACTCACATCGATCATCATCATTATCTTAAACACCCATTAATCATGATCAAATCCTAATCATAATTACATACTAATTATCATAATTATGATCATCATATTTTTCATCATCATGACCATCTTTTCGTTTCCTAATCTTATAATCATTTATATCATTCTCATCATCCTGATCATGAGCATCATCATCATCAATCATTTAAACCACAACTTAAAGGTGTGTTTATATATTTGACGAGTAGAAACCAGAAAATAGAAATGCTGGATTACAACCTCGTGGCCCATTACTCGATCCCAAGCCCAACTATTTAATTCCAAGCCCAATGATTGTTAGCCCTTTTTAACAATTATGAAGTCTTATAAGGTCATGTTGGTGTCTGTTACTTTCGTATGTATAGGAACAGAAATAAAGAAAAAAATGTAAGCATCATCTTTTTCTTTTAATCACTCGCCATCATCATCAATCACAGTAACCCTCATCTTCAACAATCTTACGGTATGTATCCCCTTGTTATCATAGTTCTGAATCATATACCATAATCTCGTTTTATTTTTAAATATAGTATTCATTAACCACTTGATCACAATCATATATGATTACAAAAAAAAATATATACCGGACGTAAACTTATGACCCAACTTGGTTGACCATGTAGTTCATATCTTGTCCCACTTGAATAATTATTAAAACGCCAATCTTGAATACTCCCAAAATGTTAGCCATGAGTGTGATTGTCTCATATGCACAACATTTTCTAAATTTAATTTCACTAATGGATGGTGGGGTTATATGATTGATAACTTTCGGTTTATAAATCTAATAGGACAACGAATTGTTAGTAGCCATGAAAAGGAAATGGTGTCCTAATAAAAATAAATCGGTTTCTTTTTATTCCTTTAACAATCATGTGGGGTTATCCACTTTGAATTGTCGGCCTTATCACTCAACCATAATCGCTTTTGGCAAAAGGGTCTTGGAATATAAAAGCAAGAGGAAAAGGTGGTGAGACATAAGAAAAATAGAAGTTTATAGTTGTGCAGCATCTTTTATTGTTGATCGTTCATGGGTCAAATTTTACGGTAACAAAACGGGAACAAGAGTTTAGCAGTAGCGGCGACAATAGCAGAAATGGGGAGAAAAGGATTCGCGATTGTTTTGGTCAGGAAAGAAGAAAGAAGAAAGAAGAAAGAAGGAAAAACAAAAGTAAATGATGCAGCAACACATCGTGGGTTTTCATTAATCAAAGGTTCTGTGGATGATGTAAAATGAAAAGGGTGATTTTACAGCGAAAAAGAATAGAAGAAGAAGGTTGTATCAGTTTTGTGGTATTGGGGTATTTCGGTTGAAAAGGGTGATGGTTCTCGTTGTTGGTTTTTACAGAAAAGCAGAGTGATGGAGAAAGAAGAGAGTAAGGTAATGGTGATCGAAAACACACCAGATTCCTGTTGTCATTCTCTATCACTCTATGTATATGTATTATGTATATTATTTACAGAGAGAGTTATAACAATTTATTATACTCTCTTTACAGTCCACATAATGTGGTTGTCGACAGAAGTATTCGAGCCAGGAAGAACAAACAAAAAAATATATAAAGTAGAAAGTGAAGTGTAACAGATTCGTACGATATATACAGCACAAGATTCGATTGCAGATTTTTTCGTAGCTTTGATTAGGTCGACAAATTTTATTCTGTCAGTAGAAAATAAAGAAAAGTGAAATCGACATTCAACAGAATTTGTAGTTACTCGATTGTTTTATTAAAGTGAGGATTCGATGGGTACAAATTTCAGACTGGAAGGACAATAATATTCAATCAGGAAGAAGAGAAGAAAAAACAAATATTAACCAGATAGTGAAAGCTAATAGATTCCGTACCATACCTGATTTTGGTATCTACAAATTTTGTATCTGTCTGTTTGATTTTTCTTAAAGAAATTGTAGAAGGAATAAAGATTGACCATGAAGTGAAACAAACTAAACTGGTGACCCTCTATACTCTATGTATACGTATACATTGTTTACAGCTCACCAAATTTCTTGTCAACAGGTTATATCCATCACACAGATAATATTTGATTCAGGAAGTAGAAGAAAATATACATATTGATTTTGATTTGTACCAAGTTTGTTTGTTAGTGTGGTAAATTGGAATCAATGTGTACTGATTGCAGACAGAAAACAAAGATTGTATACAGTTTGATGTAGATATGTAACAAATTTTGATTCTGTAATTGAAGCTGATCTTTTAATCCTTACTTACTTAATCTAAATTAGTAACTATATTATTAATTCAATAATACTGATTCATATAATAATGTATTCTGTATATATATATATATATATATACACACACACACACAGATATATATAAAAACATATATATATATATATATATATATATATATATATATATATAACAATTGGGTATATTAATAGTAATACTAATAATAATGATAATTATATAATTAATGATATTTTTAACAATAAAAAATGTTATTATTTATGATATTAATGATAATTTGTATTATTATTAATAATGATTTTAATTATAAAAATTACAATATTAATAATCTTAATAATAATCCAAATCTTGATTTTACTACTAATTATAATAATAATGATATTAATAGTGATAACAATAATATTAGTAATGATAACAATATGACAAATTAAATGTATCGAATTTTATATCTATATATTAAGTTAAAGTGATAATATTCATAACAATGATAATAACATTAACATTAATATTTATTTATAAAAATAATTTCATACAAATGATTAATAACATTTATTATATAAATAAATTTATTTATATATATATATACATGTCTATTTACAAATGGTTGTTCGTGAATCGTCGAAAACAGTCGAAAGTTAATTGAATGCAAGAAAACAGTTTAAAAATTTTGAGACTCAACCTAACAGACTTTTCTTATTGTGTCAAAAATACTAAATCGTATCAAGAGTTTGGTTTAAAATTAGTCGAAATTTTCCGGGTCGTCACAGTACCTACCCGTTAAAGAAATTTCGTCCCGAAATTTAAGTGTAGTTGTCATGGTTAACAATAAGAATGCTTTCATGACGAATAAGAGTTGGTAAATAGAATTTTATCTTTATTGAGTAATATGGATAAAATAATTTGAGTACTTGAAGTGTACGAGTGAAGCTATCATAAAAAGAGTGAAAGGAATGAAATAAAGTTTCGTCTTAGCTTTTGACGTAGTCATGGTTGAATTCCGGAATTCAAGGGATTTAAAGAAAATCTTTGAAATTTATAAGATATGATTCTTCGAGATTTAAGGAAATTAGGATCTCTATAATTAAACACGGTAATCTGCCTCGATTACTTTGTCAGATATTTTCACTATAAATTAATCTCTCACGTTTCATTATTTTCATCATTCCAATACTTTCTTTCTCAGTTCATACTTTCAAAAGATTTTGAAAATGCTTAATCCAATTCCGTTCATTGACCTTATTCTGACTATCGCAACAATCATCCTTCTATTCCAACTCCCACCGGAGGAATCTGTTTACTTCTACTTCGCTCTAGGGATTATTGTATTTATAACTCTCCCGTGTCTTTATATTGCTATATGCATTGATATACATGGTTTGTAATTCCTGTGTTATTGTTAGGCTTTGTATTCTCCCTTACATTTCGGAGTTCCATGCTTTTGTTTCTTCTTTTCGAATTCAAGTCAAGCGAATAATGGTCCAGAATTTATAGGTACGGAGTTTTGAATGATCATAATATACAAAGCAGAAAGGAATGGTAATAGCATGATTTGATTTGTTAAACTACCAGAAATCACGGAAGATAGAACTATCAAGAATATACTTTCTTGATATGGTCGGAGGTTAAGTAAAATGAAGAGTTATGTAACATGGTACATGATGAGGGTGTGATCTACTGTGAACCATCATCACGTTACATTAGAAACTTAGCATGAATTACTGTAATATAATCACGTTGGCCAAGCGCCATTATATTATACTAACTCATGCTTCAATTCCCTACACTTCTCAAAGAAAATCGTTCATAATTCAAAAATGAATTTTAGAGAAATTTAGAAACAAAAATAGTTTCTTTTATGATGTAACATAGTTAGCACGAGGAGATAGATAATTTCGGACAAAGATATTTATGAAGGTATCTTCAGAAATATCGAAGATATTTATAACGAAAGCTACGATTATATTCTAGAATTTAAATTATCTAGAATCGAAGGATGATGCAGAAACTTTTCCGCAAGGATTTAAGTTAAGTAAGGAGCAAGGTACTCACTAAAGATTTCAGCAGATACAGGATTATATGGATCTGTAATTATAGATTTAGTCCTTGCGATTTATCCACAGCCTCCTTCATAGTTTGCTCAACTCGTTTTTCAGTACCAATTTTCTATTGAGTGTTTCCAACACTCCATTCTTTATCATCAACTTTTGGCCATTAAGACCATCTACAACTTTTGCTGCTTCATCAGCATTCAATGTCACCATATTTGAATCATTGGTTATCAATCCGAGGTGTTTTCAAGAGTTGAAGGGTTTAAATGAAGAATGTAATCGTCAAAATACAAAAGATTGTTTAAGATGAAATCAAGTGGTAATCTTGAAGAAATATTTAGTTTCATATGTTAGAATCAATATTTTAATATGTTGTAATTGTCCAACGTTAGTAATCCAATATTAGTAGTCCAACAGTCCGATATATAATCTTAAAATTTTAAATATTTAAATTTAGAAGATGATGAAGAAATTTTACGTAATTAATTAATTGGTTACTAATAAATTTTATTTTGTCCATTTTTTCTTCATTATGTCACTTGTCAAATCTTGATTTGGATTCTGATCGGTCAAAATCCGAATATGAAATTGAATTGGAATGAAAATGGTTATTCTTTGGTGAACGAATACGTATATCTGTGGTTGTATGTAGGATAGTAAATGACTGTTGAATCGAATTTAAAGAATGTACAGTGTACTTATCAATGTGAAATCTAAATATTCATAGGGTATTACCTACCCGTTAAAATATTTTCACCATTAACAGTTTGTACAAAAGAATTTTTAATTACAATCTTTATGAAAATATACCTACATATATATTTTCTTCAGATGTAATCATGGATTTATTGAGTTAATATGATATTAAACTCATCTGATTTACGGTTAAAACTAGAGTACATAATCTCTAAAATATTAGAGATTACATAATTGTCATGTTGAACAAAGATAAAGGAGGTAGAACAATTCGTAGAATGAAGATAAATGATGTAGAACGATGATTATGCTCGAGGTATAGATTGTGAGGTTGAGGCGCGTGATGTTGAAACTTAGGTTATTGGTGGTACTGGTGTGGTTGTTGGTGATGTTGCTGAAGCTGGTAAGTTTTGCACCATATTTTCCAAAGCTACAACTCGAGCGCGAATCTCGTTGACTTCTTTCATTATTCCGGGATGATTGTCGGTCGTAACAAACGGATGAATAAGGTTTAAAATTGTAGATATTATGTCATCGTTGCGAGATATTATGAAAATGAGGGTGAAAATGGTGTTTCGGACTAGTTCTCCGGTAAGTGCTTCAGGTTTTTCACCAAGAGGTGAATTTGGTTGATGTAAAGGATCGCCTTCTTCTCGTTTCCATTGATTAAGTCGACTACGAACTCAGCCCCAATTCATCCAGAATTGATGATGACTGATTAGTTGATCCATTCCGGTTACACTGCTTTCGGAGCTTGAGTGGAAATCCATATCGGAATAGCTATCGGAATCTGAGGGATTTGAACTAGTTGTGAGTTCTATCTAGTACGGTCAGATAAAGGATTTTCGATAGGAAATGAATTTTCGAATATCGAATGATATTCTAATTGCATAGAATACCTAATATCTATATATAGTACAGAAGATCCCGTAGATTACGGATGGAATTAAGGAAACGTGTCAGACAGGGTCTAATGTGATGGAATATAAATTCGTCTGTACACCATCTATGCAATAATTACAATAAGACGCTTCGAGACTGAGAATGATAAGTAGATATTTATCGATAAGGAATGAAATGCAAAACTTTTGACATGCAGACAAGGTCCAAGTTTAAACTCATTAATGTATACTAACAACTACTAGGTCGAAGTCCAGACTCACTAATGCAAGACCTGGTTCGCTAAGACCACCACTCTGATACCACTTGTAGTGACCCGTCCTAATCCACCTGGACGAAGTCTTCAACAGCTGGTCCCATTGCGAGGTACTGACCTCTATATGCCATGAACGACTTCATGTAATATCTCTAAAATGAGCAAATGCACAGCGAAAGATTTCTTTCATACCTGAGAATAAACATGCTTAAAAGTGTTAACCAAAAGGTTAGTGAGTTCATAGGTTTATCATAAACAATAAAATTTATAATTTTGATAGACCACAAGATTTAAATACAGTACACCTATCTCGTGTACAAAATCCTTTTTCATAAATCTTAGTAACCGTACACATATCTCGTGCACAAAAACTAATACACATAACCTATGTATAAAAATCATTCTCTCGATACATAACATTCACATCAATTGGTGGAAATTATCATGTCCACATAATTCAATGGTGGCAATTATCATGTCCACATAATTCAATGGTGGCAATTATCATGTCCACATAATTCAATGGTGGTAATTATCATGTCCACATAATTCAACGGTGGCAATTATCATGTCCACATAATTCAATGGTGGCAATTATCATGTCCACATAATTCAATGGTGACAATTATCATGTCCACATAATTCAATAATAATCCGCAGAACTTCTGTCTGCATAATAATTCATTCGAGGAATGTTTTGCTTATGTCTATCTCGTCAAACATTTATAAAAGCATTTCATGTATTCGTAGTTCAAAATATATTTCAAAAGCATTTAATAAAGCAGTTGTAAAAACAGCGCATGTATTCTCAGTCCCAAAAATGTAAAGAGTAAAAGGAAATCAAATGAACTCAATATATTATATTTTGTAGTAAAAATACATATGACGACAATGAACAAGTGTAGGGTTGGCCTCAGATTCACGAACCTATATCATTTATGTATATGTTAACACATATAATGGTAATCGAACAACTTTATATATATATATATATATATATATATATATATATATATATATATATATATATATATATATATATATATATATATTTAGTTATGTATTAAGATTAATATTTATATATAATTTTATTAATACTTATAATATATTATGATGCTTATTTGATATATGATTTAATTAACTTTGTATCAATATAAATAATATTATTTTAGTTAAACCATAATATTATGTAATATTAGTATACATAAATATATTTTTATATAATTATTCACTGTTTGCAAAAAAAAAAAAAATTAATAATTCTAATAATACTAAGTTAAGGATAATAATATTAATGATAGTAATAATAGTAATAATGATAATAAAAATGTTTCTTTTAATAATGAAACTTTTAATAAGGAAAAAGATAGTTTTTAATGATAATAATAATTTTTGTAAAAATGATACTTTTAATAATAATAGTAGTTTTTAATAAAAGATAGGTTTAATAATTATGATAATGAAAATAATAATTTTGATAATAATACTTAATAATTAATACTTAATAATAATAATAGTAATAATAATTTAACTATAATCTTAATAATAATACTTGATAATTAATACTTATATTAGTAATAATAATAATAATAATAATTGTAATAATCACAAAAACAATAATAATAATAATAATAATAATAATAATAGTAATAATAATAGTAATAATAATAATAATAATAATAATAATAATAATAATAATAATAATAATAATAATAATAATAATAATAATAATAATAATAATGGTAATAGTAATACTACCTCAAGAAGTAGCCCTTTAAAAAACAAAATGCCCAAGCCCGGGTTTGAACCCGCGACGTCCCGCTAACCCGATAACATCCTTAACCATTGAGCTATTTTGTTATTTCATGAATAATTCCTAACTTAAATCTATTTAACCCGAAATTTTATGTTTCCATCTTCTTCACTATCGTTATCTTAATCATCACTTCATCAACTTCATAACCTAACATCTATCATCATTTAACAACATCATCATCATCATTCGTTAATCATAATCACATAGTTATGACCATCATCATCATAAATCCATGTATCATCGTTCACACCCGTTTCATCGACACTCACATCGATCATCATCATTATCTTAAACACCCATTAATCATGATCAAATCCTAATCATAATTACATACTAATTATCATCCTTATTATTTTGTTACCCCAATCATAATTATGATCATCATATTTTTCATCATCATGACCATCTTTTCGTTTCCTAATCTTATAATCATTTATATCATTCTCATCATCCTGATCATGAGCATCATCATCATCAATCATTTAAACCACAACTTAAAGGTGTGTTTATATATTTGACGAGTAGAAACCAAAAAATAGAAACGCTGAATTACAACCTCGTGCCCATTACTCGATCCCAAGCCCAACTGTTTAATTCCAAGCCCAATGATTGTTAGCCCTTTTTAATAATTATGAAGTCTTATAAGGTCACGTTGGTGTCTGTTACTTTCGTATGTATAGGAACAGAAATAAAGAAAAAAAATGTAAGCATCATCTTTTTCTTTTAATCACTCGCCATCATCATCAATCACAGTAACCCTCATCTTCAACGATCTTACGGTATGTATCCCCTTGTTATCATAGTTCCGAATCATATACCATAATCTCATTTTATTTTTAAATATAGTATTCATTAACCACTTGATCACAATCATATATGATTACAAAAAAAAAATATATATACCGGACGTAAACTTATGACCCAACTTGGTTGACCATGTAGTTCATATCTTGTCCCACTTGAATAATTATTAAAACGCCAATCTTGAATACTCCCAAAATGTCGGCCATGAGTGTGATTGTCTCATATGCACAACATTTTCTAAATTTAATTTCACTAATGGATGGTGGGGTTATATGATTGATAACTTTTGGTTTATAAATCTAATAGGACAACGAATTGTTAGTAGCCATGAAAAGGAAATGGTGTCCTAACAAAAATAAATCGGTTTCTTTTTATTCCTTTAACAATCATGTGGGTTATCCACTTTGAATTGTCAGCCTTATCACTCAACCATAATCGCTTTTGGCAAAAGGGTCTTGGAATATAAAAGCAAGAGGAAAAGGTGGCGAGACATAAGAAAAATAGAAGTTTATAGTTGTGCAGCATCTTTTATTGTTGATCGTTCATGGGTCAAATTTTATGGTAACAAAACGGGAACAAGAGTTTAGCAGTAGTGGCGACAATAGCAGAAATGGGGAGAAGAGGATTCGCGATTGTTTTGGTCAGGAAAGAAGAAAGAAGAAAGAAGGAAAAACAAAAGTAAATGATGCAGCAACACATCGTGGGTTTTCATTAATCAAAGGTTCCGTGGATGATGTGAAATGAAAAGGGTGATTTTATAGCGAAAAAGAATAGAAGAAGAAGGTTGTATCAGTTTTGCGGTATTGGGGTATTTCGGTTGAAAAGGGTGATGGTTATCGTTGTTGGTTTTTACAGAAAAGCAGAGTGATGGAGAAATAAGAGAGTAAGGTAATGGTGATCGAAAACACACCAGATTCCCGTTGTCATTCTCTATCACTCTATGTATATGTATTATGTATATTAATTACAGAGAGAGTTATAACAATTTATTATACTCTCTTTACAGTCCACATAATGTGGTTGTCGACAGAAGTATTCGAGCCAGGAAGAACAAACAAAAAAATATATAAAGTAGAAAGTGAAGTGTAACAGATTCGTACAATATATACAGCACAAGATTCGATTGCAGATTTTTTCGTAGCTTTGATTAGGTCGACAAATTTTATTCTGTCAGTAGAAAATAAAGAAAAGTGAAATCGACATTCAACAGAATTTGTAGTTACTCGATTGTTTTATTAAAGTGAGGATTCGATGGGTACAAATTTCAGACAGGAAGGACAATAATATTCAATCAGGAAGAAGAGAAGAAAAAACAAATATTAACCAGATAGTGAAAGCTAACAGATTCCGTACCATATCTTATTTTGGTATCTACAAATTTTATATCTGTCTGTTTGATTTTTCTTAAAGAAATTGTAGAAGGAATAAAGATTGACCATGAAGTGAAACAAACTAAATTGGTGACCCTCTATACTCTATGTATACGTATACATTGTTTACAGCTCACCAAATTTCTTGTCAACAGGTTATATCCATCACACAGATAATATTTGATTCAGGAAGCAGAAGAAAATATACATATTGATTTTGATTTGTACCAAGTTTGTTTGTTAGTGTGGTAAATTGGAATCAATGTGTACTGATTGCAGACAGAAAACAAAGATTGTATACAGTTTGATGTAGATATGTAACAAATTTTGATTCTGTAACTGAAGCTGATCTTTTAATCCTTACTTAATCTAAATTAGTAACTATATTATTAATTCAATAATACTGATTCATATAATAATGTATTCTGTATATATCAGTATATATATATATATATATATATATATATATATATACACAGATATATATAAAAACAGATATATATACACACAAAATACATTATTATATAGTAATCAAATATAAATACAGATATATATATATATATACACAGATATATATAAAAACAGATATATATATATATATATATATATATATATATATATATATATATATATATATATATATATATATATATATATATATAACAATTGGGTATATTAATAGTAATACTAATAATAATGATAATTATATAATTAATGATATTATTAACAATAAAAAAATGTTATTATTTATGATATTAATGATAATTTGTATTATTATTAATAATGATTTTAATTATAAAATTACAATATTAATAATCTTAATAATAATCCAAATCATGATTTTACTACTAATTATAATAATAATGATATTAATAGTGATAACAATAATATTAGTAATGATAACAATATGACAAATTAAATGTATCGAATTTTATATGTATATATTATTTTAAGGTGATAATATTCATAACAATGATATTAACATTAACATTAATATTTATTTATAAAAATAATTTCATACAAACGATTAATAACATTTATTATATAAATAAATTTATTTATATATATATATATATATATATACATGTCTATTTACAAATGGTTGTTCGTGAATCGTCAGAAACAGTCGAAAGTTAAATGAATGCAAAAAAACAGTTTAAAAATTTTGAGACTCAACCTAACAGACTTTTCTTATTGTGTCAAAAATACTAAATCGTATCAAGAGTTTGGTTTAAAATTAGTCAAAATTTTCTGGGTCGTCACAGTCTTGGTGTTATAGACTTGCTGTTATGGACCTGCTGTGTTAGATTTCCGCTGCATTACTTAGAGATGTCTCAATCATGGAACTTTTATCTTGCATTCGTAACTTATGTTATTTTTAAATAATGACTTTGTAACGACCTTTGTGTCACGTTATCTTTTGTAAATGCTATCTTTTTATGAATACAAAACTGGTTTTCAAACAACATGTAGTAATTGACCGTGTAAAGATCCCGTTGTTGATGAATCGTACACGATAGTTTTGTACCGGGCGTCACACAGTGTGTCATTGATATAGAATTTAAAAATCAAATAGGCAGGAATGTGGAGGCCTATGTTGATGATATTGTTATCAAAAGTCACACGGAGGAAAACATGCTTAGGGATATTCTGGAGACTTTTGATTCATTACGTAAGATTAATATGAAATTGAACCCTAAGAAGTGTACATTTGGTGTAGAAAAGGGTAAATTTTTGGGCCATATTGTTACGGAGAGGGGAATTAAGGAAAATCGAAAGAAGATTCAAGAAATCAAGGATATGGCACCTCCAAAAACAAAGAAGGAAGTGTAAAGCTTGAACGGAAGATTGGCGGCTTTAACATGGTTTTTATCTAGAGCAACAGATCATTCATTACCATTCATGAAGGTTTTGAAAAGATGTTTAAATTAAAAAGATTTTGCGTGGACGGAAGAAGCTGAAATAGCTTTTCAGGATTTTAAATGACTTTTAAAAGAATTACCAACGTTAACTGCACCAATAGCAAGTGAAACGTTAATTCTATGTATGGCAGTGTCAATGGAAGCTATTAGTTCAGTTTTAATTGTAGAACGGAATATTAGATTGTATGTATATATGTATTATCTCATCTGTACAAACAGGCTCAGCCCGTTAGGTTTTAAGCATTAGGGTTTATGTATCGTATCTATAAATATTGTATCGTTTGTGAAATAATACATCGAGAAATATTTATCTTCATGGTAACAGAGCATCTCAATCACCTCTCTATCTTCATCACGAAGTAATATTTTCCTTTCTCATAATTCTTATTATTTTTCTGTCTTTCACGGCATATTCTACTGAGTAGTTCGCAATCTTCTATTTCTTGTTTCAATATTGGTTTTGAAAAGAATATTATTTCTTTTTCTAATTTGACGGCTATTTCTTGTTTCAATATTGGTTTTGAAAAGAATATTATTTCTTTTTCTAATTTGACGGCTACTGTTATTATTTTCCATTTACACTTTTGGTTTCTAGTTGCCATACGTCAACTACCAAAAACAATTTTAGGTGCCATCTCTCTTTTTTCATTATTTTATTATGGCTACTCAATTACTCCGTATCTGATTATCTCTATTACTAGAGCCATTCTTTTAATTTTATTTGGAAATTAAAGAATACAAAACAATAACAGAGGCGATATCAGCGAGTTTGACTCCAACATACCTAGAAATTGGGGTTATTACCCATATTGGACTTCATCACAATGGGATTTTAGTAACTCTCATCAGCAATTTTCACAGGCCCGACACTTTTACCCAGGCCAAACTCAACATTGGGCTTCTTTACAGCAGAATTTTTAACCCAATAGTAGGAGTTATTCACAACAGAATTTTTGGCCCATTAACACTAGGCATCGTTGGCCTGATGCGAGTGCGTACGTTTCTGAGAGTTCTTCGCGTATGTCAGGTGATGACAGTTGGTACATGGATACTAGAGCATCTGCTTACCTTGCGTCGAATTCAGGTAAACTCGATACTATTTCTAATAAAAGCATTATACCATCTGTTATTGTCGGTGATGGTTTCACTATACCCGTTTTAACTTTCGAAAAAGCAACCTTACCCAACCCTACCGACCTCTACACCTTCACAATATCCTTGTTACACCAAATATCATTAAAAACCTCATTTCTGTCAAACAATTTAATGGATAACAAATCTACTATTGAGTTTGACGAATATGGTTTTTCTGTAAAGGATGCTCGAACCAGACACACTCTCCTTCAATGTGACAGTGATGGTAACCTTCACCCTGTCACCTCATCTAACATATCCAATATTGCTTTACTTACGTCGAGTCAACCTCTTTGGCACAATCGCTTGGGACACCCTGGTGACCATATCTTACATACTTTAGTTTCTCGTGGTTTCTTTAACTGTGATAAAGCTCTGGTTAAAACTTTATGGCATGCGTGTTAGTTAGGAAAACATGTTACATTACCGTTCTCTCGTTCTACTTCTATTGTTTTTAAACCCTTTGAAATAATACATTCCGATATATGGCATCTCCCATTGTTAGTGTAGGTGGTTTTAAATATTACATGTTATTATTAGACCACTTTTCTCATTTTTTGTAGATATACCCTCTTCGCAAGAAATCTGACGCCTTCTCCAAATTCTTAAACTTTCACGCATATGTTAAAATTAATTCAATACCACAATCAAAGCTCTCCAATCTGAAAACGGGGGTGAATACAATAACGCCTCCTTCCATGACCTCTTTGCTACCCATGGCATTGAGTTTTGTTTCTCATGTCCGCATACCTCCTAACAAAATGGTATAGTAGAACGAATGATCCGCACTATTAATAATAGTATTCGCTCTCTTCTCTTTCATGCTCACCTACCACCTGAATACTGGGTTAAGGCACTTCACATGGCCATACACCTTCTTAACATTCTTCCCTCTAGTTCTATTTCAAATGATATACCATTTACTAAACTTCTCAATAAAAACCCTAAATGTTCTCATCTCCGTGTCTTCGGCTGCTTGTGTTACCCACATCTTCAAACACCTCACAAACTCACCAAACATTCCAGCCCATGCATCTTCCTTGGCTACCCATCCAATCATCGTGGGTATCATTGTCTTGATCTAGAAATCAAAAAGATCATCATCTCCCATCGTGTCACCTTCAATGAGACAATATTTCCATTTGGTTCAATGCAACCAAACTCATCTCCCTCTTACTCGCTTCTCGATATTCCTGGTGAGTTCCAACCTCACCCACATCACCATCACACCGATAACCCTAACATCCCACCTACTACTACTTCGGTTCCTTCTTCCGCTAACCCTGACCCTTCTACTAATACTTCGGTCACTACTGATGCTTCAACCTTTGGTCACCCTTCCTCGTCTGCTTCGACCACCCCCACTCCAGCAACCCGTAATCAACACCCAATGCTCGCTCGTGCCAAAAATGGAATTCATAAACCCATCTCTCGCTTAAACTTAAATGTTAATAGCCCACCTAATATTCCTAAACCTCACATCCAGGCCCTTTCCGACCCTAACTGGAAACAAGCAATGCTTGATGAATATAATGCTTTAATTAAAAATGGTACTTGGGTCCTGGTTCTGAGACCTGCAGGTGTTAATATTGTGAGATCTATATGGTTGTTTAAACATCCGATGGCACTTTAGACTGGTACAAAGCTCGTTTAGTGGCTAATGGCAAAAGCCAACGACCTGGTATTGATTGTGGTGAGAATTTTAGTCCGGTAGTAAAACCAGCAACTATTTGTCTCGTGCTTAGCCTATCTGTTTCTCGACAGTGGATGATTCATCAGCTAGATGTCAAGAACGCATTTTACACGGTGATCTTACGGATACCGTCTACATGCATCAGCCTCCGTGGTTTCATGATCCAACAAAACCAGATTATGTATGTTATCTTCGCAAATCATTATACGGTCTCAAACAGGCTCCTCGTTCTTGGTTTCATAGATTTGCTCAATATGCTCTTCGTGTTGGTTTTCAACATAGCGGCTGTGTTTCATCGTTGTTTATATACCGACATGGGACCCATATTGCTTATTTATTGCTATATATGGATGATATTGTTCTTACTGCTTCATCCAACTCTCTTTTATAGAAGATTATAGCATCACTTAGCAAGGAATTTGCCATGACTGATCTTAGACCGCTTCATTATTTTTTGGGGATATCTGCTACTCATACTATACAGGACATGTTTCTATCTCAACATAAATATGCACTTGATATTTTAGATAGGGACTGATATGTCTAATTGTAAGCCCTCTAACACTCATGTTGATACAAAGTCCAAACTTGGACCCGATGGGCCTCTAGTCACGAATCCCACTTTATATCGTAGTTTGGCTGGTGCACTTCAGTATTTGACATTTACTCAACCTGACATTACATATGCTGTTCAGCAGTCATGTTTGTTCATGCATGACCTAAGAGAACCTCACTTTGGTGCTCTTAAGCGCGTGTTGCGTTATGTTCGTGGGACAATTGATAATGGGCTTCAAATTTTTTCTTCCTCCACTACGAAACTCACTGCCTATTCTGATGTAGATTGGGGAGGTTGTCCTGATACTCGCCACTCTACATCCGAGTATTGTGTATTCCTTGGTGATAATATTCTGTCTTGGTCTTCTAAAAGACAGGCAACCTTTTCTCGTTCGAGCACCAAAGCTGAATATCGAGTGGTTGCTAATGCTGTTACTGAGACATGTTGGATACGCAACTTACTTCGCGAAATTCACTCACCGCTCTCTCATGATACCTTGATTTATTGTGATAATGTGAGTGCGGTTTACCTCTCAACCAACACAGTACAACATCAACACACAAAACATATTAAGATCGTCATACATTTTGTGCGTGATAAGGTTGCTACAGGGGATGTTCGTGTTCTACACATCCTTACTACTTCTCAGTATTTTTTACTAAGGGACTCCCTGCACAATTATTTACAGATTTCAAATCCAGCTTGAACGTTCGTTCTCTAAGTCCCGTTCCAACTGGGGGGCGTATTAGATTGTATGTATATATGTATTAGCACATCTGTACAAACGGGCTTGGCTCATTAGGTTTTAAGCATTAGGGTTTATGTATCGTGTCTATAAAATATTGTATCGTTTGTGAAATAATACATCGAGAAATATTTATCTTCATGGAATGGGGTGCAAATGCCAATATATTTTGTTAGCATGTTATTATAGCAGAGTGAAATCAATTATCCGCCCATTGAAAAATTGGTATATGCTTTAGTACACACAGCTAGACGACTTAGGCGGTGCTTTCAGGGACATCCAATTCTTGTCTTAACAGATCAAGCAATAAAGCAAATTATAAAACATCCAGAATTCTCAGGCCATTTAGCAAAATGGGAAATTGACATAGTAGGACCATTCCCAAGGATTGTTGCCAATGTAAAGTTTTTAGTAGTTGCAATCGATTTTTTCACTAAGTGGGTTGAAGCAAAGGTGTTATGTGACAACCCGAAAATTTTTGACCAAATTTAAACTTGATCTTTATATGTTTCTGTAAGACCCAAGTATTTTCCTTGTACATACGTGTGTTTAAGATCCTTGAAGTGGAAGTTTTGTTGTACATAATTAAAAATGCAAAAGAAGCTGAACTGGGCATTCGGCGCGCCGCGCGATCTTATGGCGCGCCGCACCATTTCGGGCTGACAGATTCTTCCCTCTTTTTAAATTAGATATTTTGGGGGCAATTTCTTTGGGGTCCAACTTTAAGGCCCCAAATCAGTTGTTGGAGTCTCCTTTACCCCATTTCCATCTACCTTATCACTTTCCATTAAATTCTAAAGAGAGAAGAAGTTCTAGAGTGAGAGAGCTCCATTAAAGGAAGAAGGAAGTTGAATCGGGTCTTATTGCGAGTTCTAAAGTTGTTCATCTAGTCGCTAGCTACGTGGTGATTGTGTTGGTAAGTTATAAAACCTAATTTCTTACTTTAATTGTATTAAGGGTTAGGGTTAGGGTTATTGGCACATAAAAACCCATTTGTTAGTGAATTATGGGTTTTGGGTGAATTTGGGTCATGTGGACTCAAAGTTGGCTAACTAGGGTTTTCAAAGTATTAATCTATGTTTATGAGCTTAAATTAGTTAGTTAAATTACTAGCACACTTAAATATATGTAAAGGGGTGTTAAGTGGGTTAGTAGATGACCCGAAATGGGTGTATTGACTTTAAATGGTCAAATGGGTCAAGATGGTCCTAAGTGGGTTAATGTATGTGTTTAATGCATAAATCTTGTATTGGAAAGTGTCTTAGGACTTAACTTCGAAAATGATTAGGGTTTTGGGGATGTTAACCCAAATATTAGGGTTAGGGTTGCAAATGGGTCAAAATTGCACAATGGGTCAAGATAACCCTAGAATGGAGTTTTAGTGGGTTGACCAACTTGAGTTGTGATTGATATTGTGTAAAATGTAATAGGTACGTTACCTTGAAGATTCTCGGACTTGATTATCTTTCACAAGAGACTTTTGAGGTGAGTGGAGTAATTATACATGTATGTATATGGTATATTTATTTGTATGCTACGGTATGATCCACGGAGCCGGGAGTGCCATATTGTGTGTGTGAGTGTGCTATGATGTGAACCACGGAGCCGGTAGCATCATAGAGCACGTTTGTGATGTGAACCACGGAGCCGGTAGCATCATAGTGTGAACCACGGAGCTGGTAGCACTATAAAACAAAGTGTGAACCACGGAGCTGGTAGCACTATAAAAGAGTAAGACTCGAATGCGTAGTAACGTGAACCACGGAGCCGGTAGCGTTATAGCATTGCGTATGGTGTGAACCACGGATCTGGTAGTACCATGACGCGTTTATGGTTAACCATATAGTTATTTATGTATATGTCGGGATGTATCATATTATATTAGTGCACAGCTTGTGATATCGATATTGCTAGTTACGGTATTTGGAGGTAATTAGCTTACTTGGAGTTTGTATGCTAATTGTTATTACTAACGATTATGCGGTGTGTGTAAGTGTATGCAAGTAGGTATATTATATATGTATATGTATAATTATTGCATTCACTAAGCTTTGCTTACACTCTTGTTGTTTACCTTTTTATAGGTTCGATTGTGGATAAGGGTAAGGGCATTATCTTGGATTAGAGATCCCGCTTTGTTGATTAGGGGACGCTTTTTAGATGTGATAGTTCTTGGAGTTTGACCGAGACTTGGGTAGTTTAATCCCAAACTCCATGCTCGTAGTGTAGTTTGGTACTTAAACTTTTTGGCGGTCGAAACTCATATTTTGTATTTAAACTTGTAATTTGGGTCGTGTGGGCCCCGCTTTGTAAAACTAATTTTATTAATGGAACTTGCTAGTTTTACATATATGAACTTGTGGGTGAAAGCGTTTTGTCTAATTATGTCGGGAAACGGCCAAACATTTTCGTGTATTTGGCTCTCGGGACAGCAGGCTGTCCAGGTGGTTTCGCGCGCCTCGCTACCACCTGGCGCGCCGCGCCATATGCTGGCCAGTTTAAAAAAAAAAATATGTGATATTTTGCACGGGTTTGGTTCGGGTTGTTACAAGTGGTATCAGAGCATGGTCTAAGGGATTTAGGCGACTTGAGATAGGTGCCTAGACTTAGACTTTATTGTATGTGCGCTTTATGCAGGACTTGTAGGACTTTGGGTCTAATCAGGATTTGTTAGTGCTTCGGGTTATGTGAATTAACCTCGTACTAATTGGTTTGTGTTGTGTTTAGTAATCATCAAGCGAGATGGATGTTGTACTAGCGAGTTAATGCGACGTGCTCGCGTAACAATGATTAGCTACCATTGTTACGGGTGCAAATCGTGTCAAACAAGTAATGTACGACGATTGTTGAGCAAGATGGAGTAGTGTGGCGTATATGCATATACAATTGTGTTATGTTCTTTCGTTTCGTTGTTTAATCTAATTCATTTTATAGAATGAAGATGAGAAACGGGCACGACACCAATGATGGAAGTACGAATGAGGACGTTGAGTTCACGGCCAAAGTTGAGGCCATCTTTAAACGTCAAAAGGCGGAGTTCCTCGAGGATGTTAAGAAAATGTTTCTAGATACGATTGACGAGCAATTAGTCAATGTAGTCAAGGAGCAAGTGAAGGCCGTTCATCAAGAGGATAATGTGGGGAGATGGGACTTCTTCTATAAGAATTTCAAGGACTCTCAACCTCCCACCTTCGATGGTGAACGGGACCCACTTAAGAGTGCCCGTTGGATCTCCGATATGGATGGGGCTTTTCGTATGTGTGAATGTCCTCTTGATAAGAAGACAAGATACGGGTGTAGCATGTTAAGAGGTGATGATAAATTGTGGTGGGACGCAAAGATTCAAGTTTATGGCGAAGAACAATGTATGGAGTTCACATGGGATGAATTCAAGGCGGAGTTTTTCGATGAGTACCGAACTTCGGCCGATCTTACAAGGCTTAAGGAAGAGTTACGTTCCTTGAGGCAAGGGTCGATGGATTTGAACACTCTCAAATCCGTGTTTTTGTCTAAGACCCAATTTTGCCCGGAGTATGTCGGGAATGATAAGATGTTGAAAGAAGATTTTTATCGGATCTTGAATGATAGTTATCAAGAGAAGATAAGTGTGAATGTGGTGAAGAGCTTTGATGAATTGTTCAATATGGCGAAGGGTTTTGAAGCGCTTGTGATAAGGAATGGTGGTTTTACTTTTGGTAAGAGGAAGTTCGAGAATTCGAGCCATTTGAACTTATCAAACAAGAAAAGTAAGAAAGGTTCCGAAAGCGTTGGTAGTGTGAAGAAGGGTACGTCCGGGGGTTTTGGGCCCAAATGTTATAATTGTGGGCAACAAGGACACATGGCTCGCGATTATACAAGTGCGACTTCAACACCAAAAGTCACTTGTTATAATTCTGGCAAAGAGGGGCACAAGAGGCCGGAATGTCCCGAATTGAATAAAGATAATGTTAAAAGGTTGGAGAAGGCGGCGGGTACGGCTAGGGGTCACAATTATTTGATGACCAATGATGAAGCCAAACAATCGAATGAAGTTGTCTCAGGTAATTTCATGGTTAATTCTAATCCGGCAAGGATACTTTTTGATAGTGGTGCTAACTTGTCGTTCGTGTCACCAAAATTCGTGCCTAAACTTAATAAACCATTAGCTAAGTTGAGTCGTCTGGTAGAAGTCGAAATAGCGGACTGCAAGACGGTGTTAGTGAAATGTCCCGTTCTTATTGATTAAAAACGTTCCATATTAATTGATTTCGTTGCGAGGTTTTGACCTCTATATGAGACGTTTTTCAAAGACTGCATTCATTTTTAAAACAAACCATAACCTTTATTTCATAAATAAAGGTTTAAAAAGCTTTACGTAGACTATCAAATAATGATAATCTAAAATATCCTGTTTACACACGACCATTACATAATGGTTTACAATACAAATATGTTACATCGAAATCAGTTTCTTGAATGCAGTTTTTACACAATATCATACAAACATGGACTCCAAATCTTGTCCTTATTTTAGTATGCAACAGCGGAAGCTCTTAGTATTCACCTGAGAATAAACATGCTTTAAACGTCAACAAAAATGTTGGTGAGTTATAGGTTTAACCTATATATATCAAATCATAACAATAGACCACAAGATTTCATATTTCAATACACACCCCATACATAGAGATAAAAATCATTCATATGGTGAACACCTGGTAACCGACATTAACAAGATGCATATATAAGAATATCCCCATCATTCCGGGACACCCTTCGGATATGATATAAATTTCGAAGTACTAAAGCATCCGGTACTTTGGATGGGGTTTGTTAGGCCCAATAGATCTATCTTTAGGATTCGCGTCAATTAGGGTGTCTGTTCCCTAATTCTTAGATTACCAGACTTAATAAAAAGGGGCATATTCGATTTCGATAATTCAACCATAGAATGTAGTTTCACGTACTTGTGTCTATTTTGTAAATCATTTATAAAACCTGCATGTATTCTCATCCCAAAAATATTAGATTTTAAAAGTGGGACTATAACTCACTTTCACAGATTTTTACTTCGTCGGGAAGTAAGACTTGGCCACTGGTTGATTCACGAACCTATAACAATATATACATATATATCAAAGTATGTTTAAAATATATTTTGATGTTTTAAGTTTATTAAGTCAGCTGTCCTCATTAGTAACCTACAACTAGTTGTCCACAGTTAGATGTACAGAAATAAATCGACAAATATTATCTTGAATCAATCCACGACCCAGTGTATACGTATCTCAGTATTGATCACAACTCAAACTATATATATTTTGGAATCAACCTCAACCCTGTATAGCTAACTCCAACATTCACATATAAAGTGTCTATGGTTGTTCCGAAATATATATAGATGTGTCGACATGATAGGTCGAAACATTGTATACGTGTCTATGGTATCTCAAGATTACATAATATACAATACAAGTTGATTAAGTTATGGTTGGAATAGATTTGTTACCAATTTTCACGTAGCTAAAATGAGAAAAATTATCCAATCTTGTTTTACCCATAACTTCTTCATTTTAAATCCGTTTTGAGTGAATCAAATTGCTATGGTTTCATATTGAACTCTATTTTATGAATCTAAACAGAAAAGTATAGGTTTATAGTCGGAAAAATAAGTTACAAGTCGTTTTTGTAAAGGTAGTCATTTCAGTCGAAAGAACGACGTCTAGATGACCATTTTAGAAAACATACTTCCACTTTGAGTTTAACCATAATTTTTGGATATAGTTTCATGTTCATAATAAAAATCATTTTCTCAGAATAACAACTTTTAAATCAAAGTTTATCATAGTTTTTAATTAACTAACCCAAAACAGCCCGCGGTGTTACTACGACGGCGTAAATCCAGTTTTACGGTGTTTTTCGTGTTTCCAGGTTTTAAATCATTAAGTTAGCATATCATATAGATATAGAACATGTGTTTAGTTAATTTTAAAAGTCAAGTTAGAAGGATTAACTTTTGTTTGCGAACAAGTTTAGAATTAACTAAACTATGTTCTAGTGATTACGAGTTTAAACCTTCGAATAAGATAGTTTTATATATATGAATCGAATGATGCTATGAATATCATTACTACCTCAAGTTTAGTAGGTAAACCTACTGGAAGTGACAAGAAATGATCTAGCTTCAAAGGATCTTGGATGGCTTGAAAGTTCTTGAAGTAGGATCATGACACAAAAACAAGTTCAAGTAAGATTTTTACTCGAATTAAGATAGTTTATAGTTATAGAAATTGAATCAAAGTTTGAATATGAATATTACCTTGAATAAGAAAGATAACCTACTTTATATAACAAAGGTTTCTTGATCTTAGATGATTACTTGGAATGGATTAGAAAGCTTGGAAGTAAATTAGTAAACTTGAAGGAATTTTTGAAGTGTTCTTGAAGTGTTCTTCCTATGATGATTATAGCTTGATTCTTGAAGTGATTTTTGATGAATATGATGATTAACTACTGGAAAAATACGTTCATAATAGTGTGTGTGTGTGTTGAGAGAGAATTAGAAAGAGAATTGGAAGTGAAATGGAGTGAATGATGAGTGGTAATTGGTGAGTGGTGAGTGGGGTTAAAAGGAGTTCTAGTTAGTTGACTAGCTCATGGTAGAAGTTAAAATTGATTAGTCATATATGAAATAATCAAGAGTGGAATCCCATACTAGTTTCTATTGGTATATACTCATAGTAAGTACGTTTTAAAGTTGTGTATAATACGGGTAAGAATACGACTAGAATTCTTGATGAAAGAAAAGAATGGAAAAGTAACTGTAACCATTTTCGTTAAGTATGAGTGTTTTGATATATGTCTTGAAGTCTTCCAAAAGTATTTTAATACATCTAAATACACTACTTGTATATACATTTTAACTGAGTCGTTAAGTCATCGTTAGTCGTTACATGTAAGTATTGTTTTGAAACCTTTAAGTTAACGATCTCAATTAATGTTGTTAACCCATTGTTTATTATATCTAATGAGATGTTAAATTATTATATTATCATGATATTATGATATATTAATATATCTTAATATGATATATATATATATACATTTAAATGTCGTTACAACGATAATTGTTACATATATGTCTCGTTTCGAAATCCTTAAGTTAGTAGTCTTGTTTATATGTATATAACTCATTGTTAATATACTTATGGAGATACTTACTTATCATAATCTCATATTAACCATATGTATATCCATATATATATATCGTCATGTCGTTTTTACAAGTTTTAACGTTCGTGAATCGCCGGTCAACTTGGGTGGTCAATTGTCTATATGAAACATATTTCAATTAATCAAGTCTTAACAAGTTTGATTGCTTAACATGTTGGAAACATTTAATCATGTAAATATCAATCTCAATTAATATATATAAACATGGAAAAGTTCGGGTCACTACAGTTAGTGGTTGATGTGTGTAATAATTGTGATGTTGTATTTGGTGCCGAAAACTTTAAAATTGATCTAATCCCGATGACTTTGGGTGATTTCGATATCGTTGTTGGTATGGATTGGCTCGATCAAGATAGAGCCGATATTGAATGCCATGAAAAATCTATTCGAGTGAGGGCCCCGAGTGGGGGGGAGTTAATTATTCACGGTAATAAACGAAGAAGACTTGTGCCGATATGTTCTTTTGCACGGGCACGTCGTTTTCTTGTTAGTGGTGGCATGGCTTTTCTTGTCCATGTTGTTGATACTCGTGATGAGCCACCACCTATTCGTGAAATTCCGGTGGTAAGTGAATTCGAAGACGTTTTTCC
This sequence comes from Rutidosis leptorrhynchoides, assembly GCF_046630445.1. NCBI lineage: Eukaryota > Viridiplantae > Streptophyta > Magnoliopsida > Asterales > Asteraceae > Rutidosis > Rutidosis leptorrhynchoides. The sequence goes on along the minus strand of NC_092336.1, from coordinate 393,271,870 downwards.
GGATGAATTACCGGGTGTTCCGGCGGAAAGACAAGTTGAATTTCGCATTGAGTTGGTTCCGGGAGCTACTCCCATTGCTAAAACTCCTTATCGTTTAGCACCAACGGAAATGCAAGAGTTGTTAAATCAAACCCAAGAGTTGCTTGAGAAGGATTTTATTCGACCGAGAGCTTCGCCATGGGGCGCTCCGGTTTTATTCGTGAAAAAGAAGGATGGTAGTATGCGGATGTGCATCGATTACCGGGAGTTGAATAAAGTGACGATCAAGAATCGTTATCCATTGCCTCGGATTGACGATTTGTTTGACCAACTCCAAGGTGCGACGTATTTCTCTAAGATCGACCTACGGTCCGGCTATCACCAAATGCGGGTTCGCGAGGAAGATATTGAGAAAACGGCTTTTCGAACATGTTATGGGCATTTTGAGTTTGTAGTTATGCCTTTTGGTCTTACGAATGCACCGGCGGCATTCATGGACCTTATGAACCGAGTGTGCCAACCTATGTTGGACAAGTCGGTAATTGTGTTCATTGACGACATACTTGTTTATTCAAGGAGTATGAACGAACATGAACGTCATTTGCGTGAAGTATTGAAGACGTTACGAAAGGAGAAGTTGTATGCTAAGTTCTCCAAATGTGAATTTTGGCTAAGGGAAGTTCAATTCTTTGGTCATATTGTGAACAAGGAGGGTATTCAAGTGGATCCGGGGAAGATAGAGACGGTGAAGAGTTGGAGACAACCGACTACGCCTACGGAGGTTCGAAGTTTTCTCGGATTGGCCGGTTATTATCGTCGGTTTATCCAAGACTTTTCTAAGATCGCTTCTTCGTTGACGAAATTGACGAGGAAGAATGCGAGATTTAATTGGGAGAACGAGCAAGAAATTGCTTTTCAGTTGTTAAAAGAGAAGTTGTGTCAAGCTCCGGTGTTAGTGTTGCCGGAAGGAGTGGAAGACATGACGGTTTATTGTGATGCATCGTTAAATGGGCTCGGGTTTGTTCTAATGCAAAGAGGTAAAGTCATCGCTTATGCCTCTCGACAATTGAAGGAACACGAAACGAGATATTCGACTCATGATCTTGAGTTGGCGGTGGTTGTGCATGTGTTGAAAATTTGGCGCCATTACTTGTATGGGGTCAAGTGTACGATTTATTCGGATCATAAGAGTTTGAAACATCTCTTTAATCAACGAGATTTGAATTATCGCCAACGAAGGTGGATGGATGTGGTGAAAGATTATGACTGTGAGATACTTTATCATCCGGGCAAGGCGAATGTGGTCGCGGATGCGTTGAGTCGAAAGAATCATCACCCGGCGTTACGATTAGGATTGTTACGTATGATTATTACTAACGATTTTCTTGAAAAACTTGGTGTGATTCAAATCGAGGCTTACGTTCACAACAAGCATGAGGAACGAATTGTGGGGCAATCGGAGTTTATTACTATGGGTTCGCGTGGTTTGTTGTCTTTTTAAGGAAGAGTGTGGGTGCCTAAGATGGGTGATTATCGACAAGTGCTACTTGATGAAGAACATAAGTCAAAGTATTCCATTCATCCGGGCGCGACAAAAAGGTACCTTGATTTAAGGAAAGATTATTGGTGGCCGGGCATGAAACGTGATGTTGTAAAATATGTTGAACAATGTGTTACATGTTTGCAAGTTAAGGCCGAGCACCAAAAGCCGTATGGTAAGTTACAACCGTTAGAAATCCCGAAATGTAAATGGGAGCACATTACCATGGATTTCATCACAAAGTTACCTAAAATGGCGAGGATCCAATTTGATTCGATTTGGGTTATAGTTGATCGATTAACGAAAAGTGCTTTGTTTCTTCCCATTAAGGAAGCGATATCGTCGGAGACCTTGGCTAAGTTGTTTATCAAGGAAGTCATCTCTCGACACGAAGTTCCTATATCTATTATTTCGGATCGAGATACCCGTTTTACATCTCGGTTTTGGGAAAAGTTTCACGAAGATATGGGTACACAATTGAAATTAAGCACGACGTATCATCCTCAAACGGACGGTCAAACCGAGCGTACGAATCAAACATTGGAGGATATGTTACGGGCGTGTATTATTGACTTTAGGGGTAGTTGGGATGAGCACTTACCCTTGGTGGAATTCTCGTACAATAATAGTTATCATATTAGTATTGGGATGCCACCTTATGAGATGCTTTATGGGCGTAGGTGTCGAACCCCGATTTGTTGGGGTGAATTGGGACAAAAGGAAATCGGGAGTACCGATTTGGTTTTAGAGACTAATAACAAGATTGACATTATTCGGGATCATTTGAAGAAGGCTCAAGATAGACAAAAGTCGTATGCCGACAAACGTAGATGAACGATCGAATTTCAAGAAGGTGACATGGTGATGCTTAAGGTTTCGCCATGAAAAGGTATTATTCAATTTCGAAAACGGGGAAAGTTAGCTCCTCGGTTTATTGGACCATTTAAGGTTTTAATTCGCGTTGGTGAAGTCGAGTATCGGTTGGAATTACCTGAAGAGCTTGCGAGGATCCATAATACATTCCATGTTTCCCATCTCCGTAAGTGTCTTGCGGATGATTCATCTTGGGTGCCATTAGACGAGATTGAGCTAAACAATAAGTTAGAGTATATTGAGGAGCCGATTGCTATACTTGATGAGAAGGTCAAAAGGTTGAGGCATAAAGAGGTTAGGACCTTCAAAGTTCAATGGCGATGGAGTAAGGGTTCCGAGTTTACTTGGAAGCTCGAAGAGTTTGTGTTGGTTTATCTTCCTTCTTGTCATGCGGCTTGGATCGCGAGGACACAATCCGAATAAGTGGTGGAGAGTTGTAAGACCCAAGTATTTTCCTTGTACATACGTGTGTTTAAGATCCTTGAAGTGGAAGTTTTGTTGTACATAATTAAAAAATGCAAAAGAAGCTGAACTGGGCATTCGGCGCGCCGCGCCATTTCGGGCTGACAGATTCTTCCCTCTTTTTAAATTAGATATTTTGGGGGCAATTTGGTAAAATCACTTTGGGGTCCGACTTTAAGGCCCCAAATCAGTTGTTGGAGTCTCCTTTACTCCATTTCCATCTACCTTATCACTTTCCATTAAATCCTAGAGAGAGAGGAAGTTCTAGAGTGAGAGAGCTCCATTAAAGGAAGAAGGAAGTTGAATTGGGTCTTATTGCGAGTTCTAAAGTTGTTCATCTAGTCGCTAGCTACGTGGAGATTGTGTTGGTAAGTTATAAAACCTAATTTCTTACTTTAATTGTATTAAGGGTTAGGGTTTGGGTTATTGGCACATAAAAACCCATTTGTTAGTGAATTAGGGGTTTTGGGTGAATTTGGGTCATGTGGACTCAAAGTTGGCTAACTAGGGTTTTCAAAGTATTAATCTATGTTTATGAGCTTAAATTAGTTACTTAAATTACTAGCACACTTAAATATATGTAAAGGGGTGTTAAGTGGGTTAGTAGATGACCCGAAATGGGTGTATTGACTTTAAATGGTCAAATGGGTCAAGATGGTCCTAAGTGGGTTAATGTATGTGTTTGATGTATAAACCTTGTATTGGAAAGTGTCTTAGGACTTAACTTGGCAAATGATTAGGGTTTTGGGGATGTTAACCCAAATATTAGGGTTATGGTTGCAAATGGGTCAAAATTGCACAATGGGTCAAGATAACCCTAGAATGGAGTTTTAGTGGGTTGACCAACTTGAGTTGTGATTGATATTGTGTAAAATGTAATAGGTGCGTTACCTTGAAGATTCTCGGACTTGATTATCATTCACAAGAGACTTTGAGGTGAGTGGAGTAATTATACATGTATGTATATGGTATATTTATTTGTATGCTATGGTATGACCCACGGAGCCGGGAGTGCCATAGTGTGTGTGTGAGTGTGCTATGATGTGAACCACGGAGCCGGTAGCATCATAGAGCACGTTTGTGATGTGAACCACAGAGCCGGTAGCATCAAAGTGTGAACCACGGAGCCGGTAGCACTATAAAACAAAGTGTGAACCACGGAGCCGGTAGCACTATAAAAGAGTATGACTCGAATGCATAGTGACGTGAACCACGGAGCCGGTAGCGTTATAGCATTGCGTATGGTGTGAACCACGGAGCCGGTAGCACCATGACGCGTTTATGGTTAACCATATAGTTATTTATGTATATGTCGGGATGTATCATATTATATTAGTGCGGAGCTTGTGATATTGATATTGCTAGTTGCGGTATTTGGAGGTAATTAGCTTACTTGGAGTTTGTATGCTAATTGTTATTACTAACGATTATGCGGTGTGTGTAAGTGTATTCAAGTAGGTATATTATATATGTATATGTATAATTATTGCATTCACTAAGCTTTGCTTACCCTTTCATTGTTTACCTTTTTATAGGTTCGATTGTGGACAAGGGTAAGGGCATTATCTTGGATTAGAGATCCCGCTTTGTTGATTAGGGGACGCTTTTTGGATGTGATAGTTCTTGGAGTTTGACCGAGACTTGGGTAGTTTAATCCCAAATGCCATGCTCGTAGTGTAGTTTGGTACTTAAACTTTTTGGCGATCGAAACTCATATTTTGTATTTAAACTTGTAATTTGGGTCGTGTGGGCCCCGCTTCGTAAAACTAATTTTATTAATGGAACTTGCTATTTTTACGTATATGAACTTGTGGGTGAAAGCGTTTTGTCTAATTATGTCGGGAAACGGCCAAACATTTTCGTGTATTTGGCTCTCGGGGACAGTAGGCTGTCCAGGTGGTTTCGCGCGCCGCGCCACCACCTGGCGCGCCGCGCCATATGCTGGCCAGTTTAAAAAAAAAAAAATTTGTGATATTTTGCACAAGTTTGGTTCGGGTTGTTACAGTTTCCGACACGATAAGCAAAGTTTGTTAAGTCGAATCTCAAAAATTTTAAACTATGTTCATACATTCATTAACCTCGACCGAACCCCGACGATTCACGAACCAATATATGTAACTTGTTTTGTACATATATGTATATATATATTATAATTAGAGAACGTTAATAAATGTATAGGGTATATGTCACCGTACATTAAACATCTACGTAATAAACGTGCTATGTGAAACATGTACGTACATATAGACAAAGTATATCAAAGCTTTCATATATATTGTTTTAAAGATATAAAACGTACTACGATATATTTCGAAAGATTAATACATTTTACAACTTGTCAAGAATTAGATTATTAAAGTTGTTATCATTATCTTTTATTTTAAAAATTATATAAAAGGATTTGAGTGTCACGTCTTCTTTAAAAAGAATATAACTTTATAAATATCTGGAACCACTTTTGACAAATTGTTACCAAGTCATTTTGATAAGGATAAAGGTTTTAACGTTATCTTAAAATTTAGAATCTTTCTAGAAACCTTTTGACAAATTATCCATAATAATGGTCCGTGATTTAATAACATATAGGTAAATATAACGAGAAATAAAAACGTGGTTTAAAACTTGTAAAGTGTTAGAAATAAACGTTGGCGCATAAATGAATTATATAAAATTTAAGTTTCAATGTGTAAACGATACGTGTTATAATATTTTCTAAACAAATTTAAAAACGAACTTGGGAATATAATTAGTTTTGAAAAACTAAATATTATATTATCACATAAAATATTTCCATTACATACGATATGTATAAGTTTATATTTTTTTTAAATATATTTATATTTTTCAAAGTGATAAAATATAATGTTAACTTAGTCATAAAACGTTTGATTTAAAATAATATATTTTAATAAACAACGAGACAATGATTTATAGAAGCAAATGACCACAACACTCAAATGCAAAGGTTATGCTTTGGATAATTTAGTTTATCGATGATTAAGTTTAATTATTGATATGGTACATGTAGCGTAACGTAAAGTACTAGTTTTCTAAGCGTACGAAATAACGTTTGAAAAACCGGAACCCAGTCATGAACCATTTTCCAACGTCCAAGTTATTGGAACTAAAATTACAAATTTACTAAGCACGTAAATATAATATAATATATGAATAATTATATAGATTATATTATTATTTATATATAATAATAATATGCGAGTGTCGGCAGAGCACCAAGTGGAATGTGAGCTGGATTCACTGGCCATGAGATCGCATGGCCGTGTGCTTTAAGAATCATGTGATCGTATAATGGGTCAGAATACGAGAGGTGCTATAAGTTCAGTCGAATTCACTCGGTTTCACACACACATACATATTACACTCTCTATAAAGCATAATTATATTTATATTTTTATTATTCTTCTTATAATTAAGATTAATATTATTATTAATCTTATAGTTAAGAGTATTATTATTATTTATACATAAAATACTACGACGGAGTCATGGGTGAGTTAGTTCAAAACGAGTTTTCCGAGCGGGATAGAGCTAAGGAAATTATGAGTTATAGGTATGGAGGTTATGGGTAATGTTCGGGGGTATGCTCGCGAGTCAAATCTAGTTACGTCTACGTACTTTCCTGCAATATTGAATCACAATATTGATACGTGAGCATTCATATCTTATCTTTTAAATATTAATAGTGTATCCCTGACTAGTGCTCGAGTATATATGTTTATGCATGCTTGTATGCTTAATTTCGTCGCTAGATACTTTATGAAGAATCATGAATTTAATATATATGTTACTGAGATAAGATATATGATATGCATGTCGTTGGAAAGCTGGCGAAAAATTAATAACTTTTCATTTAGAAAGCGTATGGTTTCGATGAACGGATTATAAGATATAGTCAATTGAATTATCTATAATTTTAAGTATTATTGTTAAAATGATTATCGTTATCGTTATCGTTATCGTTATCGTCGTTATTATCGTTATTATTATTATTATCTAATAATCAATATTATTATTAATATTATTATTATTATTGTTATTATTATTATTATTAAAATAATTAATAATTTTATAAAAACTATCATTTTATTATTTTTATAGTCATTATTATTATTATTAAAAGTATCATTAATATTAAAACCATCATTTTTATTAAAATTATCATTTTTATTATTATTAGTATTATTAATAACAACAATATAATTAACATTGTTATTATCATTAATATGATTATAATATTTTTTTATCATTATTAGTAATATTATTATTATTATGACATTAGTATTATTATAAAATATTATTATTAATTATCAAAATTATTATTATCATTAGTAAATATAAATATTGTTATTATTATAATTAATATTATTATTATCACAAAAAATACCACTTTTACTCATTATTATTATTAATATTATTTTATCAAATAAATATGTGCTACAAAGATATTTTTATCACACGTAATATAATTACATTTATAATACAAAGATATTTTTATCACACGTAATATAATTACATTTATGATATTAAGTGAGCTTTATAAATTTTTATTACTTAAGATATATAGAAGTATATTTTTATCATATATAATTTTTAATATAAAATTTTTATTAATAAATGACTTGTATTATTTACTCTAATACAACCTGATAAATATATATTATATATATAAAACGACTATATTTAAGTTATATAATAAACATGTATAAATTTTGGAAGCCATTTTAGGTCAAATTGACTTTTGTTAACTTTTGCATATCAGTCTCGAGCATTTAGATTGTGATATACTACGACTTGACCTAAATTGTTAATCAGATATTGACCAACATATAAATATATATATATATATATACTTGATATAGGTTCGAGAATCCGAGGCCAACCATGCATTGTTCAGTTAAGTCGTATGCATATTTTTACTACAAAATATCGTATTGTGAGTTTCATTTGCTCCCTTTTTAAATGCTTTTGCAATATATATTTATGGGACTGAGAATACATGCGCATTTATAAATTTTTGACGAAATAGACACAAGTAATCGAAACTACATTCTATGGTTGAATGATCTAAATCGAATATGCCCTTTTTAGTCTGGTAATCTAAGAATTAGGGAACTGGCCCCTAATTGACGTGAATCCTAAAGATAGATCTATGGGCACTAACAAGTCCCAATCAGAGAATTTGAACTGCTTTAGTACTTCGAATTTATCATGTCCGAAGGGAGTCCCAGAATGATGGGGATATTCTATATGCATCTTGTTAAGGTCGATTACCAGGTGTTCACCATATGAATGAATTTTATCTCTATGTATGGGATGTATATTTATAAGAAATGAAAATATGAAATCTTGTGGTCTATTAAAAATGATGGAAATGAATATTGATGATAAACTAATGAACTCACCAACCTTTTGGTTGACACTTTAAAGCATGTTTATTCTCAGGTATTAAAGAAATCTTCCGCTGTGCATTTGCTCATTTTAAAGATATTATTTGGAGTCATTCATGGCATATTTCAAAAGATGTTGCATTCAAGTCATTGAGTTCAATAAAGATAAAGATTATTATTAAATAAATGATAGATTAGGTCATTTATAGCTGAATATTATGAAATGGTATGCATGCCTGTCAACTTTCGATGCAATGAAAGTTTGTCTTTTAAAAACGAATGCAATGTTTGTAAAATTTATCATATAGAGTTCAACACCTCGCAATGTAACCATATGTTATTGTATTCGTCCTTATGGATTAGGACGGGTCGTCTCATGTGGTATCAGAGTGGTGGTCTTAGCGAATCAGGTCTTGCATTAGTGTGTCTAACTGATAGATATTAAGATGGATTAATGAGTCTGGACTTCGACCGTGTCTGCATGTCAAAAGTTTTGCTTATCATTTTTGTCGGAAATTACCTGCTTATCATTCTTAGTCTAGACATATCTTACTGCATTGATTGCATGAATAGTGTATAGACAAAATTCATATCTTAACGTATCTATTACTATAAACTCTGCCTGACAGTTTTCGAAAGTTCCTCCGTAATCTACGGAATCTGTTTGACTATATATAGGTATTCTATGTAATTGGAATGTCATCCAAATCCAAAAATCATTTCATATCGAAAATTCTTTAGCTGATCGTGTAAGATGGATCCTGTACCAAGTTCGAGTTCATATAGTTTCGAAGGCGATTATGAAGACTCTGAAGGTAGTGTAACCGAAATGCCTCAACTGGTTGACTACACTTCTTTCTGGAGGAGATGGAGATGGGTTCGAGACATACTCACTCGCTGGAGAAATGAAGAGGGAGAACCTTATCGTGAACTAAATTTACCTCCCGACAACAGAGACCTTGACGCGCTCACCGGTCAACCAATTCGCAATACCGTTTTCACAATCTTTGCCCGAATATTCTGCCTCGAAGAACGCATACATAGAATTATGTTAGTAATTCAGCCTCTACTTCCGACTACTAATCAAGTAGGATTAGTGGAAGAAGTTAGAGAGCTCTGTGCTAGGCTTGAAGAAAGAATGGAGTTTCTGGAAAGTACAGTACGCAATTTGGAAGATAGACTTACGTCTACAGCAACAACACCAGTACCACCAACAACATCCATATCGCAAACCTCAATACCACAAACACTAGCAGAATCACTGGCATCAACAGTACCACCATCATCAATACCAACAGTATCATTACCACCACCAACAGCAACATCCGCATCCCACACCTCGACATCACACTCTGTACCTCGAGCATCAACGTCACACAGACCGTAATTACCAAGAAGTACCAGCAACAATAACCGATGAAGTAATGCTTCATAACTTCATTGGAGAAACATTCTGCGGTGATTATATAATCTCTAAAGTCTTAGAGATTATCTATTCCTGCCTTAATCATAAAACAGATAAGTGGGCGAATAGAAATGATGAAATGAAATCCTGACAAGGATGGTGCACGAGTTACAAGCTAGACTTGTTTTACCAGCAGCATCAACAGTACCATCAGTATCACCAGCACCATCAGCATCGTCAGCACCAGCAGCACCTATAACATCACAAGTTCAACCAGATCTATAATCACCTCGAACAACATCACTAATCAACAACAAGTATGTCATATCAACGAGTTATGAACTCATTTTCACTGAAGAAATTATATGTATAACTTATATATATAAATTTTGGAAACCATAGTATATCTTTTTATAATAAGCTATTATGAAGGAATTAAATAAGGGTAGATACTACTCGGTTAATTCATATTACTAATATGCAACAATGTACATCCTTCGTTAACAACTTAACCATTGTTAACTACAATCTCTGTTCCAAACTCAATGAATTCCAATTCATAATAAATCAAGTGTATTAATCAATTATACGTTTGATTTTACACTTTCATCTTCGATGTACTCGAAACTTTCTAGAAACATCATTCGTACCTTGCGAAATTCACAAGAATCTCACGAACACCAACATCATTCACCGAAAAAAATATCAATAAAGATGAATAATTTGATTCATAATTTCATTTATGTTGAAGAGATAACCCGCGAAGATTACGAAATTTCTAAAGTTTTAGAGATTTATTCATTCTAATTTCAGCCAAAAATCAAATGAGTTTAATTTAATACTAACTCATTTAATCTATATTACATCTGAAGAAAATATACATATATTTTCATAAAGAATGTAATGAAAATTCTCTTGTACAAAATATTACTTGTGAAACTTTTAACGGGTAGGTAAAACTCGAGAGATATATAAATTCACAATTAATATGTTACATCCTTCGATTCTGATTCAACAAATCATCAACTATACTCACTACTTGCACAACGAGATACATTCTTTTATAGAAAATCAAAATAACCATACTCATTCAAATCCAATTACATATTCTGATTTTGAAATCTCAGAATTCAATTCGAGATATAACCGGTATCATCACTCTTAGATTCCTACATCTTTCAAAGCTATACTTTGACTTCAAAACTGTGTTAGAACATCATTTCTATTCATAGAACCCAGAAAAATATTTGTATCATTCAAAATCCTAGAACATCATATGTATATTAACGATTACAATCTGTGTTCAAACCCCTCGAAATTTCTGAAGACACTTCAAATATGAACAACCGAGAGGATGATACAACCACACGTTATCAACAAAAAGAAGGATTACGCGTATAGCGATACACCTAGAAGCTCTCGAAACCAAAATCATAGACTAACACATATCTGTGTCAACTCCTTTGGCATTTATTACCAAAAATAACTTTGCAATCCTTTTCCAAAGTAGTCAATTTTTTCACAGCTCCAGCAAGTCAACTTCGACTTTTCTGTCGGACTAGCCTTATTATAACCTTGAGATATACGTTGTCTTTTCGCCATCGTTACCGGGGAACCTTTTATATTCCACCACATTATCAGCAGATGTACCAGCAACTTCGTTACTCTTTGGCGTAAGTCTTTCTAAAAACCATTATATTTGTTCATTAAAACCTCATCATATACTCATCCACACCTTGTAACAATAACTGCCATGTCAATTACCGGGAATCGGCAATTAGTATTTTGAAATCTTGCAGCATGTCTACGCCAACAGTTATATGCGTACATATAACATCTATCTCCTAGACTCACATACTTCGAATGTGAAGTTTTCGAAAAACACCCTGAACTGCGAACTAGTTCTCGAAATTTTGAAGAATACTGATGAAGCAGCAAAAACTGTAAACGACCTTAACATTCAAAAGTTTGATGATAAAGATTAGCGTGTTGGCAAAGCACAGAAAAAGAGAAGATTTGGTACTGAAAAACGGATTGAGTAAACCATGAAGGAGGCTGTGGACAAATCACAACGACTAAATCTGCCTTCAAAGAATCCAAATGATTCAGTGTCTGCTGAAGTCTTTAGCGAATACCTTGCTCCTGACTCTAAACCTTTACAGACAAATCTTCATCATCATCCATCGATGTTAGAAATTCTAAAATATCATCATATCGTTCATTATAAATATCTTCGATATTTCTGAAGATATCTTCATAACTATTGTTATCCGAAATCATTTACCTCTTCGCGCTAACTGTGTTACATCATAAAAGAAAATATTTTAGTTTCTAAATTTTGAAACCTTCGAGTTTAAAATATGAATGTTTTTGAAGTAGTGTTGGGAACTGAAGCATGATTTAGTATAATATAATGACACTTTATCAACGTTATTATATTACAGTAAGTCATGCTGAGTTTCTAAATGGAACGTGATGATTCACAGATCATAACGTCATCATGTGCCATGTTACACGACCCTTGTATTCTACTTAAACTCTAAACATATCAAGAAAATATTTTCTTGATGATTTGGTCTTTTTCGAGGTATTATGGTAATTTGACAAATCAAGATCGTGCCATTACAATTTCTTTCTTAGAACATTAACCATGTTCATTCCGTAATTCATATCTACGAATTCTGGACCATTACATGCGGTGCTTAATGACAAGAAGAGAAAACAAAAGAATGAAGCTCTGAAATTTAAATTGGAGCATAAATCGCAGCAAATAGGAGAAAACATTAACTGTGGATGTCAATGATTATAGAAAGACAGAAGCAGAGATATCGAAATATAAGGGAAGATACAAAACCTATCAACAAACCAGAAATTACAAACCGTATATATTGATGCATATAGCAATATAAAGACACGAGAGAACTAAGAACACTATAAAATCAAGAGTATAGTAAAAGTAAATAGATTCTTCCGGTGGCAAATAAAAAAGAAGAATGACAGATATGAAAGTTAGGAATATATCAAGAAGCAGAACTGGATGGAGCATATTGACAAATTCTTTAAAGTATGAACTGAGGGAGAAAGAATAGAAGGTGTGAGCTGTGGAAATAAGAAAATGAAGGGGGTGGATTTATAGTGAAATATCCGACAGAGTAATCGAGACAGATTATCGCCTTTAACCGAAGATGATCCTAATTTCCTTAATTACCGAAGAATCGAATCTTATTACGAAGATTTTCTCTAAATCCCTTGAACTCCGGAAATAAATCCTATCTACGCCAAAAGATATGATGGATCTACATATATTCATTTCACTCTTTTGTAATAACTTCACTCGTACTCTTCACAAAAATCGAATTCTTTTATCTATATTACTTAATGATGATAAAACCCTAATTTTCAGCTCATATGCGTTATTATTATTATCTAATAATCAATATTATTATTAATATTAATATTAATATTAATATTAATATTAATATTAATATTAATATTATTATTATTATTATTATTAAAATAATTAATAATTTTATAAAAACTATCATTTTATTATTTTTATAGTCATTATTATTATTAAAAGTATTATTAATATTAAAACCATCATTTTTATTAAAATTATCATTTTTATTATTATTAGAATTATTAATAACAACAATATTATTAACATTGTTATTATCATTAACATGATTATAATATTTTTATCATTATTAGTAATATTATTATTATGACATTAGTATTATTATAAAAGATTATTATTAATTATCAAAATTATTATTATCATTAGTAAATATAAATATTGTTATTATTATAATTAATATTATTATTATCACAAAATAATACAACTTTTACTCATTATTATTATTAATATTATTTTATCAAATAAATATGTGATACAAAGATATTTTTATCACACGTAATATAATTACATTTATAATACATACCACTATATTTTTATGATATTAAGTGAGCTTTATAAATTTTTATTACATAAGATATATAGAAGTATATTTTTATCATATATAATTTTTAATATAAAGTTTTGATAATGCTAAAAATGAACATATATTTCATAGCATTATCCCTCAAGAAAGACAAGCTTTTAGTTGCAATTGTTCTATTTACAAGTGATATTCGTTTAAATAATAAAAGGTGAAGACAAAAGACAGATTCGACGAATTGAAGACGCAAACGACCAAAAAGCTTAAAAGTACAAAGTACAATAAAAGTGGTTCAAATTATTGATGAGAAACGTCTAAAAGTTACAAGAGTACGAGCCGCAAAACGCAAAGTACAAGATATTAAATTGTACGAAAGGACGTTCAAAAATCCGGAACTGGGACCAGAGTTAACTCTTAACGCTCGACGCAACGGACTAAAAATTACAAGTCAACTATGCACATAAATATAATATAATATATAATTAATTCTTAAAATTATACATATATATTATATTATATAATAAAACCGTCGGCAAATAAACAAACTAAAGATCCTGAGCTGTAAAAAGTCGCCATGCGATCGCATGGCCAGAAGGCATAAGATCCATGCGATCGCATGGATCACTGTTGCACGCCACATTCTATAAAAAGTCAGTTTTTCGGACGAATGGAGTACTCTATCATCTATCTCTCACTCCTCTCATATATATATTTATATTTATATTTTAATTATAATTTTAATATTAAAGTTTATTAATAAGGGTATGTTAACGAATGTTGTAAGTGTGTAAGTCGAAATTCTGTCCGTGTAACGCTACGCTATTATTAATCATTGTAAGTTATGTTCAACCTTTTTAAATTAATGTCTCATAGCTAAGTTATTATTATGCTTATTTAAGCCGGAGTAATCATGATGTTGGGCTAAATATTAAAATTGGGTAATTGGGCTTTGTACCATAATTGCGGTTTGGACAAAAGAACGACACTTGTGGAAATTAGACTATGGGCTATTAATGGGCTTTATATTTGTTTAATTGAATGATAGTTCGTTAATTTAATATAAAAATTTACAATTGGATGTAATTATAAATAACCACATACACTCGATCGGATACGATGAGCGGAATATTTATAAGTACTAATAATCGTTCATTTAACCGGACACGGGAATGGATTAATAGTCAATGGACTTATTAAAATAGGGGTGAATTACATACAAGGAAAATTGATGTAATTATAGTTTAAGTCCCCAATTAGTTGGAATATTTGACTTCGGATATAAGGATAATTTGACGAGGACACTCGCACTTTATATTTATGACTGATGGACTGTTATGGACAAAAACCAGATGGACATATTGAATAATCCAGGAAAAAGGACAATTAACCCATGGTAATAAACTAAAATCAGCACGTCAAACATCATGATTACGGAAGTTTAAATAAGCATAATTCCTTTATTTCATATTTCATCGCACTTTTATTTACTGTTATTTTATTTAACTGCACTTTTAATTATCGCAATTTTTAATTTTCGCAATTTTATTTATTGTCATTTTATTTATCGCACTTTTGATTATCGCACTTTAATTATTGTCATTTACTTTACGCTTTAAATTAAGTTTTATTTTTAATATTTTACATTAGGTTTTAACAGCGACTAAAGTTTTAAAATCGACAAACCGGTCATTAAACGGTAAAATACCCTTTTATAATAATAATACTACTTATATTTATATATATTTTTATATACAAATTTAGTTTTAAAAATATAGCGTTAAACTTGACTAGTTCTCTGTGGACGAACCGGACTTACTAAAAACTACACTACTGTATGATTAGGTACACTGCCTATAAGTGTTGTAGTAAGGTTTAGGTATATCCACTCTATAAATAAATAAATAACTTGTGTAAAATTGTATCGTATTTAATAGTATTTCCTAGTAAATATTAATAATATTTTGTACCCCTTCGCTTTAACATCAAATTTTTATTAATAAATAACTTGTATTATTTACTTTAATACAATCTTATAAATATATATTATATATATAAAACGACTATATTTAAGTTATATAATAAACATGTATAAATTTTGAAAGCCATTTTGGGTCAATTTGACTTTTGTTAACTTTTGCATATCAGTCTCGAGCATTAGGATTGTGATATACTACGACTTGACCTAAATTGTTAATCAGATATTGACCAACATATAAATATATATATACTTGATATAGGTTCGTGAATCTGAGGCCAACCATGCATTTTTCAGTTAAGTCGTATGCATATTTTTTACTACAAAATATCGTATTGTGAGTTTCATTTGCTCCCTTTTTAAATGCTTTTGCAATAAATATTTTTGGGACTGAGAATACATGCGCTTTTATAAATGTTTGAGAAAATAGACACAAGTAATCGAAACTACATTCTATGGTTGAATGATTGATAATGCTAAAAACGAACATATATTTCATAGCATTATCTCTCAAGAAAGACAAGCTTTTAGTTGCAATTGTCCTATTTACAAGTGATATTCGTTTAAATAATAAAAGGTGAAGAAAAAAGACAGATTCGACGAATTAAAGATGCAAACGACCAAAAAGCTCAAAAGTACAAAATACAATCAAAGTGGTTCCAATTATTGATGAGAAACGTCTCGAAATTACAAGAGTACAAGACGCGAAATGCAAAATACAAGATATTAAATTGTACGCAAGGACGTTCGAAAATCCGGAACCGGGACCAAAGTCAACTCTTAACACTCGACGCGACGGATCAAAAATTTCAAGTCAACTATGCATAAGAATAGAATAATATATATAATTAATTATATATATTATTATATAATATAATTTTACGCAGCCCACGTTTTGGATCTAATATGTGAGCTGTTTTCAGACCTCCGCACTCGCGGTACTTTTGTGAAGGAAACCTCAGCACTCGCGGAACTCTACAGTGCAACGTGGGCCTATAAAAGCCATCGAATTCTGCACGAATTTTACATCCTTTTCCTTTCAATCTATCACTCGTATATATATTTATATTTATATTTTAATTTTAATTTTAATTTTAATTTCTAATAATAAGGGTATGTTAGCGAATGTTGTAAGGGTGTAAGTCGAATTTCTGTCCGTGTAACGCTACGCTATTTTTAATCACTGTAAGTTATGGTTAATGTTATTTTTTTTTAATGTCTCGTAGCTAAGTTATTATTATGCTTATTTAATACCGAAGTAATCAAGATGTTGGGCTAAATATTAAAATTGGGTAATTGGGCTTTGTACCATAATTGGGGTTTGGACAAAAGAACGACACTTGTGGAAATTAGACTATGGGCTATTAATGGGCTTTATATTAACTAAATGATACCTCGTTAATTTAATATATAGACTTATAATTTGACGTATTTATATATAACCACATACGCTTGACTGGGTACGGTAGGCGGGATATCTATAAATACCAATAATTGTTCATTTTACCGGACACGAAATTGGATTAATAGTTAATATACTTGTTGAAACAGGGGTGGATTACATTCAAGGGTAATTGGTGTAATTGTTAACAAAGTAGTAAAACCTTGGTTTACACGCAGTCGATAACCTGGTGTATTCATTAAACAAAGTATTAAAACCTTGTTACAATTCGAATCCCCAATTAGTTGGAATATTTGACTTCAGGAATAAGAATAATTTGACGAAGGCTTTCGCACTTTATATTTATGACTGATGGACTATTATGGACAAATCCGTATAGACATATTAAATAATCCAGGACAAAGAACAATTAACCCATGGGAATAAACTAAAAATCAACACGTCAAACATCATGATTACGGAAGTTTAAATAAGCATAATTCCTTTATTTCATATTTAATTTCCTTTATTTCATATTTAATTGAACTATTAATTATCGTACTTTTATTTATTGTTATTGTATTTAATTGCACTTTTAATTTTCGTACTATTTAATTATCGCAATTTTATTTTTTCGTACTTTTATTTATCGCAATTTCATTATCGTTATTTACTTTACGCTTTAAATTAAGTCTTTTTATTTATTTAATATTTTACATTAGGTTTTAAATGCAACTAAAGTTTTAAAATCAACAAACCGGTCATTAAACGGTAAAAACCCCCTTTTTATAATAATAATATTACTTATATATTTTTGTATTTTTACAAATATAGTTTTTAAATATATAGCGTTAAGCTTGTTTAAAAGTCTCCCTGTGGAACGAACCGGACTTACTAAAAACTACACTACTGTACGATTAGGTACACTGCCTATAAGTGTTGTAGCAAGGTTTAGGTATATCCATTCTATAAATAAATAAATATCTTGTGTAAAATTGTATCATATTTTATAGTATTTCGTTGTAAAAATAATACTATTTCCTAGTACACCTCGCACACATCAAGTATTTTTGGCGCCGCTGCCGGGGACAACACTTAACGCCGAAGCGAGACGCTATATATATATAAAAAAAAATTAGTTTTTACGTTTTTTTGTAAAAATATATTTACACAAGTTTTAAATATCAAAAATATAAAAACATAAAAAAATATATATCTTTAAGTCAAAAAAAGAAGAAGGTATTTTTAGTTATAAAATACTAATAAGTTATTTTATAAGTTTTAGTTATATTATAAAACATTTTCTATAAAATAAAAACAGAAAATTAAAAAACAAAACATAAAAAGTAAAAAAAAATGTAAAAAAAACTGAGCCTGCATAAAAATCGACCTTAATCTCATCTGAATCTGGAATATCCGCACTCGCGGTACTTTTTTCCAGCTAGGATCCGCACTCGCGGAGGTTTCTGACAGGTCAACACAACCAGCATTAATTACGAAATTAGGGTTAATTTTATTATTATTAATATTAATTAGGGTTTTAATTAAATTAATATTTAGTTAAATTTTTAATTTATTTGTATTATTAAGTTATAATTAGTTTTATTAAATATATAAACTAATACTTTTATAAAATATTAATATAAAAATAATATTTTTATAAAAATTGTACTTTTTACAACTATAAGTTTTATTTTTAAAATTTCGTATCTTTTTAATTGTTTATTTGTAATATTTGTAATTTTCGCTCATATTTAGTTTTAAGTCATAGTTTTTGCCATAGTTATTTTTATTTCTAGATTTTTAGGCTTTGCCGTAAAATCCCTCAAGTGCTTTTTCTTTAGACTAAGATTTAGGTGCTTTAGAATTTTGCGACACCTTTTTAAGTTTTAGTACCTTTTTAAGTTATTGCCATTTTGGATTTAGTTTTTCTTTTAAGCTTTAATATTTTTAGACGCAACTTTTAATTCTTAGTTTTTAGTTTCTTTTTAAGTTTCGACGCGCTACTTTCTTATTTTTATTTTTCGACACTTTTTATTTTTCGACGTTTTTCGACGCGCTCTTTTTCTTTCTTATTTCTCGCCGATCTAGTTTTTAGGACTTAGATTTTTTCTATTTCTTATCTAAAATTTCTTTAAATTTCAAAACAAAAAATTATTTTAAAGTGGTTAAATTGATAGACATCAAAATTTTCTGGTTCGTAGTAATAGTTGGATTGTACGTGGACCGGGTTATTGGAGCCAAATAGTACACAATTATATTGAGACCAAACGAATCCTACCCCTCTGCTGCATCTTTTGGCTATTCGAAATGTGGGCAAAATCAGAAAAGTCTATTTAATTGATAACTTATATAATTTTTCTTCCTTTTTAAAAACTAATAGGATATTCAGTGAATGCACCGAGCAAAACGTTCACCACCTTTTGTACGTTCACCACCTATAACTCGATCAAGACATCTAGCAAATATTGTCGCCTTTGATTTTTCTTTAGAATCATCATCCAGTCGACCAAGTACTCCAATTCAAATTTCCGATAATCCATTTTTTGAACCCGACCTCACAATTGAGAATCCGGAGAATATTCAGGGACTATTCCGAGATCCTGAACCATTAATCTTTCCTCCGGAACCACCAATTATTCAAAAAGAGATTGTTGAGGAATGAACCATTAAATCAGAATCCTCTAGTAATTCAGATTCAACAAATTCAATCATGGAGAATCTGGAACCTCTAAGTATGAAAGACCGAATGAGAGCTAAACGTACTGGCCAAGGTCACGCAATTACTCAACCAGACATTAATGCGCCAGATTATGAAAATAAAGGACAAATCCTACACATGGTAACTAATCAATGCCAATTTAGTGGTGCACCGAAGGAAGATCTAAATGAACATATTCGTACCTTTAATAGGATCTGCACTCTATTTAAAATAAGAGAAGTGGAAGATGAACAGATCTATCTCATGTTATTTCCCTGGACTTTAAAGGGAGAAGCCAAAGATTGGTTAGAATCGTTACCTGAAGGGGCGATTGATACATGGGACGTTTTAGTTGAAAATTTTCTTAAACAATTCTTTCCGGCATCTAAAGCCGTGAGACTTCAAGGAGAAATTGTTATGTTCACACAGAAGCCAAACGAAACTCTATATGAGGCTTGGACAAGATTTGGAAAGTTATTAAGAGGATGTCCGCAACATGGTTTAGACACCTGTCAAATAGTACAAATATTCTACCAAGGATGCGACAACACAACAAGAAAAGACATCGACATAGCAGCTGGTGGTTCCATTATGAAGAAAACCGAAACTGACGCTTATAAGATTATTGATAACACTGCTTCCCACTCACATGAGTGCCATCAAGAGAAAGATATCATTAGATCATCTAAAGCAGCTAGAGCCGATTCTATCCATGACTTAGATTCCATTTCTGCAAAGATAGATGCTGTCGAGAGACAAATGGAAAAGATGACTAAAGATATCCACTCAATACGAATTAGTTGTGAGCAGTGTGGAGGACCACATTTGACAAAAGATTGTCTCAGTATTGAACTAACAATGGAATAAAGAGAGAATGTTTCATACATAAACCAAAGGCCTGGAAATAATTATCAGAATAATTATCAACCGCCAAGACCAATATACAATCAAAACCAGAATTATAACTGAAATGTTCCATACAACAACCAACAAGGTCCTAGTAATCAACAACTATCCAACAATACTTACAACCAGCAAAGACCTAATTTTCAAAATAAACCACCACAAACCGATGATAAAAAACCAAATTTAGAAGACATGATGTCGAAGCTAGTTGAATCTCAAACGCAGTTTTTCACATCTCAGAAACAAACCAATGAACAAAATGCTCAAGCATTTAGAAATCAACAAGCTTCTATTCAAAATCTTGAACAAGAAGTAAGTAACCTAGCAAGATTGATAGGTGAAAGAAAACCGGGAAGTCTACCTAGTGATACAAATGCTAACCCCCGGAATGAAACAGCTAAAGCCATTACCACAAGAAGTGGTATTACACTTAAACCACCTGAAATACCTGTAATTTCTGATGATGCTATTCCTACTCCACAAGAACCACAGTCTGAACAAGATAAGGAAACAGAACCGGTAGTTGAAAAGGTTAATGAAGATAACACGGTTAAGGCTAAACCTTATGTTAAACCATACCAACCACCACTTCCTTACAAGAGTAAAATGAGAAAAGAGAGACTTGAAGCCAAGCAATCCAAATTCTTGGATATGTTTAAACAGATAAATGTCAATCTTCCTTTTATTGATGTGATTTCAGGAATGCCTAGATATGCTAAATTTCTGAAAGATCTAATCACAAATAGAAAGAAAATGGAAGAACTCTCGGCTGTTACTATGAATGCTAATTGTTCTGCAGTGCTGTTGAATAAGATACCAGAAAAATTATCAGATCCAAGAAGTTTCACAATTCCATGTTTTCTGGGTAGTCTTAGTTCAATAGAAGCATTGGCAGATTTAGGTGCTAGTATAAATCTAATGCCGTATTCACTATACGTTA
This sequence comes from Rutidosis leptorrhynchoides, assembly GCF_046630445.1. Classification (NCBI taxonomy): domain Eukaryota; kingdom Viridiplantae; phylum Streptophyta; class Magnoliopsida; order Asterales; family Asteraceae; genus Rutidosis; species Rutidosis leptorrhynchoides. The sequence continues at coordinate 393,250,362 of NC_092336.1, read as the reverse complement.
AACTAGACCTTAGAGAATTGAAACCAACACGAATACGCATACAACTAGCTGATAGATCAATAAAATATCCTAGAGGGATAATGGAAAACATGCTAGTTAAAGTTGGTACTTTAGTATTTCCAGTAGATTTTGTTATTCTGGACATGAAAGAAGATTCTCGAGTACCTCTCATATTAGGAAGACCATTCTTAAACACGGCTAAAGCAATAATAGACGTGTTTGGTAAGAAACTGACCCTAAGTATAGAGGACGAGAGTGTTACCTTTTCAGTTGATAGAGCCATGCAACAACCGCAATCTGCAGATGATACATGTTATTATATTCAAACTATAGAATCACATGCAGAATTGTTAGAAGAATTTCCAGAATTACAAGGTACAGGAGAATGTTCTTTAGGAGAAGGAACTGAACCAATTGATGAAACTGAAATGTTAGCTACACTTATGGCTAATGGATATGAACCAACAACAGAAGAAATTCAAATGCTAAAAGAAGAAGACAGATATCGATATAAATCATCGATAGAAGAACCACCGACATTAGAGTTAAAGCCACTTCCAAACCATTTGGAATATGCTTATTTACATGGTGAATCTAAATTACCAGTAATAATGTCGTCTTCTCTTACTAAAAATGAAAAATCTAAACTCGTTTCTGTGCTAAAAGCTCATAAACCAGCCATTGCATGGAATATTCATGACATTAAAGGAATAAGTCCTTCGTATTGCACACATAATATCCTTATGGAAGAAGGTCATAAAACGTATGTGCAATGCTAACGAAGACTAAATCCTAATATGCAAGATGTTGTTAAGATAGAAATTATTAAACTGCTGGATGCAGGTTTAATATATCCAATCTTTGATAGTCCATGGGTAAGCCCAGTTCAATGCGTACCTAAGAAGGGTGGCATGAATGTCATCACAAATGAGAAAAATGAGCTTATTCCTACTAGGACTGTAACAGGATGGCGTGTTTGTATTGATTATAAAAAATTAAATGACGCCACCAGAAAAGATCACTTTCCCTTACCTTTCATTGATCAAATGTTGGAAAGATTAGCCGGAATAGTTACTATTGTTTTCTTGATGGTTTTTCCGGATATTTTCAAATTCTAATAGCACCCGAGGACCAAGAAAACCACGTTCACGTGCCCTTATGGTACTTTTGCTTACAAACGCATGCCATTTGGACTTTGCAACGCCCCTGCAACCTTTCAAAGGTGGATGATGGCGATCTTTCACGACATGATAGAAGAATGCATGGAAGTTTTCATGGATGACTTTCAGTCTTCGGTGATACTTTTGAAACATGTCTAGTTAATCTTGAATGAATGCTTATTAGATGCGAACAATCAAATCTAGTTCTTAATTGGGAGAAATGCCATTTCATGGTCAAAGAAGGCATCGTTCTTGGACAAAAAATCTCAAAGGAAGGAATTGAAGTGGATAGAGCTAAAGTAGATGTAATTGCTAAACTTTCATATCCCACCAATGTTAGAGGAGTTAGGAGTTTTCTAGGGCATGCCGATTTTTACCGACGTTTCATAAAAGATTTTTCTAAAATTGCCACTCCTATGAATAAACTCCTAGAAAAGGATGTTCCATTCATCTTTTCAGATGAATGCATCAAATCTTTTAATATACTTAAAGAAAAATTCACTAATGCGCCGATCATGATAACTCCAAATTAGAATCTACCGTTTAAACTTATGTGCGATGCAAGTGATTTTGCAATGGGAGCTGTTTTAGGACAAAGGATTGAAAAACGATTTCAACCTATATATTATGTTAGTAAGACGTTACAAGGAGCACAAATGAATTACACAACTACTGAAAAAGAACTCCTTGCTATTGTCTTTGCTTTTGACAAATTTCGTTCATATCTTGTTCTAGCTAAAACGGTGGTCTATACCGACCATTATGCTCTTAGATACCTATTTTCAAAACAAGATGCCAAACGAAGATTAATCCGTTGGATCTTACTCTTACAAGAGTTTGATATTGAAATTCGAGATAAAAAGGGAGCAGAAAATCTCGCCGCTGATCATCTTTCTCGTCTTGAAAATCCTGAATTAGAAGTTCTAAATGAATCGGCCATACAAGACAACTTTCCTGATGAATATCTATTGAAGATAGATTATAATAAAATTCCATGGTTTGCAGACTATGCAAACTACTTAGTATGTGGATTCCTTGAAAAAGGGTTGTCGTACCAAAAACGAAAGAAATTCTTTAGTGATATAAAACACTATTTTTGGGAAGATCCACATTTGTTTAAAAGTTGTCCCGATGGAATAATACGCCGATGTGTATTTCGGAGATGAAGCTAGTCAAATCTTAAACCATTGTCACACATGACCAACAGGAGGGCATTATGGGCCTCAACTTACAGCAAGAAAAGTTTACGATGCTGGATTCTATTGGCCTACAATTTTCAAAGACGCACACCTTCTTTGCAAATCCTGTGATGCTTGTCAAAGGGCCAGAAAAATAAGTCAACGTGATGAAATGCCACAAAATGTCATTCAAGTATGTGAAGTATTTGACATTTGGGCTATTGACTTTATGGGTCCATTTCCAAAATCTCATAATAATCTCTACATTCTAGTTGTCATTGATTATGTATCTAAATGGGCGGAAGCACCAGCTCTCCCAACTAACGATGCACGAGTTGTAGTCAACTTCTTAAAATGTCTTTTTGCAAGGTTCAGAACACCGAAAGCTTTAATAAGTGATCGGGGTACTCATTTCTGTAATAATCAACTTGAGAAAGTTCTCAAAAGATATGGAGCAACTCATAAAATCTCCACTGCATATCATCCACAAACAAGTGGACAAGTTGAAAATACCAACCGAGCTTTAAAACGTATTCTAGAGAAAACCGTAGGATCAAATCCGAAGGAATGGTCCATTAAATTGGAGGATGCACTCTGGGCTTTTAGAACAGCCTACAAAACTCCAATTGGAACCACACTTTTTAGACTCGTTTATGGAAAAGCATGTCATCTTCCAGTAGAAATTGAACACAAAGCATTTTGGGCTTTGAAGACATGTAATCTTGATTTACATGAAGCTGGACGTCTACGGTTAAGTCAATTAAACGAATTAGAAGAATTAAGACATGAAGCATACGAAAATTCGTTAATCTATAAAGAAAGAACGAAGAAATGGCATGATAAAAGAATCAGAAGTTCAAAAGAATTTAAAGAAGGAGACAGAGTTCTTCTTTTCAATTCACGATTCAAGCTATTTCCTGGAAAATTGAAATCAAGATGGTCTGGACCATTTATAGTCAAAAGAGTTTTCCCATATGGAACAGTAGAGTTAATAAATTCAAATGGGATTGAATTTAAAGTTAATGGTCACAGAGTTAAACATTACATACATGGTCCGATGAAAGTTGACAATGAAGTCAATCATAATTTCACCACCCAAGAAAACCTTCAAAATGAAAACATAAATATGTTATCAACAACATATGAAAAATCAAAATTGGAAAATAGGGAGGATTTAAATTGGAGTGATGAAGAAGAATTCTTATACAAACCTCCCATTCCAAGAAATGAAGAAAAATGTGAACAAGAAGTTCAAATAGAAGTGAAAGAACCAAGAAAAGAACACCCGAAAAAGGTTTACAAACCAACTCGACTTACTAAAGCAGGAGACCCGGGTGAATTTATCATTTCTTGCTTGCTTAATGATGGTGCTGTATATAATGGACTCGCAGATTTAGGAGCAAGTGCAAATATTATGCCTCTTTCCTTATACAAAAGATTAGGTATGGGTAAATTAAAACCAACCAAAATAGGTGTTCAATCATTTGACCTAACCATTAAACACCCGGTTGGAATAGCAAATAATTTACTTGTTAACGTGGGAAGTTTGATCTTTGTTGCAAACTTCATAGTGATTAATATGGAGGAAAACCTTGATATTCCTCTAATTTTAGGTCGCCCATTTTTAGCAACCACCGAGGCATTCATTGATGTAAGAGAAGGTAGAATGACACTTAGGGATGATGATAAATCGATCACCTTTGTGAACCGAAAGTTTAGATCTCCACCAACCAAAACTGTTAGACCAATAAAAACGCATAAGTGTGGGGAAGATGAAGAAACACTTAATGATGATCCGATCACAAAGAACCCCGTTGATGATAAGAAATTAGATGAACCCGTTTTTAACAGTTCAACGAAGAAACTTTATAAACGGATTCACGATGCTAAGATTAAGGGAAACTTTAAGTTATGTAACCGATTAATATCCAATTTATCGCCAAAAAAAAGGCAATGTTAGTTGAATTTGTGAAAGCTACGGAGGAAATCAACAAATGGATTGAAGAAAAAGTCAGAGATATACAAATTGTTGATAATCTAATTGAAAATAACGTTAATCACAATTTCAACACCACATCTAACTAAGTGTGGGGAGGTTCGAATATTTTTAAGGTAATATGTATTTCTGTTAGAGTTAGATATTCTGTTTTCGTGTAGTTCTCGAGAATGGAATCCGAATAGTCTTTCCCTAGCAGACCCTAAAGAACTAGTCTTCTCCCCCCATTCTGAATTTTTATTTTTTTTAGGTTTTACGAGATGAAGACTTCCTGTGAATTAAACCATGGTCTAATGCTACACGCTTTAATTACTAAACGTAATAATGACACCCTTCCAAGTGAAATAGTATCATTAATCAGAGGTAAATTGGACGAAGTAAGAAAAGAATCCAGGAACGAAAATAATAAGTTACAGTTTGGTAAAAGAAAATCAAAATCAGCAGCGAAAAGAAGAGCACGACACCTTGAAAGATGTCACAAATGCGGAAAATGATCACACGAAGGAAAATGCTCGACGAATCAGACATATTCCAATATCGAGTTTGTTACTTTATGCAGAGATGGACCGTTCATATGTTTAGAAGAAAAAACGTTGAATGCTCGAGGTTACGCCTATGTAGCTATGGAAAACCAATTAGTCCGACTATCTATAAGTGGGCTAAAGCAGGTCACTAAGAATTCTATTTCACAGGTAAGTATGTACAGTTTTTATTTTTATTTTTATTATTATTTTTAACCTTTTGATAATAAACGCTCAATCGTTCGCTATAAAGTATTAAATTGGTACTCAATAAAATTAGATTTTGCGACCGAAATTATTGATATCATACAAAAATTTATTACATCACTGCGAAATTTACCGTTTATTCTTAAGGTATAAATATCTTTAATCAATCAACCCAAAATATTTCAGAAATTCGTCAGGAGTAAAACTAGGTAAAATAGCCGAAATTACTTTACCGAAAAGAGGGGCGTATATTTTTGATAATATTTGATTGATTAAAGTGGGATAAAAGACAAAAAAAAATATTTTTAATTTTATTTTTACTTTGTTTTTAAAATTAATATTAAATTAATATTGTAAAACTTTTAAAAATCAATATATTTAAAATTGTAAATATTAATATAAGTTTGTATGTATAAAAACAAAAATATAATATAAGTTTGGTGTGAATTTTTAATAATAATATGAATTTTTAATTTTATGCATTTTAAATTTAAGTTTGGTGTGAATTTAAAAAACAAAAATTTACTTTATTTCGTTAAGTTAAAAATATGATTTTTAAAATTCGACGTGAGTTGAAGACTAGGTCATTGAACCGAAATTGCTCTACCCAAGGGAGGGACGAGAACTTTTATTATCATTATTTTTAATCTTTTTAAATTAAAGTATGCCAAAAATATTAGAAAGCCCAAAATCTTTGCTTTTAAAACAATGCTTTAAAATGATGAAATTTTAAAATTTTGTTGAGGGACGGACTAGGTCAACGTACCGAAACAACCTCGTCCTAAAAAGGAAAACAAAATTTTAAATTAATCAAGTAATTGTTTTATTAATAAAGGTTTTTTATTAAAAAAAAAATAGCAGTCGCGGTACTTTGTGGGTACCCACCACCGCACTCGCGGAGGTCTGGAAACCCAACCCAGATAAACTGGTCGAACAGACCAGTTTCCACACACCCCATCTCATTTTTTTGCGAAAAAACCCACAAAACCACTCCCAAAATCGCGATTTTTCACCGATAAACATCAAATTTTTTGCTAAAATCATGTTGAGAAGGATGCTACCAAGAAGTTACTCAATAAAATCGGTAATTTCTACATCTAAACACCCTTTAATTCGGATTATTAGTGTTCTTGAACAAGAATATACCTAATTTGATTTTGATGATTTCTAGTGTAATTGTGTTTAAATTGATTGTATATTGTGCTTGTATAACCTAGATTAATGCTATGTAACATGATTAGAAGACTTAAACTTCAAATTTTGAGTAATCTAGGGTTTGTGTTCTTGAGCAAAATTGGGGCTTTTTGATATAAACGGGTTATGGCCGAATTTTGTTGTTAGTTTATACTAAATTGAGTAGTGTAACATGTTTAGGTTGCTAAATAATCAAAACTGTGATCCTAAACATGATTTTCAAGAATTAAAGTGGACTTTTTGAGTCAAAAATGCATGAACTCAATTTAATTGATATGAATGCCAATTGGAACTTGTTTAATTGCTAGTAATGATTATTTTGACATGTTATTTGAGATAAAAGCTAAAGATCATTGTATACATTCTCAAATATGTTCATTTGTAAAAGTGTAGAATTGTTAATATTATGAAAATGTGTATAAAGTTTAATATAGATTAAACATGTCATTGTAATTGTTTTGATTTATGATTTTGCTAACACTAATGCATATTTAGATGCACAAAAATTGTGTTTGATATGTTTTGCAGACTGAAAGGGGTGAATCTTCATCCGCATCTCAAGCTCACAATGCTCCTCCTGAGAATGCAGCAGAACAGGAGATTAATGACCTATATAGACAAGAACTACCACATCAATACATTCCATATTCAAATATAGAATTGGCAGATTTACATCCTAATTTAAGGTTTGATCGACATTGGATAGATTATCCAAAATACCAGAGGAACTTGCACACCCTTCAGTCTAATGTTGTTGAAGTACCTAGAGTCATAGATTGGGAACCATTAGAAACAGTTGGATTAGCCGGTCCAATCAGAGAATTACTTACACAAAGGTATGGTAATTCTACTTTCACTGATTGGGAACGTTTGTTTAATATACGTAGGCGTGTATATAGAGAATGGTGTGTGGAGTTATTGTGTAGTATTGAAATAAATGATCGGGTATCTACCTTAATCGATCGTAGTTTTATTATATTTTTATTAGGAGGAGTGATGCGCCATATGTCTCTACTAGACATGGCTCAGGTTTTGTATATATATACGCCTGAGGAGTTGGCATCTACTGATTGTCAAGGGTTGATACTTAATGGTAGGAGAATTGATGAGAATTTTGATATGAATGGTGTATGGAGTAGAATGACTAGGCATACCCGATTTCGTGGGGGGAATAACTCTTACACTGATATTGATAGAGCTGAGCTAAGAGTAATCTATAGGTTCTTAGCAAATTCGATTACACAGTGAGGTAAGAACAAAGAGAAAGTAAATGAGAATGATTTATTTTATCTCATGTGTATTCGAGACCCACAAAGCGCTGTGAGTATACCTTATTGTGTGGGTTATTATTTATCAGCTATAGTTAAGAGTATACGGCCTAATGGGATAATAGGAGGTGGTATCTTTGTTACCCTAATTGCTGATTATCTCGGTGTCGATAGAAATCAGGGGGGATTAATAATTGCAGCACCGGAACCCCGTGATACAGTTGGTTTAAAAGTATATCATGGTGCTAAGGTTTTAAAGAAAAAACATAACGCTGCAGTACCATATGAGGGCTCGCACCCACAGGTCGAAAGAGATCAGCAGCAAGGTAACGCGGGAGGGGGAAATGAGATGACAGAAATGCAACTTTTTATGGCTCATCATGAGTATGAAATGGCTAGACAACGAGCATTTCAAGATTGGCAGTATCATCAAAACCAAATCATGAGTCATCGTGCACACATAAATGCAACTTACATTGCGACTCCAATGCCCGTATTTCCTCCTTGGACTATACAGACCCGACCACCGTACCCTACATATGACCCAGCTCAAGCATTCTATAGTACATACGGCTATGAATGGGATCCATACTAGCACCAGCCTTATCAACCCTGATTTTTTATTTTTTTTTTATTTTTATTTATTTGATAACTTGTAATTTTATACTTTTAATATTTCTTTTGATATTTTAATAGTTTTTATTTTCTAACTTTTATTATTAGATTTTTAATAATTTTTGAATGTGGGGTGATATACCCAACTTCAAAAATATGTATATATATGTTTGTAGTTTTTCTCATGTACAAAACAGGGTAAAACAGCGCATTTTCAAAGACTGGCATTAAGTTCAGCAAAAGCTAGTACTTTTGACAACAAAACGAAAAACAAATGTGATGTAACAACAAGACGGAATGAACAAATGATGTGCACCATTTATCATTCAGCAAACAAACGCCAATATGTTTAGAAACTTTGGTAAAATTTAATCATTTTTCTACGCTAATCACCCTCAATAATTTAAATTGTTACTGATTTCTTGCAAATGAGGGCATTGCAAGATCTTAAGTGTGGGAAGGGGTTAAATTCTTTCGGATTTTTAAAATTTTTAACTTAAACACTTGGTTAACATTAAAAATACTAGTAACGCAGTAGTTGTATTAGAATCTAGTGCTCTCTGATAATAAAGAACAGCCCTAGTCTTATATACTGACTACCCAATTCTAGTAAAATTTTTCAAAATTTTCAATTAAATGAACTCAAAATCATGTTTATACATATTTATGAACGATAAAACTAGGTGTTAACACCGAAATTATTGTTACCTCAGAAAGGACATAAATTGAGAAACAAACCAAAATGTTAGAATTCATTTAAAATGGAATAGAGGACAATAAAAAGGCAAATAAAAGAAAATAAAAGTCAAGTGTAGGAAAAATTTACCAAGTTATTTAAAACATGTATCACATATTTTTTTTTACAAATAACTGAAGATGCTTTTGCTTTGGACTAAACTAAAAAGTTTTACCCAATTTACTGTAAGAAAGATGGATCTACACGATGAATCAATTCCATCATTAAAAGGAAGTA